>NC_134712.1:225843307-227093307 GCF_049634645.1 Pelodiscus sinensis
TTTCCGGAAAAGCACTGATGATCTTACATGAGATCGTCAGTGCTTTTCCGGAAATTCAAGCGGCCAGTGTAGACAGCTGGCAAGTTTTTCTGCAAAAGCAGGTGATTTTGCGGTAAAACTTGCCAGTCTAGACACAGCCTTCATTGTTTAAGTTTTTTACCGTGGAAAAAGAGGTTATGTTTGGTAGTGTTGCATTATGTATAATCCTACAGCTCCAACAGGTGAAATTTTGGAGAGAGTTACAAAGATAAAGGAGCATAAACCAAAAACTTGGAGGAATACGATTTAGAGCTAGATCCACAGGAAGATAACTAGTCAATAGACAAAAATTGGATTCAGCTGAAGGTCTGTTCTTATCCAAACTGAATGGCTGTGTCTACACTGGCATGAATTTCCGGAAATGCTTAAAACGGAATAGGATTCCGTTTTAAGTTTTTCCGGAAAAGGAGCGTCTACATTGGCAGGCTGCTTTTCTGGAAAAGCCCTTTTTCCGGAAAAGCATCTGTGGCCAATGTAGACGCGCTTTTCCGGAAAAGAGCCCCGATCGTCATTTTCGCGATCGGGGCTTTTTTCCTGAAAAGACTACTGGGCTGTCTACACTGGCCCTTTTCCGGAACAGTGTTCCGGAATAAGGACTTATGCCCGAGCGGGAGCAGAATAGTTTTTCCGGAATAGCGGCTGATTTTGTACAGTACAGCATCGTTGCTTTTCCGGAAATTCAAGGGCCAGTGTAGACAGCTCACAGCTTATTCCGGAAAAGTGGCTGATTTTCCGGAATAAGTGGCCCAGTGTAGACACAGCCAATATGCTTTTTAGAAATGGCAATCATGCTGAGCTTTCAGAGTGGATGTGTTACAGATTGCAACAGACTTCCTCTGTTTACACATTGAATGCTAGACACTGAACCATGATATTTCTAAACTTTAGGTCACACTTTAGCTTTCTAAACTTAGATATTCACATTGCAGATCTCTCTTACAATTTGGTATAAGCTAATGCTACAAATATCCCTATGAGCTGCAGTTGGTGATTTCACTCTTTTTACACACTGATAATTGTCATCTTCATGTTCATGTGCTCTAGAAAGGCAGTGTTTCCATTGCAATCACCCTATGGGGCTTTTACTTTTTAACATTTTGCCTGATATATGTATGTTTCTAACTGCGAGAATTATTCATTCCAGCACCCGCAGATTCAAAAGGAGTCACAATATATCAAGTATTTGTGCTGTGATGATCAATCGAGTCTACAGCAATGGGTAACAGGAATAAGAATTGCCAAGGTGAGAATGAAGACATTTTCTTCTTCCCCTCCCACCCAACTCCCTCAGAAAACTGGCTGTCATCAAGGCTCACTGCACTGAGTCAGTGTATTGTAAGTGGCTTGATCCTAGCTTCTGTAACTGCCACTGTTTCTTGTTGTGGGATGACACCAAATACACATCATAGTTTCTACATCACCATCATCTCCACTAGCTTGGGGAATTGAAATCACAATTCATCTCTAGTATCTTGCACATCTGCACTTTGTAAGCATGCTGCATTCCTGGCCTTTGGCATACTTTTTTCATTCTAACATAGATGGGTACTATTTCTGTCATGCAACTTAGACATACATCCACAAAGGAACTTAGTGCTGCATGTTGCAATGCCTAAATTTAGATGCCTTGGGGAGAAACAAAAGTCACTGGAACAGCAGTACAATCCACAAAGCCGAGTTAGGTGCCTAGATTCCCTCAACAATGAATGGGGAGAGTGGGGCACCTTAGAATGCAGTCTTCAAAAGCCAGCATGCTAGGTGGGGAGCCACCTCAAATAGCCAATGGGAGGTACCAATGAGGGGTGGTGGCCTACGTGTCTATATCTGTTAGTGATCCACAACTAGGAACTACTCTCCTGGCATCAGTCACTAAAGCTGCCTAAGTTGTTTCTAGGGAGAATGAGTTAAACACCTGCCTTTCTCCGTACAAGCAGACGGATGAATAGAAAGAGGTGTTGGTGTGGCTGGGTTATGAGATGGGGAAAGGCTTTGAACAGGTGTCTCCTACCTGTCAAGTGAGTACTCTGAGCTATGGAACAGTCAGATGTGGGTCTCCCTCCCTCCTCTCCTGGTGATGCTGTTCCACTGTGGATAAATTCTTAGGCTCAGTGGACCAGAGAGCCTCATGCTTAGGGCACTCATGTGGGAGACCCACATTCCAGTTTTGCTGCTCCAGTGATTAGTTATTTATCCAAAATATAACAGTTTCACCAGGAGAGATGGAGGGAACTCCATGCCAGGAGACTCCTCTTGAAATCCTTTCTCCACATTAGGCAGAGAGGAGAAGAATTGGAACTGGGTATCATAGACAAGTGCACTTACCACTAGACTTCAAGTTATAAGGTGAAGTCACTACTAGTTCCTTCTTCTTGATTTTTAATTAGATCTATTCTGGTAGGCAGCCTCTAAACCAGTGTTTCTTAAACTTTTTAAGACTGAGGAACACCAAGCAATAATTGCTTTTTATGAGGAACACCAAAGATTTTTTGTTAACCAAAAACAAAAACAAAAAAAAAGGAAGGGGACTTGGGGGGGGAGGGAGTTATTGAGCAAAAAAAAAAAAAAAGTCACCTGCCCCTTTAAGGGCAGCCATTTTGAACTCTGTTGTTCTCCGCGGCACACCTCTGACTGCCTCGTGCTGCGGAAACACCTCTCTAAACATACTTATAGGATGGGATACTTCAGCAAGAAAGGCATTCATCTTCCCCTAGTTCATGGATCACTTTGGAGGTTAGGTGGTAGATAAACATACAGATGCCTAGAGGGAACAACAGTGCACATGCCTGGAGACAGAAATGTAAGCAAAAACAAAGCTAGGCAGTTGTATGGATTGCAGTGAAACTTCGTGTTTTGTGGATTGAAGTGAAGCCTAAAACTGGGACTTAGGTGCATAAGCCCCTCTGCTCAAATCTACAAAAGGTTCTTGCATTCGCTGTGGCACTAAGTTGAAATAAGTTACCTCACATATATACTGTCAGTTCCTGAATATACTGTGTTTAAAATGTACTTAAAATATTCCATTAGTGTGTTACAGAATATTTTAAAATCACATCTCTAAAAAATCATCACTTCCCAGGTGCCCTTGGGCATGGGGGTGCCAGTTCAATAGTACTGCATAGGGCCCCATAAATCCTAAGGATGGGCCAGGGTCTGAGGATCTTTTCAGATACTGAAGTGAAATGTAGTGGTGTTATTCAGCAGGCAATTGTACGTAAGCTATAGTACCCAGCACAGGGTTCTTTTGCAAGCTTGGGCACAAAACACACTGTGCATCTTTGAGCAAGTCAATGAGGGTATGTCTACACTACCCCGCTAGTGCGAACTAGCGGGGTAATGTATGCATACCGAACGTGCAAATGAAGCCCGGGATTTGAATTTCCCGGGCTTTATTTGCATAAGCCGGCCGGCGCCATTTTTAAATGCCGGCTTGTTCGAACCCCGTGCCGCGCGGCTACACGCGGCACGGGCTAGATAGTTCGAACTAGCAAGCCATTCCGAACTATCTGTACGCCTCGTTCCACGTTCGGAATGGCTTGCTAGTCTGAACTATCTAGCCCGTGCCGCGTGTAGCCGCGCGGCACGGGGTTCGAACAAGCTGGCATTTAAAAATGGCGCCGGCCGGCTTATGCAAATAAAGCCCGGGAAATTCAAATCCCGGGCTTCATTTGCACGTTCGGTATGCATACATTACCCTGCTAGTTCGCACTAGCGGGGTAGTGTAGACATACCCTGAAACCCTCAGTCCCTCAGTTTCCCAATTGTGTTATATAAATAATTATGCTTCCCTCTCGCCCCCCTTTACAAAGTGCTTTGAAGTATTATTTCAGTATATTTTATTACTAGAAGATTTACCCAATGTTACTCAGGTCCTTAATTAATTTTTGGGTTTTGGACAATAAAATGAACATGTACATGCATCATTTAAATCATTGCTGTGGGGTGGAGCTAGGGATTACAGGTTCAGTATGCAGGGTGCCCCCAGGGACAGAGGACAGCCCCAATCCTCTCTCACTGCAACTGTGTGGGGCCAGGTGAGAAGCACCTCTCCATGGTCACTGCAGTTCCAGTGGCACAGCCAGGGGAGGGGTGCATGTCCTCTGGCTGAGGCAGGTCCAGGTTCATATGCCTCCTGCATTCTCCAGTCACAGTGAGGAATGCAGCAAACTGTGCACCTTTCTCTTACTCCCTGACAAAGGAGTGGGGAGTTTTCCACCACCAGGGGTGGGAGGTTCAGGGCAAGGGCAATCTTGGATAGGGGGGTGCCCAAGCCAGCCTCTTTGACCTGCCTGGTGATTCTTTCTCTTGTTTGTATAGTTCTCTGAGAAGCAATCCCATTTTCCTGGCCCCACCAAACCCCTTACGCTGCTTTGTTATAAAAGAAAGCTGTATACTAAATCTGGAGATCCTAGCTCTTACCATGTCTTAGGAGGAGTTCTTGAACAAACACACAAAATCTCTCAAATATACAGTAGAGAATCATATAAAGTGCTACAGAGTTATTTAAGCACTTATCTTGCATTGAGTGGATCGTAGGGCAGAATCCCACTGAAATCAATACGGTGCAGGGATCAATAGACAGCACAGGTAGAGGGATTTTCCCAGGCACATCCCAGCAGATTCAAAAGTCATAATTTATAGAAATAGCTGCTTTTTAAAAACAAATTGGAAAATAGATAAAAAATGCAGCTCACACCAAATGTGTGTTTGAACCTGCAGACAGGTGCACTGAGACTCTGCTCCAGGATTAAAGGTGCACTTTATTTCCACAGTATGGCAAGACACTGTATGATAACTACAAACGTGCAGTACAAAGGGTCAGCTTGGCCTCTCAATGGGCAAACCTTGTGACTGTGGAACCAGCTGTCACTGCAGGATCATTCTTGACAGGTAAGCAAAAAAACTTCAAAAACGGGCTATAAGGTAAAACTGCTGAGCTAGAATCCATATGCAAATTTGACACCATCAGAATGGGTCTGAATAGGGACTTGGAATGGCTCACTTATTAGCATAAGTAATTTTCCACTTTAGGTATTCTCACCTTCTTATCCACATCCACCCTGATTGAATTAGCTCTGCTGTAGCATTCCCATCTCTATCTCTATTACCTGTTTCTTTTTCTTTCACTTCATGCATCTGATGAAGTGAGCTGCAACTCATGACTGCTTATGCCATAATAAAATTGTTAGTCTTTAAGGTGCCACCGGATTCTTTGTTGTTTTTGCTGAAAAGTTCAGGTTCTGGGGAACAACAAAGGGACTGAGTTCCAAGAACTAACTCTGTGTCCACTGCTCCATTTGAGAGGCTTGAGAGGTTGTTCTGGGGAACAACAAAGGGACTGAGTTCCAAGAACTAACTCTGTGTCCACTGCTCCATTTGAGAGGCTCCATTTGAGAGGCCGGAGGGATGGAGGATTGGCTCGAATTTGAGTCTATGATGGTGAGCACACTGAAGACAATAGAACAATGACCGACTTCCGTGTTTTTTCACACAAATTCAGGAATCCATGCTAGCATATGCACCTCTATGATTTTGACCACTAACAAGAATACAGGCATAGGTTGTACGTGATCACACAAAACACTGCATGCCTCTCACAGCAGATGACTAGCTTTCTTTTAGTCTACACAGTGAGCTTTAGTATATGTGGGTTGGAGAAGCTTTGATCATTTTAAATTCTGACTTCAGTGGGAGACGTGTACTCAGGGGTTTTAAATATTTACATGGATGTGTGTGCAAATTATATACACAGCCAGACACACACAATGGAACACAATAAAAAACAAATTACCTTCAGATTATTTTCATACATTATAACATCAAATATAGAATAGAAGCAGAACGATAAACCTGTACTTCCACTGCCTATTAATCTGAAATTATTGCTCATATTGAATGGTCATATACCTTTGAAAGATCATATTAACTGTTATCTCTGTAGACTCATCTATTGAGGGTTAGCATTCTAGAACAGGCAGGTTACTGGGACTATATGTACACTGGTTATATCTATCACAGTAGTCGAACATAGAATGTGTAAAGCAATCACACACTAGCCCAAAACAAAAATACAGAGTATTATATCTGACCAGAACTTGTCCTCCCCTCCCTATTTTATCATATGGAATGTCTAACAATAGCAGCTGCTGGCTGGCATTATAAAATGGGTCTGGGCATTTTTTTCAAACTGCCATACACAATATTGGCTGGAATAAATAGCAGCAATCTGCAGTCCTGCACTAACATGAGAGAGAGTTTTGTTTAATCAGCCTCAATAATAACTGAAGCATTGCTCAGATGGCAGGTGGAGCTTCCTGTTCTCCCATCTCATCTCTAGTATAAATGGTGATTGGAATGTTGTGGCCAACATTTATTGCAACTGCAAACACCCAAATAGTAGAGTCTGTGTTTCTTTAAGGGTCCTTTGTGCCAAAGTAATCTCATCTCTGTCTTGCTACATTAATCTCCATATGTTGGCACACACGATGTATAGCTGTGCCAGCACAACATCAGGGTTTTCAAAAGACCAAGGCGGCTGCTTTTCCCTAGATATAACTGTGCAAAGGACCTATTGCTATTATATTTTGGACAAAGTTTCCGTTTAGCTATTCCCTATTTTCTGGATTGTATCACTTTGCCAGACAGTGATCTGTGGAGCGGGTCAGCTTACAGCACTCCATCTTTATCCACCATCATCCCTTCTAGGTTTAGCAGAACTCAAGATTAAAACATTTTTTACCAGAATGACCCACAAGCACCCACAAATTGTTCTTCGGTGCCATTCATAGGCCATGAAGGGAAAACGTCCCCCAGCTAAGCAGCTGCATTATGGATCCCTTCTGGTCTGCCAACCTCTTTGCAGAGTGCTTGCACTCACTGGCTTGTGCTTACTGGCCTACATACTTGATTGTTTCCACTATGGAAGTTCCTTGTAAAATTGCTAAAAAATATTATGCCCATAATTAGTATATGACTTTGCATTAAGTAGATTTATTTCAAGGACAACATGAAAAGCAGAGACCACAGGCCAAGTTCTACCCTGACTTGCATCACGTGAAGGGCTGACTTATCCACTAGGCACAGGAGGCACAGTACCTAGGGCCCACGATACTTTTAGGGGCCCATGAAATTGTTTTAATTTCTTTTAAAATCAGAAGGAAAAAAATGAACTTTTAGGGTCGAAGAAAATGTTTTAATTTTTTTCTCGCATCAGAAAAAAAATGAAACTTTTAGGGCCCACGAAAATCTATTAAATTTTGCCTAAAACAGAAAAAAAATAAAATGTTGAAGTATTTAAAGTTATATCAAAAATAATTTTTAATATTGATATTTCAGGGCTCGCCGAACCGTGGTGAGCCCCGCTCGCCAGCTGAGCTGTCTGGCGATCTGCGCATGCACAGATCATTCTGCACATGTGCAGATTGCCCAAACCCGGCTCTTCCGGGTTGCAATCTACTCTCCACGGGTGAGTCGATTGCATTATTTGTCGAGCCCTGGATAGTATTATGATGGGAGGGGTCCACGAAGGCAAAAGTGCCTAGGGCCCACGAAAGTCATAAAGCTGCCCTGATCACATGTAGGACTTGTGAAATCATTGACACAGCAGAGTATGATTGCTTCTCTAGTTGTTAAAGTTGTGAGATCTGTGTATCCTCTAATCATGTCATTTATTGTTAATACTTGGAACGTTGCACATCATATTCATAGCCCCTATTTGCTACATGGACATGTGCAGTGATTTTATTTGCATATGCCAGGACTAAAAACACCTGCTGTGCTCAGACATGTTTTGCAGGATATTAAGTACTCATTAAAACCCCTAATCCAAGAAGAACTTGAACACAAGCAATCTCATCGACTAGTCCTGTGGTTAAAGTGACATACATTTAACTGCTTTGCTGGACGAGGCTTTACATTTGTTGTTAGATAAATTATGGCCAGCTAGTTACATGGTTTGTTAGGAAAGAATTCAAAGTTCAATGCTTTCTGATGCAGAAATGACTATCCTGAAATATCATGTAGACACTTCAGAATATTTAGGACCTTCAGTGGGAGCACTTCTGAGAATCAGGTCCTTTTTCCCAGTCAGTTTTCTGTGCCTTTCATTGTTAGAGAGACTGCTGTTGAATTTTAATGTACATGTTTCTGCAGCAACAGTGTCTATTTCTTTTCCAAACCTATCAAATGGCTATAAACTGGCTGGTAACAAGTTTAGGCTTGAAATTAGTCAAAGGTTTCTAACCATCAGAGGAATGAAGTTCTGGAATAGGCTTCTAAGAGGAGTGGTGGGGGAGCAAAAAACCTAACTGACATTAAGACTCAGTTTGATAAGTTTATGGAGGGGATAGCAGGATGGGACTGTCTACAATGGCAAGTAGTCAGTCTGTGACTGCTAGCAGGAAATATCTCCCAAGAGCCAGAGATGGGGCACTAAATAGGAAGAGCTCTGAGATACTACAAAGAATTCTTTCCCAAATGTCTAGCTGGTAAGTCTTGTCCACATACTCAGGGTCTGATTGCTATATTTGGGGTCAGGAAGGAATTCCTCCTGGGTCAGATTAGCAGAGAACCTGGGGGTATTTCACCTTCCTTGCTGCATGCAGGTTTAAATTTGTGTAAATGGTGGATTTTCTGTAACTTGAAGTCTTTAAGTTATGACTTGGGGACTTCAGTAAATCAGTCAGAGGTTGTCTGTCTACTACAGGAAAGGGTGGATGAAGTTGTATGCCCTGCAGTATGCAGCAGGTCAGACTAGATCAGGGGTCAGCAACCTTTCTAAAGAGGCCTGTCAAGATTTAACCCTCCTTCCCTGGGCCATGCCAATCTCCCAGAAGGCACTCACTCTGCCATGTGCCCCGCTTCGTTTCTTGCCCTGGGCTATGCTCTGGCTTTTCCTGTGAGGAACAGCATGCATGTGCTTCCCCAAAAGCCAGATGTGGTGCAGAGTAAAAGCTCGGGCCTTCCCCCCACCACAGGAAGCTGATGCTGGCTCCAATCTTGTGGTGGGACACAATGCTGGATCACTAGCATGGGCTAGGGTCGGGGTGGCTGAGGGGGAAGGGTCAGGGAAATGGGCGAAGAGAAGGTGGGTGGATGTGTGGATGAACCCAGTCTGTCCATCCGTGATGGGGGCAGAGTCCATGGCAACCTCACCTTCCTGCCAGGAATCCAGATGCCCAGGAGCCAATGCAGCTTTGGGGCAGGAGGATCCCCTCTGCATTTTCCTCTTCCCTCAACCACCCCCGCCACCGCCCAGACCTGAAGCCGCAGCCCAGGCAGCACTCACCTGCGCCTCAGAGCAAGCTTCCCTCCTTCCCACAGCTGTCACACCCCAGCCCAGATCCAGCCTGCCCCAGGCAGCCAGCTCGGGGGCGCCCTACTCTTCCATGTGGCACAACTGCCTCTGGAGCTGTCCTGGCTCCCGGAGCAGCACAGCTCTACCCTGTGGTTCTGCCACCACCGAAGCAGCCCCACTCTGCCCTGTGGCCCAGCTACTCTCAGAGCAGCCCAGCTCTGCCCCATGGCCCGGCCACCCCTGAAGCAGCTGCCGGCCATGCAGCCCTGCCAGTAAGGCTGCTTGGCTGCTGTGGAGCAGGAACCTGGGCTATGGCAAAGCTGCCTCAGCAGGGACAGCCTGCCCACGACCCGGCTCCAGCCATGGCACACGGGGCAGGAACTGGGGCCGTGGGGAGGCTGCCCTAGCAGAGACAGCTTCACAGCAACCCGGCTCCAGCTGCCGCATGCGGGGGAGCCACCGGCCATGCAGCCCTACCGGATGGGTCGCATGCCACTCGTAATCAGCTCACGTGCCATACATTGCCATCCCCTGGGCTAGATGATCGTCATTCCTCCTAGCTTTAAAGCAGGGCTGAGAAACCTAAGGACCAGGGGTCCAATCCAGCCCCCAGCTTGCATGGATCCAGCCCCCAAGGCTTAGGGCTGCCCCCAGCACTGGGGAGCCTGCGCTGGCACTTCAGCTCTCCCCACAATCTCCCACAGGGCTGCAACACAAACAATCTACAAGCATGGGGGCCCCCCCCAGGATCAGGTGTGTGAGGAGAAAGTGGGGAGTGTCTTTCTCCTTCTCAGTCAGGGGCCATGTTAATGAGGATTTGTTTTTTGGGTGCAGGTTTAGGGAGGGAGAGTTGCACTTCTCACTTGTGTGTGGCCCCTTTCTGGGGGGTTTTCTGAGCGCCAACCGATAAAGGTTCCCCATCTCTGCTTTAGAGGTCATCACCTTGGATAGACTGAATTTCACAGGAACGCCTATCAATTTGTAACCATGCAAGAGCAAAAGTTTCAGAGGGGTAGCCGAGTTAGTCTGTACAGGATAAACTTAAAAAACAACAAATAGTCTAGCACTTTAAAGACTAACAAAACATGTAGATGGTATCATGAGCTTTCGTGGGCACAGCCCACGAAGCTCATGATACCATCTACATGTTTTGTTAGTCTCTAAAGTGCTACCATGCAAGAGCAGTGACTGATGATTCTCATGATATAAGCACAGGATATGGAAATTGCAGATCATATCTTACTTAACTGAAAACGTAATCCACAGAGCTCTGAAAAGCCTTTCTTCTATCTTCACTGGGTCTCAGCATAGTAACTACACTATCATAAGACTTCAAATCCAACATCCTTATCCATATAGGATGGTTATACTTTTGTTTCTAAACTTAAACAGGCTCCATTTTAAAAATCCAGCAAAAAATAGAGTGTTGTACAGTTAAATTCTCAAACTAAACACTTCTAAAAGCCGTAGCAAAATGTTACACTGTAATTAAGAATGTAACCATTGACAGGTCAGCAAATACCATCTTTCACTCTGCCTACTTGCCTCAATCACTGTTTAACCTGAAGTCCAAAGACAAAACCTCCTTCCCTTGCTCTATGTCATCCTAACTCAGCCCCCTTCCAGCAGTGAGATACAGAGACCTTCACACCTCCATCACCTTTTGATATACAGATAATTCTACTCTGGTAATCTTTGTGTAACACTGGCAGATGTCAGTCCTCTGCAGGAAGTCTCAAACCTGGGCCCTCTGGAACTCAGTGGATGAGCCTCTAGAGCAGGCTCAATATTCTCTCTGTAAGTGGTCTCAGTGTCACTAGACGGGACAGTATACCACACCCAGAAGGTGTGTGGGTTATATTTGCAATATTGTTGCCTTTAGAACTTAAAGGGTAAAATTTGCAATTAGGGTAAAATTGCAATTAAGGGTAAAATTTGTATGGTCATTGATTTAACTATATGATTTCACTTGTTTGTTTTTCATACTGAGGCAATCAGAATTGAATAAAAAGTAGAAAACTAGCAATATTTTAACCCTGCATGGCCCTTTTTGATGCAGTGAAATCCATGATAGATTAACTGTCTGACAATTGTAGCTTTTTGTACCATGTTGGAAAATGAGGCTTTTGTTAATGCTTACTCTTCTTTGCTTGAGTTCTGGTGAATTCTGCCTATCTAATACACCTGTGTTTTTCCTTCCTCTCTTTGGTACATAATAGGTACTGCTCAAACAAATGGACAGATTCCCCAGAACACACCCTCTGCCAGGTTGGAGACCCAGAAACACACTGAGATGACAAAGGTACAAACCAGAGGTTTCTCTCGGGGCACTATAGCTAAATTTTGCCTCATTTTCTGTTTTCTCAAAGCACTGGAGCATTAAGAGGTGGTGTATTGGTTTTGCCATTTGGGGAGGTAGATGGCTGACTCCTTCCCGGGTTTCAGCTAACTCTTTCAGAGCCAGGATAGGGAACACAGCCCATTACATTTACTAACCTCTTAGCACTTTAAATTGGTGGAGCTCAAAGTATTTTATGAAGGAGGTCAGTATTGCTATCCCCATTTTAAAAAACCCCGCTTTTTGACTGACCACAGGGGTTGTCAGGCACTCCCTACTAAAAGGGCTGAACATACTGTGTCTGCTCATAGTTTCTACCTGACTGGGACCGGATTGAAGAACCAAACTCAAGTCTTGACTTCATACCACAGTAGCTCATTGCTGTACAACAGAGCATGGAGCTGATTACCATCCATCTCCCAATTAATACATTTCATTTGTGTTGATCTCTGTACAGCAGGGACTGAGAGGGTACATCTACACTACAGGACAAAGTCAAGTTAAGATATACAACTTCAGTTTCAGTTAATTGCATAGCAGAAATCTAAGTACCTTAACTTGGCTTTTGGTGCTGCCTATACTGCAGGAAGTCGAAGGGAGCGCACTCTTCCTTCGACTTCCCTTACTTTTCATGAAAGCAGGACTACCAGCATCAACTGGAGTGCCCCCCTCAGTTCGAATTAGCTGTCTTACCTAGATCCACTAATTCGAACCCTGGAAGACCCACAGCGGCAGCTTCGATCTTCTTCTATAGTGTATCCTACCAAGAATGTATACTGGGCTGGGTGTTCATCCTAGGAAATGTTTACAAAGATTTACAATAATAGATTTAAAAGCACTTTCTGCTTAGCTAGGACATCTATACAGTAAATGTTAACAGCTAGCCCCTGCCACTTCAAAAACAAAAATGGAGAGTACATTTAGAATTTAGCAAAGGGGCTAAATTCTTAGCATGTGACCCAGCAATCCTATTTTGAATGAATGTTCACCTAATATTCTGCTAAAGCAAACACAGCCCTAATGAACTGCTAACCTACATTATATTTGTCTTAATGGGTGATGGATACTTTGCCTTTTTCCTGCTAAAAGTGATCAAAGCCATTGTATAAGTGTGACTAGAGCAGGGGTGGGCAATAATTTTTTGCCATGGGCCACTTCAAAAATGTTTTGAAGTGGCCCTGGGCAGCACTGGAAGGGACGGGGCCAGGATGCTTCCAGACATCAGGGCTTGGGGGTGGAGGAGCACGCGAAGACTCCTCCTTCCCTACCAGGAGCATGTGGCACTTCAAAGCACCGCATGTTCCTGGCAGGGCTGAGGAAACTTTGTGCGCTTCCCCCCTGCCCCTAGACACTAATTGACCTGGGGGTGAGGGAGTGGCAGGGCCTCCGTGGGCCAGATAAACCTCCTTGGCAGGCCGGATCCAGCCCACAGAGGACCTTTTGCCTATCCCTGGACTAGAGCTTAATGAATTGTGTGTGGGGGGGGGGGGGCGGGTTGCCCCATTTTTGTTATTAGAAAAAGTGGAAGAAAGATATGTTGCTCACAAATGCAGAATAATGTACAGGGGCAGACTGTCCTTAGCCCTAGTTTTAATGCAGGAGGGGAAAAATTAGTCTCCTCCTTGTGCATACTCATAGGAATGGAAGTGCTCCTTTTGCCCCACAGCCCTCCCACACTTCCCATCAGCTTGCAAAGCTGGCCAATCACACAACAGGCAGCACAGTGCAGCATTCCAATATGTGTACTCCCTGGACTCTAAGGTGTGTCTACTCTACACCCGCAGTTTAAAATAAGCTACGCAATTTGAACTACACAAATTGCGTAGCTTATTTTCAGTGTATTTCAAAATAGCTTATTTTGAAATTTTGCACTGTCTACACAACACCAAATTTTGAAATAGAGTCCTAGTCTGAAACGTCCCTTATTCTCATGGAATGAGGTTTACTGGGAGGTAGGAATAGCATAATCATTATTTCGAAAGCTATTAGGGTGCTCTGTCAAGACATGGAAAATGGTATTTCGGGATACTGGAAGTATCCTGAAACAGTGCCACTGTCCAGACTTCTTCTAAGAGGGATTGTGACTCCAGAGTTACAGTGCACCTTGGCAAAGCTCTCCCAGGCATAGGATGGTTTGGGGCAGGCCCTGCACTTTGGAGAACCCTACAGCAGCCATCTCAACCATCCTATGGACTGGTCCCAGGGGCAGCAGACGTCGCTCCCCACTCACTCTGGCAGTAGGAGCCAGAGTGACCGGGAAGCCTGCTCTGCCCCATTCTCCTTTCCCAGCCATTGTGCTCGGCTTCACTGCAACTGCAGGAAGCAGAATGTCCAGGCCCCAGGGCGTTCCACTTCCTGCAGTGCACACAAGCGAAGCACAACAGTCTGGGAGGTGGTGGCAGGGTGGAGTAGAGCAGGCTGCTATGTCACTTCAACTCCCTCGGCTGCACTGAATTTGGGGGAAGGGGCAACTCTTGCTGCTCCCACATGGGTAATCTCCCAGCTTGCGTTACTCAGTGGAGCGGCTTTGTCAAGAGGGAGGGGCAGGAGGACGCTTGAGGGAAGGGGTGAGCAGGACTGGGGAGGAGCAGAGGCAGGGCAGGAAGGGGCCTGTGGACTGTCAAGGTGATTGTCCTAAGCCCCAAAACTAGGGATGGGCCTGCACCTGATACCACTCTCCTTGAGGAGAGCTGTTGTGGATAAATGGAGACATGGGTTCCTCATTATTTTAATGTTAGCAAAAAATACAGTAGCAATGACTCAAAGATTAATATAAAATATATAATGTAAGGAAGACAGCAAAAAAAAAACCCATAGCTATTTTTATGCCATAAAATTATGGCAAATTTGAATGGATGAGTCTGCCACATGCTCTAATACAACTACCGTACTTTAATTAATTGTAGCTATTAAAATTGACTTTGTGCTTGAATTTTCATTCAAAATTCAGGTGGACTTTTGTCTTAATGTAATGACCATTTGCCACAGAACATTGAATTGAAAACTTCTCCTAGCATTACAGAACATTTGCAGAACAATAGAAGTTATATTACATTGTCTGTGCACCCTGCAGACAGACAAAGTTTTGCTGAACCACAGATGACTTCTGGGGTCAAGTTCCCATTGTGCAAATTTAGTTTGTTGTTCATTTTAGCTTCTGGGGTGAACACACACTATTAAGATTTTTTAAAAATCCATGATTTTAGGGAAGGGCAGCTGGTTGGAACCTCATGGAAGCTCCTTTACAGGCTTTACTAATTGCAGCCACTCTGAACTTGTAACACCATTGTGTTAGGCAATGCTCAAAAGAAGCGCTATGAATATTCTAAAGGGGTATTTTGCAGTGAGGATGCATCTTTCAAAACTTCACAGGCAGCCATGGGAAAGGAAACCAAAAATAATCTTGTACTGACCCTTTGGCTCAAAGGACGCCAATTCACTTTGTAGTCTTCCCTCTGCCTCCCCTTTGTCTCCCCCCCTCCTCGTTTTTCTCCTCTCTACACTACACACCCCTGGCTCCTCCTGCATCATTATGAAATACATTATTCCTGTTGCTGACTTCATTCAATCTCCACTGGAATACTGGCATCCAAAGGGAGATATGCATGTCAGATACCAAGCACATTTGTGCACAAGCATCAAAATGGATAATGGGGACTCTGCATGTAAGGCCATAGTTTAAGGTTTCATTTGAAGGTCAGCCATTACCTGCCCACTGGGATTTCTAGGGCCAGGAGTCCTGGTTAGACCGTTTGGGTTCTGTGTTCTGTTGAAACAAGGTGTTTCTTCTGTTACAGTGAGGAATACTGAAATCAGCTTGTGTATTTCCATGCCAATTCAAGGGACATCACTTAGCGATTTGTGTTCAGAAACGTTCTTTCTTATGCCACCAGTCACCATGACTCTGTTTTATTTATTAAAGGATAAGAAACCAAATGATGTCAATAGCTGCCATTTAGCGCAACCGACTGGCCAACCGCAGACATACCAGAATAAACGTGCCTCAATAAAGCCTCCACCACCACCACAAAGACGATCTTCAGCTGTGAGCTCTGTACCTCTTCTACCTGTCCAACCCAAACGTGAAAGCTTAGTTTTCTCATCAGATCCAGACACTTTTCCAGCACCTCCACCTGAAATGGCAGATGATTTGCCACCCCCACCACCTGACTTCGGTGAAGATCCTCCAGATTTTGTGCCCCCCCCACCACCCACCTGTAGCAGCAGCAATGAAGACCTGTTACCACCCCCTCCACCTCCTCCTCCTCAGGCTTCTGTCTGCACTAAGCCCCTACCTGTGACAAAGAAACCTGTGCCACTTCCACCAAAAAGGCAAGAGAACACTGAACGGATGGAAGAATCAAAGTCAATGGGGCTCCCTCCATCTGGAGGTGGAAGTGGACAGCCAGACTTGATGTCTGATCTAATGAAAGCCCTACAGAAGAAAAGGGGAAACACATCTTGAAGTCTATGGGACAGACTGACTTTAAACCACAGCTCACGTTGTTGGGGGGGGGGGGGGAAGGGTGATCCTGGAAGGGTTGAGCTTAAACAAGAGCCCCTGGAGGAATTCTGCCTGAATCAGAATTCTTCCTGGGGAGATCAAGAGAAGTGAATGCCGATGGTCATAGCTCCGCCACAATTTGATATGGGGTAGTCATAGAATCATAGAATACTAGAACTGGAAGGGACTTTGAGAAGTCATCAAGTCCCCTCCCCTTATGGCAGGACCAAGCACCATCTAGATCCGTGGTCCCCAACCCGGTGCCCGCGGGCGCCATGGCGCCCGCCGGGCTCTTTACATGCGCCCGCGGAGCAATCTGGGCTGGCCCTGCCCCTGGGCATGCGGCAGGTGCCAGCCCCGGGCGCATGGCCGGTCCCGGCCCCGGGTGTGCTGCGCGTGCCGGTGCCGACCCTGACCCCCGCCCCCGGGTGCGCCGCACGTGCTCTGGCCCCGGCGCCGGCCTTGGCCCCGCCCCCAGGGGCGCCGGCCCCGGGCGCGTGGCTATGGGGGGGCCCCCGCCCCCGGGCATGCGGCTGGGGGGGCCGCCCCCGGGCGGGCAAGTGTCCCCGCCCCGTGGCGCTCGGCGGGCGAACGGCCACGCCCCCTGGCGCCCGACAACCTGAAAAGGTTGGGGACCACTGATCTAGATCATCCCTAATAGATGTCTATCCAACCTGCTCTTAAATATCTCCTATGACAGAGATTCCAAAACCTTCCTAGGCAACTTATTCCAGTGTTTAACTACCCTGATGGTTAAGAATTTTTTCCTAATGTAAACCTCCCTTGCTGCAATTTCAGCCCATTGCTTGTCCTATCATCAGAGGAAAGGAGAACAATTTCTCCCACCCTCTTTGTAACATCATTTTAGGTACTTGAAAACTGCTATCATGTCCCCACTCAGTCTTCTCTTTTCTAAACTAAACAAACACAATTCTTTCAGTCTTCCCTCACAGGCCATGTTTTCTAGATCTTTAATCATTTTTGTTGCTCTTCTCTGGACTTTCTCCAGTTTCTTCACATCTTTCCTGAAATGTGGTGCCCAGAAGTAGACACAATACTCCTGCTGTGGACCAATCAGTGCAGAGTAGAGCAGAAGAATGACTTCTTGTGTCTTGCTCACAACACTCCTGTTAATGCCTCCCAGAATCATGTTTGCTTTTTTTGCAAGTGTTACACTGTTGATTCATGTTCAGCTTGCGAATATGAACCCTTGATCCCTTTCTGCAGTACTCCTTCCTAGACAGTCGCTTCCTATTCTGTGGGTGAAATGGATTGTTCCTTCCTAGGTGGAGTACTTTGCATTTATCCTTATTAAACTTCATTTTATTTACCTCAAACCATTTCTCCAGTTTGTCCAGATCATTTTGAGTTATGACTCTATCTTCCACAGCACTTGAAACCCCTCTCAGCTTAAGATCATCTGCAAACTTAAGAAGCATCTTCTCTATGACAATATCTAAAACCTTGATGAAAATATTGACAGAACTGGTCCCAAAACTGACCCCTGCGGAATCCACTTATGTCCTTCCAGCATGACTGTGAACCATTAATAAATACTCTCTGTGATAACTACTCCATTATGGATGACTAGGGATGGTGGCATCAGTACCAGCCTAGATTAGTGCCTTCATTTGGTGAGTGAAGTACAGCCCTGTGGTGGGATTAGAGGTGGCTGAAAAAGCCTAATTATTTTTCAAAAGAAATGTTTTCATTTTTTTCTATATTGACCATTTTTTGTTTTCAATGTCTGGGTTTTCATCAAAAATACAGAAAATTTCAGCTAAAATATTTTTTCACCTGAAGTTTTCAAAGGTCAAAAACATTTTTAATTTTATAATTTGGAGAAGTTTTTTTAATGAAAAGCTTTCCATCAGCTCTTTCTAGGATGCAATGTGAATATAATGCTTTTGGCAGTCCACACCATGCCATCAACAATCCGCCTCTGAAATGGTATAAATTCAAATTTCCCCATATAAAACTAAAATTCCTTCCTTTGGTCAGCAATCACAGTGGTTTTCTATAAACTTCATGTTACCTGTTTAATTTTAGACTAAATCCTTTTTAGATAACAATTTGTCTTTTTTTCCTTTGGTTAACAATTGCTGTTTTAAACTATATCTAAAAATATTAATCTCAAAGATTTTCACATATTTTACACCAGTATGTGAATTTGACTCCTACATATCTGTCCTCACTTGTGCTTTATTGTAATTCTCTCTTGATCATTTAAGGTGCATTCATTGTTAGTTCCCAATTAAAAATCCCTTTTATTTTATATCTACACAAACAATGTCAAAGATAATGACCATAGAAATGTACTGGCATCTGGTATCTCTCTCAAATTAAAATATTTTAAAGACGTCATCTTTGGTGTCTTGTGGGCTTTCCCCCGCCCTCTCTTTTTTTAAATTTCTTCCTCTCTTAGCCCTCCTCTTCTGAAGCTTATCTTGCAAGGTTCTCTAATGAATATGCTTTTGTATTTACACTGCCTGAAAAAAAGGAAAACGTACTGGATCCAATTCAGTCTACACTATTTCTCTAGGAAAGAGTTTGGTTCAAAGATTTGAACTAATGAGGGCTATCATGTTATGTGTATATATATAACTTATCTCTTGTCCATACAGAAAGGGAAGTTTGGCTATCTCTACTTCATTGCACCAGGCTTCCTGCGATCACACACAGTGCTCTTCAGGTTCTTGCTTGAGTGGTTGGCCTAAAACTTGTTTCTTTGCCTGAGTGGTTGGCCACCAACCCTATAAGAAGAATGCAAGGCCATGTCTACACTAGGAAACTATTTCAAAATTACTAAATTAGACTTAAGAACTCCCAATTTAAGAGATTCAAACTAGCAAGTCCTCATACAGGGAAGCATCACAATTAGTCTGAGGCAGGCTCCATTAATGTGTATGTGTTTCCTTGGACTTAAGAGTCCCAGAAAGCACTGGGGAATAATTAGTTTGAATTACTCTGGGGAGTAAGTCAATTTCAAAATAGCGGCACCAGAGTGTCCACATAGTTATTTTGAAATAATGGCAATTTCAGAATTAGCATTTCTTCCGATGAGAAGCAGGAGTACAGATTTCGAATTCCATGGCCTGTTATTTTGAAATAACAGGCTTGGTAATGTGGATGTTCTGCTTATAAATTCCACCTGGGGGAAAGTAGTTATTTTGAAATAAGGCCCCAGGGTAGACAGCCTGCTGTATTATTTTTTCAGCAGAAACACCTTCTCAAGGGGCATTCCCCAGTCTTTGCTGACCGCTGCAGTCCCTTGCAATAGTATGTCATTTTATGGAGAGTAATTAGGAAGGGATCAAGAATTATCTTTGAGTCCTCCTTAGGCTTAAAAACTCCCTCAAAAACACTGCAGCTATCTACTACCTGATCATTTTTATACCAAAGGAGTTTTTGGGAAACTATTCAACCTTTTATCAAAATAAAGGATAATACAGCATATCACAGAAATAGTTAATATTGCACAGAGGGCTACATGAGATTTCCAAGGGGATGGACCAAGAGAAGATTCCAATAATGTTTAGGTACAAGTGACTGGGTGGAGCTAGAAAGCTGGAATGTGATTGGCTGAACCTGGATGAGCAACCATTATATAAGAGCAACAGAGGACAAGCTGAAGCTGTAGTGGGATTGGGACCTTGGAGGAGAGCAAAAGCTGCAATATACCAGCACAGAAGCAGCCACTTGAGAAGCAGAAGCAACAGAACCTACCAAGAAGCAACTACCCAAAAAGTAGTAGCACCAGCAATCAAAGAATTTTAAAATTGCCCAGCACAGTGATTGCTTCTCCGATCCAGCCAGCACACGTCTGCAGCACCAGCTACCCTGTCTCTGCCACTGGAGAACAGCGCTTTACTCAGCAGCAGCAAATGGAGGTTTCATCATTTATTTATAGACGTACCATACAAGAAATGAATCAGAGGAATATTAAAGTTAAAATTAATCTTTCTTTCTACCCCTTCATTCATACAATGTATAGGTTTTGCTTGTAAATAAAGTTAGATGCCTGTGATTACATTTAGTATGTGTTTATGATTAAATGTTTACTTCTGTTGTTATAGAGTATTAAGTGAATGAATATATTGTTATAGTACATGAATTGTTATGTTAGAGTATTCATTCTCCTACCTGAAATTGTTATTGTATTGCTGTGTCCATGGGAGGTCAGTGAAGGCCTAGCTGGGGAAGGCAAGCCCCAGCCTTGCCCCTTCCGCCTGAGGCCCCACTCCTGTATCCAAACCCACCCACCACTGGAGAGGCTTAAGGATCTTGCGGAAAATGGGATTTTTGCGCAAAAAAACCCTATCCACACCGCTTGTTTTTGTGCAAAAACAGCTTGAATATATTATGCAAATGAAGCAGTGCTATGCTAATCTGCACTTCATTTGAATAGGCTCTTGCAGCAAAAGCCACAGTGTAGATGTAATGCCCAACAGTGTTGAGAAGGTGAGAGTACCTGAATGGGAAATTATGTATTATGTGAAAACCACTCCATGTTTCTATTTAAACTGTTTTTTAGGGTTTCAAATTTGCATGTGAATACATGATTAACAGTTTCATATTGCAGTCTGCTTTATTCTCCCTTTTGTCACCCTCTTATTTCCATTCTTCCACTGTAACCACTCCCTTCTAAAGAAATGTTATTTCTGTTTTTGAAGTTTTTCTGCTTGCCTGTCCTAATCGGAGGACTGTTACGAGTGTCCTTTAAGGATCAGCAAGGCTTCCCTGGCAATTCCTTTAGGGGAGGTCCACATCTTTGGGTCTTTTCTAGACCACCACAGCATTGATCTTCCATTTAGTATAGACATGGCCTCAGTCTCGAAGGATGGGAAGACTAGCATGTCTATATATTTATCCATTGGATTGTTAAGTAACTCATCTTTGGCAATATTTCCATTTTTTCCAACATTCTTTTGCTAGACTTCCACTGCACAGCTGGAAGTTGAGTATGAAAAGCACCTTGATCTAATTTAAATTTATATGCCGCGTTGTCTTCAGGAAGGTTGAATGTCTACCCAGTAAACATTCCCTGAGGAATTACACCAGTACTAAATGAATATCAATGTTGTCAAATGCTAAAAACTGGCAAGGAAGAGAAGAAGTGAGTCAATCCCACAGACAGATGGGTATAAAAAAAATCCCTGTTTAGTCTTGGACAATCCATTCCCCATATACATTTGCTCACCATTTGATTTAATTTCCTTAAAAAACTGGAAGTTTAATAAGCAGCAGTGAGGTCATTTAGACAAAACTTAGTAAGGCTGCCATTTTGCAATACTAATCCTGTCCAGCTAAGATCTGGATTGGCCTCCTTCTCCAGAACAAAATATAGCTATATTTGAACACATATTGGGGGCATCAATCAAAATATTCTAGGATTAAAACTATGTCAGGTGCATTTTAAATTTATCAAGAGACAACTAATAAAGACACAGCATAAAGGGAATGGATTTGGGGAGGTTAACATGACAGCCTTAATGGGACTGCATTTTTTGTTGGATGCAAATTAATGCATAAATAGATATGTGGGTCAGAACTAGAAATGCCAGTAAATTCCATACAGAGCTCCAGTTCTCTTGACATGGTCAAGATCTCACATAGACTGAGATCCAAGTCTACAGTTAGAGACAGGATAGGAGAGAAAGGGTAGTGTTGCCTAATTCCCCATGCTAGTTTCAAGGCTTGAGTTCTAATCCTCCTTTTCTCTTGCTTCAGCTGCTCATCATCAGGATGAACAGCTGATTTTAAGATCTTTGGCCCAAGCAGGTGGACGGTGCGAATAGCCAGATTTCTCTGCTTCTGCTTGCTTCTGAAAGGGATGTTGTAATACTTGCTGCAGGAAATGTACCTAGAAACAATTACAATTAAAAAGCCATTTCACACAAAATTGTTTCATAGCTTCTCTGGGGCAAAATATAGTACGCATTGAATTACTTAGGGAATTACTCCTTTGGATGCTTATTACTTTTGCTATTGAAGGGTCATACTGATCAAATTGTTATGAACACAACACTCATTTCGTTAGCTTCATTTCGTTAGCTTCATTTCGTCTAGCTTCGTTAGACAATCGGTTTTACCTCCGAAAAATCATTCATTTCAGCTTTTCGCACAGCTGATTCTGCCATCCAATTCCTAAGTACATATCTAGGATTGATAGCTGAAATCAAAGGAAAATCTGGTTGAATTTGGTTATAAAAATACATACCATATAAAACAAGGCTGGGCAAAATATGGCCCGTGGCCGTCAGATCCAACCCGCAGGAGCCTCAACCAGCTTCCAACCTTCCCCACCCCTGCTTAGTACTCAGAAAAGCCACTGTGGGGCCACGTGTGTATCTCTGAATGCTGAGAGTCTGGAGGAGTGAGGGGTGGCATCTCACGCTGCCTCATCACCAGTAGTTCCCATTGGCCTGTTTCTGGCCAATAGCAGCTGCCTGTTTGCAGGACAGGCAGCATGTGAAGTGCCCCTTCCTCCCCATCCTCTGCACTCACCTCGTTCAGTTCAGAGCAGCAAACATGGCCCATGCAGCTGCTCTGAGCACGTACGGGGCAGAGACCCTGGCTACGAAATCTGTTGGGTAGCTAGCTGGGAGCCATCCAGCCAGAGCCTGCCTCTGGCACTCCAGCCCCTCCTTCTTCCAACTCTCTGCCCCCCTCCTGGATTCCTACCCCATGTAACCCAAACCTTCTGCACCCTTGTTCCAGCCCCCTACATCTTCTCAGACCCTGCACCACCTCATGCCCCAGGTCACAACTCCCCTCCCAGAGCTTGCACTCCGTCTTCTTACACCCCTCCCCCAGGTCAGAATCCTCTCCTGCACCCATATCGCTCCCAGACCCTGCATCCCAATCTGCTATCCCTGATCACAGCCCAAATCCCTGCACCTCTAATCCCAGGTCACTCTCCCATCCCAGACCCTGTATCCCCTCCTGTACCCCAGTTCACTGCCCAAGGTCACAATCCCCTCCTTCACCCAAACTCCCTCCCAGATCCCACACACCAATCCCTTATCCTCAGCTCCCTTCTGCACCCAACCTCCATCCCAGATCCCCACACCTCCTTCATTAATATAATGGAGAAATGTAGCCTCTGACTACTTATCGAATTGTTGGAGTAGCCCCACATCAAAAATTATTGCCCACCCCAGGATTAAAGTATGATGCAAAGCAGATTTCTCAATGCTGATCACTAATTCACTTTTCTATATTCTTCGAGTTAAGTGTGAGTGGTGATTCTGCATAAATGGCCCTTTATAGGCTCGTATCTTTGGAGAAAATATATTTATTTAGATATAAAACTATGAAAGAGATGCCTACTCCAAGGCCTAGGTGCCTTTACACCTTCATGAATTGTGAAATACAATGAAATTCCAGCAGTACTGAAATAATCACTCCATCCAGATTCTTTCCATGCCTTTACTATTATAGAATCACACTCTTAACATTCTCTAAGGCACCAAATTTTGACTTTTTTTCCAGAAAAGTTGAATAAAGAACAAGAAGTCTAAGCTAGTTGGAATTCTAAATATGACACATTAAAATGGGGTGTAAATGGGCTCAGGAATCAACTCTCTTTCCTGAATGATTCAAACAATTTGGCGAATGGAAGAATCATAATCATGAAAATAGCTTTTTTTTCCAAAAGCTGTTGGAAGCAATCATGATAGCAATATTTCTTGTCTGACAGGTTCCAGGCTGTTTATATCTAATAAGACTTTGAAAATGGGACTGCTGAATTATTACTTCAGCATCACTCTTCCAAAAGGAACAAATGATAGACTACAAAGTTTATCCTGGATCTTGGATCAAAGAAAATTCTTATAAGCAAACTAAGACTTTAATTCTCAAATTCCTGGTTTATCTTAATTTTTCTTAATCTTAATTTTTCTCTGTAATTAAAGAAAGAGCCTCTGCTTCAGTAAGTTCTCTCTTTCAATTAATGATCAAAATAATATCTACATTTTTAAATTAAATTTGCTTGTTAAACCTGTTAGAACTCCCAGTATGGAATTTACAAAAAACCGACATACCGTGTCAGACCAAAGATCCATCTAGCCCAGTATTCTGCCTCCCAATAGTGGCCAATGCCAGGTGCCCCAGAGGGAGTGAACAGAACAGGTAACCATCAAGTGATCGTAGGGGCAGGATGCTGGAGAAAGAGCCTAAGCAATAGCAGAAGCCAATGGGAAAGAGGGTGCAAAATGGGTATGGCCTTGGGGCAGAGCGGGTGGCAGGGCCATGGTTCAGGTATCAGTGGCCCCTCCAACTCTTAAGGAGCTTCTGGTGCTCACATCCAGCCTTCCCAAATGTAAGAGTTATGCACTGCCTAAGCATATAAACTGTAACGTATTTTGCAGAAGCCCATAGCTACCTCCCTACATACTGTAATAAATATGCCTAATGCCACAGTGCCTAGACCAGTGACACACAGTGGTTCAGGGGCCAAATTAGTGATCAATATTACCCAAAAGAACCACATTAGTGTGAATTCATTGCTTCATTTACTATAGTACTATTCATATTTAAACAGTTTGATGGAGAAACACATGCAAGCTGAAAACAAACCAAAAGGGGACAGAGACTTTTTTTGAGGGAGAAGAGGACACTTAGGGACAATATATGAAAATACACAATGTTAAGCTATGGAAGTTCTTGTCAGCATTATGCTAGGAACACAGACTTGGCCAAGAGTGATGTTCTATTACATATGGGAAGGAAAAATTAATTTCAGAATGAGACCGTGTCAAATTTTGGTAGAAGAAATTTGTGACCACGCTGTAACCACTTGAAAACAGGAGTAGTAATACAAGTATTGATAGAACCTGAACTCCTTGGAGGTAGACACCATCTTTTTGGTACAATGCTGCGCACACAATGCAGTCCTGATTAGATCACGAGGAGAACCATAATTCCATTTCCCAGAGGGTTTCAGAATTTCAAAATTGTTTCAATAATTTAAAAACTAAAATTGTCCCTGATGGCTTTAAGGGGAGTCAGAAACACCAGCTGAGCTCAAAACTTGGGAGCCAACACTCCTGGGGCTTACAGGGTGTGTCTATACTTGATTTAAAAGCCTGTGGCATGGCCATAGCTGGCCTAGGTCAGCTGACTCAGGCTTATGGGGCTAACAATTGCTGTGAAAACATGTAGACTCAGGCTGGAGCCCAAGCTCTGGAACTTCCTACCTTGAAGACAATTTTTAGCCCCACAGTCTGAGCCCTGTGAATTGGAATCAGCAGACTTGGGCCAGTCATTGCTGTGTAGACATACACAAAGGCTACATCTACACTGCAGGCTTCTTGCGCAAGAATTAATGTAGCTGGAGACTGAGCTAGTAAATACTGAATTCTGACCTAATATAATAACTGCTGAGACAGTGGCACTGCTCTGGAACAATGTAGATCAAAAAGGCCTACACAAAATGCACGAGAGTTGAGGATATGCAGCTACTGAATAGACATTCAAAGATTAGGAAAATCCAGAATCTGTCTTTAGAAAATGCTGCAAAACTTTCCTTTTGGAAAGGCTTTTCCACCATATGAAACTCACAACACTGAACCTCCCCCCTACGACAACAAAGGCTAAATTAATAAAGTATAAAAAAATCAAATCCACAAATCCTACCCCTAGTACATATTTTACCTTGAAAAGGAATAAATGACAGAGACACTAAGTCCCCTACACACTTTGCTATTGCTAATGATTTCATATGGATGGTGCTCAGATATATTACTTCTGGGGGAGTATTGCGCACAAGTAGAATTCATGTCCCCCTGCAGATTTTTTCTCTACTGAATATATATTCTGCCGGTGAGGTGTTGAAATTGATCTTTTCATATAAAATGGTACTATAGTTATAACAACATTAAATGCACGTCTAGTGATACAGAGTGATGAGTGTGGCCTAGTTATAACCAGGAGCTGTAAGCTAAGTTTCCTGGTGTCAATTATCAACTCTGTCCATTGATTCATTCTGGAGCTTTGAGCTAGTCATTTAAATTATGTGCCTTGGGTTCCTCCATATAATATGGATAATCACAATTATAATAACACCTCATAACAATATTTACTCTACCTCACAAGTGAAGTAGGTTAACTATTAATGTACTTGTAAAATGATTTGAGATCTTTATATGAAAGAGGCTATAGTAGCAGTAGTAGTAAAAGTACTGATGTTTCTGAAAGTACTATTTTCCATAAGAGTTAAGATTACATAGAGATACTGCTCTAATATATATTTACTTGTTGATTTATATTTTTAGGTGCCTGTTTATCTACCCAATACATGTCTGTTAGTAAGAAGGTTATTTTAAACCTGGGATGACAGGCACACCAAATCAAGTGATCAGAATCAAAGTAGAGTCCACTATTTGATATCTGAGAAACTGGGATAGATTTTCTCAGGCTGCATCTGCTTCTACTTTCCCTTGCTAGGAGTAATTTCCATCTTGAGGACAGTTCAAGTTCCTTACTGGTGAAGAGATGTGCAATTTAGCAGAAGTGATTTCAGTATATTAGCTCAATCACCGTGGTAAACTTTCAGTCCCACCCCCATGATGACTAAAGACTTCAGATTTTTATATGAAAACTTAAATTCATCTTAACTTCATCTTATGGAGACTGTTAGGAAAAAGGGATAAAAGCAAATAAAAAAAACCATGGTTTTTGTTTCGACACGTTCAAAGCTTTGTCGTATGAACATGGCAACAGGTTTGGTGCTGTATTTTAATTCCCATTCAATAGAAAAATGGTGCAGAAAACTAAATTGCACTTCACAAGTGTTAGATAAGTATTCACAGTGAAGTATATTTGGCTTTAATCAAATAATGAAATGCAGAACAATGTGATGGATCTTGACCTTTGAAAGATTAGAAACATCAATTAATAATGTTTGTTCATGAATGTCTTTCACCTAGATTAAACTGCCACAGCAACACGATGAGATTAGCTGTACACATTTTCAGTAATTATGAAGAGATACGTTAAATTAAAGTAACTGAAGCTGTGATAATTTACACAAGGAAAAAGTCATAAGAGGATGCATGGATCATTTTAATCTAATGAATGTAAATTCAGTATGAAAGTATTGCAAATAATAACTGCTGAAGAAATAAAGTTTAATTTTAAGCCATAATTTATGACTATTTGTTTAATTGCAGTATGTTTGTACAATTCTGTGTATTCTGATCTCAATTATAATGGTGTAAATTGGAAGCAATTATTTTGAAATTTTACGGAATTACTCCAGATTTACAGCAGTGTAACTGAGATAAAAATCTGACCCTTATTTCTTATTTCATGAAAATATAGTACTACTTAGTGCTTCTAAAAGGAAAGCGTTGATAGTCCTGAAGAACCATATTCTGTGCTGTCAGGCACCATTTATGAGTGTGTCACAGTGCTTTTGAGCTGTTGGGGATTTTGTTTGGAAAATGAAACAAATACAATCACCAGGAAATACAACTACTGTACTCAGTCTCTCCCCTTAGATAAAAAAAGATGTGCCTTGAACACTGCTCTAAGAGTTACAGACTCAGAGTCTGTATAACCTGCAGGACAGTAAATGTATGTATTTCTATTCTCAGTAGCCAATGTCAATACTTTCTTCAGACCAATGATATGTAACAACCACAGTAATTATTTAACTGAATTCTCAGTGCATGGACAGCATATTTCTGTGAATAAACTGTTACCTAATGATTTTCAATTGCATGAAAAGTTCTAAATTCTTCAGTTGATTTACCTACCTGTCATTCTTTTTCTTCTTTTAGTCTCTGAATCACCCATATTACTATATATGGAAAACAAACAAACAAAAAGGATATTACGCTAATTTTGTGCACCTTAACTTCTCTTATTGATACCATATTTCCCTCTTTTCCCTTTCATTATAGTTTTCTATCCTTCTGCAAATAGAAAAACGTAAGTAATTCCATCAACTGAACAGCAAAAACTAAACAAATATCACTGGCACATCTACTTTCCTTTTTATCCCTCTCTTAATATTTTCCCAAGACATCATTCATAAAGTATTCAATCTATACTTGTTTATACACTTGAAGTACACATACTCACTCCAGGTTTCTCAGAAGATGACACATCCGGTGCACAGTGTCTGAGTGTAATTACTGGGTTTAATATATACTAAATACATCTCATTTGACACTGTTGACCTAATTTCTTAAACTGCATACGATCAATTATAAATGGTAAACACATATTTGTTGACACAAATGCCATATTACAAATCTCCCAGGGCATTTACCAATATTTCAGATTTATGGCTGTACCTCATGTACAAATGAATATGTAAATTAAGCACATAATTTTGCCATGCATTTGTGGGGTTAACTTACTTTTTAAAATATTTTGCTCTCCTTCCACTGAAATTAATACAAGTTTTGCCACTATTTTCAATGAGGGTAAAATTAACCCCCTAAATGCAATTATACTCTGAAAAGTAGCTGTGTGAAAACAGCATTTTCTTCCCTAGAAGCTTTGCTCTTTGTGCACATTTGCTCCCTAAAAATTGTAACTTTAAGTTTAGAGAGAATGTGAATTGTCTTTATTTAAAAAAAATGGTGGATTTCTCATATTTTACCAGTCAACCCTGCAGAGTCAATACAATTATGTAAGGGTACATCTATACTGCACAACTATTTCGGAATACTGGAGGTATCCTGAAACTGCTATCCTGTGTTTACACAAACTGCCCATTATTTTGGTAAACCTCGTTGGACGAGGGTAAGGAATGGCTCGGAATAGCGTGTTATTTCGAAATTTGGTGCTGCCAAATTTCAAAATAAGCTATTCCGAAATAGGTTTGAAATAAGGTATGCAATTTGTGTAGCGCAAATTCTGTATTTTATTTTGAGTTTAGGGTGCTGTGTAGATGCACCCTAAGAGAAAATAGGGCTCTATTTGACTTATGAAACAACAGAATTTTAGGTGGTTTCAACTGGAAAGCAGACACCTATGCAACCCACTGTCTTTTAATTACACACTGAGTCACATCTGTATGGTCACTCAAGCCCAAGGCATCAGGGTCGTTGAAGTGTATATGAGAAGAGAACTTGGCCAGAGAATATATATCACTAGTGAGAAAACACAGCTTGACTTTCAAATCCCAAACTGAGTTTGCTGGGTTGTCAGTTTAAAAAAAACACCATAATTGTGAAGTGAATAAATATGTTATCAGGTCACTAAGGGACACTAAATGCTGACCTCCATAACATCATTTTTACAGCTTTGAGTTTCAGAACAGACCAGATTGTACATTTCAATAATGAAATTATTATGAAAGCTAGTGATATCTTCACGCACAGGAAAAAAATGGCATATAAAAGTGTTCAAGGACAACATATAGGATTGGCTAAACGTCATGCCGTATCTAAACTAGACCAGGATAAGATTATGTTTCCCAATCTAAATTCTACTAGCAAACATACTCTTGTTATTTTTTTATTTGAAACTGTATTTATCTTACCGTTCTAATCTCAAGAGGTATATAGTAACCCAGTCTAAAAAGGACTTGTGTTTAGCAAGGTCCCGCAGAGCCCAGAATTCCTAAATGAAAAGACAGTGTTAATGATAGATACACTGCAGTTTGTTACTTACAACAAAGCAAACAGATTTATAAAAGATTATAAAGGTTGTAGTTGAAGAGGGAGCAAGTGAGGTATGGGGCCATGTTGGGCCCAGATTCAAGACAGGGCTGGAAGCACTCATATTTTTTAAGGAGTGTGACCATATTGTGAATACAAACTTAGTTATGTTTGAAAAGAAAGACCTCTTCCAGTAAATATCTACATAAATGAGTAACTTCAAGTATGTGAGTATTTCCACTGCACTATATGGCTACGTCTACACTGGCATGATTTTCCGGAAATGCTTAAAACGGTGCGGTTTTCCGTTATAAGTATTTCCGGGAAAAGCGCGTCTACATTGGCAGGATGCTTTTCTGGAAAAGCACTTTGACTTATGAAACAGCGTCCATGCCAATCTAGACGCGCTTTTCCGCAAAAAAGCCCCGATCATCATTTTCGCGATCGGGGCTTTTTTGCGGAAAAGAAATCTGTGCTGTCTACACTGGCCCTTTTCCGGAACAGTTTTCCGGAAAAGGACTTTTGCCCGAATGGGAGCAGCATAGTTTTTCCGGAAAAGCACTGATGATTTTACAGTAGATCGTCAGTGCTTTTCCGGAAATTCAAGGGGCCAGTGTAGACAGCTGGCAAGTTATTCCGGAAAAGCGGCTGATTTTCCGGAATAAGTGGCCAGTGTAGACACAGCCTATGGGATTACTTACATGGAAAGGTTACTTACCTTGGGCAGTAACGGAAATTCTTTGAGATGTGTGTACCTATAGATGCTCCACTTCAGGAGTGTTCATGCCCCTTGCACCTGTAATTGGAGACTTTTGGTAGGCATGCCCATTCAGCCTATACATGTGCCTTAAGCTTCCTCATGCCCCAGTACAAAGCTACACAGGGTGAACTGCCCTTAGCTCCTATGTATCATGAAGTCCCCAGTGAAAATTCCAAAGCAGATGGGAAGGTGGGGGAGTAATGAAGCACCCAATGGGAGGGACATATAGCATAGAACTCCAGTTATTCTTTGAGTAGTGTCTTTATAAGTGTGCCACTGTAGAGGAAATGTAGAAGATGATTGTGAGGTCGAGGAAATTAGTTGGTGTACCACAATCGTTCCTTTTGTGCCTGCATTTTCTTACAGGCCTGGATGATCTAGGCAGCCATTTGTGCTATTTGCTTCTTATTATTCTTTTGCTATACTCAAAGAGTTAGCTGTTTGCTCAAGATGGTACAGTGTGGGGATGCACTGAGGACTTTCAACAAGTTCTGGGACAGGTCCCAAGACCATGCACCTGGTATGGGATTGCAGGAGAGCTTGGGAAGATCACATAGCTATCTTTGCTGAATGTTTCCCACCTGATAATGCTAATTATTTGCCCTGGAAAAATATGTAATGTATCAACGATCTTGTTAGATTATCAAAACAACAGGGGTGATTACTGTAGATCTAACAGTATATAAGTGCCGGGGATACTCCTAACATTGGAACCTCGGCGCAGACCAAAGCCGCCGAAGGTGCTACGCATTGGCCACTGGGGTCCGTCTGCCATCCTTCTTCAGGGGGTTCCCAGCAGCAGAAGGGACGTAGGCATTGCATTTTATTCTGATATCTGTTTAGGCTTAATAACTTAAGTATTGTACTTTCTTAATAAGTACTGCATTTTATTCTAAGGTTTGCTTAGGCTTAATAAGCTTTGTATTGTTCTAGTAAGCTCTGCATTTTATTTTGAGGTTTGATTACAATACTTCATAAGTATTGTATTTTATTCTAAGATTTGCTTCATTGTATTTTACGCTAATATTAAGCTTTGTAACCTAATATTTGCTTAGTAAAATCTTTAAGCCTTCACCCAATTTGTGTGCCTATTGCCTCCGAATCCCTTAATGGAAGAACCACTGTCCCTTGGCAATACAGCCAGTTCAGGTGATTATCAAAAAGTAACCAAGCTAGAGAAGGGGACTTTGGTTCTAAGTCCAAGATTGAAGACACCATAGCATTTCCAGTTGCAACATATGATCGATAAGACTGGGCCAGCGCATAGTGCTTAAGAAAGGTATGCACAGAAGACTAAGTGCCAGTCTTACAAATTTCCATTCTTGAGTAATGCCATGGAAGCAGACAGAGATCTTATGGAATGGGCCAACAGCTTAGAAGGAAGCTGCAACTCTAAATATTTATAGCACAATATGATAGAACAGAAATCCACCTGTAGTGTCTGGGGTGGAAATTGCCGAATCTTTGGAGCTACCAACAATAGTCACAAACAGTCTCAGGGTATGTCTACACTATGGGATAAAGTCAAAATAAGATACGCAACTTCAGCTACGTTAATTGTGTAGCTGAAGTCAAAGTTCCTTAACTCAACTTTTGGTGCTCTCCACACTGCAGGAAATTGAAGGAAGAACTCCCTGAGTACTAAATTCAAATTCCAGAAAAGAGCAAGCTCCTTAACTTGGAGAAAAAGGTTTCCCAGTCTTTTTAGAAATCTTACAGTTGCGAGATGGGTAAAGACTAAGAAGCCTTCACCTGCTGAATGGTAGGCTGTTATAGACTCCAAGTGGACCATGACAGAACTGAAAGACAATCCTATCATTTTTAGTTCTAAAAGGTGATCAAGAGATAAGAATGAACAGATGGAACACTTCTTTGGCTGAACCTTTCCCATTTATGGCAGTAAGCATATCTGGTGGAATCTTTTCTATTATCCAATAATACTTGTACCTCATCAAAACAAATCAACTGTAGTCCCATGAACCAATAGGACCCAAGTTGTGAGATGAAGTACCTTCAGGTTGGGATAAAGAGTGCAGCCAGCATCCTCAGAAAGATGAGGAATGGATTGGAGGTTGTTCACCTGACAGATGGCTAGGTCAATCAGGAAAGGATACTATACCTGTCTGGGTCACACTGAGACTAGTATGGCTTTGTTGTACTTGATAGTGTTGATCACCTTTAAAATTGGAGTGCTGAGGAAAACATATATGGAAAGCCTTTTGTCATGAAATGAGGAAGACATCTCCAAAAAGAGAGAGGACAATCTCACCCTTGAGCAAAAGTGTTCGCATTTCTTGTTGGTCACAGTGGCAAAGAGGTCTATTTTTTAATTCCCCAACTTTAAAACATTTGATCAAGTATCTGATAATCCAACGCCCATTTGTAGTGCCTGATGAGGTCATTTAATAACTGATTCTGTATCTCCAGAAGATATGTTGCTGAAATAAGCTTACAACTGGCTTTACTGCTTCAGCACAAAGAGAAGGGGACCTGGCTCCTCCATATCAGTTGACAAAAAATATGTAAACTATGTTGTCCATGAGACTGTTTATGGATTTGTACCTAATTAAAGACAGGAAGTGGATACAGGCATTCCTCACAGCCCTCTGTTTGATGAGACTGATGTGTCATCATATCTCTTGGGAAAACCACTTGCCCTGGACTGTGAATGTCTCCAAGTATATTCCCCCCCCCCCCCAAACTCCTCAGGACTGCATCTGTCATTACAATGATAGAGGGAGGGGGCTGAATAAATGTAATCTCCATGCAGACCTCGTTTGTGTCCCTCCTCCAATTCAGGGACTCTCATACCCGAAGAGGGACCAACACTAACTTGTCCATGTTGTGTTTGTTTGGTGTATAAACAAACAGTCCTGAGCCACCCCTGGAAATATCAACGGCAGAGCCTGGCGCACTGTATCACAAAAGTGCAGGCTGCCATGTGTTGGAGCAATTGAAGTTAACTTCTTTTTTATATCTGTGGGCTGATCTGAATTTGAGAGACAAGAATCATTAATGTCACAAATCCACTGAAGGGAAGATTCACTCTAACTGATATAATGTCCAATAAGGCCCTTATGAACTCTATTCTTTGTACTGAGTTCAACTTGGATTTCTCAGTGTTGAACTGCAACCTTAGCTCATAGAAGAGATTTTATCCTTTTTATGATGTCAAAAACCTCACTCTAAGACTGACCTTTAAGTAGCCAGTTGTCCAGGCATAGAAAAAAATTGTAATCCCCAGATGTCAAAGGTAAGCGGACATCACTGACAGCACCTTTAAGAACACTCTCGGGTCAGACAAAAGGCCAAGCTGGAGCAAATGATACTGAAAGTGATCCTGGTCTCTTGAAAAGTGCAGGAATCATTTGTGAAATGGGTGAATTGCAATATGAAAATATGCATCCTGAAGGTTGAAGGCTAAAAACCAATCTACCAGTTGTAATCACTAAATTATAAATGTAAGTCACACCATCCTGCATGTTTGAAATTTGACAAAGTTGTTTAGGAATCTTAGATTTAAAACTGATCTCCATCTGTTCTTTTTCGGGATCAGAAAGTAGCTGGAATAAAACTCCTTTCTTCTGAGCCGAATAGAAACTGCACCAATTTAGAGAAGTAAGTTAACCTTCTGCTTTAAGAGGTAGTCAGGAGAAGGGCCCTTGAACATGGATGAGAAAGACAGGTAAAATGGACAGCATATCCTGATCTTATGACTTCTAGAATCTATATGTTTAATGTGATTCTCTCTCAAGCGTGGCAGGTTCGTAAAATTGTGTATATGTAACTTGATAATAAGATATAGTTCCAGGCCCTTGAGCAGTCCGTCAAAACTGACAGTTAGATGATAATGACGGTTCAGTAGCAGGTGCAGAAGGAGCAGGTGATCTCTTCCCCAGGAATTCTAACTTTTTCGTGAGTGTTTGATACAGTCTCAAATTCTAAGATTGAAGTGGGGAGGGATCTTTGTTTAGCTTGAGATCCACTAAATTTTCATTTGTTTGTAGGAGTTCAAATTCCAAAGGATCTCAACGTGATTCTAAGTATCAGAGGGGTAGCCGTGTTAGTTTGAATCTGCAAAAGCGGCGAGGAGTCCTGTGGCACCTTATAGACTAACTGAAGTGTTGGAGCATAAGCTTTCGTGGGCAAAGACCCATGCATCTGATGAAGTGGGACTTTGCCCACGAAAGCTTATGCTCCAACACTTCATTTAATCTATAAGGTGCCACAGGACTCCTCGCCACTCTAACATGATTCTAGAATCCTTAAGAGTACATAGTGAATCATCCATGGACTCAGCAAACAGGTTGAGGCCATTGAAGAGAAGATCTTCAACTACGATTTGGGCCTCCTTTGGGAATCTAGACAGCTGGAGTCAGGAAGTCTACTGCATGACTACTGCCCTAGAGATGGATCAAGTGGCATTGTTGGCTGCATCCAAAGAGGACTGAACTGGTCATGTTGATCAGCCAGTAGATAGCTCAATTAAGGTGGTGAATTTGGCATAATTTGAGTGATTTTATTTAGCCATGAGTCCTTGATAGTTCGAGCCTAAACTGAAGAGTCATAGATGAGTAGGTCTTTCTGCTGAACAGATCAAGACTTTTTTTAGTTCTTATCATAGAATCCTAGGACTGGAAGATACCTAGAGAAGTCTTTGAGTCCAGTCCCCTGCCCTCATGGCAAGACCAAATACTGTCTAGACCATCCCTGGTAGACATTTATCTAACCTACTCTTAAATATCTCCAGAGATGGAGATTCCACAACCTCCCTGGGCAATTTATTCCAGTGTTTGACTACCCTGACAGTTAGGAACTTTTTCAAACTAAAAAGTCCAAACTAAACCTCCCTTGCTGTAGTTTAAGCCCATTGCTTCTTGTTCTATCCTCAGAGGCCAAGATGAACAAGTTTTCTCCCTCCTCCTTATGACACCCTTTTAGATACCTGAAAACTGCTATCATGTCCCCCCTCAATGTTCTCTTTTTTAAACTAAACAAACCCAATTCTTTCAGCCTTCCTTCATAGGTCATGTTCTCTAGACCTTTAATCATTCTTGTTGCTCTTCTCTGGACCCTCTCCAATTTCTCCACATCTTTCTTGAAATATGGTGCCCAGAACTGGACACAGTACTCCAACTGAAGCCTAATGAGTGCAGAGTAGAGCAAAAGAATTACTTCTCATGTCTCGCTCACAACACACCTGTTATGCATCCCAGAATCATGTTTGCTTTTTTTGCAACAACATCACACTGCTGACTCATATTCAGCTTGTGGTCCACTATAACCCCTAGATCCCTTTCTGCTGTACTCCTTCCTAGACAGTTGCTTCCCATTCTGTATGTGTGAAACTGATTGTTTCTTCCTTAAACTTCATCCTGTTTTCCTCAGACCATTTCTCCAATTTGTCCAGATCATTTTGAATTATGACCCTATCCTCCAGAGCAGTCGTAACCCCTCCCAGCTTGGTATCATCTGCAAACTTAATAAGCGTACTTTCTATGCCAATATCTAAATAGTTGATGAAGCTATTGAACAGAGACGGTCCCATATCATATGGCATAGCCTCAGCACAATATTTTCTGTAATGTTCGTTTACTGCCTCCCCCACTAAAGACTTTGGTTTTGGATGGGTGAACAGAAATTCAGTCTTTAGCTAGGATGAAATATTTCTTATCCACTCATTTGCACATCAGCAGAATCATTGCAGGGAACTTCCAGATGGATTTGACAGGATCCAACTCAGCCTAATTGGTAGGGAAGGCAACTTGGGTAGAGGGAGTCCCGTTGGAGAATATCCAGGATGTATGTTGTGATTCCCTAATCTGGAGGAATCTGCCATGCACTTCATTAACTCTTAAGTGTCAAAAGTCATCAGCCACAGTAAGTGAGGGAAGCATAACAACTTCATCTGGGGAAAGTGACTTCTTTATTTGCCCTGGCTTCCTGCTCCTCAAACATGCCTCAGGTAAGAGAGGAGGAGCAGTTGGAGTACAGGAGCTTCTTTCCCTGTATTTCTTGAAAGAGAGACTAGGGGTATGGGAAAACTGTTGATGGATCCCAGTAGGTCACTGAAGAGGACCAAAAGGCATCCAGGGTGGCAACCATTTGTGCTCAAACTAGCTTTGGGTACAATGGGCCAGTCTCGAGTGCAACTCTCTTCTCTTGTCATAAGTGCCAGAATGGAAATACTTTGTATGAAGTGTTATGGAACCCTATATCCAAATATTCAAACTGGAGGAAATTTCTCTCTCTTTAAAGGGGGAGGACCAGTAGACTCTCAAGATGTTGGCAAGTCAAGTAGTATTGGGGAAAGGTCCAATCTCAGTGACTGTGCTTTGCATGGTACAGATAACCTCCTGGTACCCACTACTAAGGGAGGCTTTGGCCCCTCAAACAAATAGATCTCTTGAGAATCTGAATTCCTGTGATACCAGGTTGATTTGAAGAGTAGGGTGCCATTCCATTGTTAGTATATGCTCTTTTGGTAAGTTCACTCTAGTTGAAATAGACAGTACCGATGAAGATGCCTTGGAGGGTGCTGAGACTGGATACGAGGCATGGTGTCTTCCAAGTAATGAAGCTGCCTTAGCAGCCAACTTAGACGTCAACTTTACCAAAGGAGTTGTAGGTACTACTCTCTGAAAGGAGGAATGCTTTGATGAGGCATGCTTTTCTTCTGCTGAGCATGGTGCCCGAGGCACAGAATCAATACTGAGAGCATCTGGAGCTTCGGCCACACCCAAGGAGGAATGCAAAGTCTTCACAGTAGTTTTGCTCTGCAGGGATTGAGGTCTTTTTGAAGTGGACCCTTTCTGTGGAGAATGGCTTCATTTTCTATGGGCCTTCTCAGTGGATCTACCCCAGGTAGAAGGTGAACATGTCAAAACTGACAGGGTACTATGTACATTCAGTGACCGACATCCAGGGTTCTTCTGACTTGGATTTGAGGCCATTGGAGGGAATGGGCCATCATTGAACATCTCAGTTTTAGCGCCAAATGTTTTTTTGCCCTACCCTTAAAAGTTGAGCAGATGGAACACTTTTGTGGGATATGATATTCCCCTAAGCCAAGACAGATAACAGAAATGCCAGTCACTGAATGGAATTGCCTCCCTGGTAAGAGATACACTAGTTGAAGCCCAGAGATCCTGACTTACCCAACCCCCTGGGTAGCAGAATCTAACACAGGACGTTTCCCTACCCCAAAGGGAAAAGGGATCAAGAGAAAGTCCCACTAAATAAAAAGTAAATAAAATAACTAAAGAAAGGTAATGTGGATGAGACACTTCAAAAGTAAATGCACACTATCTTAATGACCTGGATGAGGGGATTGATTGCACCCTCAGCAAGTTTGTGGATGACACTAAGGTAGGGGAAGAGGAAGATACATTGGAGGGCAGGGATAGGCTCCAGAGTGACCTAGACAGACTAGAGGATTGGGCCAAAAGAAATCTGATGAGGTTCAATAAGGACAAATGCAGAATCCTGCACTTGGGGCAGAAGAATCCCAAGCATTGTTACAGGCTGGGGACCAAATGGCTAGGTAGCAGTTCGGCAGAAAAGGACCTGGGAATTTCAATGGATGAGAAGCTGGATATGAGTCAATAGTGTGCTCTTATAGTCAAGAAGGCGAATGGAATATTAGGTTGCATTAGAAGGAGTACTGCCAGGAGATCCAGAGAAGTGATTATTCTCCTTTATTCGGCACTGGTGAGGCCACATCTGGAATATTGCGTCTAGTTCTGCCCCTCCACCCCACTACAGAAAGGATGTGGATGCACTGGAGAGGGTCCAGTGGAGCTTCTCCAATGATTAGGGGGCTGCAGCACATGACCTATGAGGAGAGGCTGAGGGGTTTGGGCTTATATAGTCTGCAGAAGAGAAGAGGATTTGCAGCCTTCAACTTCCTGAAAGGAGGTTCCAAAGAGGCTGGAGAGAGGCTGTTCTCAGTGACAGATGACAGAACAAGGAGCAATGGTCTCAAGTTATAGTGGGGGAGGTCTAGGTTAGATATTAGGAAAAACTATTTCACTTGAAGGGTGGTGACATACTGGAATGGGTCACCTAGGGAGGTAGTAGAATTTCCATCCCCAGAGGTTTTTAAGTCCCTTGGATGGGTTGATTTAGTTAGGACTGGTTCTGCTTTGGGCAGGAAGCTGGACTCGATGACCTCCTTAGGTCTCTTTGAGCCCTATGATTCTAATGTTCTGTGTCAGGCCTAGGAGGTTGAGAAGGAAACAGGGAGGTTAACCCAATGCAGCTCTATACAGCCTTGGAACAGGGCCCGAGGAAGTGTAGGTCACATGTGCATGCCAATGACAATGAGCACTAAAAAAATGATTAAAAGTACAAGGGTCTGGGCTCACCTGAAGTGGACACTGCTTGAAAAAGAAATATAAAGTTACTGCCTTGAATAAACATTTGCAGTAGCAGAATCCTTGTCTGTAAAGGCTGTAGAACATAAACTTTGAAGATACCATATATATTTTACGAAGAACTGCTTTTAACTATCACTACACTAAATGTGGGGTTTTTTCCCATGAATATTTCTACGGTTTAAAAATATACATTTAAAAGAGCAATAAAATGTCAGGAGATGGCATCATCTTAGCAATCCTTTCGTCTAATGTGGTTCAGAAGACATACATGATATATGCAAGCATTCATGCAAGAGAAGCTGTATGTGTATTTCTGTGACTGTCCACGTGGTGACTGAAAATTTGATTCATGCAGTTTTTACTATGTTCGCTTATTTATTCCATACTCCCCTAAGTGAGCTTAAAGTCCAGTAAAATGTTTGTAAAATATCGTGTATTAATTAATACCTGAGGAATATGGAGCTCTTTCAGCTGGTTTTGAGTAATCTCACTGAGCTGCCGAAATGTCATTGTAAAATCAGCCTTTGTATCTTCCATGAGCTAATGAAATTAAATATATTTCTATCAGTGTTTTTAATATATTAGACTTCAGTTCAAATATCCCCAAAAGAATTACCAATAATTAACTCACTCTTAGAAGAAATGCAATCAAATAGTTATCGTCCTCACTCTTCCCAAGGAGACCCAATTTTGCTCTAAATAGTTCTGTAAAACTGAAAGTAGTAACAAAAATTATGAAATCAAAGACATTGTTCTGAAACCATATTCTATTGTATGTGCTTCTTTAAAATCTGAGTTATGAAAGTACCTACTGGGTATAATAATGCTCAGAGTATCCCTCCAGAATCTGGGAAGCACTATAAAAATAAGGAAATGTCAAATCCTACAAACCAGTAGTAACACCAAACACACATTCAGCTTCACACTCAAGTGTGAAACCTTCCTCTGTCTTATATCTATTTATGAAGGATTTCACTCCTGTCCCTATTTTGATATTTTTCCTATATGTTTAAAAACAGTCTTGTCCCATAACATATCCAGAAAAATCTTTCGATTTAGAAATCAAACTTTCTAAAAAGATATCCCCCTTTTCTCCTACACATATGGCCATTATAATACATCTCTCTGCTTCCTTTTAAGTGTGAAAATTTTTTTAAGGATAACTTACAGCTGCCTTTGTCTGGACCCAATAAAGGTTGTAGAGATTGTAACAGCTTGTTCAGATTAAACATCCCAACTTTTGCTTGGTTTCCTATTTTATATCTCCTTTCATCATCAGAGGTGTTTGGAACAAAATCTGTTTGAAACAAAACGTATTTCTACAACAGATTAATCAGAATAAATAACCAAAATTAAAATATTAAACTAGGCTACTTTTTCATATTTACATAGCAAATTCATAGAAGATCTGCAGGCACTAAATATTAAATTGGAATACTCCAAACACAAGAATATTTATTTATACTGGATTAGCCCAAGATCTAACATTTGCCAAAATAAGGACTACATTCTCAAAGCCCAAGTACCCAGATGATTGCAAGTGTTGTTTTCCTACTTCAAGATGCAGAATCAATTCAGATGTTTAAACTGCCAATCTTTTTTACACTCGGAACAATGTTTCAGCACAAATAATGCTACTATTAAATATCATATGGCTAGATGCCTAGAGATTCTGGACTTCCAAGCAGTATCTTTTTATGATGTAATCTAAGTAAATAAGATGCATATATTTTAAGTAATCTAGTGACACTAATTTTCTGAACCTAACATTTATTTCACAATATATATTATTATATATATGCTTCTGAAATATTTAGAGTTATAATATTTCAGTACAAGAAAATCCTCTTTAAAGAGTGGCAAATAGGCAGATAGTGCATACAGGACCAAAGGGATAAAACCACAGAATCAACCTTAGAAAGGATGCAGCATATACCATCCAGAACAGGGCCAGTTTTGCTGATCAGTGCCTATCGGGGCAGAGCTGTCATCCTGGATGCTCCTTTTCACACTCTGAAGAAACTACTATCACAAGCAATACTAATGGGGATCAGTCCCAGGACTCAGAAGGAAACAAGAACTGTGACTATGAACACCATCTCAGCAGGTGTGTCAAATAGGAATTTTACTTTCATCTAATGATTGTTACTAGATAGGGGCCCAAAACACTATGGATGCAAACCCACTCTTCTCTCCAGCCCACCTTCACAACTGTGATTTTTCAGGAGCCAAGACACATATTCAAATCCCCAGATCTACATCCACACCTCTGGTTTCACTTTGAGGAAAGAATTAAAGCTAGAAAGGGCCTCTTTTTACGGTTTGCCTAAGGTGTACAAGATCAGATTTCAAGAGATGTTCATCATTTGAGGTTGAAATTTTATGAAAACAGTGTGATTTCAACACCACTGATTCTGACATCCAGCTAGGATGTGACTTCTAACTTCAGGTAACATAGATCTGAACACCATTTTCTGGATATACATCTAATAATTATAGATGGAGAAAGTAATCTAAATCATGCTTTCAATAATGAAAGATTTACAGTAGAGTATCATAAGTGGGCAGGTTTGATCCCCCCATATTAACAGTTGTAGCTGTAGAGCCAAATTAATAAAATATGACATATAGGAATTAGGGATATGAATGGGTAACCAGTTAACTGCAGGGGTTGGGCAAGGAAGTGTGTGGATGGGAGCAGCCCCGTAGGGGGAGGGATCCTACTTACTCAGTTAACTGGCTAAATTCAAAGTTTAACCAGTTAATTGATTAACTGGGATTTTACATCCCTAATAGGAATTAATATATGTATTTTACTTTTGGATACTTGTAGCTGTATTTGAGTTTTACAGATTTTTTTGGGATCTCGGCTATAGCATCTGTGAATCTGATGAAAGTCAGTATGAAGGAGTCTCCTTGGAAATAGGTTTAGTAGTAATAGACATTATTTGCAAGTTTTTTAATATATCATTTAAAATGCAACTTGTGTAATACACAATAAAACTGGTCTCTGACTCAGAAAGCATCTAGATGCACAAAACGTATTTTCTGACCAATGTACATGTAACACATATATGCAGGATCCATGTGCTAATAATGGTTGGGACTTTCTGAGCATACAAAAATTATGTAACTTAACACAATAAGAAGGAATTTAATTTCCTACAAAAAAGCATATACATGTGCTATACTCACTTGGATCATAGGATTCCATAAAACCAAATGGACCATAATCTATAGTTATGGATAACAAACTGAAGTTATCTGTATTGCACACACCTAGAATTAATCAACAACAAAAATAAAATTGTCAAAATAATTTTTTTTTTGTCTAGACACTGCTGATTTATCAAAGCAGAAAATTTCCTGAAAGACCAAGATAACAGTGGATCCAAATTGCAATATCTGAAGTTGGGCCTAGCAGATGAGAGTATCAGTGTTTATTTAAAATTTTTAAAAAAGTTTAAAATGGGGCAAAAAACCCAAAACACTTTGAGTTTATTGTGGGTAAAGAGATTTTTGACAGACAATAATATTTTACAATTACTACACCAAAAATTTAATTTAGCTATCATAGCTTACCATGAGCAAAGCCCACAGACATCCACAATGCAATCAGATTTGCTGTCTCCACTACCACTTTAGAGAAAAAGTCCTGAAATCAAACACATTTTTCACTTCAAACCCTTTCAATAAAAAATACAAATAAACAGTTTGTTATTGAATATATAATGTAATTAAAATAACAGTTGGTACACTATATTCTATTTTCTCTTTCATATTTGGGCATGTATTTTCATGCCTATCAGAAATTTTACATGGCATTCTCAATGAGATTGTGGCTGATCTTATCCAAGAATACACAGTGGTGAGTGACAATACACACATTCAGTTGCAATATTGATAATGCTAAAACAAAAGTGTTACAGTAATGATCAAAATATATTGCATTTGTTATGGGTAGAGCATGATCCTGCACTCTATTACTAGTCTAGGGTTAGTATATGAAAGGCACAAGGGGAACCAACGTTAATGGAAAATTAGCTTAACATAAAAATGTTCATGTAAAGGAAAAGGGCTGGGAAAGACAATCTTCACTCTTGATGTTGAAGGGAGAACTGTGAAAACATTACAGAATATTTGCAAACACCTGTTTGAAGAAAAACAGCAAGCTCATTTCAGTGACATTTACTTTTTATGACTTAAAACAAATTATAGTTTTGTTCACAATACTCATGCAAAGTGAAAGTCTCTTTTATACTCACTAGATATCTATTTGAATCATTCATGTTGATTGATGGAAAATGTTCTTGTATGATAAAATCTAATAGTGTCCTGAAAAAGAATCAAGAGTTTTTTAAGCAAAACCAGTATTTAGCACACCCAGACCCTTATGAAAATTAATCCTTATTAGCAGGGCTCGACAAATCAGTGTATCTACTCGCCCAGGGCAAGTAGATTTCAGCCAGTCGCCCCGTTCACCAGCGGCATGCGCATGCGCATGCGCAATGCAGGTCTAGCGCATGCGCAGTGCGGGGCTGGCGAGTAGATTTCGCTGCGGTTTGTCAAGCCCTGCTTATTAAGCTTAATTAATGGAACTACTTGTGTGTGAATTTAAGCTTGTATGTATGTTTTTGCAAGGTCAAGCCCAATGAGTTAAATGCAGCCCTTAGTAAAAATATCTTGCATTTGAATGTTTATTAAATAGTACTCCTTTCCTTATAAAAAAATAGTAAAATCAGGTGACTCAATCCAATAAGTGATCTTCCTAAAATACTACTGTACATACATTTTTTAATAGATTTTACTGATTAGAATTAATGTAATTACTATGAAGATTTCCTACTAACCTTTGCAACTCCAGTTCCCTAGAATGAGCTAAAATTTCCAAGGAACCTATACGAAACCATGATTTGGCAACACGCAAGACTACTGCACCTTAAACACAAACACGGAGGTTAACCTGCTGATACTCTATTTAAATTTAAGACAAGTATTACAGCAACACATAATAATACACACACACACATACACACACACGTACGCACATATACGTATACACACACATACAGAAAACATACACATTTTACATAAACAAATAAAACATAAAAATCAAATAGGAGTGTGAGTACATCATTAAAACAAATATTTTACCCTTAAATGTTTAAGTTGTTTGAAAATGACACATACATAAAACCTTTAAAAAAGAAATAGGAGCTTATATGGAAAACTGTGCATTTAATTCCAAGAAGAAAAAGGGGCAAATGATTATGAAATGAAGAAGAAAACCAAAAAGAGACTAAAGAAATGAATCAGAGGTTGAAAAGGGCCACATTTCAAAAAAGAGTAGTGATTTCGGTTTTCTATTCACTAGGGATGTAAAATCCCCTGTAATAGGATAACTGGTGAAACATTAAGTTTAACCTGTCAACTGATTAAACAGGGGCAGGCAGTGGGACTGGAGCATCTCCCCTCCCCTTTACCGTAGGCAGGGGATGCTCCAGCCTGGCTTCTTCTGACCCTACAGTGAGACGCCAGCTCCCTGCCTGCATGGGTTGGGAGTCGCAGCCTTGTGCAGGGCAGAGAAGTGGCAGCCCCGCCTCAGCTGCCATTTCCGGCCCCACGCAAGGCTCCTGACTATCAGCCTACAAGTCACCATGCTCCATGGGCCGCTCCCAGGGAACAGTTAATTGTTACCTGGTAAGCATCACCTGTTAAGGGTGATGCTTACTGGTTAACCAGTTACCTGTTCACATCCCTACTAGTCACTTGTGAAAATGTAGGCCTAGAAGCATGGATCAAATGTTCAAGAAAACTCATCCTGTCAGAAACAGCATCACTTGTCACGCAATGCTAATTCAAATAGAGGAATGTATCAGGATTATTATGGAGGGCCATAGTCACCTAACTTAAAGCTGAGAAATAAGACATACATACTAAAAGAATAAAGGGGGGGGGAGAAAAGTCTTCTTTGGGAATTGCATTAATATACTGCAAGTTGTATATTAACTCTTTGAAACCTTTTCCAGGGGAAGGTACTGAGGTAACAACCTTCCTTCCCCTTCTATTCCTACCCTTCCCCACAACCTTTCCTCCAACACGTGCACTTTTATTTGCCATAAAAATCATAAGCAATTTTAGCTTCTCTTTTTAACATTACTTCTTCATTCTCCCTAACTCAGAGAGAAAGTATTTTGTAGCAATAATTAAGGTTAGGGTTACCACATTTCAGGTTCCCAAAAAGAGGACAACGTTGGAGGGGAGCTCCATCAAAATTCCCCCTTCACCTCATCTGTTGCAGCGGTTACAATCAAATTTGGAAAGAGAAAACACACACACAGATCAGGTGTACTTCACCAACAGCAGTCCTGAGTACAAGAATTTTAAATTAAGAAATATTTGAGGGCTGATTTCCTCAGGAGGAAAGATATATCTAAATAAAGAACTCTCTAGAAATGAGATGATACAGTGCATATTTTTGTTCTAAACATAATGTATACTTGGAAAGTGCACTATGTAAAAAAATGATTGGAGAATATTTTAAATGCATTGATTACCTCTTTCTTTTTTAACACTTCCATTGTAAAACTGATCTCTCCACACATCATCATCACTTACAACTAAGCTGTAAGAAAAACGAGAAAGCCATGAAAGATGTCTCAGCAAAAATATTTTATACCCAACTCCAAGCCACTTTTGCAATCATATTTCATTTTAAAGAAGAAAGAAAAGATGAATAATTTGTGTGCTGGTATGCTTAAGACTTTATAAATTATATAAGCTGGTGACAAGATGAAGCTACTGCTTATTGCAAAATGTGTTTGTTTCACCTTTACCTTGTCTTCCAACCACACAAACCATCCTTTGTTTCTTTCATCTTGGCCATCTCGTCATAATCTTAAATGTTGAGCTCTGGTGAGAGGATTATGGGGTTTTTTTTAATTTGTACTATACAGCACCTCTCATGTTTGGGATTCTGATTATTAACTGATAGATACCATTGTAAGATAATTAACAATAGTCTCAGACTCCCAGCTGGTTGAAGGAAAATTAAAAAAGACCCAAAACACTAACTTCACAATGTAGGTTTCTTTCTTGATGTGAACTAGTTCTATCATATTAGTAGTCTCATGGAGAGACTTACTACTATTTGCAGTGATCCTGCTTACTGAAAAGGATCCTAACACAGATATCAAAGGGCCATAATGTGTTTTGTGAGGGAAAGGGTTGTAGTTTTTCATTGGCAGATGCACTTTAACTTTTCAAATATAATTTTTTTATCAATTTGCATGAAATTTTGATGCTACTATAAAGAAACCGAGTACCTCTCAAACCCTATGTCTAAACTGCAGAGTTTCTGTGCAAAAATGGCAGCTAACTCTGTTCCATAGCAAGAATGCTGTCCAAGCCGAATAGGGCAGACTCTGACACCACTCTCCAGGCCCAGCTGGAGCACAGGGTGTAGAAGGGCAAGGGCCAAGACAGAGGGTGGGGTGGATCTGAAGTAGGAGGGCCACAGCCCACCTAGGCCAATCCATGGATATGCCCCTGCCTAAAACATGTATTTTTCATTTACATCATCATGCAGAACTAAAGCGTACAATTCACTTTCTCTCCAAAATGTATTATTTCATAAGATTAACAAAATAGAAGAGAATTTTCAGCATTATTTGGCAGTCCCGTCTGCGACAGTACAGAGATCAGCAAAGAACCAATCCACACCAACCTTGCAGGGATAGCTCTTCCCCACAAGTTCAAGGAGTGGACCTCTCCAAAGTAGAAGATGGAAACTCCAAACAGAAGAGCCTTCAAATATGTTGTTCTGGAGTTATGAAGATTGTGTTTTTCAGTCTGAACAATGTCATTAATTAATTAGACACACTTAAGAATTAGTAGTTTAAAGCCCAAAATAACAAGTCAATATATAAATAAAGCCAGAAGAAGCAAATCCAATAAAGAAAGTAAAACTAAAACAAAAATGTGTATGGGATGGTGTGTATTAGCCCTTTAAGGTTCAGACAACTAACAAAGTATTCCTCTACCTACAGCAGAAAAGTATCTGAGAATAACCGGTTAAGAAGCTGAGTTTTCTTTGTAAGTAACTCTCATTACTCTAAAGACTAACAGAATATGTAAATGGTATCATCTGAAGATGTGGGCTGTGCCCACGAAAGCTCATGATACCATCTACATATTTTGTTAGTCTTCAAAGTGCTGCCAGATTATTTGTTGTTTTTAAAATTTTTCCTGTTACAGACTAACTCAGCTACCCCTCTGAAGTTCTCATTACTCTAACAATTAATGCAGTAGGAGGTATGGTATCTGCTACCTTTCTCTGTGAATGAGGCCTGGGAGATTATAGAGTCTGACCAATGAGCCCACAGGAAGAACTCTTGTCCCAGTGACTAGAAGCAAGGAGATTTACCTGTATTTTTCGACTTTTTTCTGTTTTGGGTTTTTTTTTTGTATTTCTGCTTGCTAACAACTGAAAAAGGGATACCTGTCCATGGTCCATAAATAACTAGTTGTTCTGTGGAATGTTTTATTAAAAGCCTAATAAATCCTAGGATCCTAAGAGGAGGAAAGTTTATTTGCATTTAGAAAATCCATATGTAATGTCCACTCATACACCAGGAAACTTCATTCCATTATGTGATTTGAAGGAGCTAGATCACTGCATCTCATCACTAGATTGTTAACAGACATCTTCAGAAATAAATCTGCACATTCTCTACTAACTGTAAAGAGCCAACAGTAGGATTGTTCTGCATGCAGAAGTATGAAAATATGGGAACTGAAAACTGGTAAGTCTGAAGTTTCAGTGAATGGTTAAACTGTTCTTTCTTAAGTTAGAGATAAAAAAACAAAGGACAGATGTCTTTCAAGAAAAAAAAGACTGACCACAAAATAGAGAAATCCCACCTCATTGCTGTCAAAAAGACTGAATCCTCAAAATTAGTTCTGCAAATTAAATTAGCCAATGTTCCCAATTAGCCTAAGCTTTTGTTCATCTTATAAAAAAAATATCAGAGACTGGTTAGAGATTTGCCTATTTATTTAGACTTTGTCAAATGAACATTAAAAGAATATCTAACCTAGGTATCAGATAATTAAAAATACTTCTATTTACCCAAGAGAAAAACAGCAATAGCAAACCATCAACTTTTCATTAAAAAAAAAAAAAGTCCACCAAACTCAAATCTCCCCATTTTTGCTAGTGAAAAACCTTATCTTCTGCAGATAAAAATCCAGAGTCCGTCATATACTTTACAAGACTCAACCTTCCTTTTAGTCACATTAATGGATTTTGATCAGTACCCTAAAGGCCAAAGAAGGTGGATTATTTCAGATAAGGGTTGGGATAGCCATTTTCAACGTCAAGGGACTCTCACAGTGAGCTCCCTTCCAGGAATTCTCTGCTGATCTTTTATGTATGGCAACTCAATGGATTTTACATAGACATTGATTATATTAGCCTTTTTTCTTTCAGAAAATGTTTCCCGCTATTGTTAAACTGGTGCAGTTCTATTAGTGGTACCAACAGTGAAAGCACTAGCAAAGATGGCAGCTGCCATAGTTTTAACCACTGTTTAAGGTAGAACTATGTAATCAGAGTAAGCTTGAAATCTCAATAGATAAATTAACAACATGGGAGATTTTTTCTGAACAAAGGCTGATTTGGACATAGCCATGTTGGATGAATACATTAGTCAGGGAATGTGTGATGGCAACAGTTAGATTTTAGCAGAAACAAAATGAGAAAACCTCAATAATTCAAGAGAAATGGGCAAAAATCTCAACAATATGGAATGAATAGCAATAGGGAAGTGAGCAAGCACATGGTCACTCAAAACTGTGTACCTCAGAGCAGTGAAGTTTTTACTATCTTCAACAGAAACAAGGCTGCAGGGATTTTTATTAGTTCTTTTGGATCACTTGAATGCTAACAGATTTCCTGCAAATTTCCAACATAGAAATATGACTGCCTTTATTACTGACAGTGCATCCATCACTTGAGGGAGAGGAAAATACCAGCAACTGGTAATTTGCTTACAAAAAGGTGGTATCTGCCCTGGTGGGATGTCCAACACATGGATCAACTGGCTGAGGAGCCATGCAAAAGTGCCTACGCTCCTCACTGGGAACATGCTGTAGGTCTGCATTTTAAATGTAGTAGGAGCATGGCTGCCTGCCCACCCAGCTCTTACTACAGTTAAACTGCTGAGTGGTACAGTGGGTAGCTCCCGGGCCCAGCACAAGCTGGAACTGAGCACCTTCCCCTATTGACTAATCATGTAGTCAATAAAAATTCTATCGACTACATCGGTGTTTCTCAACCTTTTTTAAGTACCGCCTTTTAAAAAAAAATTACCCCCAGTACCTACAGTTTTCAGACACCATATTTTTCTACCATTGCAACACATTTGTTTAAACAACTTAATCGCAGCCAGGCAGGCAATGAAAATTTTGGGTGTAAAAAGTACAAAAATAATAAAACGCTGTAAAACTTAAAACAAAAATTCAGTTTTCTCCAAATTTCAGTTATGTTGATGTACCCCCCAGATTTCTCTCGAGTACCCCTAAAGGAACTTGTACCACTGGTTGAGAAACACTGGTCGACATGATTAGTTAAATACCCGCTTCTTAACATCCCTTAGCCACAGCATTTCCCCGCTGCATGGTCAGCCTTTTTTGGGGAGGCTTAGCTTCCTTGGCCTTTTATATACGCTGCTCATGGGCCCAGAGCAGACCAAATAAAGTGTTGTATCTGCGATTAAGTACAACCAGTAGGGATAACTGCCTTTACATTGCAAACTGGTACAATAGGCACATTGTTAGGAGAAAAGACAGTAGGGCTGGCACCTCACCTACCCTTAGCCCTGCATCCTCCTGGTGCCTCCCCCTTCCCTCACTGCCCCTGGCCCCTTTGCCCTCTTTTTCCCTGATGCCCACTCTCTGTCCCATTCCCCTCCTGCCCTCTGTGCCCTCACACATGACTTGCTTCATCCCCACCTTTCTCATGCCCACCCCTTCTTTCAAACCTTCTCCCAGCACCTCTCCCTCCTCGAGCCCCCAATGCCCTTTTCCTCTCCTCTCCTCTCTCAGCATCACCCTGTCCCTACTCCCACGGACACCTCCCCTCCTGCCCTTTTTCTCTGCACTTGGCCCCCTGCCATTTGTCTCTCCTCCACTCTCTTGGTGCCTTCCTCTTTCTTCCCCCTCCCCCTCCGCACAAGCCCCTTCCTTTCCCACCCCTCCCCCCTCCGCACAAGCCCCTTCCTCTCCCACCCTTCCCCCGAGTTTTCCCCCTCTGCTACCTTCTGCCTTCCACTTTGCGGGGCTGCAGTCTGCGGTCGGGCCCTGGACTCCGAACCCGAAGCTAGGCCGCACGACGCAACGTGGCGCCAAAGAGTTTTAAAGTCCCGGGCCGTGACGTTACGTCACGCCTGGGTGTCCTCCCACTCACCTGAGAACGCCACGCATGGAAGCAGCAGCCAGCGAGGGGGAGTCGCACTGAGAGCAGTGCACGGCAGGGACAGGCCGGGGCCAATGGGGACGTTGTGGGAGGACGCGCGGGGGGGCTGGCAGGTGGGGGCTGGGGAGAGACCCGGCTCCACATACTGCTGGAGCAGGGCCCCCGGCTCTGAATATTAACTCGCCGCCCATGGCGCCCAGCACACTTCCGGGTTCAGGGCGCGGGGTCCCTTTAGGCACGGGGCCCCATTTGGGGGAATTGGGCGAATCAGCCTAAGGCCAGCCCTGGGGGTATGTCCCAGACACGACAGGACTGAACTGGGCTGCTGGCCAACCTGCTAAAAAAATTTACTGGCAGGGGAGGGGTGAAATGTGTGTAGCCTCTAACATTAATTGATAAGCTTTTGCTTATTGGTTGATAGACTAAACTACTACATCCCTACACCATTTACAGCCAAGAGAAGCTGTGGGAAGCAGCAGCCCAGGACACTTTGCTTCCCATAGCTTCCCTTGGTTGCAAATGATGAACCGCAGCCAATGGGAGCCAGTAAGTAAATAAACCGGAGCAGCCCCGGAGCAGCTCTCACAGAGTGGGACCACGGAAGACTTTGAGAAATGCTGCTCTAAGTTGCCACAGGACTACTCGTCAGTTTTACAATTATTTCAGTGACACTTTACCAAATTGCCAAGTACAATGTGCTAATGAATACTATGCATGCAACACATTTAGTACACAGTTAAGGAATAATGTTTGATAGTAGCACTGAAGTGAACGATTTGTTCAGACAACAGTAAAGGAAGGACATAACCTGGCCTTAAGCTTTCACACTAATGTCTACACAAATTTGTGGGTTTGCATCACTTACTGACACTCTGAGATCTTTTGTTGAAATGAGTGAACAGACCTTCTGACATGTCATTTACAAACACTGTACTCCAGCAGAGCAAGTGTGTTTAAAAATAATGTTAGAGAGGTTTGCAACCACAGAAACCACAAGAGTTTGTATTGTGACAGCTGAATGTGATGCATTTGCTGCAGAATGTTTACTTTCTCTGAACTCTGAAATATATGAGCCCCAGATATGACCGTGTTATGTGGAACACAAAATAAATGCCACAATTTTAACCACAGATATTTTGAAAGTTTTTGGTTCACAAAATTCTAAGAAAGAAAATAGATGAATGTACTTATTAAAGTTTTGATACCTTAAACAGATTCGATTTTTTAAAATATGATCACTGTTTGCTTTTTTTAAACCTGAAGGACACTAATATACTTGATTTTTGCTTTTATTTCAGATTTTGTGCCAACATAAGTTTAAAAAATTCTGTAATAATTAAGAAAAGCATCTGATTATCTTAGAGGGGCACCTTTAACCTAAAATGCATGCTATTAATTTAAAATAGTTTTCCTATCATGTTAAGAAACATACTAAGGTTACTGCAACTGAAAGATATGGAAGACAAAATGGTTTTCTCTATTTTTGCCATTTGTTTTCTTTTTTTATGACAGTACTTGAAGATCATTATTTTCACCTTTTTTCCATACATAGTTATTTAAACTATGTCTAGACTGCAGGCTTCTTTTGGACGAAGCTTTTCCGGAAGAGATCTTCTGAAAACTTCTTCCGAAAGAGAGCATATACACAGCAAAACCACATTGAAAAAGCTGAATGGGTGCTATCTCGCATTTAAGCTGTAATTACTATGGATGGAGTAGCCACCAGGGCACCTGTGCTTTTTCCTCTTCTTGCGAAAAAACTCCCTCTTCCCCGTCCACACACACCTTTTTCCAAAAGAGCTCTTTCAGAAAAAAGCTTCTTCCTCGTAGAAAGAGATTTACCAATGTCGTAAAAACTCCTCTAGTCTTTCGATTTTTTTTGAAAGAATGTGATTGCAGTGTGGACGTAAGTGAAGTTTTTTCGGAAAAACGACGATTTTCTGAAAAAACTCTACAGTGCAGACATACCCTTAAGCTCTCATCCTGCAAAGACTTTCATGGGTGCTTATTTTATTCATGAATAGTCTCACTGACCACACATATCCCTGTAAAGTGTGAGCACGTTATTTATAGCAGGACTACTCAGCATGTGGCTCACTGGTTGCATGTGGCCTACGGCCTGTTTGTTTGTGGCCCACAGTGCAGTTTGGGTTTATGTGGGGCTCAACACAGGTGGGATCCTTTGAACATGGCCTCCACTGGGAACACGCTCAACAATGGCGAGGCATCTCCCAGACGGGGTAAACTTTGAAAGACGCAAGTGGATGGGCTGGCTGGAACAGAGGGGTACAGAGTGTCGGCATTTCTAGCCCCCAGGGAGGAGGTGCCAGGAGCGCTGGAGCATTGTGGGAAGTGCTTTGTATTCATGCCCGTCAGTGTGAAAGAAACTATTTGCATATATATATGCAGGTATATGCAACCATACTTAAGTTGCGGCCCTTGACATGTGCTGTGAGTATCATTGTGGCCGCTGGAGCTTCTAAAATTGAGTAGCCCTGATTTATAGGATCAAGAACTGGGTAAGCTAGCTCATCCTGCTCCTTGCACTGGTATTTCATACAGCAATACGGGAGAGTAAAACGTTTTTGTAATGGAAATTGTGATTATACCACCAGATAAAACTGAAAGAGAAAGTTAGTGGCAGATGCAGTTTCTCAAATTAATTTTATCTCCATTTTTGAGACCTGAGAAGATTTCACACTGATGGTGTCCTTTTAAGACATAAACATCTCTCCTCCTCTTTTGCATCCAGCTGTTCACCCCAAAACAGAGAAAGTTACAGCTAATAGTAATATCAACAAAAATGTATTTGCAAACCACTTCAGAAGCAAAAGTGAATTAATTCATAATGAAAATTCTCAATCCTAACAATCATGAAGAAGTTTTCTGCATGCAGAGTTGCAGTTAGTGCTAAAATATACCCCTTAAGTTTTTTACATGGGGAACATGTCTTCATACTTCAAACTTCTAAAATATCTTAAGAAATTTATCTCCTGTCATCTGAAGAAGTGAGTTGTGCCCACGAAAGCTCACGATACCATCTACAATGCTTTGCTAATCTTTAAGTCTATTTGTTGTTTTTTAAGTTTTTTGTTAAGAAAATGGCTATTCCAGTTCATTGATGCTAGCTCAAGCCAACAAAGCCCAATCCCAAAACTCAGTTTCATTATTTCTATAAATACAAATGCTGCAAAAAAAGAAAAGATTGGTAATACCTAGCTGCTCTGCTTGTAGGAATTCCGAGGTAGTGCATGGCCTCACTGCACAAAAATTCTCGCACAGAGGATCGAAGCACAGCTCTTCCATCACCATTTCTAAAGAGAACAAATGGATTGTGAATATTTCGTCTTTTTTAAAAATATGTAGAGAAAACATTAAACTTCTGTCTATGTGAATTAACTCTACTATACCTTGAATATGGAGTCTTTCCTGAACCTTTCAAGTGTAATTCCCATCTTTCACCAAACCTACAAAAACAACTCCAGGATTTATAATGATCCATACTGGGGTAGCCACAGGTCAACCAAATATTGCATAAAAAGCTATATGAACGTTTTAAAATAATGCATGCTGTACCTGTTTGTGTACACTCCAATCAAGTGGGCTCTTCCATCACCAAGTTGTCCTGCCTAGTTACCAAACTAACAAGAACAGCAATGAAAAAAATGAAGTCATTTTCTTTTGGCTAACATGTACAAATACTTTATTTACAAATATTTTAGCACAACCTAAATGATACAAACTTAATGCTAATGATTGCCTGAGCAACTATAAGGGATGGATTCTAGAAACACTGCTTCAATATAATCCTGCAAATACTTACTGCTGAAGATTTATGAAGGAAATCTGTTTATTAACAGGAGGAAACTGTGACCGAGATTTACAATTCCCCCCCTTGTCTGCACAGTCCCTTACACAAGACAGCATGTAAAATTACTATCTAGCCCTTAATGATCACCGACTTTTTTAAAACAGATTTTCAAGAGATAATTCAAATTCTGAAGGCCCACACCTAAATGCATATTAGCATGAGAAATAACTGGAATTAGTTACCTGATTACCTCCATACCTATGGGCCAGAGGAATAGACCCTAATACCACTTTCCCACCACTGACAAACTGAAGAAAATCATCTGTTTCTTTGATAGATGCATCAAAGTCTAAAATATTTTCCAGAACATCCTGAAAAAACCAAAATTATTTCAAAGTTATCAAAGTTCCAATCGCAGTGAGATTTTGTTTACACTATTATTTGAGTTAAGAGACATCACTAAAATGAAGGTGTAGCATATACATAATACATTTTGTGTTCAAAATTTTCTATTAATTTTAAATATACATATTAATAAAACAGGAACACTATATCCTAGGAAATAAATAAAGCCTAACCTTTGAAACTGCTACAAGGAGAACTCTGGATTTAAAAGGAGTAGGGTAAGCTACTGAAAAAATGCAGTCTTGTACTGTACGAACTGAGTTTTCTTGAATAGGATCAACTGGCAACATAGCTGTAAAAGAAATCCAATGAACCTTTTAAAAACACAAATTAACCACATTATTAAAAATATATTATTTTCCATAAAATCAAAATGTATATAGAAGATACAGGGCCAAATAAATAGCAAAACTGAAACATATCCATATTTTAGACGGTAAGGGCTGGATCTGCATTTATGGATAGGATATAGTGGAATAGTTTATATTACTTATGTCTTCCAAAACAAATCCAGAGTCATCTGGCAGTCAGTCCCCTCCCTCGCCCCCCCACAACTTAGAATAGCCTTGGGGCTGCTCCAGTTATAGTGGCTAGTGATGGTACATCTACACAGCAAAGGAAAACCTGTGGATGATCACTGCTAGATAACTTGGGCTCATGGAGCTCTGGCTGAAGAGATGTTGCATTGCTGTGTAGACTTCTGGGTTTAGGCTTCAACCCAAACTCTGGGCCCTTCCCACCCGGAAGGATCCTACAGCCCAGGCTCCAGCCCAAGTCCACAAGTTTACATGAAATAAAACAGCCCAGCAGCTTCAGCCCCAATCAGCTGTCATGGGTCAGCCACAGAATTTTCTTCATTGCATAGAAATACTCTAAAAGGACATTTCAATAGCCAGGAATTGCCCCAGTGTAGCCACACCCTCTTTTCCCGACAATCAAAGTCCCCTATGCAATACAGTGACTAAATGTTCCAATTTTATAGGGACAATCCCATATCTGGGACTTTGTTTTAGGTGCCTATTACCCCACCTTCTGTTCCAATTTTTCACACTTGCTGTCTGCCTGGTGACCCTACTATGCAATGAAGCAAAACAACTGAAGTCCCCTATAGAGTGCATAAACATAGATGGCATACAGCTAGAATACTGATCTGAAGATTCCCTTGTGAAAGAGTAAATCTCCAGTTAGCCAACTTAAAGGATATGTTTACACTTAATGGGGATCAGCGCTGCAATTTAGCAAGTCCTGTGAAGACCTGCTAAATCAACCTCAGATCACTCTCCCATTACGCCGGTACACCAGTGGAACAAGACACAAAGTAAGTCCACAGGAGAGCTTCTCCCATCAACCCAGTGTAGCAAAGGCACTGCAATAAGTTGACCTAAACTATGTCAACTCCAACGACCTTAGTCATACAGCTGGAGTTGCATAACTTAGGTCAGCTTAGCCCCATAATGTAGTCAGACCTTAAGACTGCTTTCTGTAGTGCAAAGGAGACTTAGCAGGGCCCAGTTTGTGGCTCTTGCTGCTGCATGGCCTGTCCATTCCAATTAGGGATATAAAATCCCATTTAACCAGTTATGTTTAATCACTTAAACTGAGTCAGTCACGGGGTCCCCAGCCAGCCTGGAAAGTCCAACCCCAACTTCCTGAAGCGGCTGGGCAAGATACGGCCTGCAGGCCAAATCCAGCCCACTAAGCTGTTTGATCTGGCCTGTGGCCTGCCCTGCTATGCCCCCACCCATAGGTCAATCAAGACCCGGGAGTAGGGGAGCATTCGAAGCTTCCTCCCCCACCAGAGGCACACAGCACCAGAGGGAACCTCCAGCTGTCCAAAACACCTCTGGATGCCACACCTCCCAGGTGAGATGACAGGGAGAGAGATCTCCTGTACTCCCCCAAACCACAGGGAATCAACGTGAAGTCTTCCCCCACCTCTGCATGCAGTGCCTAGAGGGAGCCCCTTGAGCCCGAGAATCTACCCCTTCCACCTAAGGCCTGCGACCCCTACCAACATTGGTGAAGTGGCCCCCCTACAAAAATTATTGCCTACCCTGCCTAACTTAAACCTCAAATATTCCCCCAAAGTTACTTCCCATCCTGACCAGATATAGAAGTACAGAAATAGCATATTTTATGACAGCAAACTTGTGTTAAAAGTAATCTCACATAGGTTTTTGCTGTAGTAATTTAACAATCCTTTGCTAAATGTACCTGTTAAATTTCCTAATATACATTTTCACAAGTAATATACAGTGATTGTTAATAAAATATGTATAACTCCTGAAATTTGTTGCTAGAAATATTATTCAAACACTGTCATTAAAAAAATCTCTTATGGATGGCTATCAAAAAGTGTGCTTTTGTTTTTGTTGTTTTTGTTTTTTTAACAACTACAGTTTAAAACTCTTTAGACTGGGACTCTCTGGTAATCACAGATGTTCCAGAAACAGAGTGCCCCAGTGGAGGGCTAGCACCTGAGACCCCTGAGGGCTGACAGGGCAGTGGGAGCTGCCTGGTAGAGCACCAGAGCCCGGAACACGGAGGCAGTGGGGCTGCCAAGTGTAGCAGCAGAAACTGGGCACAGAAGCGAGAGCCTGGCAGACAGAGGTGCTGTACCGGGCAGTCCCACCAGCAGGATTCCACCCCAGCAGAAGGAGCCTGGAGCACAGAGGTGGTGGGGCTGCCCAACATGGCAGCAGGAGCCTGGCACACAGCAAGTGCTGGCAGGGCAGTGAGTACCAGTGGTAGAGGGGGAGCTGGCCAGAAAGCTGGCAGTGAAGCGAGGGCTGGGGGGGGAGGGGGCACTGGTGACAGGAGGCCAGAAATGATCTCCCCTGGTCCAGCAAAATCCCTCTTCCAGGATCAATCACTGGACAAGCTGTACTGTTTAAAACCACTACCAATCTATAATACAAAGATTAAAAGAGTAAATAGTTTGCCATGGTCAATTTTGGTTATAATTTTTAAAGTAGTACATGAGCTTGATACTGTCTCTCCCTAACCAGCAAATGCAGTTCTTTTCAAATAAAGCTGGCTGCAGGCAAATTTTATAATCATTTTAACAGAGAGCACAGTCCATCAAACAAAAATAATTGTGCAATATATAATGTACCTATGAGGCTATCTGAAGAAAGGCTCCACACCCCAACACTATTCGTATTTCTTTCACAATAATCTTGGTTAAGGTTGGATTTATTGCTGAAAGGACATACATGGCTGAAACTCTCAGCTGCATCTATGAAATCCAGTAAGCAGCATCCAGCCTGACACACCAGCACCACCCAGGTGAGCAACCAAGGGACTCCAGGGTTCCAACCCATACCCTGGAACTTCCCTTTAAAGAGGCCCAGGAGTCGAAAACTTTAGTAATGTGACCAAGGCTCTTCTTCCTTCAGTCAAGGAAACGGTTCGTTAAAGTCAGACAGACTAGGTGATACACAAGCCTCGTATTCATGTATAAAACGGAGACGTTTTCCTCTCTCTCTCCTTCCTCATCTCTCTAGCCCCAGCGCCAGGGAAAGTTGTCTACTGTTCCCAAACAGTTTTCTAGGGCTACTCAAAACTGGTTTCGGGGGACTTGGCCGTGCCAGGAAATGGAGAAGGGTTTCGAAAAACATTTGAAAAGCGAGACCGGCCTGGCCACGCTTTCCGGCTCAGCTCTATGGCCCAGCACAGTCTCCAGGCCCTGCTCTCCGCAAACAGAATCGGCGCGTGGCCCGTGCACGGCCTGGCGGCGCAGCAGCCCAGGGTGAGGGTGGCTCCCCGACGGGCGGGCAGACCCAAGCGCTGGCCGAGGGGCGTCCACAGCGCTGCGCTTCGGCGGCGCTTCTAGGGCCTGGCCCGCCACGGGCGCGCTTGGAGGGGAACGACGGGACGGGCCTGGGCCGAGCCGCGCAGGCGGGGCTGACCCTCTGCGTCTTTTTCCGGGGCCCGCGCGGGCAAGGGCGGGGGTTGCTGGGCAACGCCCAGGGGCGCGGTGGCGGGCGGCTGCCCCTCACGTCCCGATGGCCGTCGCGATAGCCCCGCCAGCCCAGCCCCCAGCAGGCTCCTCCCCCGGACCTGTCCCGCGGGAAGGGGCGGCCCAGCCGGGTTTCCGTGTCCGGGTCGCGGCGGGGCCGGGAGGCGGCAGCGCTGGGAGACGCCATGGCCTTGTGGTGGCGGCGCTGGTGCTCCCGGGCGCCCGCGCTCGGCTCCCTCCGCAGCCTGCTGGAGGCCGAGGGGACGCGACCCGGCTCCCGGCCCCGGGCGGGCTGGGCCGCGAGGGATGCCGAGGTGAGCGAGCCGGGGCTGCGGGCGGCTAGAGGTCACAGGGAATGAATGGGAACCGCGGGGCGGGGCACCGGGCTAAGCGTGCGAGCGGGGTTATGTGGCGCAAGGGCCACCCGCGTAGGGGCGGGAAAGGGGCACTGGCCTAGTAGGCTGGGGCACGAGGTGGCGGGAGACGAGCGAGGAGCTTGTCGCGCACGTAGCTGGTGTCTAGCGGCGCATCGGACGGGTGTTCAGCGCGTGTCACGGGTACAGAGGGCAGGGATGTGCAGCGGGATTGGGCGTGCGAGGGTTGGGCTGCCAGAGCGCTGGTGGCCGTGTTTGCAGGCAGGGAGGGACAGATGGGGACATGAACAGAAATAGGCGTTTGGGACACGTTTATAGAACACGGTGCTCTCAAGCCCTTGCCTGTGGTGGGAGAATGCTGGCCAGTCATCTGACAGCTTCTGTTGCACCCACAAGCCGCTGCACGTAGCCGCCAGGCCTTGGAGCTGACGAAGTGGGTGTGTTGTAACCTTTCACATAAAAGTACTTTCCTACTGTTATATTGCTATGGCCTATAATGTACTTAGAGAATGATTTATAATTGATATGTATTGGGCAATACATTGTTCCATTAAAATTCCCCTGCATTATTGCACTGCTTATCTGCTTGATTGTAGTAATGCCTAAAAGCGAAATTGGTTGAAAAAGGTGACTAATGTATTTCCAGTGCTCAAATGAGAGACATCTGAGTTTTTAAATAGGGGTTTTTAATCTTTTAAATGTTTAATGTACTACTAGTTATGTTTGTAAGGGAACTTCTTTCAAAAACTTCATAGCGCCCCTTTATTTGATTTAAAAAGCTTCAAGGGTAATTAGAGAATGTCATAAGACTGATTTCATAATGACATTTTTTATGTTTGCTTTATGACTGTTTGGATTTTAAATACTATGCAGTGACCCAAATACCTGTTTGTTTTTTATTACTTTAGTGGATATATGAGAGTGTGATTAGATTTACACAGACCTGATGAAGTAAATGATCTGTTTGGCGATATCTGTAGTTCAGCAAGGGGTTTGGTGAAGTAAATAGACTCTAAAGGCCTTTTTTCATTGGTGAGGGCATGTAAGGTGTGTGTGTAGCTACACACCACAGTTGAAAACAGCAGGGAAAGGCTCCCACAGCAGGGAGTTGCCAAAGCCTTTCCCTTCTGGAAAGGCTGTGCTGGGTTAAGGTGCTGGACGTGTGACATTATGCTGCTTAAAAACAATAGTGTAGATGTGTGAAGCACTGCTTTGCTACATAGAGAATCACATAGGGTGTAGTCCCAGGTATGTCTGGATTCCCATCTCTTTAGTGGTGCCTCACCATCTACATTGCTATACCTATGCTAGCTGGTTGTATGGTCATAAGTGTATGTACCCCAACACACTGATCACTTTAACTAAATGTGCAAATTGAGGTAGACCAGATTTAAGCATGAATAATCCCACTGCAGTCACAGCTTGAATGAAGTTTCTCTAAGCTTTTTTTTTTTTTCCTTTCCTCCTTACTAGTCTCTGAAACAAGATTATTCAGGTGTTAAAGTCTTTGTGGAGTCAGGGTTTGTTCTGTTGTGGAGTAAGACCCTATGCAGGTTTTCCTATGGTTGTGTTGGGAGAATTAGGCTAAATAAAAAAATATTGTCATTATCACCTATATTTTGAGTTTGTAACATGTATTTTCTCGTCAAACACTTTTTTGTAGTCAAAATGAGAATAGGTTAGGATTTTTAAAATTTAGATTTGTCCCTCAAGGCCAGGTTGTTGGCTTGACCTGTACTAAGTAATGTTGGCATTATTGATTAGCATGTGTAACCCGAGGTTAAAAATAATAAGAAATGGGCTCCAGCGCATGAGTTTTCTCATATAAACCACCAAATAGTTTTTGTGATAGAAATGTAGCCGTGTTAGTCTGGTGTAGCTGAAACAAAATACAGGACTATGTAGCACTTTAAAGACTAACAAGATGGTTTATTAGATGATGAGCTTTCGTGGGCCAGACCCACTTCCTCAGATCAAATAGTGGAAGAAATTAGTCACAACCATATATACCAAAGGATACAATTAAAAAAAATGAACACATATGAAAAGGACAAATCACATTTCAGAACAGAGGGAGGATGCGGGGGGGGGGGGGGGGAATGTCTGTGAGCTAATGATATTAGAGGTGGGGAAGGGGAGATGTCTGTGAGTTAATGGTATTAGAATCACCATTCTTCGCCAAAGAATCAATGCCCACAAAACAGACATTAGACAGGATCACAAAGAAAAAACAGTTTCTTGCCATTTCAACCAGAAAGGACACTGTCTCAATGACCTAATCACATGCATCCTACTTCAGAAGACATTCAAATCTGCACTTGAAAGGGAATCCTCTGAACTGGCATTCATGCTAAAATTCGACACTCTCCTCAGGGGGCTGAACAAAGACCCCAACCAGCTTACCCATTACAAAGATAGCTTCCCCAATTATCACCTCTAATACACCTTTAAAGTGCTACATAGTCCTGTATTTTGTTTCAAATAGTTTTTGTGTCTCACGGTGCATTTTGAGAAAAACACCTATATGATTAACTACATGCACCATTCTTGAAGCAAAGTTTCCGGGGGAGGGGAGCAAAACTTCCCTTTTCCCATCAGACATGTGCCTCCCAAAGTGAGATCTTGTGGAGGGGTAGGATTTACAGCATGTCTTATAGCATGGTTATTTTTTTTGACCATCAGCAGGAATTGTGCTGATTCGAATGTTCACTTCTCTAGGCCTGACTTCTTATTTGCCTTTTTTTTTTTTTTTTTTTTTTTTAACTTTTTCAGAAAGGGTGGGTGGATGGTGAGGGTCTGGATGCTGTGCCATATTCTTCCTTACTCCCTGTGGACAAGGGATTAAGGTAGGAGGCATGCAGAATTGGAACCTCCTACCTAACAGGAAAGCAGAGAATGCACACCTTTTTTTAATTAGTGGGGCAGTTCCTGGAAATACTAGCATGGATGTGTCAGTAGCTCTTAAAAAAACAAGTAGTCTTGTAGCACTTTGGAGACTAATACATATGTATTATCATGAGCTTTCATGGGCCACTTCCTTAGATGAGCAGAGTGGAGGCTAATTGAATGGGCTGTAAGGGTACGTCTACACTTGCATCCTAGTTCGAACTAGAGATGCAAATGTAGCCGACCGAAATTGCTAATGAAGCGAGGATTTAAATATCCCACACTTCATTAGCATAATCTCGCCCGCACGTTATTCCGATCACCGGCTGATTAGAACCAGGAAGTGCACTCCGGGCCACGTTAGTTTGAATCAAACCCTTTGGTTCGAACTAACGTTACTCCTCATTTTTTGAGGGAGGGAGAGGGAAATACACACACAGGCTCTGTAACTTTAAAAAAAAAAGAGTAGTATCTTAGGGTGCATCTACACAGCATCCTTAGCTCGAATAAGCTATGCAACTTGCGCTACGCAAATTGCATAGCTTATTTTGATGCTATTTCGAAATAGCTTATTTAGTAATTTGGTGCTGTCTACACAGTGCCAAATTTCAAAATAAGTTGCTATTCCCCTTAACCCTCATGGAACAAGGGTTACCGGGGATGTTGGAATAAGTCACCCATTATTTCAAAATAACAGGTTGCTTCAATAGATGCAGAACGGAAGTGTAGAAGTACCCTTAGGCCTGTGGTCACCAATAGGTCGATCGCGATCGATTGGTCGATCACGAGGCCTCGACCAGTCGATCACAAGGTGTCCTGTCCGCCCCACCCCCATTTCCCTCCCACCCCCGAGAAGCCCCACTACTTACATCAAGTGAAAATAGAGGTAGTGTAGGCTTCCCGGGGATGGACAGAAGTCCCACAGCTTAGCGACACTTCCAGCGATTCCGGAAGTAGCGCTAGCTGCTCTGCCGAGTGTACTGCAGGAGGGAGTATTGGCTCCCTGCACCACACAGGAGGGGTGAGTCAGCCCCGGCAGAGGTGCGCGGGGTGGTCGGCCCTAGGGCAGGAGTGCTTGCGCGGGGTTTCCCTGCGCCGGGGGGGGTGGTGGCCCTGGGACAGGCGTGCGCACATGGGAGTCTTCCCTGCGCCAGGTTGGTCCCGGGGCAGGCGTGCGCGTGGGGGGGCTTCCCTGCGCTGGGGGTTTGGCCCCGGGGCAGGCACGTGCACACGCGGGGGGCTTCCCTGGGCGGGGTCGGCCCCGGGGCAGGCGCGTGCACGCGCGGAGGGCTTCCCTGGGCGGGGTCGGCCCCAGGGCAGGCGCGTGCACGCGCGGGGGGCTTCCCTGGGCGGGGTCGGCCCCGGGGCAGGCGCGTGAACGCGCGGGGAGCTTCCCTGGGCGGGGTCGGCCCCGGGGCAGGCGCGTGCACGCGCGGGGGGCTTCCCTGGGCGGGGTCGGCCCCGGGGCAGGCGCAGGGGTTTCCCTACGCCGGGGGTGGAGGGGCGTCGGCCCCGGGGCAGGCGTGCGCACGCGGGGGGCTTTCCTGTGCCACGGGGGGGGGGGGGGTTCGGCCCCGGGGCAGGCACGTGCTGGTTTCCCTCTGGGGGGAGGAGAATCCTGGGAGGAGGCAGATACAGGGGACTCTCTGCCTCCATTGGCACCCCTGCCCCCAGCCCCACTCCCCGAACTCTGTCCCCACTCCCCGGCCCCCAACCCCCGAACTCTGTCCCCACTCCCCGGCCACCAGCCACAGAACTCTGTCCCCACTCCCCGGTCCCCGGTCCCCACTCCCCGAACTCTGTCCCCACTCCCTTGTTCCCAGCTACAGAATTCTGTCCCTATTGCTGTCCCCACTGGCACCCTGTCCCCAGCTGCAGAACCCTGTCCTCTGCCCTCCCAGCACCCTGTTCCCTCTTCCCTACCCCCCGCCGCAGAACTCTGTCCCCACAAAATGTATAATTATAAATGCTTCATTTTAGATTTAAATAGCATGAATAAAAAAAAGACCATTTATTTCATAACTATAAACACGTGATTTTAATTTTATACATCGCATAATTTAAAAATAAACTGTTCATCAGAGTGTTTAAGTAAGGGCTGGGGATAGCAAGTGATGGACAGGAGAAGAATAGAGAGGGCGGGGCTTCAAGGAAGGGGCGGGGCGATAGCTCTTCGCCTGTTCAGAGATTTAAAAAGTGATCTTGGGTGTAAAAAGGTTGGAGAGCACTGCCTTAGGCTATGTCTACACTCACGGCTTCCTGCGCCAGAAATATGCATATGAGATTAAGCGTTGAATGTCGCCGAGCCTCATTTGCATACCTAATGAGCCACCATTTTTTGCAGAAGAGGCTCTTGCGTCAGAAGGAGCTGTCTACACTGTCCCTTCTTGCGGAAGAAAAACCCTATTGCGCAATGCCGTTATGCCGATTATTTTCAGGAATAACGGCATTGCGCAGCAGAGTTTTTTTTGCTCAAGAAGGGGCAGAATAGACAGCTCCTTCTGGCGCAAGAGACTGTTCTGCAAAATGGCGGCTCATTAGGTATGCAAATGAGGCTCGGTGATATTCCACGTTTAGCCTCATTTGCATATTTCTGGCACAAGAAGCCATGTGTGTAGACATAGATTTAGAGACCAAAACAGATACCCCTCTGAGACTTTTCACCAGCTTTTATCCTTTGACAGCTCAACCCAGTTGAAAAATAATTAGCCAGTGAAAGGAGACTGCCTGTCCTGAGTGCACCAGCTGGGTCTTACTATTACAGCTTTCAGATATCAATTAGATAAAAGATGCTTCCCTTACTCACTCCTTGTTCAGCATTCCTATATGCAGGAATCATCTTATCAAGTAGGCAGTTAACTAGCAATATATACAGGCAGTCCCCGGGTTACCTACAAGATAGGGACTGTAGGTTTGTTCTTAAGTTGAATTTGTATGTAAGTCGGAACTGGCGTCCAGATTCAGCCGCTGCTGAAACTGACCAGCGGCTGACTACAGGAAGCCCGAGGCAGAGTTGCCCTGCCCTGGGCTTCCTGGAATCAGCGGCTGATCAGTTTCAACAGTGGCTGAATTTGGACGCCTGGGATAGAGCAGCTGGGGTGCTGCCGGGTAGGATCCTGTAGTCAGCCGCTGGTCAGTTTCAGCAGCGGCTGAGTTGGGGATGCCTGGGGCAGAGCAGCTGGGGTGCTGCCGGGTTGGTCCAGTAGCGCCAAGGAGCGGCGCTGCGGGACCAACCTGGCAGTGCCCCAGCTGCTCTACCCCAGGCGTTGTTGGCAAGAAAAGCCTGGTCTGCTGGGGGGGAGGGGGGCACTAGCTGCGCCCCCTCTCCTCCCCCCCCCAGCAGACCAGGGAGACGTGGAGCAAAGCTGCGGAGCACACGGGCAGCGGGAGAGCCCAGACGCGCCGCGGCTGTCCCGCTGCCCGCGTGCTCCGCGGCTTTGCTCCACATCTCCCTGGTCTGCTGGGGGACCAAAGGGGACTCCCCCCAGCAGACCAGGGAGACGGGGAGCAAAGCCTCGGAGTACGCTGGCAGCGGGACAGCCGCGGCGCGTCTGGGCTGTCCCGCTGCCCGCGTGCTCTGCTGCCCGCGTGCTCTGCTGCTTTGCTCCGTGTCTTCCTGGTCTGCTGGGGGGGGGAGGGGGTTCCCCCCCCCCAGCAGACCAGGGAGACGCGGAGCAGCTTTTCTCGCCCCGGAGGACGCGGGCGGCGGGACCGCAGCGCATCTGGGCATTCCGCCACTCCAGTCCTCCAGGGCGAGAAAAGCCCCATTCGGAACTGCGGATCCGACATAAGTCGGTTCTGCGTAACTCGGGGGCTGCCTGTATGTACATACAACAATGTAAGGAAACAATTGCAATACAGCCTTTGGACTGGATTTCACAACTATCTATATGAGGAAATACTGGAACAAAATATTAATGAACAAGTATTTCTTAATGCTCAAACAGTTCTATTGAATTTAAAGATTTGATTTTTAGAGTATTTTCCTTTCTTTCTGCAGATGCATTATTTTCTGGGGAGAAGTTCAGATCTGTCATTTCCAAAAATTTGTAATATATTTTTGCGGTAAGTTGAAGATACATATTGTTATGTCACAGCTAAAGTAGGAGAACCATGGGGATGTTTATATAAAAAAAAGGTTGTTAATATAACCATTGAAATACTTAGTGGCTACTTTGTTACACTCTGGTACAAAACAATATTACAGAGCCTGCAGTGCAGCTGGCTCCCCAGGAGTGGGACCCGCAGCCACGAACCAGTGTGCGATGGGAGCTGGCTCATTCCAGCCCACTTCTGGAGAGCTGGCTGCCCGCCCCATACTTCAGGCTCTGATACCGAGCCCACAGCGTGGGGCAGCAGCTGACTCCCTGGGCTTGGGGCTGGGAGCTGGTGCATGCCAGAACCAGTTTATGTGCACCAGTGGCCAGCTCCACTCTTGGAGTGCTAGCTGCCAGCTCCACATTGCAGGCTCTGATACAGAGTAAGGATGTTAAGGACTAATTGACTATCTGATAATCAAATGCTTTTATCGGATAGTCGAGTCGACTAGTCAATTCCCTCCCCTCCCCTCCCCTTCCCTCCCCTCCGCTTCCCTCTCCCTGCTGCCTCTATCAGATACTTCAAAAGTGGCACTTCAAGGTGGCAGTGCCGCATGGAGCCTGTACCGAGCACCATGGCGGCATTTCAAAGGGGCATGACTGCATAGAGCCTGGGGTCAGCTGGGAACGCCCTAGCTGAGCTCAGGTTCCAGCAAAATATTTCAAATCACGCAGAGCCCAGGGTCAGCTGGGGAGTCCCCAGCTGACCTCGGGTTCTGGGGAAATGCCGTGCGGAACCCAGGGTCAGCTGGGAGCTGACCCTGGGCTCCACATGGCATTTCAAATCTGCAGCATAGCATGGAGCCTGTGGTCAGCAAGGGTATGTCTACACTACCCCCCTAGTTCAAACTAGAAGGGGTAATGTAGTCATACGGAGTTGCAAATGAAGCCCGGGATTTGAATTTCCTGGGCTTCATTTGCATAAAGCCGACCGGCGCCATTTTTAAATGCCAGCTAGGTTGGACCCCGTGCCACGGGGCTACACGCAGCTCGGACTAGCTATTTCGGATTAGGCTTCCTATCCGAACTAGCTGTACGCCTCGTGGAATGAGGTGTACAGCTAGTTCGGATTAGGAAGCCTAATCCAAACTAGCTAGTCCATGCCGCATGTAGCCGCACGGCACGGGTTCCGACCTAACTGGCATTTAAAAATGGCGCCGGCCGGCTTTATGCAAATGAAGCCCAGGAAATTCAAATCCCGGGCTTCATTTGCAACTCCGTATGACTACATTACCCCCTCTAGTTTGAACTAGGGGGGTAGTGTAGACATACCCCAAGGGACTAACCCCTGGCTCCATGCGGCCGCTTTCGCTTTGAAATGCGCAAGAGCCCTTGCTGGGGACTCTTGTATGTTTCAAAGCTGGCACACTGCTTTCAGCCCAGAGTCAGCAGGACTCCCCGCTGGCCCCCAGCTGCACGTGGAGTTCCACATTCCTCCTTTGAAATGTACAAGAGCCCGCACTGGAGTTCGTGGCTCCATCTAAGTTCACTGTGCCCCAGGTGGTGGGGTAGGAGGGACACGTCTTATGCTACTCCACGCCCAAACCAGTCAGGGCAAGGACAAGAGACTCTGCACATTCCCCCCTACCCCACTGTCAAAGGCAGGCCATGGGCCAATTCAAATGGGTTGACAGGCAGAATCAAACAGATTGGCGGGCCCCGTCTGGCCCACGAGCCGTATCGTGCGCACCCCTGATTTAAATGGCTACACTGTTACATCCCTAGTGAAAAAGTACCTATATTATGTAGATTGCTGAGAAGTTGTGGATTTTAAACCCTAATACTTTGGTTATTAAAACAGACTGTAAAATGATGATATTCACCCTAATGTCTACAAGACATATGGATCGTGTTACATTGTCTGTTGATGTGAAGTGAAAGTAGACTGAAATTCTCCTATCCTGAAAAATGTGCTGCTTAGGTAATGTCCTGAGGTTGAAATAAAGGAGACCTCAGTGTGTGGGTTTAACCTTCAAATCCAGGGGATGTCAGGGATCCTCAAGTTAATCACGCTCATTCACTATTGAGCATGGCATGTCCAGAATGGGGCTTGACCTCTCCTTCATACCTGAAGGCATGAATTTGATGTAGACAATTGGCCAGAGTGACTAGATGCATAGAATGTATATTCAAATCTGAAATAGAAACCACCTTCTTTTTAAATACAAAATGATGGAAAAGTCATTCTGTTGACACCAAATTGCAGATGGTGTTGACTGCACCTGCAAATTGTCTGTCAAAAACAAGGGAAAAAACCCTCTGCCTTGCTAAAAAATAGTCCTCTCTAGTTTACAGGACATATTTTTCTCAAGTACTGAATTTTACATGATACTCTAAAATCTGTATCACATATAACATGCCCTGATGTAGCTATGCTAAACTCCCCATTGTGGTGATTGAAAGTATTTTGAAGGAACTAAGAGCCTTGATGAATTGTTTGCTGTAAAAAGTCAGAAAAAAAGCCATTTATAACTGCTTTACTTCTTTTTGAATTATACTGTTGCCAGGCTTCATCATACAACAACCTCACGAACATGCAGCTGTAGTAAAACAATTACTGATGAAAAATACAAGGACCCTTTTAAACTTGGTCGGAAAGACTTGAAGAATCTGTATGAGGATATTAAAAAGGTAGGAGCTTTTGATGAATGCTTTAGGACGATGTAATGAATCTCACATTGAAAAAGATTTAAATTGCAACCATCTGGTTTCCTTTAACATTTATTAAAGCTCTAAACAAAGTTATTGAAGGAAGATTTCTCTTGATAATCTGCATTTATTGCTGTCGAGTGATTCCCCCCAAAATCAAGGGAAAGAGGAAATCATTACATAACAGATAGAAGCAGAAAAATGACTCTTTATTTTCACTCTCTAGAGTACTGCATTGTTTTTAATTTATTTTTTTAAGTTATCCTGAAGAATAGTCTTAAAACCAATTCCAACATAAATTGGCAGGAGAAAAAACAAACTAGTTTAGAGTATTTGAATGCATGTTCCTGACCTGCAATCCAGTTTGATTATGAAGTTAATTCATTTTTCCGTTTACAGGAATTACTTGTATCTACAGCAGAACTTAAAGAAATGTGTGAATATTACTTTGATGGAAAAGGAAAAGCTTTTCGACCAATGATTGTGGTGCTAATGGCAAGGGCGTGCAATATTCACCATAATAACTCCGGGTGAGTCCCTAGTCTTGAAATACATTGGTATGGGCAAATAAGTCTGAAATCTTAAGAATTCCTTTCTTTACAATTTCACAAAATTTGTCTAATGACTTCATCAGAGCTATAAGGTGACCCATGAAACATCAATTTTATTTTGTATAATTAAGTACATTTTACAATAAAAAAAATCTCTGTTGTGGAACTGAATAATTTTGTCCAGTAGAATTGTGAAAAGTACTATTGTAGCTATGGAAGGGAAAGAAGAACGTATTTATAAGTTTCTATATAGCTATTATCTGCTATCATAGATAAGAATTTGTTCACAGTGGGAGGGAAATAGTATTTTATATTAAAACATGACAGGCCTGGAAGCAGTGAGTACCTTTATACTCTATATTTAGCAAGATAAACAATAATGAGAATAAAATTTATTTTTAAAGATATAATTTGTGCAGGATTCTCACTCCCAGAAATTGGGATTAACTCAAAATGGGCATAATGTCATTAGGTTATTTGGCCCTTGAGGGCAGCTGTAACTTGGGATGTCAATGGTTAATTAGTATGCATCACCCTTAGTGGGTGATGCATACTGGTTACCTAATCGATGGCCCAGCTGGGCTGGAGCAGCCCCCACTGAACACGGGTGGAGAGCTGCCCCAGCCCCGTCAAGCCTGCCCACAGCAGGCTCCCATCCCAGCTGGAGCAGCCCCTGGCAGACCCAGGATGTATAGTTTCTAATTGTCCTTCTGGAAGCAACTGAAAATGTGAAGGAACAATAAAGTGTCAACAGTAATTGCTAGAAGAAGGTGCTCCAAACGTATCTTGCTAGTTGCTATTTCCATATGGTGCACAGCTTGCATGGACAAGACAGTGGGAATGGAACTGCACGTACCTTTCTAACCTATAATTCAATCATGGTGCAGGTGATTGAGCAATGTTATGCTGATTGTGCACCCTCATAATCCAAGTACCATGTGATGGGCCATGCCAGTAGAAATAGACAGAGGATGCTGCTGAAAGTCCTTAGTTACAGTCCTGCACATAAGTGGCCAGGGAGTGATAGTCATTGGTTGTAGACTAGCATAAATACCAGATTCATATTGTTCCTAGGTGCCATAGCAGTACTGCTCTCCTCACATTGAGAAAGGGATTGGGGGGGGGGGGGGAAGGCTTGGGTGCAGCAAGGACATCAGAGTGCTGCTCCTTACTGGTAATCTAGCTCCGTGGTCACCAACCCATTGATCGCAATCGACCAGTTGATCGTGAGGTGTTCGGGGGCCCCCTCAATTTCCCCCCACATCCAAGAAGCCACCTCCGCTGACGCTGCCTCCAGCAACAATGGAGGTAGTGCCGGCTTCTTATGGGGTGGGGGGTCCAAACGCCTCAAATGCCTCTGTGCATTTCAAAGGGGCAGCTGCAGTGGAGCCTGGGGCAGCTGGGGATTCCCAGCTGAACCTGGGCTTTCCCCCGGCATTTCCCTGGATGAGTTGGGGAGTCCCCAGCTGACCACAGGCTCCTAGCGGTATCCAGTGTATTTTGGAGCCTGGGGTCAGCGGGGACTTAGAGTTCCCTGCTGACCCGGGCTTCATGGCTTTGAAATTCACAAGACCCCCACTGGAGACTCTTGTGCACTTCAAAGCAGGCACACTGCATGCAGCCCACAGTCAGTGGGACTTCTGGGCTGTACGAGGGGCTCTTGTACATTTCAAAGGAGGAATGTGGAAGTGCCTATCAACTAGTCAATGGAAATTGCGTCAACTAGTCAATTAACCACATTTTAACATCATTAGCTTGCATATAAGCTAGTGCCATACGTTACACTGTAATACCTCCACTGTTTGTAATACTGCTAAGGGATCTGTTTCTCATAACTTTTCCCATACATAGAGTAAGCTAGCTACTTGCTGGTGACTACTACTTCTCTAAATAAGATATGTTTCTGGGGATTTAGATTTTCTAAATGCAGTGGGACAGCACTTAATTTGTTAGCCATGACTTCTGAATCTATACTATTTGATACTTGAGACCTGTTCCTGCTTCTCCTAGAACCACAACTATCAGGTTTCTACCCATCTCTTCAATTCTATAAAGAGATTCTATGTATTTGACACACTGGCTTGAGAGTTAAGTCTACTACTATTTTCTTTAAGAAGCAGGTGTTAATTATTTTCTAATATCCTCTTTTATTATGCGCATCAAGGTCCAGGGAAACTGACTGCAGGGGCTTCAGTGAATTCTCAAGGATGGAGCAGGACCCGGGACTAAGGATGGGTGAAGAGGGTGCTAAACTTCTGGTGTGGAGCCTGCAGGTTCGGGGTGTGAACAGACTGGAAATTGTTCACCTTCCTGCTACTTCACAGTTTAGCTGAGGGGCAGAGAGGCTTCCCTATGCCAGTGCTATACAGGGCATCTGCACATGCAGGGCTTGGCTCTTCCTGGCCAGCAGCCTGAGCCTGGGTCTTGGGCTTTCCCAGGGCACTGGCTCAGTCAGAGGCAGTAGGAGAAAGGAAGGAGCATGCTGGTCAGGGTGTTGGTGCATGCTGGTCAGGGTGTTGGTGAACTCAGTGCCCCGATCAGGGTCTGGTTCTCCATGCAGTGCTGAGTGGGACATGCCCATCGGGGACATATAGAAGAGCAGAACAGTTGGGAGGGCAGTTGAAGGGGCAAAGCAGGGAGAAGACAGTGAAAGGGAAAGCTCATAAAGGGTGGGCAGCAGAGGTTACATGTAATCCAGCTGCTGTCTGGCACCTGCATGCGCTCACCAACCGCTGCAGTCAGTGCCAGCTAGAAATGGGACAGGGCACAGGGCACTGCTGGCTGAGCGCCAGCATGCAGCAGGAGCTGCACAGACAGGCAGGGGGAGCAGCTGGCCCCATATGTTGCATTTTTGTCCTACCACCAGTCTTACACAACCAGCCCCATCAATTGGCCACTGGACTTCCCTCTATTCACTGCTGGCGAACAGGAATTCGGTAAGCAGCAGGACCTGTTGGTACTGATAGGGAGGAAGATAGAAAATATGGGACAGTTTGTCCATTTTTAAGAAAAAGTCAGGACAGCAGCAGGGGGCCTCAAATACAGTACTGTCCCTTTTAAAAATGGGACATGTAATCCTAGATATGAGGGCTATCAAGTGATTTTAAAAAATCACTGTTTATCACGTGATTACAAAATTAATAAGGATTAATTGCACTGTTCAATAACATTTATTTAAATATTTTTGGATCTTTTCTGCACTTTCAAATTTGTTTCAAAAGTGTGGTGTACACTATATTTTTATTATAAATACTTGCACTGTATACAAACAAGAGGTAGTATTTTTCAATTCACCTAATAGAAGTAGTGTTGTGCAATCTCTAGCATGAAAGTTGAACTTACAAAAGTAGAATCATGTACAAAAAAAAACCTGTGTTCAAAAATAAAACAATGTAAAACTTAGAGCCTACAAGACTACTCAGTCCTACTTAGGGATGTAATAGTGTAGTCGATTAACTGATAATGTTGTAGACTACATGCATTTTCCCCTCTCCCCCCAGTACACTTTTTTAGCAGGCTGGCCAGCAGCCCTGCTCAGTTCCAGCTTGTGCCGGGTCTGGGAGCTAATACAGAGGCAGCAGGGCGGAGTGGCAGGAGGCTCCTCTAGAGTAGGGCTGTAGCACACGGGCTGCTGGCCTCACCCCTGGGGACTACAGAATACTCGAGTAACCAATAAGAATTCATGAGGTTAATCAACCATTCAATTAACTGATATTTAACATCCCTAGTCCTACTACTTGTTCAGCCGGTGACTCAAACAAATCTGGTTACAATTTGCAGGAGATTATGCTGCCTACTTCTCATTTAGTTTTACCTGAAAGTGAGAACAGGCATTCGCATGGCACTGTTGCATTTTGGTCTTACATTGATAATTTTTACTTTATTTTTCTTTCTAGGAGCTTCACTCATCCATGCAATCAAAGAAATTGATTGTAATAGTTGGAGGGCAGCCTTATATCTAATAGGGGGAAGATAGCACACAAATATTAATAAGGTACCTGGAGTACCTAACGCTGCCCTCAAAGATCAAAAACTCTTGAGAGCTAAGAGAGCTCAAGTAATCTTGTGCAAAGAAACAAACATCTAGGATTGTGATTTCTGCCAGATATAGCTTCAGAAAAGCAGAATTTTTACAGAAAAGTAACTTTTCAGGTGGATGATTTTTTTTATTTTTATTTTAATTTTTTTGCGCGGGGGGGGGGGGCTCCTTTTTCCTATTTAGTGGTCCATTTTATTGATTTTTTTTTGTTCTTCATCCTTTCCCTTCCATGGCATTGTTCTTTAGACCATTCAGTCTGTTTTTCATCACCAAACTCACCTTTTCTCTGCTTTCAGGGGTTGTTACTTCACTTCATTTCATTTTCTTCTTCTCCAGCTGCTAGTCCCAACCTATGTACAGCCTTCTGCATCCAACATATATTTCGTTGTTAAAATCTTGTTTGCTTTGTAAATAGCAGAAGAAATGAAAATGCTCCCTCCATATCCATTAAAATAGCAGAACATCAGTTTACACAATCTTGGGCCCTAATTGTGGCATAATTTCTGCATGGACAGATTTTCTTCCCTTGTAAAGATCATAACATAAATGCAAACCTTAGTCTTTAGCTCCATTGTGCAATAGCTTTTGGTCTGTTGTTTAAACGTTTAAATTTATTCTCTGTGTGAGAGAGCTGGAGTCCTGGTAAGAGGTTTAAATTAGGATTGTGTGAATCTCACATTTTCACACATCCTCCTGGAGTTATTCACAACATATAGTGGGAAAATCTCACAGGATTATCACTTTGCCTGACTAAGCCTGTGCTTCTGCACTCTACTGGTTTCCCAGACGCACCACCTATGGTTTGTAACAAACTTTATGCATGTCCTCTACTGTAGCCATGCTTCAGTTAGTGACTGAAACAAAGGAGGAGGAGATACAATAGCAAAGAAGGAAAAATGGGGTGAGCACAAGAGATGTTAAAAACAAATTAGGGAAATAGACCTCTCCTCCCTTAAAAGCAAGAGAAACAAAGCTGATATCTCTGCCACTGTCCAGTCTATCTGGATTCTTACGCTCCATTCATTACTACTGCACAAGACTACCTAAGAACATGGGAACAACCATACTGGGTCAGACCAAAAGTCTTTGTAGTCCAGTATCCTGTCTTCTGACAGTGGCCAGTGAATAGAAGGGAATGTACAGGACTGGTAATCATCAAGTGATCCAGAGCCTGAGGACACCATCCCTGCCCATCCTGACTAATAGCCATTGACAGAAGTTCGTGGAGGATAGGTCCACTTCTTTTTGTAATCCTGTGATAGTTTTAACCTTCACAGCATCCTCTGGCAAGATACCCTTGACAGCATCTTTGCTTCCCAACAATTGTCATGTACGTTGCTTATTGTTCAGCTATTTGCATCACATAGCTGCCTTGACAGCTCCTTAATCCATGCCTCCCCAGCTCCCTACTATACTCTCTCAACTTTTGGTTTACACTCCTGAAAGCACACACTTCTTCCCAGCATGTTCTCAGCAGGTAGTGAAAACTTATTCTGAGAGGTGTGGTCAGGGCATAGGACTGGAAGTCAGCCACCCATTTTCCACAGCTTTAAAATCAGAATAGCAGTACTTACATAATGTGCAGGGTGTTACAAACTCTGTGAAGTTGTAAGCAAGCTCCATACAGAAATATTGCCTTACTCATATTATCCTACCTCTTGCAGCTGGCCTCTGCCTACTGCACACCACAGTGGGAGGAAAGGTCAAGGGTGCTGCAGTTCCAAAACTCATTCACTAAATAAGTCTGTTTTATTGTCTGTCCAATATGTGCAGATAAAGCAGGGGGACCTACTGGAAAAATAATGTGATCATGTAATTAAAGGCTGTCATAATGCATATGCACAAAAAGGCAGTTAAAGTTGCACATATGTACTAAATAATATATAAAATGGTGGTGTGGTTCTACTCTGAGAACATTGTAAAAATGGCACCGTCATCCTCAGTCAGTCTGTGTATATCCAGAGTTATCTGCTGATTTAATTACTAAAATTTGTTTTTTGTTCTGTTAGCATGGCACAGTTAAAGCTCCTGAGAGAGAATTAATTACCAGGTTCCTAATATTTCTTGAGCATCCTAAAAAAATGTACTATGCTCCTAGCAGAGTTTTCAGTAGTGTCACGGTGAGAATAACTTGTCCTGCAGAACCTTTATTACTGTTACTGATGTGTGAGATAGAAAGGACCTTGATTGATTGCCCAGATTGAGTTTGCAAAAATACTAGCTTTTTTTTTTTTAAAGTTTCTAGTAAAATTGGCACATTTTATACAGAACTCGGATGCACCATAAATGTGAACCCTAGAATGCCATTTTTAAAGTCACTTTTCAGAGGAGAACTGTACTTTAAAACAGAACTTTCAAAACTTGCTTTTGAAATGTCTGTCGCTATTGTGCTATCTTTATACCATTGAATGGTTCTGGTGTGTCAATGAGCGTTGCCATTTTACTGCTACTTCCCAGCAGGAAGTCCAGTCTGCTGACATAGTTTATGACAAAGGGAATTCCAGTCAGCAGTTGAATGCATGAAAGAGGCTGGAAACTTTTACAGTTGTTTTAAGGTAAGTTGTATTCTTTACTAAAAATAATTTTATCGAAAAGTTTTTATACTAAAATACTGAACTAACAAAGTTTCTAATGCATATAAGAGCAATCTTAAAACAACCATGAAAGTGTCCAGCTTTTTATTCTTGTACTGAACAATGATTCCTTTTTTCACAAACTACAAGCCATATCCTGTCATTGTTTTGCATGCAGAAATGACCACTAAAAGTGCTACCTAAAAATAGGGTAATTTCCTGGCAGTTGGCAGACTGGCAAGATGTCACCTTCCAACTTCATTGCTAATTATTACATGTTAATATATTTAAACCATGTAAAAAAACCCAAAATCTTAAATTCCTTTTGTAATTAGTTGTAGTGGGTCCAAGGTCTTTTATGTTTTCTCTTCAATTTATTATGGTTCTGCTGGAAATTAGTATGATTACCTCATTTTCTTAAGGTTTCAGACTTGCTGGAAGAGCAGCTTGGACCTTCTGAGAGAGGGAATGATTTGAAAATTTCACTTTTCTTGGTCCTTTATTGCTGTCCTTTATACCCCAGCTAACCCCATATCTATTTCCTCATTACTTCCCCTCCACTTCTTTAAAAATAAATTGAGTTAAATCACAGGTGTGACATCTTCCAAAATACTTAAATGGCCAGTAAGTGTGTGTCATTGACCAATATATGTTCATGATCATATTCAGACATTACACCTCATGCAGTCAATTATCTCAGTCTCTGAAAACACCCAACATCGTAAATGAATAAAGAGAGTCAGCTCAACAGTCGTTGGAGGCTGTATTCTGTGTCCTTCAAATATAGAGCACAGATTTCTAAGCTAGCCGGTCATGTCCAGGTGTTTGTGAGTTGTCAACCAACTTTGGAGAGTCTGAAATTGAGATCTCCCATGTGGAGCACAGTGAAGATAAGGCAGACTTCAAAGGGTCTCCAGTCCAGCTGTTATGGCCTTCCTTTAAAAGTGTCTTCTGCAAAACAGTGCTTGTTGCTATGTTCCAGTGTGTGCGGTCTCTTTGGAACAAGTTGTCCTTGGGCATGTAATCTGGTGCCTCATTACTACATTCTAAACTGAGAGAACCTAAAATAGATAATAAAATACAATCCTGGGGTCATGACCATGCTTTGGAAAAATCAGGGTTGTACTTGAACTGGATAGTCTGTGAATAGTATTCCTTTAATGCAGTTATTTTCCTCTTAACTGGACCTACAGTAGAACCTGAAAGTTACAAATACCTCAGGAATGGAGGTTTTCGTAACTCTAAACAAAACATTATGGTTATTCTTTCAAAAACTTACAGCTAAACATTGACTTAATACAGCTTTGACACTTTTGTATGCAGAAGAAAAATGCTGCTTTCCCTTTTTCTAGAAGTTAACTTTTAACACTGTACAGTACTGTATTTGGATTTTTTGTTTTGTTTTTGTTTCATTTTCGTTTTTCTGCTGCTGCCTGATTATGTACTTTTGGTTCCAGATGATGTGTATAGGTGACTGGTCTGTTCATAACTCTGGTGCTCATAATGCTGAGGTTTTACTATATGCATGTATCATCCACAAGTATAGATGGGGAAAGAAGTTAATGTCTAAAAGTCGCCAGTAATATTTTTGAAAAGTCTTTTCTTATTCCATACTTTGATCTCAACTGATTCTTGAATGTTTTGCATGTAAAATATGCCATAATATTATTACACAAGAATTGCTAGGGCTGCATGAGAAGAGTAAAGTGAAATTTGTAAAATATGGTAAAAAAAAAAGTAGGGGGAAGGAACTGAAAATCGTACTCTATTGTAGAACAAATCTGTACCTTATGTTCATTTAGAGTCTTAGGCTTTTTCTACTTGGCTATGATGGGCCTGCACTGTTACTGAAGGGTAAGCTGGTATCTATTCTGGATCATGGATTATCAGCAAAATTTATTTAAATTTCAGATTTTTTAAATTTTTCTTGAACTTGCCATGTAAGTTAACTAAATTTACTAGAACTCATGAGTTGTGGTGGAGATGGAATTTTTCTTTATGCTATTTAAACTGAAGAAAGGATGCTACTGTAAATCCAGGACTGGTTAATGTATTTTTCTTAGAATAGTGGCTTTTCAAACTGTGGTACACAGGACACTTTCACATGATCTTGAAGTTTGCTTCTGGTACAGTAGGGAAAGGTATCAAGTTTAAAATAGTGATGCTTCTTCCTAAATGTTCCAGCCCAGGAAACACTAAAGTTTTCAGATGTTTTTGACTAGTACAACTCTCAATATAGCTGCAGTCTATGGCTGCTTCAGGTCTCATTGTCCAAGTTTCTCTTCGGTGTAGATTTGGTCATAATCAAATCTGCAGAAGGCCTCAATATGTGGGAGAACAGTAGCACAAACAAAGGAAGACAGAACCAAATTGCATCTTCAGTTGTAGATATTGGAGCAGTGATGGTTGCTAGCATTGAGGTAAAATGTTGAAGTCCTTTAAAGAGAGAAATATAGAGCCTCATTCAGCTCTCATTGAAATTAATGGTATGACTTCCATTAACTTCAATGTTGCAGAAACAAGCCTATATGTAGACCTCTACAAAATGAGGAGATGTAACCAACCCATTGTATTAAAATGATCTGACTCGTACAGAGATCAGAAGGTTGGCAGTCCATGATATGTTCAGAATGTGAAAATGTTTTGAGAACCACTGCTATTGAAAAATAGTTTCCATTTCCATAGAGACTTTTCATGAGCATATTGCAGTCCACATAGTATGCTTGATTGACACTTAAAGGTGTGTGTGGGTTTTATAATTTTAGGGAGGTGCAAGAAAGCCAACGTTCTGTGGCCATAATTGCAGAGATGATCCATACTGCAAGTCTAGTTCATGATGATGTCATTGATGATGCAAATTCTCGGAGAGGAAAAACAACGGTTAATCAAATCTGGGGGGAGAGAAAGGTGAGTCTCTGTCATTATATAGCTCTGGTAAAGTGGAGACTTGTATTTGTCATGTTGCTAATGTTTAGTGTGTATGTGTCCTTAAGCAGTAGAGCGTGGCTATGGTTGAAGCTGGGGATGTTTAGAAAAAAAGGAGTAATCTGAGCTGATCATATCCTTGTCAGCATGGTATGAGTTTCTACATGCAGGGGGTAAAATTTCTATAGGAAACCCTTGCCATTCATAGTGAATGAGTTCCTGGCACCACCACACATGGCAAAATTCATGAATACAGGGAGCTATAGCTCCTGGCCCTGGGCAGCCATCCATACTTCCCCAGGCTGGGATAGGAGACCCCTGCAAAATCACAGAACCATGAATAACAATTCTGTTTAACACAAGGGTCTCCTGTATAGTGAGACAGTGTTTTTTCTCTGTGATTGATTGATACTGACCGTCATGGCAGTTGCATGCAGTAGCTAAAGTCCTGTTGAAATGCTTTGAAAATATACCTCCTTTAAGCACCTCATGTACTAGTTTCCCCTACCTAAATAACAAACCAAAAGAGTTTTTATATTAGCATTAGACTTTTCAGGCTTCACAATATTAAATATATAGCTTAAGATAGTAAAGGCTTTACTGTTACAAATCTCCTGTGAAATATGTAAGATGACTTAAGCTTCTTCATAAAGCATTTGAAAAAAAATTATTCAAGAAGTTCTGAATAGAGTTAATTGAATGTATTCAATAATGTAGCACAATGACCATACAGTATATAATGGTTTGTATAGCAAAAAAAAAAGCACTGTAAAATGGGAGCTCCAGAATGATTTAAATTTAAATACCGTAACTATTTTTTTTCCAGTTTTCAGTCAGAAGTGTGCACTTTGAGGAAAATTATGTAATCTGACTACATGTGGAAAATATAAAGGGAGTCAGATTGTCCCTAGTATTTTTTGTGAAGAGATATTTTTAAAAAAATACAAAAATCTTCTCTCTTTTTTTTTTTTTCCCCCCACCCCCCCCAGGCTGTTTTAGCTGGTGATTTTATCCTTTCAGCAGCTTCTGTCGCTTTAGCAAGAATTGGAAACACTACTATTATCTCAGTATTAAGTCAGGTGATTGAAGATTTGGTGCGTGGTAAGGTTTTTTTCTATGTATATCTTCATATTTCTTTATCTAAACAATACACACAAAAATAAAGACTTTGTCCTTGCATCTTTATAGGTGAATTCCTTCAGTTGGGCTCCAAAGAAAATGAAAATGAGAGATTTGCTCACTACCTCGAGAAGACCTTTAAGAAGACTGCAAGTCTTATAGCAAACAGTTGTAAAGCAGTATGTACGTTCTGTCTCTCCTCAAGTTAACATACCATAGTGTAAGCTTCACAGCTAAATTCCCAATTAATTGCTATTTTCTTTGGAAATGCTCCAATCTAGACATTTCAGTGATACTCTGCCACAGTCCTTATGGATCTCTGGTTAAAATTTTTATCCCAGTTCAGCTGTGCAGCCTCCATTATTGGTTTTCAGTCTTTCCTTTCCGTTTTACATGCAGAGACAAACTTTCAATCTTTCCCTGCTTGATTTTCAGCAAGATCTATTGTAGACTCCTAAGCTCATTTTAAAATAGTAGAAGTTTTTTAAATCAAGTCTGAACTATTCATCTTATAATTTATTGAGTGTAAGTTTCCTTTCACATCTGTTGTCTTCTATAGTATAGCATAGTAAAGTGTAATGCAAAGCCCCACATGAAAACTGCAAAAAATTTAAACAGTTAGTTTGTGTTCTTCCTATTTTGCATTGTTCTATATGAGAAATAGATTATTTTCTGCTGACCTTTAAGTCTTATTAATTGAGTGTGTTTTTAATTGGTCGTTTGGGATGACTAAAACAGTCATGTCCAATTCAATTATTGTAAAAATGACAGAAGCATAAGTTCAAGGACTGAGTCCCAAACAAATAGTGGGACCCTGAGGGTACGTCTACACTTCATTCCTCTTAAGAGAGAGGAATGCAAATGCAGACACCCAAAATTGCAAATGAAGTGGGGCTTTTAAATATCCTGCGCTTCATTTGCAAAATTGCATTATGGCGCTATTTCAAAATAGGGCTATTTTGAGAGGGAAAAATAGGGCTATTTCAAGAACCCATATTCCGAGAGAAGGGTTTTATTTTGAGGGAAGGGTTTTATCTCAAAATAACCCCATTTTTTCTCTCGAAATACCGCTATTTTGAAATAGCACCATAAGTCAATTATGCAAATGAAGCGTGGGATATTTAAATCACTGCTTCATTTGCAATTTTGGGTGTCTGCATTTGCATTGAGGGAGAGAGGGGGGGACATACCCTACTCTCCTTATAAAGCACCAGATTCTGTTACTTTTGTTGAACAACATATGAATATTAACGGGGCTCGACAAATAATGCAATCTGCTCGCCCATGGTGAGTAGATTGCAACCTGGAAGAGCTGGGTTTGGGCGACCTGCGCATGCGCACATCGCCGGACAGCACGGCTGGCGATCAGGGCTCGCCGTGGTTCGGCGAGTCCTGAATATTGACATGCACAGACAAGACATTCTTAAAATAACCGTGTTTATTACCAGTTCAGAAAATACAGAAGGTGACAAAAATGCTTCCCCTTCTCCTAAAAGAGCTGGAACCATACCATACCAATAAGAGGCAGTTCAAAAAGGATTAGTCTAATACACTGTGTTGTTATAAAGTGTGTTGTTCTGAAATCATTAGTATATTCTTGCAATAAAGGGCATTTGAAAATTGCCTAAAGTGGATTATGTAAAACAGGAGATTATTTCCAATATTGTAATACCTTATTGGAACACTTTCAGTATAGTATACTTTCCATAAAAATCTGACTAGTTCAAGGAATCTGAAAATTTGACTAGTTCAAGGAAAACAGAAAACACTCCTGTTGTAGTTGCATATATCATTTTGGTATACTGAAATCTTGTAAAGGTTTCATTTCTAAAAATAATCTGTTTCTCAAGCTTCTTAAATTCACAACAATTTCTTTTGTGTTTCTGAAACAGATTGGGACTGTACCCTGGCAGCAAAACCAGATAAAGCAATATTTCTCTTAACTTTTCACTTAGACATAATGTAGCAACAAAGTTGAGGTCCTTGAAAAAAGGACATGTTGGTGATACCAGATCCACACCTACCTTCAGAAGAGTCATGCTATCAACTGTGTTATAACTTCATGCAGTGGTATCTAAGGATCTAAACTTCTGTGTGCATGGTGGGGTCAGACTGGGACATAGGTGGTTCATAGGGACAGAAATGTGTGATTATACAGCTTTCCTCTCTGTCTCAAATCTTCAGTGGGAATTTTGGCTGAGTTAAAGACAATAAGATCAACTTTCTGATTCACCACATATTCAGTGTAACTGAAAGCTGTTGCTATTATATAGCAATTTTGGCAACCAAAGTGAAAAGAATTCAAAGGGCTTTTCGTTTCCATTAGATGGTAATTTCAGTTTACTTATTAGCCTCTCTGAGGCTACGTCTACATTGGCATGATTTTATGCAAGAACTCTTTTGCGGAAGAGTTCTTGTGCAAAAACTCTTCCAGAAGAAAGTGTCTACACTGGCATGTGCCTTTGTGCAAGAGATGTGCTTTTGCGCAAGAGCATCAGTGCCAGTGTAGACGTTCTTATGCAAGAAAGCTCTGATGGCCAATTTAACCACAGGGCTTTCTTGCAGAAGGAAATTATGTTGCCTGTCTACACTGGCCTCTTGCACAAGAACAGTTGCACAAGAGGGCTTATTCCTGAGCAGGAGCATCATAGTTCTTGCGTAAGAAGCACTGATTTCATGCATTAGAACGTCAGTGTTCTTGTGCAAGAACTTGCGGCCAGTGTAGACAGGCAGCAAGTTTGGGCACAAAAGCAGCCGTTTTTGCGCAAGATCACATCAATGTAGACACAGCCTGAGAGTTTGCACAAAAGCCAAGGATTCGGTCATATCCATCCAAAGCATAGCTGAGGTGTAGTTGATCAGAAAGGGACCTTGGTTTCTGTTACATTCCACTACTTGTACTGTTTCATTCCATTACTTGTATTGTTTCCACCTTTGGGAAGCATGCAATTCAGATACCGTGTTTATAAATAAATGTGAGAGAGATGGGACTATCCTTGGGGGCAAAGCTATAGCTCTGTTATAACAAAACATTTTTTTTTCTTTCCCTCAATTTCTTCATAAGTCAGCAAGGCTGAGAAGATTGGCACTGATAGCACAAATGGCAAATAATGCCTGGAGCACACTTTCTGGGACACTTTGAGCTGTTTAAGAAGAGCTGATGGGTTCAGAAGGAATTTTGCTCTTTGTAGCCAGAATGGCCAGCAAAATCATTATCTGTAGCTTGAAAGTGGTTCTTTTAAGAATCCAGGATTAAGATGATTTCATTCTAAAGGGCAAACAAAAGTGTTGTCTACACTTAACAGTTTAAAGCTCAGCCATAGCAGCGCTGTCACAGCAGTGCTTTAACCTGAAAGTGTGTCCACAGCATGAGCACTGAGCGCTCTCCCAGCACTCTGTCTAAACCACCTCCACGAGGGGAGGCACTAATAGCATTAGTAGTGCAGCTCCCAGCACTGTAACCTGGTTCACACTGGCATTTACAATGCTGTAACTTGCTGTAATCCTGGGGAGTGTTTTTTCAGCACTGTAAAGTGCCATTGTAGACTTGGCCTAAGGATATGTTATTGATGATTTAAAATATCAGGATAAGTTCTGAAGCGTATGAGAGTTCATTTCTCGTGTTAAGAGAAGGAAAAGACAGTCATTGTTTCTAGTTGCATATAAACAAGGTAAAATATTGTCTGAAAAAATGGCAGAAACTAATTCTAGTGGGATTTCAGTTAGAATTAATCTACAGAAAGGGAGACTGTTGTGTTCCTGGGGCAGGGCCTAAATATGATATGGATGGTCTTGTCCTGTAACTGAATTAGATATCTTCTGCATCTCCATAGCAATGTTACATTAGAACTAAAATGCCATTGAGGTAACTAAATAAACAGCCTGTCAAGGGCCTAAAGCTACCATAAGCTCCAGTGTATAGTTACTACATGGTAGATGTGTATGTAAGCTGCAGCCAAAGTAGTATATATGCGTGGCAGATGGCTCTGAGAGTCACTGTAGTCTCAGTTACCGAAAGGCATTTTTCAGAGACAATATGAGTAGAGGATTTCTGTTCAGGAAATCACAGCAATAAAGCACAAATGGAATTCCCAGCTGTCATGAGAGAAATCTAAGTAAAGATTTACTCTGCATAAATTACTTGAAAAATAGAGATTAAAAATATTTTTGCTGAAATTAATATAAAAGTTGCATGACCAATTCCTGCTTCATCTACAGATGTAGGATCTGATCCCGCAAGCTGATCTATGTGTTCATACCCCTGCACGGAGAGCCCCACTGACCTCAAAAGAGCTCCATGTGGTGATAAGGATTTGTTATGGGGACAGTAATGGAAGGATAAGTCTGTAGTTCTGTATCTAGCCAATGATTCCAAATTTAAAAGCTTAAACTTCCACCAAGCGTGTCACATGGGGGTCCACGTGCACAGAAATTGGTACACAATTGGAGCCTAAACTGTGCTAGCTTCTCTGACACATTAAAGAATGCAATGTCACTAATGACCGGAGTTGACTTTGGTCATCTGAAGAAGTGGGCTGTGCCCACAAAAGCTCAGGATATCATCTACGTGTTTTGTTAGTCTAAAGTGCTACCAGACCACTTTAAGTTTCTCTTTACAGTATCATTTGTAACGCTAATAAAGCTAATCTCTATTCAGAGCTTAATACTGCAGTTCTGTTGTGCCCTGTGTATTTTCTTTTAATGGGGCTGCATCTGTGTGTGTGTGTGTGTGTGTGTGTGTGTGTGTGTGTGTAAAATCAGTTTTGGGGATGGGGAAGAATGCTCTTAGACAGAACTAGTCAACTTTTGAAGCGGGGGGGGGGGCACAATGACATTCACAGCACACGTACAAGGCCGCAACTTAGGTGTGGTTGCATATACATGCAAGTATATATGCAAATAGCTTCTTTCACGCTGACTGGCATGAATACAAAGATTAAGACAAGACTATACAACGCACAGGCCCCATTTAAGTCATTTAAGTGATATTAATAAAATACAATATTTACCCAATTTCCACCCACATAACCGCAATGAGAGTCCAGGAATTTAACTACTAAAATGAATATCAACAGAAGACCATTCTATTGACTTGCTGTTATGGATTCCTCTGCAGTAAAGTTATTCCTATTGGTCAAATGGATGCAATTTATGTAAGCAATACAGTCTATAACAAAAAGAAATCTGGTCCTTCCACTTCTAATACCAAATATTGCCAACCATGAGCCACTCAAAAAATCACGAACCAACTCCCCCCCCAATTGTATTGGAGGCTGTGTTCAAAGGATCCCATCTATGGGCCGCATGTTGAGCCCTATGTAAACCCAAACGGCATGGTGGGCCACAAAGAGGCTGCAGGCTGCATGTTGAGTTGCCCTGCTCTAAGATATGGTTTAGTTTTCCTCTTTGGATATTCACTGTGTTTATTATGTTACACCTACAATAAAATACATTGCAGGTGAATAATTAGAGTTGTTCTTTTTATTTTTTCCTCTTCCTTTCAGGTTTCCATACTAGGCTGCCCTGATCCAAAAGTTCACGAGATTGCATACCAGTATGGAAAAAATGTTGGCATAGCTTTTCAGGTGGTGTATTCAGTTACTTTTACAGAATTAATGAGAAGTCTAAAATTTATATTTCTCTAAACTAAACTGGATTGCTGTAATTCTCTATATAAATCTTTTAATTAAAACAAGTGTCACATCATGAGTCTTTTTAATGTTCTAAAATTTGCTTTTGTGTTTTTTTGGTTTTTTTTCCAGCTAATAGATGATGTGCTAGATTTTACATCATGTGCTGACCAGCTGGGGAAACCAACAGCAGCAGATCTCAAGCTTGGATTGGCCACAGGCCCTGTTTTATTTGCTTGCCAACAGGTAGGGTTAAAGAATATTCTTCAAAAATAAAAATTTCTGGATGAAAGAGACAGTAGTAACTTGAAATCTAGTCAATTTAAAATATGTTAAGCAGATTTAGGTGCTATATTTGTCCTTGAGTCCTGGCTGCTGGTGGTTTTACCATCACTTTTTTCTCCACAGTAGAAAATGACAGACTGACATTAAAGGGGGGGGGGGGAGCCTAACCACACACAAAGCAATCAAACTGGAAGAGAGAAATACTTCGGCTGCGTCTAGACTGGCATGATTTTGCAGAAATACTTTTAACGGAAAAGTTTTTCCATTAAAAGTATTTCTGCAAAAGCGCGTCTAGATTGGCACAGATGCTTTTGCGCAAAAAGTGCTTTTGCACAAAAGCATCCGTGGCCAGTCTAGATGCAGTTTTGCACAAGAAAGCCCCAATCGCCATTTTAGCCATCGGGGCTTTTTTGTGCAAAACAGTTCTTCCCTGTCTACACTGGCCCTCTTGCGCAAGCAGCACTGATTTTGAACATTACAAAGTCAATGCTCTTGCGCAAATTCAAGCGGCCAGTGTAGACAGCTGGCAAGTTTTTGCGCAAAAGCAGGTGCTTTTGTGCAAAATCTTGCCAGTCTAGACGCACCCTGACTGTCCTCTAATCTCTTTCATGGATAACAATTTTAGGTATTCGCTCTGAACCATTTTTTACTTACTATTGTTAGATAGAAATTTTAAGCTAATACTATCCTTTGCAACCTTATTAATCTACTACAATTCTTTGAGGGGGGTCAACAAGCATGTGGATAAGGGGGAGCCAATGGCTATAGTGTACTTAGATTTCCAGGAAGCCTTTGACAAGGACCCTCAGCAAAGGCTCTTAAGTAAATAAGTTGTCATGGGATAAGTGGTAAGGTGTTCTCATGGATTGAGAACTGGTTAAAAGAGAGGAAAAAAAGGGTAGGAATAAATGGTCAGTTTTCAGAACAGAGAGAGGTAACTAGTGGTGTCACTGAAGGGTCTGTACTGGGACCAATTTTATTTAACCTATTTATAAAATGATCTGGGGAAAGGAGTAAAAAATGATCTGGAGAAAGGTGGCAAAATTGGCAGATGATACTAAACTGCTCAAGATAGTTGAGAACAAAGCAGACTGTGAAAAGCTTAAAAAGGATCTCACAAAACTAAGTGATTGGGCAACAAAATGGCAAATTAATTTTAATGTTGATAAATGCAAAGTAATGGGGAGGACTTTAACAGGGTTCTAAAAAGAGCTAGATAAATTCATGGTGGTTAGGTCCGTCAATGGCGCTTAGCCAGGACAGGTAGGAATGGTGTCCCTAGTCTCTGTCAGAAGCTGGGAATTGGTGACAAGGAATAGATCACTTAATGAAACCTGTTCTGTTCACTCCCTCTGGGGCATCTGGCATTGGCCACTGTCGGAAGCCAGGATACTGGATTAGATGGATCTTCGGTCTGACCCAGTATGGCCATTATGTTCTTTCAAAATACTATTTAGCAGTTTTTGCTTTATGGGTGGAAATTTGGGGGGAGGGAAGGAAGAGAAAACAATGCAGCAGACCTTCCCTGCAACACTCCCTGTTGCTGCTGCCTAGTTGTGATTAAGAGCAGGGAGATGTGGTACTTTAATGTTTGCACTGGTCCGATCAGGGCCATGCACGCTGCAGTCTCTTGGGGGCTATGGCTACTGCTTCTGGAGCCATATGGGGCTGATGTGTGGGATGCTGGAGGCGGTTCTTGTCAGTGGAGGCAGCTACAGTGTTGTCAGTGCACTTAGGGAGTGCCTGCCTTGCTGAGGCCTCCACAGCCAACTGATGAGTTCCAGACCCACATTCCCTGGAGCAGGATCTCAGTGAACAGCTGTGGGATGTAGGAAGAGACAGGTTTGGCAGAGTAGCCACCAGCAGGTGTTGGCACCCACACACTAAGGCTACCAAAAATGGTTGAAAGAACCTCTACTATACCGAGTGGTTGAAGTACCTGCTCTTGAGAAACTTAAATGGCATGGAAAGGTTGTCAGGCAAAGAAGAGGAAGTTCACACAAAAAAGTTATAGGGTTGCTGCTCGAATGAGTTAGAAATAACTACTTATTTCCATTCCAACTCATATTTGTTAGTCTAAGGCAGGACTATGCAACTTTGGAAGCCCCAGATGCCATGATACTCACAGCACATGCCAAGGGCTGCAACTTAAGTGTGGTTGCATATATGCAAATAGAGCCTGTCCCCAACTTACAAATGGGTTATGGACCAAACACCTGGTCGTAACTCGATTTGTTCGTAAGTTGGGAATACATGCTTTTAAATATGACCGTACTGTGTAAGTGCGGATGGTGTTCATAAGCTGGGGACAGGCTATAATGGGAGGTTGGTCATAAGTGCAAACAGTTAAAAGTTGATATATTTGTAACTTGGGGACCAGCTGTAGCTTTTTCACACTGACAGGCATGAACATAAAAGATTAAGGCAAGACTGCACAACATGCAGGCCCCTTTTAAGTCAGTTCTACTGCTGATAATGCAATATTTACCTGATTTCCACCCATATAACAGCACTTTTAATGAACAATGATAGTCTAGGACCGTGGTCCACAACCTGGTGCCCACGGGCACCATGGCGCCCGCCGGGCCATTTACATGCGCCCACGGAGCAATCTGGGCTGGCCCCAGCCCCAGGCGCATGGCTGGCCCCAACCCTGACCCCTGGCACTGGCCTTGGCCCTGGCCCTGCCCCCGGGGGCACTGCACCAGCCCTGGCCCAGGATCGCAGCACATGCTTGGCCCTGCCCCCAGTCACGTGGCCTGTGAGCGGCCCTGCCCCCATACGCACAGTGCGTGAGCAGCCCCAAAACATTGGGGACCACTGGTCTAGGAATTTAACTACTAAAACACAAGAATTCATTATATTAACTCGCTGTTGTGGAGCGTGTTGCCAGTGGAGGCCATGTTCAAAGGATCCCACCCCGGGCCACATGTTGAGCCGTGCGTAAACCCAACCATCGGCTACAAACAAATGAGCCATGTGTTGAGTAGCCCTAGTCTAAGAGTACATCTACATAAATGTTTATTTCGGAATAAGCTGTTCTGGAAGAAATACTCCAACATAGCCTTTGAAATAGCACATCTACAGTACAGGGAAGCCTTGAAATTAGTCCAAGACAAGCTCCCCTAAAGTGGATGTGCTACCTTGAGTTAGAGCCCCAGGAAGCACTAGGGAGTAATTACTTTGAATCGCTCTGGGAAGGAGCTGTTTTGAAATAGCAGCAATGGAGCATCCACACTTCTGCTATTTCAAAATAGCTGTTTTGGAAGAGGTGTTATTCCCCATGGAATGAGATTTACGGAAATCAGGATAAGCTGTCTGTTATTTCAGAATTATTTTGAAATAACAGAATTGCTGGATAGAAGCACCTTAAGGTGCCACAGAACTACTTTTTTTCCTCACTATGGAGAGTTCTAGATCCCAATTACAAAATGTTCAAATCAGCACACATTGATACTGAAGGCTGCACAAGGAAAGCTGACCCTCCTTTACAATTTATAGCACAAGTTAAATGTTTGCTTTATCCTAGCTGTTACCTGCAAGGGGGGAGGAGAGGGATGAGAGCTCTTTATTTTTATATAACAGCATGCTGATGATCCTCCACGCTGGAAAATAACATGTTCTAACACACAGCATCTGGAAGAAGTAAAGGCTAGTAGCTCTTTAGATTTATGATAGTGATTTACCCAGATAAGGGACTTTAGACTGACTGATTTATAGAATAAGACTTTTACAAATGGTGTTGAGTCAGAGGTTGAGACTAAAGAGTCCTAAATTTTAAAAGTTCAGCTGAATGTATATATTTAAGGACTTGACACCTCATTAATCCTAAACAGGGATGAATTGTGTGCTTTTCTGAGTAGTTGAGCCTAAAACTTCTGTATTGCAATTTTCTAGCCCCACCCAGAGTTAGCTTATTGGATCAGCTGCTGCTGTTTTATTGCATTATAGGCACATCAAGCATGTTGGAGCACAGTGGTTTACTTTTGTATTGAACTGCTAGCTAGACCCTACTGGGAGAGTCTTCCAAGTAGAGGAAGGACCCAAATCCAAACCTCCCCTTATTTTGCACATTTAATTTACCATGTTCAGGAATGGTGGCTGATTTGAATCCAACTATATAATTAAATATTTAGCACACTGGGAAGCCTGATGAACATCAAATGGAATGAGCTCTGTTATGTTTGAATTATTCTCTTACCTCTGCAATAAATAAGAGGACCTTCAGCTCACTCTACATGTCAGATTTACCAAGACTTCATGCCTTCTGCCCCCAAGATGGCCAAAGGGTTGTTTCTGCTCCTTAACTATTTTGAGTAGGTAGGGCAGACACGTTCTGCACAACATTGATCTCTACAGCATGTATATTTAAAACCTTTATAGAAACAAACTTGATGGCTGTGTCTAGGCTGCATCCCTTTTCCGTAAAAGGGATGCAAATTAGACATATCGCAATTGCAAATGAAGCAGGATTTAAATCTCCCCTGCTTCATTAGCATAAAAATGGCTGCCGCTTGTGTCCAGCTCAGAGCTTATTTTATTCCTCTTAAAATAAGGAATCTTTTGGAAAAGGCTTTATTTTCTGAAAGATCCACATCTAGACTGGCGCTTTTTCCGGCAAAACTCCGAGCCGGAAAAAAGCAGCAGCTATTTTTATGCTAATGAAGCAGGGGAGATTTAAATCCTGCTTCATTTGCATCCTTTTTATGGAAAAGGGATATATTCTAGATATAGCTGATATATATAGTATGTTGGGGGTAGGGAAGGAAGGAAGAATAACTTAAAGAAGCTCCAAACTAATGTCTTGTATTTTTATAACCTTTCATCACAATCTGCTACACTACCAAAACATTTCATGAACCGCCAATACTTAATTTCCTCCTTCATGCTTAGTTTCCAGAAATGAATGCTATGATCATGAGGAGATTCAGTTTGCCAGGTGATGTTGAACGTGCTCGGCAATATGTACTTCAGGTAAGACAAGTATGAAGTATAAATATTAATTGCCTATGGCTGCTTACAGCTGATTTGAGGAATCTAGAATTCATTGCATGAATAGAGCCCTGCCATATGTGGCTAATTATTTTTAAATAATTTAATACCTAATTCTAGGAGTAGTTCTAAACTACATACCCCAAGGAATGTATACACAGGTCTGGGAGGGAAGGGGGTGAATCAACTCATCTAAACAGTTACCCAATGTGATAAGCTACAGAAAAAGCAAAGTTAGTACAAACTAAAATTTCATACAAAATGAGAAAGTAAGCAATTTTCCCATGATAGCGTGCTGTGACACTTTATATTTGTCTGATTTTGTAAACAGTTTAAATCAGGTGAAACTTGGGGGTATGCAGGATAGATCAGAGGGTTACAAGAGTCTAGAAATGTTGAACCACTGAATAGGGTGTAACTAAAAGTATTGTTGCACAGATCTTCAAAATTTTCTGGCTCCTAGGATGAAAAATTGCTTGATAGCATAGCATTTCAGAAGAAACGCAAGTTACTGCATTAGATAGATGTAGTAGAATATAAGCAATATCTACATCAGAATTAGAAATTGACCTTATTGGATCCCATGCATTAAAACCTCAAGTTCCAGGTACTGAAGAGTACCTACATTTAAGAGATACAACACAATGGTATAGAGGCAGTCCCCGGGGTTACATACAAGATAGGGACTGTAGGTTTGTTCTTAAGTTGAATCTGTATGTAAGTTGGAACTGGCGTCCAGATTCAGACACTGCTGAAACTGACCGCCAGTTCTGACTTACATACAGAATCAACTTAAGAACCCCAGGCGTCCCCAAGTCAGCTGCTGCTGAAACTGATGAGCAGCTGATTCCAGGAAGCCCGGGGCAGAGCAACTCTGCCTGGGGCTTCCTGTAGTCAGCGCTGGTCAGTTTCAGCAGAAGCTGACTTGGGGACGCCTGGGGCAGAGCAGCTGGGGTGCTGCTGGGTTGCTCCAGTAGCGCCGCTCCTGGGTGCTACTGGAGCAACCCAGCAGCACCCCATCTGCTCTGCCCCAGGCGTCCTGATTCAGCCGCTGCTGAAACTGACCAGCAGCGGCTGAATCAGGACCTGGGGCAGAGCAGCTGGGGTGCTGCCGGGTTGCTCCAGTAGTGCCCAGAGCAGGCGCTGCAGGACCAATCGGCAGCGCCCCAGCTGCTCTGCCCCAGAGTCCAAAACAAAAGCCTGGTCTGCTGGAGGGGGGAGGGGGAGCACACTAGCTGCCCCCCCCCCCCCTCCCCAGCAGACCAGGGACACGGGGAGCAGAGCCTCTGAGTCCCCAGCAGACCACAGGCTCGTGGCCTGAAGCCGCAGCCGCGGGGGGGTCCCCAGAGCAAAGCCTCAGAGGCGCGGGGAACCGCCGCTGCTGCCGCTTCAATCTGGGTGCCTGTGGTCTGCTGGGGACCGTCCCCAGCAGACCACAGGCACCCAGATTGAAGCGGCAGTTCCCTGCTGGTCTCCAGCAGACCAGGGGCACCGGAGCAGCTTACCAACGGGGCTTTCTCGCCCCGACTTCCGGGGCGAGAAAGCCCCGTTCATAAGTGCGGATCCGACATAAGTCGGATCCGCGTAAGTCGGGGACTGTCTGTAATCAAAAGAAAGTTTGCACTGCTTATTAGTTTAAATCTGACCTTGCTAAAGAAAAGATTTTAGTTCAATGGTCTAAAATTAAGATTTTAGGGGTAGAGTATTGTGTAATGGGAATGTATGCATCTGAAGGAGAGTGAGTTAAGGGAACACTATTCTTCACTAAAATATTAAATATACTTTCAGAAAGCTAGAGATCAGTTCCATTGAGTATTAGTAGTTGTCCTAAAACATTCGAACCAGTGTGGATAAACTTACATTTGTTTTAATAAATGCTATTTACAATTTAAACTAAACTTGAAATTGACAGTTGAGTCCAATAAATGCTATTTACAATTTAAACTAAACTTGAAATTGACAGTTGAGTCCTAAACTCACAATTGCCATCTTAAAGTGAAAAATACATATTTTTCATTTAAGGTAGTTTATGAATGAGAAACAATTACTAATTTGTGCATTTGAATCCGTTTTCACAAATCATGAGTTAAATTAATCATCTCTATTAGAAATGAGTGATACTTTAATCTGTATGTTATTCCCACTTAAGCAATTATGTTTATGTATACTGATTAGCAAGTTATACAAATAAAATACATCTTCAGAAAAATTATTAAAGTTTAACTATATAAAAAATTAAAATCAAGCTTTCTTGCTTGCGGATTTAAATCTGATCTAGAGGGCATAAGACACTAACTCACTTCCAACAGCATTGCTTTGTTTTAGATGTATTAATAGAAAGTCTATATATTAATTTTTTTTTTTAAAGAGTGATGGTGTACAGCAAACAACCTACCTCGCCCAACGTTATTGTCATGAAGCATTGAAAGAGATAAGTAAACTGCGGCCATCCCCTGAAAGAGATGCCCTCATTCAGCTCACAGAAGTTGTACTCACCCGGGACAAGTGACATACTTTCTTCTCCTCATTCTGGCAGCTACTTACCAGACTGTGCCTACAAAACTACACTTCAAAACATTGTGGTTTGCTTCCAGTGCTGGTTACCAAAAATTATTTTTTTAAAAATATTTTCTGAAGTTAAAGTACTTTAAGTTTATGAAGATGTGAGGGAAGCCATATAACTATGAAACAAATCCATTAAATTGTACTAATTGTGTTTTAATAAGGGCGTTTGTTGTGAGAAGTATTGTTTGCACTTAATATTGATGTACCAGGCCACAATGAGAATAAATATGATCAGTTACATTTAATGTGTTTCAAATATCACTTCACACTTACAGTAATATTTAATATTAATGTTTACAGTAATATTTAATGTTAACTGTGAAAACAGTCTGGTAGCTTTCCAAACTTTGGATGTTAAACTTCAGAAGTACCCAAAATTTTATATAGGAGAATGGTTTATTATAAAAGACTGTACATAAACTTTAACAAGTTATATACAAATTAAGTGAAGACTTTCCAATTTATAAAGAAAATACAGGTAAATTATTGGTTGCTAATTTTTCAGAAAGTGAGATTAACAGTTAAAAAAGCAGAAAGCATTTGGAAGTTACAATGCCTTTTAGGAAGGTGAAGGAGTTTTGATGTTTCTAAATTTACACTAGAAAACAAATGATGCAGTGACCAATCAAGCTTCCAACCACCAGTTTTGTTGCACTTCTATAAAGAAGTGTATATTTAACACTTCATTAGGACAGCACCTTGAAGTCCAAAACAAAATCTTGCTACATACAATAGGTATACAGCATACTCCAGGTAAGCGAAGCACTAAAGTTTTGTATAAAATGAAGTAAATGTCCTGTTTTTGTCCCAAGTCCCATAATGCAGAGGAGCGACAAAGTGTATTTGTTATTCCCAATAATAAATAGGATGTTTGTCTGTTTCTCTACGACTGCTCTGACTGCCTAGTTGGTGTATTATCAGCTCTGAACATAGATTTTCTCCTGTTGATCTAGCATAGTTTGTATTTATCAATGTCAGTTGCAGCAAACAAACCAATTATTAAATTACAAGTTCAACACTCCTCTGAGAATCCTATTTCAAGTGCTTAATTTTAGCAGTACTTGAACCCTTACCCCAATCTTCTCTTTCAAAGTTAATTTGTGTAAAGTGGATAATGTTTAGGTTCTACATATGTTTGCCCACTAATGTCAATGTTAAATAAGGCTACAATACTTGTAATTAGTTTACTAGGTTGCTTGTGATAACGATCAAACTGACTTGCCTGGCAAAATAATTAGAAGTGCTGACAAAGTAATGGACAAGACCTTTGGTTCCACTTATATATTTATGAATGGAAAAGTTGTAATGCAAATGTACTCATTTAAAAAAACTTGGTACAAATTACACATACAGAAGACCACCCATTTTTGATTCACATGGACACCTTAGAGACTCAAGCAATTCATTGTAATCAACTTTAGTGAGTGCTCCAGGTAAAGATTACAACAAATTGGAAGCATCTTGGATTTTTAAAAAAGTATATTTCAATACATAAGTTTGTATGCATGCTTTAAACAATTATAATTCAAGAATGAGCAAGAGTCTTAACAAAAAGTAATATGACCAGCACTGACATCAAATTTTTCACCCAGATTTTTAATATGTTATTCTAACTTAGTTAGTTACCATGCTGCACTGAAAAAATGTAATGGCACAATCTGAATCATGGTTCATTAAATAGTATACCCTACTTCCCAAGAATATTTAGGCTGGTCATAAAATTAACAATGCATAAGTAAATAAGCATAACCATTAATAGACAGACGCTTGTTTTACAAGCTGCTATCAGGTAAGACAAGCTGCCTCCAGAGATTTATGCTTATGGACATGGACATTCTTCAATCATACCATTAAAACAGTATGGACAGAAAAGATGGGCACATTTTTAAAAGTTTAAGACAACTGTATTTACCTCTTGTAAATAATCATGGTATGATTGAATACAAGACCCAACTTGAAAAGCAAAGGATTTTAATCAGCATAGTGCATGATTGATTCAACATAATTCCCAGGGAACAGGCCAGTCACTCGATTGCAAACTCCTTCATACCACCCATCGTCATTCTTCTTTATCACATAAATGATTGCACCTTCCATAAATGATAGCTCATCATCCTTGTCCTTTGTGTAGTCATATATAGCAACAACTAGGAAGGAAGAGTCAGACAATTTAATTTGGCATGTACTGTTATCAGACACACAACATTTTGAAGTGCAGGTCTTGTTTTTTTAAAATGACTAAGGAGGACATCTCAGGTTTCAGTATTGGTCTCTGACCTATCTAAATGTGCTCAGTTTACAAATAAAGTTTTCCCTCCCCATCCTCTACCCCTCAATTCAACATGAAATCTGTAGAACCCAGATAGACTTTCCTCCTAGCACTACCAGTAGAGTAGTAGTATAGGCCCTCAATTAACGTTTTGGCTTGCATAACGTAATTGATTAGACTATAGAAAATGTTAGAGATGCATGAAAAGAAACACCACCATTCAATGAGGTGTAAAGAAAAAAAAACTGATAGCCTTGAAGGCACAACGCTGTCACAGCAGATAGAACTTGCCAATACACACATCTGTTAAGGTACTATTTGTATAGTTTAAGAAGGACCATACTGGATCAGACCAAATGTCCATCTAGCCTAGTATCCTGTCTGACAGTGACCAATGCCAGAAGACCCAGAGGGAGTGAACAGAACAGGGAATCTTCAAGCAATCCCTCTCTCATCACTCATTCCCAGCTTCTGACAGAGGCTAGGGACACCATTCCTACCCAGTCTCACTAATTAGTATTGATGGATCTAACTTTCATGATTTTATTTAGGTTTTTTTGAACTCTATTAAAGTCCTGTTCTTCACATCATCCTCTGGCAAGGAGTTCCACAGGTTGACTCTGTCCTGTGTGAAGACAAACTTCCTTTTGTTTTGAACCTGCTACCTATTAATTTCATTTGGTGACCCCTAGTTCTTATGTTATAGGAACAAGTAAATAATTTTTCCTTATTCACTTTCTGCATACTGGTCATGGTTTTATAGACCTTCCCAAATTCAAAATTAGCTATTCACTAAATGCTAGCCATGTTTACGTAGTGCAGTCATTAGTGAAAATCCTAAAGAAACCACATCCAAATAGAAGATATGCCTTTTAACAGCTTACATGTATCATAAGCAGCACATGGCAGTGCCATGGATCTAAAGGTTCCAACCTTGCAGATAACTAAATTACCAAATTACATGTGTAAAGCTTTTTTTTTTTTTTTTTTTTTTTAAGAAAGATATTTCAGCTCCAAAATCAATTAAGGTTGCAGACACTCAAGAATTAAGAAAATTCCAGAATTGGGGTTCCCTATACAGCCTTAAATCAGCTTTAACTTTACATTTTGCTAGTTTTTAAACACAGAACCACATACTATATTTTTATGGGACCTTCAGGGCACAAGCTAAACTGTGCTCTAGTAATAAATCAGGGTTGTTTAATGAAAGAGGCTGTTATCTGCAAGACTGTCTGATTCACTGCAAAAGTTGGAAGGTATGTAGCACTGAGGAAAGGAGGAAGGTCCTACATCAAAGAGGAAGGTCTGATGGTTAAAATGGTCAAATGCTGCTCTGGAGAATTATTCCTTCTATCACTGCTTCTGCCCCACTGCTTCTGTGTGATGTTAGGCAAGACACCTAAGCCAAAGCTTTGACAAGTGGCCACTGCATTCCTCACTTTTTGGGTGCTTAACACTTCCATGTTCTTAAAATCAGTGGACATTTGTCTTGTGCCTCAGTTCCCCATGAGTAAATTGGAGATACCTCCATCATCTCATATGGGTGCTAAAGCCAAAATTAACTATAAGAACTATGAGCACCAAAGCCCCCAATGAAAATTAACAATGCTTCAGGGTTTAAAGGATGTGCAGCAAATAATGCCTGGGTGCCCACAATGAATGATTAGCATAAAGATATGGAAATGCAGATTCAGTGACCATTATTCATCCTGTGCATTAGATGAGGCAGGAGTCAAGTGGAAAAGTGAGTGTGATTATGTAAATAAAGACAAGCCATAAGCACCAGTGGGCCAAATCAGTGTTACACATGCAGCTTTAATTCTGGTATTTCCAAAGTGTTGAGTGCTTGACTTTTGAACCTTAATGTTGGTTTTATGGATTCAAGATGGTCCATAGTGAGTAACTGCAGTAATACCAATCAATCAGTTTCATGTTCCTTAGTCATTTCCTAGATTATACATGTGGCAGATATCTGGCGAAGGGAGTGACAAAGCCTGGGTTGGGTACATTAGTAAAATGAACCTATGCTGGCATTATTCAGATGTCTATCAACTGGTGCTGAAAACAGTTTAACAACTAATTAAGATGCTTAACCACTACAGAAAAGGAAACAGACTCCAAACTCTAATCCAATGGTTCCCAAACTTTTCGGCATCACACTCCCTTTTTGATTGAGAAACCCTTACCCCACCCCCCAAAAAATAGCAGCAAAACCTGTTGAGCAAAACAAAAAAAGAAACTAACCGGGGCCAAAAAGCAGTCGTGGCCCCTTTAATTCCCAGGACCACTGTTAAAAAAAAAATGGTGCCGGTACTCCAGCGGAAAAGCAGAGCAGACATTGTCCTTTTAAAGCAGCCATTTTAAGTCTGCCCAGGATGCTCCATCCTCCCCCTGCCTCAGTCAGCCCGAGCTGTGTGTGTTCCAGTGGATGCCCGAGCCAGGAAAAACAGAAAATACCAGACATTTCACATGGTATTTTCTGAATTTTTTTACCAGATGGACCGGGCTCTTTCTTAGGGAGGAATTAATGGGGGGCTGGGTCACCTTGCACCCTCTCCCCCTGGAATTTCGTCACACAGCCCAGTTTGGGAATCTATGCTCTAATCAATCACTTATCACATTTTCATCCTCTATAGTGGCAGTCAAACCATTTTAAACACCAGATCACAGGGAACTTGTGGCTGGCACAAGTTGTCACAAATATTTTCTTAGCACAGACTGACCTTAGAGCTAGGAAATAGCTTGGTTTTTTTCTGTAAAATTAACATTACCAATCTTATGAGCTCCATAAGGAGTTCCATGTGCAAGCAAGATTCAAAATACTCTGGTAAATGCCTTAAACAAAATTACATTTTATTAAAAAGCTAACATAAGCCACCTTAGTTATCACACTTTTTAAGCAGAAAGAGAAAACATTGGGCTCCATTGGTCTTTCAATTAAGTTATTTCTGAATAGACTTCTGGCAGTGCTGACAGCCATAGCTGATCTGTTTAACAAACAAAATGAATGAAATCCAATTTACTGCTATTTCTTATAATGCATTACTTATCCACTTCAGAGTATCCATATAACGTGGCATCAAGGACTGCATGTGTTATAACTGCTCAGTGGCTGTGTCCAGTGTAATGAGCCTTTCTTAAGTTTGGACTGAGCAGGGAGATTTTGGATTCTTTTCGTCCAACCCTGCAAGTAACTTGCCGTTACATATTGCCACCATGTGAATGAACTGATTCATCTCTTACCTTTCTCAATATAGTTTTTAGGTGCCCAAGCAGGGTCTCCATCTGCATACGGATCACTGTACTGCACTACTGCAGCTTCCTCATCCTCATAATCCACAGGAGGGGGAGGGGGAGGAGGAGGAGAATCATCAAACATCGGCATCTCATCTGGAGGTGGTGGAGGGGGAGGAGTTGGACTATCAGCAACTAAAAAAATGTTTGGAGATTTGCATTAGAAACAGGAATGTAAACCTAAGGTTGTGCATTGTAGAGAAAGACACAGCATGCACTACAAAACCATGCACTGCTTAGAAACAGAGGCTTTACGTGTTAAAGCTACAAAACACAACTATGTTATTAGTGGTCAAATCTATGTATAAATGCTACTAGAGTCAAAGCACATGCTCCAAGGGCATAAGCTGATTGCCAGTGGATAGAAAGTGAGTTTGCCCCCATCTCCATATAGACAAGTGACTAGATGCAATATACACATGTGCAAGAGGATGGCAGAGACATCCTCAGAACCAGGAGGGAATTGGGCATCATGATGAATCATTGGTTTGACATGGTTTTGCAAATCCTGTGTTACTCCATTTTGTACATACTTCATTTCTGCTATTCTGAGTACTGATTTATCTGCATCCATCTTAATTTGAAAGTCTTTTTACAAAATGTGGTATAGGACAAGAAGGGAGGGAAGTTATTAGTATTTCAGATAAGAGAAAGTACGAAAAAGACAATAATACATGTTCAAAGGAAAAGCTTGGTACAGACTCTTAATTTACAGGATAATCTATGAGCACACGTCTTAGATTCAATTAGTGAATTAATGCAATCTGAAGATAGGCAGCAACTGCTCTCAAGGGAAATGCATAAGGAATTAAATGCATAATTCAAAATATCAAATCTCCACAGAGATTCCTATATGGGCACAATTGCTAGTGTCTTTAGGATACGAAGAAAGGAAAAAAATGGAACAAGTCATTGGACAAACATGCCTCAAATATTCAGAATGGAAAAATATCAGTCACAAAAAATGTACAGCCCAATCTGCCTACTCTTCTACACCCTCCTTGAGAACCTGTGATATGCAAGCCACACAGTTTTTACTCCAAGCCTCTGATAGCCACACCGCAATTCTAACATTGGCCTGCAAATTCTCATCCAGTCAGCAAATCAGACTCCTAGAACTGGATGACCTCTCAAAATCCCTTCAAGTCCAATCCCCTGAACTCACGGCAGGACCAAACACCATCTAGACCACAGCTACTCAACTTTCGAAGCCCCGGGGGCCACAATGATACTGACAGCACATGCCGAGGGCCGCAACTTACATGTTGGGACAGGCAGGGGACAGGTCCAGCTGGGCCAGTTAACTGGTTACTGGGTAAGCAGGCCAGTAAGCCTACTGCTTACCAGGTAACCAGCTACTGCTTACCAGGTAACCAGCTAAACTCTTACATCCCTACTTCAAACAATAATTATGAAGCATGCCGTGTCTAACTTCGGTGCCACTTTCAGTGAATAGATAGATAGTCATCATGAACACTAGACTGATTATACCGAACTAGTCACTGAGCCATCTCATTTACTAGTGTAAAAGAAGCAAATAGCTTCTTTCACACTGACAGGCATGTATACAAAGATTAAGGCAAGACAATTCTGATATTAATAAAATGCAATCTTTACGTGATTTCCCTCATATGGCAGCCCTTTTAAAGACCAATGACTGTCCAGGAATTTAACTACTAAAATTCATATCAACAGAAGACCATTATATTGGCTACTTTTTTGTTTTGGCTCCCACCTGCGGGCTGCGTGTTAAGCTCTGAGTAAACTCAGACCACAAACAAACAGGCCGTGGGCTGTATGCGACCCACGGGCCACCTGTAGAGTAGCCCTAATCTAGACCATGGGTTCCCAAACTGGGGGGGCATGAGGCGACCCCCCCCCAAGTTTTGCTTTTTGTTTTTCGACCCAGGTCAGTTTCTTCCTCTCCCCCCCCCCCCCCCAACAAGTCTTGCTGTACCGGGGGGGGGGGGAGGGGAGGGGGAAGATGTGAGGGTTTCTCAAATCAAAAAGGGGGCGTGATGCTGAAAAGTTTGGGAACCACTGATCTAAACCATCCCTGATAGATGTCTGTTCAACTTGCTCTTTAGTTTCTCCAATAACAGAAGATTCCACAACCTCCCTACATAATTTATTTCAATGCTTAATCACCCCAACAAGTTTTTCCTAATGTTTAACCTAAAACTTCCTTGCTGCAATTTTAACCCATTGTTTCTTGTTCTACCCTCAAACAAATATCTTTTCTTCCTCCTCTTGGCAATAGACATCCCTCAACTGGGTCAAACACCTCACTTCATCCCCTCTGCCTTCCCACTACAAAGCAAAACATTTCAGTAACACCTGCTCATTCACTCCCTGTGACTGATCATCCTGCCATCCAGGTCAGAGGCCAAAGATCTGTCCGTATCTAATCAAATCTACATATACCATCCCCACCATGGAGGGGTTTGGCAGCTATTTTACAATGCACAACCAGCTACACATCAGTTTTGGATAAAACAGAAAAGTGCTGAATCGAGATAAAGACAGAGAGGGAGGTGGATTCGTCAGCCTTTTGCTCTGAGCCTTGACTAAGTGTCTCAGTACCTGAACTGTGCCCTGTCTGGCAGAAGCTCCCTCATCCCAACCAGATTTCCTTCTAGTTCCTGTGAACAAGCTGCAGCCAAGCAGCTGAGGGACAGATCTCTGTCATGAGCACTGGGGGCCAGATGGAAATGCCCCATGGGCCAGATTCAGCCTATCTTCCATATATATATAGCATCCCTCCTACAGAAATAATTTAATTTAAATAACTGGTGTACCAGAAACTGAGCAGAACACTAGACTCAGCACCAAAAAAAAAAGTGCAATGGGCTTGTTTTGAAATTTCACCTTTTATCACCACTAGCTGCATCGTGTCCCATTGCACTGTTCTGGGGGCACTGAATCAGTACTAACACAGAAGGGAGAGTGCCACCAATAGAATCACCACCATTCCTTGGCTGTTTCCAGCTGCGATACCATCCCAGTCTAATCTTGCTTAACCTAGGACAGAGCTGGTGAAATCACAGCTCCAGGTCTGCTGAGGGGGCAAAGAGGACAACTGCTCCAGGACCCAACCATTCAAAAGTCTCTAGGCCCTTAAAATCACTGCCAGAGCGTGTCACAGTGCCCGGGCTGTGCACTCTGGATGACACGGAGGAAATGGGGGGAACAGTCCAGGTGGTGCTGAGAGCCAGCTGCCCCAACCCACCCCTTCCACCTGAGGTCCCGCCCCTTCTGGGAGCAAAGAACTGCCCCTCAATCAGGTGCAGGTGCTCAGTCTCACCAGGCCAAACTCCAGGTTATCATCACCCAATCATATGGTTTTACAGCCCTACATTTATAGTGTAGTATAATACATGAATGATAACAAGCAAATAAAGGACAACATGGTGTTCATGAAGTTTTAGATATCTGTGTGACACGGCCAGAAATTAAGAATTTTTTTTTAAAAAGACCTCAGTCCTCACCTCCAAGCCATTAGTGGTTCTTCTCCCATACACACCTCCACTTATACTATTCTCATGAATTGGACTATTTCTAAAATCTTTGGCAACTAAACATTTTATTCCATGAAAATACTGTCTTGTAGGTATCCTTGTCTGTCCAGTGAAATATGACTTGCTAGTGGGTATAGTTTAATGACCCAATCCACTTGACATAGAAATATGCATAAATAAATATAGGAATTGGATCAGTTTCATACAGTATCTTGGCCATGCAATTCTCAAATGTATTTCCAATTCAAATTCAACGTTGTCCCACAATTTCTCTGAACATTTTGGATTTTGTTGTATTTAATCAGGTTCATCAAGTCTTATCCTTTTCCAACCAGCAAAAATGCCTTATTTATTAACTGTGAAACTATGCTAATTCAACAGTAAGTTTGCTTATTTAAAAAGAACAAAGTGCCAGAAAATGAAAAGTGCAAGTGACAACAGATACACCAATTTGGCAACAGTGTACAAGTCTGTTTTAAATGCATCTCCTGAAACAAATTCAGCTTTACATTTCCTGGGAGAAATGGGAACAGAAAGTAAGAACATAACGTAAGAACATAAGAATGGCCATACTGGGTCAGACCAAAGGTACATCCAGCCCAGTATCACATCTGCCGACAGCGGCCAATACCAGAGGAGGTGGACGGAAGACAATGATCAAGTAATTTGACTCCTGCCATCCTTCTCCAGCCTTTGACAAACAGAGGCCGGGGCACCATTCCTTACCCCCTGGCTTAGAGCCTTTTATGGACCTAACCTCCATGAATTTATCTAGCTCTTTTTTAAACTCTGTTATAATCCTAGCCTCCTCTGGCAAAGAGTTCCACAGGTTGACAGGCTGTGTGAAGAACTTTCTTTTATTAGTTTTAAAACTGCTACCCATTAATTTCATTTGGTGTCCTCTAGTTCTTATATTGTGGGAACAAGTAAATAACTTTTCTTTATTCACCCTTCCCACACCACTCATGATTTTATATACCTCAATCATATCCCCCCTCAGCCTCTTCTTTTCTAAACTGAAAAGTCCCAGTCTTTTTTGCCTCTCCTCATATGGGACCCATTCCAAACCCCTAATCATTTTAGTTGCTCTTTTCTGAACCTTTTCTAATGCCAAAATTTATTTTGAGGTGAGGAGACCACATCTGTACACAATATTCAAGATGTAGGCGTACTATAGTTTTATACAGAGGCAGTAAGATATTCTGGGTCTTATTTTCTATCCCTTTTTAATAATTCCTAGCATCCTATTTGCTTTTTTGACTGCCGCTGCATGCTACCTATGCATTACTAAATAGAATTAACCCAGCTCTTGGAAACTTAACCTTTACATTTCCTCATTAACTTCAAACTAGGCAATTGTAAAGTGGCATTAACATTGTTCTGTTTCATTTATTTTAAAAAAAAAGTAAAATGGGAGAGGAGGAAGGGAAAAAGTTGCCTGTTCTCTGAATTAACATTTAAATGGTTTCAAATCCAGATTTCCAAATATAAAACCTCTCTTTGGTGTGTACAAGGTAAGGGCATCGTGATTTCCTGAACCTACTGCTGCTGCTATTGTTTAGCTGGAGACAAGGGTGTAGATTGTTATAATCCAGTCTTGTTAAAAAAAAAAAAAAAAGCAGCAGCACAGCTACTTCTATTGTGTCCGCTATATCTGTGTAGCAGCGGTATTAGGAAGTCTGAACGAAATCCTCTTCTATGAAGATACCCACAGTCAGAGCACAGGGCGCAGGAAAAAGCCAAGTAGGTCTTGTGGAATTTCTTTCAGGGGGTCAGAGGTAGCAACTTTCCAAGTCCTTGGGAGCCAGAAGGAAGATAACCCCTCATGCCATGGAAGACCAGCCTATCCATGCTACTCTGTGGTTTTCACGCCATGCTGTTAATGATATTTGTTGGGGAATACATACGTGAAAACACAGCAGCTGGACAAAACTCAGAAACCCAGTTTTGTAAAATACATCTCAGCACCCCTGCTTACAACTCTATTTTCCACTCTGAATGCTCAGTACCCAGTTTTCAAATGCAATTAACTTTTTAAAAAATTGATTTTGATGGAGTAAGCTTCGGAAAGGTGACCTTTCCCGGGCCAAGTTTCCAACTTCAGTCATTTGTGCAGTAGGCCTCTTCAAAAGTGAGCACAGATTCTTTCCCTTTGGTTATACACACACATGGGTTTTGTTTATGTTTTGAGTGGAAATGGATTCACCTTCAGAAGGCCTATTAGCATGGAAAATTTCAGTCCAAACGATTAATTTTTCAGGCTTAGAAAGATTTTGAAATGCAAAACTTGTGCCAAGCAGTCTAATTTACTTTATACAAGATTCATAATAGTGTGCTTCTCACGGTCACTTCTGGGATCCTTGCCTTGGCCCGGATTCTGAAAAGTGCATAATATCCCCAAGGTGAAAGCGAAACCTTAACAGCTCAAGTGTTCTTATGAGCATTCAGTGCCCTGAAGGTTCCACCAAGAGATGCTGAGTAGCCATTGTTATAGGATTTTGCAGCCCTGTTACATCTCTCAGAATCAGACCCTTTGTTACTCATTATTCCTCTATTTTCCTGAAGATGTTCAGGTACTAAGTGTTTTCACTTGTAGAAAACAGGAAGAAAAGGAAAGAGTTGAAGCAAACATCAAGCTCCTTCTATTTGCTTTAGATAGTAAAGCTGCACATTTCTTTTTGTCTAACTACATGACTTTTCTAAAAGAGCTACAATTTATGAGCTAACAATGACAGGTGCATATTCTAACAGACTGCATAATTCTTTCTAATACAAGCTAAGTAATCATCACTTCTGTGATAGGATGCAACACTAAATTAATTTAATGAATATATATTTTTACATCCACACTGAGCAGATGCCACATTTCACATTTTTATTTCTATCAAATTTGCAGCTTGAACCTTAAATGGGTCAGTAATAATCATGCACATGTTATAACATACTGAAGAGCGTGCCCTTCAGCTCCAATAGCATAGTGGCACTAGAATGCAAGATGGTATTAGCTTCTGAAAAGGAAACAAAATAGAGTCTGACTTGCCAGCCATGCATGCTAGAAGAAAACAGGCTCTACTCTTTGACAGCTCAGCTTGTCCAAACTTACTGTTTTCCTGCACCCTGGCCACGAAGCCTGTGAGAGGTATCTGTGGAGTCAACTGAGGCATAGGGGGAGGGGGTGGAGCAATAGAAACTGGTAGCAACACAGACCATATTGGGGAAGTCAAACAGATAAAGGAAAAAAGGAAACAAACAAAAGCAGCTGTCAGTAACGAGGACCACAAAACAAAATATGCAAAGAACAAGAACACACAGAAGAACCTTCTTCAAGTTTGTTTTCCCAAAAGCAAAACTAAAGCTGAATTCGTGTTTAGCCAATCAATGATTCAAGAAAGAAAAACATTTATCTAAGAGGCAAAGTCCACTCTGAATGCTCATCATTCAGAGAACGAAGGATTTCACTCATTTAAGACACATTCTTTGTATTACAATAACACCTAGAAATTGCACAAAACAGAACCAACTTCCTTACTCTCAATGTGGTTAAAAAAAATTCAGTAACAAAAACAAAAAGGATTACTCCAAAATTCTGAGATTATCTTCAAAAAGAAATATTAATGAATGATACAAAGTTTCAGAATAGAATGATCTTCTCTGTTACATAATAGCAGACGTATATGGTGAACATTTAAAATGTTGAGGCAAAGCAAAGATATTTGTTTAGAGGAGCTGACAGTCTCGCAACTCCAGCTACTATAAATTATTTCATACTAAAACACCAATAATTATTCTCTCTCAGAGATGACAGTCACTTAAGTGACTCGCTATATACTATGCTACTGGGGGGTTTATTTGTAATTGGCTTTCAAGAAAGACTGGGTCTCCCATGGGCTGAACACAATAGCTTGTAGATTAGTTTTCAGCAACATGCACTTTTTCCAATTTTTAAAAGCCTTCTATAAAAAAAGATGGGCCACCAAGAAGTCTAGAGGCTGGTATGGGTTCCAGTGGTACCATTGGCCTTTCCATGCATATACAGAACTGTTATCCAATTAGTGGAAATGTACAAGAGCACTTCCTCGGATTTGTGTTTGGTGGAGCCATTCATTTTATCGAGCAAACGGTTTGATGTGTATGTACAATCAGCACCCATTAAAGGAACAGGACTGAGACTAGAAACAGAAGTACTCTCTTTATAAAACATGTATGCAATAGCAGTTAGTAGCCATACAACCTCCCCTGCATTGACTGACTAAAGGATCTTAAGCGCTTGCTGCAAAGGGACAGAGTACGTAGCTCAACTACTAGCATTTAAGCCTTGAACTCCACTGAGACTGGAAAAAAAAACTTCTCTCTCCTGGTGCAACATCTCCCCAAGAGGATAAAAACAGACCAACTCATTTAATGAATTAAGCTTTTTTTTTTAAGTTTTAAAACATCTACATTTAACCCAGATGAAAACAATGCGAGATGTGAATTCAGCAGAGTAATTTGATTGGAATTGTAAAATTGAAAGAGGTTCTCTTCTTCTGAGCAAGCAATAGTTTAAAACAAAGGCGTAGTGAACATTGTTTGCTACATAAGGGCAGCATCTAGCTCATTCCAAAAACCAACTACTTCCCCCCATATCATTTATCAATGTACAAGAAAAAAAAAACAGATTTGTTTACAAAACTGAAGTAAATATTTTCAGGAAAAAAAAGGTACTGTAAACATGAGTGGAACCTATGTGAAACAGGAAAAAAAATGTGTTGTCAAGACAACGATGTTAAAATCACCAATTTTGGAAGTGGATGGAAATATTTTCAAGTGAAAAATATGCCCCCATTATTTAAAAAACCTAAATTTAATTTATGATGAAGCACTGTATACCACTCAGATTAAGGGATTACATCTGCATTTGAACAAAGAAATTGCACTATCTACATTTTCAATAATAAAATCAGACACCTTTTGAGGCAATTCAGCCATTTTCTAAATGAAATCTAGTTTTATCATCTGAACACCATTCCTGAAAATGAACCAAGTTTTTTTTTTTTGTTGTAACGAATTATATTTGCAGCGAAGAGTATGGAGAAAAAGAAGGGGAGTGCGAGTGTGTTGGGAGGGGAGAGGAACTTGAGGGAATGAAAGAGGGTAAAAATTAAATTAATGTTTTTGCCATCCCAGGAGCTGAAAATTAACTCTAGATCAATGGGGGAAAGTTCTTAATGTAAATGTTTTTCGCATATATAAATGCAAGAGCAGCACCCAGGCATTCCCCAGTTCTCCTGGATCTGCAGAGCAGAAATGTGGCAGAGACACAGTGCTGTGGTGAAAGCTGCAGTTAGCATATTGAAAGGCATGTATCTTTGAAAATATGTGAAACAAGGAGAAGAGCATTATTAATCCATATTGGGGCAGTGAGAGTGGGGATGGCCATCATTTAGTTGCAAGGAGGGGCAAAGGGAACACTGATTTCCTCCTCAAGTTTCAGGCTCCACCTGGAGTGAAGGAAAGGAGGCAGCAGAGAGGCATAGACCAAAGCTACTCAAGTGCAACGGTGCTCAGCAGTCAGCACTTCCCTCCTCACCCACCTGGGCAGGGAAGAGATCCTGATTTCAACCCCCTGCTACTAGGGGCTGCCTTGTCGGGCAGGTAGCATGCAGCTCTCTGGAACTGGCTCATCTCTTCTGCAGCCTGCTTTATCCAGCTCCACCCCAGCTCTCAGTGCAGAGCAAGAGGAAGCCAGCTGGACAGGCTGGGGAAGGGGATGAACTTGCTGCAACATCAAATCACCACCAACCTGTCCAGCCACCACCTTGAGCTCAAGTAAGGGGGAGGATGGGAGAGAGAGACCTAGGAATTTGGGGGAAAGGGCTGTTTGGGATGAATGGGAGGGAGAGCTGTCAGTGGACATTAAGAAGGGAGAACAAGGAGTGTGACAGTGAACTTCTACAGCAGGGGGCCCTGGGATGGCAAAGTGTAGTGTGAGCATCTGTGCCCTTGCTTGGTTGACTAAAGGACTCCATTAGATGTGTGGGGCAGGTGGATGGTAGCTGTACCTCCATAGGGTTTTCTGCTTCACTCTACGCCAGTCTTTTCATAACTCCCATCTCATTAAACATAATAGGGGATTTAGTAATGACTATGCTCATACATTAAACCATTTTAAAAATAGTGTGACCATTTATTTCTGTCTCCTAATTAGTTCATGTTTTATGCTACTGCAGTTACAGTGGAGATGTGAAAACCCTAAAGGAAACTCAAGTACTAGAGAAATCCCTTAATGCTGTGGTTATTTATTAGATGAAATAAGAGAGGGAAAGCAGGTAATATTAATGCTCTGCAAGAAACATGATTTCCGGCCATTTTATCCTATGATCTCAGTATCAGACATTTAACAATAATGGTAGCCAATAGTTTTTTCTTCCCATCTTTTAAATGCTTAATAAAACAGGAACATTCTTAATGTTGTATTTGAAATATTAATGATTCCGTTTTAAACAATAGCTCTCTACAGTCAATGCTCCAAGATTTTACCAGATTATTCTACCTTCAGAAGAATTTACATTTTTGGACTGTGTGCACAAAAGCTCTCCCAGCACAACTGAAACACTAACTAACATTTGCTTATAATAAATAGGTACACCTACTGCATAGATGGGCAATAATTTTTGAGGGGGGTGGGTGGGCACTCCAAGATTTTGGAAAGTGGTTGAAGGCCTCATTCTTCCATGATATTAATGGAGGAGATGTGGGGTCTGGAATGGAAGTTGGGTGCAGAAGGATCTTGGGGTAAGGGACTGGGATGCAGAAGGGGGACTGGAGTCTGAGAGGGAGTTGGGAGGAAGCAGGCAGTTGTGACCTAGGCAGGAGACTGGAGTGCAGGGGTTTGGGATGTGACCTACAGTAGGAGGGGATTGTGATCTGGAACAGGAGATTGGGGTTCCAGATCTGGGAGGGGGTATAGGTGTAAGACGGGGACAAAGGGTTTGGGTATGTTGAGTGGGGGGAGCAGAGTTGAAGCAGGAAAAGGCTGGGGTGCCAGAAGCAGGCTGTGGCCAAGAGACTTCCTCATCAGCTGCCAAACTAGCCTGCCTGCCTGCAGAGCTTAAAATGTTTCCCAGACAACCTGCCTGCTTGCCTGGCCATGTGCTTCATGAATAACTGAGCCCAGAAAGAGGGCATGATTCTTCTATTGGCTGGTTTCTGCCAGAAACCGGCCAATGGGAATATGCTGGGGACATGGCATCTTCTAAAACTTCCCTCCTACCCTTCAGTTTCAAAACAGAAACGGAGCCCTGCAGCCACTTTTCTGCACGGCACACAGGACTGCGGGGCAAGCTGGGGAGCCTGCCTGAGGCTCCTTGCTGCCACTGTGGGCTGGATCCAGCCTACGGGTCATATTTTGTCCAGGCCAGGCCTAGTGGGTTACCCATTAACATTAACTGCTTGACACCGTCTAGGAATGTAATGTTTTGTTTTATAATTCAAAGGAGGCAAAATGCTCTCGCTCTCTCAAGTATAGGGAGAAAAGCCAAACAGTATTTGGATTCTGATTGCTACCCATCAGACAAATCATGTTTCAAAATCATTCAGCTCAAAACACTCCATGACTGATGCATAACAGCAAAGCGCAGAGGCTTACTTGAGTTTTGAGAATAGAGAGGCCCGCCATTAACATGAGGTTGAGCAGAAAACGTGCTACCCATCAGACAAATCATGTTTCAAAATCATTCAGCTCAAAACACTATGACTGATGCATAACAGCAAAGCGCAGAGGCTTACTTGAGTTTTGAGAATAGAGAGGCCCGCCATTAACATGAGGTTGAGCAGAAAACGGGGCAGTCACAGAGGGATTCCGTCTGTATCCACCAGAAGATGCTGAAGAAGTGGTAGAGTTGTGTCGTGAAATTTGCCTGGTCATTGTACCATACTGGGAACCAGGAACTGAACCAGGAGCAGCTGAAAAAGCAGTAGCCAAAAGGAACCAACAAGACGACTTAAGCCAAGTATTACTTAGGACAGAATAGAAAAAACAGAAAGAAGCCTCAGAATACAGTGAATGCTTGAAACCAACACTCTTGTATCTTGAAGTCAGCAGCAAGATATTAACAAAACAAAAAAGAAACATCTTGTTATGCCAGTCTTGCATATTAGCCATGAAAGATATGTTAAGTAACAATGTAACAAGATACATCATATACATTTTCTGAAGCGTTGTAGACATTTTAACCACTTATGCAGACTGTTGAATCTGCTTCTTCCCTAAATTTAAAGTGAATTTTTGTACTTGCACTACCTGTTATTAAACAAAAAGAAAGGAACACTTTGAAAAGGTTATGTATCTTCTTAAAACAAACACTTTTGCATTCTGAAACAAATGTAATCAATTTAGCCAAACCAAAAAAAACCCCAGAACAACAAAACCATTACTGTATAGATTAAGTAGTAAAGGGAAAGGACACCACCACCACCAGAACAGTTTGTTTTAAGTTGGGTGCTCAAGCAAGCATAAAAACAGATACAATTCTAGGACACTTTCCACGTTTTAATTTCTTCTGTTTCCAACTGTGTTTCCATATAAGGAACTTGCATTAACAAACTAGAATAGTCAGCACAAGATGTGTCTGCATTCTTCTGTGAGATCAGCACCAATTCCTACCCGCTTTATATCTGGTGTGCACCACTCAATATTGCACATGAATAATGAATACATGTTCCATCTTTTTCATGTTGGCTATTTCATTTTTTGTGTCACACAAGTCAGAGAATGTCACACTGTTGAAGTGCATCTTGTGTTGCTTGAACTCTTTGTCAATGTACAAGTTCTTTTCAGATTCCAAATGTAGCAAAAGTATTGTAGTAAAATATTACTACATGCATATCTACGTAAACACGCACTATTCTGAAGTTGCAGACTAAATGCTATTCAAAGTCACTTTCACTTAACATTTCAGACAAGAGAAAGCGTACGAGAATTATGGGTCAAAGCCTCTAAAGTTATTTTTGTGGTAAGGCAATGACAGCTGTCTTTGGTTGGGATGGTGAACTAAACGTTCTCTGAGGCAATGCTCTCAAAAACCCTCTCTAACAGCAATGCATGACATTCATCGTGCAGTTTGAGAAGACAAACTGGTCATTAATAATGACTTCAAAGCTTGTGAATCCAAGATATCTGAAAATGCCAAAAAAGCAATGCAAACTGATTTCCTTTACCATCCCAACCAAATCTATCAGGAATTAAGTCACTTCATATCTTCTCATTGGCACGTGCAGGAGAATTCCTCAAATCTCCCAGGATTAGGTCTCCTTGAAGGATCACATAATTGTAACCACACTGAGCCAGACATTTCTGCTTTTCCTTTTACATTTTCTCCTCACAATCAGTCCTCAAGATAAATGCACCATCTCCACTCCACCCACTACTGTTTTCAAGTGACAGTGTTCTTTATTGGTGAACTTCTTTAGATTTCCTCCTCCCGACCGCCAAACACAAGAACACATGAACAAGAACTACACCCCTGCTGAATTCACACTGTTAATTGGATCTTAGCTTTAGTGGGAATATTAGGATTCAAAGCAACTAAAAGTTTTTCCATATTTTACATGTTTATCTTCAGAGGCTTTCACCACAGGAAATTAGTTGAGATTAGATTTGTTAAAAAAAGAACACTGATGATTATATTAAATGACATACACCCACTACAAAAGGCAAATGGCTCCTATAAATCCATTAGGAGGGGCTTATTATTGATTATGCCAACTAACTGCAATCACGCCAGTGCTGACAAGTCTCACCTATTGTAATGCCCATCAGGAGAGGTGGTGGCAGCGGTGGTGCTGGTGGGACTCCAGGAGGAGGAGGAACAGAAATTTGTGCTAATAAAATAGTTCATATTGCCAGTTAGGCTATGAGCAAGAGGAGCTACATTTTAAAGACAACAGGATCTTAGAAAATGTCCAGTTCAAGAAAATATTCAACATTAATAAATGGATATGCACTCAGGCCCCAATTCTACAAGAGCATATCTTTTTACTGCATGGTACACTTATCCACTTGACTGGGGTGCTTTGTAAAAGTAAGATCCATGCAGTCCAAGGACACAGAGTGGGCCTTAAAACTTGGTAAGAAGTGAATATTTATAAACAAAAGGAACAAGTTTCTTTCACTAAAAAAAAAGTTGATGTGAATACCACTACTCTACTGTATAAGACTAATTTGGATGGTCAATATTTTATCCAAAATATCGTACTGTTCCTAAATGACACAGATTTACTAAGCCAGCAATCGCATCTTCCTCCGCGGTCTTGCTTCTTGACTATAACAGACAAGTACCACAAAGAGTTCTCCAACTCAAATGGTAGAGACATATGCCTTTCATATTGTGTGATAAGCTTTAAACAATCTTCACATTACAATTCAGTTTGGTTTTAATCATGCGGGTGGATGTTGGTCAATTTCACTAGTGATGGTGTTTGATCATTTCTAGGGTATTCCCCATCTTCTTAAGGGGTTTAATAAAAGGAAGAATTTCATTTTTAATTTACAACTGTAAAGGGTATAATCAGACTATTTCAGAAGACAATTCTTATGCAGGTTGTTCTCTTCTCAGGACATCTAGAAATGTCTATTGTCAATACACATTTGAAAGCACAGATTCTACTTGCTCCTCATATCTTAAAAAGGAAAAATCATGTTACAATGCAATGAATAAAAATGAATAAAAAAACAGCTAACAATTTTTTGGGGGGAGCAATTCTCTTCCAACCACTTCAAAAGGGAAGGTATGAGAAGGTCAATACTCCCTTGACATTTATGGGACACAGATGCCACAAAACAGGATTCTGCGTATTTCACAGTTTCAAAACCATTACACCTACAAAGGAGTTCCTTTGAAAAAATGTCTGAATGAGCCACACTGCAGTATTAGGCAACATAAAAAGAATTTCAAATACCTGGCCCAACAGTTGGTGGTGATGGTGTAGGCACGGCAATGGGAATGCCAATACTGCTGCTTCCACTATTCTCTCGACTGCCACTTCCTCCACTACTGCCACTAAAGGAGAGGAGGGGAAGGAGGAAAAGACATATCAGCACTGTTTTCCATAGTGACCAGGTAAATTAACTCAGTTGAATACATTTGGTGTAAAACAAATAATAAAATAAAAATACCTGTAGATTGACTGTTCACAAAACCCCTATTACTTATCACCCTCAGATCAATTTATCAGAATATATTAAACTCTAGTGGATACAGATATCATTAGTTAATCTGTTAGCCACTTTGTTTATACCCATGGCTTTGAATTACTGATATCTAAAAATGTAAGCAACCATTGGCGACCTAGACAGATGTTAGTCCAGCATGAATACAGCAATGGCTCCAGGCATCTTGAACTAAGTAACAGCAAACTGGGTATTAAAGGGTTCAGGCATAAGCCATTTGTAACCTGTGTGATGTGTGCTATATGCTGAAGAAGTCTCCCTTTTGCTAAATGAATACTTGTATTAAAAAAAGTTGAGTAATTAACCATTTTACTGAAACCTGCCGAACCCAGCTGCTAGCCACTATGAGAGCACACGCTTTCTGCAGAAATCATAACATTTTACATATAGGCATCTTGGACGTCATTACGTATTTTTCCAACCAAACAGAAACCAAGGTACTGAGTAAGAATACAAGTACAAAATTAATAAATATGCCTTTAGCCAAGACTTGAATTTACAGAGATTAAACAGGAAGTGAACTGAACCACCCAGGTGCCCTGTAACTAAAAATTAATTTCCACATATCCATCCTAATACAATAGCACTCAAGGAACTTTATTTACCATTTCTGTGCAGCCATATATAAATGGCTATCAAGGCGTCAAGCACAGATTATTGAAAGATTATCTTAAGAATCATTTTACTATAAAAAACAAAGGTCTAGACAAATCCTTTAAAATTAGTCTTCTGTATGCTGAAGACCTTGATCTTGTCACCATGGTTACAGCTGAGTTTCTATCTGCAGTCTACGTAAAAGAAGATCTTGTCAGATAAAAAAGGGAGACTTTACATCTGCCAACTAAACAGAATGCATTCTGGTTTATAACATACTTTAATATGACAATTTTTTTAACTGACCTCAAGCTACTCAAAAAAGAAGTTAACATTTTCCCAAAATCCGAAAGGTCACCCTGAACCCCAGAACTGCCATTATTCTATTAAACGTTTAAACATCACAGATCATTTCAGCATCACATTATATCGATCCCTGAAACAACCATCACTGTCAAAATCTTGTCTGTATTCAGGTTGCAGATGTCAATTTATTTCTTGGTTTGACCAGAGATTGTATTGCAGCTTATAACAGCAGCTTTATTGGGGAGCATTCGTTAGGTATAGAGACACCTCTACACTCTTATCCCAAGAGAGCATCTCTCCAGAGAAAGTTCCGTCCTGTCAATGTGCTTCAGCATGTGGAATTTGATTGGCACTACTGTGCTGCTTCTGTGATAAATTTTAGCTTCCAATACTGTCAATCTAGCAGGTCAAAAACATGATTTTCCTTGAACAATAAAAGCAAACCTCACTTCTGACAGGTTAGCTTCGCTAAAATATTTTCTAATCAAGAACAGTTTTACTATATAATTAGCAGTAGTGGAATCAAAACTTACCTGTATTTTCTACCTTGGCCTAAAGTCTGATAAGTTATACCATCCAACAGATATTCCATCTCCCTATTCGCTCGTATAATTTCTGAAATTTTGTCTCATTGGGAAAAGCAAAAAGCTATAGAAGAGACTAGGTTGTGCATTCAAAGCTGTACGTATGCATAAACAAAGCCTATGTTGCATTACCTTTGAAAAACTGAAACAGATATTGCTAACGTTAACAGATCTAGAGGTACCAAATCCAGATAGCAACATATACAAAGAAGAATCTAAGGTATTTAAACCACACCTGTCTTCTCCATCCACCTAAGTAGCAGTCGGGCATAAAGCTTCAATGCAATGCTAACGACTGTCAGCATGCAAGGCAAGACAGTCCTACAGAATTAGAAGCAATGTACTCTACCTGTGTGTTCTTGGTCTCTGGTTTAAGGAAGCTGTTCTTCCTGGACTGTGTTGACTCCCGAGTCTAGCAGGACTGGTCATGTAATCATTAGGAACAGTTGGAGGTTTAACTGGCTCCAGGGTTTTGTAAGGAGTATTTCGTCTAATCAAATGAAAGTGGGTTGGAGGAGAGAAAAAACTTTAATTAAAGTGTTGAAACCATCTGTTCTCATAAAGTTTCACTTTAAAGTCATTGCACAGTGACCCAACATTACTATACAGAAACCAACTCTGAAAGAGACAAGTTAAATAGGGGTTTCATTCTTAACATGTTAATTCTGCATATTAAAAAAAATCTTTAAAAAGGGGACTCTTTTTAGTCACCTTTCCCGGACAAATTATATTTTAAAAGGTAAAATGGAAATTTTAGTATCTATATAATATATGAATGTAGTACAGCCATTAGCTCTTCTTCCTGATGTGGGGCAAAGCAAGCCAGAGGGAGCCTGCACAGAACCCACTAATTAGAAGAGGGCTTACTGAAAGAGCCAATCAGTAAATGGCTTGTTGCAGCAGCCAGTCAAGGCCAGCAGGGGCCATATATAGAGGGCAATTGTTCTTGGCAAGCTAGGGTGAAGGACTAAGGCGTAAAACCAGTCTGGCTAGAGCAGTGCTGGGCAGAGTAGAAGGGAAAAAGGAGCTTCTGGCTGGCCACTGCCAGACCGAGGCCTTGGAGGAAGGCAGGTAATTATGTAGTTACAAGGGAAGTGGCCTAGAGAAAAAGAGGCAGCAGAGGAGTTGTAAGAAGGACAATGAATGGCTGCCAGCTATAGAGTCCAGCTATAGCCTGCTACTCTGAATTAGGACAGTAAAAGGACAGACCTGTGCCCTCCCCCTCAACTTGCCCTGAGGGAAATGGCCAACACAGACTGCAGTTTACCCCTTAGCAAGGGACTAGACTGGTGATTACAGCAAGCCACTGAGGCTGTTTTCCCTGAACAGGGGAAACCAGCAGAGCAAGGAACAGCCAGGAGGCTGTGCCCTGAAGAGGACACGAGGGTCCAATGAGCAATACAGGTCACAGCATGGTGGAGACAAAGTAGGAGTAACAATGAGGGAGACACCACTGGAGGGGGGAGTCCTGCAGAAGGACTTGAGCTAGTTTCCACAGCAACCAGCAGGAGGTGCTGCAGTGGCGAGTTTGCACAGTTACAATGAAATAAAACCTATGGAAAAAATTATTTTGAAAATGCTTTCATAGAGCAAGGCCAAGCTGTATGTTCCTTTAAGCTGAAAAGCTAATTAAACACAAACACTAAATGTAGGGCCACAAGATATTCTTCAGTTTACATCTGTATGCACATACAGTACTAGGCAATCTATTATGCAATAGTACCTTTCAAGAGTTAAAATAATCTTTACACAGAATATTCCCTTGTATACATGCATTTTGAGGGAAGCATAGGTGTCCTAAAAATTTACTCTTTGCTAGGGTTACCAGGTGTCCAGTTTTGAACCAGACAGTCCAGTATTTGAGCTCTCTGTTCGGGAAACAAATTGAGAAAATATAAATGACAAAATATAAGTGTCTGGTATTTTCTAAATAAGATGTAATGTAGATTGTGATGTAATGTCAAGTGTGTCCGGTATTTTTGTTGAAACCATCTGGCAACACTACTCTTTACTAAAAGTATTCACTGTCTCATGTTTAGAGTCCCTGTGGTAGGGGTTGGTTTTGGGGTTTTTTTGTGGGTTTTTTTTTGGGGGGGGGGAGTTCACAAACGAAGTGGGAGGAAAATGAGAGACTATGAACATCTTCAATTGTGTGGATTTTGACAGATTGTTTAAACATGGAATGAATGTTTAAGTGATAAACCTTCATTCAGAGACTCAGTAATACAAGAGAATCTTACTAATTATTAGGGAAACCCATAGCAAGGTTCTGAATTTGGTGAGGTAACAGGTATGCACAACAAAAAAACAAGGCCAATGCATCACAAATCTGTTATAGGTAGCTTTAACTTATTATTCTATGAACACATTGTATTAAATTTATATTTTATAAGAATTCTCTCAGGAGCATTAGACCTCACTATTGCACTATTCCTAAATGCTTTCCTGATAAACAATATCCCAGTTATTTGCATGAATTCTGGGATTTGTGAATCGGTGAATTTAAGGTTTAAATTTTTTTTTTTTTACAGTTTTAAACTAGATGCCACTGTTCTTTTGTTGTGCCAGAAAGATAATTTTGTCAGAAACTGGGAAAAGACATGCATACCTTACTCTCTTACAACTAGAACACAAACATAATATATACTGTAAGGTAAAACTGTTGGACAAAAAGTGGGTAGGTGACGGAGTAACCCAAGTTTCTATAGCTTTGTTTATTAGGACTCATCTGCATACATATTTCCTTCAGTCCTGTTCCTGGAAGCTGACTTGGCTGCCAGCTAAATGCTCTCAAAGACAGGTAGATGCAATCTTTACTATGCATTTTGGTTGTTCCACCAATCCATTATCTCTACTTCCCTCATGAGCTAGGATTTCACCCATGATCTCTATCCACTGTTCCCTGAAGGATCTCACCACACTTCATCCCACCCTCAGCTAGGGTTGCCAATTTTGTTTTGATGTGTTCCTGGAGGCTTCTTTGCATTTATTATTATTTTATTTCTGGAGACTCCAGGCAGATCCTGGAAGGCTCACAACCCTACACACAGCTGAAGCATACTATATCAATCAAGCAGGGAACTGGAGCCTATGCAATATTAACCAACAGTAGGTCAAGATTCTCATTCCCATAACCCATTCCAAGCAGGCTGAAACAAACCCTAGAGACTTTTTTTAAAAATGAACACAGTACATTACATTTCAATATTAAAGCAGTGACACAGCGCAGCACTGAAGTGCTGCATCAGGATTGAAAGCTTTGATGCTTCCAGAGCCCTGCAACCCTATCTTTTTAAAAAGGGGGTTGCAGTTCCCCCACTTTGCTTGGTTGGGTCTCTTGATCACCACTGAGCTACCTTGGAACCCCACCATTACTCAGCTCCCCAACTTGGAAAACACATATGTAAGTAGGGATGTTAAAAAGTGGTTAATTAGGTAACCGTGTAACCACTGAAATTTGCAAGTTACATGCTGTGGGCTCTGCAGTACAAACTTTATACTGTAGAGCCAGCAGCTGGCTCTCTGGGATGGTGCCCTCCAGAAGCCAGCTTTTAAGTCGGTTCCTAGCATGCACTGGCTCCCACCTGTAGCCCTGCCCCAGGGGAGCCAGCTGCCTCTAATAGAGGCAGCAGCCTGGGGCAGCAGCCAGCTCCCATCTGCAACCCTGCTCCCCGGGAACTGGCTCCCCAGAAGTCTGTGTGTAATCATTAACAGCAACCAATAAGCCCAGGCTTATCTGTTAACTGTTTAAATGGTTATACTATTACATCCCTATCCATAATTGTTAAATCCACGGCAGCTCACCAGCACTCACATTCTATCTACCGTACCCTGTATGTTCAAGGCAAAGATTCAGGTGACTGAACAGCAACATCCACAGACAAGTTTCTATTTAAGATCTCCACCAAAAGGCCCCCCCCCCATAATAATCCAAACAAAATGAGACTGTTTGCTCAGTGTTTTCAAGTACCACAATTTCAGTCCATAGCATAACCATCACCTGGGGGCGTGTGTGGTGTCAAATAGCAGTGAAACTGAAGCTGAAGTAGAAAGTGTGCTGTTTGAGGGTGCAATCCCTCAAGTAAGCATTAAAACTAATTCAAATGAGCAAACAAATTAGGAGTTGTTGCTGCCAGTACATCCTTCACATCTCTCCATACACACTTTCCATAAATATTGCACAAAGCATGGAAAGCATTTTCACAACTCTACACTATCAAGGAATAAGGAGTGAGTTGGCAACCAAATAAGATCCTTAATGTGGAGAAATCCTTTGCTATGTTAGTTTAAATAAGAACCTTAAAAAAAAGTGTTAAACGTGCAATAATATTTCTGCCTGACTATCAGAAAGGAAAAACCTCATCACTTTAATCTGTAATATAAAAATACTGCCACAAAAAGATTCTATAAAAAAAATTTCAAAATATTTCCTATGGAAACATGTCTAACTTCTCAGAGCTCAGAGGGTGCTCAGAGCCTTCAAAGTCACTCATCTAGTCAATATTGATGTCTGCACAATGATCATCCTCTCTTATACAGGCTGAATGAACGTCTCAATCTTACCCCAGAGTTCCCCGGCCTGACATAGGAGGACTTGGTGGTTTTTGTGTAGGTGGATTTGTTCTCGACAAGGTGCCAGTTCTTGCAGGCTGATTATTTCCATGCTGAAATGAAGGGAAACAGTTTTATTCTTATACTTAAATGGCTCTACTGTTGAGAGTTAATTTTTTAATGTAAGAATAGGAAGTGAGGGTTCCCAGACAGCTATTGAACAGCAGGTGTTATCCGCTCACTAGAAAAGACAACAGGAAAAGGAAACAAACTCTAAAAAGCAGGTTTCATATTGGTTTTTAACTGCCATGTTACAACTTTAGTACATCTGAAAAATTAAGCAGATGACAAGTGCAAGTCTTTCCCTTTTCCCTCTTTAAATTACATTTCATATTTGTCAGTTCCAGTGTGAATATTTTAAATAAAAAAATAAAGCTGACCGTACAACACAGTCAGTCTTCATCCAAAATTTCTCATCAATTTAGCTCAGCTATTTGACTGGCACAGTCAGGCATGTTGTCTGGGAAACCTCCTACAAAAATGTAAGTCAATAAGATCAAGGCATCTACCAAATCAGAGCAAAGCACTAAACATGTGTTAGAGAAATTAATGTATCTATGTATAAATGCAGATGTCAATATATCATGGATATATTAATACATCCAGGCTAAATGGTGCCAATCTGCTCTGAAGTAGAGCTTATTTAACCTAAATAACCTATGAAAAGCAGAGAGAAGTATAGGAGAATACTAATTTTCAGTTTTAATGGCTCTGCAGCTTCAACTATCAATACAATGAGGCACTGTGGGTCAAATGAGAAATGATTCTTCTTACCTTGGCTTTTAGCCACTTAGCGTTGGCAAAAAAAAGGGGGAAAAAGCAGAAATTAATGGCAGATCTATCACAACCAATAGGACAAGTTAATTTATTTACAGTAATTAATTTCCCTGACAATTTATATTGTATCCCAGGTATGCTGTAATGAAAGGTATCATGAGCTCATAAGTAATCATCTGACAAACATCACAATGAATATGTTTCTCCAAGGAAACACTTTTAAGAATCTTAAATGTATTGTCCTTGGAGCAAGCAAAAGAGAAACATGGTTCTTGCCAGCCTTTAGTTTCTAACATCAGTTTAAAGTGTCTGGCAGATGATTAATCCAGTTTGACAACTGCAATACATCAACACCACACATTCCCTATACAATCTATATGACACTACAGAATGTATTAAACCATCATGTACACTACTTTGGAAACAGAACCCAGGATAGAGAAATCCAACCTGCTACACGAATGGGGAAAAAAAAGAACTAAGGGAATTCTCAGACTAAATATGGCGCAGAGCTCTTCACCTTCAGGCTGCTGCTGCTTCAAATTCAACCGAAGTCAGTAATGCAGCAGGGCCAACTCTTATGATTTTTATTGCAAGCATCAGAACAATTGGCATTTGTCATTAAGTTCAGACTCTTGTAGTCAGACTACATGAGCTCAGCTTTCATTTAAAACAGAAGTATGTTTCTAGCCCTCATGGTTGCAAAGGAAAACAAAAATCTGACCTCAGGTTATCCTAATCCCAAAGGCTCGTCAATGAGAAAATAAAAAAAACACAATGTATTTTTAAGTGTAATTATTATTTTTAAGTGGTTAGGAGAAGCAATTCTGATAGTGATAAAAAGACTACTATTTTGTTGGTGGTTAGGAAGTAGTTTGGCATTTTCTGACCAAAAGCTAGCCTAAAAGAAAGTTGCCCACAAAGATACCAGACTTCTCATTATGTGGAGAGTCTCGCAGTGGTCAAGATAAAGGAAGCAGAACTAGGAGTGCCTGCAACTGCAAGTCTGGACTGAATTTTATTGGCAAGAGGGAGAGTAAGGATGTTTGCTACTGTTGTCTCTAATGTATCTATTCTATGGATGAATACAGAAGTTCAGTTTCCAAGGTGTTCATACTGGTATCATCCCTAAGCAATATATTTTTTAAAACAGCTACTAACCCTCCTAACAATGAACAATGAAACTCCTTTTGTTTCCTATATACTATGTTCCTTTCCTTTTTAAACTTTTCTAGTCACTAATGATGGTGTAAAAACAAGAAATTCTGCTATGTGATCAAGAAGTGAAATTATTAGTCCTCTGAAAGGCCACAGATCCTAATCTTCTAGCTGAAGATAGGAGAAAGGGTGGCATTTTAGCTCAGCACTCCTTCCAGATCTAATATGTAAATCAGGCCTGGGCAAAAGGCAGCTTGCAGGCTGAATCCAGCCCACCAAGCCACTGGATCCAGCTTGTAGACATAGCGAGGAGTCCCTGGCAGGCTCCCCTGGTTGCCCCACAGCCCTGCACACCACTCAAAAGCAGCTGGGGAGCAATTTCTCTTTACAAACTGTGAGCCCGGAGGGGAGGTGGGAAAGCTTCAGGCACTGCCTCCGCCCCCAGCACAATCTCATTGGCCGGTTTCTGGCCAGAAACTGGTCAATGGGAGCTGCCTGTTTGAAAAACAGGAAGCACAGGAATCACCATGCCCCCTGCCCTCCAGATCACTTATTTACACAAGCATATGGCCATGAAGCCTGTGCAGACAGGCAGGTTGAAAAATGGTTTTCAACTATACAAGAATTTAGCTCTTCAAGCACGCTGGCTGGGCTCTTAGCTAGTAAGTCTCCTGGCCAGAGCCTGCCTCTGGCACCCCAGCACCTCCCTTACCCAACCCTCTGCTCTCCACTCAATATACGCAAACTCTCTGCCTCCCTTCTGCACCCATACCCCCTCCCAGATCTGGCACCCCAATCCCCTGCCCCAGATCACAATCCCCTCCTACCCTAGCTTTACAACCCAAACTCGTGCACCTCAGTCCCCTCCCCTAGGTCACCAACCAAGCCCCTACACCCCAGTCCTCCACCCTGGGTCACAACCCCTCTTGCCCTAGATCACATTCCAAACCCCTGCAGTCCTCTGCCCAAGGTCACAATTGCCTCCTTCACCCAAATTCCCTCAGACCCCACTTTCCCTCCTACACCCCAATCCCTTTTTCCCCCAAGCTTCCTTCTGCACCCAACCACCATCAAAAATTATTGCCCATCCCTGACCTAAACCCTTCCCGTTACCTCAGTCTCATCATGGTCTCATTCAGTTCTCTTGTTCAGGACTGTCTACAAATAAATGAATTGTTCGTATCCACTCTGCAAAGATCCATCAGAGATCTGCATTTTTACTTGAAAAAATCCATTAAAAAGTGTAGCTGCGTTGTCTAATATAGCAGTTCTCAAACTGTAGGTTGGGACCCCCAAAGTGGGTCATTTAATGGGACTGCCAGGATCAACATTAGATTTGCTGGGATCCAGAACTGAAACTAAAGCTTGGGCTTTGGTCCTTTCCCACATCTGGCCCCCTCCCAGGGTCATGCAGTAACTCGTTAGAAGTGAATCAGGGTGCAATGAAGTTTGAGAACACCTGATCCAACAGACGGAACAAAGGAATAAAATCCCAGCACCTCCTGAGTTTTATTCCCAGCTCTGAACCATCTAGAACCGTGGTCACCAACAGGTCGATCGCGAGGCCTCCACCAGTCGCTCGCGAAGCGTCCTGTCTGTCCCACCCCCATTTTCCTCCCACCCCCGAGAAGCCCCACTACTTACCTCAAGGAGGGGTGAGTCAGCCCCGCGGGAGGCGCGCAGGGGGTTTTGCCTGCGCCCACGCACACGTGAGGGGGATTGGCCTGCACTGGTTGGCCCTGGGGCAGGCGCACGCGCAGGGCTTCCCTGCGCTGGGGGTGGGAGGTTGGTGCCGGGACAAGTGTGTGCGGGGCTTCCCTGCGCCGGGGGGGGTCGGCCCCCTGGGCAGGTGGGCGCGGGGCTTCCCGCGCCACATGGGGTCAGCTCTGGGGCAGGCATGGGCTGGTTTCCCTGGGGGGAGGGAGATGCGGGGGACTCTCCACCTCCACTCGCACCCCACTCCCCAGCCACAGAACACTGTCCCCACTGGCACTCTGTTCCCTGCTGCAGAACCCTGTCCTCTGCCCTCCCAGCACCGTTCCCTCTCCCCTGCCCCCAGCCGCAGAACTCTGTCCCCACACAATGTATAATTATAAATGCTTCATTTTAGATTTAAATAGCATGAATAAAAAACAGACCATTTATTTCATAACTATAAACACCTGATTTTAATTGTATGTATCTCATAATTTAAAAAACTGTTTATCAGAGTGTGTAAGTAAGGGCTGGGGATAGCAAGTGATGGACAGGAGGAGACTAGAGAGGCGGGGCTTCAAGGAAGGGGCGGAGCTTTAGATCTTTGCCTGTTCTGAGATTTAAAAAGTGATCTTGGGTGTAAAAAGGTTGGAGACCACTGATGTAGAAGCTTCATGATTTTTAGTAAAATTTTCTAATTGGGAGGCATCTTTATAATTCTCATTATTTATGTTACTGTTTCATCTAGGATTCTTAGTCATTGACAAGGACCTCATAGTCCAAGGTGCTTTACAAATGTAACCCCCAAGGAGATTGCTTGGATTCCCGGGGCCCTGTCTCACTCCTCATGGGTTGCCGGGCAGACTCTGGCCCTGGTAGGGAGGGGCAGCCAAGGCAAACTCAGAGTGCCTCTCCCTGAGTACACCATTCCTTACCCATACAGGCTAATAGCCATTTATAGACTTAACCTCCATGAATATATCTGGTTCTCTTTTGAACCCTGTTATATTCCTAGCCTTCACAACCTCCTCATGCAAGGAGTTCCATAGATTGACTATGCACTGTGTGAAGAAGAACTTCCTTTTTTTGTTATAAACCTGCTGCCCATTAGTTTCATTTGTTGGCCCCTAGTTCTTATATTATGGGAACAAGTAAATAACTTTTCCTTATTCACTATCTCCACACCACTGATCATTTTATAGATCTCGATCATATTCCCCCCTTAATCTCCTATTCCCCCAGCCTGCCGCCAGCTCCACTTATGGCCCCCCTATGGCCAGCCAGACTAGGCTGCTGACTCCCCCTACAATGGGAGTCTGAGAGAAGGAAGGGAGCTTTTGTTGGCTTACCTTACTCCTCACAGGAACAGGAGTGGCAGCTGCCAACAGGGTGCCCTCTGAGTTTGATTTTGCTCGTCTTTACTAGACCCACTAAAATCAAACTCCAGAAGATAGATCATGGCAGCATCGATCTTCCTCATAGTGAAGACATAGTCGTAGTTTCCCATGAGTGAAATGGAGTTCTCTCATGGGCTGTTCTGAGACCCAAAGATAATGCTGGTCAACACAGGCTCTAAAACAATCTTCTACAAAAGTGAAGATCAGTAGAAAGACTACATTTTACTATTTTTACAGAACTTTTTTTTTTTTTTTTTTTTTTTTTTTTTTAAAGATTAGCATTTGCAATCCAGTAGTTACAGATTCTCTTTTCTTTGTAGTCAGCATCTGCTTATACCCTGCATTAACAGAATATTACTTTTGTCCAAGTAAACAAACCCAGTTGGTTTTTTTTTTATTCTGTCCCCTTTTTTATTATTCTATGCAGTTAGCAGTACAAGGAAGAAAATGTGTTCTTGAATCAACTTTTAGCCTGACAGTCTCTGTAATGTTTGTAAAGTATCTAAACCAAACATTGTTTTGCGAGCCTCAGATTAAATGTTCTGTAGTAGGAGAAAACATTCTTTTGTATTTTTTAAATATTGTAATATCCTTGACTCCAAGCATTCAAACTCATGAGTCAGACTCCACAACTCAAGAGATTGGCTTATTAAGCAACAGGCTTTGTTAAAGTAATAGGTGTGCGTGTGGGAGGAAGGGAGACTAATTTAACTTCTAGTTTTGTCTTTCAGGATTCATGCTGCTTCCAAGGTTTCTTCTGTAACCATGAACTCTTTTCTATAAATTGACTACCAACACATATGAAAGCTGAGATTCTCACTTATTTTCTTAAAGCAGCAGCTAAGTTTATCAAATATATGAACCTCATGATCAAATTAGAAGTGTTGGCAACATTCATGGTTATTTTTCCCTGTAGCAATATGTATTTTATGATAGTTTCTCTCTGAATAATAAATGGTAGCTATGCAATTGGCAAAATTACTCTTGAAATGCTGGTGTGTGACACTAAACCAATACCAGGAACAAGGAAGACCCAGTCTCAGAATCACTGGCTGCTTGTAGAAATGCCTATTTTAAATCTTTTTAATAAGTCACTACAAATAAGTTAATACCTAGCTGGATCCAATATATAAGGCCTTTCCCTACAGGGAAGAAAACCAGCAGGTGCACAGTAATCTTTTCCTCCTAGCCTTTGTGTTTTATACAAGTGATATAAACATGAGGAATGTAAGGGTACGTCTAGACTACATGCCTCTGGCGACAGAGGCATGTAGACTAGACTACCCGGCATAGGAAAATGAAGCGGCGATTTAAATAATCGCTGCTTCTTTTAAATTTACATGGCTGCCACGCTGAGCCGATCAGCTGTTTGTCGGCTCAGTGCGGTAGTCTGGACGCGCGGGGGTCGACATCAAAGGCATTTGTCCACCACCCAGGTATGCCTCCTGAGATGAGGCATACCTGGGTGGTCGACAAATGCCTTTGATGTCGACCCCCGCGCGTCCAGACTACCGCGCTGAGCCGACAAACAGCTGATCGGCTCAGCGTGGCAGCCATGTAAATTTAAAAGAAGCGGAGATTATTTAAATCGCCGCTTCATTTTCCTATGCCGGGTAGTCTAGTCTACATGCCTCTGTCGCCAGAGGCATGTAGTCTAGACGTACCCTGAGTGACTAAGCTGGTACATGGCAAGCATTAACAGATGTTGAAAATCAAACCCATTTCTCATTTAAATACTATGGGATTTGGAGCCTCCATTTCCATTTTAAATTTTCTCCTTTTCCTTCCCCCTTATCCCCTGCATCTTTTGGTCCATGACTGAAATCAACCTACCCTGTATCACAATCAAATGTAATTGCCTCATATCTAGGACATTTTAAAATTCTTCCAAAATCTTCTCCACTTAAGATGCTTAGACTGTTTTTTTTTTTTATAAAAAACAAACACACACACACACACACACAAGGTTTCAGACAATAAACAATCAGTTACAACCACTGACCATTCATTTAGTGGATTTTAAAAACACATTTACCTACATTTAGCATAAGACATTTCTATTTCTACTTTAACCTTCCTTTTATAATAAATTGGACTTAGACACCCTGATAGCACCAATTCTACCTAACTTTCATTCTTCACACAGACTATTTTAAAATTCTAGCAGGGTTGCCAGAAAAGCATAATTTTTTTCCCAGCAATATTCTTTTTTTAAGCCCTGGATTTTCTGTGTGGATAACAGCATTTGGACCTGTTTTTTTCCCTTCACAAGTCAAAAGGAAGAGAATGGAAGAATGGTTAAGATGGATTGAGTATAATTTATTTTTAAGTTACCAAGCCAGAGTTTTTGTACATTAAAGAAGCATTTCATGTTGTGATGGGTTTTGATTTACATGAAGTTGAGGAAGAAATGACCTGGGCTATGTCCCCCTGCCTCCATCCCATGATCGCTAAGTGATATTTAGTATCTAACTGACTAGCAGAATCTGCTTGCATTGTACATTATTCTTGCTGCCATTTACACACAATGTTTGTTCAATGAAAAGGGAGTCCTGTTAAGTCTAATCAGAAGTGAAACTGTTTTTTTAAAAAAAAAAACACCACTGCCCACATGTGATGCATCTAAACCAAACTCATGCTAACCCCCTAAGCCTGCTGTTCACATTCCAGGAAATATCCTACAATACTTAGCACTGCCTCCTTCAAAGGGAAGGGTTTGAGTATTGAGTAGAGCTATGGAGAGAGCCTGAAAAACCCACTGACCCACAACCAAGCAAGCATGTAATTAGGTATATCCTGGGTCATTTCTGGGGTGGCCTGTTCCTGTATCCGACACAACTCCAAGGTTCCCTAAGGATCTCAAGGCATTAGTGGCAGTTATGGCAGTATTGTAGCCTTTCGGTGCATAAAAACTGTGCAGGGCACTTTAATACTAGAAGCATCAACTCCTCCCATAGCACTTTCCCAGTAGGAGGGAAATAGACTGTGGAGAACAGCTGCTGCCTATCTTCTCCCTCTCCCATCAGCACAGCATTAACCACACAAGAGCTGCTGATCTCATGGGCTTAGAGAGGGAGAAATACACAGCAGAGCCTGCCTGTCCTCATGCCCCTTCACACGTGCTTGCTTTTGCTCCTCTCCTTCTCCATGATAATCCACTCTGTATTCCCATAGTAGGGAGACTGAAAATAAAGCATGGTCCAGCTGTGTTGAGAAACTTGTTCCCTTAGGAAAGGGCACACAGGAACAAATGCTTTCAGGGAGAGGAGTACAGGCAGTCCCCGACTTATGTCAGATCCGCACTTACAAATGGGGCTTTTCTTGCCCCGGAGCTCACGGGCAGCGGGTCGCCACCCGTGTCTTCCGGGGCGAGAAAAGCTTCTCCCGGTCTCTCTGGTCTGCTGGGGGGGTCCAGTAAAGCCGATGGACACCCCCCAGCAGACCAGGGACACCAGAGCAAAGCCGCAGAGCATGCGGGCAGTGGGACAGTCCAGGCGTGCCGCGGCTGTCCCACTGCTGGCGTGCTCCGAGGCTTTGCTCCCCGTCTCCCTGGTCTGACCAGCAGACCAGGGAGATGGGGAGCAAAGCCTCGGAGCACGCCAGCAGTGGGACAGCCGCGGCACGCCTGGACTGTCCCACTACCCGCATGTTCTGCGGCTTTGCTCCGCATCTCCCAGGTCAGCAGACCAGGGAGACTGAGCAAAGCCGTGGAGGACTTGGGCGGTCCCGCCACCCCCGTCTCCCTGGTCTGCTGGAGGGGGGGGTACACCTAGTGCCCCCCCCCCAGCAGACCAGGCTTTTCTTGCCTACCCCTGGGGTAGAGCAGCTGGGGGTGCCGGGTTGGTCCCGCAGCGCCGCTCCGGACCAACTGTAGCCAGACACAAAACCCCATCTTGTTTTTCCACGAGCCCCATCTTGTTTTCCCCCCCCCCCCCCCCAGAGAGCAAGAGAAAGGCAGTCAGCCTTTGATGCCCTGGGAACACAGGTTTGCTGCCTGTCCCTGACTCTACCATAAACAGAAACCAGACAGTAAATGGGCTAGCTGACGACCCGGGGCCTCCCGTCGCCCTGATGGCTAGTACCAGTAATTGACACGCCTGCACTGTCCCAGAGAGGAATCTTCGCCCATCACATACCAGAGGTGCCCATTGTCTGCATTTTCCCAGGTGTGAATTATGCTTTGCACCCTTCGTGGGAAACTTGGCATTCAAAGCCATTTTTCCTAATTGGCCACTTGAGCCCAGGAAGAAGCCTACATGACCTAAGGGGTATAAAAGAGGTTCAGCAGCCCACCCCATTTGAGCTCCAATCATCTATACCTGCTGGCAGGTATTGATTGTCTCCCGAGGTCTGTGGGACGCCCAACCTCGCCCTACTTCTTCCCGAGGGATTGAGAGAAAGACGCTGGCCACGCCAAGTCTGGAACGCAGAGGTGAGAATATATACCTGCTATGTGTCTATTTTGCATGCATTTAATAAGAGCTCAGAGAACCAAAGGGTTTCATGGTACCTGTAAGTGACTTATTAGTGTAATTTCTGTCCTTCCTTTGTAGTGTCTGTGTTATCTGTAACACAGTAGTAGCATTTAACAGCTAAGTTTACCCTGTAACAATAAAATAGTAACTGTTTAAGCTTTAACCTGACTCCTTCAGTTGCTGTAACAGAACCAAGCACAATTTAAAAGAACTTCAGCCGGTCATAAGGGACTCACTGCCCTGACCGTCGGCTGACAGAATTGGCGTAGTCGGCAGGATTGTGCTATTGGTTCACATACAGCAACATGAAGCCTGTCATGATAGACATGGATTTTAGTGGTATAAAGAAAGGGTTTGCCCAGAAAGGTTGGGGCAACCCAAAATGGGATAGAGAAATGTTAGAAAAGGATTGGGGAAATCCTAAGGAGTTGTGGGTACAGTTCTGTAAGTATAGAACTGTCTGCAAGCTAAAGAATGGGACAAAGCCTGAGTCTGTGGAAAGGAGCCACTTTCCATTTAGCAAGGAAAACAGGATCAGGCCCAGACAAGCAGGCAGAAATGGAAAACAGGATCAGGCCCAAACAAGCAGGCAGGTAACAGATAAGATTGAAAGCCTTGTGATAGAACTAAGAAAAAGGCAGTAAGTACTGGGAATCTAAACCCTTAAAACATACAAGAGTAATATCTGAAACAAGGCCAGTTTTTATTTTAGAGATAAGAAAGTGTTTTAAGAAAAACACAGAGAATTTAAACTCTGCAGAGAATGGAGAGAATTGAGCAGTTGTGCAAATGCTAAAATGGTGTAGATAGAAAATTGTGGTTTCTTTACAGTCATTCTGAAGGAAAAATGGGCCCTTTTTCCAAAGGAATGTCTGTAAATAACCCAGGCAAATTTGACTCAAATCTGAACATTTGATTAGAGAGAGACGGTCAAAAGAACTCTAAAGGGAGGGGGTTCTATTGGAACTGAACTACCCCATTGAATAAAAAGGGAATGTAATTGTTGTACAGCTATGTAAAAATAGTGTAAGAAAGGTTCAGAGAGAATGTATGTGTATCTGTGTGTAGATATATATATATAGTGTAAATAATATGAAGTTTTAAGGTCCAGTAATCTTGTTTGTTTGTAGGTTTAAAACAAATTGGTTTGGTTTACTTTTAGTCCAAGTTGTTTAATGAAAGTACAGGAAAACTGTAAGCATAAAGAAAGAGTTACACTATATGCAAAGTTTAATGTGGCTAAGTAGTGTTGTAAACAAAGATTGCACATTTTCCTGTAAACTATAGAATGAGTAAAAAAAAAACTGCAAACAGACTAAAATGCTGTGAAAGCTCCAGGAGCCACACCAGGTTGTGATTTCCTTTGTGGTGCAAATGCCCTAGCTGGCAGCACAAAGAAGCTTTGCAGGTAATAGCTAAGTTTGATTAGCAAACTACCTGAAATCAGAAAGTTCAAATTGTAGCCCTCCAGAAAGAAAGAAAAAGGAGGTATTGGTATTGCTTTTTTAGTTCCAACAGGAGGTTGGGTATACTAGGAAAAGTTTAAATGTAAGCAGACTTTTAAGAAGGCAGAGAGAAGTCTGAGAAATTGGCATTTGTAAAAGATGTTACCCCTTTTGAACAAAATCTTGCAAAGGTTCGGGCATAGCCCTTGGTCTGATCAAGTGTTAATTGCTATCCATACAATTTCAGACCTAGAAGACAAATTGGCTAACTGCTTGTGTATATGTAAACCCTCAACTCCAATGAAGAGGGAAACAGCTGCAGTTTAACTTCTATGGAAAACCTGTAATGAGGTGTTCTTCAAAACTGACTGAATAAGAATGCAAACATGGAACTGGAAAAATGTAAAAGCCTCTGCTGCAGAAGTGGAGAGGTAGAAATGCATGTCCCTCAATACCCAGACAGAGCTAGATTCCCTTAAGGATGGGTGCTGAGAGTTAAAGCACCTCTCAGATTTATTTATTTTTTTTCTTCCCTCAGGAATATGTTTAAGAAAAGGACCAGGAGGTATAAGGCTTAGTAAACAAGCTCACCCTCCTTACCAAATTAATAGTAGACAAACCTGTCTCATTGGGAAAAGTCATTTAGCATGTGAAAAAAAGGGAAGGCAAAAAGTTTGGAGCCCTATATGGGCATGGTTGAAGGAATAAGGAAAGTAAAGCAGACATTGGAAAGTTACTAGGAATGAGACATTTTCTTTGAAAGAACAAAGCAAGTGATTTGAGGGAATGTGAAGATAAAAGGTGGACTCCATGGGAGTGTGGAAGGGATTAAGCAATGGTAGTAATATGTGAAGGGAAATCTTGTTTTAAAAATGATACCTTGTTTCTTTGCAGCCTCTTCATTAAGCACTGTGCAAATCATGTAGGCAAAGAAACAATCAAATGTAAACATTTTGTCTATGGACACCTTTGTTAAATCTGCAAAGGAAAATTAAGGATTCTACTGAAACTTAATTGGTTAACTGCATAAAGGAATGAGCTATATATATTGTAACTCTATTTTGTGAATTTCAAATTAAATAGTTTTATTTTGTTTTGGATAATGTCCTCTTGCTTAAAATTGCAAACAGACAAGGCACAAATTGGTTAGTGCTTCTGTTGGGCATTCAACTTTTAAGGTTAAATTTAACTTTCTAGAATCCAAATTATTAGTTTAGAAATTCAAGCTTTGAAACTTAACTGTCTCTTTCAAGGCTGAGTTAATAACACTTTTGGCTTGCTTTTAAATTCAACATTATATGTAAATACAGGCTGCCTGGTTATTTCAAAGGAAAGTGGACAGGGAAGGCTGTTGCTGTTTCAGCAGACACATCTACTGCACCCCTGTCCACAAACATAGAAGGAACAGCTCAGCTTGCAGAGCTGGCAGCAATCAATTAGCTTGTGAGGCAGGGGCCAGTACCATCTACACTAACTCCTATGCTGTATGGGCTGGAGCCACCCAGTGGATAACTAATTGGAAGAATAATAACTGGGAAATAGGAAAGCCTGTTTGGAGATTGGAATATTGGAAATGGATATACCAGTATGCAACCCAAAATGCCTTAAGCATAAGTCATGTGTCCAAAAGAATAACACCCTGACTGCATAGCTAAATAACCTAGCAGATGCAGCAGTACAAATTTTTGCTGCCCAGGTGGATTGGGAACGCCTGTACATTTGGCTACATGAAACCTTGGGACACACAGAGAGCGATAAGCTGGTGCGGCAGGCACATGCCAGGGGGTGGCCTATCACCCACAAACAAGCCAGAGATCTGGTACAAGCTTGCACCCTATGTGCTGAACTCAGGAAACATAACAGAAAGGCAATGATTTGCCAGGCTAAGAGATGGAAAAATACTATGGGCAACCTGGCAAGTAAATTATATTGGTACACTACCCACCAGTAAGCAAGGGTGGAAGTATGTTTTAACTGGAATGGAAATTGTTTCAGGAATTGGTTTTTGCTTACTCAACCCCAGTGGCAACAGGGTTGTTTACAGTCATGGGACTAAACCACTTAATAGCCCTGGTCCCAACACCCCAGTTTGGGAACACAAACCCATGTACTGCACTCCTATAAGGGAAAAGGAGTCTGGACAACTGCAGATGCTGGGCTAACACCAATAACCATTACTGAGGCTTGGATTGTATCCAAGACCGGCAAACCTTATGTTTTATTACAGGAAACTGAGGCAATAGCCCTAAACAGTGCTCCAGTGGGACGGATCCCTCCCAATGCTGGTGTGGATCTGGGAAACCACCATGAACTTTTTGTATATATACACCGCTTGCTGTTGTGCTTGCAACCACTGTTGTTAGTTACAGACTATTGAAATAAGACATGGTACTCCAACTCGCCATGGTCTTCTTCCTCATCCCAACTGCTACTGCTGTACCAGAACACCTTACTTGACTCCTCTACTGGACTGGGAATCGAGTTTGTCCCTCTCAGCCCAAATGACTGGTGAAACAAAGTGACATCTTCCGATGGGGACCGGTATGGTTCGATGACAGCGACTACCGCAATCCTCTAAATAACTCTGGGGGGAGATCAAGGGGGGAGGCAAGGGAAGTGGCAACAAACGGTATGGGATAAGACATGCTGTAACTAAAAATGTAAAGCCTCATGGCTAGATTGTCTAGCCCAACACCTAGGACTTTCGTTAACTCCCTTCCTTCACTCTATTGTAAATACTATAGTAACCATTTTACTTGTTGTAATTGCTTGCTGCATGCTTCTATGTATTGTCAGGCGTTTTGTGTACACTGCTACCTCCGCTGCACAAATCTGGTATATGGCATTGGGAAGCGATCCTAATCAATCCCTTGATCCAAATTATCTGATCAGACCCTGCTGATAGGGCGATTTTAGCTTCCTCCAAGGAGGGCAAAGGGTGCTGGCATCACCGCCATCTTGCGTTCTGGGACATAGTGAGGCGTGTCAAGGGGGTGGAATGTAGCCAGACACAAAACCCCATCTTGTTTTTCCACGAGCCCCATCTTGTTTCCCCCCCCCCCCCCCCCCAGAGAGCAAGAGAAAGGCAGTCAGCCTTTGATGCCCTGGGAACACAGGTTTGCTGCCTGTCCCTGACTCTACCATAAACAGAAACCAGACAGTAAATGGGCTAGCTGACGACCCGGGGCCTCCCGTCGCCCTGATGGCTAGTACCAGTAATTGACACGCCTGCACTGTCCCAGAGAGGAATCTTCGCCCATCACATACCAGAGGTGCCCATTGTCTGCATTTTCCCAGGTGTGAATTATGCTTTGCACCCTTCGTGGGAAACTTGGCATTCAAAGCCATTTTTCCTAATTGGCCACTTGAGCCCAGGAAGAAGCCTACATGACCTAAGGGGTATAAAAGAGGTTCAGCAGCCCACCCCATTTGAGCTCCAATCATCTATACCTGCTGGCAGGTATTGATTGTCTCCCGAGGTCTGTGGGACGCCCAACCTCGCCCTACTTCTTCCCGAGGGATTGAGAGAAAGACGCTGGCCACGCCAAGTCTGGAACGCAGAGGTGAGAATATATACCTGCTATGTGTCTATTTTGCATGCATTTAATAAGAGCTCAGAGAACCAAAGGGTTTCATGGTACCTGTAAGTGACTTATTAGTGTAATTTCTGTCCTTCCTTTGTAGTGTCTGTGTTATCTGTAACACAGTAGCAGCATTTAACAGCTAAGTTTACCCTGTAACAATAAAATAGTAACTGTTTAAGCTTTAACCTGACTCCTTCAGTTGCTGTAACAGAACCAAGCACAATTTAAAAGAACTTCAGCCGGTCATAAGGGACTCACTGCCCTGACCGTCGGCTGACACCAACCCAGCAGCACCCCAGCTGCTCTGCCCCAGGTGTCCTGATTCAGCCACTGCTGGTCATTTTCAGCAGCGGCTGAATCAGGACGCCTGGGGCAGAGCAGCTGGGGTGCTGCTGGGTTGCTCCAGTAGCACCGAGGAGCCGTGCTACTGGAGCAACCCAGCAGCACCCCAGTTGCTCTGCCCCAGGCTTCCTGGAATCAGCCGCTGATCAGTTTCAGCAGCAGCTGACTTGGGGACGCCTGGGTTTCTTAAGTTGAATCTGTATGTAAGTCAGAACTGGCATCCAGATTCAGCCGCGGTTGAAACTGATCAGTTTCAGCAGTGGCTGGCGCCAGTTCCGACTTACATACAGATTCAACTTAAGAACAAACCTACAGTCCCTATCTTGTACGCAACCCGGGGACTGCCTGTACTGGAGTAGTTCCAGGACCAGCTCTGTAGCTATCCTTTACTTCTTAAAGTAAACTGAGTAAGACCCAATTTGAATTTACAGTTAAATAGTTCTTGTATTGCTCATTAAAGTTGTTTCTAAAGTATATTACAAAGGCATTTAAATAACAGACACAGAACAGCAGGCACATTTGTTTCAACGACTTTTCCCTCATGTTTTCGTTCCCATTTCCTTATATCTCCCCTATTTTGTCTTCCCCCCCCAAATCAAAATGAAGTCATACAGAGAATGACAACTAAGCCTTAACAAAAACCATGTTGTTGCACTGTCTGAACATTAGTTAACACTTACTCTAAGCTAGGGGGAGAGGTAGATACGCTTAAGGGCAGAGATAGGATCCAGAGTGACTTAGACAAACTGGAGGATTGGGCCACAAGAAATCTGATGAGGTTCAACAAGGACAAGTGTAGCGTCCTGCATTTGGGATGGAAGAATCCCAAGCATTGTTACAGGCTGGGGACCAACCATTTAAGTAGTAGTACTGCAGAAAAGGACCTGGGAGTTACAGTGGATGAGAAGCTGGATATGAGTCAAGTGTGCCCTTGTAACCAAGAAGGCTAATGGCATATTAGGTTGCATTAAGAGGAGCATTGCCAGCAGATCCAGAGATATCATTATTCCCCTTTATTCGGCTTTGGTGAGGAGGCCTGCCACATCTGGAGTATTGTGTCCCGTTCTGGGCCCCCCATTACAAAAAGGATGTGGACGCATTGGAGAGGGTCCAGCGGAGGGCAACCAAAATGATTAGGGGGCTGGAGCATATGACTTATGAGGAGAGGCTGAGGGACTTGGGTCTGTTTAGTTTGCAGAGGCGAAGAGTGAGGAGGGATTTGATAGCAGCCTTCAACTTCCTGAAGGGAGTTTCCAAAGAGGATGGAGAAAGGCTATTCTCAGTAAAGACAGATGGCAGAACAAGGCACAATGGTCTCAAGTTGTGGGGGGAGAGGTCCAGGTTGGATATTAGGAAAACCTATTTCACTAGGAGGGTGGTGAAGCACTGGAATGGGTTACCTAGGGAAGTAGTGTAGTCTCCATCCCTACAGGTGTTTAAGTCTCAGCTTAAGAAAGCCCTGGCCAGGTGGATTTAGTTGGGATTGGTCCTGCCTAGAGCAGGGGGCTGGACTTGATGACCTTCTGAGGTCTCTTCCAATTCTATGGTTCTATGATACTCAGTATCACGTCTGTAAATATTATGCCCCATTTTATTGAAAGAAACAGTCTATGAGCAGTCCAAGGTAATATAATGCATCAATCTGGGGGTCAGCTAGGATTAGAACTACAATTTCTGGTTTTGTGAGGAAACCATGCTACCTCAAAGGCTCTAGACAGTTTCTACCAATACTTTAAATTTGGATGAATTTGTGGTCAAGAGTTTACAGCTGGCAGCAATAAAGTTTGAAATCCTCTTTATCCATATATTGGCTATGCAAAAGTTTGCAGAGCAACTTTTTCCATTCTGGCCACAAACCAGTCAGCCCCTATTTGGAAGAACCACCCTAGTCAGGTTTGAAACATAACTTGAGCTCCCAATACAGAGCCATTTTTGCTTTCAACAACAAGAACAACAACATACCTTAAGTCAAATTACTATGGGGTCTACACCATGGGGGGGAGGGCGGGGGGAGAAGAGTGGAGACTGTAGTAGTCAACGGGAGAAATTCTCCCATCAACTTTCCTTACTCTTCTCATCTGGGGTACAGTAACAGGGTTAATAGGAGAGTGATCTGTGGTTGATCTGGCAGGTCTTCCCTCCGCCTACTAAACTGACAGCAGGTGAATCGATCTCAGAGAGTCGATCCTGGCTGTAGTGTAGATGTAACGTGGGTCAATCACACAGTGAAGAAATGACAGTAAAATAAGAGGTAACAGCACACTACAAATCATGAACGTTAAGCTTCTGGTTTCTTTTTACAAATGGTTTCTAATACACTCAAGTTTCCATAAGGAGGTGAATTAGTTGGCAGATGGCAGAAACTACCAATGAAATGTGTATAAAAGTTCAAAGAGACTTCTAGAATAAGCTATTTGACCAGTGAAGAAGATGATGATCAGTTTCAAAAGGCAGGATATTTTTTCCTAAATAAAGTTGAACATGTTACTGAAACAGACACCAGAAAATAAAAGTATACAAATGGGAGAAAGCTGCTATTACTATCTAACATCACTGCACTCTGTTAACCATATATTTTGTTTATGAGGCTCCAGTATTCTGATCTTCTCAAGAGTCTATCACAGAGGTCTCTAAATGGAGAACTGACAGCTGGCTTTGAAACACTGATTCTGACGTTTCTCCACAGACTTTAGCTACCTTCACATATACAATGGGCCTTAAATGAAAAGTGCTAAACTTCTAGGAGGTCAAATGGATTATTTTGCATGGTTGCTTCTGACATTTTTCACACTGCACCCAGTACACTGTTTCAGCAGCTTTGCATCGCTTTACCAATCCAAAAGAGCCCTAAACCCAGTGGATCTGGTTCACAGGGCATATCTGTATTGCATTTAGAAGCTCACAGGGGGCTAGGGCTTAGGAGCTGTTTAATTGTGGTACAGATGCTCAGACTCTAGCTGAAGCCCAAGCTCTGAAATCCTCCCACCTTGCAGGGTCCTGTCCTTCAAAAGACCCAAGCTCAAGCCCTACCAGCTGGCATGAGCCCACTTGTGGGTTTTTAATTGCAGTGTAGATATGCCCTCAAAGGCGCTCTGCTGTGCAATGTGATCCTCACGCTCTATAGAGCCCCCTAATAGCTCCTGTGCTCCAAGGCTATTGACAGCTGTCACAAGGTAAAGCAGCCTTCTACACTGTACGTAGCCGCTGCTAAGCAACCTCAGGATCACAAATGCCAAGGACGCGTTGGAACCCTCTCATTTTCCTCCATCTTCAGCTGTAGCGACTGCCTCACTGCCACAGAGAAGGATCTAGTCCTCGGAAATGGGGACTGCAGAAAGATACTTTAAGATTGATGCAGCTGCTTTCCTGACTAGCACACACAAATCTTTATATGGCTACACGGCCCTGAATAAAAGCTTTTTAAGATAAGTCAGGATAAGACACCAATTAGCTAAATATACTATCATCTCAGCTGAGAAAGAAAATCAAATCTGCTATTACCAGACAAGGAAAGGCTCCCTCCCCCCCCCCCACACACTTCAAAAGGTGCCATTTTAATTAGACTTAATCAATTCTCCTGGGGCCATCTGTTGTACCTGAAAAAGTTGAGTTTGGTCAAGGCACTTATAGAAATGGAGAAAGATCTCCAAATGAACACCAAGGTGTCAACTCCCACTGATTTTCAAGAAGGGGGCACCTTTGTGCCTAAAAAAAGCCCTCTGCCTAATGAAATCTCCAGCCATCAAGTTTGCCCATGATTTAAACTCTAAAAGGTGGGAGTGTAGAAGAAGAAAGAGACAAAAAGGGTTTTCACAGAACTTTCTTAAAGTAGGAACATTTCTGATAGTAAGTCCCCCATGTCCCTTTTTCTGATGAGTCATTAGTGCAATTGCATTATGATGAAATATCCATTATCAGAATCACCAACCATTGTTTCCTGTTTTGTGGTTACTTTAGGCAGTCACAAGTTTATGGCAGAAATTGCTCAAGACCTTAACATAAAAATCTCACCTAGTGCTGCTGTTGACTACATTTGTATCAACCCCTCACTCTTCCTGGCAGTGCCAGGTACTAAGTATTTTGAACAACTATAATTACCACAGCATTCAACTCAATAAGTCTTCAAATGTACATGGATTCTCACCTTAACTCCATGGCCGACATCATCCAGCACTGTATAATCGATAGGTTTTCGAATGTACCTTACAGGACGCTCCATGTTTGCTGGCGCTATAATTTTATGAGTTCTTGATGTGTTCTTATTGGTTGTCAAAATACCTATCTCTCTGCGAGCCACTTTCTCTTTATGGATGTCCACAGTCTAGATTTAAAACAGAAAAGGATGTTTTGTTTAAAGTGGTGCCTGAACTTTCAAGTCAAGCTCAACTAAACAATGTAAATTATCAAATTAGCACTTGAAGCAAGCTATTTTATTACACCTCATTAAAATAAGAAAAAGTTTGCAAAAAATTTAGAGTAAACAAAAACCTTGTTCTAAAAATAAAATTACATTCTATGAATAACAATGCAGTTCTGACAATTGGTAACAAAGTGATCTATTATAAAATATTTGACCTTTAACACACACCTTACGGATATTACTGGATTAACTGTCAGCCCCCGAATAACTTACATTAGTAACCAGTTATTCTATTTTTACAGATGAGAAACAAAAACAAAGATTAAAAGGATTTACCCATAGCCACAGAGGATGACAGAGATCAAGTCAAAAGCTCACAGGCCAATTAATCAACTATTACAGAAGGGTAAGGGCTAGTTTATCCTTTCAGAGTTGGTGGTTTTGATACAAGAAGAAAAAAATCTATAGAGCTGTGGAAACACTCAGGCTATACACTTATTGCACCAGAGACCGTTTCCTTGCCTTTGCCATTTGGCTACCTTTTATTCCCGCTCCAAGTTTTCTCCTTACCACAGAAAACAGATCCAAAACTTAGATCCAAAACTTAACACTGTCTATTTTATGCCTTAAATAGGACATCAATCACTACTTAGAATGGAGATTTGGTTTGATGGATTCAATCTCTGGAATTAACTTCCAATGGTAAAATGTGACCTGTAAGGCACATCATCAATTTAGTTGTATATGCCAGGAGACAAATCTCCAATTTTATCACCGTTCACTCTTTTTCGGAGTTATTTTGATTAAAGCCCACAGAATCACTCTTGAGCCATAGTAACCCTAATTGGTGCATAGAGTCCTTTGAAGCAAATAATTCTCCATTTTCCTTTGGGCTGAAGGGGGAGAGAGGTTCATAGAAAGGAACAAAAGTACAGAAGAAAAGCAAGATCCTTATTTGTGAGTACTTGTTTGGATCAGTCTGGGTACAGAGGGCTGTTTCCACAATCAAAATTAGGGATGTTAGATATCATGTAATTTAATAATAGTGTAACTGCACAAAAACTTAGTGGTTACACGACTATTTGATGGTCTCCAGAAGTGGGGCAGGCAGTCAATGTGCTCCCAGGCCCACTCCCAGGGAGCCCCTTGCCACCCCACATCGCTGCCTCTGATACAGACGCAGCAGCATGGGGTGGCAGCAGCCTCTGTCCACAGGGAGCCCAAGCTCCCCACAGACAGAGGCTGCACCAACGCCGCCTATGCCATTTTCCCCCCACATTAAGCAAAGCCGGTGCTTGAAAAGCTGTCCCTCCCTCCCCGCCTCCCGAGCACCAGCTCCCACCCCCGCGCTGGCCTCTGCGGGAGGACAGCCAGCTCCATGGAGCCAGAACTCTTAAAATCTGGCTCCCTGTGTGTACTGGCTCCTGCCTGCTACCTCAGGCTTGCACTGCTGCCTCTCTACCAGAGCCAGCAGCATGGGGGGCATGCAGCTGCTCATGGGAAGCTGCTCCCCCCACCCTGGCTGCCTCAGTGTGTGTAGTCGTTAGGATTAACCGATAAGCCCAGGGTTATCAATTAATCATTTACATGACTATATGCTAAAATCCCTTCTCAAAGCCAGTACTGTCCTGCATACACTTTGTTTTCTATAGGGATGTTAGAGTGTGGCTATTTAAAGGGGTCAATTACCCAAATGGTGACACTGCTCCTCGTCTGGCTCCCAGAGCTACCTGCCACCCCACACCAATACAGAGGTAGCAGTGTGGGGTGGCAGCTGGCTCCCTAGGACCTAGACTGGTATCAGAAGTAGCAGTGCTGGGTGGCAGGCAGGAGCTGGGATGTATGGGGCAAGATGGAAGGTCCTGACATGGAGCATGGGACAGGAAGCAGGGAACAGGTTGGATAGGGCATGAGAGTTCCTGGGAGCCAGGCTGTGCCTGGCTGTTTAGGGAAGGCTACAGGAGGCTGTGCCTCCCCACCCAGTCCCCCATACAATTTCTGAATCCGAATGAGGTCCTCAGCCAAAAAAACATTTGCCTATCCCTTCTGTAAAACAAAAACACTTCCCTCCCCCCAGCAGTGTGTTTCAGAGTCCAGGTCAGTTTATTCAGGACTGTGCTACTAAGCTAAAAATAACAATGCAGACATCCTGCTGGGCTGAAGCTGGAGCTCTGAAACGCTCCCCGTTGCCAGGTTTCAGAGCACAAACTAAGACTTAATGTGAAACAACGTTTCAGACTTATTCAAACTCTTTGCTGACTAAGCATTCAGAGGTCATTTTCAAATGCTTGCAATGGAGGAACAGGTTTAGGCAAGTGAATTCTAGTATGTGCTTAAATCTTGAGCTCATTGGAGATAAAGTAGAAAGAATTAAAAAACCACATTCACCGCTGTTTTTAAAAACACCAGCTAAGAAGCAAAGTAAGTGGAGGAGCTACTAAATGCAGCAAGTCTAGCAGGCTTGTTTTCACAACAGATTGTTTGCAACATTCTGTGACATGTGTTTACTTAGACAGCGAGGAAAATAGAACATGAAGATGCTGATTGTGATTTTCAAAGCAATACAAGAGATTTCAGCTACATTTCTTCCAACTAAACAAATAGATGATGTGGCTAAATCCCCAGCACTGCTCTGAAACATTTCACATGTTCACACTGACAAATACAGAATCACTACATCTAAGTGAAGGCAACTTTGTGAGCTACGCACTTTGAGACATATGCAGGACTTATCTCTTAAAATCAGCTACAGCACCCACACACATGCTCTAAAAGCCAGTTTTACAAGATGAAAGGTGAAGAGCAGCAGCTCACCAGGGCCATGTCTTCCCAAGAAATGCTGCAGCAGCACAGTAGTTGCACACTGTGGCACTTCAGTATAGACACTCACTACAGCAATGGGAGGGGTGCTGCTAGGGTTGTCGTTAATGCACCGCTTGCACAGCTATTACATCTATGATGCTGGTAGACCCGGCACTAGGTCATGCCCAGGTCCTCAGGCCTCAGTGAATCCTGACAACTGGAAAGGGGTCTGGCTCACCTGTGTTAGCACTGTTAAAACACAATAAGTTGGTAAGAGTGTGTTTAGACTTGATGAAGTGCTTGTAGAATGCCATTTGTATGGATCTCACTTAGTATAACTTTATCATGGGATAAAGATGTAATAAGTGTTTGCAATGTAAACCTCTGCAAAATTGTGCAACTCAAACAGGAAAAAACATTAATGCAAATTACTGGTCCTGCATGAAGAAGGCCCGCTGAAACTAAGTGAGCCACTGTGAAATATCAAAAGAACAAAGACTTCGTTGACTGCCACCCCTCCACACATTCTCGTGAAGAGGAGACAAGCACCCACACTTGTTCCATCTGTTCAAATTCTAATGGAAGGGGGGAAAGCGTCTGTCTGAGCAGAAGGAACTGTATCATTAACCTGCATGGAATTTGGAGAGGCCAACGTTTCTAAGCATAAGCAAGCAGCTTGGCTTAGGTTAGTTCTAGAGGAGATAGCTACTACAATAATCAAGCTTTTCTATATTACCTTCAGATGACAAATATACACACACAAAGAAATGGCTCGTGACAAAAGCTCCTGATACCATCTATATATTTTGGTTAGACTCTAAAGTGCTACAGGACCATTGTTGTTTAAGTTTTGTTAGTTACAGAGTAACTCTTTTGAGTGCTTTAGCTTTGTAAAGCAATCATTTATTATTCTTAAATATTCCTTGGAGAAAAAAATCTGCAGAGGATATGAATTCTGTGTGCATGCAGTGGCACAGAATTCTGCCAGGAGTAGCCAGATGTTAGGTTGACTTAATTACAACACGCAGAGATGTGGATTTTTCACACCACCTGAGATATATATCTGGGTCAACCTAACTTTTTGTATAGACCAGGCCTATGATACAGTCTATTTCTTTAACTCCAGCTACAGTTTATTCCTTTCTTTTAAGAGAGTCTCCAACACTGAACAATTTAAGATCTGACTGTACTTATATTTTCAAGTCTTTTGGTTAGACTGTAGTTTAAAGTATTTAAAAAACAAGATTATATAACACATGCAATCCAAAAAGGTTTCTCACTGACCTTCTCTCACAATCCTCCCCTACCCCAGTACATATTTCTCAATCTATGGACTATTAGGATAGGCTCCATGAAGCACATCTTGAAAAATGTTATTCTAATGCATGATGTAATTCATTGATTACCAAGTCTGAAAGGAAGACTGGAAATCCAAGACTCCTAAAAACTGGCTAAACTGAATGAAGTAGAAATATAGAGATCAAATGGTAGGGTCCTCCTCCAATTCATATACTCTAGTGCTTTGAAATTATATCAAATCTAATTCAAACTGATATTTTTGCTTAAGTTCATGCTTCTCCTTCATTCAGATGGATGCAATCTGTCTCCAGTAATTAACGCCCTACCTGAATTGTGGGATGACTGTCAAATACCTGCAGCTGAGTTGCTAACAAGACATGGAAAGTCATAGAAAAGTAATAATGGGCCTTCATTAATTCCCGTAATTTGGAAAACCAGGAGACCTATTTGTTTAAGAAAAAATTGCCGAAACATTAGTAACACTCAAGTATTATTGAAACAAAAGACAGGACTATGCAGCACTTTAAAGACTAACAAGATGGTATATTAGGTGATGAGCTTTTGTGGGCCAGACTCACTTCCTCAGATCAAATTGTGGAAGAAAATTGGCATGACCATATATACCAAAGGGATACAATCAAAAAAGTGAACACATAAAATAGACAAATCAGATTTTAGAAAGGGGGGGGGGGCAGGGGCGCGATCAGGGAGAGAGGTTAATGTTTATGAGGTAATGATATTAGAGGTGATAATTGGGGAAGCTATCTTTGTAATGAGTGAGATAATTAGCATCTTTGTTAAGGCCCATTCATAAAGTGTCAAATTTAACATTAATGACAGTTCAGAGGCTTCTCTTTGAATTCTTGTGTTAAAGCCTCTTTGAAGCAGGATCCAGGTAATCAGGTCGTTGAGACAATGCCCAGGCTGGTTGAAATGGCAAACTGTTTTTTCTTTGTGAAACAGTCTCATGTCTGTTTTGTGCGCATTGATTCTTTGGCGATTACCAGGAAAAACCTAATACTGAGTAATAGAGAGTAATTTTTTTTTTTTTTTTTAATAGCAGACCCTTTGCTGCAACTTTATTATACCAATTAATGTACAAGGCTGACAGCCCAAACCCCACTATGCTATAGGGCTGACAGCCCAAGCCCCACTGTCATCACCTCAGATCAGGGTGGTTCTACTGTACTAGCAGGCAAAAAAGTATGTGTGCTACAAACCTCAAAATATATGCAATAATATTGTGAACAGTGCAAAATAGGCTAATGAAAAAAAAAATCAAAATTGTGGTGGAAGCCTAATTTGTTGGATCCACAATATCACAAATTAAGCAGGGCCTTACCTATAACTGTCTTGATAAGAATGGATTTTAAAGAAAAAAATCTTACGCATTATGTCAGGTATTTTTCTACTAAAAGTTTCTTTAAATGGAAGTGAAGGAAAATATATTAACAAGTTGCATCATTTCTACTAGATGGACTAAATATTTCCTCCCCCATCCTACCATGCATAAGGAAAATTCCATGAATTGTCAGGGTAGGGGGATTATAGGAGTATCTTGGGCTTGAGCATCTAACTGGAGGGTCTTATTCCACATAGAGGCAGTCCCCGAGTTACACGGATCCGACTTATGTCGGATCCGCACTTACGGACGGGGCTCGCAGGCAGCGGGACCGCCCAGAGCACAGTGGTCCCGCCACCTCGACCTCCGGGGCGAGAAAAGCTGCTCCGGGTGTCCCTGGTCTGCTGGGGACCGTCTCCAGCAGACCAGGGACACCCGGAGCAAAGCCGCAGCGGTGGCGGGGTCCCGCGCCTCTGAGGCTTTGCTCCCCGTGTCCCTGGTCTGCTGCGGGGGGGGGGGGGCACAGCTAGTGCGCCCGCCCCCCCCCCCCAGCAGACCAAGCTTTTGTTGTGGACCCTGGGGTAGAGCAGCTGGGGTGCTGCCGGGCTGGTCCTGCAAGGACCTACCTGGCAGCCCAGCTGTTCTGTCCCAGGCTCGAGATTCAGCCGCTGTTGAAACTGATCAGTGGCTGATTCCAGGAAGCTGGGGGCAGAGCAATTCTGCCTCCAGCTTCCTGTAGTCAGTGCCTGGTCAGTTTCAGCAGCAGCGGCTGAATCTGGAGCCAGTTCCGACTTACATACAAATTCAACTTAAGAACAAGCCTATAGTCCCTATCTTGTACGTAACCCGGGGACTGCCTGTACTTGTTATGGGTAAAATCCAACAGACAGTAAAGTGATGTGGTACATAATAAATGTGGAGAAGCCCAACTCACCTACTGCTAAATGCAGACCAGTGATTTGTGAAATCTGACATCACTACAGTTTGTGTAAAGCAGAGAATTAGATCTGTACTGTAAACAATGCAGTCAGATACACCAGTTATAAGTATACCAGTGATATGGCGGTAGCTTATTGCTTAATCACAGAATGTCTTTACTGCAAGAAAAGTTGGGCTCCTTTTGCTTGGTTTTACAACAGGAGAACTATTCATTAGCTGTTCCATTGTCAAACTCCAGTAGAGACAAGGTGCTGCTGTATTATCACAAAGTAGCTAGGCAAGATCAACACTGTACCCCTACCAGTGGTTAACCTCACCTAATCTACCTTGTAGTATATGACTCCTTTCCTCTTGGATTTTACAGCAGAATAGCTAATGTTCCTTAATTATCCAGTGGTGACACCTTTTTTAAGCAGTGAAGAGAAAACCTCACAAATCAAATGGCAAAGAACATAATTGAGTTAATGCAGCTCTAAAGAACATAAGGAAACTGTCCAAGATTCTAGTAGTTGTAAAGAGGACAGTTAGCGGATAGCTGCCCCTTTAATATCTGGCTGTGTTAGAATGGCATTCTTCTAGGCTATCACATATTTGATATTAAGTTAATGTTTAAGAGTATTTCTCAGAAGTGGGGGAGATGCCAGTTGCACAACTACAATACAATCAAATAAGAACAAACCTGTTTTTCCTTTTACTGCAGTATGTAAGGCAGGCACAGAACTGTAAAATATTCCAACACCAAACACCCTCCATGTTCCATGGCACTGAAGAATGATAATGAAAATACAGCAAAATGCAGGACAATGTAGCACTTTAAAGACTAACAAGATGGTTTATTAGATGATGAGCTTTCGTGGGCCAGACCCACTTCCTCAGATCAAATAGTGGAAGAAAATAGTCACAACCATATATACCAAAGGATACAATTAAAAAAAATGAACACATATGAAAAGGACAAATCACATTTATTTGTGATCACATTTAATCAATCACAATTAAATGTGATTTGTCCTTTTCATATGTGTTCATTTTTTTTAATTGTATCCTTTGGTATATATGGTTGTGACTACTTTCTTCCACTATTTGATCTGAGGAAGTGGGTCTGGCCCACGAAAGCTCATCATCTAATAAACCATCTTGTTAGTCTTTAAAGTGCTACATTGTCCTGCATTTTGCTTCAGCTACCCCAGACTAACACGGCTACATTTCTATCACAATGAAAATACAGTGTCTTTGGATAAACCGTTCTAGCATTACTTTTAAGCTTAAGTATCCATGCCAACACTTCAAGCTTGAGAGCCTACTCCAAGTGCAACAAGGCAGAATATTTACTAGAGAGAAGATTACTTGTAGCATACTTACTGATGTACAACAAATACAACTACCCTTAGCAAATAAACTCATCAACTTTGGTGCTGGTAAATTTAAACTGGTCTTAATGTTGGGTTGATGAGAAGACAGTGCAGCTATATAAAACATCAGATTTGTACTAATTAGCTGCCTTGTAGGTGTCCAAGTGTTAAAGCAGAGGTAGGGAACCTAAACCACAGGGGTTGGATGCAGCCCCCTGCTTGCCAGGATCTGGCCCCTGAGGCTCCGCTGCAGCACTGGGGAGCCTGCACTGGGACTCCAGCCCCTATGCCATCCCCCTGTGGGGCTGGAGCACACAAAATCTACTAATCTGGACCCTCGCCCAGGCTCTGGTGTGTGAGGTGAATGTGGGGAGTGTCTTTTTCCATCTCAGTTAGGAGCCTCGTCAGTGAGGGGTTTTGTTTGTTTTGCTTCTGACTTGTGTGGCCCCCGACTGATTTTTCTGTGGGTCTGCAGCCTCTGACCCAAAAAAGATTCTCCACTCCTGTGTTAAATGAACTGGAATTCTTGAAACACTGCATGGAATAGCCAACTCAGAGGCTTCCTATCATCAATATTAAAGCAGAATTACAGAATAAAGGAGTGCACTCAACCAGGGGAAAAAAGGGAGAGGGAAAGAGCACCTCATGTGGCACAACAGCATCCCTTCCAGGAGAACTGTGAGAGTGGTGGCTGCAATGTGAATTATTGGCAGGCATGAGGGAGGGAAAGAAAAAGTGAATGAGGAAGAATTGAAGGGGGGGGGGGGGGGAGGGTTAAAAAAAAAATCAGTCAGTCCTCAGGGCTGTAGGAGGAAGAAGGGTTATCTACTACTATCTGAGCACCATTGATTCCCGGGGAAAAAGAGAGCAAAAGAAATCAAGTTACATAAACCTATGAGAGCACATTTACAAAAAAACTTCAATATTTGGCCAGCATGTTCTCTAATAGCATTCTCTTTAGAGGGAAGGAACTGCCCTAAACAAAGCAAAAAGATAAAATAGATACATTAAACTGAAAAAAGCCTAAAATAGTGCTGCTGCTGTTTGAGTAATTTTCTTTTGACAGCTTCTGAGTCACTTCACACCACAATTTATACACCTTTAGCATAGCATTCACGTCACAAATTTGCTCTTGTAAGACAAATGTATGTCTTCGCAGTTCTGAGAGCTACACAGAAGTAACATTACATTTTGGCCCTAAATTCATATGGAAACTCAGGGCTGAAAGTCCTTGCTGATACTTCAACTATACCACAAAACACAGCTATTTCACAGAAGAAAAGTAGAGGAGGGAGAGAGAGACTTGGGAGGTTGGTGAAGGAGGTAGGGTCAGAGAAGAGAGATTAACAACGGAGACGAGGATTCCGGAGACTCTATTGCTTTTGTAAGTCAGGCTCACACGCTTTTTTTATTTATTATTATTATTATTATTATTATTAAAAACCATTTTGTGGCTGAGTAAAGTTTGGGATTCGTTCAAATCATTAAAACACAACTACATTACAAACAGAACTTTGAATCACTACACCAGAATAGTTTTTGTGAACAGATATTTAGACACAAGGGAAAAAGTTCTTAGGAGTTACTTAAGAAAAAGTGTTTCCTCTTGTGTAACAGATTTGTAACCTTCCCCCCCTCGTCAGAGTTTCTGAAGTGACTCAATACATAATGGATTAGTCACTTGCATAATTTGTATATTCATTTTCCACATCAAAGTTGGTCTTGTATTCCCTGAACAACAATTCAATCACCATTTTAAAAGTCACAGATATAAGAAGTTAGTTTTGTAAATTGATAAAGTAGTAATATTCTAAGTTGAAGCCCCACTGTATGCTTTATAAGTTATGAAACAACTTACTAACAACCTGGCTCTACTACAGTGGCACAGCACACAAAAATCCTGGGGAAAGTAGGCCATAAGGAACAAGGACCCATACCAAGAGAACACCACAACTATTATTATAAAGCTCCACTACTAAGGCTAGTACAATGTACAAAGTTTTGAATGTGTACAGATCTATGAATGGTGTTACTGAGATCTCTTCTACTTTCAAACAGAACAGCTAAGATCCTTCTTAGTAAAATTATTTGGTATGTAAGGTGAGAGTGGGTTTTAACTCATTTTATATTTGAAAGTGGGGTGAAAAATGTGCTTCAACTGAAGTTATTTTATTGTCCAAGGAGAAACACAGCAGGTATCTGAAAAAAAATTCACATTCTAAAGCAAACTGTTTGGGGCTTAGTTTGACATTGCCAGATGAGACCTCTGGTCCATCAAATCTGATAACCTGTTCCCATAATCTCCTGTATTTGATGCTACAGGGAAATGGGAAAGGGGGAATGAATCACAGATTGAATTTAGGATTGCAACGCGGCATATGAAGGACCAAGTGAAAATCCTTCCTGACTCACTGAAGAAAAATACTTTGACTACTCCATTGTCTTTGTTAATATTCAAAACACGGTCAAAGGTTATCCACACCTTTCTTTTGAAAATGACCCCACAGTTTTTACTTCAATTACTCATGGTAGTGAAATGCAAATACAGTAAAACTCCGATGCTCCGGCATCTGATGGCCCGGCACCATCAGGAACCCGGAAGTGCTCCAGGCAGCCGGACCATTGGAGCTACTCTGCCCCCAGCTTCCCCAATTCAGCCCCTGCTAAAACTGACCAGCGGCTGAATCAGGGAAGCTGGGGGCAGAGCAGCTGGGGTGCTGCCAGGTAGGTCTGGTAGCACTGCCCCTCGGGGCTGCGGGACCAACCCAGCAGCACCCCAGTTGTCCCCAATTCAGCCGCTGCTGAAACTGACCAGCTGCTGACTCCAGGAAGCCCAGGGCAGAGCAGCTCTGCCTCGGGCTTCCTGGAGTCAGCCACTGATCAGTATCAGCAGCAGCTGACTTGGGGACACCTGGGGCAGAGAAGCTGGTTGGTATATATAAGCAACAGCAGAAGCCTTGCAGTTGCCCCGGCAGCACCCCAGCTGCTCTGCCCCAGGTATCCCCAAGAGTAGCTGGGATGATGCCTGGTTGGTCTCACCACGCCAAGGGTTGGCGCTACCACACCAACCCAGCAGCACTCCAGCTGCTCTACTGCAGGCGTCCCCGATTCAGCCGCTGCTGAAACTGACCAGCAGCGGCTGAATCAGGGACGCCTGGGGCAGAGCCCGACTATCGGAAGGGAGGGCTATGAGGGGTCTGGGGTGGCATCTCCCCCACCAAACCCCAGACTCCTCATAGCCCCCCTTCCGATAGTCTGGCATATCTGATAATCCAGCACCCCCTGGGTCCTAAAGGTGCCGGATTATCGGAAATTTACTGTCTTCTGCATACATTTGAAAGTTTGTGCATCTCTGTTCAAGAACTTCTCCACACAGCAAGAGCTAGGACCACCAAATTTGGTATGCAGCTTCCTATTATACCTTAAAGCAAAGTAAGGGTTTGGCTGTGCCAGGATAATGGCATGTGCATGGAATGTGATTATTTCTCAAACAGAAAGGGAGGGCTGCAATAGCAGGGACAGGTATACTCTAGAATGATCACAGGAGAGCAGCATGCAATCATGTCCCTGACACCCCAGCAGTCACAGAGAGCAGCCACTAGCTGGGCAGTGCAGCCCTGGGGAGCAGCTGTCAGCCAACTCTTTTCCTACCCTGAGCTGCCCACCCCTCCCAATCCCCTGCCCGACTCCCACACCCCCATGCCCTGCCCTGAGCCCCTCCTCACTTCAGCACCCCCTGCCTTAACCCACCATCCCTAAGCCCCAGCCCTGAAGGCCCCAAGCAACACCAGGTAAATCTTATAGTAGATTAAGGGGTTCTAAGCTCACTGTCCACCAATTTTGGTGTGCTCCCTTAGTCCAGGGACACGGGGACAGAAATACAAGTAGAAGTAAACATGATACACTGTCACTATGCCCTTCACTTTTAAATACCTTAATCAAATCCCCTCAATCCCTATTGCCTTGCTGTTTGCAATATTTTCTGCATAAACCTCTCCATAACACTAAGCATTTTCACTTCCTTTCACTAGGCCTTCAGTTTTCATTGTCTCACTACAGCAGCTGTTTAGAATAAACTCATCATATTTTTAAAGGGATCCAGATTAAGGAGACTAAAGGAGATCAATATATGCAGATTATATCCCACTGTTCTTTTTCCAGGATTAAAAAAAACAAAAATAGTAAATGTAGGTTCTAGCTGAATTAAAGAAAACAAAATGTACTGAAAAGATATGCAATATGAATGTTAAGGGTTAAATTAATGGGAATTAACTTGATCTACAAAAATAAGACTTGCTGCCATTTTAGTCACACTTACGTATTACGCAGCTAGGTATATGTTCAGATGAAACATCACTACTTCATACAATTTTTTAAAGTAATTGTACAAAACTGTTAGCACATTTGACAGGTAATATGGGGGAATATAAGTTTATTGCAAAAGGAATCATTTTGCAGGTCAGATAAATTACAGTTGTACAAGTGTCACTTGGGAGGCCAACATTACTTTTGCCATCTCTGGTCCTGGATACCTCCATCTTAGTATGGGCTTGCCTGACAGTCAGCGGTCCCAGCAATCAAACAGCTGTCATTACCCCACTGAATTGGGGAGAAAGCCAGGTCGGGGAGGAGGTAGGAGGATTCAGGCCCTCCTCCCTCCACTAAATCTATCCCAAAAAGACAGACATGAGAGTCTGTCCCCTTATGAAAAGTAGTTAAAAATGCTCCTTCTCTCTTTTCAGCCCCAAAAGACAGACCATGAAATAATCAATTCAGCAGGGACTGGGAAAAAAAAAAAACTGACAGATGTCAGCCAACCAGAGAATCACCCCTATTAGGTACAAAAATTTGGCAGGTGAAGAATAGTGTTAGCTCCACTCTGCTTTTGTTTGGTATATATAAGCAACAGCAGAAGCCCTGCAGTTGCCCCTATTTTCTTCCTAAGTCTGCAGGTGGGCATCATCACAACAATAAAAGGAGAGAAATATAATTGGTTTTGTGCAGAAATCCACCACTTTTCCATCTCAAATCCAAGGAAGTTTCCTACATACTAGAGGCGAGTACAAGTTAGGGATGGTCAGATGTGGTTAAATGGCTAATTGAGTACTGTATTAACAGAATTTTCACCAACTTACTTGATTAGTCTATAAAGGAAGGCAAGCCCGGGTCAGTCCCAGCTCATGCCAGGTCCGGGACCTACCCCCGCTGCAACTCTGCAGTTTAAATGCACTAAGAATTAGGCTGCCTGCCCACCTGGCTCTTAGTACATTTAAACTGCAGAGCTGCAACAAGGATAGGTCCCGGACCCAGCGCAAGCCAGGAGTGAGCCAGGCTGTCTGCCCAGCCAAAGCACCCTCTGTCCATGGCTAGCCTGGGCCACCACAGACAACGGCTGCTTTGCAGCAGCAGCCCCCGTCCACAGAGTTCCAGCAGGATGCTGGGACTCCCAGCAGCAGCCCCTCTCTGCTGGAACAGACTCTGCCTGTGGCAAGTCGGAGCCCTTTTAAGCCAGCTCCCCCACAATACTGGCTCCTGCTCTCCCCCACCCCACCCCATCCCACCCCCACTAGCTGCCTCTGATACAGAGGCAGCAAATGGGGAGGGGGAAGCAAGTAGTCCACTAGATTAACTGATAAGCTTAGACTTATAAAGTTAGTTGACTACTTGCTTACATCCCTAGTACAGGTTGAACGTCTTTAGTTTGGCACCCATAGGACCTGACTGGTGCCAAACCAGAGAATTTACCGTACCATAGGAGGTTAATATTGTCTAGCACAGGAATGGGAAAAGGGGCCTCTGTGGGCTGGATCTGGTCTACCCAAGTATCTTCCCTCCACCAAGGGTACATGGCATCAGAGGGAACCACCGGCTGTTTTAAAACAGTCAGCATTTCTCTTTAGCTGCCATGTACCCCTGGCAGGGCGGGAGCAGAGGGCAAGAGACAGTGCACTCCCCTCGCCCCAAGGCCTCCCATTGCAGTGCCTAGAGAGAACCGCCAGCTTTTTAAGACAATTCTCCCTAGCAGTGGGGAGAGGGAGACTTCACATGCTCCCATCCGCAGGCCAATAAGGGTTTCGGGGGAGCACGAGAAGTCTCCTAGCCCTTTCCCTTCCACCTGAGGTCTCGCCTCTTCCAGAACAGCCTGGAACCACTTCAGAAATGTATCAAGTGGCCCCCTTTTAAAAATTATTGCCCACCTCTGGTCTAGCAGCATTACCAGCACTTCTACTGCTTACTGGGCTCTTGGAAGACATTTAGGGATAAATTAGAGCTAAATAACTGCACAAAACACTGAGAGTCAGGACTGGTGGCTGTAAACAAATTTTATGGGACCACAGGAAACTTGGCTACACACGTGGTAAGTGGACATCCAGCTAATTAAAATCATGCTGTACCACGGATGTTGCCAGACCAGAGTGTGCTGGACTAAACCGTTTCAATCAGTAGTTGAACAAGCTACATTTTTCAAATCCTCTATTATATATGTATTGCTTGAGACTAGAGCGGTTTCCTCTACTAAAAAGGCTGCATATTTTCTCATAAGTTTTGTACTCACGTTGTCCTGTACTGCTTCACAAAAACAATGAGTTCTATATTTGCATAATGGCAGCTGCATTTGCTCCAGCAATCACTGGCTCTATAACCAGCAGCACACACTCTATTCACTGGGTTTGAGCTTCGGAAAGCCAACCTGGGAACCTGGCCACACAGTTATCACTGGAGCTATACCAGAAATGGGAAAATGTGCTTATGTGAAAAAACTTCCTATCTTGGAGTAATAAGAGCCACAGAACCACTACAACTGAAAATTAAGCCAGCTTGCAGGTTGGAGGCAGAACCAAACTAACCAGTGACTGGCAGCCAGCAGGAATATGACCATTTTTTGAAGTTATCTCCAGTTAAGAAAGTCTATGTGCCAGGATAACACCTTTCTAAATTAGAAATATTTGTTAGACACTAAGGAAAATGGACACACACCCCTACTGAAGAACATGGGTAATTGCTCCCAATGAAACAAACCCAAATCTGTGGAGGCTAGTTTCTGTCTACCTCATGGTGTCTAGACTGAGGCTTAGGTCTGCTTAACTACATTGCACAGGACAGGAAAATTTCATGCCCATGAGCAATGTAGTTAAGCTCATTTAACTTTTAGCATGGACCATTAACTTTTAGTGTGAGCCAGCCTCCATTTTGAACCTGAGCGGTGCTGAAAGAAGGACCAGTTTTTGCAAGAATAGCCTTCCTCAGAGATGCACATATTGCAAGATCCAATGTTAAGCTAACCAGACCCAACAGCCATAGTCTGTCCAGCCAGAAAGGCATCAATACAGTAACTGTCACTTTCTCTTCCTATCATTAAGATTCTAGGTCAGAAGTTTGAAATAAAATTTGGAATTTCTCTTGGAAAAGCTCTACAGGTAGAGAAATCTGTATGAGTTGTCTGCCACTGCAGAAGTAGATAAGATTGGAAGAAACTACAGAGGTGATTGGGTATTGCTTTACTGACAATTCTGGTTCTGCCCTTCCAAGTTGCAAGGAGGCCAAATACCCATTGAAACAAATCTGGTGACTGTGGCATGATAATGGTGTGGCTTGCTCCCTAATTTGGTTTTGAAAAAAAGTCTCAATTTAGAGACAAAGACAGACAACACCTTTACTAAAAAGAGGAGCATTTTCTTGGATAACAGGATTATCCTATAATATTTAGTCCTCAAGAAAGAGCCATGTTCAAATGGTCTGAATTCCATTTAGACAGTCACTAGAGCCCACTCTATTAAAGGAAAGGTACCACCTACAATCACTGGATCCACAGAAGAGAACTAGTGCTAGCAAGAAGCAGGGTAACTTAAAAAACTAACAATGTTCCTTCTCCCTTTTGAAACTATTAAAATATGGGAAGACATATTGCTGTTTCCTTTTGCTAAAATGTACTCAAAGGAATTTAGCACCAGTACATGCCACGTAATAGATGCATATGGCAATTAAAACAGAGCCAGATTGTTTTTCAGGAGTTTAATTTCTAGCATCTTTAAACAGGAACCTCCAGCTCAAGTCCATCTCTCACATCTCTCCCCCACAGTGCAAACAAGTCATGAGGTGGAAAAGAAAACTCAAGATACAAGTTAGTAAGTCTCATTTCCTTAAATCCTGGAAAGTACCAAACCCTTAAGGCAGGGTGGGAAACCTATGGCCTGTGGGACAGATCCTGCCCCTCAGCTTACTTCCATGTAGCCCACAGAAAGTCTCCAAGCCTCAACGCCCCTTAACTCCCCACAGAGCTGGAGGGCGAGCGCTGGCTTGTCAGGGGAAGCTCCTCACCTAGGCACTGCCCACCTCCATGGGGCTTGAGCGCAAGCACGGACTCGCTGGGGGAAGCTCTGAGCCTCAGCACCCCACCACCACCACTTGTTAGGAGTAGCTCAATGACAAGGGTTTTTTGCTTCCCACTCATGTGTGGCCCCTGATTTTTCTGTGGATTAGTGGCTCCACACTGAAAAAAGATTTCCCTACCCCCGCCTTAATGTAAAAAGCTAGAGAAACCACATACAGATCTCACTTAATTTGTGCTAAGTCTCATTCCCTAACTTTGGACATCATTATGGTCAAGAAGATTAACATTCACCCCAACTGTTAGGAATGTAATGCAAGAAAAGCTGAATATAGCCCCAGAAGTAGAATATAGTCTTAACAGGGCTTTAATAGCACATCCTATTAGTCTTCTTAAATTAGCCATCATTTAATAGATCTTAAAATATTGATAAAGCATTTTGCTAAATTCATCCAATTTTGTTCAATCCCCGTGCTTTATTTAAAAAGTCTTCAATACCGAATGACTTTTAATTGCTCATGTTGGAGCTTCATAAGCACCATCTGTGAAGCCTAATGATTAAATTTTACTCTCCATTGTGCAGGTGGCCACTCAGTTAAAATTTTCCTTTGTGTATACACATAGGTACACAGCAGATATTTCAATCTCTGCAATGATACCCACCTGTATAACGGAGATGAGATTGGAGCCTTATGTACACAGCAGCAGCCAACTACAATCTCAAAGCTCTGAAGTAAGATGAATTCTCTTTAGTTGCAAATGTTTTCTTGATTAGCACAAAAAGGTGGAGGGAAACTTGCTCCCCTCAGATGGCTTTTTTTTTGTAAGCCTCAAACAGCATATTCGTAGATGAATTATAAATCTAACATGATGGCAGCCTGTCCCTCTTGAGATAGTCTTGTCATAGTATCTAAATCATTCACTGACAATTTTTTCCCCAAAGCAGCCTTAAATACTGGAAATTTGTCTTCCACGGCAGTCCAAAAATGCACTTTAAACAAAGAGAGGAACAAATACCAGCAAACCTTTAAAACTGAAGAAAATTCTGGTTCTGGATAGGTTAAAAGCCTCCTTAAAAGTCACAAGACTAAAAACAAGTTACCAAGATACTTGTCTGGCACCTTAATTGCCATAGATTTAAGATTTAGTGCAGGGGTTCTTAAGCTTCATTGCACCACAAGCACCTTCAGACAACAAAAATTTCACGACCTCAAGCGAGGGACTGAAGCCTGAGCTTGCTCAAATCCCAGTGCCCTGGGCTAGTGCGGAGGGAGGAGCAAAGCAGAAGTTAAGGGCTTCCTACCTAGGCAGAAGGCCTGTAACCTGAGTCCCACCACCCTAAGGCTATGTCTTCACTGAGATCTTCCTGCAGAAAATATACTAATGAGGGACTCATTAGCATAAGTCACAATCTCATTAGCCTATTTTCTGCTGTTTCTTTTTGCACAAAAAGGAGGGGTGTGGACAGAGGGCGTTGTGCAAAAACCCCGTTTTGCGCAACTCCCCCCCCCCCCAGTCCACACTGCTTCTTTTTGCGCAAAAAGAAACAGCAGAAAATAGGCTAATGAGATCGTGACTTATGCGAATGAGTCCCTCATTAGTATATTTTCTGCCAGAAGATTTCACAGTGAAGACATACGTAGCCTGTGGTGAATCCCTGGGGCTTCAGTACTGGGCACCAGCAAGTCTAAACCAGACCTGGTGACCCCATTCAAAGGAGGTCATAATCCACATTAGACTGAGAACCACTGGTCTGGTGGTGAACCTATTTTAATTACAGACTACTGGAACTGGAAGGGACTTTGAGAGGCCAAGCTAGAGACAGATTTTTCCCTAAGCTGGAAAACAGACTTCACTGCAAACTCAAGATAAAAAGGGCCAAATTTTCCAACAAAGTAACAACCAGTAACTGTACACATCTCCATATGCACAAGCAAATGCAGAGTTTGGGCAGATTCTGGAAATCTAGCCTCTACTCTTCATTAAATTGGCACAGGTCAATAGCTAGTTCTTGATCTATGCAGGTTCTCCTCAAACTTCACACCCCTTTATTAGGTTTGGGCCTTCCAAGTCCAAATACAGATAAAAACCAGACCCTAATCTCAAGACTATCTTAAAGTTCATCCTCCTCCAAGAGAGCTGCTCCTTGCACTAACATACAATGGTGTCACATGGAGATGGTGGGTGGGGAACTGTTATGTTCAGCATAGGATCATTTGTGTCCTGTATTTCCCCCATTTTCAAATTTTAAAATTCCCCTAGAGAGAAATGTAGAGTCTTCTGGACAAACTGAGCAGGAGTTGAGAAGGAAACACAAAACAAGAGGCTGATTCAGGGACAGAATGGGGAAGCTGAATTCAGAAACTGAGGAAGAAGGCCAGCCCAGTTGTCAGAGTGGAACTACAGACCATTCCTGAGCTGCCACTCCCCATGATAACTGGGTACTATGGCAGTTAGCACACTTTCTGCTGAACAGGCAGGGGAACGAGTCCTTTGAATTGCTCCCTTATGATCATCTCAGGCCTACTTGTGAAAGGTATGAGGGCTCTTGGCTCTCACTAGCATGAATGGAAGCTGAAGACACTCAGCTCCTGAGAGGCAGCTTGTAGAGCACTGTAGGATTGGGCTTCTATCAACCAACGGCATTGGCAAATTCTGGAAAGATGCCTCATCAAGCCTCCTCCCACAGAGGGCAGTCTGTAAGAGGGGTCTTTTGTCTGGAGTGGTGGAAGCAAGGCGAGGAAGAAAAGGGGAAGGATAACAAAATGAGTTTTGATCAGAAAACAGCATCTTAATGTAGGGGGGAGGGTCCATTAAAAATGTCAGCTGCACCTAATTTTGCCACTAAGGTTGGCTCTGCTTGTTTGACTTCCTATACAGCAGTTGAGAAAAAGGGTTTTAAATGGAAGAGTATAACAGACCCTTTGGCAGATGGTCTCCAGGTCAAATTCCTTTCACCTCAGACTTGAGGACCTCACCCCAAACATCTTGCAGGATGTTTATCCATGAAGAGTAACATGTAAAACAGCTACAGAAAATAGATATCATCCTGAGCTGTATGGATAATATTTAGGAAATTACTCCCCATCCATACAGCACACTTTCAAATAAAAGTAAAGAATCATCCACAAGATGTCTCAGTAACAGCGCATTGGAACAAGAGGAAGTTGTCTCCCTGTCCCGTCTGGTCAGCGATGCAATACAAGTTTCTATTGTTTAGCCTTACATAATACTAATAGTTGGAATGGGGAATGGTCAGAGACAACATACAAGTCACTTAATAAAAAAAGAAAACTTCACAGTTAGGGCAAAACTATCCCATTGTAAACAGGAAAAACACAAAACAAAGACTTAAGACTATACCTACACCTGCACTTAAATCAACAAAACTGCTGTCATTAATGGGTGTGTAAAAAACCACACACACACACACATACATATGCACTCATGACTGACAGTTTTCCTGCAGCAAGTGAAAGTGCAAATGCTGCTTTGTCAGCAGAAGCGTTGCCGACAAAGCAAAAATCCCTTGTTGGGTGTGTATTTTGTTGATAAGTGCCAACAAACAGTGTTACACACATGCTGACTTTTTGTTGACACAGTCTTGTCACTAAGCTACAGTGTAGATATACCCCTTTGTTTACTGTGTGGGGAAGGATACTGTGCAGACATTCACTGAGAGAATGGGGGAAGGAAATGGTTGATAAAGAATAAAACCCAGGTTGGTGTTTTACAATTTTGTTTTTATTGTTACCACTCATTTCCACCTCTCTTAAATAAACCTACTTTAATAAGTGCTCATATGTGCTATGTGGTTTACAGGAACAAGAGTTAGGTACCTTTAGATACAAGAGATCTGGAAATTCTGTGGGTAGTCAGTGTCAGGGGCTGGGAAACAAAGTAAAGGAACTTAGCAACATACTGTTAAACCTTCAAGGAGAAGTGAGCTCAGAGGACTGAGTGACTGAAAGGCTGGTGGTGCTGCAGAGTTGACATGTAGCTTTTTTTTTTTTAAATATATCTCCTGTCTCCAATGGAGAGGGAGTCTAACAGGATAACTCTCAGTCCTGGATATCACAAGAGATTTTAATAAATCTATGGAGATCTACAGTGGGGGGGGGGGGGGGGGGAAGCAGTTTTAGCTAGAATACCAAGGACTTAAAACCAGAATCCTGTCTCTCCCCTACCCACTATCTTCCTGCATTGGTAGAATGCCAGAAGAGTTTTGCTAAACTTCATTTTAGTATGGGGACTTGAAATGGAACTTGAAACCTCTGGAACATGAAGGCCAGACAAAACTGCAGACACAGCTGGTTTTCTTGAAAGCAGAAGGAAGATGTCAGTCTGCAGAGAGGAAGAAGTAGGATGGTTTGTGTCTGATGCACAAGAAAGGCAAACGGTAGCTCTGATCTCTACTCCTGACTATGAGGCTTCCTTTGTGATTTTAGGCAAGTCACTTAACCTCGGCTTATTTTTCAGTAACAAAAAGTTATCTACTAGTACAGGCAGTCCCCGAGTTACACAGATCCGACTTATGTCGGATCCACACTTACGAACGGGGCATTTCTCGCCCCGGAACTCGCGGGTGGCAGGACCACCCAGACACGCAGTGGTCCCGCCACCACATCCTCCAGGGTGAGAAGCTGCTCGGGGTGTCCCTGGTCTGCTGGGGGGGTCCCCAGCAGACCAGGGACACCCCGAGCAAAGCCGCAGAGGCGGCGGGGTCCCGCGCCACCAAGGCTTTGCTCCCCGTGTCCCTGGTCTGCTGGGGGGGGGAGCTAGTGCGCCCCCCCCCCAGCAGACCAGGCTTTTGTTGTGGATGCCTGGGGTAGAGCAGGTGGGGTGCTGCCAGGTTGGTCCTGGGGGGACCTACCTGGCAGCACCCCAGCTGTTCTGTCCCAGGCTCGAGATTCAGCCGCTGTTGAAACTGATCAGTGGCTGATTCCAGGAAGCTGGGGGCAGAGCAACTCTGTCTCGGGCTTCCTGTAGTCAGCCCCTGGTCAGTTTCAGCAACAGCGGCTGAATCTGAAGCCAGTTCCGAGTTACGTACAATTCAACTGAAGAACAAACCTATAGTCCCTATCTTGTACATAACCCGGGGACTGCCTGTAGTAGCCATAACCAACAATTTTCAGGCAGACCCGGGCATTTTAAGTACCAGATCACCAACATGCTCAGAGCATGGTTAGATAACACACTGGGAAAGATTTTGCAGGTTCCATCATTGTTCCCACTAGTGGAAATGAACAAGACAGGTCAAAATTTCATTGCTTAGATAAGGCCTATTGCAAATTTTCACCATTCATTAAGCAGATATAAAACTGAAGCCCCTCCTAAACAGAAGTAAAAAAATTACCTTTAATGCTTGTACAACAATATGCATTTCTGTACCTTCCATCAGAGGACCATACAGTGTTAGTATTAGTTTGGCAGACAACTTCTTTGGTATAAAAGATTTTCATGTTTTCTATTTCAAGGTGAGTGCAAGAAGCTAATACAAAGCTTAATAATGTAAATTCTATTTTGTGCATAGAGGAAAGAGCTGGTGGAGAAATGGCTTGCAGTTGTCCTTACCTCCTAACATACACAGCTTTCTGCCAACAGAAGGATGTGACAGTCTACTAGTGGGCAACAACAAATCCCAGAGCACCTTATAACCCTCTTCAAACATCACTGAAAATTCAGCCCTGGAACAAACATAGCTCTGTGTTACCGTGCACAATTACACTACACAAGCATTTAAGACAGGAAGTGCTGATCATCCCTATAGCACACTGAAACCACAAAGGAAATATTACGAGCAGATTTGGCGTTTTGCTGTATAGCACAATCATGCCACATAAAAGTTTTAAACTGAATCGAGATCATGCATGCTAACTATTTTATTCTTTATTTTACCCTTACCCTTCACTGAAAACAAGGTTCTAATAAATAATATTTGTTGGAGGAAAAACTTTACACAGTGAGACTGGGTGAATATTCTGATTAACAGTTTTGTTTAAATGGGTTTCTTTGGGAGATGTGTAACTGCTGCTCACTGCTAATTGTATTTTTGATTTGTTGTTTCTCGCTCCATGTTAAAAATAGTGGAAAAGGTCCTGTGTTTTTGTTGACTAAATACCATTTTTTAAAATTTAAGCACTAAAAGTCAGAAAATTCAGAAACATTGCTGTGGGAAACAAAACTTTGAAAGTCTTTATTTCCATGAATTTAAGATACATCATTATACATTGAGGAAAAAACCCAATGAAGTTAAATAAGGAAATATGCTGCCAATATATTTGATAGTGCATATTCATAATCCTGATAATTAGAGTAGTTACTGAGTGAATCATTACACAGAGTATTTTCAAATCAGTTCTAATTTGGTATCAATGCACCTGTTCCTACATTTTCTGTAATTCACACGAACATGAAAATTTCCTCAAAACTAATAATGTAGTGTTTGAGAAAGGCCCTGGAGAGATAGCCCTCAGGGAAGAAGTCCTCAGCTATTCCAAATCTCCTACAACGTCCTGCTAACATAACCTGAGTTGAAATCATAAAAATTGCCTTATGGGGTGGGAAAGTCTCGTTCTAAGTATGTCTATGCAATAACTACACACCCATGGGTGGCCCAGGCTAGGGGCTCAGTATCACAAGAATCAGGCTCTAACCTGAGACCCGGAACCAGTTTATCTTGCAGGGTCCTAAAGCGCAGGCTCCAGACCCAGAAGTTACACTGCACTGAAATAGTCCCTCAGCCTGAGCAACCATGTGCCCAAGTTGTTCCATGGACATACCCAGGATGTCTATTGAATTGTTGCATAAGGCAGTGTATTCACATCAACTCATGCCATGGAAGCCATCCAAACAACCGTCGGACAGTATATTTTGCTGCTTATTGAGATGTACATGAACCAGATGTTTTAAGATGAAATGTTCCATTATCTCCATTACATCTCTAGTTTCAGCCTCCTTGTTTTAAAATGTATATTAAGATGTAAAGAAAAGAATTTCCTAACCACACTTTGAAGAACAAACAAACATGTTTTCTTCATACCAGGATATCTGCAAGATTCAGGGGGAGGATGGGAACGATCACACAGGATTGCATGAGTAATGAGGCCACCATATGTACCAACCTTGTCACATACTCTTTATTACAAAGAAATGCAATTGGTTCTGACTGATAATTTTATTATCACTGGAGGCTTGAAAGGATGGTGCCTGGCAGTAATATTATAGAAAGGGCGAAACAATCCTTAACTATTAGACGTTTCCCAGCTTCTAAAGATTTTCAATATAGATGTTTCAGTCAAGTTTAAGATTTATTAAAGCCAGTAAATTTTAAAAAAAATCCTAATTTTTTATTTAAATGACATTGAACAGCTGCTACAGTACCTTCCTTGTCCATTAATTGGTCTAAACTCATAACTTCAGGGTCTAGGGACTTCTCACAACTGGACTGTAACTAAGCCCTGCTGCTTCTGCATTCACAAAATTCACCCTTTCATCTCAGTCCTTAATGGCCATATCCCTTGTCCATGCCTTGGCCACCTCCAAAACTATTGCACTATTGCAATCTATTGCATCATCTTTCTATCAGGTCCTTGCACTACTAACCTCAGCTCTCTTCAGTCAATCCAAAAAACTTCAGCTAAAATCTCCTCATGCATGTCACACTGCTGGTTATACTGTATATTCACACTGTATACTTCTTGCCCTTGCTTCCAAGGTCCTATAAAATATATAAACCAATCTCTCTTTCTGATCTAGTCTGAGTTCCCTTCCCCATCTCCATCTCCCCCACTCTATGGCCATGTGTAGACTGCAGGCTTCTTTCGGAAGAACCTTTTTTCCAAAGAGATCTTCCGAAAAAACTTCCGAAAGACAGCATCCACACAAGAGCACATCGAAAAAGCAATCTACTTTCTCAAAAGATAGTGTCCATTCAGCGTGGACGCTGTCTTGCATTTAAGCTGTGATTACTACGGACAGAGTGGCCACCAGGGCACCTGTGCTTTTTCCTCTGTCCTCTTCTTTCAGAAGAACTCCCTCTTCCCCGTCCACACATGTCTTTCTGAAAGAACTCTTTCCAAAAAAGGCTTCTTCCTTGTAGAGAAATTACCAACACCGGAAAAAACCCTCTATGACAAAACTCTGTAGTCTAGACATATCCTATCTCCTTTCTTTTTGTCTTGCAGAAGAGCCTGTACCTTTTTCAAGCCAATGTGCTTAGAATAACCTTCCAAAACCTGAAACAAAAAACAGGACTGTGTAGCACTTTAAAGACTAACAAGATGGTTTAATAGGTGATGAGCTTTCGTGGACCCTGAGGAAGTGAGTCTGGGTCCACGAAAGCTCATCACCTATTAAACCATCTTGTTAGTCTTTAAAGTGCTACACAGTCCTGTTTTTTGTTTCAGCTGCACCAGACTAACACAGCTATGTTTCTACCACATTTCTTCCAAAACCTATTTCACATCACTACCTCCGCAATGCACTCTTAACTCCACTTCACAACATTATGAATAAAAACTGTACTTTTACATTAAAATAAGAGCAATTAAAACTCATTACACAAGACAGCAGTTTCAACTATGGACTGAGTCAAGCAGATACACTCAATGGCTGTGTCTACATTGGCACCCTTTTCCAGAAAAGGGATGCTAATGAGACCAGTCGGAATTGCAAATGCCACGGGGGATTTAAATATCCCCTGCGGCATTTGCATGAACATGCCTGCCGCTTTTTTCCGGCTCGGGGTTTTGCCGGAGAAAAGCGCCAGTCTAGACGGGATCTTGCGGAAAATAAGCCCTTTTCCGGAAGATCCCTTATTCCTTATATACTAGGAATAAGGGATCTTCCGGAAAAGGGCTTATTTTCCGCAAGATCCCGTCTAGACTGGCGCTTTTCTCCGGCAAAACCCCGAGCCGGAAAAAAGCGGCAGGCATGTTCATGCAAATGCCGCAGGGGATATTTAAATCCCCCGCGGCATTTGCAATTCTGACTGGTCTCATTAGCATCCCTTTTCCGGAAAGGGGTGCCAATGTAGACACAGCGAATATGTCGGATTACAAGAAAAGTGGAAGGTATATGGAGAGGGCCAATTGAATAACTGGTATGTATGAAATACAATAGAACCTAGGAAGACTATTGTCTGTCATTGTGTCTTTTATAAAGTCTCCACTGCCATTCTAATTTGCAAACACTTGGTAACAAACTTAAGAGTAGTTAGGGTCTAGAAAGTTATACTGCCATTTTCAAGCTTTTTCATAAGACATTTCCATAAATCGTGACCTCCTCCCCCTCCCCAAGCCCTAAATAAAATACAGAAGTGTTCCCATTATATTTACTGTACATGTCCATTTACCTGAACTGCACTGTCTGGGTACATTCATCCTACACGAAGCCAGCCTCTCTTACTACTGAGACCTGAACACTTTTCAGGGGACAAGACTCTCTTCTTGACCATGACAACATGTTTCTTCACCAGCTTCTCCAGTCCTGCTGGCCCAAGAACTCTAATCCAATCTCCTACCACATTCATCCACACAATCAAGTTTTCTAAAACAATATTCCATTCTGTATAACTGCATCTACCTCATACTACTCCACCCTTGCTCTCAACTGCCATTGAAAACCCTGAGGATACACCTAAGTGGAGAAGCATGGAGATAATCCTACCCATGCAGTCACCCTATTTTCTATCTACAGGTAGTCCCCGGGTTACGTACAAGATAGGGACTGTAGGTTTGTTCTTAAGTTGAATCTGTATGTAAGTTGGAACTGGCGTCCAGATTCAGCCGCTGCTGAAACTGATCAGCGGCTGATTCCAGGAAGCCTGGAGCAGGGGCTTCCTGTAGTCAGCCACTGGTCAGTTTCAGCAGCAGCTGACTTGGGGACACCTGGGGCAGAGCAGCTGGGGTGCTGCTGGGTTGGTCCAGTAGCGCCGCCTCTCCTCGGCGCTACTGGACCAACCCAGCAGCACCCAAGCTGCTCCGCCCCAGGCGTCCTGATTCAGCCGCTGCTGAAACTGACCAGCAGCGGCTGAATCAGGACGCCTGGGGCAGAGCAGCTGGGGTGCTGCCGGGTTGGTCCAGTGGCGCCCAGAGCGGCGCTATGGGACCAACCGGCAGCGCCCCAACTGCTGTACCACAGCCGTCCGGAGCAAAGCCACGGAGCACGGGGGCAGCGGGACAGCCCAGACGCGCCGTGGCTATCCTGCTGCCCTCGGGCTCCGTGGCTTTGCTCTGCTTTGCTCCCAGTCCCTCTGGTCTGCAGACCAGGGAGAGGAAGCAAAGAGGCGGAACACGCGGGCAGCGGACAGCCCAGACACGTCTGGGCTGTCCGCGTGCTCCGCTGCTTTGCTCTGCTTTGCTCCCCGTCCCCCTGGTCTGCAGACCAGGGGGACGGGGAGCAGAGCAAAGCCGCGGCGCACACGGCCAGCTGACATCCCAGATGCGTCTGGGCTGTCCGCTGGCCTCGTGTTCCGCCTCTTTGCTTCCTCTCCCTGGTCTGCTGGAGACCAGGGAGAGGGAGGGCCCCGTTCGTAACTGCGGATCCGACATAAGTCGGATCCGCGTAACTCAGGGACTGCCTGTATAGGGGAAAAAAAAAGTTTCCTGTGGGACAACGAAGTAACATCATCACGTCACTCTGGCGTCCCACAGGCTCTACCCTTCACAGCCTCCCTGCCCCAGACACTATTTGGGGACCAGCAAAGCTGCCTGGCAACCCAGCCTAGGCAGATTCTGCCTCCCTGCAGGAGGATCAGGAGGCGGTGGCACTGCACTCGGGGGCCCCAATGCTCGAGAACCCAGCAGGGAACCACCACCTCCAACTGCCTCAGGCCAGGGCCGGGAGCACTGCCAGGTGCTCCAGCCTTGACCTCCCTATCTGCAAGATTAGTGCACCAGCTTCCTGCAGGGGAGAGGAAAAAGCCCCCTCACCCCCCACTAATCTTGCAGGGGCAGGGAGAATCACAACTGAAGTGCCAGGCAGGCGGTGGCCCCAGCGCTCCTGTCCTGAGGCAACGGTTCCCCACCAGGCCCTGGAATTTTGAGACCCCGAGTGCAGTGAGGAGCTATTGCCCTCGTCCTGCCACGCCCTGGCCCTCCTCTGGCTGCCCGAAGGGAGCTGAGAGGCTAGGGCTGGCTGAGACCAGGAATGGGGGAGGGGGAGATCTAGGGGCCAGAGCTGCAATTAGGGTGAGGCTGGGGCTGGCTCTGACTGCAGGGATAGGGGACATGGGGGGGCAGCCGGTTGTGTGGAGATAAGAGGCAAAATCTGGCAAGGCGGCTGGGGGGATAGCTGGGCTTATCTACCCTTGGGGATTGGTGTGGCCTCAGCAACCAGAGAGATGGGGGGCCAAGAGGTTGGGGCTAGCACAACTGCTGGCTCTCCCCACCCTGGAGGCCAGGGGCTGGGGGGGGGAGAGGGAGGAGAGCCCTAGAGGCCAGGACTCCCCGGCAGCAGGGGACGCGCAAGAGGCCAGGGCAGCCCCTACCCCCAACAAACGGGGGGTGGGGGGGTGGCAAGCGTAGCAAGGGACTCTGTCCCCTACTGCCACTGTATTAAAATAAATCTGGTCTATGTTTATGGTGTAATAGCTAATCTAACAGTGAGAGAGCTGAGTAAGTCTGAAGATGGCTTAAAGTATAAATCTAATCATTTTTCTGGGTGCACATATCTCCATCTGGGTGCAGAAACTGCTCCCTCACCCTCAGATGCCCAGTGTAGAGAGGAATTTGAACCTTTAGAGGAGGACAGTCAAATAGAAGGGTGCACACCTGGCGCTGACAATCACTAATCTGTGGGAAAAATTGCTGTTTCCAAGATAACACTAATTGTTAAACGACCAATCTAATGATAAAGAAGAATTCACACTGATGCATCATTTTAGACTATACATGCTGAAGACATAGAACCTTACTTCTTGGTTTGGCAATAAGTACTAATGGGTAAAAGCTACTTGCAGGGAAGGCAAGGAAACTGTTTAAATGACCTATGCAAAACTACGTGAATGCTATGCAAAACTTAGACTGTGTCTAGACTTCAGGGTTTTTTTGAAAAAAAAAGTAACCTTTTCGAAATAACTTCACCTGCATCTAGACTACAGCCGCATTCTTTCGAAAGAACGCGGCTTTTCTTTCGACGGCAGTACTCATTCGAAAAAAGGCGCTATGTAAGGCAAACTGTGCTTTTTCAAAAGAGAGCATCCAGACTGCCTGGGTGCTCTTTCAAAAAAGCACCTTTTTTGAAAGTACTGATTGTAGTCTAGATGCTCTTTTTCAAAAGAAGCTTTTTTGAAAGTATCTTTCGAAAAACCCTCTTTCGAAAGAGGCTTGCAGTCTAGACGTAGCCTAAGTGAATGCTATAAGAAAGCTCTAGCAAAAGTGAGACATGAACTAATAAAATCAAATGAGGAAATGGTGTGTCCATGTTGAAAACATGTCTATCACCCAAAATACTAGGACTACAAACTGCACAGTGGCATTTTAAAGTCAATATATTTCCACATTATAAAGCACCAGAAACTCATGTATAGATGATGTACAAATCTGTGCAACACTGAAATCCAACAAAAAATGTAAAAACCCACAAGAAGACTAGCCACACTGTTTCCAAAAGCAGTTGATCAGAACTCTCAAGAAAATAGTGAAAGATCCTGAGATTAAATTTATGCAAGCTCATTTTAAAAAAGCAAATCCACTTTCATAAGAAGTAACTATGGAGTACATCTGGTCTCCATGAATGGAGTACAAAAAGAAAGCTCTGCAAACTTCTGTGATCTTTCACTTACTGTTTCAATAATTCTTTGCAAACAGGGTCACTCTATTTATGAATAACTGGTTGTGTACAGTCAGCCAGCAATACACGAGATATTTAATCCACACAGAGTAAATATTAGCATATTTAGCAATTCAGCATTGGCTTGTAAATATACCATAACAAGAGCTATTAAAATACTACCGGGGAAAAGCGGGGGCGGGGCGGGAGAGAGACATCCACCCACACATTTGAATAAAATCTGCAAATTCATTGTAACTGACTTGTGATCTTTTGTTTGTCCCAGTAATGTGAATATTTGCAAGACCTCTGAGAAGACCTCTGCATTTTAAAAATGTTCGTGTAACTTCACATTGGAAAGAATGCTGCATTTTCCTCCTATTTTAAAGAGTATCATTCAATCAGTGTGGGTGCAAGAAAATCTTTTTTTGGACCTATGTACCAACAACAGGTAATACCTCACCCACTTGTGTAATGGCTTAGGATCAACCTGGGTACAACAAACACTGCATACATCCAGTCAGTGAACAGAAACAGTATTATGTGCTAGGGAACCAAGTCTATTACACCACAATGAAAAGCAAGTGACATCAATATGACTTCATGCAACCATTTCACATAAGTATCGCAAAAATAAGTCTGTTTTCAAAAAGTTATGCAAAAAGTAGTTACTACAAATACACTTGCTAGTCTCAGAGGGGTAGCCTTGTTAATCTGTAATTTTAAAAGTGAGTAGTCCTGTGGCACCTTAGACTACATACACGCACGCTCGCTCTAGAGGACTATGCCCCTGATGACTGTGCTCACCAACCACCTCTCACGGAAGGGTAAACAACCCCTCCTTCTCCCTCCCCCACAAACCCGGACCTTTTCTCTTCCCTCCACCTTAACCCTCCCCCATCCTGGCCTCGGCATGCGCCATGCCTGGCGCTAGCTCCAGCAGCCAGGGAGGCGTAGGGGTGCCTGTCCACCCAACCTCCATAGTGCAGAGAGGTGCAGGTAGTGGTGTGTGCATGAGGCACTTCAGGCACTGCAGCCTACAGAGGTGTGAAAAGCAGCAGCGTGGGGGGCTGCTGTCCTCAGTTCTCCCCCATGCAGTCCCACCTGTGCTGCTCACCGCCCCAGCCCTGGCCACAAAGCCCACAGGGGCCCGGCCGTTGGGAGCGGAAGGGAAGGAGCAGACAGGTAGGTACAGTGGCTCGGGGGTGCTCTGGCAGCCACAATAACTGCAGCCGCTGGTGAAGGGGTAAGTCTCCGCAGGGTCAGCTGGGCGATGGGAGGGCAGGCATCATGCTCCAGCTCCCCAAGAGCCTGGCAGCAGAGGAGTCCAAGAGCCTCCAGCTGGCACGTAAGCCTGGCTGGGAACCCCACTCCTAGCACCTATTCCCAGGCGGCTGTCCCGAGCATGGTATCCTCGCCTCCACCCCTACCCCCGGGCTGTCCCAGCTGTGATGTGAGATCTGCTGGCTACTGTGCCATGTTTCTTGGCACTGAAAGCCCAGTAGGGTGGGGGTGGAAGAAGGGGAGTAGGGGCTTGGTTTAAAATAGCAATTCCAAGTGTCAAGGGGAAGCACAAGGTTGGGCTCGAGCTGGGAGCAGCTGAGGCAGGCAGGATGCAGAGCGACATGATGGCGCCGCTCTGTCGTTCCTCAGAAAAAACTTGTATTTATATAAAAAGATAGGAGGAGAGCTTCTGGCATTTGAATAGTCATGTAACCACATGTAATCTTTGCAGTTACATGACTTTTCTAGAGTCCCTGTGGGTGGGGCCAGCAGCCAGTGTGCTCCTGGCCCCACTCCTGCCTCTGTATCCACTCTGTATCAGAGGCAGCAGCAGGTGGCAGGGGGAACCAATCTGTGAGGTGAACCATTTTAAAAAAACAGCAGAATGGTCCCGGAGCTGGCGCAAGCCAGGACTGGTTCAGTCCCAGCTCATGCCACCCCCTGGGAGCTAACCCCACTATGACTGTGCAGCAGGAACCAGGCTGCCTGTGCACCCAGCTCCTACTACATTTGAACTGCAGAGCTGCAATAGGGGTCAGTGAACCCTTCCCCCTCCTCCATCTACTAATTGCGTAGCTGATGGAAATTCCATCGACTACTTGATTAGCTAATTAACTGCTACTTAACAACCCTACAGTGAAACACAAACAACTAGCAGTCACTTTTCTGAGCAGCATGCAGCAAGGGCGGGGCAAGCAGGAAGTCTGCCTGAAGCTCCCTGCTGTGTCTACAGGCTGGATCTGGCCCATGGGCCATAGTTTGCCCAGCTCTGGATTACAAACTTTTAGGAAAAGCTGCGTAAAAAATCCTTCCCTTTGCAGAGTTAGGTAAAGAACCTTCCCATGCTTAGTGCACTACGCTAGTTGTTTCTACATGGTACCTGTCAGCCTGGTACTCCTGGAGAGCCCACTGCTGCCTCTGACACACCATTATTTAAAACTATGTTTAAGATGTTCAACTGACAATGCAGCACAGAAGTACAAGTTTCTCTTTTTGTTAATCGTGGAGACCAAAAAGAATTGCATTGCACAATTTAAAACTGTTTGTTCACAAATGTACACATGCAAATATTGTTTGGCTGTAAAATCTGTTTACTCTTATAGTGACCGTATTAGACTTTGGTTGTTTGCATACATGCTTCCTGCAGCCTAAGGGGCTTGGTAGTATTACTAGTTCATAAACAAAGAACATTCTTTAGTGCAGACTAATCGAAACCTATTTTAAATGCTCTTAAGGGTTGTTTTGTTTTTGTTTTGTTTTTTAAAACACTGAACTACACAAACATTTTCTGATAAAGTTTCACCAACACCTCTTATAGTCTGGCTTAGGTGGAGGAAGAAGAGAGCCATTTTGTAAGGGGCATCCCCATCTCTGGCCTCAGTCCCTTTTATCAATACCCATATCACATCAGACCATGGCTCGGTCTCAGACAGGTTATCAGTACTGAATTCTTCACAAGTCTTACAGACTAGCCTCCCTATAGGGGGACATGTCTTCCAAACTCTGATTAGTCAGGGATTGGATTATGGCCTGAAGGTCATAGTTCTATTTCATCAGATTTTAAATAGTGTTCTATCTACAGAAACATCCAATCCTTTCTTTCATCTTGCTAATTATTCTCATTGCCTGCCTCCCCCCCCCTCCCTTTTTGAGCTCAGACTTCTGCTACATCTTTCTTCAGAGGAGATGACAAGACTTGTATTAGGTCAGGTGATGAGGAACATTCTTTTTTTCTTGCAGCAGGAAGGAAAAATTGACGAGTGAGAGATACAGAGCTGATTCCTGAATGCTGATCCCTACATGGCAGCACATTTCAAGGGAGTGCATAAACTCCATCCTCGAAAGGATTGACTTTGACAAAAATGCAATATCAAATTGGTTTACATTAGTTTGTTTCTTATTATTCAGAAGATGGCAATTTATTTATTTACTCACCCCACACCATTTCCACAGAACTAAAAAACTAATGTGAGCTTCTCTCTCTATGCAGGGACTATATACCACAATAAATGGCTTTAACACACCTATAGGACTATCTTACTATACAATTTAGAAATGTGCATCTGTCTACGAGGCCATTTGTTCAAGAACTCCTAAATGATAAGAGCCGGGACTACCATATAGGTATGCAGATTCTTCTGATCCAGGGCTACTCGACACTTAGCCCACATCCCATTTGTTTGCGGCCCACAGTGTAATTTGAGTTTACGCGGGGCTCAGCACACAACCCGTGGGTGAGATCCTTTGACCATGGCCTCCACTGGGAACACGCTTCACAATGGCGAGTTAATATAATGGTCTCCGCTGGATATGCATTTTAGTAGTTAAATTCCTCGACTGTCATTGTTCATTAAAAGTGCTGTCATATGGGTGGAAATCAGATAAATATTGCATTGTATTAATAATCAGCAGAACTGACTTAAATGGGGCCTGTGGTGTGTAGTCTTGCCTTAATCTTTGTATTCATGCCCATTAGTGTGAAAGCTATTTGCATATAGTTATTTGCATATATATTTGCATGTATATGCAACCACACTTAAGTTGCGGCCCTCAGCACATGCTGTATCATTGGGGACCCTCGGGTCTTCCAAAGCTGAGTAGCCCTGCTCTTATCCTAACTTAAGCAAAACAAGGGTTTGGCTGTGCCATGAAAATGGATGTGCTTAGAATGGGACGGCTTCTCATAAAACCATACAGACAAGTGAATCACTAAGCAGATGGAAGAGGCTGATTGGGTCTGGGCCTCCTCCCTACTCCAGGACTGTCTGAGCCCTGAGCCTGCCCCCCCCCCCTCCGCCCAGGACAATCAGTAGAGGATGGAGGGAACTGAAGCTTCCCCCTCTCAGATTCACACAGGAACATTGCTGACTGTTCCCCTTCATTAGGGAGTGAGGGAAAAGTGCACAGTTTGCTGCATTCCTCACTCTGGTTGGGGAGTGCATGGGGCAGGTTAATCTGGACCTTGACTGAACCCCTCATCCTCTATCCCACCCCAGAGCAATGATTTAAATGGAGCATGTACATTTAATTCCCCCCACCACCACACACACACACACAAATTGAGTTAAAGACCTGAACTATATCAGCTAAATCTTCTAGTTTTGTATAATTTTAAAAGTTATAACTAAGAAAAAAAGGATAAGAATGGATTGCAATCAGCAAAAAAGAAATCAAATACATATTCCAAGATCTCTATTTTACATGAAATGTGGGGAGTGCAATTGGGAAATAAAACTCAAAAGCCTAACAATTACAGCATTTAGTTGAGCTTCCATTCACTTTTTCCAATTGGAGTAAACTTATTTCCACAAAAGTTTACCTACAATATCTACCTATATCTACCAAATAAAAACAAAGTATTTTTTTCAGTCTATGAACACAAGATTAGTTCATTAAAACACAATACATCTTTCTCTACTGGAATGAACAGTTACAGAAGTAATTCAAATACTTGAGTTTGTCAAAGGCATACAGGCAGTCCCCGGGTTACGTACAAAATAGGGACTGTAGGTTTGTTCTTAAGTTGAATATGTGTGTAAGTCGGAACTGGTACATATTGTAGGGGAAACTCTAGCCAAACATTTCTCCAGAGCTCAGTTTTATTCTCCCACACCTCAGTCCTTTATTCTCAAGCTTTATTCTCAAGACCCTCCTTCCAGCCGACAGCAGGAGGTCTTGGAGCTGCCCAGGGGCATCCGCGGGGCCAATGGACCCAAAGCTGGCAGGGCAAGGTGCCTCCCCCACTGTTGCCGCCTCCCGCAGCACGGGGGGCGCTTCCCCTGCGGCGCTCGGGGCAGCGCCGGCTGAACCACCTGTCAGGCGGCACGTCTCGGAACTGGACCAGGTACCTACCCAAGATAAACCCAAGGACAGGGAATAACACCACAAGTGAGGGATATCTACAGGGTGAAAAACTGCAACAAGCATTTCTCCACTGAGTGTAGCGCTGAGGGCTGCGGATAGACATGGCTCTGGGACACCTTAAATTTCAAGTTGCTACCTTTAAAGGCAAGCAAGGGCCTCTACTGCTGCTCTTTGTGCAGCCGTGCGGGAGCCCGGCTGGCGGTGCACAGGAAAGAGCCGCGCACACAGCAATCCCCTTTCAACACCCCACCCCACCCCGAGGCTCCTCCACGGAGCTGTGCAGAAGCGGGGGTGGAGGGCACGGACGATCTCCCTTACACACTAAATTATTAGCAGGAAAAGCGCGGAGGAAGGGGGGAGCAGGTAAAATGTCAGCAGGAGCAGAGTTAACCCTTCGCTGCAAGCAGACGTGCCGGGGCAGCCTTTGGAGGCGAAGCGCCGCAGTCGCCCCCCATTGCCGCCGCTGCTGCTGCTGCGGGGAAGGGGTGGAACATTCCCCGCGAGCGGCGTGCGCCAGGCTCCCCGGCCAGGGGACTCTACGGCGCGGGGCCCCAGCGGTAACAAAAATGTCGCCTGCCAGCCTCAGCGCGGGGAGTATTTTAAAGCGGCCCCGGCGGCGCTTCGTATCCCCTTCCCCCACCCTCCTCGCGGCCGGGTTCTGGGGCTGGAGCCAAGTGTGCCCCGTGCGCCCCGACTGGACGCTGCAACGCCCGGAGGCTGCAGCCCGGCGCAGGGTCGGGTGTTTAACGGCAGAGGCGGATTCCCCTTTAAATCTCCCCTCCTGCCCCCCCTTCCCCAGGTCTCCCTCTTACCAGCTCGCTCCTCACCCTCCCTCCGCCTCCTCCTGCGAACAGGACTCCCAGCCCAGTCCCACAATGCACCGGGCGCGCCAGGCTCCCTCAGCACCGCCTGAATGGAAATGCCGCTGCCGGGTCGCAGCTAGTGCAGGGTGCCTCCCCCCCGTCGCCGCCTCCGGCAGCGCTTCTCCCCCAGCAGACCAGGGAGACGCGGAGCGGGTTTTCTTGCCGCAGAGGACGCGGGCGGCAGGACCGCAGCGCGTCTCAGCCGTCCCGCCGCCCACGTCCTCCATGGCGAGAAAAGCCGCTCCGCGTCTCCCTGGTCTTCTGGGGGAGAAGCGCCGCCAGAGGCGGTGACAGTGGGGGAGGCACCCTGCACTAGCTATCCCCCCCCATTTGTAACTAGGGATCAGACGTAAGTCGGATTTATATAACCCGGGGACTTCCTATATTCAATATATTTTTTTTTTAAATAGACATCATGATCTATTTAACCAAAAAGTGTTTCCCTGTATTTGAAAATGTATCAGGTGCCCCAGGAGGGAAATGAACTGAACAGGTAATCATCAAGTGATCTATCCTTCATTGTTCAGTACCAGCTTTTGGCCAACCGAGGCTAGGAATATTACCCCTCCTCATCTTGGAGAATAGCCCTTGATGACCTATCCTCCATTAATTTATCTAATTCTTTTTTGAGCCCTGTTAGTGTCTTTGCCTTCACACTATCTGGCAAAAATCAAACCATGGGTTGACTGTGTTGTGTGAAGAAATACTTTTGTTTTAAACCTGCTGCCTATTAATTTCAATTTTAAATTACACCTTGTGTTGGCATAAATAATGATTTTTAAGTTTCTCATAACAAACAGCAGTGGAAATTATAAACACAAAACAAAAGTGCTAAGGCACCAAATGTCAGGAGCTAAGTTCCTATCTTTGAGGTTATCATATTCCTTATGCTGTTTTCCACTATAAATTAAGGAGTCAGAAAATTATTCCATCATTAGAATCCGTAGCCCTGCAGTTTACCACAACAGTTACTGTTTCTCTGATTAGGATTTGATTTCTATAAAAAAAAGTCTTGTTACTAGTAGTGACTGCAAAGTCTGAAATACAAATTGCATTCACCTCACCTACCTACAGAACTGGTTAATGCAAGTTGGCTTCCAGCACTAACAGATCAAATCAACATTGATTTCAGGGCACAGCTAGAAACGTAAAGATTAATTCTTTTTAGCAAACAAATGAAAGTGCATATTTGTCTATCTTGCTACACTGGCTGAGTAGTGTAATTAATAGCAGTGGCGCTGGCATTCATGGATAGGTCTTAGACAATGTATTTTATTGGCATTTTGCAAACCAGCAAGGAACTTAGGATGTGTCATTTTGAAAACAGAGGTTATACTTTAAATTTTCATCAGCATAAGTTTGGAGTCACCACTGTAACTACGTAAAAGGAGACTATGGTCCGAGAGATTATTTCTATCAAAGTAGAATCCAGAGACCTCCGTTAGATTAAGGTCCCTGTGCTAGGCACTGGTAAAGAGACGCATGCAAAGTCTAAAGCAGTTTAGCAGAGTTGTATGTTTTAACACAGCTTGACCAATGGCTTGCCATAATCTTAAACTCATGGTTTCACCATGGCTTTTATTTATTATCATATGCCTTTCCAGCCAGGAGACATCCCATTCCCTCCTCAACACCCTTTAACTCCATTCAAGAAAATCACTAAATAATGAACGTTATTTATTTTGGGTAAAGTTTGCCCACTCTTAGGGTACATTCCAAAGTCATCAGAATGAATTCCCACCCTCTCCTCCCCAATTCTTAAAGAGATTAAACCAAACCATTATCGTTAAAGTCAAGGATACATACACACACACACACACACACACACACACACCTTGACAAATAATGTAATCTACTCGCCCGTGGTGAGTACATTACAACCCGGAAAAACCAGCGCAGAACGATCTGTGCATGCGCAGAACGCAGAACCGTGTGGCTGGCGAGTGGGGCTCACCACCGCTTGGTGAGCTCCGTGTGTGTGTGTGTGTGTAAGTAACAATCACTGTTTCCTAGTTCATCCAACACTTGAGCTAGAAAAGGAACCAGTGGTGGAGACACCCTATTTTCAGATAACTTTTTTCTTTAAGTTGTGGCAAAGTTGATGATCCCTCACTGTCAGGATGCAGCTCTGGCATGGTCCCCCAGCCAGTCCATCTCCCTTTCACAATCAGAGATACCTTAGATAAGGGGCTAACTTCAAGTCTCAGGCAAAATTCCAAGGAAAAAGCTTTCACCTCACTGCACTCTGAGCCATCGGGTTCTCTCAAAATTTCACCTTTTCTAGGGCACGTAACTAGTACTTCCCCTACAATTGCAGGGAACCACGCTTCTTCATGCAAGGGTATCAGCACTCGTGATGGCAATAATGAATAGGAGCGCCCGTACTCCAACTTTACTACAAGCCCCAGCCCAAAGGCCACAAAGCTCCAGCCCAAAGGTCTATCTAGTCCAGCCTCTGTTTCATTTTCCCACACAATGGCTACTGCTTATGCTTGCTTTTTTTTCTGCCTACCACCACTCCTACCAGGAAGTCCTTGACTTTTCTCCCATGCTCTTTAGGAACTGCCCACATAACAGTAGTAGGGAGCCCTCCAGCAGGCTGCTTCTGTCCTTCTGATGGAAGGAAAGCTTATTTATATCATACCTTCTCACTCCCCTGCAGGCCATGTTCTCAGACTAGAATTCCCATTCAGCACTCTGGGAAGGACAACCCCTAGAATGGCTCAGGGGTGGTCTCATTCCTGAAGGAGACCCCTTCACTCTCCACTGCTGCCTCTATCAGAAGCAGCAGCACAGGGTGTCAGCTGGGAGCTGGTCTGCAAGGGGAGCAAGTTTAAAAACCAGCTCCCCTTGCAGACCAGCTGCCTGTCTCCCTATGCTGCTGCCTCTTATAAAGAGGCAGTAGCACAGGGTGGCAGCTGTCCCTGTTTGGGGAGGAGGGGACCTGAGCTCCCAAACCAGGCATGAGCTAGAAATGAGCCGGGGTCCTGCCTGCCCAGCTGGCTCCTAAGACATTTTAAATGCAGAGCTACAGCAGGGCTAGGCCCCAGACCCAGCATGAGCTAGGCTGTCCAGCAGCCTGGCTCAGTCCTGCTAAAAAAAAAATTAGTGGTGGGGAGAGGAAGGGAAATGCATGTAGTCTATAGCATTAACCTATACGCTTTTGTTTAACAGTTAATCGACTATACTATTACATCCCTAGAATGGCTTGGTCCAGCATTAGCCAATTTAGTTCTCACAAATGTAGGGCTACATGGGATCTCAAGTTGTCAAAGTCCAGACTCCTCGACTATAGCAGAACCAAGTAAACCTAGACAGGTGTTTGAATGTCTTAAACAGGTTGGGCAATGATGGAGTTTTCCCAGCCTCCTTGGAACCTACGCCAGAGTTTAACTACCCTTATTAGAAAGCTTCTAATATTTAAATCTAGATCTCTCGATAAAGATTAAGCCCATCCCTTTTTGTCCTACGTTCATTGGACACCGATCCAGTAGATCCCAATCTTCTTTATAGCTGCCCTTAATATATTTATAAGGTCTCCCCTCAAGCTCTCAGGACTAAACAGGTTTTTAAAACCTTTCCTTGTAGTTTGCCTTTGTGCCTTTAATACAGTCTCCTTCAGAAACTGCTAGCTTTCCAGAACAACTTCTTTTATTTGATGATAGTGTCCTGAACCAAATCTGGCATACGTCAAAGTAGGCTCCTTGTGAGGGACAGATATCTGTTGCTATCTTCTAACAACCATGTTTTTTCCAGGTGCGATATCCCGGGAGCATCTCCTGGGAGCATCTCATCCACATTACTTTAATTGTGGCCAAGCTTTAAGATTTTTCTCTGAGAAGTTGGTGGACATTTTGGGCAAATAACCATTTCTCCTAAAACAGTATTAGGTGACCACTTGAGACCTGTTTATTTAGAAAATTCTTTTTATTCAATTTAAGTTTGTACCATTTGATGTTTTTGATTACTCAAAGAGGCTTCAGCTGAACGTGTCCAACTTCTTCTCACTCATGTGAGAGGGACCAGGTTTCAAACCATAAGTCTGAATACTGAACAAAGTGTTATCCTGAGCTGCTTCTCTCTACCTATCAGTGTTCGGTTTGCAAATGTTTTGATGACGTGTACCTTTATTGACACTTTTGCAGTGCAGGCTTCAAGCTAGATCTTTCTCTCTGCCAACTACATCCCTGACAACAAAACAGAGGTAAGTGAAATCAGAACTCTCAATTAGGTGACTACCCACTAACACGATGAATCCTACAGCATATTTGAAAAATGCCAAACGGAAAAATTTTAATTTTAGTCCACTTTCCGAGCCAACTTTTTCTGAATTGGCCAAAGGTTTAAGTGCTATCACTATTTCATCCACTGATTCCACAATTAGCACTGTGCTGGCTACATAATTAACGGCAGTGATCTAATCAAGGCATATTACTAAAATGAATTTAGTTAGCCTGTACAGGCAGTCCCCAAGTTACGCGGATCTGACTTATGTCGGATCTGCAGTTACGAACGGGGCCCTCTCCCTGGTCTCCAGCAGACCAGGGAAAGGAAGCAAAGTGGCAGAGCACGCAGGCAGCGGACAGCCCAGAAGCGTCTGGGCTGTCCACTGCCCGTGTGTTCCGCCGCTTTGCTCCCCGGCCTCCTGGTCTGCAGACCAGGGAGTCGGGTAGCAAAGTAGAGCAAAGCCGCAGAGCCCGAGGGCAGCAGGATAGCCACGCCGCGTCTGGGCTGTCCCGCTGCCCCCGTGCTCCACGGCTTTGCTCCGGACGCCTGTGGTACAGCAGCTGGGGCGCTGCCGATTGGTCCCGTAGCGCCGCTCTGGGCGCTACGGGACCAACCCGGCAGCACCCCAGCTGCTCTGCCCCAGGTGTCCCCAAGTCAGCCGCTGCTGAAACTGACCAGTTGCTGACTACAGGAAGCCCCTGCCCCGGGCTTCCTGGAATCAGCCGCTGATCAGTTTCAGCAGCAGCTGAATCTGGACGCCAGTTCCGACTTACATACAGATTCAACTTAAGAACAAACCTACAGTCCCTATCTTGTACGTAACCCGGGGACTGCCTGTAGTTACTACATTAAAGCTTTCTGCGGTGGCAACATGCCCCTGTTGAATATCTGACCTAAATGTGAAAGGAGGACTCTTTTCCCCACTTACAAAAACTTCAACTTGAGTCACTATCATAACACAGCTAACATTTTACAGAGTTTGTGAGGGAGGCCTAGGCATTTCAAGCTCAGCCAAAGCAATTGACTCAATAGGTTAAATGTGACCTAGATATAAACAAATGCAATGTGAACAGTATGCTTGAATTCTTGTGCATTCATAAGTTGAATATTTGCTGTGTCATGGAATGGCTGGGAACCAAGCCAACCTGTTACGGTCTTCACGTGATTCTCAAGGTATCAGCAGCTCAGGCCAAAGAGACAGACCCAACTCACACACCACATACACAAACCAAACCACACACCACAAACTCTCTCCAATATGGATACAAGATGCTGCAATAATTAATTAGCCTTGTTTGTGACCACTGATTCTAAACCAGTAAAATGCCTTTGTAAAAATCTGTTCTCCAGATCAGCAATTCTTCTACTGTGGGACTGCAAAGAGAATCACTCACCATCCTGTTCTAATGGAGTTATTAGAGCTGGTGTTAAGACTTGTCAGGACCTAGAGCAGAAGCCGAAACCTGAGGGCTTCAGCTTTAGCCCCTCCTACTCAAGGTTGCACCTCCCTCCCTCCCCACCACCACCACCGGCTACCGGACTCAGGCTTCGGTCTCCCCTTTCTGTGTTCATTAGGGATATAAAAATCCCTTTTAATTGGCTAACTCCCCCCAACCTTCCCCACCCATCACTGGGCTGCAATGCCCTCCGCCCCATCCCTGACCGTCTGCAGGCAGGGGCTGTTCCAACCTAGCCAGAACAGCCCCCTACCCATGGGGAGCCCACAGAAGGTGGGGAGCTGCTCCAGCCCCACTGGTTAAACCTTCACATCCCTAGCAATCAGAGTAATTTTTGTTGTCAGAAGGGGTTTGTGGTGCAACTGAATTGGAGAACCCCTGCTCAAGAGGACTTCAAATATCAACATCCACAAGAAATTAGTTGGCCCAGTTCTTCCTTAAAGAAGCTTACAGTAGTCTCTGGATTTCAGAGATAGTAAAGGCCCCATGCTGAACAAAATTATTCTAGTGACATGCCCAGATTACTGGGTCTGCTGAAGATAGGGTCTTTCCTTAAAAGGGTCACCATGCCCTTATACAGTAGCTACATGACAGTTTACTACTTGCAAAGAGGAAAACTTGCTGCACTTCTACTTTTTCCACACCATTTTTATTTAATGTTATATTAAGATGGTAATGTTCTACTGTCAATTTAAAATTTAGAACTAGTAAGTTATTCCTAGATTGAATATAAACATAGCACATGAGCGTGTATAACTAATTATTGTACCAGGAGAGTTTTTGATTTTATAAATATGTAATGATATTCACCTGTAAGGTATGAACAGAGCCCAGACTTGTGAGTAAGGATGTTAAAATGCGGTCAATTGACTAGTCAACAGGATCTGCTGAACTTTGCGTACAACCCAGGGCCAGCGGGAAGTCAGGCTGACTCCAGGCTGCACAGGGGGGTGCCTTCTTTGAAATGCACAAGAGTCCCCAGCAGGGGCTCTTGTGCATTTCAAAGTCATGGAGGCCGGGGTCAGTGGGGGACTTAAACCCCCGCTGACCCCGGGCTCTATGCTATGGGCTCCCCCCTTCCCCTTTAAATCGCATGGAGGTGCCAGTTTCAAAGGGGAGTCGGCACACAGCTGATCCTGAGATCAGCTGTACAGTAGGCTGCCCCTTAAAAATGCCACCTTTTCATGATTTAAAGGGGCAGGAGGGGAACCTGGGGTCAGCTGGGGATTCCTCAGCTGATCCTGGGCTCCCCGCAGCATTTCCCCAGGACTCAGGATCAGCTAGGGAATCCCCAGCTGACCCCAGGCTTCCCCTATGAATTCCCACAGAGGCGATATTTTAAAGGGGCAGCCCACCAGACACCTGATCCCAGGATCAGCTGTGCAGCTGCCACCTTGGGGTTTATATACTCCCCCCCTTTTTGCTACCTCTGTTTTAGAGAGGCAGCAAGATGGGGGGAAATTGACTAGTCGACATTACTATCCGATAAGCAAGTGCTTATCGGATAGTCAACTAGCTGACTCGTCTTTAACACCCTTACTTGTGAGCTGCAAAAGAAAAAAAACCAGCAGTAGGATAACTATGTTTGAGGTACCGGTAATCCTGTAAAGCACCGATTTTTTAAAAAATCATTATGCCCCTCTTATATTACTTCAGTAGTAACAGAGAATTTTGACATACAAAAGAAAAATTCAAAAGACTCAAGTAAAAATAACTCGCTTGCAGAGTGGACTAAAAAGAAAAATCACTTTCGAATTGTGCATAGAAGTCCCTGAAGAAGCTTCTTTTCTACGGATATCTGATAGTATATGTTGACTTGAGTAAAAGGTCACAAATAGTGGCCATTTTACACACCAGGCTTGTCTCAACTTACCAGGAGATCAACACTGCAGAGATAGGTCTCGTGGGGTTCAGTAGTAAGAGCCCACTAAATTGACTGCAGATCACACTCCTGTCTACTCTGGTACTCCACCAGCTCGTGAAGAGTAAGGGAAGTAGACGGGAGTTTTTCCCTGTTGATCTGCAGTGAGCAGGGCAGCAGAAATTTGACCTAAGGTACAACCACTCCAGTTACACAACTCCAGCTACATGAGCACAGGTTGGACCACTCTTGTCTGGCATCCTTGGAATCTGACTGGTCCTGGATGAGGGAATTTGCCAGACAAGGGGAGGTCCCCTGACACCACTCCCTCAGCTAGCTGGCTGCCCCTCCCCGTTGTCAGCTCCTTCAGCCCAGCTGGGCTGTCTGCCAGCCAGCCCCAATCCTACCTCCACTACTGACTAGGTAGCTCCAGCCTTGCTGTCAAACAGCACGTTGCCTGATCAGGCTGCAGCAATCCCAGCCCCGCTGATTGTCAGGCTGCAGCAGCCGGCTTCCCCTCCTGGGCTGTTACGGCTGTAGCCCCAGCTCTACTGCTGGGCAGCAGGTAGCCCCAGTCACACTGCCGCCATTATCACTGCCCAAGCAGCTGTGGCACCACCACTTCGCAGGCCAACACGGTCCAGCCAGGCTTTCCCTCTTGGGCTGCTGTAGTGCCATCCCCGCTGTTGGGCTGCAGACAATCCTGATCGCACTCTGCCGTGGCCCCACTGCTAGCAGACTTGCAGGGTTGCGCCAGCTCCCAGCTGCCGGCCATTCTGCCCTGGGGCTTTCATCCAATAGCATCTGATACATGACTTCCTGATGCTGTGATAAACGGAATGTTCTCATTTCACTCGGTACCTAGAATTTCCTTCCTCCTCTATCGCATGTAACAATTTATAAAGTTTATTAAAAACACCACACCAATATCAAACTAGTGGTGTTCACAATGCTCAAATTTGAAAGCACCTTTTTAAAGATTTGAAGGGAAATTAACTTTGAGCAACAGCCAAATCAGATGCATGAAAAGAAAGAGTAACCAACTGAAGTGTGTAATGTTTTTACTTATAGCACGTTTGTAATGCATTCAGTTTTTGTGGTTTTCTTACAGAAGACAGATTTTCATTAAAGATTAAGGTGTTTAGAGAATCTTTAAATTCCTTTGCTGCATAATATCCACCAGCTAAAACCTTTTCTGGGCAACTCACGGTAGCAGGCTTCTGACTGGTTTTCTAAAATCAAAGATTCCATCAACCTTTTGAAATTATGAAATGTGTCTAAAGTGTATTGCTCTTCAGTAGAGAATAATATATAATGGCCAAAGCTGCACTGAACAGTGCATGTAACCCTCTGAAAGATCATGGCATGGTACCTTGTAACTAAATTTTAGTTGGCTTGACCAGTTTAGTTTACCTCAGCTCACTAATGCCATGATCCATCTAAAAAGGTGAAGATATCAACAGAAAGCTAATAATATATTGCCAGTTACTGTTTGTGCATAGAGGACAAATTCAGAAATACAAACTGGAAATTATGTTAAAGTGTGTTTGCCAGACATGGAGGGAAGTCACCCCATAGTAAACAAAAGAATGCAGTTCAGCAACCTCCAAGATATTTCAAAGGTACAAAAAGAGACAGTCACAATGTAATTTACATAAAAAGGGGAGAAGAATTTCCCTCACCAGCAGGCTGCATGCTTTCTTCCTCACAGCTTGCAAGAACTTTACTTTGAGAGAGTAACCTTCCAAAGACTCTCTCAAGCATTCATTAGACTATAAAGGAAAGAGGCACTGAGAAATACTGATATCAGCCACTGCGTGTTGCTAGTCAAAAAGCACAGCAAGAGCAGCACCTGGTCTGTCACATTCTGCCCTCCAATCACTGGTAGCTCTGTGTGTTTTAATTCAATTCTGTAGACTGGATCATACCAAAATATATAACAGACATTTTAACTTAACATAAGAATCAACATTAAAACAAACCCTCGCCCTCATCTAGATCCCATCTCCTGCAGGACTGTTCCACTTCTCTTGGACATACTTCCAGCAGAGTCTAAGAATCTTATATCAATTGGGCTTTATATCTTAACAGCCAAGACCTTTATCCACAAATCAATTGATCAGTGCTTAGTGTGCTACTGCTTGGAGGAGTTTTGGACATTTGGGTAGGCTTATGAAGTCCTGAAACCTCTTGGGAAATTCTCTGTAGCCTATCCTGGTTGATCACACATTCAAATTGAAGGGAGGGGTGGATGGGGGAAGCCTGTGGAGTAATCAACCTTCAAGCATTTATGTTATTTGCCAATCAGTTTAAAACAGCTGAGAATTTAAGAAGAAACCTTGAGAGAGAAAGATAGCTTCTGTTTGTCCATAAGTGCCATTGGCTTTAACTAGGCAACAACTTTACAAAACAGAAGGATTTGAACACCATATATGAAAAAAGCCAAGTAAATCTGTTGCATCATTTGTTAACGGGCAATATTCTTTTAAATGAAATCTGGGACTTCAATTTCTAGTTTGAAAAGCCTTCAACATTTGTGTGTCATCAAAAAACAGATAGGTCTTCTGCATAGCCCAGGGAATTACAGAAGTTTCTGTTTTGTCATCTCTTTCCACATCTGAAGTCAGCTTTTATGTCAAGGAGAAGAATTTGTACACTGAATTTTAATTTTAAGTCCTACATGTTATCTCTTGAAAGAGACTATTTCTTCCTCCACACTTCAATAGGCATTGATTTAAATAATGAGCTATTTTAAAACTGTTTATGTTCAGAGGAAAAAAACTAGTTGCTACGCCCAATACTGCAGCTGCCCTTGCATAAATGTGAGCTCTGATAAGCTATGCTTTTCAGTTTTGACACAGCAAACAAGGATGTCACTATAAGCCCAACTCTTAGCAAGAGAGCCAGATTCATCTTCATTGCCTAGAAGACAGTGGAAATGCAATGGTAGAAAAGTGATTCATTTTAATTAGGTGTATTTATTGTGCTAGCCTGGTTTTTTTTAGAGGGAAACAAGGACAACCAGAGAACAGTGCATGTGAATACACCTATATATTAATAGTCCCCATAAAATAAGCACTGTTCAGGACAGTGCAGTTACCCAGTGTTTTGCAAAAGCAAGCAGTGGTTTTCACTAATGAAGTGTTCCCTTTTACTGAAAGCTGTCCTTTGGTCTTAAAAATCCTATAGCCAAGCAGGGACGGCCCACAACATTTTGGCACTGGAGGCGGGGAGCTCAAATGATGCCCACATGCCCCCTCGCTGGACCAGCAGCAGACAATTTTCTACACTGTGGGTCCTCCCACATTCTCCCCTCCCCCGGTCTGGCATCTGAAGCAGCCGCCTCAGGTCCCTTGGCTACAGGGCTGGCCTTACCATATGTTCCCTACAAGTTGAGAGCTGAGGCAGCCACCCAGGAGAGATTCAAGTACTACCCAGCTAATTAGTAGAGCACCTACAGGCAGCAATGTGTGTTTCTGCTGGTGGTGCACATCCCCACATATGTTGTTACACAAAATTTATTCCATCCATGGATGGGAAAAAATTAGATGGATCACTGCAAGGAACTCACTTATTTTGGGAAAAGATTACAAAAAAAGCATTTCTGCTTTTGATTTTTAAAAACAAGTACATTTTAGCTCTGAGAAAAAGTGTTTCATTTTTTCAAGGTTGTTATAAAGCAAAGCAAATCAATAACTAAGATTGAGAGAAATATGACAGCTAGACTGTACCTCTAAAGCAAAAAAGTCTACAGGATGGGGACCTGAAGATACCTTTGCATGCATGTGTGCACACAAGCTGGTTAAGTTGAGTCCCAAAAACGTCATTTCATGATTCCTCCCCAAAATCCTTAGGTCAGCCCTGGGCTTTCTACTAAGATCATAGGAGACAGACTGCCTCACATTGGAGATGATTACAAAGCTCTCCCAAAGATACTACAGCAAGCTTTGAATTTACTATATCTGCATACATGAAAAAGGTTTGAATAATGTGGCAAAATTCAAAGCATGGTGTCAAGACTTAAAACAAAGAGCTCCATAAACAGAGCTCTGTGGTCAGATGCTGTGATGTCTGGAAAAGGGTGGAACCCCTCCCATTCAGGTAACTAAATCACCTGGAAAGGTTTAAACCCAGTGATGATGGATCTTCAGAAGTGTTGGCAAGGCCAGGAGAGCCAATGGGAAGAGTGTAAGATTGTATTGGAAGCAGTAACCTCCCTGCTGTAAACGGTGAGTGGCCAGAAGAGCGATAGAGATAAAAGGAACCAGGCATGAAGTTTTCAGCAATATCCATGCCTAGAAAGGACTGAATCTTGGAATAACACGTATTCAGATGCTGCCCAGCTGATTAGTGAACAGGGAGGCTGTGTCTACATTGGCGCGATCTTGCGCAAAAATGTCCACTTTTGCGCCAAAACTTATCTACATTGGCCACGAGTTCTTGCACAAGAACACTGATGTTTTAATGTATAAAATCAGTGCTTCTTGTGCAAGAACTATGATGCTCCCACTCAGGAATAAGCCCTCTTGCACAACTGTTCTTGCGCAAGAGGCCAATGTAGACAGGCAACATGAATTTCTTACGCAAGAAAGCCATATGGTTAAAATGGCCATCAGAGCTTTCTTGTGCAAGAGAGCATCTACACTGGCATGGATGCTTTTGCACAAAGGCACATGCCAGTGTAGACACTCTTCTGGAAGAGTTCTTGCACAAAATCATGCCAGTGTAGACGTAATGTTTAATTAGATGCAATTTTCAGGTTATTCTCTATTTTTTTGGTTTGTGGGACTCCTCCGTGCAGAGCCACATAGGCTCCCTGTACACCAACCTTTAAACAGGGAAACAATTCTCCGTGCTTTTAATCTGCCTTTTTTCAGTCTCTCTAATACCTAGCAACCAAGTGTGCTTTACCAAAACATCTTTGTTTTATCTATAAAAATTACCTTTAAAATTATGATTGATTCCTGTGTCCTAAAGGCAGAAGGTTCTGTGTGCACATTCCTGAGACTGAATGTCCGCTATTAAGAAATGGCAATTTGTTTTAAACATCTCATGAAGAAGGGTTCAAAAGCTTAAGGTTACCCCACCAGAAGAAATTCTCAACTGGGCCTTCCTGGGTGCAAGAAGTTCTTGCATCTGGGTGGTGAAAGCGTACCACCAAAGGTCAGTGAATCTGTGACCTTGGGGAGTTTAAGTGGAAGCCGTTAGCGGCAAGTTATTTTAAGGCCTCTCTCAGGCCCCCCTCAGGCCCCCACCTTCTGCATTTCAAGGGGCAGAGTGGGGGACAGCCTTGAGTGGCACAAAAAACCCCAAAACCTCCCACAACAGTAAAGCAGCTTTCTGAAGAGCCTCTAGGAAAAAGATGTCAGGTCTAATTCCAACAGGGCTTTTATTTGTTTGTATAAGCCTTCTTTTGGTTTCCTTTTAAGGTGAACTGAATCTTTGTAAGTGATCAAATCATCAAGTTCTCCATGGGCACAACTTGGGTCTTGAGAGATTGTTATATTATATGGTGCACATTGATCTTCCTGTAAGGAAGATCAGATCTTTAACATTTTATTAAGACTTACTTTAAACCTGTAACTCTAAAATAGATGCCAACATTTTAACCATTCTTTTAAAGTCAAGGTGACACAGCAAGGCCATTTAACCCAAAAAGTGCAGGAGGCAAGTGACACAGGATTAATCCTTTAGCCCAACAGCCAAAGTGACAGAGAAGTTCACAGACATGCACTGGACTGGAAAAGAACATGGTCACTGTATGTTGTGTGGGACTGAGGGGAATGATCTCTCCATGGAACAGAACAACCAGAGAACCATACCTTTTCCCTCTGGAGACTTGGTTACAACCAAAGCTATGAATTGACAGTACTCTAGAGAAGCCCATAACTAAAAGTAGTATTGTGGCTGAGAATGGCTGAGGTACATTTGCAAAGGTTGTGCAAACTTCTGCAGACATGTCTGCCTGTGGTCCTCATCTTCCCAACAGACTTTAGAAAACTATCCAATATAAATACCTATATCTGACCCACTTCAATGGAAATAACCAAAGGCAAGTGAAGACAAACCCAAAAGACCCATTTCTGAAACAGGCAGTAAAAGACTGCCCAGTGGGATGTTTTAGTTTAAGCTAAAACTGAAGAGCTGAAAAACAAGGCTTTTAAAGAACCACACATGTACACATTTGAACTTGCATCATTTATATCTGATTTTAATTTTGTAAAATTAGTCTGAAAAGATTTTATAGTTGGGATTAGTTTCAGGAAAGACCCAACAGTGAAGAAAACAAGAGATATTGCTAAAGACTCTTGCAAAGCTCCACAAAGCACTGATTGTTCACAGTCTTTAGCAAACAGTTCATGTATCAGGTGACTCAATGCATTCAGAATAGTGCCTTCAATTCAAACCACAGAACAAGTACAGGGGGTTACACCTTTTGTGCAAGAATCAAATATTTTAGCTTTTACACTATTAGTCCTATCAATTAAACAAAATTTCCTAGTACTGACAGGGAACTGCTTTTCTTACAGACTAGTATTTTGCTCTAGATGACAAGGCCATCCAAAAGTTATGAAAGCATGATGTTATACATTTGGTGATGGTGAAAGAAAAAAGTTGTGATAGGAGATTAGTATATTTTTATTCCCCATTCTGTTCCTCTTTATGGAGGCAAGTGAAATTAGAGAAATAAATCTATAATAGATTAGAGAAAAATAAGAGTTTGAGCAAAATAAAGCCAAACTTTGATAAACCAAATATTACATAAAACAATCCTGCCACTTAAATTAGCTGAATGCGCTACTTTTTACACCAAAATATGCTGGGTGAAAGGTTTAAATAATTATTTGTCTTTCAGGAAAAAAACCCTCAAGACTTATGATTCGAGTTAATAAAAAATATTTGCTAACAATTAAAACTGAGTCAACTCTATTCAACTGTCATTTTAGTGACAAGAAATTTTTTTACTGTTACAAATCACAAATTAATTATGGAAAGAGTAATGGAAACTTCACGAGTTTCTGATTAGATTTTATTATGTATGGTAATTATTCAATAAAATGAATGTTTGAAATTGAAATCCTACAAATTTTAAAAATCTTTTACTTCCCTTTTGCAAGCACATTAACAACAATCCTAATACATATAGGAAAGTTCAAGAAATTAAATACAAGTATAATCTATGCAAAAGGACTTTACCCAGTCAATGACAGGCATCACCTGCTAGTCCTTTATATAACTAGAAATATCTACAGCAATTTACTGCCAGTAGTTCGCTAACAAATTAGAGCTATTTTTGACAATATTAAACATACAAACTAAACATTAAAACTAAGCAAATGTTTTAAGATAACTTTAAGATTTCATTTATAAGGTGTATTTACATATTCTATGAAGTCCTATCCCCTCCTGCAGAGTTCAATGCAGCTGTTTTTCAGCAGGAAGATTTCAAAATCAATTCCCACAGTATTTTGTAAGCTCAATGCTACCAGAAGATGATTGGAGGGAGATGGGGTGGGGAAGAGAGAAGAGAAAGTAGAAAACAACAAAATTGGTTCTGATCTCAAGTGCTTGATCAGGAAAGCATACAACTACAGTGAAACCTTTATTATCCAGCACTCTGTTAACCAGAAAACTTTAACCAGCACTGCCCCCAGCCAAAATACTGTCACATCTATAGGCACACAGGCCTGGCTTGGTTTACCGTGATTGGCTTAACAATTTAAGTACTAATCATCTAACTCAAGATATAAATGTGAGACCAACTGCCTCACACTACAAAACTACCAATATTAAAAACCTGAGTTACACTATTATTGTCCATTGGTTTTTCCTAGGTTGATGGGACCCTCAGATAACCGGAATTTTTAGATAACCAGAACACCCTAATCCCCGAACATGCCAGGTAACACAGGTTTTACTGTAATATGGGATGTTTGGTCAAATAAGGGTTTGAAAGACCCCACAACGACAGAAGTTGAGAGCAGTTCAGAAGACACCTCTTAAAATGTTTTTCGAAAAGCCAGTTAAGGTGTGTGGTTTTTTTAATTTAGTGTATGGGAAATGTGTCTTGAACAAACTCTGCTGTCTCAGTCAATAGTCTTCTGTTATTGGGTAAGCTACATGCAGTGAATTACATAAATAGAGCTGGATAAACTAGTCTGGGTAAAGATCTTACTCTCCCAAGAACCAGACCTTCCTGAAGGGCTGGAATGTTTCATTAGGCCAAGGATCTCAAACTCAGGGCCCGGACCTGTGCACAGCTGCTGCCACGTGAGTCCCTGTGACTGCGGATGGGTTCGGGCCCCTCCTGCAAGATGAGACCCTGCTCCACTACACTTCTTCCTGCCCCTGCTCAACCCATTGTGCCCCCTCCTCTCAAACCCCCTCTGAGGGACACAGCTCCAGGGATTACTGAGGGGCCTGGTATGGGGCAGCAGCAGGGTGGGAAGCATGGCATTCCAGTGCCATCTGCCTTGGGAGATGGTGGTAGAGTGGAGCAGACTGCTGCGCAGCTTGCTTCCCTACAGTTCCAACCACCACAATGACAGCATAAGAGATGAGATTTGACCCCAGCTGCCCCAACTGTTGGCCCCAACTGCCGCATGGTCCCCCGCAAAGTATGGGGCCCAGGGTGGCCATGCCAAACCATACTATGGATGGGACAGTGCTGCACATACTTCACCTGAGCCAATGGCACAGAGCTAGCAACTGGAAGCCACTCTACCCCCACTGCACTACCAGTGGGTTTTTTTCCCTCCAATCTCTTAGGGGAAGCATTGGGTGGGTTAATGGAGACACCCCCTTCCCAGAGCCCTGCCACTGGCCTATTAGAAGAATGAGAGGACTGGCACTGGTTCAAAGGTAAACTGAGTTGGAGACTCCAGAATTAGACTCCCCCAGCCTCCCCTCTCAAAAAATTCAATCCTTTTGTTTCAACAATCACAGTAAGAGGCTGCTTCTCTTCTTCCCCCCACCCTTTATGACTTCACCCATTTTCTCTTTAGATCAGTGTTTCCCAAATGGTGCTCCACCAAACTTTCACATTTCAAAGGGTTCTGTGGGCAAATAAAATTGGGAAACACTGCTTTAGATGACCACATGGTCCCATCACCTCTGCAGGCTTAAGATGAGGGATGAGTATTTCTAATGTTGGATCAATTCAAATAATTTTCAGATGACTCAATGGCCCATTCACTAATCCTGCTGCTGAAGTAACCCAAAACTAGGAGCATAGAGTACAACCTGCTCTTCTGGCATGGTCTTAGCCGCACCTTTCAAACACCCTCAAGTGTGGAATATTCTTGCATGTGAGAAGCGCTCTTCTATTTTTACTCCTTGTGACCAAATTCACCACATGTCCATTCCAACAGCAGCATCTGCAAAGCGCTCCCACCAACTAATAATAAAATATTGGATCCTCATCACAACATACAAAAGCAGCAGGGAGAGTGAAGAAGAGGTATGGGAATGGACCAAAGAAAGCAAAGAGGCAGAAGACTATTAAAAAAAAAAAGGATAGTCCATAAATTAAATACAGCACTGGAATGTGGATGGGTCCTTTATTGTGCGTTACAATGTTACAAAGTGTTTAAAAAGGGATGAATTAGTCTCAGAAGTTACCAAAAGGCATTTGGGATTGTCCATAAATCCACAACCCAAATTCCATATTTGAAATGTAATTAAATAAGTTAATGCTGGGAAATGAATGAGAAAATCCTTGCAGTAGAGCTAATTGTGTCATAGCAACAGGAACATGAGATGCTATTGGCTTGCTACTAATAAATATTTTAGAGTTTTCTTTTGGCATTAGAAGAGTTACTTATTTCCCATTTAAAATCCACATATTAGAAACTTCAGTGACTGAACTCTTCGCTTCAAAGTCCAAATAGAGAGAGGAAAAAAAAGCTAGCTTATTTTCATTATCCATTTTACTATTTTAGTAGCTTCTATGAGCTAGAGTTGAAACCATTGCCTTTTAAACTTAACTCAGGAGAAAAATCTTAATGAAGTTAATGATTATTAAATAAAAGCCACAGTAATTACCCAACTTTCAAACTTTGGAACCTTTATAAGAATTTTTCCTCCACTAATGAAAGATTGAGATTCACAGACAGCATTTTTATATTGTGTCGAGCTAATGACCAACCCCAGTACAAGTAGGCTAAAATGCCAGGAAAGTTTTTAGATGACTAGGTCTCCAAAGAAGTTCTCTTGCTGTATTTCAATCCCCTATGTGAAAGTTTACCTGGGAGATATGGTTGATGGAAGACTCCATTCTCCGCAGCTGGGATGCTTGAATGTCCAGCAGTTGGAGTACATTGTTGGCCAATGCATTGATCTGATAAGCAACACTGGCAAGAGACTGGGTTGTATATGCTTTGGTCTCCTCTAATGCTTTCCTTTTATCAGGAGCCTGAAAAAACAAACAACAAGATGTCATTTCTGTAGGAACAGAAAAGAGAAGTTAAAAAAAAACCCCAAAAAAACTTAAAGAATTTTAGTCACCCAAAAGGCCTGATTATATATTTGCTCTGGCTGCACAATTCAAGTCAACATCAAGCAAAAACTTTACAAGAAGAGGAAAAAATACACTAAGATGCTAAAAACATATGGCAGTTTTGTTTAACAAACAACATTCTAGGCTAAGACGTGATTCTCTAAGTTGAGACATGACTACCACCAATTCTCTGGAGAAACGCTTTTATAACCCGCCTGTCCTTCCCTTCCAGAGAGATGCTTCCAATTCCCCCAACAAGTGAAATTCTGCTTCTCTCATCACAGTACCCAAGCCAATTTAAAGAGGGAAAGCATTTTCCCACAGCTGGGTGTCCCCCTGTGTATGCTATAAAGCCAACTCTACAGCTGTGTTGGCTGCTTATCCCACAGGAGGGAGGAGAGCACACAGTCAGGAGGATATGCATACAGACAGCTCCTGCATCCAGGAGCCTTTGTGAAATTATTCCTGTTCTGATGAGGATTTGATAAAGCTTCCTTCAGCAGGGGAAGCAGTCCCAAATGAAGAAAGGGAGTCATATACATTTGATGAGAGTATATGACCTAAAACAATAAAAGATCTCCCTCAGACTTCTCCCTGCAAAGAAACAAGAAACGTCAAGTTCCCATTGGCCACTGCAATTACTTTGGCTGCTTCTCCCTCCCCATGAAGACAACCTTTATCTGTTACTGTAGTAAAATCCATCTCTCCATCACCACTCACCTCAACCCTCACGTCCCAAACTAACAGCATCTTGGGAGAGGAGGAAAAAAAAAAAAAGACCACCACAAGCACAACCACCACTTACAGTGACATCTGTCTTTTCAAGTTTGCATCTGAACAATATGTGAAGCAGAAGTGTGAACCTTCCTGTTACCACACCTCTATGGAGTGTGAGCTTCAAAGCCAAACAGATTAATCCCCTAATTCACCTTTAGATCAACAATTCATATTAACCTGGTCCTTCCCAAAGCAGAAATTATTTTCTATTGGTAAAGTAAAATATGCAAGGAAGGAATGAAGTTTCATCATAAGGATCCTCTGCAAACATAAGGGTTTTGTGTTTTGTTTGGTTTTGGTTTATAGACCACCTAGTTCAGGGGTGGGCAATAATTTTTTTTTGGGGGGGGGGGGGAGAAGGAGGGAGACGCCACTCCAAGACTGTGGAAAGTGGTTGAGAGCCGTACTCTTCCATGATATTAATGGAGGAGATGTGGGGTCTGGAATGGAGGTTGGGTGCAGAAGGAAGCTTGGGGTAAGGGACCAGGGGTGTAGGAGGGAGACTGGAGTTGGAGGTAGTTGGGATGAAGCAGGCGATTGTGACCTATGGCAGGGGACTGGAGTGCTGGGGTTTGGGATGTAAGGATAGGAGGGGATTGTGATCTGGGGCAGGAGATTGGGGTGTCAGATCTGGAAGGGGGTATGGATGTAAGAGTGGGACAGAGGGTTTGGGTATGTTGAGTGGGGGGAAGCAGCAAGCTGAAGCAAGAAAAGGCTGGAGTACCAGAAGCAGGCTGTGGCCAAGAGACTTACTCATCAGTTGCCAAGCTAGCCTGCCTGCCGAGCTTAAAATGTTTCCTAGCCAGCCAACCTGCTTGCCTGGCCTTGTGTTTCATGAATAATTGAGCCCAGGAGAGGGAGCGTGGTTCTTCTTAGCTGCCTGTTATTCTAGTAAGCAGCTCCCATTGGCTGGTTTCTGTCAGAAACTGGCCAATGGGAATGTGCTGGGGTGGGGCGGGGCGGCTCCTAAAACTTCCCCTCTCCCCTCCAGTTTCAAAGCAGAAACGGAGCCCTGCAGCCGTGTTTCTGCATGGCATGCAAGGTAAGCTGGGGAGCCTGTCCGGGGGATGGGCAGGCCGCATCCAGTCTGCGGGCCATACTTTGCCCAAGCCTGACCTAGTCACAACAGCAGCTACACTTCCTTTGGGGGAAAAGGTTTCTATTCTAAACCCTTCCTTTCAATTCTAGATTTACTTTGTTATTCTTTAAAGAATAAAACATTCCTTGCAATATTTAAATTTAAACTAAGCACAGCAAAAATCAGGAAGCATGAGTTCAGTTGGCACTCCACCTCAATCCTGCATTTCCAGACTTCAGCTTGCTTAAATACATTCTTAAAATCTTGCATCATTAACTCTTTTGCCTCCGCATTTGTTCAATATTCATATATGATGACAAGATTGCGTTTTTAAAAGATTGCGTCAGGGGGTCAGAAGTAACTTTTTTACACTCAATATTTATAGTAAGATTAATTTCCAGCAATGGTTTAATAAAAAGCATTAGCAATGACTGGGGGCATATCAACCTCCATAAAAGGTTGGGGGATTAAAGACACTGAAATAGAAGACCCTCTGCAACAAGCATAAGAATGAAGTCGAATCTACGGTTTTGATTAGAGAGTAGATCACCACTATCACCATGTTTTGGCAGAAATCAAGGGAACCAAAATTGTGTGCAATACCACCAAAAATCTTTACTGAAACAATGCTATGTCCCCATAAGGGACATTGACCAGAGTTTTTGACTCAGAGTTGCTCCCACTGATCCAACTTTACTGGTAATGGTTAGGGTTGGCAACTTGCCCAACAGGATGCCATGTGTGGCAATGGCCTCCATGCCATCTGTCCAGGAAAGTTGGTAACCCTGATGATGGCAAGAGCAGCAAACAGACAGCTGTCATTTTAAATATCACTGCTCTAGCTTTACATGCTGTCAGCAGGGCTAAGCACAGTGCTTAAAACGACAACAGGTCTACACTAGCATTCCCAACACTGCTGCCAATAGTGGAGCTGTCAGAGCGGCCTCATGGTGATCCATTTCAGGGGACACATTTAAGGTGATAGCAACTGTCACAATGAATCCAGTCATTATAACCTGTATCTCAATGGTTCCAATGGCTGTGTATGTCTATGGACTGGCGGGTGAAGCAACAAGAACATGATACATAGCCACAAGACTTGCAGTAACCAGTTGAGAGATTGAGTGCTGTCAAATGGAAAAGATGAAGTGAAAACCTTTTATTTCTCTGGTTTGGTGAAATTGCAACTTAGTCATTTGATCAAATGTTTAAGCCCTCATTTTCAGTTACTGACTCAGGCACTTTAGTCACTTGAAGAACCAAAAAAAAAAAAAAAAAAAAAAAAAGAACCACCACTTTCAGCAACATGGTTACACAAAACAGTCTGAGGAAAATATATAGGAACAAAGGTCAGTCACCCCAACAGAATCTGGTTAGTACAATTCAAATTTCACTCCATAAAGGCGGGAACGGGGGGGGGGGGGGGGGGGGAGAGAAAGCAGAGAAGTTTCTCTTGACTCTTTCTGTAACTGTCTCGGTTAAACCTACCTAGAAATGTAGGATTGTTCATATACCACTAGCTCCCAGTTGTGCAAAGTCTTAGTATAGATTAAAAAAAATATCACATGGGGGGGGGGGTTGTTTTGTTTGTTTTTTGGAAGGGGTATGATTGTGAAGACAAAGGGGAACGGATTTATTTTTTGTTCCAAAACACTACAATGAATTTAAGACAGCTTTTTTTTCCCCCTCTAGCTTTGTCAGAGCATCAAGACCAACTGTATTTGGTATTTTCAGCTAGGGGATTTCCAATCATGTATTAAGGTCATGAAATTTTCCAATGTGGCAGGAAGTATTATCCAAATTTTACATGGGGTGAAATGGATGCACAAGCCAACTTGCCCAAGTTCACACACTGAAATCAAAACAGGGACAGACCTCTGGTCTTCTAGAAAGATTACTTCATCCATCCTCTCCTTGAACAGATGATCTAATACCAACCACCAGTGTTTTTGATGTCAGAAGTGTCACTTTCCTTTTAAGTAGTGCAATAAATGTGCTATTCCTCCCCCGCTCCTTCCCCCACACACAGAATAGCTTTGAAATTTAAGCCAAATCCTGGTTCCATTAAATTCAATAGTAGAATTCCCACTGATTTCAATAGCATCCAGATTTAATCCCATGGCCACCTGTGAACCATTAAATAGGGACAGCTGCTCAGATGATTTTCAACCCCTTGAACCAGTTCAAGCACATTTGGCAAACATGCCAAAGATACTATGGCTTCAGTAGCGATTCACTGCAAGTCATTAGTAATGATTTCAAGACTTATGAATGTAATTATTACCAAATATTCAGAATACAGGTGGGAAGAAAAAGTCACTTCTTTGTGGTTTATATTAAACATCAAACAGACCAGTGCTTCTCCAGTTGCACTAGAGCTGGTTGGAAAAAAGCTGAAGAGTTGAATTTTTTCCATTGAATTATCAAGTTTCAGCAAAGAACCCCAACATTTTCAGTGAAAGTTTCCCCAAAACAGCATCCCACTTTTAAAGCCAGATCTAACCTGCACATTTGCCACAACCTTAACTGCTGCCTGACTGAAGGAGAATGCCAAAAATTGGGCATGAAGCTTCAAGAGGTTGTGGGTAAAATTTATATGTACACAAGCCAGCGTGCAGCTCCAATTCCCTACCATTTCATGAGCTTTTTGGGGGGGAAAAAAGACTAAGTTCCTCGAATCACTTCCAGATTTTTAGTGATATGACTACATTACAATGATTTCATACTACGGACTCCACCCAAAATTATTGCCAGAGTAGGATGATCACATTCAGCGATTCCTCAACTCAGCCACCCCTTTCAGGAACAGATATTAAGCGATCTGCTCTCTCTAAGCTGTGTAGGTATAATGGACTAATAGTTAGAATACCACAGATATTCCTATGATGGTATCTGCATATAGGTGGCAATGCATAGAAGAACTCTTTCCTTTCCCAACTTTCCTCATTTCATCTGATTCTAACCATCTTCCTAACTACTCCAGCTCACAACCTTGACAGATGGCATGTGTGCCTAAAACTTTCTCCCACTCCTACCTGGTGATGCTTAACAGCATCTCAGAAATACATCCATTCACCTTTACTGTTACTGCAAACCTAGCTCACGCCTTCACTACCTTTTCTTAAAACAGTCTCATTTCTCCCCATTTCAGTTCATTCAATATGCAGCCCATTTCCTTATGAGCAAACCTTAAAGGCTTTTGATGGCTGGCACATTAACTCTGTACCATAAATAAAGAATGACTAAATAGAGGCACTACTTGCAGCAAGAGAAAGCACTACCCCTAGAACAGTTGGTTTCATTTGGCTGAAGTCAGCAGCTCCACAGGATGCAAAGTAAGTATGGCAGCATTAGGAAGGAAGAGCTGGCTCATCTCAGATAGTTTAAAGAGGATTTTGCCTCTCCATCCTGCAGTGTGTACTCTTCCATATTTTTCATCTTTATCTGTTGGAGTGTATGCCACCTTAATTAAAGGAAAAAAACAGGACAACCTTAGGGCAATGTTTTATCCATTGACAAATAATCACTAAGTTATACAGAGACAATTATTCAGTGCCCACTAACTCATCAGTTGTTAACATTCTAGTCTAGTCAACAGCCCAGACCCGCTTTGCATTCTGATTTACAGGAATAGTGTAGATTTATACTATACTTTGTACTAACTTTACAGCAAAGCCATATAAGGTCCCAAATCTGTGTTTGCTCCAAGAAAATGCAAGGATATTGCATCAGTTAAAACCAAATTAGACTACTTTGGTCAGTTTACATGTGGCAAACAGAATCAGTCATCGTCACATAGTAAAGGATGCTGTATCCTCTAGTCTAACAGGAACAAAAAATGGTCAATATACCAAATGAATGTAACATCACTCACGTTTATTCGTTTCCCTCTATTGCTTAGACGTTTTGGAAAGTTACAGTACGAAATTTATATTTCTTGATAAATGAGATGATCAGAACACTTCAGTCTTCTCCCCCTCCTTTGACTCATCCGTTCACTCTAGATCTGTGGTGTCTAGTAAGTTCTGACGCCAACTGCCACAATTAACTGGTCAAATAGCTACATGTGGCTAATGGCTTGCGTGTTGGACACCACAGCTCTAGATTATAGGTCAAAGTTCGAGCTCCACTAAAGCCACAAGGGATTTTGACAATGAATTCAAGAGGAGGCCAATATTTGCATGTAAGCTTTAACAGAAAGTGCCTCCCAGGAATGCCAATTTAGTGTGACAAAGCTGATAGCTTGACAGGACTAACAAGCAAGTCCCAAACAAGCTTGAGTAGTTAGGTCATAGCTGGATTTTGACAGCCTTCTCTGGGTCATAGCTGCTTGTACCACACACAAACAGTAACTATGATACAAGGACTATAGAGAAGATAAGCAAAATGAAGGAGTGAGAAAGGAAGAGTAGGAGGAAGAGATGGGAACACTGAACTGGTGCTGGTACCTGTTAATATGGTAGTTGTGTTATCCAAGGCCTTGTCTACACTGGCATGTTGTGTCACCAAAACCTGCCTTTTGGCTACAAAACAGTGAGAGCATTTACACTGCAATTCAACTTTTTTGGGGAAAAACACCCAGTTTGTGACAAGAGACTTCTAACCTCTGGAAGTCTTCCCCACCCTTTAATGTCAAAAAAGAGCCAGTGTGGACTGTTCGTTTTGTCGGGAGAACTGGCTTCCCCCAGTATTCTACAATGTCTGCCCTGATGGCTGTGCTCAGTGTTTTGTGATCTCTGCTACCCCGTAGGCATGCTTCATTCCCTTTCAAAGCTCTGGAATGCATCCAACAGCTGAGTGAGCTGTTCCCTTTGGGAAACAAACAAAAAAGTCATTGGAATGCTTCTGTTCTGCTACTACAGAGGGAGAGCTGGAGAGATTGCTGTGATGCTTTGACGTTCCTCAGCATGAAGATCTTACAGGGCTACGAAGGTATCCCAAGCAGCACAGGGATCCGCTCTACCTTCCCACGTCACTGCACTGTGGGATGCTTACCCATATTGCTTTACTCTACCTGTGGACAGGGAAGCTAGCAATATGGCCATGAAATGTTGACAGTAGGAGGCAGAAAGACTGGTTTGACCGGTTTTCACATGTTGACATTAATGTTGTCAACAAACCTTCCCAGTGTAGACAGTCTTTCACAATATCTTAGGCTAATTAAAAATTGGGGGGGGGGGGCGCACCGTGTAATTCACATTACAATTTCTACTAGAAAGGGACATACTTGTAAAAATGGGAACGGAGGTACATCCAAGGCAACTGGATTGGAGACTCCTAACCATCAATACTGAAACTGTCATCTACAAGGTAGCAATGCCACATGGCACAAGTACATCTTCAGAAAACAAATAGCTTCTCTATCCAGGAAATGAAGACACTGGTTCATTGTGCAGCCCCCAACAGCACTGAACTTGTAACAATGTACAACTCTCACGTCTCCATAATGAGCCTAAAAAATCTCCATCAAATCGCTGCTTCATCTCCTTGATGGATTTTAAGGACTTGGAAGGCTGGACTACAATTTTAAGGATTTATTCTAATTATTGTTGGCAACAGGCCTTGGAATTTCTGAGCTCTTCTCAGCTTATGCTCAGCTTCGTCTAACCATTCCTTGTCTGAGCTGCAATAATGTGTCTCAAAGGTTTAATTATCCCATTCATGCTAGGTAAGGTTTATCTACATGCCAAAAGTCTAAGTTGTACTGAGTATTAAGAATGATAAATCCAGAGATCCTTTTAAGTATTGAACTGCTACCTATTGAATTAGGTATGCGGCCCATGGATATCAGCTTGTTTTTATTCATAATTCATGAAGCTCTTTAAAAACCACTTTGCATATAGGCTGCTTTTATGGTGATCACATTTTGCTGCTGCTGCCACTGAGTTATTTTATTAGGACCTCAATCCACTGGGGGGGGAGGAGGGAGAAGAGGGGGAAGAATGGGAAGAGGAGGAGTCACATCAGCAATTGCTAGGGCAATAGTCAAGTCTCTATGCAGTCAAGGGAACTTCCAGCAGCTAACTGGAAGCTGCTCATGGGATTTGATCAGTATAATACAAAAAAAGTGCTTCCCAGACAGCATCAGGGTGTTCCTCCTCTTCATAGAGGAAACAGTATACAGCCTCAAAGAACGTGTGCCATAAAAGCAGAGGAAGGGACAAAAGAATTCTCCACAGAATTGAACTAATTTTAATTTACAAATAGGGTCCGTTTACAATTGTTATATTGTACAGAGGAGGTGGGGATGGATGTGTAGCCGGACAGGAACCCCCCCGTAACATCCATTTTTGCTAGCCTGGAGCATACAGGGCGCACAGAGCAGTAAAAGCCTTGTACAGAAGGCCCGTATATACAGGCTGCTGTGACCCTGAATGGCTGTAAACAGATACGCCAATTGCTGACCAAGAGGCTGCCAAGGAGTGCCCTTGACTGAAACCCATACTGATACGAACACACAGCCATCCGCGGGGAGAGGAATCTCTCGCCCAGTAAAAAAAAAAAAGTCCAGTACTCACAATTTAGTTCTCTCTCTTGCAAGTGTCAATTAAGTTGAAACTTGCTTGTAAGAACTGGCGCCACAAAAACAGACCAGTACAATTTGGCATCTTAGATAAGAAGATACGGGCCCCTATGGATATAAAGATGGGTCCAGCAGCACATTTACTCTGAGTGTCAATCTACCATCTATCTGCTGGTCGGGTTAGGTATTTGGCCTCCCGAGGTTCCACGGGGACACCCACCTCGTATTCGTCTTTCCTAGGGGGTAAAAATTGTACCTGGATGTGGTCCTTTGTCTTAAGTGTACACATAGACTTAGAGCTCTTTCAAGATTAAGCTGTCACTTGGTACCATTATTTCTATTTTCTATCTTTATTTTCTTTGTAACCATTTTTTAAGATCTAAATTTGCTAGCAGTTAAGAAATAGAGCAATAGCCATTGTAACCATATGATTTATAAGCTTCTTTAATAAACCTGTAACTGTTTAAGCTTTAACCTGACTCCTTCAGTTGCTGTAACAGAACCAAGCACAATTTAAAAGAACTTCAGGTGGTCATAAGGGACAGGTATAGGAAGAGCTTGTGTGTTTTGGATCGAGTCACTCCCAGGTGACAGATCCGTTGGGGCATCTCAGTCTTCCCTAGACTGCCCGCTGTGAAGGGATCCTGTATCCTAGCAGTTAAAATATGAGATGTAATAAGCTCTTCCTATAAACTCTGGGGCGTCTGTCAGCCTGTTGGCTGCCCGCCATGACGGGACCCCGGTCCTAGCGGTAAAAGACACGGACGTTAAACTTCTCAGAGCCTTGTGTCCCAGCAGTTAAAGACTCGGGTATAACACACACAGACACACACACAGCCCTGACCATCGGCTGACAGGATGAGAAGACAGGAGAAGCAGGATGTGCCAGATTCCTCCTGGAAAGTGTTTACTAATGTGCTTATGTAGGAATGACATTTGAGAAATTCTTCTGGTTTTCACATGCAATGCACCAGAAGTCAGATTCTTAAATCCATGTTCAGGCACTAAGTACAAGACCTAATCAATAGTCCTGATATTCCCAGTGCTCAATGCTTTTGACCCATCAGCAGACAACTTTAGTTACCTAAAGGTAGCTTTAGGAACCCAATTTTAGGCACACATTTTCTCCCTTAGAAAAGATTTGTATCCTAAAATGTCCCATGATCAAGCATAAGTTCAGACAAAATTGCAGATAGTTGGAAGTTGGGGGGGGGGGGGAAGGAGGGGAGATGTTAGTGTAGACACAGCACACTAACTTCTCTATACCAAAGCACTTTAGACAAATCTTTAATTGACTTGAAATGAATAAATGAAGAGACTCAACAAGCTTGTACAAATTCAGCCGTGTGATTTAGAATTCCATAATAGAGTATTCATACTAGAAAAGTGCAAGTATTTTATTAAAGTGATCTCTCCTATGAGGACAGCTTGTTATTTTGCTGCACTTTTTATCCATCCCAAGGGGCAAAGAAAAGAACAGGGACTTTGAAAGCTTAAGACACTAATTAACTAATAGACTAATTTTTAAAGCAAGCTATTCATAGCACTAGGCTAACTACACTTGTGTAGTATGATTCTTATCTGGGGACTGCCTATGAGGAGGGGGCAGCAAGGAGGGGAAACAGAATGGGCTTTACAATCCGATATATACTTCCCAGCAGATACCATAGTAAGGTCTAAAATGTTGTTACAACAGCTCTTAAACAGTTATTTTAGTGGTTCTTTTAAAGAAATAGTGAGGGGAGGCAAGGTTTTAAAAAAAAGTCATTCCAGAACAATCCTAAAACCCAGGACATTCAGATATTTTTCTTCTTGACAGACACAAATAGAACTCTTTAGAAGATAAAGGGGAATTATTGTCCAGATAGCAACGGGACAGTCGGGGGGGGGAGGAAGGGGAGACAGGGGGAGGGATCTTCCCAAAAAACTCAGTTAAAGACAGCACATTCACTACATCACTGAACTCCCTTCCAACTCCCAAGAGATAATGGCATGAAGTAATGGCTACTGCTTCAAAACTTCAGATGACATTTTGCAAAGATAAAAGGATATGTTATTCCAATTTACACCACAAAAAGAAACTGATGGAACCTGAGTCACCTCTCCTCCTGTAAGTAACCTGCCTAACAAAGGCAAAGGTGACTCAGTGCTCCAGACTACTTGTCCTCAGGGTTGTGTACCACAAAGCACGGACTCAGACTGTCACAATCATATTGGAGCGCAGATGCAAGATTCCAGCATATTTTTCTTTCAGAAAGGAAGTGTAAGCATTTAGTCAGTCATTCCCTCTCAGAGTGGAAAGGGGATAATACTGCCCTCGCACAAATGAAAATCCCAAATGATGACCTAAATATAAATTATAACTATTAAGAACCTCAGTCATGAGTGAGAATCCTGTAGTGCTTGAGGCTGTACAAATACAGAACAAAAAGCACAGTCTCTGTAACAGTTTTCAATCAGACTGAAGGGAGACCACAAGGAAACAGTGAGATGCCAGTCAGCCAACAGAACATGCTGTGGTCTCAGCACACCAGAACCTTACATTTTTTAAAGTCTTACTACAAAGAGGAGCTTAGGAAGAGTTTTCAAGCAGGAGATGGAGTTAATTTCGTCAATGTAGAGTTAATTTCGTCAATGTAGAGTACATAGGGAGCTTCTCTCGGGCATGAAAAGAAACATGCAAGGGAAGGCTGGCACCAAGAACTAGAGATGGGAGTCAAACTTCAGTACTGAACGAGAGATACAGTCACCCTATTTCCCCAAAGTAAAAACAGGTTTACTATCTGAGCCTCATTTGTACCTCCTGGCACCTCATATCATCACTCTCTCCCTGAACCTTATTTTGCACCCTCTTAGGGGGCACACCTAGGTTTGGCAAAACTGGGCATTTGTTCTATCTGCTCTTGTCAAGCGATGATCAGTCCACTGGAGCAAATGGAAAAAATGCCTATTCCTGCCCAAGTCATGCTGTGAAGTAGGAATGTTAGCGTATAGACATTTAAACAATTAATTAATAAGCCCCATTTTATTGGTTAATCCAAACAAATACATGCACTCTCTTCCCCCCCCCCCCCCCCACAAAGACAGACAGGATGCCAGAGCAACTTCTGTCTGTGGCAGGCCCAGGCTCACCGCTGACAGAGGCTGGGGTGAGGTGGGGGAAAATAGAAGGTTGAGGTGCAGTGGGGTGAGGAGATGGTGAAGTTTGGGACATGCAGGGCTGCGGCAGCCAGAGAAGCAACTTTCCCTAGCTCCAAGGCTGTGGCAACGAGGGGGGGAGGAAGCTGTGAGAACACCGTTCTTTCCAGCCCCAACTCAGGGGCTGCTCCGGCAGGGGAAAGACATTTGGAAAGACCATTAAGTGGTCCACTAAGACCCTCAGCAAATTTCAAGTGGTCTACACAAAAAAAGTCTGAGAACTACTGTCTTAGAGATGTTATGTGGATCAAATGAACAGTACTTGGATGTAGCCTGAATGCAAGGACCTCGACAGAGATTCAAGTTGAAGAGGACACCTAGGTTGTGGACCCAAGTGACAGACAGAAAGTGTTATCCACAACGATCTAAAAACAAAGTAATAGGGAGAGTGAGAATTAAGAGCTCTGTTATAGACATTTTGAGCTTTAGCTGATTGACAGCTATACTTAAGGAAATGTCAGCTATGGGCTCAGATTTTAGTTAGGACAGAAAGAGACACAGTGTAGAGGTAGATTTCCAAGTCCTCCACACAGAGATGGTAGTTGAATTTGTGTTTGCAGTTTAGATAACCCAGACATAAGATATACGGAGAGAAAAGAAGAACAGAGCCCTAGCGGGACATTAGAGCCCAGGACGCCACAAACAGGTGCTACTGGACTCAGCACAAGACAGGACCAAGCAATCCCGGCTTTTGCTGGTCCAGGAACACTGCGCCTCTAACATTTCAAACGTACTAAGAGCTGCCAGGTTCTTACTACATTTAAAATGCAGAGGAGCAGCGGTCCCAGAGCAGCCCCTTTATCGACTAATTGCATCGACTTCACAACTAATACCTATTCCTTAACATTCTTACCTGATCAGCATCTCTGCACATGTTGCAGTTTGAATTAGCCTCTCAAAAACATGAGACACCAAAACTGCACGAAGTATTCCAGATGAGATTTCTCCAGTACCTAGTATAATGGTACTAACACTTCCCTCTATCAACTGGAAACATCTTGCCTAATGCATCCTATTTCCGCATTAGCTTTTTTCATGGCCACATCACATTGATTGCTTGTCGTCATATGGAGAACAACCTATACATCAAGGTCTCTCTCCTCTGTCACTTCCAAGTGATATATTCCCACTAAGAAATTTAGCAAATATTCTTGGTCTTTGGCCTAAAATCCATAATTTCCACTTAAAATGGAATAGTATAATCCCATTTCTATTACTGCAGTTTAGGTCATGTAGATCTTCTTGAATGATATTCCAGTCCTCCCATCAGACCTTCTGCTACTACCTCTAAAGATCTTTGTTCAACTAATTAAAAATTGAGGTAAAGTATTTGTTTTGGTCTTGAGCCATGCCTAGATCTTCAATCTCTACCCCACCCTCAGTGCTTAGTAGTCTCATTTCTTTCCCTGTTTTCTTATTTATATGAGAAAACCTTTTATTTTTGGTTTTAATTCCCTTAAGGGCCAATTCTGCTTAGCTTTTTGCAATTCTCACCATTCCTACATTTCCTGATCTCCAAGAGCTGATCCTTGCTGATCGGTGCCATCTTCCATTCCTTATAGGCTTTCTGCTTTTTCTCAATCACCTGTTTGAGATGCTTCCTCATCCAGCTTAGTCTGCAATACTTCCCTATCAATTCTTTCCTGTTGCTTGGGATGGAGGCTTCAGGTAGTTTCCGCAACTTTGACTTAAAAGTATTTCCAATCCTCTTCTACATTCAAATGCTTGGATTCACTTTAATTCCCTTAATTTAGAACGTAAGAATGGCCGTACTGGGTCAGACCAAAGGTCCATGTAGCCCAGTATCCTGTCTGCCAACAGTGGCCACCACCAAGTGCCCCAGAGAGGGTGGACCGAAGACACTGATCAAGCGATTTGTCTCCTGCCATCCCTCTCCAGCCTCTGACAAACACAGGCCAAGGACACCATTTTATCCCCTGGCTAATAGCCTTTTATGGAACTAACCTCCATGAAATTATCTAGCTTCTCTTTAAACTGTTATAGTTTAAATTGCAAAATTTCAAAAAAGCTAATTTGAAGAAAAAATCCCTGCAGATTAGGGATATAAAATTTTGATTTGGCTAATCAAATAGTTGATGCAAACTGTATCAACTATTTGATTAGTTGATAAGGTACCTCTACCTTTGAAGTGGAGCAACAGCCTCGAGACTGTTGCTCCACTTCAAAGGTGAAAGTGCTGCGGGAAGCTCAAGCTCCCCACAGCATTTTAAATTGGCAGCGCTGCATGGCGCTCGAGGTCAGCTGGGGACACCCTGCTGACTGAGCTGCATGTGGCATTTCCAAGCGTGGAGTCTGGGGTCTGGCCCTAGGCTCCATGCATTGCTGCCATTTGAAGCACTTCTTCCTTGCTGCCTCTTTGACAGATGAGGGGCAGCAAATGGCATCATGGAGCCCCTGCTGTACATGCCAGCTGCTTTCAGGAGTGATGCCGGGCCAGGGCAGAAGTAAGCCTGTCTCAACTCCACTGCTCCATCCTCATGCTCTCCAGAAAATGCCTGAGAGGCAGCAAGGGGGGGGAGGGGAGCAACTAGTCGACTAGCCTGTTGACTATTGAATAAGCATTTGCTTGTCAACTAGTCATTCACATCCTTACTGCAGATCTATTTTTGTTTGCAGTTTCATTTAAGCTGAATTCGCTCGTGATCCCTGAGCCAAGGTTGTCCCCTTAACCAGTTCTTCCATGCAATCCTCACTACTCACCAAATACCTAATCTAAAATGGCATCACCTCTTGTTGGTTCAAAATACTGTTTACATCTATGTATGTACTTACAGTTCTGTCACTGATTTTAAAAGGACTGCAAGAAAGCAGCATCTGGTTGCCAGTGTTGAGGAAACCATCTTATTCTTCTTTAAAGTGTTCAATCACTACTGTAAATCACATTTTTAAAAAGCAGCTGTTCCCAGCTGCTTGCATTACTGCAACTTGACCCACCCAATGGGAGAGTCAAAGTAATGCTGACTCTGACAGATGGAGACAGCAAAGAAGCATGGCCAGCTGCTCAGTTAATGGCATCTCCCGCCCAAAACAGCAAATAGTACTCATGTTGGCTCTCAAACAAATGGTTCCCCATATTACATAGATAGCATGTAGCACAAATTCTCATTGTATCTTCCTGCCAAATGAGGACATATCAAAGAGACAGTGAATACACACATAATAAAATGGTTGATATTTAGGTGATTGGAATCTGTTCATACAATGAAGTGAGAGAACAGATCAGGCAACAGTAACAGGGCAAGAAGAATTATTGTACCAATAAATAGGTACAATAGGACTCTCTCAACTCTGTGCAACGACTCTGGTGATTTTTGCCACTAATTATCACATGGTCAATACGCCCAGGACAGCCTCCCTTTTCCACTGCGCTGAATATACGACTTCCCCTTCAATTCCTACCTCAGATCTCACAACTGATGTCAATCCTAATCCCTACTCATCCCTCCCTTACTCTCAAAAAAAGAGTGGAGGACACTAAATTGCAAATACAAAACTGAACACCTCTCTAATCTTTATTTGCTGTAGCTTTCTTCTCTTCCTCCATCTTCTCTTGTGATCACAAAATTTAGCAAATGTACTTTAGAGCAGAGGTTCCCAAACCTTTTAAACTGTGCCTCCCTCTAGAGACTTGGGTCCCATGTGTACCCCTGTGGCGTAGTGGGGTCTGCTCTGACCCGGGGTCCCCCTGTGCTGGTGGGAGAGTCTCACTGACTCTCCCAAATGTGTATTAACTCAGACACCAAGGCTCAGCCTCCCAGGGAGGGAGACAAAGGAAGGAAGGCGGAGACCAGTACCTGGCTGGGGGGCAGGGCTGGAAGAGTGTTTTAGTTTTCTGTCTGGTATCATGGAGGAAGCAGCCTAAGCAACAGGCTGGGATTTAGGGGCCCAGTCTCCCCCATCTCAAGGGGGGCTGAGGCATCCTAGGCCTGCCCCGTAAACAGATTACATTTATGCTGTGCTGTATCCTGGAGAATCAATAAACTCCCTATATTCTACTGGCTGGCGGAGTCCGTCCGTGCCATTGTGGGGGTGCAAGAGGTGGGGGAACCCCACCATGCTGCTACAACCCCCTCTCCACATATCATGGAAGACAGGAGGGGGGGGGAATAGCCCGGCTAGTTAAACTGGCAATTTTGGGGAGAGGGAGAGGTCACTTGTGGATGGTGACTAAGAATGCAAGAAGAGATAGACACTGTTTCCCTGCGGAATGCAGGGGGATGGTACAAAAGGCAGGTGCTGGGTGGGGGAAGCAGGGCATGTCCAGTTCACTATCCTCCCCTCGTAAGCGATCCGACAGGGTCACCGGACCCCTGGGAAATGTGGGAGCCAGTTCTGCACTCCCGGGAGAAGTGGGAACTTGTGAAGCCAGTCACTTGGTAGGAGCACTCTACATGTGTGCTGGTTCCTGCAGAGTCGCCTGCCCTCCCCCATTCCCCTGCAGCCTCTATGGGGGGGGGGGGGGGAGAAGAGGCAGGAATCAGTGCTCACAGGGAGCTGGCTTAAAAGCCCCTTCCCCGCTCCCCCAGCATGTAAACATGTAACCACTAAAATTTCAAGTGGCTACGGATTTACACAAGAACACAATAGTTAACATCCCTAGACAGGAGCAGGTTCTGGGTGGTCTTTACCTGTGGCTGAACCCAGTGAAGCCATTTGCTGCTACTGGAGAGGCTTCACCACCCCCATCACATTGCTGCTTTCTGACAGCATGAAGCTACAGATGTGCTGACCTCTCCCACCGTTTCTGGTGCCCCTGTAGTACATCAGTGCCTCAAGGCTGCCCACCTGATCCAGACTCAAGTGAAGCCGCCTCACAAAGCCGAGACAAACTTTCCAATCAAGAGAAGGCAGCAGCCTCCTAGCAGTGGTCACCAGGCTGGGCCTGTGGCATCCAGTGGACTCTGAAATGTCCCTGCTTCATATTGTCTCCCCCCGCCTCATCCTCCCAAAGGAGCGTCCAGTTTAGAGGATATAAGCTCTTCACGGCAGAGACCACATTCTCCAGTTCTGTAGAAAATATATATATTTGAAGCTTATCTACATTTTTCAAATTTTCCTATTACTATGACTGCCATTCATCAAAAAGTCATTTGTCTTTGCGTTCATCCAACTTTTCCAGGAAGATTCCTTCACAGAATGTCACTATCCAGTGTCTCATCACGCTGCTCTCCCCATCCACTGATGATGGCTAATACCTGATTGGGGCGTTATTTTAACTAGACAGGCAGAGCAAAAATATTTTAAATAAATAAATAAATAATAAAAGAAGCCTTCTACTGATGCAGATATGTTGGTAATCAGCAACAGTGACAAAAATGTAACCTAGGAGCAGAGCAGTGCATATGACAGTTGAGAGTCCTAGATGCAGTGTACTGAAAACTGTTAATATTTCAAAAACAAAACACAAAACAGGACTATGTAGCACTTTAAAGACTAACAAGATGGTTTTATTAAGTGATAAGTTTTCATGGGCCAAACCCACTTCCTCAGATTTCTTCCTAGTGGAAGAAAATTGGTATGACCATATATACTAAAGGATACAATTAAAAAAATGCACACACATGAAAAGGACAAATCAAATTTCAGAACAGAAGGGGGATGGGGGGGGAGGTAAATGACTGTGAGCTAATGATATTAGATGTGATCATTGGGGAAGCTATCCCCTCATCCCCCTTCTGTTCTGAAATTTGATTTGTCTTTTTCATATGTGTTCATTTTTTTAATTGTATCCTTTGGTATATATGGTCATACCAATTTTCTTCCACTAGGAAGAAATCTGAGGAAGTGGGTCTGGCCCATGAAAGCTCATCACCTAATAAACCATCTTGTTAGTCTTTAAAGTGCTACATAGTCCTGTTTTTTGTTTCAGATAGACCGGACTAACACGGCTACATTTCTATCACTATTAATATTTCAAATCACTGCTGTAAATTTGCAGGGGTTTTCTTGGTTCTCCTTGAAGGCTAGGAGGTATGGCAGAAAGCATAGGATCTGGACCTATGCGTAGTTAGCTTAGGGTAAGCTCAGGTGAACCATGTACAGGCAGTCCCCGAGTTACGCGGATCCGACATACGTCGGATCCGCAGTTACGAACGGGGCACTTCCTCTCCCTGGTCTCGAGCAGACCAGGGAGAGGAAGCAAAGCGGCGGCGGAACGCGCGGCCAGCTGACAGCCCAGACGCGTCTGGGCTGTCAGCTGGCCGCGCACTCCGCTCTGCTGCCCCCCCTCTGCAGACCAGGGGGAGGGGGAGCAGAGCGGAGCAGAGCAGAGCGGCGGAACGCGCAGCCAGCTGACAGCCCAGACGCGTCTGGGCTGTCAGTTGGCCACGCGTTCTGCCGCTCTGCTCTGCTCCGCTCCGCTCCCCCTCCCCCTGGTCTGCAGACCAGGGGGAGGGGAAGCAGAGCAGAGCACACGGCCAACTGACAGCCCAGACGCGTCTGGGCTGTCAGCTGGCCGCGCGTTCCGCCGCTCTGCTGTGCTCCGCTCTGCTCCCCCTCCCCCTGATCTGCGGGGGGGGGGGGAGCAGAGCAGAGCACGCGGCCAGACCTGGGGGACGGGGAGCAGAGCAGAGCAAAGCCACGGAGCCCGAGGGCAGCAGGATAGCCACGGCGCGTCTGGGCTGTCCCGCTGCCCCCGTGCTCCGCGGCTTTGCTCCGGACGCCTGTGGTACAGCAGCTGGGGCGCTGCCGGTTGGTCCCATAGCGCCGCTCTGGGTGCCACTGGACCAACCCAGCAGAACCCCAGCTGCTCTGCCCCAGGTGTCCCCTAGTCAGCAGCTGCTGAAAATGACCAGTGGCTGACTACAGGAAGCCCCTGCCCCAGGCTTCCTGGAATCAGCCGCTGATCAGTTTCAGCAGCAGCTGACTTGGGGATGCCTGGGATTCTTAAGTTGAATCTGTATGTAAGTCAGAACTGGCGTCCAGATTCAGCCACTGTTGAAACTGATCAGTTTCAGCAGTGGCTGAATCTGGACGCCAGTTCCGACTTACATACAGATTCAACTTAAGAACAAACCTACAGTCTCTATCTTGTACGTAACCCGGGGACTGCCTGTATTTTAAAGAGCAGAATCTTTCTGATACTGAGTTCTTATGCATTTTCCTGACTCAAAGTAGCATGTTGTGAGTTTTTTTAATTTAACTTCTGTGCACGCAAACTCAACAGTAAATAAGTTGTTTAATTCTACTCTCTACAATGTCCCAAAAACTGCACTTCCAATGGGGTTTGGCAAGCACACACGTAATTATCCAAGTCCTGATCTTGATAAGCTTTGAATCAATGCCACTAGCAGGGCCATGAAGGCACAGGGATGTCGGCATCAATTAGGTCTTGATATTAAGACTGGATATTTTTGTAAAAAGACATGTTACTGGAGATGTTCAGAAGCATGTAATTTGTTAAATGTCAGCTATATTATTAATCGATAAGAATTAGCAGTGAAAGCACTCAGTCCTGGCTCATGACCGGCCCCTGCATCGACCCCATTGCAGCTCTGCATCAATAGGAGAGCCACAGTGGGGTTATGCTGGGACTCAGTGCAAGCCTGCATGCATGCCAGCTCCCCAGTTCCCTAATGCAGAGCCACAGCAGGGGATTGCTGCCAGGACCCAGCACGAGCCGAGGACTGAGCCAGCCTATCAGCCAGTTGGCTTAAAAATGTACCTGCAGAGCCACAAGGAGAAAGGAGGTTGCACGTAGTCCATAGAATTAGCCAATAAGCATCTGCTTATCATTTAATCTGATAAGCAGGTGCTTATTGGTTAATTAAGCAATTAGCAATTAACCAATTTAAGTGTAGCAGTGCAAGGTGGCAGCAGCCCATGTCCACAAGGGCTCCAAGCTCCTTGCAGACATACAGGCAGTCCCCGACTTACGTCGGATCCACACTTACGAACGGGGCTCTCGCCCCGGAGGTCGAGGTGGCGGATTGCTACCTGCGAGCTCCGGGGCGAGAAAGCCCCGTTCGTAAGCTGCTCCGGTGCCCCTGGTCTGCTGGAGACCGTCTCCAGCAGACCAGGGGCACCGGGTGGGTTCCCGCGCTTCTGAGGCTTTGCCAGAGCAAAGCCTCAGAAGCGCGGGAACCCGCCGCTGCTGCGGCTTCAGTCCTGGTGCCTGTGGTCTGCTGGGGACCATCCCCAGCAGACCACAGGCACCGGGACTGAAGCCGCAGCCGCAGCGGGGTCCCGCGCCTCAGACTTTGCCAGAGCAAAGCCTCAGAGGCACAGCACCCCACTGCCGCTGCGGCTCTGCTCCCCGTGTCCCTGGTCTGCTGGGGGGGGGGGGGGGCACAGCTAGCGTGCCCCCCCCCCAGCAGACCAGGCTTTTGTTTTGGACCCTGGGGCAGAGCAGCTGGGGCACTGCCGATTGGTCCTGCAGCGCCGCTCTGGGCACTACTGGACCAACCCGGCAGCACCCCAGCTGCTCTGCCCCAGGTCCTGATTCAGCCGCTGCTGGTCAGTTTCAGCAGTGGCTGAATCGGTCCAGTAGCGCCGAGGAGCGGTGCTACTGGAGCAACCCAGCAGCACCCCAGCTGCTCTGCCCCAGGCGTCCCCAAGTCAGCCACTGCTGAAACTGACCAGCGCTGACTACAGGAAGCCCGAGGCAGAGTTGCTCTGCCCCAGGCTTCCTGGAATCAGCAGCTGATCAGTTTCAGCAGCAGCTGACTTGGGGACACCTGGGGTTCTTAAGTTGAATCTGTATGTAAGTCAGAACTGGCGTTCAGTTTCAGCAGCGGCTGAATCTGGACGCCAGTTCTGACTTACATACAGATTCAACTTAAGAACAAACCTACAGTCCCTATCTTGTACGTAACCCGGGGACTGCCTGTATGTTGCTTTGCAGCAGCAGCTGCCGCCACCTCTGTCCATAGGGGGTCCAAGCTCCTCACGGACAGGAGGTGCTGCCACAGAGCAGCCTCTGTCTGTGGCAGGCCCAGGCTTGCTGCCAACAGAGGCTGCTTTGCAGCAGCCTCCCATGCCTTCCCCTCCCCCCATGCTGGTGCCTCTGATAGATGCATTTTATAACACCGTACTTGATAGCTCTTGGGAGCACATTATGGTCCTCTGGTAATGACCAATTGGATAGTTATTTTTAAATGCTAATATTTGACCCGATGGTTGTAACAGCTCCACAAGTGTTTAAATACTGAGGGTTGAGCTACACTACCAACTCTTATAGGTATAACTATTAGGGATATAATACTATAACCATTCAAATGGTTGACTGATACAGCCACTACCCAACTTACCACCATCCGTACTTATGACCAACCTCCCATTAAAATATTTTCGAATGGAGAACCATGCACATAAAGTTTTTTGAACAGCGTGGGCAGCGCGTTTAAGGGTATTTCCGACTTATGACCAAATTCAGTTACATCCAGGTGTTCGGAATGTAACCTGTTCATAAGTTAGGGAGTGCCTGTAATCCTGCACTTACCCCTCTGATACCTTTACCTGCCACTGTAACAGTTATACACAGGCTCCTGGCCCTGGCTTTAGCTGGATGCCATCCCATGCTGATGGCTTGGTATCGCACTGCTAGCTTTGGAGCAGGGTAGCAGGCTTTTGATGCATGCCAGGAGCTGGCTTTTGAGCAGGCTCCTGGTGTGCACTGGCTCCTGGGGAGCCAGCTGCCACCCGGGGAGCCAGCTGCCACCCCACACTGCTGCCTCTGTTTCCAAGACATGTCATTTTAGATCACATCCATTTAAAAAAAAAGCTTTTATTAGAGCTTGACATGGGCTGTCACACTGCTACTTCATGTGGTTAAAAGAGTGCTATCCTATCCACAACTGTATGAACAGCCTTTAACTGTTAGAACACAAATATCACTATCCTTGCCAGACTCCAGTAATGCCTTAGTCCTGTTTCCAGTGTAGCTATTTTTGCAGCCAGACGCACACTCATCTGGTCTGGTTACAAACAAGGATAGTTGTGTTCAGACAAGCAGATTTTTTCCACATGAACACAGGTCAGCTATCCATCCCAACTGTATTGCTAGCTGAGTCTCTCTACAAGCTGACCAATTGCAATATAGCATCTCAGAGTATAACAAGGTCAAAGATCTAACATAAGGCAGCACATTCTGGCCCCATCCTACTCCAAGAGATCTGGGCATTCCCACTTACAGAGTAATAGAGGTGTGGAAAGAGCACCAAATAAGTTACTGGAAAACAAGGACAGCCTAGGCTACTGGCAAGGGTTAGCTACCACAGATATAAACTATTATCCGGATGTGAATGAATGGAAGCCAGGCTGGTGCTAAACAAATTGACCTGTTACAAAGCTGCAAGCAGAGTTGTAGACCAAGAATTAGTGTCTATATTGGTAGCAAAAGAAATTACAGGGAAAATGCTATCAACCCAAATCATAGGCTGGCAAATTCTAAACAAACACTGAGTGGTTTTAACATACAAATTAAGTATTATATTGGGGGGGGGAAAGAAGACATTCCTATAAAGCAAGTTCTTAACACTGAAAACATACACAAAACAAAACAGACAGCTAAGGATTTCACCACTCCCTCTCCTAACCATCTTTTATAAGCAAACCTTTGTCTATCTTGTCATTTCTGAAAGTGACTAGCAAAAATAGTTTTCTATGGTAGACAACTGCATAAATTAATCTTTCTATTTGTAGGAAGGATTTTCCTGTTGTCATGGACAGCCAGACTCTGTTCATCAGCCTTCATGATGATGCATTTTCCTTCTAATTTTGTATTATTTCTATAAAAAAAATTAATTAGTATCTTCTGCTCATTCTCACTCCCTCTCCTTTTCAAAACCACTTAGGACCACCTCCTGACTACCCACCCCTACACATCACAAGGGATTTTAAGGTCTTTTTTATGGGATTGCCAGGTACCCCTGACATCTGCAGTACCTCCGCCCCAATTTCTTCCCTCTCAAACTCAGTCTTTTTTAATACTAAAAGCTCTTTTGTCTGACGGTCTCTGCGCATGATCTACACCACTCCTGGGAGAACATGTCGCTACCCAGCGTGGCCAGAGACCCGTGAAAGCAGGATGTTTAAAAAAAGTGTGGCTATCTAGCTCGGGCAGAAACTCTGACTCACAAGCCCACCCACAACCACCCCAAGCTTCAGAGTCTGAGCCGCAACAAGTCAGCTCAAGCCCCACTCATGCTGCCTGCCCAGGCTGGGAGGGTCATTCCCAACCAAGGATGTTAAATTGCAGTTAATGGACTACCGTAAATTAGCAAATATAGCACACATCCAAGTATAACACACACTCATGTATTACCCACAGTTTTTCTATTGTATGTAAAAAAAAAAATATTAGAATACCCGCAGATATACATAACCTGCAGGTTTTCATAAAGAACACTAAATGACCAAAATCTGTATTGGCTTCTTTTCATTAGGTATAAACATAGTATAGAATAGTAGGGTATGGTGAGTCATCCTTTATGTTTATGGTACCACTGAAACCCTAAACTGTCTATAGTGCCATAATTGTCCCGACTTTGAAGTTGCCGGTATTTGCCAGTACAGATATTGCTTGCATGAAAGGCAAAACCAGTATAATTTTGCCAATCAATTAACATTATCACAGAATAAAGTCATCAACTATCGTAACGAAGAGACTTCTGCCGCTTTCATAAAAGAATCTGGTGGTCTCGTGAAAGCAGGACGTTTAAAAAAATTAGAATCTGGTTACCACTTGCCAGCTATAAACATTGAAGATTACGACATCAATACTGGATCTTGGTATACCAGTAATGAACCACGGCTGAGGTCGCTGAGCTATAAAAAGCAATAAGCACTACCCTATTGCTGGTATATAAGACCTACACCAACCACAAAGTTTAAAAAAAAAAACTTCCAGTTTAGAACAAATAGTCCAAAAAGTATTTAGTCCAAGAAAATATTTTTAAAGATGCCTAAGCGCAAATCATATACAGCCGATTTTAAACTGTTAAATATGCAAAAGAAAATGGCAATAGAGCAGCAGGCAGAAAATTTTCCGTTAATGAAAAGTCTTTTAAAATACTACAACAACATGATACCAGTTATATGAGTAAAAATCAAATTGCATATCACACTGACACACACACACACACACACACACACACACACACACACACACCTCTGCAGGGGGTGGTGCGTGGCAGGGAAAAACTTAGGACAACCCGTGGGCTATATTCGCTAATTCATGGGTAGTCGACAGGCACTTCCACATTCCTCCTTTGAAATGTATAAGAGACCCCAGCTCTTGTACATTTCAAAGGAAGAATGCGGAATTCCAAGTGCAGCCTGGGGCCAGCAGAAGTCCCGCTGACTCTGGGCTGCACATGACATGCCAGCTTTGAAATGCACAAGAGTCCCCAGCTGGGGATTCCCCAACTGATCCCGGGTTCGTGCAGCATTTTCCCAGAACCTGAGATCAGCAGGTGAATCCCCAGCTGACTCCGGGCTCCACGCACAGCAGCAACGCACAGCTGATCCAGGGTTCAGCTGTATGGCACTGCTGCTTTGAAGTACCCCATCTCCTCCTCCCACCCCGCCTCTTTTGCTGCCTCATTTGCTTATTGGATAGTCGACTAGTCAACTAGTCCTTAACACCCCTATTCCCAACTGTAGTGTGGCCATACCTTGGCTTGAATCAGTACGTCCAAGCCTCCCCAGGAGCATACGTCTCTGAAGGAACTTAAAATTTACACTTAGACTATCCTTCCATCATGCCCGACTGCTTTCAATTCCTGACAACTTGGTAACCGGAGATGCATGAAATCCCTTGTCAACAATGATTCCGCAACTCAAACCTAACACAAGTTGGTCTCCAAATGCAATGCATGCAATTGCAGTGCCTGTCATAACACCACTCCAGCGATGTTCTAGATTGAAGAACTACCCAGGGAAACAGGATACTTCAAAATTCTACCCCACTCTTCCCAGGCTCTTACTACACATCACCAATCCATGCAGAGCTATTCCAGGCCTCCCTCAGCCTCCTACCTCCCATTCTCAACAGGCTTCCAGTCAGCAAGGTACCAGGTTAACCAGCTACCCTGGTCTCTATTGGCTCCCTTCCAAACAGGTCACCACGTCCGGCAGCTGTGAGGGAGAAAGCTCTTAGAATCACTACATGGCCTTGCTGGGGGAAAATCAGGAGCTTCTTCCTCAACAGCAGGAAAAATGTCACATGGAACGGCACAAAACTCAGTAACTATGATTTTGTTTTACTCAGCCCATAGCTACAGTACAGCTGCACATTTGTTTGACTTCCTTTCTTCAGACCTCCTTCACTCTCAACAAAATAGTAGTTAAAGACTTAGAAAGTTTACTTTAACATGCTTGAAGTGATAATTGCAAGGAGTGGATTTTTTTCTTCAACTGAGTGTCACGCCCCACAGGTTCACAGTAGTACAGGCCTGTGTGTGAGAGCTTTCATTTATTATACACCGATAGAGAAGAAAAACAAAGGTCATGCTGTTCAAGACGGAAAAGGAATGGGACCAAAAAAAACAAAAACAAAAAACCTAGAATAGCTGCTGTGTCATATCAAGTGATATGGTTTCCACTGAGACCAGAACTTCACTGTGCTCCTAAGTGGCAATCGTATCTTTAATAATAGCAAGTTTACAAGCACTCATGCTCAAAGAGTTCTGAGCTCCTAAAATAAGGAAGCATCTCTTTTAGACTCACAGCCACAGACAGCATGCAGTCAAGTCTTCCACTTGGCAGCTGTACTGCCTCAGTAATGAGCCTTAAGATTTTAAGAACAATGAACAGAGTGTAGCACAGAGAAACGTCAGGACATACTGCAATGGAAAACACATTGAGGGAATGTTATAAGGTCCTGCCCAATAGTAGCACTGCGAAGACACACACTGAAGAGATCCCAAATACCAAATTTGGTATCCCCAAGTTATTGCAGGGAGCCACTAAACATGTTATCTGAGTGCTTCTGAAATGGCCGAAATCAAAAATTGTTCACATGGCAACAATCTTCTATAACATTAAAAAAAATTCAACAGTACCCTTATCCAGAGTGGATGAGCCAAACCCGACTTGCAAATATCTAGGTGTTGAGGGTATTCACCAGGGTAAGCTATTAATCCATGGCCTCTCTCTATTTAGCTGAACCTTGACACTTAGCTTCACATCTGAAACAAGCCAGCCCAGTTGGTGTAAGGATTCATAGCTGGAACAACAAGCGAGACAGGACCTTACTGAATATAATCCCTTTGGGGATTAGTCTCAACCTTCTATTCTGTCAATACTTACTTCTCCACTGAAAAAGGTATGGAATAGTGTTCCTCCCGATACCTCTCCCCTCCTCCTTGACAATGTCATACCTAAAAAGCTACTACCAGAGAAGGATCACTGTCTCCAGACCCTCCACAGCAAAACAAAACTTACCCAAGTTTCATTTTTATTAAGCCACAACCATTCCACCCCAGCCAACAACAGAAAGATGAGCTGCCCAAGAAATATCTTTCTACTATAGGTGGAACAATTTATTCCCATACAATTGGAATATTTTGTGAGGTCTCAAAATGGATTTTCCTAATCAAGGGAAGATCTCTTAAAGGTTACATTGCACTTGAACAAACAAGATCTTCACCAGAGTCCCCCGTCTCACACTTTACTCCTCAGGGCCCCTCATGTTATTCTGTCCCCATACAAAGGTCTGGGTCAAGGCCTTGTCCCTACTCAATTTAAACATATCACTTTAGAAACTGCTGGCCCATGTCATGAGCTATTATTCAACTCCATGAAGGTGGAAACCGCCTCTCTCAAAGAGGGCATGCCAACAGCCATACAATTTAAGTTGTAGCCAAGTAGGATTTACAGTTAAATAATGGTAGAGGTAGAGAGCAAATAAGTGCAATAGACAAGGGAGAAGATACTTTCAGATGAGATTTTAAGAGGAGACACAGAATCAATAAGGTGGTTAGATACAGGAAGGCTGTTCCAGACAGCATAAGCTGTGGACAAGAACACTCCTATTAATGATCATAAGATTGCATGGCAGTGCAAAAAAGCAGCCAGCAGCACTCAGCAAAGGAAGGGGAGTAGGAAGAAATGGCCCATGAGACAGACTTCAGTTGTGTCATAGAAGATTTTAAAAAAGTGACAGCAAAGTTGAGACAGACCCTGATTAGAGCTGTGAAAAAGTAGTTAGATAGCCATGTAACTGAATTTTAGTGGTTACATATTGCAGGCTCGGCAGTAAAAAGTGTATGCTGCAGAGCCTGCAGCACAGCCGGCTCTTCAGAAGCAGGTCTGGCAGCCACTGCATGGAGGGAGCCAGCTCCCAGCTGCTGACCTTGCTCCCTGGGAATAGGCTGCACTGTAGATTCAGTAGCATAAGCTTTATACTGCAGAACCCAGAGCACAGAGCAGCAGCTGGCTCCCGCCTGCCATCCCGCTCTCAGAAAGCTGGCTGCTGTCCCATGCTGCTGCCTCTGTATCAGAGGCAGCACTGTGGGGTGGCAGCTGGCTCCCCGGGAGCAAGTATGCACCAGGAGCCAGCTTTCAAGCTGACTCCCAGCCCAGCTTTCAACAAGCCAGCTGCTATCTCTGATACATGCCAGCTCCCAGCCCTGTAACTGTTAACAGTAACTGTTAAGCGCATGTTTAAATGGTTAACTGGTAAGTAAGTTACATTATTACATCCCTAATCCTGATATAAAGTTGTACTGTAATCTCTTTGTACCACACTTTTTGTAAAACTAGCCACTATTAGTAGTTTATTCCATCTCATACCAATGTATAGTAAAATGTTTTGCTGGACAAGTCTGAAAGATTTAATTGAAGGCTTAACTTTTTTTCCCATTAAGATACTGCAAGTTGGGCTAAGATACGTAAAAATACCTTCATGTTTTTATAATTCCCTCACCATAGAGTAACAAGTTTACTTCTGTAGTTCACACTGCTGATAAATGATTCTCAGAAGGCTCCTGTTGATACTAAGGAATAACTTAAGCAAAGTGATTTGCATGCCATCAGGTAGAGGTGCCATTTGCACTCTTATAGTAACACCTCTTAATTGACAAGTGATAGAGAATAAGACAGAGAATATCTTATTGCCCTTATATAAATCCATGTATGCCCACATCTGGAATACTGTGGACAGATGTGGTCTCCAATCATCTCAAAAAAGATATACTGGCATTAGAAAAGGTTCAGAGAAGGGCAACTAAAATGATTAGGGATTTGGAATGGGTCCCATATGAGGAGAGATTAAAGAGATGGACTTTTCAGCTTGGAAAAGAGGAGACTAAGGGGGGGGAATATAATAGAGGTATATAAAATCATGAGTGGTGTGGAGAAAGTGATTAAGGAAAAGTTATTTACTTGTTCCCATAATATAAGAACTAGGGGCCAACAAATGAAATTAATGGGCAACAGGTTTAAAACAAATAAAAGGAAGTTCTTCTTCACACAGCACGTAGTCAATCTGTGGAACTCCTTGCCAGAGGAGGCTGTGAAGGCTAGGAGTATAACAGGGTTTAAAAGAGAACTAGATATAGTCATGAAGGTTAAGTCCATAAATGGCTATTAGCCAGTATGGATAAGGAATGGTGTCCCCAGCCTCTGCTTGTCAGAGGGTGGAGATGGATGGCAGGAGAGATGGCTTGATCATTACCTGTTTAGTTACTCCCTCTGGGGCACCTGGAATTGGCCACTGTCAGCAGACAGGGTGCTGGATGGACCTTTGGTCTGACCCGGTATGGCCATTCTTATGTTCCAGAACTTTAAAAAAAAAGCCACCCCACTGGAGAGTCAAAGTTCTGCTTGGACTGGATTCACCACACCAGTTTATTCCTTAAAGCAGACACTTGGAGACTTACCCAAGGCTAAAGTGCAAGCCCTGGTTAGAGTGCCAGTGTCTGGATCCAGCCCACAAGCCAGATGTTCCCTTCCCCTGCAAATTCCACCATTTGACACTAAGCAGACAGGTCAAGGGTACAACCACCCCATCCCTCCACCCCCACACAGATAAAGGAACCAAGTATGGTTCCACTGCTCACAGAGGAGCAGGATTCCCGAGTCCACAAAGATGGACCATGCTTCAGGTCCACATATCCTAAACCCACGTTTCTCAAACTGTGGGTCCCAAGCCCCTGGGGAGTCGCAAGAAATTTAGAGGGGGGAGTCACGAGCACCTTAGAGGGGGGTCACGGAATCACAAAGTTTGAGAACCCCTGCCCTACACCCAACTTCACAGTAGCTCTCTGAACAGTGGGACTCAAGGCAGATACTAAAGAAACAAGGGCTGAGCTACTGGATCTAGTGCTACAGATTCACTAGTTATTTTCCCCCTTTCTTCCCCAGCCCCCTGCTGCCCTGCTTTGTGGGTGGGGAAAGAAGGAGCAATCTCTGACTCCCAGTCACCAAACAATCTGCTAATATCAATCCCTGTGACTCAAGTCTTGGCCAGAGAGATAGGAATAAGGAGAAAGGACTTGACTCTTTGTAACCAACCTGATTTGTTAGTTATGACAATGGTTATCACACAATGGCTGGTTTGGGGCCACAGTCCATTTCCCACTGGCTAGGTGTCCAAATCATCACCAGCCCAAAAATCACTGCACTTGGTGGTCTGACACAAAACTAAGAGTTGAGCATAAAAGAGTTACCTTCTTACCCTGGAAAAGAGAACTGAAACCCCAATACTAATCCTTGCTATTCTGTACACACACACACACACACACACACACACACACACACACACACACACATTGCCAAGACTATCTAAAGCATGCAGGGATGTGAATGTTTAACCAGTTAACTGGTGGGGGCTGGGCTGCTCCAGCCCCATGAAGAGCCAAATGTGGACAGGGGCTGCTTCAGTTGTCCGGAGCAGCCCCTATTCACTGCTGGTGGGGCTTCCCCACAGGCAGGGGCTACTCTGGCATCCAGCAGGGGGGCCCAGGAGCACTGTAGATAGCAGCAGTAGGGTACCCACTCCAGTGCATCTTTAAACAACGTTTATCCAGTTAAACAATTAAATGGGATTTTACATTCCTAAAAGTAAGCAGCTTTCCCCTATGACCAAGTCCACCAAAAGAAGTATGGAACAAAAGACAGTGGTACCTTCAAGCACCTTTGCTTACGCAAGCATGTCAGTGTTTCTAAAAGAATCAGTATTTTGGGTTGTTACCTAATGCAAATAATTAAAACAAGCAGAAAATTGGCCTTTAAAGGTTCTGCTGGGAAGCAGATAATTTAAAACAAAACTGTTCATTTGGGAGCAGAAGAGAGAGGTTACTTTTACTGCTAAAGAGTTTAAAGACATTTTCAGGGGCATCATTTCATTGTTAATGTTTCACAGCCATGCACAATTTCTGCTGAGGCAGAGAGTAAGGGGGGCCTACTCAGGGGGGGGAACCCTCTGAACACAGCACTAGGAGTCAGAACAATCGGGTTCTGTTCCTAACTCTGCCAGTGAGTCCTTGTGTGACCTCAGCTTCTTATCCTTTTGAGGAACAATTCTGAAATTCGCCATACCACGAAGGGGTAATGGGAGATTGTTAGTACTGCTAAAACTCCAGTGTAAGGACAACTAACATTATACAGGTACGTATTTTGTTCATGCTTGATTAAGCTATTCATGACCCTCATCTTCCTCCTCTCCTTCTACATAGTTTGTTTCTGCTGGTACTCAACTCCAGACCATTCCTGCAGATCTCTCCACCCTCACCACACAACTCTCAGAAGTAATTTTTTTTAATTCACATTTTGAAGCCATATCTCAGTTTCATTCCCATTCTAAAAGGCTGTGTCTCCACCTCAGGCTCTGGAGGTAAAGGACAGGACTGATCCCTCTTGCACTCAGTACGTCTCTTTTCTCCAAGACTTCAATACTACCAACTACTGTACTCCAGCTCCTTTCAACCTACGGAGAAAGTATCAAGCTATACACCTTTGATGCATTTTAACTAGGCTCTTCATTTTTAAGTCTCCTTTCAAGAACATTTGCATGTAGCAAACACTAATCCAAGTGACAAAAAATAAGTCTAATTGGCCCTGCTTTGCATGGTAATAGTAGAGAATTATTAGGTGGAGAAGCACAGGAATAACCCTATTGAAGTGGTAATGGCACTAGGAATGTAAAATCATTGGTTAACTGGTTAAATATATTGTATAACTGGTTAACTGATTAAAGAGGAGTGTGGTTGGGGGGAGCTGCTCCCTGCCTCCACCCACTGCTAGGCTGGTGTGCCTCTTTCCCACTCCCCCTCTCCCCCCACAGGCAAGGGCTGCACACCTGGGCTGGAGCAGCTCTTGCCTGTAGCAAGCCTACTGTGGCAATGGAGCAGCCCCTGCCCACAGAAGGTGGGGAACTGTTCCCACTTCCACCAGTTAAACCTTCACATCCCTAATGGCACAGGACCTGAAGAGAAAGGGAAATCTTTCCACCTCACTTAAAATAAATGATTCAAGTTTATGACAACTGGTCTATGATTGAACCAATCCTTTTAAGCAAACGTTTCGAATGATCATGCTATATTTAGAGAAATGGTTCCTGTGTGTGCAAAGTAAGTACTTAAATATTTAATAAGAAACTGCACTATGGCCTTATTGCTCATATCCATGTTATAGTTCTTTGTCTATATACAAACTTTAGCCAAACGTAGTCTCTTAGGATACAAAATGAGACATTAAGTCTGCTAGGCGATAATTCATAGTTTAATATCACCAAACGTGATTTACAAGATAGACATAGTAAATCTCTTATCAGTTAATACTTGCACAAAAAATTGTTGCCCCATTTCCCCATCCTTGAAAAAAAAAATTTTTTGCAGTGTAAAATGCCTTTTAAAAAAAATGCAAGTACAGGTACTTCAATTTAAGCCACATGAAGGATTCCTGGAGTTATATCCTGTTCTGAAATTCCTAAGTTATCTATTGTCTGCTGAACAGTTATGTGGAATGGAAAGCAGATTGATTTGTTTTCCTTTACCGTAGCATGTTTTGAGAGTTACGGAAGTTAGTCAATTTACTTTAGACCTTTAACAAATACATTGAATTCGACAAAAGTAGTTAAGTTCTCAGAAGATACAAGATTTGTACTAATGACTGTTTGTAAGAAGTTTCTCTTTAAAACAGATAATTGACTGTATCAGAACTCAGTGAACTTCACTGTACTGAAATAAACCATGCTATCTATGATCCACCATTCTCTAAAGCAAAGTGAGTCTGATGCAAGATCAGTCACCCACACCAAAAAGGAGAAGAGAACACAAATACAAGAGGTTGATGTTTTTAGGAAGAAATATCTTGTGTCTATTTTTTGTATTCGATACTTAAACTACGCAGTATCTTGACCAAAGCAGATCAGACTTTTCATATAAAAAAACCACACACATCATACCAGAAGGATAGGACATTAGATCTGTATAGCTATTTTTTCCATTGTAACATGCTTTTTTGGCGCCAGCGGGAAGGAAACCTCCAATTTCCTCCAACAGGGTGAATTCCAAAGGTCAATCTTTAAAAAAAAAAATCCACACACGCTATGCCCATTTCTGCCTTTCTTCATGCATAGCTGACTGTTCAGTTGTTCTAGAACTGTGATTGCCACACACCATACTTCAAGTTACAGCAAAAAACACTGCATCCAAAAAGCACATTTAAGCAATTCAGCACATCGTCAAATTCTCATGTTCATTATTTATGCAATTAACTTTCAAAAGCTACAGAATCCATTCACAAATATAGAATGCGACCCCAGTTAAAGAGCTCACAATAAAACATCATTTACAAGTATCACATAGTATTTCAAGCCATATTAGATTATAGGCTCTGAATAAGATCTTTAAAAAAAAAAATCACATTTGATTTAATTATTAGGTGTTCCCACAACAATGTAACAGGAAAGCACAGAAGCAACAATAATTTAGTATCATGACCCATTGCTGTGTCAAAGATTAGCAGCGTGATTGCTGTTTGTCAGCTCTTTTGTGGACAAAATACTTCCACACCCTACCCCAGGGTTTGCATTATCAACAGGAGAGCCTTCCTGCCAAAAAAGCAGCCCTTCACACCGCCTCTTGCAGTGGCAAAACTTCTGCTTAATGCACTATTTAAACTTAGATGCTCTTAATTGTTTAATAATCCCTTACACTGAGATAACGGAGTCTCCATTTTTAAGATGATGAAATACAAATTTTTAGAAAAAGACATACAGATGGAATTAATACAGGTTCTCTGTTGCAGAGAACAGAATTAATTTAGTGACGTACATTCCATTGTTTAAATTAAAATAAAGCTGAGTTTGTATGTAAAGTAAAGAAAATCGTTTGTAGCATTCAACTACTGAGTGTGTTTTTCACTTGAACTTCAAATAAATAAATGTTTAACACGTGAAACGTAAAAGAATGTGCATCTAAAGTTTAAGGTTCAAAATGCAGTCCGAGATAATGCTGAACAGCAGCAAATCAACAACCTCTCTTAGCACACAAGGAGCCAGTCTGCAACTCTAACTTCCTCCCTTCAACTGAGAACAAAATCCATAGATAGCAAGCCTCCCAGCACAGGTTAAAAGACCTAGGCTAGGTCTACACGGAGAAGATTTGGCAAAAAAAACTGCTGTCCACATGAAAAAAGTCACCAAGTGAAAACCAGTCAAATCTGTCTTTGATTGCTTTATATTTCCTGGCCACATTGTTAGCACCCTCTGGGCAAAGCAAAGTGGAGAAGCATCCCACAGTACCTGGTGCCACCTTCAGTCGCTAAGCACTGTGGGAACAAATGATGTAGTGCTAGGCATTTTGGGAATGTGAAAATTGTCCCTTCAGCCATCTCTTTGCTTCCAGCCCTCTTCGGGCTTGCAGCTTACTTTCACATCACTTGAATGACAGTCCTTGCTGGAAACTTCAGCATCTGCTGAGAGAAAATCATGGATCCCACAATTCTCTCCCATGTATTCAATAGGCTTAAGACATCACACAAGGAAGCAGAGCTACTTATAAAATTAATAGAGAAAGATGACTTGGATGTGGACAATAATGGTGAGACGGAAAACAACAAAGTGTCATTGCATAAGGCTGTCACAGATAAGCTTTGCACCACAGACCATCACATTTGGGCTAGGGAAACCAACACTGCGTGGTGGAAGCACATTGTCATGCAGGTGTGGGATGAAAGCCTGTAGCTACAGAACTTTTGGATACGTAAAACCAGCTTTCTGGAGCTGTATGCTGAGCTGACCCCTGAACTGCAGGGGTCAGCTGCAGAGCTGCTCTTTCAGTAGAGAAGCACATAGCCATTGCACTGAGGAAGCTGGTGACTCCCAACTGCAACCATTCCTGAGCAAATCAGTTTGGAGTGGGGAAGTCTCCCATCAGAGCAGCACTTACGCAAGTATGCAGGACCACAAATTGCATTTTTCTGCATAGGACCAGGACTCTGGAAAATGTGGATGACAGAGGCTATGCTTTCCAAACTGTGGCAGAGCAATTGATGGCACTCATTCCCACTGAAGCACTTCCCACAGCGTACATCATTGTAAGGGATACTTCTCCATGGCGCTTCGAGTGTTTGTGGAACAACAGCCTGTTCAGCAAGCTGCATGCTAGGACTTCCTTTCTAGACCAGAAAATTATTGTGGGGGTTTTGGAAAAGCCTATAATGATCCTAGGTGATGTCATTTACCTCTTACAGCCCTGGCTCATGAAACCTTACACAGGGCACCTGAACAGCAGTAAGACACAGTGCCAGCAGTAAGACAGTTCAGTAACAGGCTACGCCAATGCTACATGCTTGTTGAATGTGCCTTTGGCAAATTGAAAGGGAGACAGAAGTGTCTCTATGGCAGGCTGGACCTTTTGGAGACTCATATCCCGAAGGTGATGGCCACGTGCGGTTGCTTACATAATGTGTGATTGTAAGGTGAAGCGTTTGACTATGGATGGAATAATGCAATAGTGCCTACACACAGTTTGAACAGACCAACAATGGCACTGTCAGAGGAGCCCATAAGGTGGCCATCAATATCAGGGAGGCTCTCAGGAACCACTTTGACAATAATAAGGACAGCTCACATTTCTGTGTTGGGGTTGCTTCTCTGTCTCATCACAGTGCTCATTCTGAGAGAGGCATTCCCATCAAACCCAAGGGATATTTCAGGCTCTCTCAGGCCACATAGGTTAGATCACAAAAAATAAACTCATGTCTCAACTTTTTCTTCTCTGATGTCTTTCAATTGGGATGTTCAGTGGTAAGGGTTACTGGAAAACTTCAGATTGGTGTTGACAGCTGTATGTTAAAGTTACAGATGCTGTGATGGGGAGTAGAGTGTGATGGAAAAAAACCCCACATTTCTGGATTGTGAAAATGAGAGGGCATAGAGAGTAGCTTACTGGATAAGGAATTTTGTACGTGCGGCCAAAAGGCTGATGTGTTGGCATGTAAAAAGAGCTCTGTATGGAAAAAGTTCTGTATATGTTGATAGTGGAGGCCTTTGGTTTTGTTCATTCTGCATCTAGGTAAGACTCTTCAGAATCTCATTTTGGTCTTCCATGAGTTTTAGCATGTGCTCAAGAATGTGTGTTCTCACATTGATCCCCATAACTTCCCCCCCCCCCACTCTGAAGATATGGAAGAGTTTGGCCACGGGTGTTTGAGTGACAAAACATACCCTTGACCAGATCCTCTCATCTTCCATGGTTTTTTCCTTAATTTATGGAATCTGCTGTTGAATATGCCTGACTTCCCAAGGTCTAGAAAAGTAACCATTAACAATAGAATCACTGTACTATTTATGATAAAGATTGTAACATTTCACTAATATGCACATCTCTGGAAAAAAATCCTGCTACTTTTCTTGTTGACCTAGCAGCACAAACAGATCTCTCCAGACCCTCTGATCAGGATGAGCTCTAAGGATAGGGGTGGTAAAGGAAGGACGCAGTGTTGGGCATGGGTCCCCAAAAAAGTACAGTCTGAGCTTGCGCAGCAGCTGCAAATGAAAACAATTTGTAATAAGCCTACCCTTGTCCTCAGGCTGAGAGTACTCTGGCTATCATACCCCCACTGAAGGTTAACAGGCACACCAGGGTTGAACTTCTGTTTGCCAGTAGGGAGCACCACTCCTTATGCAGCCAAACTCTGTGGTGTCTTGGTTGTGGCAGCAGAGTTTGAAGAATTGTTTGGGAGAGTGTTGTACCACAGCAGTGGTGAAATGGCAGCCCTGCCATGGAATCTCCATGAGAAAATTGGTAGGTACATCAGGCAAAGCTTCAACTCCATCTCCTAGCAAGATTCTATTCATATCTCGGTGTACACTGATGCTCTCACTGGACATAACGCAGACCCAGGCAGGTCTTAGCCAGCTTACAAGGCTAGAGAGCTTAGCCAAGGCCTCCATTGCCCTCCACCACCACCTTCCCACTGCAACTGCCATCCACTCCCACCCACCCACTATAACCAAGGGGTGGCAACTTTTCAGAAGTGCCATGCCAAGATTTAACTTATTCACTTCTATTTATGGATCTGTGTGCCCAGGGTAGGAGGAGACAGAGGCAGGCCGCATATGGTGTCCATGTTTTCTGAACCAGCTGCAGCTAAGGAGAACGGCTTAGTTTACATTAAACAGATAAAGCATTTTAATTTTCTCTTGTTAGTGTTTAAAATTAAATTTGATAAAAAGTAAAATATTAATTTATATCCAACACAAAAGGTTTCAATGTTTTCTTTATTTATGGCACGAGTGGGGAACCTTTTTTGGGTCAAGGGCCACTGACCCACAGAAAAAAAAAAAATCAGTTGGGAACCACATAAGTGAGAAGCAAAAAAACTCCTTCAAAAAAGCCCTACCTTCACTGATGTGGGCCCCAACTGAGACACCTCCCTCCTCTGGTGCTTCAGCCTCCCAGGGTGAGGGAAAGTGACAGGAAGGACTGATGTTCAGGGTTTCCCATAGGTTAGATTTACTTTTCTGGGGTTCCAGAGTTAGTAGATTGTATGGACTCCCTTAGGCCCTGGGGTAGGGACAAAAATAAGGGGTTCAGTGTATGACAGGACTGCCAGTGAGTGGGATAGGGATGGGGTGCAGGATCTGCAAGGGAGGTGGGGTGCAGAAGGCAGAGAGGTTATGAGGTCTGGGTGGGAGGTAGGGTGTGGAAACAGGCTGGGAGTAGGGTGCCTCAGCTGCACCAGAGCTTTTTAGCAGCCCAAGCAGCTGTGCCACCCCCAGCTGCACTAGAGCAACTTTGCACCCCACATGGCTGTTAACAGGACCCCCTCCCCACCTGCATAGCAAAGTACCCAGAGTCTCTTTCCTTGTTTCATGGCCCCACAGCTGTTCCCTTCCTTCATTTTCCACATCCAGGTGTGGGTCCCTCACAAACACTGGGACTTGTGAACAATTCCTCACTGCATGACGCATTGGTTGCCACCAGATTGACCCTAGGTGCTTCGTCTGTTTCCACTTCTTCATCAATAACTTCTATCTCCAAGAAAAGCTTTTCTGACTCTGTACTATGAAAAGTATCCACAATCTCCTTTGGTGTCGATGTGGGGTCTCCGCCCAGGATTGCATCCAATTCTTTATAAAATAGTATGCCCTGGGTGCAGCACTAGACCAGCTGTTTGCCACCTTCATATTCTGGTACTTACACTGGAGTTCCTTTATCTTGGCTCTGCACTGTAGAGTCTCTCACTCATAGCCCTTCTTCTCACACAGGGCTTGAGAAATGTGACCATAAGTGCCCCGGTTCCTATGAGTCACTTGCAGCTGTGACTGCACCAGTTCTTCACGTCATACTGATAAGATCCAAAAGCTCTGGGTGCTTCAAGCAGGAGAGTGTTTGGAGTGATCTTCTCAGGGAAACGGGTGAGTATGTCATGAGGACCACACCCAGGGTGTGTCTAGACTGCAGGGTTTTTTTGGAAAAACAGCCATTTTTTAAAAAAAATGTGACTTATGTCCACTCTGTTATTGCGTTCTTTTGAAAGAAAAATTGAAAGAATACAGGGGTTTTTCCAACGTTGGTAAGCCTCATTCTACGAGGAAGAACACCTTTCCTGAAAGAGCTCTTTTGGAAAAATGTGTGTAGATGCAGAAGAGGGAGTTTAAAAAAAAATCAGACCTCCAGGAAAAAAGCACAGGTGCTCTAGTGGCCACGCCGTCCATAGTAATCACAGTTTACATATGAGAGTGTCCAATCAGTGTGGACGCGCTTTCGAAAAAGATCACTTTTTCGATGCGCTTTTAAACTGTGGACCTTCTCTTTTGGAAGTTTTTTTTTTTTTTGAAGATCTCTTCCGAAAGAAGCTTGAAGTCTAAATGTACCCATAATGAGCCAGACACCAGGAAATGGATTTTTAAAGTTCCAGGGGTTCGTAGGTGGGAGCTCATGTGTTTATGTGGCTGCAGAGCAACAGAGTTCAAAGTGCTGACCAGAGCAGCTAATTGGGCATTGTGGGAAACATGCTAGCAGTCAATAAACTGGACAAAAATCCTACTATAGTACACACTACATAACTGTCAACAAAAATGGCAAGGGGAAGAGAAAAATCTCATATGGAGATGAAAGTTGTGTCACCAAAACTGGGTGTTTGTCATGACTTTTGTTGGGTCAGTGTGAATACCCTTCAGGTTTTGTGACAAAACTTGCAAGTGTAGACAAGGTCTTGGGGAGGGGATTATTTTTTAAGTACCTGTGAACAACAAAAGTTGTCTAAACTCCAGTTGAAGGACACAAAGCCTTAACCAGACCACAAGTAACACAGTGGGTCAATACTTGGCATAAATCTTCTGTGTTTACAAGCAGTTTTTTTAATAGACCCATTACTGAAGAAAACTCATTACATTAGCTCTTCTACTGTAATCAACTGCCGCAACTCAAAGGAAGAGGTCATGACTAAGGACGTTAAATTTAGATCAACTAAGCGAATAGTTGATGAAATTTGTGTCCACTATTCAATTAGTCAATAAAGGCACCTCTGCCTTTGAAATGTAGCAAGAGCCCTGGTGGTTCTTACTACATTTTAAAGGTGGAAGCACCGCAGGGAGCTTGGGGCCAACGGGGGAGGACAGGACTCAGAAAGTCCCAGCTCACCCCTGGCACCCCACAGAGCTTCTGCTTTTGAAATATAGCAAGTGCCATCACTGTGGGGGGAACCGGCTTTTAACCAAGTCACTAGTTGATTGTCCTATAAGCATTTGCTTATCGGATAGTCGACTAGTCGCTTACATTCCTAGTCATGACAATACTGAAGAACAAGGCTCCCTGTATGACTTCTATCATTCATTGCCAAACCCAATACGTTATTAGGGATATGGTAACTAAAGTTAAGCAATTACGCCCATTCAGAGTAGAAACTATGAAAGACATAATACAAGTTAGTATCTGTAGTTGAAGAGTTAAAACAGTTTTAGTTCCTCCTGCATATCTAATTCTTTCTATATTGTGTTGTCAAAGAAGGATCTAAGCACCATCAGAATCCCCAAATTGTTACATATCACAACCAATATCTTGGCAGTGTAATTGATAATAATCCTTCATGACTGCAACCTGCCAGAATAAAAACTGAGGGTTGTATTTTAAAATGTATACCTTTATGCCTTCATAGCAAAGAGTGTGTTTTTAAACTCAGGTTAGCTAACTCAGATGAAATAGTACCAAAGATGTGCCAACTAAATGTTTAAACTCAGACTAGAAGCCAAATTAAAACCTATAGGGGGAGCCTGTGGAGTGGAACTCGAGCTGCTATCCTTAGCTGCCGTATCTACAATTAATTTTACCCAAGTTAGAACACACTTTTTTCAGGGGGAAAGGGGCATTTGGGTTTTGGTTTGGTGCATGCAAGAAAGGCAAAGCCTTAGCTTTTTGTAAAAGGTTAACTGGTTACCCAATAACCATTAGGCTTACCAGAGTGCCTCCTGGGTAACTGGTTAACCAGACTGCCAGCCATGCCACAGCAGGGCCCCAGCAGGGACAGGCTGGCCTAGAACAGCACCCACCATGCCTGTCCACAGCCCCAGTGAGATCCCTCCACTATGGCTGCCCTGTACCAGCCTGCCAACTGTTAACCACTTAACTGCTTAAAGAATATAATTTAAAACCAATTAACTGTTTTGGCCCATATTTACATTCTTAGCTTGATGTTTACATATACACTACAACAAAAAGTCAGCTTAAGATACACAACTCCAGCTATACGAACAACGTAGCCCATCTCTCACCCGACGACTTCCCTTACTCTTCTCATTTGGGGTAGGGTAACTGAGTCACTATGATAGGAATCTGCGATCGACTCAATAGGTCCTCACTAATCCCAGTAAATAAACTGCTGGTGAATTGATCTCAGAGCATGGGTCCAGGCTGTAGTGTAGATGTAGCCCATGCAAGACAGCCTCCTGAAAGAGGTACAGTAGTCTTGAAAAATTGAGAGACTAGTTTTCTCCATCAGATACTACATTTCTAGCTGTTTTCAAATCACTAACACCTCCAAGCATAACCAGGAGTTCAAAGTATACAATTTACATCTAGTTTCAAGTTAAAACAAATAAGTTATTTATATTGTTTCCTAGTAATGACATTTTTAAAAGCACCCAACATTTATAATAAGAGGTAGTTGATGTTATTTACATTGCCTTCTCCCTTGTCCCTCTTCAGTCACACTAAAATTTCCCTTGAATATTTTGAATCTTCTTCTAACCTCATGAGCTCCTTTCAGTGCCTTCTCACAGCATTGTTCTTCCTTCCTATCAGATAATCAGCCTGGTAGACTAGCTACATTACTCTCTGGATTTCTACTTTGCTGTTGTTTCACTGCACCTGGTAGCCAGTAGCTGTTTCTCAGTTCCTTATAGCATTGACATCCAAAGATCAGCATCAGCTGCTAAGGGCAAAGTAGGAAGGAGAGAAAGGGAAGGGATAAGAAATGTGATGTAAGCTTAATTTTTCCAGACTTAGACATTTTTAATACACATTTCAAAAGACTTTGAGGGGGAAAAGTCAGTCATTTTATAAAAGGTTACATTCTTGCCACAGTGAAGAAAGAACACAAAGTATCAAATTGAGAACTATCAAAAAAAAGTATTTGCTACAACATTAATGGGCTTTAAACAAATAGGCTGTCAGACACTACACCAACGTTGATGCTTTTTACACTAAGCAGCTCAATGCTGTTTTCACAAAACCGAGATATCAGTAGTCCTGGTTCTATTGGAAATCTCAAAAAACTTTGTATGAGTAAGTCAAAGCCATAAAGCCAAATTATGAAGCACTCCATTTCTGAAGTATTTTAAACAGTATACTTAGTGTACAGTTCTCTCATATTGATCTGCTCTACCTTTTCTCAGCAACCTACTTATCTAGGTCTTAAATTACTGTCAATTCAATGGCACTTAATACAAATACCATATATTTTGTTTTGATAGCTCCTCATTCTCAAAACCAGACATTGCCTTGTATCTCACAGCCTGTAATCCTGTGGCATGCCACACCCCAATATTGACACTACTATTCCAGGAGACAGAAAGTAATTATCTCTACACTAGAGATGTAAATGGTTAACCAGTAAGCATCACCCTTAATGGATGGTGCATTTCAATTAACCCATGGAGGCAGGAGCAGCTCCCCATCTGCCACAGGCAGAGGGCTGCTCCAGCCCTATGGGTCCCAGCCCTTCCTGCAATAGGACCCATAGGGCTGGAACAACCACCTGCCTGTGGTGGTGAAGGTGGGAGACTCCATGCAATTGGGCTGGAGCAGCCCCTCCATCTGCCCATCCCTTTAAACCAGGCATGTCCAAAGTCCGGCCCGCGGGCCAATTGTGGCCCGTGTTCCGGTTTAATACGGCCCCCGCTTCCTCCCCCTCTCCCGGCTCCCCGGCGCTCTTTTGAACTGGCGCGCCCAGCGTGCCGCTTCCGGCCGCGCCGCCGCCGCCCATGGCCTCCGCGGTCCTAGAGCCTGCCCTGTAGGGCAGGTCCGCAGCCCTGCTCCCCCGCTCGGCTGCGGGTTCGCCCTGCCCCCGGGACGCCGTGAGGCCGGCGTGCCCTGTGCTCTCCACCCGCCTCCGACCCCGCGGGCCCTCCGCCTTGGGGCTGAGAGTGCGGGAACGGCCCTCACGCATGTTCACATCTTCAAATCTGGCCCTCTTTGAAAAAAGTTTGGACACCCCTGTTTTAAACCATTTAACTGGTTAAATATGTTTAGCTGGTTAACCAATTAAACGGGATTTTACATCCCTACTTTATACTATTCTAACTATAGAACAGATGGCTTTACACAACCACTAGGAAAATTGTTTTGCACTAAATGTCAATTTCTCATTTAGCACTTTTACTCAATTAGGCTAAAGCTGGACAGACTACATACTAGGTATAAAATCCACTAAACTACTACTTATTTATTCCCATTAGTTAATTCTGTTTCCTTGCAACAGGAATACACAGCTGTAGGAGGACAAAACTGTAAAATATACTGATTTGTGTACAGCTAGCCTTGATTCTTAAGGTGGTTCTTGGTTTGATGCGTTTCAAATGATCAATGAGGACATGTCTCTTAAAAAGATTTGAAAGCAACATGTAATGCCAGAAAGAGCTCTACAACTCTCCTGAAATAGAAAAAAGAGTTGACAGGTCAAAACATGTGCTGCAGTTACCACACTACTGTGTTTGTCATATTTCCCATGAGTAAACCCAAATGCAACCTCGCCTCTCTGAAGCATTTATATAACCAGCTTTTTTAGGGTGGAGCACGTAACTGAATAAGAACAGTTTAACCCTTATCGCCTGACACTGTGAGAAGGATTTATAGCCTTCTAAAACAAGTTCTGATTTGCTATTTGAATTTTAATTCAAATATCAAACAGCATTGCCTGACATGTCAGAAAAAAGTAATTTCACAAAGGGATGTTGAGGGATAGTTAAAGTTTGATAAAACCACTAAATTACTATCCCACTTGCACAAATAAAATAGTTGCTAGTTTCAGGCAAATGCTAAATATTAAAACATTAAAAGCTATATTAACTTTAAGTTACACCTAGCCCTAGGCAGTGATAGATTACAGTCAACAGGTTTACTTACATTGTAAGGAAAAGCCATAGTAAAAAAGCACAATTTTTAATTTCTCTTTCCTTAAGAAAGTTTTTCTGTGGACTACTTTGGGCATCTGGAAGGGCACTGTGTCCATTTCAGTTCACATGTATACATGCAATTATATCAATTATTTTCAGATGTATACAAAGATTACTATGAACATACTTTTCAAAGCCAAAATAAAAATGTACACACATGAGTTTTAAAAAGGGCTAAGGAAACTGAAGCAGCAAGATACAAGAACAAGTGCATTGGGGTGCACCTTGAGGCAAGAGACACCTGATTTAAAAATATTGCTATAGGATGTCTGAATTATGAAGCAAGCAGCTTTACTATCTCAGAAGGAGAAACTGCCATGCTGAAATAGCACATCATGTTTGCACATTACCGCCTATATACATGAGTACTGCTCATTGTAACAATTCAAAATCACCAGTACAGAATGCCAGGAATGCAATTCATGTATGTAGTTTTAAGTGAGAATTAGATGCCAACTATTAAAAAAAATCCACTGGGGGGGCAGGGCGACAGGGCGGGGGTGTCCCTTCTTTCTTCCCCAACATACAAACATATTTCTGCATTTGTCAGTCATTTGTATTTCAACACTCGCCACAGCCAGCATTTGCAAACCTCACACTTACATCCTTTCTGAAATTCACCTCTTTATACAACTAACAGGGAGAGAACACCCACCCCGGAAAGATGAAAAGGGCTGATGCCTATTACGTCTGTGCAACTGACTTAAGAACCCAGAACTTCAGGGTTTTTTTTTTTTTAAATGGTTAGTTTGATTATTGAAAATAACACTGTAGCCACTCCAAAGCCAAACGGCGGCGGGGGGGGGGGGGAGAGGGGGAGAAACGAAAGAGGAGGAGGAATTTGGTCTGACAGAGGCAGACTTTCAAGCGCTCAATCAGAGGCATATACAAATCCACCCTCTCCCCCATCTGGGCGCCGTGAGTCACAATAAAATAAATAATAAAAGAGACACACCCTCTGGGCTGAGCCGACAGAATCACCCCTCCCTGCTCACAAGCACAGGCGGCGTGGGGTGGGGGGAGTAAGAGGCACTGGGGCTAGAAAGTTGCAAGGCAGAGCGAAGAAGGGAGGGGGCGGAGGAACCGGGGCGCTGCGGCGGCGGCTGCCGGGCGATACAATGTATCGGCGGCGGCTCCTCCGGCTGTTGCAACATTCGGTGCCCACTTCCTGCACCCGCCAGTGCCGCCCTCCGCGCCCCGCCGGGCCGCCCTCACCTGGATGTAGTTGTTCTCGCAGTAGTCGGCCACCCGCGTGAGGTTCTGGTAGCTCTCGAGCAGCGCCCTCTTGCCCGAGGGGATCTCCTCCTCTAGCAGCATCTGCAGCTCTGCCATTTTCCTCCCCTCCGCATCGCTTCCTCTTGCATTAAAGAGACAGCGGCGGCGAGCCCACAACCCGCCTGGTATTGTGGGATTCCTCCTCGCCTCGCTTTCGTGAGGCCGCCCTGCTTTCCCCACCCACCCCGAAAATGCCCGTCGCACTGCATGCTGGGAGTTGTAGTCTGCTCCTCTCCAACCCCGCCCCCCTCCCCGCGGTATTTGGTTCTGGGAGTGGGCATGCGCCGGGGAAGCTGCAAGGTGTGGCTTGGGGTGGTTCTCTTCCCTTAGGCTGCGCCGTGGCTGAGCTCGGTGCTCGCTCCCACACGAGCAGTTTCTCACTAGAGGGAAAGCTGAGCTGTTAGTCCCACTCGTTTCACCGGCTTGGTTCAAAGCAGGATAGGGCTGGGCCAGCTGCAACTGAGGGAAATTAAACAGCATAGAGCCAGTTCCTCGGGGAGACCCGCTCTGCATTGCAACGGGGAGAGACAAAAGGCGTGACACTCAGTATTTAAACACCTTCTTCCCATCTACCCTGCCTCCCTGGATTATCCAGGCAGACCTTTCTCAGCGGCTGTAACAAACATTGAGATTGTCCACATATTAAAGACTTCTGAACGGCAGCCATTAACACTTTTCAGCATAACACTATTATTGCTCTTTTTTCTGGAATCAGTGTCCTGGTCTGACCTAGTGGTGCCCTTGTGCCACAAGATAGCAGATATCCTGGACCTGTACGTGGAGTTTCCAAATATAAGAGAAAGCAGTGATGTGAGATTTAGATATATTTTGATTAGAGAAAGCAGTCATATAGCACTTTAAAGGCTAACAAGATAGTTCATTAGGTGATGAGCTTTCGTGGAGCAGACCCACTTCTTCAGATCATACTCTGAAAGAGAATTGGTATGACCATTATGTAACAGAGGGATACAATGAAAAATGTAAACAAATTACAAACTAATGAATGGGCTACATAGAACAGAAGGTGGGGGCCAGGGGACACGGAAGGAGGAAATTGCTTATTAAGAGTTAATTAAGTGGCTAATCTGGACTTACTATGAATATCAAAAGGTGGGGAGGCTGTGTTTGTAATGTGTCAGGTAATTATCATCCATATTAAGGCCCATTCACAACCTGTCAAATTTTAGCATAAATAAAAGTTCTGAAGTCTCCCTCTGTAATCAGGTGTTAAAGTCTCTTTGTAGTAAGACGCATGTTGTCAGGTCTTTAAGGGAATGTCCAGTTTGATTAAAATGGTGGCTGATAGGTTTCTGTGTGTGGAGATGTCTGATGTCAGAACTTCAGCCTGCATTTTAATCAAACTGGCCATAGCATGCATGTCCAATAGCATGCAGATAATCATGGATTCTAGGAATCCAAGCCCAGCAACAGGTCCAATATCCAGTTGATTCCAAGGGAGCAATCTGGGCCTCAGGTATTTACTTTAGTCAGAGCTCAAGGCAAAGAGCCTCATACAGTTCCTTCTTTCCCCAATTGGCTTCTACACAGCAAAACCTCACATAACCCAACACTACCAACAATACAGCATGTCTTTACAAGATTCAAAATTTGCTTGTATGCCAAGGAGAATAATGTGGAAGAATATGTTTATAGGACCACTTGGTTATCATCTGCGTGACAGTGTGCTAGAGGCTAAAGAGCAAGCCAGCTGTCTTGTCACTTAGATGCCACTTAGTTCCCGAGAGAAAGCAGAGGGAGATAATTAGATAGGCTGACTGGGTGAGATAAGGAGTCAATTAGCCCATCAGCCCAAGTCTGATAGAGATGCACAGGAAGGAAGTGGTGGAAAGAGGCTAGTTGTGCTAAGTCACTTCTACATAGCAGAGCTAAACTCGAATTAAACTATGTAACTTCAGCTATGTCAATTGTGTAGCTGAAGTCGAAATAGCTTAATTTGCCTTTTGGCATAGTCTACACTGCAGGAAGTCGAAGGAAGAACACTTTTTCTTCAACTTCCCTCACTCTTCATGAAATGATGGTTACCATGAGTCAGAGTAATAAGTCCTCCAGCTCAACATTATTTTGAAATAAAGGCTTGTAGCATAGATGCACACTATGTTATTTGGGAATAACGCTGCTGTATAGATAGCCATAGAGGGCTCTGGGAAGGGAGATTTTTATTCCACTCAAGTCCAGAGGTGTGGGTCAAAAGCACTGCAGATATTGTAAACAGATTGTTGCATAGTGAGTGCTGTGGTGGCAGTGAAAGGAACTTAAAATGAACACGTACTACAAATGTGCAACCATTGAATTTTGCAGTTTCTTCACGGAAGACCCCACTTGCCACAACATTACTTCAGCCCCATTTGCAGACAGGGAAAACAAGGGCAAGTAACTCACTCAGTCTCACAAAGCAAGCCAACAGCAGAGTGCATGCATAGAGCACCTGCCCTGACTCCATGGGCAAATCTAGACTACCCTCAGCTTCAGAAAGAAGATATGCAAATTAGGTGTGAATTTGCATATCTTCTTCCAATCCCTTTTTCGGAAGAGGATTTTTGAAAAAAAAAAAAAGCAGTCTAGATGGGGTTTTTCACGCAAAAACCCCTTTTTCAAAAAAAACCTGTAAACCTAATTTTTTGAGGAATAAGGGTTCTTTTGAAAAAGGGAGGGTTTTGCATGAAAAACCCCATCTAGACTACTTTTTTTTTTTTAAATCCTCTTCCGAAAAAGGGATCGGAAGAAGATATGCAAATTCATACCTAATTTGCATATCTTTCGGAAGCCGAGGGGAGTCTAGACATGCCTCAAAGGTCATACTGAAAGAGAATAGAAAATGGTATCTTCAAGCTCTGCCCCTGGAGTTACGCTTGGGAGGAACATATATGGTCTCATGCCCCTCCTTAATATACCATGATTCCTGCATAGGATGCTGCCCAGTGCAGTGGCTGCATTCTCCCAGGTACCTGCTATGCTGCACTAGGCAGCATAGCCAGAGGCTGCCTGGGAGGAGGCACAGCGAGAAGGGGCGCTGCCCCACTAGGTAACATGCCAAGGAGATGAGGAGAGCTGGATCGGGGGTGGAAATAAGTCATATGGAGGTGGGGCTATGTGGGGAGATTTCATGGGGGTGGGAAGCCTACATTCCCCTTCAGCTGGTGCTCCCTTTGTGACCATTCCACTAATCAGCCCTGCTCTGTCCACAAAATGCTATCCTTGTGAGTTGTTTGCATGAGATTCTGCTCATAGTCGATCCTGTAGCTGTTTAAAACATGTTGATGTCATTAAGTTCTCTGAGTTCCATCTGGCTTCTTCATTTTGGCTCCCTCTCAGTGGGAGTTGCAGATACCTATGGGCTCATCCTTGGGCTTGGCTCATTTTTTATTGGCGGGAGAGGGGGGAGAGGAAGTAAGTGGTGCTATAGTGCAAACAGCACTCACTTGTGGCACCAAAATGAGACTTTACTCACAGTAATTTGTCCAGATCTGTGACCTTCTGTCTTCTTTCTTAGGCCTTGCCTGCAGTGGCAAGCTTTACCACTGGTGTGTAGTTACTAGGGATGTAAACTCCCGTTCAGTTGGTTACCTGATTACCAGTTAACCCATTAAAGAGGGCATGGGCAGAGGCTGCTCCAGCCTAGCCAGAGCAGTCCCTGCCTGCTGGGAGTTTGGGCCTACCACAGTCAGAGGCAGCTCAGATCATCCCCTATCCAAACAGGCTCCCTGTGGGGCTGGAGCAGACCCCTGCCCACAGCAGGAGGGGAGATGCTCCAGCCCCCACCAATTAACAGTTAACTGTAAACAGTAAGCATCACCGGTTAACCTTTCACATCCCAGCTATTAGTTACACGGGTATGACTTCCCCCCCATGTCAACTTATTCTGATATATGAGTGGTTTTGGCCTGTGTGCCTTGCGCGCTTGTGTGGCCACTCAGGATTCAAGTGCCACCCAGCTTATTAGCAGAGCACTCAGCTTTGTTCCTACGGTTGGTACATGTTTGCATATGCCTGGTACACACAGAAAAATGTATTCCGCGCATGGATAGAAAAATTTAGCGGGAACATTGGGTTTAGGGTTGCCAGCCACCCACCCACCCACACCAAACACACATCCTGTGTGGCTACTACCAAGAGCCACCAAGCTGGGAACAAAGCGGGAAGCAGCAGAGCCTGCTCTGCAAAAGCCGCTGTCTGCTACCCAAAGCAGAGAGGCTATGTCTACACTGGCGAGTTATTGCACAAGTACGGCCATTCTTGCGCAAGAATCCGCTGAGCATCTACACTGCCCACCCACTCTTGTGCAAGTAAATGTACAGTACGGCGTGATAAGAGACAGCTCCGTGCAGGCCTGGTCCACGTGGGTGTTGAAGGTGGCCTGGCCGTGGTGCAATCGGCCCATGTATGTCCGCATCAGCCAGGCCATCAGGGGGTAGGCTGCATCCTGACTGCCCCAATGCTGAAGTCCTGCTGGGGGAAGTAGGTGCCCACCTCCAGCCTGTGACACAGGCCTGAGTGCCAGAAGATTTGGGAGTCGTGGGAATCCCAGCCACTCCCCCTGCCAAGCTTTTGCATGCTACCACAGGCTCCCAGCGCGGATCACGGCCCTGCCTCCCAGCCACTGCCCCCACCCCCTCCAGGCTTCTGTCTGGTGCCCAGCCAGAAAAACAGAAAATACTGGACATTGTACATGTCCGGTATTTTCTGAATTTTTTTTTACCGGACAGAGGGTGCAAATACCGGAACACATGGCAACCCTAACTGGGTTTAGTAGTTAGTTTAAACCCCTTTTCCAAAACAAGGAAAGTTTAAATTGGAAAAAAAAATTGCAACTCATAAAAGAATAAGAATTTCTGCCCATATGGTTATGCCAGGAATGCTATACTGATATAAATCCAGATCTTAAGTTATACCAAAAAATCTTTCCTGGACAAAGTGTTGCAGGATAAATTAAACTTTTAACAATGTTGATATTTCAGTTGTCAGTGAGCATTCTGAGTTAACACTGCACTGAGATGAATGGGGCAGTTTATACCTCTTAGAAACAATGTGCCACACTAAGTATTCACATAAGCATCTCTGCATTGGCTTACACTCAATTCATATTTCTGAGGTTGTCTCCTCAGCCATAATAGCTAAAGACTTCCTTAATGAAAGCTGAGATTCCAGAAAACAAGAGTGCCCATATATCATACCACTATTTGCTCACTGTTTCCAAGCTCTGCCTGACTTGGAATTCAGTGCCCTGTCCACTGGACAACACTGCCACTCATTGCTTGTTGCTAGGCAGCAGCAGTGCTTTGCAATGGCAGAGCAAGCACACTCAAGGCAGCCATTAAACTGCTGGCTTGAGAAATGCACAAAATAAGAGTCACAATAATTAACAGTTTTATAGTGTTTTATTCTGACTAGATCTTTCTTCTCTAACATATTTGCCCTTTTCCTATCCCAATCTGTTCTCACACTTCTCTTGTTCCTCTCCCTCCCTCCTCCATGCTAGTCTTTTCTGTTATTCCATTTCTTCACTCCCCCACAAATGTTTCCAATCAATTCTAGGATACCCCAGTACTCTGTCCTTCCCATTCCCTCTATCCCACTCTGTCTTCTCAAATTCTATATTCTGCTATATTTCCTGTTGCCCCCTCCTGTCCTTTCATCTTTCCTAACTAGCCTCTCACTATTAAGTACTCTCCTCCCAAATAGCTTTTGTCCCTTCATTTTCCATCTCATCACAGAAATTCTTCCCCACTCCTATTGCATCCAGTTCTCAGCCTTACCTCCTTCCATACTTACCCTTCCTCTTGTTTTTTGTCCTCCTATCACTCTCAGGGTATGTCTACACTAGCCATCCTAGTTCAAACTAGGGTGGCTAATGTAGTCATTCGAACTTGCAAATGAAGCCCGGGATTAAAATATCCCGGGCTTTATTTGCATGTTCCCGGGCGCCGCCATTTTTAAATGCCCCTAGTTCGAACCCCCTGCCCACGGCCTCCTCATTGCAGGAGGAGTAATGGTAGTTAGAATTAGGAGCTTTAATTCGAACTACCTAGCCCGTGCCATGTGTAGCCACGGGCGGGGTGTTCAAACTACCGAGCATTTAAAAATGGCGGTGCCTGGGAACATGCAAATAAAGCCCGGGATATTTTAATCCCGGGCTTCATTTGCAAGTTCGAATGACTACATTAGCCACCCTAGTTCGAACTAAGGTGGCAGTGTAGACATACCCTCAGATGTCTGCAGTTAAAAGCTAGATTGATCTTCTATAAGACCCCTCATAATGTCACTGAAAGCCTGAAGTCCTACAATGGCTCAAGGCAATGCAGCCTGCAGTATTTGAGAAAGCCAAGAAATGGCTTGCCCTGTGGGGAGAAAAAGGAGCCAAGAATCTGCAGAGTCAGCCACATATGGAAGCAGGCAGCCTACTCCTTCTTCCTGGGTATTAAGTTTCTAAACAGGATGACAATAGTGAAAGGGTGAGCTGGTCAGCCTCACAGGACAGTAGTAAAATTAACTGAATTCGGGTTGATGTTGAACAATGTAATGGAAACATTGGGCTATTTTAAAGCAGTATCTTAAAGAAGAGTGGTTGCTTTCTAGCAGTGATCCTAATTAACACGTTTCACAGGTAGCTTTAATACTAAGAATAAATCTGATTGCCAGGTGCCAGCCAGCCTTGATATACTAATATATACAACTTTGAGACGCACTTACAGAATCAGGCAGGCTCATTAATTAGAAGCTCCTTGTGTGTGTGTTTTTTTTTTTTTTCATTTTTGGTACAGCATCACAGAAGCTGTCAGAATTAAATAAGGTTTTCTTTCCACAGTGTGATGCCTTTGCAGTTCAAAACTGACACGGCCATTTTCTCTGCCATATACATTGACAGCTCAAGTCCAGTTTTCTCCACCTTCATGCCAGCTCTCTCCACTATTGAAACAGCAAAGCTCCAGTTGGTTGAAACTGGAACAGATGTTAACCTATAAGGTTCAATGTTGTGGGCCATGCTGTATCCTCAGCTCCCACTGAAGCCAACATGTATAGGATCAAGTGCATAGTCTCCTCTCACCTGTTGATATGAATTACTCTTATGGGACAAGAAAATACATTCAAACAGACAGTTCAGAAAAATAGAACATCATCCCCTCTTAAATACTGTTGACACTGTGCAACCTCTCAATCAAACTGAGAAATCTGTGGATGATGTGGGTACAAAGCTATGATTGAGAGATGGGAGATTTGCTACTGGGAACATTTTAAAAAAATAGTTTGCACCATTTGGTATAATCCAACAGATTCCAAAGACAGAAAATTTGCTATTCAGCAGAAAGATTTTTTATGCTTATTTTAATTTTTCATGTAGCTTTTTGTAGTAAATCAGGAATAATTTCTTTTGAGTCTGAGACTGATTACATCTCTCAGCTTTAGTTCAGATATTAATCAGTCTCCGCAATCATTTATTGCTTCCTCTAGCAAATGTAATAGAAATTATTCCTGCCTTGATTACCATTAACAGGAGTTACCTGTACTGAAAGAATGCACCCCAGAGGGAAAATGTCTTGGTTCTGACGGCAGCTAATGAAAATGAGGGCCTCCTCTGTGATCTGCAGGCACAATCAAAGGTGCATTCACAAATTAGTGGAAGAGGCTTCCTATTGCGTTCAGCTACGTTTGGATTTATTTGATCATAACCATCAAGCTCATACAGTATATTTTTGTGGATACTGTGGTTTTTTTCTGTTTGCAAGTTAATTGAGGGCTTTTAAACAAACTTTGGCACCCAGCAAAATACAAAACTCTTTTATGTCAGAGAAATACTTATAACATTAATTTAAAATAATTATTACACATGCAGAAGTAGCTACTAGTCTATGTTTTCTCCTTTTTCTCAAAAGAGCAAAAGAAATTAGAATGTAGTCATCATTTCTTTTAGTAAAATAATGGACTTGTCTGTACTATACCTGAAGTAGAAGACACTTTCACGTTTCCAAAAATTCCTTTGCTTGTCTGTCCAGGCTTAATACTACACCCCTCACTATAATATCTCTTCATAGTCATTTCTATGAGTAATCTTGGATAGAAAAGAAATAAAATATTTGTCAATATCTTACATATTTATTAGGAAAATCACAATCCTGATTGATACATAGAATAAAAATTAGGATGACATTTTATACGGGAAATATACTACAGAGAGATCACTATATTATAGGTGCAGCTGATAGTCTACATACAGTAAAGATTGCCTGATACTTCCCATTGTAAGATGCTGTTTCAGTTCTTGTTATTCTTTGGAAAATTAATTCAGGGGCTGAAATTGTCCATTTTGTGTAACTTCCTCTCCTTGTAAGAAAAAATTATCCCAAGGCTTGCTTGTCCTGTATAGCAAAGGAATAATGGGGTTTACATACAACATCTATTCTTAGAGATTTAATCAATGGGTAACTAGATCAAGTAACTCTTATCATTACACACAGCAATGGCACATTGTGCTTGTTACATGATCTTCTATTAGGATTTGTGCCTTGGGTGTCCCAGGGAGGAGGGAAAGGATGGGGAGAGAGGCAAATTACATCATAATACAACACAAAGGGTAATTTATTCCACTGCTGCAGTTACAGCTGAAAGCCACCTGATGGCTTGAAAAGGCAATGTAGTTTGTGAATGCTACTCTCCGTCCATGTGTGAATGGAATACCTCAAAACTGCTCAAGTACTTAACAATTCCTTTACTGGCTTAACTATTTGAACTGGGCAGAGGCCTGTGCTGTTTGGACCAGCATGTTATTCTGTTGTACACACTGGCATGCATATGGGGTGTGCCAGGTGTGCCCAGGCACACCCTAATGTCTTAGGGTATGTCTAAACTACATGGCTCCATCAACGGAGCCATGTAGATTAGTTTATGCAAAAACGGGAAATGAAGCTGTGATTTAAATAATCACCGCTTAATTTAAATCAAAATGGCTGCCATGCTGTGCCGATCAGCTGTTTGTCGGCACAGCGCGGAAGTCTAGATGAGGATCTGCCGACCCCAGAACCCTTCGTCGGCAGATCCTGTAATCCTCATTTCACGAGGCATAAAGGATCTGCCGACGAAAGGTTCTCAAGTCGGCAGATCGCCGTCTAGACTGCCGCACTGTGCCAACAATCAGCTGATCAGCACAGAGTGGCAGCCATTTTTATTTAAATGAAGAGGCGATTATTTAAATCGTCGCTTCATTTCCCTTTGCCGTCCTGCCTAATCTACATGGCTCCATCGACAGAGCCATGTAGTCTAGACACACCCTTAGGGTTGCCAGGTATACGGTTTTCTACGGGACAGTCCGTTTTTTTTGCGCTCTATCCAGTAAAAAAAAAATCCAGAAAATACTGGACATGAGCAATGTCCTGTATTTTCTGGTTTTCCGACTGGGCACCCAAAAGCCTGGCAGAGGGAGTGGCTGGAAGGTGGGGCATGATCGGCGCTGGGAGCCCTGGTAGCATGTGAAGAGGAGGGGCAGCCCGGTCCATGCTCCTGCATGCTGGTCAAGTGCGTGGTGGAGCGGCAGCCGGACTGACTTGCGCTTCGCCTGGACCATAAGGGGGGCAGGAGCGTCCTGGGATCTGCACTGCCCGGATCAGTCCCGCTCCCCACCGGCTGATATGCTCCTCCCGCCCCTGCCCCTCCTGTCTGGCCAGTTGGTTCTCCCAAGCTTCTTCTCCCGATCTTCCCCGGCCAGCCCCGCTGCACCTACCTCCAGCCCTGCTTCCGGCAGCGAGTTCTCCCCTCCTCTCCCAATCTCCCCCGGCCGGCCCCACTGTACCCAACTCCCGCCCCCGCCTCCAGCTCTACCTCCCACCGGCCGGTTCCTCCTCCCCATCTTCCCTGGCCAGCCCTGCTGCACCCGCTGACAGTGCTGCTTCCAGCGGCCAGTTCTCCCCTCCTCCTCCTGAGCTCCCCTGGCCAGCCCTGCTCCGCCTGATCCCCTCCCCCCACCGACCAGCTCTGCATCCTGTCAGCCGCCCCCCCATTTCCTCCGGCCAGCTCCCAACCCCCTCCTGCTAGCTCTGCTTCCCGTCCCTCCCCCTTCCTCCCGTCCAGCCCCGCTCCCTTCCTGGCCAGTACCTCCCCCGGCCCATGATGTGTGTCCGGTATTTTTTTTTAAGACTACCTGGTAACCCTATAATGTCTCAAAAAAAGTGGCTATGCATTTTAATTTAATCGCATGATACACTTTTAGTTTTAAAGTATTATGCAATAAGCATCGAATTACACATGTAAAAAACAAAATAAGAAGTACAATGTCCCATACTTAAGTTTGTATTTTTTAAGTAAAGTTTAGTTGTTAATTTAAAAAAAATTAAGTTTAGTTAAATTTTAGTTTCTTTAGTTTGTTTGATGAATAAAAATAATGTCCTTTAAGTATTCAATAAATGTTCGCCTTTAAAAAAAATAAAAAATAAAATTCCCTGGATGCACACCGTAATGAAATGTGCTGTGCACGCCTATGCATACATTTGTAGAAGTTAGCAGATGACTGCTGTTTAGGATTGCTAATCCTCCCAGTTTTGCTAAGAATCACCAGGCTCAAATCTTCTGGAATCTACTGAGGCCAAATCAGGATATTTTAGTCTACTAGAAATCTAGCGCAGGGGTGCAGCAGGGTTAAAGCAGGCTCCCTGCCTTCCCTGACCCTATACCACTCCTGGAAGTAGCTAGTGATAGAAATGTAGCCGTGTTAGTCTGGGGTAGCTGAAGCAAAATGCAGGACAATGTAGCACTTTAAAGACTAACAAGATGGTTTATTAGATGATGAGCTTTCGTGGGCCAGACCCACTTCCTCAGATCAAATAGTGGAAGAAAATAGTCACAACCATATATACCAAAGGATACAATTAAAAAAATGAACACATATGAAAAGGACAAATCACATTTCAGAAGAGGAGGGGGATGCAGGGGGGGGGGGAAGGAAGGAAGGTAAGTGTCTGTGAATTGATGATATTAGAGGTGGGGAGAGTGGGATGTTTGTGAGTTAATGGTATTAGAGGTGATAATTGGGGAAGCTATCTTGGTAATGGGTAAGATAGACTGAGTGTTTGTTCATTCCTTTTTGGAGAGTGTCAAATTTTAACATGAATGACAGTTCAGAGGATTCCCTTTCAAGTGCAGATGTAACAGGTCTTTGTAGCAGAATGCAGGTGGTTAAGCCATTGAGAGAGTGTCCTTTCTGGTTAAAATGGCAAGAAATTGTTTTTTCTTTGTGATCTTGTCTGATATCTGTTTTGTGGGCATTAATCCTTTGGCGAAGTGTCTGAGATGTTTGTCCAATGTACATAGCAGATGGACACTTTCGGCACATGATAGCATAGATTATATTTCTGGATTACCAAGATAGCTTCCCCAATTATCACCTCTGATACAGAGGCGGAAGCATGGAATGGTAGGGGGATCCTCAGGAGTGAGGCTGGAGCACACTGGCTGTCAGCTCCACCCCCAGATAATATAGAACAGGGATCCCCAAACTTTTTGACACGGGAACCAGTAAATCCATTCACGAACTTTTGGAGGACCGGTAATGTTCATTTGCATATCTGCATATTCATTAATCAAATGATGAATATTCAAAGAAGTTGTTTGCACGTGGACAGCAGCAGGCGGTGAGGAGGAGCCACGCACGGCGGGGACGCTCTGGAGGCGGGGTGGGAGGACGCGCGGGGGGGCCGGGGCTTGGGCCCGGGCCCGCTCCAGAAAGAACTGGGGGAGAGACCACATATTGGTGGAGCTGGGCCCCCGGCTCTGTAACTCACCGGCACTTACAGGTTCAGGGAAGCGGGGCCTGAATCGGCCTAAGGCCGGCCCTGCCGGCAGCCACCAGCCATACTGAGGGCCGGTATTTTTTTCCCACGGCCTGGTACCGGGCCGCAGCCCATAGTTTGGGAAACTCTGCTTTAGAATAGTCAACTAACCAATAAGAATTCTTCAGGTTACTTGATTATTCAATTAACTGATATTTAACATCCCTACCCCAGAGACTACACCCCTCCTGCACTCTATCCCCTGTCTCAGTCCTGAGTTTGCACCTAGCACCCAAACTCTTTCCCAGAGCCCACACCCCTCCCCCCTTCCCAGAGCCCACACCCTGCACCCTCTACCAGATCCCAATCTCCTTCCCCAGTCCTGAGGCCTCTCATAGAGCCGGCACCTCACAACTCTTCTGCACCTCAATCTCATTCCTGAGGCTCAGCTCAGAGGCTCTCCCACACTCTGAACTCCTTGGCCCCAGTCCAGAGCCCATCCCCCCTCTCATACCCCAACTCCCTGTCAAGTGAAAGTGAATGAGGGTAAGGGAGCAAGAAAGAGAGGGAGATGGGGGGGGGCTAGTGTGATTAGACAGTTGGCAACCCTACTGTAATAATAACTTAAATATGCAGCCATAGATGTTAGTACTAGAAAAGGCCTTGTGAATCATCTAGTCAGGCTCCCTAACAATGCAGGATTGTTCCCCTCAGGACAATTTCTAGACTCTTACCCATTCTAGTTTTAAGAGTTCCTAGTAATAAAGTCTATAAGTTTCCAATATTCCCAATGGCAAATTATTCCACAGCCTAATATAATGTTGTTGCAATATATTGAACCTATTTGTCTACACATTTGGATTATAAAAGGATTTAATATAACCAAGTTGGAACATATTTATTTACACGTCAGGACAGTAACATTGATGTGATCATTCAGGAGTTGCTACCAACCTCAGTGAGTCACTTTTGATCCAATATTAGGTCTTTTCTGCACAGGAGAGTGTTAACAGTTATACTGGTATAGTTAAACTGATATAAATTCCTATCCATGTGGACACTTATTCCAATCAAAATGTCTGTTTGCAGTTTAGCTTGAAGCCCTCCCAAGAGAGAGAAACCAAACTAAAAAAGGTAGTGATTTGAATGACTGTCCACACATTGGGTTACATTGGTAATATAATTTTAAATTCATACCTGTAGCTTATATAATTTTCCTATGAAGGCAACCCTTATTCTGCCAAAGCTTGAGAAAGTGAGGATCTTCAACAGCACATTTCTCCTGTGCTGGTGATTGCAAATCTAAAATAACTTACATTCCTTCAGCCATCACAGGCAGCAAGTAGGAACAGTTCTAGCTATGAGAGTTTGTATGCATCTTTCATTGAAATCAGTGATCAAAATGCTAAATCCAGGACTCAAGGGAATTCTGCAGTTTTGTAACACTCCCTAAAGAATGTTGAGTCCCATAAATAGATTGCATTTTATCCTCATCTGTGACACTGAAAAGTTAATCTTTTAATATTCAAGTAGAGTGTATCATTTATAGTTAATCCAAGGATGGAATTAATTCAAGTTACTCATGAAGATTAAAAACATATTTTGTTCTTTACCATTTCAGAACATTATGCCTGGAAAGGAAAAAGGAAAGGAATCTACTTTATCCTAAAATGTTGCAACATCTATTGGTCAAGTTGGGCCACATTAGGAAAGTATTGAGATGCCAAGATTAGAATGAGAGAACTGAGGGAGATTGTGAGTATAATAACTATCCTCTTCAGGTATTTAAGACATCTGTCACTTTGGTTTCCAAGTGCAACTTCTCTGTAAATATATATGTGGACATATACAAGTTGAGCCTCTCTAGTCTGGCACCTTTGAGACCTGACCAGTGCCAGAGAATTTGCCAGACCACAGGAGGTCAATATCATCTATCAGCATTACCAACACTTCCCCGGATTACTGGGCTCTTTGAAGACGTTTAGGGGTAAATTAGAGTTAAACAACAGCACAGAAAACTGAGAGCCAGGATTGATGTCTGTAAACAATCTTTATGGGCATCACATTATTGGATTTTAATATGAGCAGGCAGATCATTGCTGCACCTTCTGTGGTATGTTTGCCTCAAATTCTGTGTAAGGTAGGCCAGGAAAGCTTATGTTATGCTGATTCTGTGTATGCTACTCATCTACTTGCATGATTTTTGTAGGTAAAGTTATGACTATGAGCTCTGTTCTTGTATTTAAATGTTCTCTGTTTGGGAGGGCGCAATGAGCCTCGACCACCTATTGTGAGGAATGGTTACCCAATGAATGGCTGTGCTAATTAGTGATGCTGCATAGACAAAGACTCTCAAGGTTGCCAATAAACACCTGAGGAAAACATCTGGGAACCTGCAGACCAGCAAGTATATCATAATTACTTGCATGAAAGACAGAGACAGGTCACGTGATCATGTGATCAGCTCCAGCTTGGGAGGTACCAGATATATAAAAGTACCATGAAGGTGTCTCCATCTTGTCTTACCTCTTGCCCTCTGCTCCAGAAGCACATCTGGTAAGGACAGAGGACCCAGATGGATTTGTGGACCCATCCTAACATAGGATGTACTCCAGAGACTTTTAAGTTGGCAGTTTGTTATATCTCTGCTAAGAGCCTGCATCAAGAACTTGGTGATTGATGTATGTGATGTATTCCCTTTAACAATCTTACTCTCAAGCTTTTCTTTATTTTATTAATAAATCTTTAGATTTTAGATTCTAAAAGATTGGCACAGCATGCTCTTTTGGGCAAAGTCCAAGGTATAAATTGACCTGGGACTGGGACTATCCTTTGGGACTGGGAGAACCTGTTTGGAGTTGGTGAGATTGATTTTATAACCTCTCACCTGTATAAGGTGTGGGTCTAGTTATGGCTCAGGAAATGTTGGGGTGCCTAAGGGGTTTTCCTTGTGAGGCTTCTTGCTGTCCAGAATGGCAGCTGAAGTACTCTGTGTGACTGGTTTGGTGCCTTATAGGGAAGGACTCCAGTCTTAGGGTATGTCTACACTTGCTCCCTAGTTTGAGCTAGGGATGCAAATGTAGCCGACCGAAATTGCTAATGAAGCGAGGATTTAAATATCCCGTGCTTCATTAGCATAATAAAAAATGAGGAGTAACGTTAGTTCGAACCAAGGGGTTTGATTCGAACTAATGCGTCCCGGAGCGCACTTCCTGGTTCGAATCAGCTGGTGAGCAGAATAATGTGTGGGCGAGATTATGCTAATGAAGCACGGAATATTTAAATCCCCGCTTCATCAGCAATTTGGTCGGCTACATTTGCATCCCTAGCTTGAACTAGGGAGCAAGTGTAGACATACCCTTAGGCTGTAAGTAGCCCTGGTTTTAAGCAATTTGCCCTGATTTTACCCTCTCAGTGGTGCCCAGACTGGCCTGGTATAAAAAAGGAACTCACTACCTTTTTTAGTTTGGTTTCTCTCTTGGGAGGGCTTCAAGCTAAACTGGTATACCTGGTATACAATGGGACCGTGGGGAACTTGGCCACATCCATGATAAATGGATATCCAGCTAACTAAAATCATGCCAGGCCACGGATGTTGCCAAACCCAAAGTGCTGGATTAGAGAGATTCAACCTATATTGCATACAATAGTGCTAGGGGAATTCTGTAATTATTGCATTTGGAGCCATAGTAAAATTGCAGAATTCCCCTGGGACTAATATAAAAAACAATGTTGAAAGAATGTTAAGATTCCAAAGTAAAGGACTCAAAAATTAGGAAATGTCAGAATTAAACATTGTCCATGCAACCTTTGAAAAAGAGGGAAAATTCATACACAAAGGTAGGGGTGGGACTGCACAGAGAGTAAAATGTGTTTACTTCACAAAACTGTCCTTTTAATTCCATAAATCCTGTTGCTAGACAAAGGGGACACATTCTGTCAGAGAAGACTCCAAAATTATTCTATGGCCAGTGAATCTTTTATTTCTAGCCCACAGACTCTGAGTGAAAGAGTAGTTACCACACTATGAATTTGATATCCCTGTCCTAACTCTGACCTTAGAGCTAATCCAGGGTTGGCCAAAATGTTGCCTATGAGCCACGTGCAGGCCTGAAGACAAGGGGAGGGGATAAAGGAGGCAGTTGCTACGGGCCTCTTTGAATTGCTGCCACGCAGTTCTGAGGACTGGGGATGGGAGCACACTGCAGTCTGGGTGGCTCTGAGGACTGGCTGCCCGGGTCCTGCTCCTTCCAGGAGTGGGAGCCAGTCACCCCCCATCTTGCCCCAGAGCCAATGGTACCTGTCAGCCCCACTGGCTATGTGTAGTTTTTTAGTTACAATGTGGATTGCAGAGCCCCCTACACCCCCTCCCCCCATTCTCCACCTGCCAGATTGAGGGAGGAGCTCAGGATGTCAGCGTTGCAGTGGGGTGGTAGAGATGGGGCTTCTACCCAGCAGAAAGGGGGTCCTGAGGCTTCAGTATCAACCATCTCTCCAATAAAGATGCTCAGATATACTTTCCTGGATAAAGGCCAGTACCTTTAAATAAGATATAAGCGGAAAGGCCATGGTAGAAAGCTAGCAACACTGGCTCAGCTAGCAACCAGTTCTGAGGGAGTCTGATGTTTTACAAGTGCTCACCCAGTGTCAAAGCTAGGCCACTTAACAAGACCAAAGGATGGTGATGAGAGGAGATATTCAATTTAAACTGAATCTTAAATCCCTCTGAGAGCTTGCTCCAAGGAGCACTCATTCCAATGAATCACCTCCAACCTAATATATTCGGTTGTTGAAACTGACAGAAAAAAAATCAGTAGTACATTTTCTGCCTGAATAAATATGCAGAATGATAAATGTAGGCAGGGAATATCTTGAGTTCAGCCAGCTCTGTCAGTTAAACTTCAAGTTTTGTATTTTGGCAAGTATGTATCATGAAAATATTTCCACAGTGTCATTTACAAGATTGGCTTGGAAGAACAATAACCATCCTTTGCTGGCATTTCAAAGGAGCATGGCTAAAAATAAGAATACTAGTTAGACTTTTTTCAAGTCATTACTGAAAAAAAGTATTACAAGATTCGTGAGGCTATAAATATGTCATTGTATAAGCACACCAATACATTCAGTTACCACCTTTTGCTATTCCCAAAAGGCAAAATTACATGAAGAGTATCAGTTTTTTAAAGCTTTAGTAGCAGCAGTATGTGAAAATGGGAACTGCAAACATCAAAACTGACATAAAATCAACCCCATAGCAGGCTAGATTTTTAGGATTCTTCTACTATAATTATACTAAGCTGCACTGGTGGAAATCCAGAATACTGTAAATCATTGGTCACCAACCAGTAGATCAGGATACAAAATACAATATCTATAAGAGCACTCTGAGTCTGAAAAAATGAGTTTTACCTCCAAAATCATTACAGGTTCAGTACAAAGTCAAATGCTGCTAAACTTCTTTCAAGGGCATGAATAGGCTTTGTATAAAATTAAGTTTCAGGATCTACTGGTAGATATTAGATCCTTTGACAGGTGATCCTGACTGGTTTGGCCAAGAGCTATCAAGTGCCAGCTCCTTCCCCCACTGCTGCGTCTCTCCTGCCCTTTGCCTTGGAACTCCCCTCCCATCAGCTTCCTGCTTGCTGTACAGAGCAGAGAAGGGAGAGGAAGGGGGCACTGATATTATGGGCCCCTTCCACCCTGTATTCTATCCCCACAGAACAGATGGGGGCTTGGGAGGGAGTTTGCTGGATGCTTTTGAGAATGGTGCAGGACCAGGGCAGGGGTGAGCCTGTCTTAGCTCCACTGTACCACCACCCAGGAGCCACCTGAAGTAAGCAGTGTCCAGCTGGATCCAGAATACCAAACCCCTTCCCCAGTCATGAACCCTCTCTTACATCCCAATATCTGAGCCCCTTGGACCCAAACTCCCTAACAGAGCCTGTATCCTGAATCCATTCATGCATCCCAACTCCCTGCCCTAGGCTCAGCTCAGAGCCCCTCTCACACTCCAAATCCCTTAACCCAAGACCAGAGCCTTTGTCCCAACACACTGACCCTGCTTGGTGAAAAGGAGGGAGGATGGAGAAGGGAGGGAGGATGGAGTGAGTAGGAGTAGGGCCTCAGAGAAGGGGCACAAAGGAGGCGGGGCAAGGATATTTGGGTCTGAGGTAGATCCCAGATTGCACTCAGGGCTGGCCTTACCATGGGGTGAACTGAGGTGTCCGCCTCAGGTGCCAGACTGTGTGGGTGGGTGGGGGGGGGGGCGCCACTAGGACCCAGAATGTAGAAAATTGTGTCTGCTGCTGGTGCATATGTGGGCATCATTTGAGCTCCCCACCTCAGGTACCAAAATGTTGTGGGCCGGCCCTGATTGCACTTAAATTCACAAAGTGATATTGTGCTTAAAAAGTTTGGAGATCACAGCTGTAAATCCTCTGGATTCAATGGGTTGCTCCAGATTTACTCAAGTTATGCTTGTCAACATTACTGAGAACAGAATTTGGCCTTAAAATATTGGCACTCATAAGAGAAAAGAATAAATGTTTGCTATAAGCAGTCTATTCCTGTTATCTGGTAAAAATGAAACATTGCTAATATTTGTTCAGGCCTGTTATACTGCTCCAAGAAGAAATTACACACTTTCTGAAGTCTGATTCATAGTTTTATAAGGGTATGGGGATTTTTTTTTTACATTCTTTCGGGAAATATGTGAAAAGCAGAGAAGTTCTTTGGCTCTAGAGGAATAATATCTTTAGGCAGGAAAGAAATGTGACTTTATTAAAAATCTCATAAAAGAACTGAATGATAAGCTTGCATCTTGTAGAAAAAACATGCGAGGATCAAAATACAATATCTATAAGAGCACTCTGAGTCTGAAAAAATAAGTTTTACCTCCAAAATCATTACAGGTTCAGTACAAAGTCAAATGCTGCTAAACTTCTTTCAGAGGCATGAATAGGCTTTGTATAAAATTAAGTTTCATAATGTTTGCTTTTCAAAGAGCTGTATTTAAAATAGATATAACATTGCATATGTTACTGGATTTACCTGTAATACACTAAAACATAAACAGTAACACTGATTTTCTAAAGACAGAGAATATCTGAATTGGATGGCTCCAAAGCGATTTGAAGAGAGATACAATGCTTTCAACCGTAGGTTACCAGGGAGTCCAATCCCAGAGCAAAGCAGCCCAGGTTAATAAAGAATAAAAATAATGACCAGATACCTGAGTGTCTACATGCCTGTGTTTCTGGAGCAAATTTCTCACTTTCATCTGTCATCTGAAGAAGTAGGTTGTGCCCACAAAAGCTCATGATACTATCTATATTTTTTGTTAGTTACTAAGGTGCTACAGGATCATCTGTTGTTTTTGAAGTTTTTTTGTATAGGCTAGTAAAACTGGAACTGTCTCAAGCTGCAGTTCTGCTGTGAGGGTCAGGAGATGCTCTCTGGCCCTCTACTTAAGGGGTAGGGAACCTGGCCCCTGGCTTGCCTGAATCAAGCCTCCAAGGCTCAGCGCTCTCCCTCTCAGCACTGGGGAGACCATGCTGGTGCTCCAGCCCCACCCTGTGGACCTGGAGCCACAATGCAGGTTTCCTGTTGCAGGAGGGCAGAACCCTAAGCCTTGCAAGCTGGAGTCAGGCAGGGGAAGGAAACTACTCAGGGCGCTGTTACACTCCCTCCCCCTGGCTGCCACAGCAAGGAGCAGCCCGAAGGCTTTTCCCCTGCTGCTCTGATTGGCCATAATTATGGCCAATAGAAGAAGCAGAGATGGTGTTTGGGAGCAGCCCTTGACATGTGTCTCTGGGGTACTGTGCCAAGTAAGCACCTTCCATCGCCCAGAATCCCCTTCCAGACTACTCCTGCACCCTCTTCCACCCAGACCTCCCTCCCTCAATCCGCTCCTGCATCCTCCCTCATGTCTAGAACCCACACCCCAAGCCTAATTTCCACCAATCCCCTCCTACACACCAAACCTCTCATTTTTAGTCCCACCCCAGAGCCTACTCTTTCTCCTTTGGAGGCCACTTTAGTGAAGTTTATTGTTTGTTTGTTTCGTTTCTCACTCCCCCTCCCCTCAACTGATTTTTCTATGGTCAACAGTCCCTGGCTCAGAAAAGGTTCCTCACAGCTGAATTCACATGGGGAAACTGACATGGGCATACAAAGTGCTTGGAATCACTGCTCACCCTCCCTCCAAACATTCCTATGATTCCCCAACATGGCTGGAAGTAAGCAGCAATGTCAGATTGTCTGTGTAGGCAGGTCAGTTTTCCTGTATGGGCTATGAAGGTCAAGAGATACTTGCCTGACAATGTGGGGAAACTGAGCTGGATGCACAGATCACATCACTGCTCTCTCCCCCAAAGTTCCTCTGTGAGGAGGAAGCAGGGCCAGGAAGGGAGAAATCTAGGCACCCTCCTCCCATGCATGGTCTCTTCAATGTATGCAGTGTGGAGGAAACACCCCTTACCATCATCCAACTCCAGCTTGATTAGTTTTACTGGTATTAGGAAGGGAATACTCTTTGTGGATGCATGACCTGCTAGGACTCCCAACAGGCATAGGGCTGGTACTATCTGCTGTATCATCTCCTTTTGAAACTCCTATTGCTGGGCCATCAGTTTCTTCAACAGCAGTTGTTGCTGTGTGGCTTGAATTTGTTGCTGGGTGGTCCGTTGAATTGCTGTTAGAACTGCTCATGTCTGCTAGCCCCTCATACCAGTGTTCCAGTTCCATCTTACATGGAGCAGCCAAGCTCTAGTCCCTCATTGGATTTTTTAACCCCTTGTGTCACATGTGGTTATGCCCGCATTCACCACCATTTGTAGGGAGCAGGAAGTCCCCTCCAAAGTTCCAAATAAAGTCCTTCTGTACTCTCCCTACAACTGACACCCAAGGGTGTTCTTAGAGCAAACAAAGAAAAGAATTCATTACATCTCTTCCCTCCCTTTGAAAGAGGGGAGTACATAAGAAATGAAAAATAAGTAAGATTGACTTGGAACTCAGGCAGTCTTCCTGGGTAAATCCTTTAGGCTTAATCTACAATAACCCCTCCTCTCCTTGGGTGCACTGCTTTGAGGCTGGATTTCACAGTGAGGCTTGTTGATGTCTCCCTCTCAGCCAGCCTAACTCAGCTATATGAGGCAATACAGGGCACTCTTCTTCCTGTTCACTACTTCCTGTAGTGGATTTTCTATTTGTAAACTCAACCACACCCCTCCCCAGACAAAACATGCCCTGCAGGTGCAACTTGTTGCTGTTAGAGAGACCCAGAGGAGCTTGTTAGTCTCCTTTCAGTGTAAGGGAATGCTCCTTAATGTCCTCACCTTTAAAAATTTACCCCTTATTTCCATTCTGAATATGTCTAGCTTCAATGTCCAGTTCAAGGTGCATGTTATACCTTTCTCTGCATTATTAGGAGTTGCAAGCACATGGCCAGTCTCAGGAGGTGCTCAGCAATCTTCAAGATGAGAAGTCCTGTCGTATTCTTCCCTTAAGGAACAATTGGCTAAAATATCATACTAAATATCATATCAGTGAAATAATATAGAAAGGAGGATGGAAGGGAAAGATACTAATTAACCTTTATAAGACTACCCAAAACTGCTAGTTGGTCACTCACCCTGAGATTTATTACAATGAGTATGCAACAAAAGTGTAAAAGAAATATACCATAAACTACTGGAAATGTTAATTAACAGCAAATTATTAACTATTGATTAATGCCATCCATCTCTCTCTCTCTCTCTCACACACACACACACATCATGCTTATATCACCAGAGCTGAATGAATGCCTCTCATTGGCTCTAACAATTTATTTCATCCTTTTCTCTGGATATTGTATTACTAATTATATTCATCTTACTTCATTTTCAATGCCCTATTCTGAACCCCTACATTTTTCAGTGACACAATACCTCTTCAAAGCAGAAACTGCTGCATCTGTACCAGCACAATAAAGAACCAAGCTGTCATTAGCACCACTTTACTTACTTCTAACGAGGCTGAGAGTAATATTCATTTCAAAAGTATTAGACAGCATTTCTCACTAACTGATTAAATAGCAAGAAGTCATTTTAGTTTTTCCAGATAAACAGAATTTTCATATCAGCATGACTGGCAACAGACACAATATTTTTGTATTAACTCTTTGTAGACAGAGTTTATGCAACATGTCAGGGCTCCACTATTATGTTGTAAACAAACAGTTCCTCTTGGTCTGGGCTTTTCTGTTGTTCTTAACTGTCTGTGCAATGAAGAGTATATTTCTTAATGTTTACAAGAGATTTAATAATAAATAAATACTCAAAATCATAAATTCAGACAAATCTACTTGTGCCCCTGTTGTTAGTGTTCATGACACTTTCATTTATCCAATGTCAATAGTCCTTTTGAATAGCTATAGAAGTATAAGTTTCTCTCCAGCAAAGCCCTAACCTGCCTAGCACACTGTTGATTTAGTGAAATGTGCTAGCTCAGCAGGGCAAATCTGGTCTGCTTTAATTTCTTTTCTGTGGATTTTTTTTCTTTTCCACCAGAGGGCACACAATGTGAGCAGACAACTTTCCTCCAACAGTTGGTGTGGGTATGAAGGGTTGTTTTTGTGAGTTTGTTTTTTGCATAAGGAAATTGAATTAATAGGAGTTCTAAATTTTTAATACAGAAATCTGATGAAAAGGGCTGTAAACTGATCCTACAGCTCTGCTGGTAAATTATTTCTCTTATTACAAAAGCAATATGCTTTGTTCTGGTATATTTTGGCATGATTTTCTTAAGTGCTAGATGCTCAGCACTTTGGTAATTTAGTTACGTATATAACCTGTAAGTTGTAGTCTACTAGTATCTTGTTTGGTTTACTTATCTAAATATTAATTTGGAAGTCTTAACTTTAGGCTCCTGATTCTGAAAATGGATCCCTTTGATACTTCTAAAGCAGGGGTGGGGAACCTAAGGACCTTGGGTCAGATGCAGCTCCCTGCTTGCCTGGGTCTGACCCTTGAGGCTCAGGGCTCCCTCCCCAGCATTGGGGAGCCCATGTTGGCACTCCAGCCCCCCCTTACAACCCTGCCCTCCCTGCACAGCTGGAGCATATAAAATCTACTAGCCTGGGCACTCATAGACTCTGGTGTGGGAGGGAAATATGGGGAGTGTTTTTCTTCTTCCTTTCTCAATTGGAAGCCACCTCAGTGCGAGGTGTTTGGTTTGTTTGTTTGGTTTTTTTTGCTTTTCACCTGTATGCTGCTCCAACTGATTTTTCTGTGGGTCAGCCACTTTGGACTCAAAAAAGTTCCCTTCCCCTGTTTTAAAGCCACGTGTGTATGTATACTGGCAGTTTGGGATGAATAAATGTGTGTGAAGTTAATCAAAGAATGTGTGTGTAGAAATTATACTGTATTTGAGGGAATGAGTGTGTGAAGGAAAGCAGTTGAACAGGCTGAGTGCATCTGGGGGATCTATTTAAGACAGTGGTGCACAACCTGTGGGTCACATTTTCTTTTCCTGGCAGCGTACATGCAGGAAGGGTAGGGAGAGTGCAGGGGAGCAGACCAGCACTTTAAATTAAAGGGGCCGCAACAAAATGTTCCTGGCACTTTTTTTTTTTTTTTTTGCTCAGGAATGAAAAAAGGTTGAGCACCACTGATTTAAGACAATAAAGGAAATATACACACATACACACCAGACCAAAAGAAAGAGAGAGGGAAAGCAAAGGAGAATGTTAGGGAAGATAAAAGTGATGGGAAAAAGGAGAAAATTGTTTCCTCAGCCCATGTAATCTTATTGCTTGTTACGTTCAACATGATCAACACTATTTCAGATACTCCATGTTGGATCTAGGACTTAAATCATCACTGTTCAGAATAGGTTGGAAAAATATTACCAATCCAGAGATGAAAATAATATAGTAAATACATCTAATACTTGGTTCTAAACTCAGATGTGTGCATAACGCTATATGCAGCCGCACACCCTTTAAGCATGCACTCATTGTAAAAGCACTAAAGCGAGCCCTGTGTGTAGCTACATAGTTGTTTTGGAAGGGTTTGTGATTCTTTGGAACCCAAAGCCAAAGTTGCTCTCCTGTATTAGCTTTATTCGTCTCGCGCAGAGGCTGGGAGGTACCATCGGTTCAGTCTCTGAATAGCAAAGAGCCGTCTGCGTGGGGACAGCGCGCCCCCAGCTTGGTTGTTGTGATTGAACCGAGACCAGAAGACAGCGGCTAGGCCTGCCCACCCGAAGGCCCCCGACCGGAAGTGGCGCGGCAGAGCGGACTACATGTCCCAGAATGCCCCGGGGCAGGGGCAAGCTGGTGGGAGACATCACAGCAGGGCCTGATCCCCAGGCAAAAGTAAGCGTCGCGTCTCAGTCAGAGGGGGGCTGCGCAGGAGGGAAGGGGAAGCCGGAGCAGCCGTTAGTGCCGTGGCTTCCGCGTTCACTCTTATCTGGTGGGGCAGGGGCGGCCATTTACTGTTGGTCTTTGCAACTGCCGGTTGTGCGGGGACGAGCCCCGGGAGAGGCTTAGAAGGGTGTAAAGCGGGGGAGGGGACTAGTTAGGGGACATGACCTGAGGGGTAGAAGCGGACAGTCGTGGAGGTGTTGGGGGAGGCCATACGGGGCGATGCGGGGGCAGCTGGGCGGGGTGTAGAGGGTCGCGGCGGGGGGGGGGGGCGATGTGTGGGAACGATTCTGAGGCCAGGGGAGGCCGGGGCGGGGGGAGACGGGCTGTGCTGGGGTCTGCAAGGGGTCGGGCGGATGGGGCAGGGGGTTGGTTTCTCCTGCCCTTTGCCCCAGTCTGTCCCGAGCGGGGCCGCTCCTGCCGGGGGTGGCGGCGGCACTGGCTGGGGGGCGGAGCAGCCGCTCATTCCTCTCCCCCTGTCTCGGGTCAGTTGGATGCAGGCGCCGCGGGGCGGGGAAGCTGCTGCTGCGCGGTTGGAGCGGACACGCCTCGGGCCCGGCTGTGGCTGAGGAGGCGGCGGGGGGCATGGCGGAGACCGGCTCGGTGCATGAGACCAGGTTTGAGGCGGCCGTGAAGGTGATTCAGAGCTTGCCCAAAAATGGTAAGTGAGGGGGGGAGGGTGTAAAAGGCCGGTGTCCGTGCGGGGCTGACTGCTCTTCTGCCATCTGGAGCACAGGCAGATCCAGCCTTGGCACGCACCCTAGGAGAGAGATCACCGGCTATTCCCTCTCTCCGCCCCCCTCCAGGACAAGAGAAACCTGATCCCCCTCATTTCAGCCCCCTCGAGAGCTCGTCGAGAGGGTCCCTGGCAGGCAGCTGGCATGTGAGGAGACCCCAGAAGGGCTAGGCCGTTACTGTTGGATGAGGAGGGGACTGTCTGAATGACACTTGCAATTAAATATGGTGACAGTTTTCTCTTACAAAAGCCTTCTGGGCCCAAAAGCTTATTCATAACTTAGTTCAAGTCACTTAAAAATATGGCATCGTTTGCAGTTTTCTCATTAGCAATCCGTGGTTCAATAAATACTGTGCTGTGAGGGTTTGCAGGTGCCCAGTGGATCAAGTTTTCAAATTTCCTTTTATTATTTTTTTTCCAGTCAAAATTTGTTTAACCATTCCTGTTGCCACAGAGCACAGTTATTTGTGTAGAGCACATTAAACAAGCAGTTTGTTCATGTAGGAGGGGGTTTGTTGATGTAAACAATTAGTTCAATTTCCTACTTGTTCCCATTCCATCTTCATTGCAAAAGCAGGAGAAAGTACTTTTGCCTCCTTGAAATCCCTAGTATGACTTTGTATGATTTCCAAACTATCATTGTAAATATGTTAATCGGAAGAGTTAACAAGATGATTAATGATTGAATGTGGAGATTGAAGTCCAGAGCCCTCAATCATACAGACCCTTAAACTAGATCTGAATTTTTCCCTCAGTCAGTAAATATTCATTCTGGGCCTAATCCAAAAATGTATTAACCCGGCAATCTTCATTGACTCTAGGGGGGCTTGTATCTTTATCATGCTGTGAGTTTTAAGACCTGGAGGTTAATTTCCAACAGGAATATTAACAGTGTGTTAAATAGACTAAATGTCTTTAATGTCAATTTCCACTAATTTTAAAATTCTATTTTCCCCTAGGTTCATTCCAGCCAACAAATGAAATGATGCTCAAGTTTTATAGCTTTTATAAGCAGGCAACCCAAGGACCCTGTAACAGTCCAAGACCTGGATTCTGGGATCCTATTGGTAGATATAAATGGTAATTGCGTGTCAGAGATTGTTTGGTTATTTGTACTGAACTTTGCCTAAGAGCATCTTCTCAGGTTAACAAAACTGGGGTGTGTGTGTGTTTTCAAGAGGTCCCTTCCTTCACAATGAAGTTGGTATATACAGGTTGGACCAACCTTGTCTGGCATCTTCAGGACTTGATCCTTCCCAAATGAGCGAATTTGCTGGATATAGGGAGGTCCCCTGCCACTGGCTTCCCAGGATGCTCCCCCTTGCAACAGTTGGCTCCGCTCAGGCCCCACTGCCCCTGGGCTCCAGCCTGCACGGCTTGGACTTGGACTTCGGCCTGCTGCAGCTCCCCAGCCTGTGTGGCCCTGCTTCTCCACCGCCTGACCGGGGATTCCCACTGGGGATTGGGCTTGCCGGTCTTGCTGCAGCTCAGCCCAACCCCGCCCAGCCTGGGCTCCCCGGGGACAGAGCTCCTCAGCTTCTGCAGCCCTGCTTCTCCCCTTCCTGGCTAAGGCTCCTTGGGGATGGAGTTCGCACTCCTGGGTGTGATCCAGCAACATCTGTGGTCTGGAGAATCCTGGATTTCAGAGGTTCAATCTTTATATTGTTCATTATTCCCCTGTTTTCTAGCCTTTAAGTTTAAATGATGTGTGATTTCTCAAAGTTAGGAGAGAGAATATTCTCTTTGCTTCTACACTACTTGGGCAGATCTCTCTGTGGTAACACTGCAGTATTTTTCTCCTCTCTCCAGAATTGAGGGGAGCCCAAATTAGTTTTTAGCTATGATCTTAGGCTGTGGAATCAAGTTCCTTCTGATTTGACTGCCTGTGTCTAAGGCCATGTCTACATTACGAGATAAGGTTGAATTTATTAAAGTCAGGATTTTTAGACATAATTTTGTAAAAGTCGAAGGTGCATGTCCCCATTGTGTACAAGTATTTGACTATAGTTCAAAGTAGCACATCCCCAGTAGGGATGTTAGCTATCGGGTAATTGAATAGTCGAGTAACTGCATGAATTCTTATCAGTTACTCAACTATTCTATATTTCCTCAGAGTGGGTCTGGCAGCCAGTGCAATCCAGCCCCATTTGCAGAGAACCCCATGCTGCTGCTTCTGATACAGAGGCAGTAGCGTTGAGTGGCAGCAGCCCCTGCCCGTGGGGGGTCCAAGTTCCCCTTGGACAGATGCTGCTATGGCAAGGCAGGGCAGGGAGGCTGCCATGAAGCAGCCTCTGTCAATAGCGGCCCGCACTGGCTGCGAACAGAGGCTGGTCCAGCAGCAGCCCCTGTCCGTGGGAGGTCCTAACCCCATGGAACAGCCTCTGTCTGAAGTAAGCTTGAGTTAGCCACAGACAGAGGCTGGTCCGGCAGAAGCCCCGTCTGTGGGAGGGCCAAGCTCTCTGTGGACAGACATGGCTCCTCATCCTGTGGAGCAGCCTCTGTCTGTAGCAAACCTGGGCCCACTGTGGTCAAAGACTGCTTTGCGACAGCATCCCCTTCCTCCCCCGCTGCTGCCTTTGACAGAGGCAGCAGCGCAAGGTGGGGCAGGTGGCACCATGGAGCTGGTGCTGTGGGGAACCAGCTTTTAAGCTGTCTCCCCTCTCTCCTCCCGCCAGCACCGGCTCTTGGTCCCCACCACTTGCTGCCTAAGATAGATTCTAGGCTTATCAGTTAATCATATACTTAACTACTCGTTTACATCCCTAATCCCCAGTATGGTGGCTACAGTCGACTTTAAGAGCAATGTGCTGTGGGTAGCTATCCCACAGTGCCTGCACCCTTTACATTCTGGGTTATGCTTCCAGGGTACACTGGGACCAAAACTGTTCAGTGGGTGGTTCTGGGTACATGTAGTCAGCAGCCCATAATGCACTTGTTTCCTCCCTCCCCTCTGCAAGAGCAAATGGTCCATTTGCGCCCTTTTTTTTTCTTGCTGGTTATCCAGGCAGATGCTATAGCAGTATGAGCATGGACCCCCATTGTGGATCTTGTTCATCATCAAAGCTTTATGATGCTGACATTAGGCTTGGTACACCTAATTCTGGGATATGTCCAGAATGTATGCAGAGTCCACCAGAATGAGGAAGAATCTCAGGAGGCCATGAACATACTTTTCTGTGAAGTACTTGAGCTGAGTGATTTGGAAATACTGCCAGCATTCAATTCTCTGGACACAGTGGAATGCCCACTGTGGTGCGTGAGACAAGCACAGACTGATGGGACTGCATTGTGATGCAGGTATTGGATGATCAGTAGTGGCTGCAAAACTTTTGCTTGTTGAAGACCACTTTCATGGAACTTTGCATGAACTTTCTCCAGCCCTGACTCACAAGAATATCAGAATGAGACCTGCTCTGACAGTGGAGAAATGAGTGGCAATAGCCAGGTGGAAGCTTGCAATGCCAGACAGCTATGAGTCAGTTGGGAATTAATGTGGAGCATGAAAATCTACTTTGGGCACTGTTGTGATCCAAGTAGCCAAAACAATCAATCCCCTTCTGGTATGGAAGGTTGTGACTCTGGGAAATATGGAGGACATAGTGGAAGGCTTTGCTGAGCTGAGGTTGCCTAACTGTAGTGGGGTGATAGATGGAATGCACATCTCCACCTTGGTGCTTGACCACCTTGCAAAGGAATACATGAACTGCAAGGGATACTTCTTAGTGGTGCTGCAGGCTGGTGGAACACAAGGACCATTTCACCGACATTAACATGGGATGGTTGGGAAAGGTGCATGAAGGCACTTATCTTTAGGAGCTCCTGCCTATTTGGCAAGCTACAGTCCGGAACTTTTTTCCCTGACCAGAAAATTACAATCAGATATTGAAATGCCAGTAGTTATCCTTGGAGAAAGCCTATCCCTTGCTCCCATGGCTCATGAAGCTGTACAAAGCCAGCCTGGACCGCAGCAAGGAGCAATTTAACTATAGGCTGAACATGTGCAGGATGGTGGCAGAATGTACATCTTGGTGTTTAAAGGGAAGGTTCTGCAGTCTACTAACTAGGTTAGACCTCAGCGAAAGCAACATTCCCATTGTGGTGGCAGCCTGCTTTGTGTGCCATAATTTTGGTGAGAGTAAGGGGGAAATGTATCTGTCTGGGTGGAATGCCAAGGCACATCACCTCGTCAGGGATTTTGAGCAGCAGGCACCAGAGCAATAAGGAGAGCACTAGAATGGCAGTGCGAATCAGAGACATTTTGAAAGATAGTTTTATGAATGGCCAGTTTTGAGAGTCATGCATATTGCTCTCAACAAAGTGCCTCTACATTCAGCGTGCTTGCCTGTAACCTTCCATCTTTTCAATACCAGCTATAAAGAGACTTGTTCACAAATCATGCATTTTTATTAAGGGAACACAGCAGTGACAACGGGACTCCAGGGTGAGAGCTTTGGAGGAGAGGGTACTCACAGTTGTGAGAAGGACAGCCTTCTAGTTTGCGATGCATCCCTGAGGGTGGGGTGTGGGCTCCACTTGCTTACATGCTCCTTGTCCATGTTGGCAGATAGCATTTGCTCCTTAAACATCCCTTCCCTAGTTCGTTTTCACCTGCAGATCTGTGCCAGGTGGACATCAGTGGGGGCTGGGGAGTGTGAAGCAGGCTGACTGCTGTTCCCACTAACAAAAAATGAAGGACAGACTTTACAGGCAATGCATTGCAGAGTTTAAAGCTTAATCTGTTAGAACAAAATGAAGGTCTATCTGAAGACAATAGGGATGTTTTATGCACCAGGCTACAGTTATACTTTTAGGCGGTCACTTTGCAGCAGGACACCTCAGTTTTTGGGGAAATAGCTGGGTTTGGTTTGGTGGCAAGCACGGTAAGGGACAAACCGGAGCACGAGCCTGCAGGTGGGAGGAGGGAGAGGGTCTGGATGTGGCAGCAGGATAGGGGCTCACACGATGGCCCCCCCATTTGCTAAACCCTGTAAGAGTGAGTGACAGTCAAGTGGGGGAGGCGGTCTGGTTGTGGTGGCGGTGCAGGGGCTCGTGCACCACCCATGTGTTTGACACACCCTCCCCTTCCTGTTTGCTGGAAGAGGGGAGGTCTGCAGGAGGATGGAGGGGGTCTGGGTGTGATGGCAGACCAGGCTAGGGGCTCACTGGGGATGAGCAATTGGAAGCTGACTGCAGAAGCATCGGCTAATAGCTTCCCCTGTTTCATCCAGGTTGCCATGCGAGATATGTCCTCTCAGAATCACACAGAGTGATAGGGAGCAGATGCTGACTGAATGTGGTCAGAAAGTTGGATCTTATGCTGCAATTCTTTGTGCTGTAATGACGCCTGACAACTTATTGCTGGTTGGTGTGGAAAGGTATCCTACTGAGGAGGGTGGAATAAGGCAGCCTCCTCAGAAATCTTGTGAGAAGAATGAAAGAGTTCTGGTATGAGAGCTTTATGGAGATGTGCAGGGAGGATTCCTGCTCCATCTCCAGACACATTAACAAAATGTTCTGGGGACTGCACTGCTGTGTAGGCACAGTGGCCATCACAGATTATACCGGAGTGCCTTAACCCACTTCTGGTGAGTTCACATTTTTATCTTGCTAGAAGTGCCTTCCCTGGGGTTAGTGCCCAACTGTGGGATGTCCTGGGAGGAAGGGATTTTCTCCAAAGTTTTAAAAAGTTCTTGGCTCTGCATAACCTTAGTTGCCCTGCTAGCCTATGGACCATTCTCCTGCTTCTCCTCCTCATCCACTATGCTTTCCTCTATGCAGCGGCCCAAGGGTGCCTGAGGAGTATCTTGGGAGGAATCCATGGACTGGCTATGGAAGCTGGTCGGGTCCTCCCCTCTCTTCATCAGGATCGAATGCAGCCACTTGTAAAAGTGGCATGTTTGTGGTGATGCAGCAGACCGTTCCTTTGCTGCTTCATCTTTTGATACGACTGCCTCAGCTCCTTTATTTTCATATGCCATGGATGCATCTTTCCTCCTCTGTGCCCCTTGCGATTGTGGCATCGATACCTGGTGCTCATCTGTGACTCTGGGAATTCATGCAACTTGAACTCATGGTCAAGTATGCTGTCTGCTCTGAGGTTTGCTCACTACACTGGCAACACAGGAAACCAAATTCAAATTTTCCTGGAGCTTTTCTTGCTCACCTGGAGAGCTGTAGAGTTGAAAGTTGTGGTCAAACGAGTCATCGCAGGGCACTGTGGGACATCTCCCGGGGGCCAAAAATGTCTACTTGTACAATGCTATGTCTGCACTATCGGAAAGTTGACTATGCAAGATTGAATTTAGTGGTTACTCATTGTGAAAGCTGAAGTACAGAAATCTGCTTTAATGACCCTTTAGGTTGAGGGGACAGGCTTGGTAGTGTGCTCTCATGGTTTAGAAAATCATCCTAATGCAGCTAAGTTGGACCTAAACTCTCAGTGTAGACCAAGCCTGAGATGGCTCCATTACTGAACAGCCAATCTGGGTTCTTACTGCAAGTTGGATGGAGAATTTAATAGTAGGAAAAACTGGATAACATGAACTAAGAACAGGACTAAGAGTAAGTGAATCCTATGTTCTCATTCCAGTTTTCACACAGATTACCTTTATGGCTTTAGTCTTCAAATGAAAGATAATACTACTTACCTAGATCACAGATAATCATCATGATTAATATTAGTAAAGCACTATACAGATCCAAAAGTTAATCAGTGTGTACACAAAACCTTCAGCGTTTGAGAAGAGATACTATGATCTCTAGACCTATATTTATACAATCATTGACAATTTTTTATAAAAAAAAAAAAACTTTTCCAACTACATATGGACTCCAGCTCAAGCATCTGAGCTCCATTTCTACAGCAAGAGAATCAACCATTCCCTGACTTGCTAATTAAAGTTAGTTAAAATCAAAATTCCTCTAAGAATACATTTGCTGAACCTCCCTTTATACAGTGGTGTGTGTGCCTTCCCAAAAATGCTAAGGCCAGATCTGCATAGGATGCCATTTCTCTTCCTCATGCATCTCTGAGATATATGGAGGAAGAAGGCGCTTCCTTGTCCTCAACTGTAATAATTGGATCTACATTTAGTTTAATTATGAGTTTAAGTGCATGAAAGGTCACTAACTTATAGTAACAAATGTTGACAGGGAAGTTACAAAAGGGAGGCAGCCAGCCAGCCAGACTGAATTAATATGAAGGCATAGTGATATAATTCAAGGACTGTGTTAAGATCATCCTGGATAAACAAGAAAAATATAAAACAAGAAATCAGGGAACCAAAATGGGTGAGTCAAAAAGCCATTCCCCTCCCCCCCCGCCCCCTCCCAAGTCTTTTCCTTTAGGTCAGGACCTAAAATAGAAGTGATGCAGGGGTGGAATTATTTTGTCCACCACCAGAGGACCTAGACTTTGACATACCAGTTTTGGTTCACTGATTTCTTTTGCGGTAAAAATTCTCTCTAGGTAAAAGAAAACAAAACAATGGTTGTTAAAACAAAAGTCTTATTTGAAATTCGACGTATTAAATATTTTTACTATTTACTTCATCTTTAATACAAGTTTAAATAATTTTAATAATGTTTGTAATGGTACTAAGCAGACTAAAATCTCTCTGTACCAAATCTTATTCAACATTGTTTAATGTTAAACAAAACTTAATGAGGTTAGCCTGTCTTTCATCTAAATTAGTACAACACTCTGCAAACCTCTTCCTGTCACCCAGGGAAAACTTGCCAGGAAATCCGAAGTCATCTTTGTTTTTTCCTTGAACGCCTGTGTGTGTTTTTTTGAATAGATACAATTTGGCCCTAAATCCATAATGTATGTTTAGGCTTGAATTTTCCTGTTGGAGTCAGGCTTTAATAGAAAAGATTAAGTGGGCTGGTACATAATTCTGCTTGTACTTATACCAGCAGCAATATATACAAAACTGACATAAGAGTATCTTTTTTAAGGTTCTATCATTTTCAAAACGGATCTTGTCCAATACCAAATCAGTGTTAAAATCTGGAATAGAACTTGTGTCTTGACTCAGTCTAGTTCCCTATCCAATGGAGCATGTTGCCTCTAGCTAGATGTCCAATTTCAGCTAGTTAAGTTTTGTTGTTTTGTTTTTACACACACAATTGCAGGCACATTAAGGAAGACATTACTTAAGACTGAGCTGAAAAATACAGGCAGACCATGCGTATTCTGAAGATGTTAATGGTTTTCATTTCTAGGGATGCTTGGAGTGCATTGGGAGATATGCCCAAAGAAGAAGCCATGATCGCATATGTTGAAGAAATGAAAAAGGTAAGAGGGCATTCAAGTTCATGTATCTTCTAAAGTAATCTTGTTTTTAAGAACATTAGAAAAAGAAGGAAAATATTTTACTAGCTGCTAGGGTTTCATTCCTGTTGTAATAGTTTTGAAGTTAAGAACTCAAAGGAACCTACTGACATAATGTTTTAAATCACAGGCCTGAATACAATGCAGCTCTGGCAAGTGAGCTGCAGTGAAATACTGGAACTGAAACTGCAGTTGATTCAGAATAAACTAGGAAAGGGAGGGAGGGGGGAGAGAGATCCCAAAGGAAAAATGCTCAATTGGATCTACAATTTTACTTTCAATTATGAAATTAAGTGCAGGAAATTTTTGCATCTGAATTCTAGCTTGAGATGTGATAGGATCCTCACATGGAATAGTCTTGAGAAGTAGTTTATAAACAAAATGGTGCTGAACACAAAATTCTGAATCTGAATATTTTTGAATCTTGGAGGATATTGAGTTAGAACCTAGGTGTGATATAGGGATGTTGATGCCCACCTGCTTCTAATCGGTTAAACATTTTGTTTAACTGATTAAATGGGATTTTACATCCCCAATAGTATCCTTATATAATGTAATTTAGTTTATACATCCCTTAATAATGCTAGTTTTTAAAAAAGGAAAAAATTAGCTGTACACATAAATAAGTACTGTAAGGGAACTTTTAAAATTAGAACTAGAATCATAGAGCTAGAAGAGACCTCAGGAGGTCATCAAGTCCAGCTCCCTGCCCAAGGCAGGACCAATCCCAACTAACTCAACCCAGCCAGGGCTTTGTCAAGCCGAGACTTAAAAAACTCTAGGGGTGGAGATTCCATCACCTTCCTAGGTAACCCATTCCAGTGCTTTACCACCCTCCTAGTGAAATAGTTTTTCCTAATATCCAACATCCCCTCCCCCACTATAACTTGAGACCATTGCTCCTTGTTCTGCCATCTGTCACTACTGAGAACAGCCTTTCTCCATCTTCTTTGGAACCTCCTTTCAGGAAGTTGAAGGCTGCTATCAAATCCTCCCTCACTCTTCACTTCTGCAGACTAAATAAACCCAACTCCCTCAATCTCTCCTCATAGGTCATGCGCTCCAGTCCCCTAATCATTTTGGTCACCCTCCACTGGACCCTTGCCAATGTGTCCACATCCTTTCTGTAGTCGCGGGCCCAGAACTGGACACAATATTTGGCTCTGGTGAGGTCACATCTGGAATAAAGGGGAATAATCACTTCTCTGGATCTGCTGGCAATGCTCCTCCTAATGCAACCTAATATGCCATTAGCCTTCTTGGCTACAAGGGCACGCTGTTGACTCATATCCAGCTTCTCATCCACTGTAATCTCAAGGTCCTTTTCTGCCAAACTGCCACTTAGCCATTCAGTCCCCAGCCTGTAACAATGCTTGGGATTCTTCCGCCCCAAGTGCAGGGCTCTGCACTTGTCCTTGTTGAAGCTTATCAGATTTCTTTTGGCCCAATCCTCTAATCTGTCCAGGTCACCGTGGACCCTATCCCTGTCTTCCATCGTATCTACCTCCCCCGCCAGTTTAGTGTCCTCTGCAAACTTGCTGAGGGTGCAATCCATCCCCTCATCCAGGTCATTAATAAAGATGTTGAACAAAATCGGTCCAAGAACTGATCCTTGGGGCACTGTGCTAGAAACCGATGGCCAACCTGAGATTGAGCCATTGATCACTGCCCGTTGGGCCTGATAGTCCAGCCAGTTTTCTCTTCATCTTACAGTCCATTTATCTAATCCATACTCCCTTGATTTGCTGGCAAGAATATTGTGGGAAACAGTATCAAAAGCTTTGCTAAAGTCAAGGTATATCACATCCACTGACTCTCCCATATCCACAGAGCCAGTTGTGTCATCTTAAAAAACTAATCAGATTGGTCAGGCACAACTTGCCCTTCGTGAATCCATGTTAACTATTCCTGATCACTTTCCCCTCTTCTAAGTGCTTCAAAAAATAAATGATTCCAAGTCTGATATTTAAATTCATCATTAGTATTAGTAAGTCATGTACATAATTGGCAAGCATAAATGCCAAAACAAGTGGAAAAATAAATTCCCTTTTACTAAAAGAGAAGGAAAAACTTTAATCGCGTATCAGAAAATTTAAAGTTTTTTAATGGAGTCAAAAATAGTTGGCTAAAATAGATTAGATAATGGCAGTAATACAGTGTGTCTGTTCAGAGAGAGTAATCAGGTTTTATTTATATTTAGTTTTACTAAAGATAGTGTACAAAGTATCAAAATTGTCTTTCTGACATTGCATTAAGGCTTCAAAACTGATAGCTCCATTTTAGAAATATTTTGCTGTGTTATTTTAGAACAAACTTAAAATATGTCTTTAATTGGCAATTGCAGGTATGTATATATATTTTTCTATACAGGGAAACCTTTGGTATCCGGTACTCTGTTAACCAGAAAACTTTAACTGGCATTGCCCCCAGCCACAATACTGTCACATCTTCAGGCACACAGGCTGGGCTTTGTTTACCATGATTGGCTTAACAATTTTTTATTTAAGAAGTACTAATCATCTTTAACTCAAAATAGAAATGTGAGACCAACTGCTTCTCACTACAAAACTATCAATATTAAAAACTTGAGTTGTCCATTCGCTTTTCCTAGGTTGTTGGGACCCTCAGATGACCAGAATTTTTAGATATCTGGCACACTTGGAGATTAGGGCATTCTGGTTAACAAAGGTTTTACTGTATATGAATTAATACAGAGCGCCTGTCAGCTTAATTTCTAAGTTATCTGCAAAAAACCACTAGAGTTCTCAAGTGCTTTATTAGCCTCTGGAATCATTGTTGCCCCTCCCCTTGCCAAAATCTGAACTGTTACTCCTGCGTCTTCCCAGTTGCATTCACATCCCCAACTTGTGGCTCTCTGCCACATGCCTCTGCAGCTGCACATTCTCCAGCAGAAGCTAACAATGCCTAGTTTTGCAAATTGGCTGGGGCTCAGAAGCCACATAGACATGGGCAGTGGGTATATTAGGCCTGAAGAGGGTACGTTGGAGTGGGAGATGAGAAGGAACACAGGAGCAGGCATGTAATTGCTAAAAATCCTAGAAGTTATATAGTTATGTGCTTTGAATAAATGTTGCACCAGTGAGGTGCCATAGATGATGTTTAAAACGGGTCTGCGTGTATATATTCTCCTTTTTGAGGATAACATAGATAAAAATGCATGTGTAAGTACATGTTCAAATGTGTGTGTGTCCATAAGATGTATGGGGCACCCCACCTACCTTTCTGTTTAATCCATCTCAGCCCTCATGCCCATCAGAGAGAGCTTCTGATTCTGGCTCTGTAGAAGGTGGTGAAACTCGCTCACCTTACCCAAACGCAAGATTAGTGATCTGATATACTTTGCAGTTTCCCTACATCCAAAGTTGAAATAAGACAGATAAGAACCACAGTCAATAGAGCTCATCTGCATACATAAATTTTCAGAAGGACTTTTACCACACAACTCCTATCACAATTTTTTTGACACTCTGTACGATTTTGAAAATGGTCCAGATTGTGGATTGTTTTTGAGAGGAGTATGGGGGAACAGCATGACATTTTTATTTATTTGATGCAGTTCTTTTCCCTTGAGTTGAAAGCACTGACTGTAGATGTAAATGCGCTGCAAACCAAGGTTGGTGTGACATTTTATTTTTTTCAGCTGTATAAAGGAAAAGATGGTAAAAAGTATCCAGGTTTTTTTGGTAATTTCCGCCAGCATATCTGAGCAGTTCACTTTCCCACATTAGAATACAGAACAGTTTGTTTTTTTGTATGCACAAAATGGATTGGAAGTATGCTGAAGCTACTCTTTTTATGGGCATTTTGCTTTTTTGATTGATATTGTTGCCACCTGCCAGTCAGCCTAGAGCTTTTGCATTGCAAGAGTTTGCCATAGGGCTGCTGTTACCTGCAAGGTTTATGCTTACAGATGGCTTGCTATAGCTTCTTTTGCCACTACAGTAAAACTCCAATTGTCTTGCATCCAGTGGTCCGGCACTCCCGATAGTCCGGCACCAACTGGAACCCGAAAGTGTTCTGGCCAGCCGGACAATTGGAGCTGCTCCGCGCTGTTTCCCCAAGTCTGCTGCTGCCGCTGCTGAAACTGACCAGTGCTGGACTTGGGGAAGAGGCGCTGAGCAGCTGGGGTGCTGCCCGGTTGGTCCCGCAGCACTGCCCTTCACCCCCCTGCTTGGTGCCTGGCAGCACTCCAGCTGCTCCGCGTCACTGCCACTGCTGAAACTGATGAGGTGGACTTGAGGAAGCTGTGGAGCTGAGCAGCTGGGGTGCTGCTGGGTGCCGAGCAGGGGGGCGAGGGGTGGCGTTGTGGGACCAACCAGGCAGAACATCAGTTGCTCTGCCCCAAGGCTTCCCCAAGTCTGCCGCTGCTGAAACTGACTAGCAGCAGACTTGGGGAAGCCGGGGGCGGAGGGGCGCGCTGCAGGACCAACCCGGCAGCACCCCAGCTGCTCTGCCCCACTGCCTCCCCAAGTCGCCACTGCCGCTTGCAGCCCCAGCTGGCCTGTCGCCGGCGGCTGTGCGGGGCTTCCCCCACCCTCCAGACCCTATTTCATAGCCCCCCTTCCGGAGTACCTCCTGATACTCTGGCATTTCTGATAATCCAACACCCCCTGGGTCTCAAAGGTGCCGGATTATGGGAAGTTTACTGTACTTGCTACCTTGGCTGATGCCTTGTTGGGGAGCTGCTGTCTTGCAGGAAGAGGGTTTACTGTTACTGCTGCCTGCATAGTTCCCTAGAATTATTGATTAAAAGGGGGAGTTGGCAAAAGACACCCAAGTGAATTAGGGAATATTGGAAGTTAGTGATAAGTTTTGGCAGACTTATTAGTTTTTGTTGTCAATGGCATCTCTGTACTATTTGACTGAACCCCTTGCTGTGATATGAATCTCTGTTCTGGTGCTAGGGTGTATAGGATGAATAAACTAAAACCCTGATCCAGCTCCTAATGACTTCAATGGAGCAGTGTTAGATCCTAATTTTCTGTCTTGATCATGTGATTTTTAGACTGTCCTTGATTGATTCTGTTCCTCTGATTTTAGGGGATAGGAGGGAGACTTTTTGCAATGGATAGTGGCTTTGCTTTTAGTTTTATATGTGCAGCTAATAAATTAGAAGGGCACAATAGGCATGTCCTAACATGATGTTTGCACTCAGACAAAAGAGGATACAATATGGAAAATAAAAAGAACATTCTGTTGGGAAGGAGCTTCCTCAGTTTCCCCAAGGAAAAAACTGATTAAAAAGCACATTGCTCTTGATTACATCCACCTCCCTGTCAAACTTATGTTTGACTTATTCCAATGTTTATTATCTCAACAATTTCAGATTTTGCAATTGATATGCTGAGGGAGTCCCTTAATTACAATAAACAGCTGTAAAAATCCCGAAGTTGTTTTATTTCTAGTTGAGAGTATGATCTATTTGGTGCATGATAGTTCTATTGTAAAGTTAAACTGCAGATTTGCATGGAGTATTATAAAATTTATTTTTAACATGTTGCTATGCTAACATTGCAGTGACCACAAGGAAATTTGGCACCAAGATAAATAAAATTAATCAGTAATATATTGTTTCACAAGACATTTTGTATTTTGGACTTGTGCAGATTCTTGAGAGTATGCCAATGACGGAGAAAGTTGAAGAATTACTACATGTGATAGGTCCATTCTATGAAATAGTAGAGGAGAAAAAGAACAGAGGATCTGGCCTAACATCAGGTTTGAATAGATACCTCCTACTTATTTTGTATTGCAAATAATAATAAACAAAATCAGATTCTTAACTAACATAGTTACATTTCATTCTTAGTTTAATTTCTATAGTTTTTTTTTAAAGCTAAATTTTGCATCTTTCTATTTAATTCCTTCACCATATGCCAGTCCGACTGGAAAAAGTCTCTAAATATTTAGAAGGTAGGAATGATAAATTCTGTGTAAATCCATCTGTTTCATTGTTTCATGTGCTGTATTTCTCTACAGTGTTTGACTTCTGGGTTTGTCACAATTATTTTTTATTTAAAAATAAACATTATAGGAAGGTCCAACAGCATATTCGGAATTTAACCAAATGTTTTCAGTGCTGAACGGAAAGTGTCAATGCAGAGGCTCTGTTTGTTGAGAGAATTAAAAAAGCATCTTGTTCCTGCCTCTCTAGTTGTAGAACAACCTTTTAAATTCTGCCTTTACTACATCTTGCATGTGGGTATGTGCAAGCAAGATGTGCTGTAGATCTCAGTCTGTTTATTTTCTGTCATTGTTTGAAAAACGATTTTTTGCTGTCCTCAATTTAAAAAAAAATGTATACCTCAGCACAGGTATGCATGGGATTTCATGGACTAATAAGAGATCTGTAATCTCCTTTGCTGTACTTGCAGTTTGCATTGCCCAATATTCGAGTTCAGGGGAGAAGGGGCTAGTTTTAACAGTTTGTGGCTATCTGACAGGTGGCAAACCCAGTAATTTCATAGTTATGTAAAAAGACACTGTGGCAACTATTACTTTACAACATTGTTGTAGTTCATAGTTGACCCTGTGAAAACATTTTGATAAGTAGAATGTTGAAACATTATAGGCAAGGTTGTCTGTCTAAATGTTGGTTTAAAATCTGGCTAAAGCTTTAAGCTAAAATTGGATATACGTAGCCTGAATTTGGAACTATTTTAAATACATTGATCTGTTCTACAATTGAATTTTATGTAAATTTTATATAACTTGACAAACTTGTTTTAAGTACATCTTGCATTTTTACAACTCAAAAAATGGCTTTGATTATTTGCCAGGCTTTAAGCCAATCCGTTATATGTTCAAATTCAATTTTTCATAATTTGAAAAAAAAAAAAAAAAGGCTGAATTTTTTAAATGGCTGCTTTTAAAGCAGGATCACATTTTTCTACTAAAACTGCCTATGTTTCAGGTCTAGTATTTAATGAGATTGCATGGCAGCTGGTTTGACAGGCAAAATTGTAACAAGAGTATCTGCAGATTCAGGTCAGTGATCTGCATAATAAGGATTGACTCACTTGGAATCTATGGCACAGAGTACCAAAAGCCACTTTTAAAGAGTAGCTAAATATAAACTAACAGAGAATTATAGAAATTAAAAACATAAAAGACCAACTGGATCACCCAGACAAAAATACATTGAATCTTAAATTTGTTACTCCAACAAGTATAGCTTGTTAACATCAGAAAATGTAATGTATATTCATTTAAATAACATCAGTGAATCAAACTAACAATAATAAGAAAAATCAAAGTTGAACCTCAAGTTTCATCTTTATCTGGCGCTCTCAATATTTTAACAGATGCAATGCACAAATCTGAAATCCTGAAACATCCAATTGTTTCAGCATAGATTTTGACTGATTCCGAATTGAATTATTTTGCATTAAAAATTATTACATTGGGATATGATTAAATCTTTCTTTCACTCCCTCTCCAGTCCACTGAAGAAATTAATATTTTAGTTGTAAGCTGTAGATACTAATTAGCACCTACTAATACTATTCTTCTAATAATTTGAGTTAATTGTTTCATTCTTTGGACCTTTCTGCCTTCTTTGAATCCCTCCTATTTCATTTATCCTTCATATTGATTTTTGTACTGCTCTGATTAGAGGAAAACTTAGGAAGCGTGGTAACAGCAAAGGTAAGGTTCATTACCCTCACTCTGTCTCTGATCTCACTTTTTTCTCTCTTTGCATCTCCTACTTCTCTGTTCCCATGTATCCTGGGAATTGTGGTTCCTGGACTCAAGAATATAGGCCCTACCTAGGAACAAAATGTACCAACACCATCTGGGTAGCTGTGTGCACCTAGATAGATACATCACATTCTTCCGCCTTTAAAATAACCGTTATAGAACTTTAGTCATTTCCAAACCATCACTTAAGTCCAGTGACAGTCTTCCAAACTTTTCAGTAGTTTTCTTTTTCTCATACTTCTAATGCCAAAGGAATAAGACTAGGAGATGAAGCAATTCCTGATAGTACAGATTGTCCATCATCACTGTCAATTTTATTGATGTTCTCTGACCCAGAGTGGAAATCATGTTCCTCTTCTTCAGCTCTTAGCTGATGAGCAATGGATTATCTTGAAATAGTCCATTTCTTTCCAATTATGAATACTGCAAAATTTGCTCATATTTCTGTTATCTGTACGTGACATGAATATCTTGAATGCCCTTTTTTTGACTCTGCATGACAGCTTCGTGTGAACAAAATTTCCAATTTAAAACTTGAGGTTTAGCACCTTTCTTATGATCTACATATTGTCTCTATTTCACCTTTTTTTTTTTTTTTTTTTGTCCTAACACATTCATGAATAGTTTCACCTGAAGGTTTGGTTGAAAAAAGAAATTGGATAAGCATTTGACAGATTAAGTCAGTATTGGCCTTAGGTCCCCAAAGACTGATACTCCTGCTGAGTGTGCAGCAGTCTGGTAAGCAAACATTGTTTCATATAATGCTTTTTTCCCATGGTCTCATTTGCTAACTAGTAAGTTACAGACTTTCTTTCACCAGTCTGTTCATTCTCTCAATTAGACCATTAACTCTCAGCTGGTGGTAAAAACAAAACAAACCCTGTTTTATGTGATTTAGCATTATTACTGAGGTAGTGTTGCATTTCAATAGAGGTTAATTGATTTCTATTGTCAATTATTAATTCCTTGGGAAATCCCCCTTGGCCAAAGACTGATCACATGAACTTAATCATTATTTCAGCAGTAACCATTCCTGTGAATGTAACTTCTAGCTGCTTTGAGTGATAGTCTATGACAAACCTTATCATAACAACGTATTCTTCAGGTGGCGCCTTTATGTCCAGAACCGGTATCTGCAAATGACAGTTGGGACATTCAACTGGAGTGAGATGGATGCTGAAGGTTTCTGTCACTATCACTAGTAGCACAAACTACAAGCTGATAATCAATCCCAGGCCACCAGAAGTCATGTTACAATTGTCTCTTGGTTGTACTCAAACCTAGGTTTCCTTCATGTACTAGGAGAATCAGCCATTCTTTCAAAAGTGTAGGCACAAATTATGGTAAATTCTCAAAATCTATTGATCTACAAGGGACAGGTAGTGTGATGCATTTCTACATGGTTATAAGTGTTCTGATGTCGTCATCTTGTAAGACCATCCATTGATTTATGTAAGTCGTTAGGTCTTGAAGTGCCTTGTTTTCTCTCATGGCTGTTGCCCATTTTGAGACTGTTATCGTTTCTTGAGGTATAGCAGAGATTTGTCCAATGACAGTCCCTTCATCTTTATTGCATCCTCGTAAGACCATACTCACAAGGATCTGTTATGACAATTGTTTACTTCTCAGAATCAAAGGCTTAGAGTTGGCCTGGTTGAAATTGTGTGTTTGATCTTGATAAACCTGTTCTTGCACACTTCATCCCATTCAGATATAACATCCTTTTTTAGGAGATGATGCAAAGAAACTGCTTTTATAGCAATTTGTTGTCCGTCTTCTAATAGCATTTTACAATCCCAAGAAGGATCAAAGTTTGTCCTTGTTGTTGGGCTCTGTCATGGATACCTTTCACTGGATCTGTTTTTGATGTGCCATTGAGAAAGTGTATGTCCTTATGTCACTGAGTTTGTATGGAATTGCCTTTTTTCTTCTTGCTGATACGTCCATGTCATTGAATTTTTCCAATAACCTTGTTTACAGTGACATCCTCTTCCGATTCATCTTTGTCATAAACTAAAATGTCATCTTGAAAGTTAAAACCCTTTGTCTCTCCAGGGAGCCAATGTATCATTCTCTAGCAACTACAGAAGCTTTGTTGTTGTTGCACTTCTTGCATACTGATTTGTTGGCAGAATACCTTTGACCATCTGCCTATGACTACAGTGCACATGTAGCATTGGTAACAGTAAGGTGTATGGGAAGGCAAAAGGCACTGTGGATGTAGACTAATGAGCTTTGTGTGGTGGTGTTTTGCTCTGCATTAACCTCTGCAAGCTGGAATAAAACTAGTATCGTGGAAAGTGATTAACATAATGGATGGTGCTCTTCACTTGTCAGGCAGGTCTTACTTGGAGAAAACAGAATCCAGAGGCAAGTGACAAAAATGATCAGAGCTGGAATGCAAGCCATGACAAAGGCTGAAGGAATTGGATGTTTTGTTTGGAAAAGAGAAGATCTAGGGGGAACATGATAGTAGTCTTCAAATAATTGAAAGGCTGCCCAAAAAATGGAAGAAAGTTCTCTTGCCACACAGGACAGGACAAATGGCAATGCGGTCAAACTACAGCATTACAGATTTAGGTTAAATCTCAGGCCTGGTCTACGTTAGTAGTTTAGGATGAATTTAGCCTCATGAGGTCAATTTTCCCCCTCCCTCACAATAATGAGTATGCACTACTAAGCCCATTCCATTGACTTTAAGGACTGTTAAAGTTGATTTCTGTACTCCTGCTTTTCACAAGGAGTAATGACCCATTCAACCTTACATGTTTAATTTTACAGTAGTTCAGATGCAGCGCTCTGAGAGTTGACATGGGGACTGATCTGGCACGAAATCCAACTCTACTGCTCCCCAAGAAAAGCCAGCCCCTGGAAAATTTGAGTTATATTTCATGTATGGCCAGCGCGGCAAGCATATCTGAGCAGCACTTCTGACTACATGAGTCAAAGTTCCAGGAGTTCCCAAGGTCACAGATGATCACTAGCATGAAGTGTGATGTAGATCCTGGATCTCATTGCTGTGTGGGGAGAGGAATTGGTTGTTGCAGTGATACAAACCAGCAAAAAAAAATTCATATATCTGTGTAAAGATCACAAGGAGCATGGTGAGCAAAGGATGTGCCAGGGACACCCAGCAGTGCTGCATGAAAATAAAGGAGCTGAGGCAGTCATACCAAAAGACAAAGGAGTCAAACGGACGGTCTGAAACATCTCCCCAAACATGCTGCTGCTTTGAGCAGCTGTATGAGATCTTTGGGGTGGGGAACCCAACCAGCTTCCCTAGCCACTCCATGTATTCTTCCCAAGATGCTCTTCAGGCAGCAGCATGGAGGAGTGTATGAGTAAGAGGAAGAGGTGGAGAAAGTCATCAGGCAAGTGGGGCAAATAGTAGCCAGGACCTTTATATAACTTTGGAGACAGTCCCCTCCTCCCAGGTCATCTCGCGGCCAGCCACTCATCCCAGGGAGGGCACTTCTGGTGAGTTGACATTTTTTATCTTCCTGACAATGGGTTAAGACAGCAGAGTGTGATCTGTGGTGGCCACTGTGCCCACACAGCAGAAGGTCCCCGGAATACCTTATTAATTCACCTGGAGATGAAGTAGGGGGAATACTTTCTGCACATCTCCATAGAGCTCTCCACGAGGTACTCTTTAATTCTTCTCAGAAGGTTTCTGGGGAGACCTGCCTTATATTGTCCTCTACAGTAGGACACCTTTCCACGGCAAGCTAGCAGTAAGTTGTCCGGCATCAGTGCAGCACATAGCAGTGTAGTGTAATGCCTGAGTTTCTAGCCATATTCAGCCAGCATCTGCTCCCTTTCACTCTGTGTGATTTGGAGAAGACTGATATTCTCACGGGGAAATCTGAATGAAGTGGAGGAAAATATTAGCTGAAGTTAATGCCCTGCCACCGTGCCTGGATCCCGTTCCTTCCTCCTTCTCGCTTGCTCTAACAGCAAGGGAAAGTTGGATTCTGCCAGCAAATACGAGGAGCTGAACTTGGGGGCCCCACAAGAGCCTCTGCCCTGCCACTGTGACTGGATCCTGTGGGCCCTCCTGGCCTGTCCCTTACCGTGCTTACTACAGAACAGAGTCTAGCTAAGCACTCTGTTGCACCTGCTGCAAAGTGAACACACACAAGCATATCTGTGGCCTTTCACATACCACTTCCCTGTTTGTCTTTAGACAGAACTTCATGTACAGTGTAAAGCAGGATGGGGAACTTCTAGCCAGGGGCTGGATGTGGCTCCTGGCTTGCCTGGATCCGGCCCCTGAGGCTCAGGGTCCCACCTCCCCACATCAGGAAACCCATGCTGGCACTCCAGCCTCCTTGCTGCCCCACCACGAAGCTGGAGCACACAAAATCTACTAGGCTGTGCCCTCCCCCCGCCTCCAAGCTCTGGTGTGCAAGTGGAATGTGGGAAGTGTCTTTCTCCTTCTCAGTCAGGGCACCACATCAGTGAGAGTGAGCCCCTGACCCAAAAAAGGTTCCCCACCCCAATGTAAAGTCTAATCTGTTAGAATAACAATGCATCTTCTGTACAGTGTGGCCTTCACTTTTCATTTCAGCCAGAACACCAGTCTGCCTTCTGTGCGCTCCCTTGGTTCCACATGCTATCTATCTTGCACAAGTCCACAGATGAAAACATACCTGGGAAGAGATGTTGAAGGAGCAAACGCAATCTGCCAACTTGGACAAGGAGCACTTGAGTGAGTGGAGGATATGCTGATGCAGGTGCATGAGAAAAAGAAGAACATTCAGCGGATGGTAAGCGGAGCACCAGGAGAGACCATAGATGTCCATGGCAGATGTGATGGACTGCATGAGGGCACTCCAGGATTCCTTCCTCAACAGGGCCCCCCTCCAGTCCCTGAAGATTAATGTCCTCTCCTCACCAAGTTCCACAGCCTCCTTTCACAGGGGCCCTAGAATCCATGGTCAAAGTCAGCCTCATGCTCAGCCTCCTCCAGGGATGTGTGTTGGAATGAAGGACTGTCCTCTTCAGGCTGTTGAGAATTCCTCCTCTCTCAAACTCTCGCCTTGGACTTCATTTCGGTCACTGTGTTCCCTTAATAAAAATGCATGATTTGTGAACTACAGTGTTTTTATTGGTTGTATTGAAGAGGTAGAGGGTTGCAGGTAAGCTCACTGAATGCAGGGGCACCCTATTAAGAGCAACATGACTCTCAAAACTGGCCACTCATAAGGCTGTCATTCAAACCATCTCTGGTTAGCACCGCCCCTCTCTGTGCTTACCTTATTGCCTTGGTGTCAGGTTGCTCATAATCATGTGCTAGGCACTCTGCCTCGGAATTCCACACAAACAGATGCATTTCCCCCCGATCTTCCAAAATTACGGCGCACGCAGTGGGCTGCCACCACAGTGTGAATGCTGTCTTTGCTGAGGTCTAACTTTAGGGTGTGTCTAGATTACAGGGTTTTTTCGAAAAAAAAAATGGCCTTCTTAAAAAAAAAAAAAAAATTACCCTGTGTCTAGACTGCCTTCGCGTTCTTTTGAAATTAAATTGAAAGCATGCAGCATTTTTAGCATGGTAAACCTCATTTTACGAAGAATAATGCCTTTTTTTTAAAAGTGCTCTTTCGAAAAAAGGCATTTTTGAATGCAAACAGGGCTTTTTTGAAAGGGCGCATCCAGACTGCCTGGGTGCTCTCTTATTTTGAAAAAGCAGCTCGCTTTTTTGGAAATAAGTGGTTGCAGTCTAGACGCTCTCTTTCGAAAGAGGCTTGTAGTCTATACATAGCCTTAGTTAGCCAACCGTGGACCCTTCCTTTTAAATATCCAAAAGCACATTGCACCACTTCTGCACTTGTTTAGCCTGCAGTTCAACTGATCTTTCAAGAGATCCAGGCTGCCCGTTTATGGCTTCATGAGCCACAGGAGCAAAGGGTAGGCTAGGTCTCAAAGAATCATTATTCAGTGTCTCAGATTGTAATTTCCTAGTCGGAGGAAGTCCCACCTTGCAGCTTGCTGATCAAGCAGGAGTTCCTAAAGATGCAGGCATAATGCACCTTTCCTGACCATCTCATGTTCATGTCAGTGAAACAGCCCTTCTGATCCATCAGCCCCTGCAGCACCATTGAGAAGTACACCTTGTGGTTTATGTACTCCTTTGCAAGGTGGTCAAATGTTAACATGGGGATGTGTGTTCCATCTATTGTCCACTACTGTTAAGAAACAACATTTTGTCAAAGCCCTTCACTGTGTCTTCCATGTTTCCCAGAGTCACAACCTTCTGTGTAGCAAAAGGGTATTGATTGCCTTAGCTGCTTGGATCACAGCAGCACCCACTGTAGATTTTCCCCACTATGAAGTGATTCACAAGTGACCAGTAGCTGTCTAGTGTTGCAAGCTTCCACATGGCAATTGCTGCTCACTTCTCCAGTCAGTGCAGGTTTCATTCTGGTAATCTTGTGCTTCAAGGTGTGGGAAAACAGTTTGTGCAAAGTTCCATGAAATTGGCCTTAAACATGAAAGCGTTTTGTTGCCGTTATTGATTGTCGTCTGTGCACATTGCAATGTTGTCCTACCGGTCTGCTTGGGTACGTCTAGACTACATGCCTGTCGCCAGAGGCATGTAGATTAGGCTACCAGACATAGTAAAATGAAGCGGCAATTTAAACAATCGCCGCTTCATTTAAATTTACATGGCTGCTGCGCTGAGCCGACAAACAGCTGATCAGCTGTTTATCGGCTCAGCGCGATAGTCTGGACGCGCGGGTGTCTACATCAAAGGTATTTGTCGACCACCCAGGTAAACCTCATCCCAGGAGCGGCAGCCATGTAAATGTAAATGAAGCAGCAATTATTTAAATCGCCGCTTCATTTTACTATGTCTGGTAGCCTAATCTACATGCCTCTGGCGACAGAGGCATGTAGTCTAGACGTACCCCTTGTCTCATGCACCAGAACCAGCATTCTGCTGTGTGCTGGAGGCATTTGCAATTCACTCAACTCAAGGGCTTTGCAGAACAATATGTTTATGGCCTCCTGAGATTTTTTTTCCCTTGTTCCGGTGGACTCTACATACACTCTGAATATATTTCAGCATTAGGTGCACCAAGCCTAATGTCAGCATCATAAAGCTTTGATGATGAATAATATCCATGATGGGATCCATGCTTACGTTGCAATGGCGACTGTGTGGATAATCTGCAAGATAAAAGGTGTGAATACAATTTGCCATTGTGGGGTGGAGGGAGGCTAGAAACAAATGGATTATGGGCTGCTGACAACATGTACCCAAAAACACCTGCTGCACAGTTTTGATCCCAGTATGTACTGGGAGTATAACCCAGAATGCAAAGGGATGACCCACAGTACATTACTCTCCAAAGTCTATGATACCCACCATAATGGGGATGTGCTACTTCAAACTAAGTCAAATTCTTTTGTGCAGTGGGAACATGCACCTTTGACTTTACAAAATTGGGTGCTAAAAACTCAATATTAATAAATTTGATCTTGTCTCTTAGTCTAGACAGCCTCAGGAAAAAAAAATTCTAAGTGTAATAACAGGCAATGGAACAGACTGCCCAAGGAGGCTGTAGAAGCTCCTTTGTTAGTGATTTTTTCAAAAGAATGCTGGATAGCCATCAGTCTTGGATGGTTTAAATACAACAAATTCAGCAGCTTGGCAGGCAGTTACACTAGATGAGCCTTGTGTTTCCTTCTAACCTTGTGGTTCAATGATAACAGCAAAGTTAAGGTTTATTCCCCTTGCTCTTTAACAGAGCTCACATTCTTCCTTTTTTTCTATTCCTTCTCTTTGTCCCCACTGCATCCTGGGAATTATATTTCCTAGACTCAAAGCAGCAGGAACTACCTAGAAATAAACTTATGAACACAAACTGGGGTAGTTATCTTCATCTAGCTAGCTATAACATTTAATGTTTATACTAATGCACTTAACTTTTTGCCTAAAAGCTGGTCATGTCTCCCTCAAAGACACATCAGTGTAACTCTCAAATTAGTGAAAAATTACAGCGGAATCATGCTCTATAATTCTGGCTTGCCAAAGTGTTTCCTGCAGATAGCCTTATCTAAGTCTCCACAACATCATCTGGCAAGGAGTTCCACGGGTTGACTGAGTTGTGTGAAGAAGTGCTTTCTTTTGTTTGTTTTTAAACCTACCATGTATTATTTTCATTTGGTGACCTTTAGTTCTAGTGTTATGGGAGGAAGTAGTAATTTTTCCTTATTTACTTTCTCTATGCCATCCATGATTTTATAGGCCACTATCATATTCCCTCCTTAGTCTCCTCTTTTCTAAGATGAAAAGTCCCAGTCTTTTTAATCTCTCTTCATATGCCATCTGTTCCAAACCCCTCATCATTTGTTGCCCTTTTCTGAATGTTTTCCAGTGCCAAAATACCTTTTTTTTTTTTTTGAGATACTACATGTAGATATGGTCACATTATTCAAGATATGGGTGTACAATGGTTTTATATAGAAGCAATAAGACATTCTGTGTTGTTTTCCATCCTTTTCTTAATGATTCCTAACATTCCATTTGTGGGGTTTTTTGACTGTTGCTGAATGTTGCATGTTTTCAGAGAACTATCCAAGATCATTCTCTTCAGTGGTAACAGCTAAATTAGTCCCCATCGTCTTATATGTATAGTTGGGATTATGTTTTCCAGTATACCTTACTTTGCATTTATCATTAAAATTCATTCGCCATTTTGTTGCCCAGTCACCTAGTTTTGTGAGATCCTTTTGAAGCTCTTCACTGTCTGCTTTGGTCTTAACTGTATTGAGGAGTTTTGTGTCATCTGCAAATTTTGCCACCTCGCTGTTTACCCCTTTCTCTAGATCATTTATGAACATGTTGAATAGGATTGGTTTCAGTACAGACCACTGCAAAACACCACTAGTTATCTCTTTCCATTCTGAAAAACTGATAATTTATTCCTACCCGTTGCTTCTTATCCTATGACAGCTTACTTGGTTTAAGAGCCTTTAGTGAGGGACCTTGTCAAAGGCTTTCTGAAAATCTAAATACAGGCAGTCCACGGGTTACGTACAAGATAGGGACTGTAGGTTTGTTCTTAAATTGAATTTGTATGTAAGTCGGAACTGGCGTCCAGATTCAGCCGCTGCTGAAACTGACCAGCGGCTGACTACAGGAAGCCCAAGGCAGAGTTTCAATGCCCCAGGCTTCCTGGAATCAGCCGCTGATCAGTTTCAACAGCAGCTGAATCTGGACACCTGGGACAGAGCAGCTGGGGCGCTGCCGGGTAGGTCCCCGCAGCGCCGCACCTCGGCGCTGCGGGGACCAACCCAGCAGCACCCCAGCTGCTCTACCCCAGGTGTCCCCAAGTCAGCCGCTGCTGAAACTGATCAGCGGCTGATTCCAGGAAGCCTGGGGCAGAGCAACTCTGCCTCGGGCTTCCTGTAGTCAGCCACTGGTCAGTTTCAGCAGCGGCTGACTTGGGGACGCCTGGGGCAGAGCAGCTGGGGTGCTGCTGGGTTGGTCCAGTAGCACCGAGGAGCGGCGCTACTGGACCAACCCAGCAGCACCCCAGCTGCTCTGCCCCAGGTGTCCTGATTCAGCCGCTGCTGAAACTGACCAGTAGCGGCTGAATCAGGATGCCTGGGGCAGAGCAGCTGGGGTGATGCCGGCTTGGTCCAGTAGCGCCGAGGAGCGCGAAGGACTAAAGTCAAATTAAGCTACGCAACTTCAGCTATGTCAATTACATAGCTTAAGTCAAAATAGCTTAACTCAGGTTTTGGCACTGTTTACACAGCAGGAAGTTGAAGGAAGAATACTCTTCCTCCAACTTCCCTTACTCCTCGTGAAATGAGAGTTATCATGAGTCAGAGTAAGAAGTCCTTCTGCTCAACATTATTTCAAAATAAATGCTTGTAGTGTAGACACGCTCTTTATTATTTTGGAATAATGTCAGTTATTCCAAAATAACGCTGCTGTGTGGACATACCCTATGGGACTAGGGGAAGGGGAATCTGAAAGTCCAAGGTTCTGTGAGAGGAAACGGCACAAGTAAAGGTGGAGGGGATGTCCATATTCTCTGCACTGGGTGAGACTAAAAGCAGAAAGTTGATACAGACTCATCTTCTTTGAATAGCCTTATTGCATATCAGTACAGATATTTGTATAACAGCCATTCCTCCAGCATTTGTACCAACAAAAACTTTATTTGTGAATGCTCAAAAATAGTGAATAAAAGGATGAGTGTGATTGACCAGATAGTTGTTTGGAATTCAAATAAGGACCCTCCCTACCAAATTCACAACTCATTTTGGTCAATTTGATGGTCACAGGATTTAAAAAAGATGTAAATTACATGATTTCAGCTATTTAAATATGAAATTTCATGGGGTTGTAATTGTAGAGGTCCTAACCCAGAAGGGATCTGGAGGAAGTAACAAGGTTATTGCAGGGGAGTTGTGGTTATCCTTACTTCTACACTGCTGTTCATGGTAGCACTGCCTTCAGAGCTGAGCAGCTGGAGAGCAGCGATTGCTAGCCAGGAGCCCTGCTCTGAAGACCGAGACAACAGCAGTGCAAAAGTAAGGATGGCACAGTATGATATTGCTACCCTTACTTCTACACTGCTTCCTGAAGAGCTGGGCCCTCAGTCAGCAGCCACCACTAGGGTTGCCAGATACTTTCACAAAAAATCCCAAACATGGTGGGGGAAAAAAATTGGTTGAAGAAAAAAAACCAAAGGAAACCAAACCACGGGGGACCAAAGCTGTTGCGGGAGGAGGGGGGCGAGAAAGGTCGCTGTCCCTCTAAATCTCCCCACTTCCCTTACCCCCCCCCCCCCCCGCCAGATGCAGCAGGGGAAAAATGTCTCTGCTGGGCTTCTGTCCGAGAAAAACAGAAGAAAATACCAGACCTTTTACATTTTAACGGACAGGGGCCACAAATACCGGACTGTCTGGGCAAAAACCCAACACCTGGCAACCCTAGCCACCACTGTTCCAACTGCCCAGCTCGGAAGTCAGCAGCACAGAAGTAAGAATGGCAGAGGTATGGTATTGCCACCCTTACTTCTGTGCTACTTCTGACAGGTACTGCTGTCTGAGGCTACTTCTACATTGCAGATGCATTTTTTCGGCATCCCTGTAAACCTCGTTCTACGAGGAAGAAGTGATGTTCTGAAAGAGGGTTTTTTTCCCCAACATTTGGTGGTTTGCAATTGGTGTATCTTTTTCCAACTTTTCTTTGTAGTGTACACAGCCTAAGGTAGGTGCCTGGTCAACAAGCACCACTCTCCATCTGCCCATTTCTGAAGTCAGCGTAGAAGTAAGAGTGACAATACTGTGATTCCCCCTAAAATAACTTTGTAACCCCTCTTTCTCACAACTGCCTTGCGTGAGGACCCCCAATTTGAGAAACACTGGTCTTCCTCGTGAAATCTGTATAGTACAGGGTGTAAAAAAACAAAAAAACCCCACCAAGGCCAGATTTCATGGTTTATGATACATTTTTTTTTCATGGCTGTTAATTTGGTAGGACCCTAAGTATAGGAACAACTCTGGATATGCCTCAGCCCTCAGGTAATGGTGAAGGAGGAGTGTGGACAAGATCAGTTTCCACATATTTCAAGAGTGTAAACACCAAGAGCTGAGAGTGATTATATTACAAGGTATAACTAAGATTAGGAAGAATTAAATTAGAAAAGGAAAAAATTAGGGTGAATAGTGTTGAAATCTTACTGTGAAAAGATCCAGCAACCTTTGGGATAAATTTTCATAGGAAGTATTGAAGACATTTCTCATTAATGTCACATCCAAAACTGGAGTGGATAAATCACTGGTAGATGTATAGATAGAAGATTGAACAATCTGATACTTAGTTCAGTCTCCGTTTGATAGAATCCTCTCTTGTCTCATTTGTGGTGACAGTTGCAATAAATAGGGCAGGTGATTGCACAGCCAGCTGCTACCCTGCACATGTGTTAGGCAGAGATCACAACTGGGAAAATTTCCATTGTAAGAAATGTTAGAAAGTTACGTATTGTATTAGGAGAGCGACAAGGAGATTAAGATGCCCTCTGACAACATGCTGAGGAACCACTCTGATGCCATCATCTGTTATCAAATTTTCAATTGTTCCTGTCCCATGGACTGCACAAATAATATTATCTTGATCTTTTTATGTGCTTTTCAACTCAAGATTAATGAACCTTATGAAGATCAGCTAAACCTCACATCTTACAAGAAGCTATAGACAATGTACTCACTCCACCCTTCACTGAAAGGCACTAAAAGGATGCAGCGGTTCAGGAAAGGAAGCAAAGAATTCTGTAGGCAATGCAGAGAGCACTTAAAGTAGTGAAATATAATTATATAGCTTAGGCCTGAGCCAGGACACTACTATTAACCCTTCATTTTCAGAAGCAAAATGCAGTATGATCTGGAATGAATGTAAAAGTTCAGGGGGAAAAAAACATACTCTAACACTAAGATCACATTCTGCTGTATTTGGATGTTCTTTGAGGTCTGCCACCTAAGAATTGAGCTGACCTTAATTGAACGGGGAGCAGGGGGGGGATCAGTGCATGTGGTGGTATGACTGCAAGCCATATCAAAAGATATTTTAAAACCTGGTGCTATAGTGTGAGGAAGAAAAAGATAATTTTATGGCTCTTCCCAAGGGCCCAAAATAAACCACTGTCTTTTAAGGTGTGGGGCCTACACAGCTAGTTATTGTTAATGAAAGTAATGATAACAAGACTAAGATAATGAGTGTGCGCAGTATTCCACAAAGTGCTATTGATGGGATCAACAATATTTATGGTTGTTAGTTTCATGAGAGAAACTTGTGCCAATTCAGAAGATAAGATTTTATTTAAGTTTTCTGAAAAACTGTGAAAAACTCAAAGGATGGGATGTGAACAGAGGTATGCTAGATGCTTTGATAAAAGGGCACTGCCCATGCTAAACCAGAATTCTGATATGCAGGGCTTGACAAATAATACAATCTACTCTCTCGTGGCGAGTAGATTGTAGCCCAGAAGAGCCGGGTTTGGGCCATCTGTGCACGGCTGGCGAGCAGGGCTCGCTGTCGTTCGGCGAGCCCTGCCGATATGTATCACCACCCCAAAGCAGCAGCATAATGGGGTTCCTTTTAGGAAAGTGCCTACTGTATTACTTTTTCCAAAATCACTTTAGTGATTTGTATAGCTGACAGAAGAATGAATAGAGCTCAGGAAGTTTAGCAAGACATTGTGCCTTTTTCTTTTCCCCCTTTCTTCCATCCATTTTAGTCTTGCTCCCCACTTAAATATTCCCTGCCAATTGCTCTATTCCATTGCCCTTCCTGTTGGCCTTCATGCTGCTACTGTGCCACTGTTTCATATCCTACATATGATTGATTCTCCTCACCCAACTTTCTCTCTGTAATATACCCTAAGGCTATGACTACACTGACCAGTCTTGTGCAAGAACATATGCAAATGAGGCATAGAGATGAATATCGCTGCGCCTCATTTGCATACTTAATGAGCCACCATTTTTGCGCAAGGGGCTTTTGTGCAAGAAGGAGCAGTCTACACTGCTCCTTTTTGCACAGAAACCCACTGTTGCGCAAGAGCCGTTCTGCTGATTTTTTTCAGGAAGAATGGCTCTTGTGCAAGAGAGTGTTTTTGTGCAAAATGGCGGCTCATTAAATATGCAAATGAGGCATGGCAATATTTACCTCTTCGTGTTGTTTGCATATTCTCTTGTGCAAGAAGAGGCAGTCTAGACATAGCCCAAGTGATTAAGATCTCCTTGGTATTTGTTCTCGCTGGGTTTAATATTCACCTGAGTGAGATTATATTTAATTAAAACAAGCCTCTACAGCAGGGCTACTCAACTTTGGAAGCCCTGGGGGCCACAGAGATACGTCACAGCACATGCTGAGGGCCACAACTTAAGTGTGGTTGCATATACATGCACATATATATGCAAATAGCTTCTTTCACACTGATGGGCATGAATACAAACATTAAGGCAAAATTGTGCAACCCGCAGGCCCCATTTAAGCCAGTTCTGCTGATATTAGTATAATGCAATATTTATCCGATTTCCCCATATGACAGCACTTTTAATGAGCAATGACAATCCAGGAATTTATCTACTAAAATGCATATCAACAGAAGACCGTTGTATTGATTACTTTTTCGTTTTGGCTTCCACCCGTGGGCTGTATGTTCAGCCCCGCGTAAACCCAAACCGCATCGCAGGCTACATACAAAGGGGCCATGGGCCGCACGTGGCCCCACAGGCCATGTGTTGAGTAGCTCTTCTCTATGGTACAAAATAAAATAATAAAGTCTATAGAATGCATTTATGGTAAAGTTGTGGCTTTTAAGCTATTTGAGTATAGTTCAAAGGTTTCAGATTTTAGTTTCCCCTCTCCTGCTCTCAGGAAGAACATGGTGCATGAAGCCATTACCTCCTACTCTTGTATTCCCTATTTAGATCCTAAGTGTTTGAGCAGGGCGCATGGGGAAAGGTGGTAGGAAGAAAGCTTCCCTGTCTTTTGCTCCTGTTCACGTTGTGGGAGTCTTGAGTATATAATTATTAGCCAATTAGCCTCTTCCTGCCCCCAAAATAAAATATCCTCCATTGTACTTCCCTTTAAATAAGGCACAATTCCTCAGTAATATATTGAGAAAATGCTGGGACTTTCCATTTTGCAAAACAGGTTTCCTTACAAGCAATTTAAAAAAAAAAATAGAAATATGGGAAGCAAGGGATCATATATTCACTCATATTTTTGACAGTGATCAAATTAGACCATAGTTTCTTGAAACTAGAGGAGTGTGGCTAGCCCACCTGCCTCCCTTGCCTGAAGGTTAGTTTACACAGAAAACTCTGAACACTAAATGACATTGCTGCAAATAAAATATTAGAGCATGTTTAATAAATCTAATGTAATTACATATTATTATGCAACCCATATCTTTATCTTTTATAATTAATGTAAAAACTGTGCTAATACAATAAGTGTGACAAAGCAGACAAGAATTAAGCCTGGATCTTAAGAAGTTCAAAAGTTTAAGGGTCCCAATACAACTCTGTTCCATTATCACTTTGTACTTTTATTGTCTGATATCAATATATATCTTAATATATATGTCTAGTGTGGTAGAACTGTGAGAATGTTCTCGACTGACTTTCCTTTTGCATTTAAATGAGAATGCCCAATTCATTACACATTGGAATTAACTTGTCTATTTTAATAATGATCCTTCAAATGAGAGCAGATGTGGAACTCCTTTTTATATCTGTAGCCTGGCACCTATTGAAATGTTTATTTCAGTGCGGCTTGCTTTTTAAAATACATTTTTAATTAGACATTCAAAGTGCACTTTTTTATTTCAGCATCTAATCATTGAAAACATCGCACCTCTCTTTATTTTCATGTACACTTCTCCAGATAGATGCTAGCGTGTGACTGCAAGTCTAAAGACCACAACTGGGTCTCTTTAAATCATTAAAGAAAATAGTGCCTACTTGTGGCAGCGCGTCGGGGATCCCTGATCATGCACCACCATAGCAGCAAGAACAGACTCCGCCAATCAGTAGAATAGAGAGGGTTTATTGTTTCTCCAGGATACAGCACAGCGTAGGCATGATGTGGGTATAAGGAATCAGGGCCAGGCGGCCATAGACCCTTTGGGGAGGGGTGCCTAGGCCCCTAAACTCCCAGCATTTTGCTTAGACTGTTCCCATCATGTTTCCTAGCCAGAAACTGACCCTTCCCTCAAACACTCACTTCCTTTGTTCAGTCCCTACCCTCAACAGGTAGGACCTGTTGGGTCACTGTCTATGTGACCTCAGGGTCCTCAGCCACCCCCCGCCCCCACTGGGCAGTGCTTACAGACACAGGCCAGTAAGGGTCATCCACAGCCCAAACACAGCAACCTGTGAATGCCTGACCTGCCCAAACAGAGTGTACTGCATGCTCGCTATGTCACACTACTATATCATTCAAAGAGAGTACTTCCTTAAGTGAATTTTCTTCAAACAGTTCAAAGGCACTTGATTTCACTGATGCTCATTGTATAATAGAGCTGAAGTAGTAGAGATAAGCCATACGTTAGAATGCCAAAATAAATATGTGAAGAACTGTACCCCTTCACATTTATATTCCTCATATGAGTGAATGGTGTTTTACAAACTTTCTTCCAAAATTGACCTTTGGGCTGAAAGAGAACTTGAGACATTTAAACCCAATAGGATTTTTAGAGAAATATAGATGTGTGGGGTTAGAACAGAGTAGCCATTTCAGTCTCCTCTATAATATTACTGCTGTAGTGCTATAAATGAGGTAACATTTTCCATCTCTTTGATGTTAACAGCATAGCAAGAATAGTGTCTTTTGTCAGTTAGTTCCTAGACTATTTTTTATCTGATCAGAGGAAGCAATTCATCTGCAATTACACGCTGGCTGTGTTATAGTGAGTGACAGTAAAGATGATGATTATTTAAAAATTAAATAAGATAAGGTGAAATTAAATTGAGCATATTGGAGAAATGCTCTAGTCTGAAAATTTTATAAATAGCTATTAAATAACTTTATGCTAAACTGTGGCTTAATAATAAATACTATTCTTGTTTATTTAAAATTTGTCTTTAGACCTTGGTAATGTTATGACTTCCACACCAAATTCAAAGGCTGTAAATGGTAAAGCTGAGAGCAGTGACAGTGGAGCAGAATCAGAAGAGGCAGAGGATCATGAAGAAGAGGAAAAAGAAATACAGCAAAGTGAAAAAGGTATATTTGAGTCCTGAATGTTACCTTTTCCAATACACAGGGTAGTATTATTACCCTAAATGGTTGCAAATCTTGAATGTCATGTGTGAGATATATCAGTGGGTTTATTTTGTTTATACAAACTGCACAGAGGAATACATATGAAGAATGGGATCACCTTTCAACCTGAATTCCAAGGTGAAGAATTAAGGATAATAGCATACGGGATCAGGGCCAAAGTTGTTGTGGGTGGTTATTGTTTTATATTTAGGACCTGTTTATCTCATGGGTGGCTGAGAGTGTATGTAGGCATATGGGATATAACCATAGAATTACAAATCCTATTTCCTTCTCTCCTTTTATCTTTGGTTGAAGAAGAGTTACAGTGAGAACTTTGTGTGTGTGTGTGTGGGGGGGGGAGGGGGGGATTTTAGAATACAGTGTCATATGAAAACCAAGAGAAAATATGCATTTAGAACGTAGTTGTTTATATATTTTTGTCAACAAGAAAACTGTAATAATCCTCTTCAGTTTCAGTAACTGATGAGGGATACAATGGTTTTGCCACTTTTATATTTAAAAATACCTATTTTACTTGCTATGTAGAATAAAAATTTATGATTTTTTTGCTTTAAGATTAATCTTTAAAGGAGCAGGACTAACTCTGTGAACATAAGTCCAAATAAAAATGTAATCTAAATCTGATTCAAACCATACAAGTAATACACACATCAGAAAGTCAGTTATCTGCAGAAATGTGTCTTTTACCATAAGTCACAAAGGTTTTTATTTGCAAGGTTTTCTTGTTCTTTCACAGACTATGAGAATCTGAAGCAGGACTCAACAGCAGTTAAGGATTTGGAAAGTATTGTCACCAATGGCTGTTACAAGGACAGTTTTATTTCAGATTTGCCAATTCGCACCCAGACTAAATCTGCCCTGAACGGCGTAAATATGGAGGAAGAAATAAAGAAAGTGGAGCAAAAACTAGAATTAACGGTGGAAACTAATAATGATGTTCGCCAAGGTATTGTCCTCACATGAGTATGTTATCTTTTTTTTTCCCCCCCCCCCTCAGGAGGATATTCTTTGTGCAAATCTTACTCCAGGAATTTCAAGGGCTGCAGCTGGTTCCCCTTAACCACAGAATCTTTTAAGAAAGAAAATTAAATGTGATTAAAATTAGAATACAGGTTTAAATAAACTTAAGATCTGTAATAGTAAAACACATGAATCCAGAGACAGGCAGGCCCGAAACCATTGTTAATTTCAAGAACTTACTTAATTTGTTTTTGTTTTAAAATTCCATATATGATAAAATTCTATTTGAATTTGAATCTAAGAAGTAACTGGATGGAAATCATGCAGATTTATATTATAACTTGCAAAGACTGTATTTATGAACTCAAATGTTTAAGTGGCTAACTTGAACTTTAACCTGGAGACATCAACAATTTCAGATTGAAATACTGCTCCATAATGTGTTTGGGAAAGGGAGTGAAGTAAACAAAGGATTAATTCCTTTGTTCTAGAACAAGAATGATATGGGTAATTACTCTAATTGTGGTTCTTTGAGATATGTATTCCACTGAGGTATGTGCAAGCTGAACCCAGAGAATTTATGTAGAAGCACCTGTAGAGGGGTAGTGCTTGCACCTCATGACCATAGCCTTTCCCTTGACTGTATGATGTGGTGCTGTTCTGAGCCTCCAATTTGCTTCCTTGAGTTCTAAGAAAAATGGGTTCCATGACCTACTCTGCCCACCTAGGGTTCCTGCCAGGGAGTGGGGGAAGCCTCTGTTCCCAGACCCCATTGCCTAGCAGAAGCACTGAACGGATGGAGTGAGGCAAACCCCTGTGCCTCGACCCCATTTCCCTGGCAGAAGTGCAAGAAAGAATAGAGGGGGACTGCAGGCAGAACGGGTAAGGAAAAAGACCCCCACAAAAGTGTAATCTGTTTCTGAATGTACATCTACATCACATCTTAAGAAAATCATGGTTACATTTTTTTCTTTAAGTAGATGCACATTTTTCATGTTTCTTTTTGGAGTAGATGCAACTGCATAAGAACAGCCATACTGGGTCAGACCAAAGGTCCAACTAGCCCAGTATCCTGTCTGTTGACAGTGGCCAATACCAGATGCCCCAGAGGGAGGGAACACAATAGGTAATTATCATGTGATCCCTCTTCTGTCCTCCATTTCTAGACAAACAGAGGCTAGGACACCATTCCTACCCATCCTGGCTAATGGCCATTGGTGGACCTAACCTCCATGAATTTATCTAGCTCTATTTTGAACCCTGTTAAAAGTCCTAATCTTCACCACATCCTCTGGCAAGGAGTTCCATAGGTTGACTGTGCTGCGTGAAGAAAAACTTCCTTTTGTTTCTTTTAAACCTGCTGCCTATTAATTTCATTTGGTGACCCCTCGTTCTTATATTATGGGAATAAGTAAATAACTTTTCCTTATTCTCCTTTTTCCACCCCAGTCCAAGTCCTTTTGATGTCTTTTCATATCGGACCTGTTCCAAACAACTAATCATTTTTTGTTGCCCTTTTCTGAACCTTTTCCAATGCCAATATATCTTTTTGAGATGAGGCGCCACATCTGTACATTGTATTCAAGATGTGAACGTACCAGGGTTTTACATAGAGACAATAAGATATTCTCTGTCTTATTCTCTATCCCTTTTTTAATGATTCCTAACATTCTATTTGCTTTTTTGTCTGCTACAGCACACTGAATGGATGTTTTCAGAGAACTCTCCACAATGATTCCAAGATCTCTCTTTTGAGTGGTTGTAACTAAATTAGTCCCCATCATATTGGGGACTAATATCATAAGTACACACTTAGATGACTAGCAAGCAGTGAGCACTTCCGCCCCTCCCTCCAAGAGGCAGGACTCAGACCTTGCTTGAATAAGAATTGTAGGGCTGCCCTTCTGAAGGTTGCATCCACCCTAGAAGATGTAGTAACGGCATAACAATTCATAAATGCAGGAATGGGTGACCATGTTGCAGCCCTACAAATGTCCAATATGGAACAATCACTGAGAATGCTTGTGCTGAATGAGCTTGTGCTTGCTGAGGGAGCGAAACTGAAGCAATGTTGTATGCAGTTATGATACAGAATATTGTCCATCTAGAGTTTGTCTGTGAAGAGACTTCTTGACACTTCATCGGATCCGCATATGACACAAACTGGCAAGGCAGAGCACAAAATAATTTGTTCTGTTCAGGTAGAAGGTTATGTATTGCCTGATGTCTAATAAATGGTGATGCTCCAGAGATAAATGCAGCTTAGGAAAGAGCAATCCCAGCTGTATTTACCAGATCACTAGGGGGATATCAGTCTTGCTTGAGAAGGGCCAGATGCAAAGGACACCCTGACAGATGTTCTCAAGAAGCATCTGCCACTGTAAGGAGTCCAGGATCAGGGGGAAGGTGGACCAGTCTGTCCAAAGAAGTGTTTTATAGTAAACTGCTGCCAAGCCAAATTTAGAGGGGGAGAAAATGTAGCCTTGCAAACCGGAGCACCTGCATGCAAGTGGACATGTAGCCCAAGAGTTTGATCCATGTCTGAATTTTCATGGAAGGCTGAGATTGCAGACTGAGGTAGAAGTGACAAATTGTCTGAAAATAGTAGGTCTAGAGAGATCTCAAACTGCAGAGTCTATTAGGGCCCTGATGAACTCTATTTTCTGTGCGTGTACCAAACCTAACTTCCTAGTATTTAGGATACGACGCAAACAGTTCACCAAGCACAGTGACCAGGGAGTTTCAGCCTGTTGTAGTTTTATAACCTATAACTATGTAACTCTTATTCTTAATCTTTAATCTATGGTGCAAAATTACCACATTCAAAATGTTGTCAAGTGTATCTCACTTGAATATTGAATCATTTCCTTATTTTTTGTCAGAATTGGCCTTGTATTTATTGTTTGGGCATGTATCAATTATGCATAGGTGCAAATGAAGACAGCGTTGAAGAGATTTCAGGAATTCAGCACTTGACAAGTGATTCAGACAGTGAAGTTTATTGTGATTCTATGGAACAATTTGGACAAGAGGAGGTAAAAATATTTCAGACTAAGGGGTACATTTTTAAAGTGGAATGTAATGAGTTTCACAACTCCCTGTTTATTATGAACAGGAGCAACAGAAGATGTGCATGGATTACTTAACGCTCTACTGTAAAATGTGTGATCTTCCTTTTTTATTAGAAACAAATAATTTAAATAAATATTCTAACCACTCCTTATCTAAATAAAATCTCATTTTATCCTACTATCTGAGTGTCTGAAGGAAACACTGTTATCTCAGCTCTACATTTGTAAAATTGAGATACAGAGAAACTTGCCTAAGCTCATATAGTGAGATTATAGTAGAACAAAGAATTGAACCCAACATTTTCCAAATTCTAGGCTTGTACCCTAGCCATTACATTACATTCCTATCTAATTGTTTTTATGGATCCTGGAAGATTCCTTTCATCTTGTTACCAGCATCACCCACTACTAAAATTCGCTGTGGAAGGTGGTATGGCAGAACTGTTGCAAGCTCCCTTACACAGGTGATTTTCTAACTAAAGCATATATGGTTTGAGCTTGCTGAAACACTTTAATTATATGGATAACTTGGCATACTATTTGCATGAAAACACTGAACATTAGAAGTGCTTTGATCATCCCAATTGAAACATTAAAAAAAACTCTTTTGGAGGGTACTCTCTGAAAAAGCCAAGTATAATTTTTTGACATTGTGAAAGATTTACCAACAATATAGCGAAAGCTCTGAAAGTATAAGGTTTATGAATTATAGCAAGTACATTTTCAGATGTAGTTGTGGGTATGTAAATAGAGATGGCATGTAGATCAGTGGTTCTCAATCAGTTTATCATTGTGGGCTGAATATGTAGTTGTGTAATGTGGGCCGCATCCCCACAATATATATATGCTACCTGTATGGCACTGAGAATGTCACATAGGCTGCGGTTTCTGGGATATATGACACTTTGAGTTCAATTCTGAACTTGACCAGATTTTTAAAAATATCCAGTCAATTTTTGGGGTAATATCACACTGCGTTGGCCGTTTTGTTTGGCTCATGTACTTCTATAAGTCAAGGGGCTCAACTACAGATAAGTGAAACCTTTCCCTCAAACTGGAGAGGATATATTACATGTCTAAAGAGGAATCTGTACAAACTGCCATATGAACTTGGGAATGAGTTTGTAATGTAGCTGCCATCCATTTCTCAGGCCTTTATCATGGCTTGCCTTTCAGCAGGTGTACATGTGTATAGTTTAAATCCTATAGCATTGCAAATTTAGAGAGGATAGTTGATGAAAGGCTATTAGCAATGATTGTTTTGTGAAAGGTGTAAGCTGATGGCCAAATTCTAGAACAAAGAGACATATCTGCAATTTAATCGCTGCCTACTCAAGTTGGCTAATGTGATTTTGCATTCTGACAAGATGCAGCCAGCAGTACTTTAAAGATATTTGATACAATATTTATCTATTTTTAATAATCAATTATTTATAAAAAAGGCACATAGGTTTTGTTTTATTTCCAGATGGAATGTTTTGGAATTTAAATTATACTTTAAATGTAATTATAATGTTTTAAATATTTAAAGCTTTTTACAAATTACAAACAATAAACCTCAACACCTCTGAGCTGATAGGTAAACAAGTTATCCCCCTTTTACAAACAGCTATATTAAGGTAAATCTCCTCTAACCTCTAAAGTAGTCTTTCTAACCTGAAAAGGACATCTAGAAAATAATATGAGCATCCTATAGGGTGATAATTACTTCTATTGAAAGCAAAACTTTAACAGTGGTGAACCTCCTAAAAAAAGTAAAAAGAGTATACTTCATCTTTTTATTTGACACCTGTCAGATTTTACAAAACATACACTTTAAGATTAACAAAATGCTGCCATTATTTTGTAGCCCTTGGAAATCATTACATCAGCCAAAGGATCTTTACAGCATTCATCCCATTTCTTGGAAGTAGATCACAGTCATCAGTTGGAAAATGCTGTTTTTTCTGAGCATGCTCACCTGCCCGCTGAAGATATAATGGAGGTAGCAGTTGAAGGAAAAGGTGAAGTCAAGTGTGGTGGAGAAGATGGCAAAAGCAGTGATGGAGGCCCTCATAAAGAGAAGAAAGGTGGAGAAAAGGTGGATTTCCATGGAGTACGAAGAGGGAGAGGTACTATATGTGCACCGGTTGTATTTTTCTCACTATATTTCTACATACAAATCAGCTGAGACTGAGTCATTTGTCAAGCAAGACTGAACACTGAGGCAGCCATTCTGTGTAATGTTTTCATCCAACCTTGTTCCATAACTAGATTAATAAATATCACATCCCTAAATTCCAGTGGTAAGAGTACTTTGCATTTTATTTATAATAAGAGTCAGAAAAGAATGTTCTTGTACTGGAGGATGTTTGAGTTGGCCTCATGAGCTTAATACTGGGACTGTTCTGGTTTGGTTTACCTTGAATTCCAAGCATCACTTAGAGCACTCTTCTGTTTTATAGGTGTAATCTTGCACTTCGTCATCAAACCAGATCTATAAATGTAGAGAAAGGAGAGTTAGTTACAAGGTGCATTTTAAACATCAACATATTTTTATTGTATCTGAATCGAGCACTTCATTCAAATATTCATTTTTGGCATTGTATTTGGTCAGTTTTTGGTCATGATTATTTGCCTTATTTATAATATATACTAAATTACTAATATATGAGGTAGTCATTTAGTAGTCAATATCTTCAGTATATGAGGGACTCCCCTACCTCTTACTATGTGTGTGGATTTTAACAATATTGAAGACTATAGTATGGAAACAGCACTCTTTTAAAAACTTGTATTTTTACACAATCAAATATCTGCCATTGGCCACATTTAAACCAAATTTAAAGCCACTTTGTTAATCGGAAATCTGGAAGAAATATCTATGAATAATAATTACAGGTTACTGAAAACACTGTAAAATGAGAAAATGATCTGACATGTAGAAATGCCTGGCTGAGTTTTCCTGCTAATATAATAGAGTTGTGTGCTTTATTTTTCAAAAAAGTACAACAGATGATTCTTTCACTTTTTCCAAGAGGCACCAGAAACTATCCTTAGCAGCAATTATTAAGAAGAATCCTGAAACATTGCTAGATTGAAAAACTAGAATGGACATTGTATGGGATTATTTATCCTACTCCCTTTCACGATTGCTACTTCCTAGCAGAACCTTAATAGATTTACCACAAAAATATTAAGTTTAATGCAAATGTCTAACTTTTTCCACCTCCTTTGTGCTTTCGTCATGGTCTCAGATTGGGCAAAGGGCTTGCTACTTAGCATTGGGAAGTTTGCTCAAACGAGGATGCAGCTTTCATATTCATTATATTCAATTCCATTCTCGTTCCCATTCCATTGTTCTATAAAGTTTCTTTATGCGCTATCCAGCAAATCATGGAATCATGAATATCAGATTATTGGGATGACTGTAAATGTTTATCCTTGTTCCACTCCATCATCAGATTTGTAAAACTTAGTTCTGGAAGCATTAAAGGCTGTAGCATGGAGAGATTAAACTAGAGGGCTGTGTCTAGACTGGCAAGTTTTTCCTCAAAATCATCTGCTTTTGCGGGAAAACTTGCCAGCTGTCTACACTGGCCGCCTGAATTTCCGCAAAAGCACTGACGATCTCATGTAAGATTGTCAGTGCTTTTGCGGAAATACTATGCTGCTCCCGTTCGGACAAAAGTCTTTTTCCGAAAGACTTTTGCGCAAAAGGGCCAGTGTAGACAGCAGAGATTCCTTTTCCGCAAAAAAGCCCTGATCGCGAAAATGGCGATCGGGGCTTTTTTGCTGAAAAGCGCGTCTAGATTGGCCATGGATGCTTTTCTGCAAAAAGCGCTTTTGCGGAAAAGCGTCCTGCCAATCTAGATGCGATTTTCCGAAAATGCTTTTAACGGAAAATGTTTCCGTTAAAAGCATTTCTGGAAAATCATGCCAGTGTAGACGTAGCTGAGGAGTCATGCTACATGGGAGGACAGTGAATAACCCCCGAGACAATATTGAACAAGGAGAACATATCAAGAATAACTGACAAGGAATGTGGGGAAAGCAGAAAATTCAAATAGTCTTTTACTTATCTGCAAAAATTGTGGCAATTGGGAGACAAGAAGTAGTAAAGATCAAAGAGCCAAAGAAGTAGAACAAGTGGAAACATTTGTGTATCTTGAAGGACTAGTATCAAAGAATGAAAATTGCAAAGATGCCTTGAAAAGAAGAATCAGACTAACCACTACTGCATTTAGAAAATTCTTCAAGATCTGAAAGATTAAGGACATTTAGATAAGAATGAAAATCAGCATATAGAGACATATGTTCTTCAAGCATGAGAAAAGCTGACAAACATAATGAACAGGCTGAGAGGAATACTGAGTATAAAAACTAAAGAAAATTAAAAAAAAGAAGTGATGATAAGAAAACAGCTCAGGCAGGAAATAATTCTGTCCTGGAAGAGTCAAGAAAGACCACTTTGGTGGTTTAGATTTGTCAAAAATACATAGTGATACATACCTGAATGCAGGGAACTAAAACAGAAGAAGACTAAGAGGCATTGGATAGACTGACAGAATAAAAAGGTTTAAAGATAAACAAAGTCATGAAGCTGGTAAAAGAAAGTGGTGGAAATATTTCATCTGGCCCCATCATTGCTGTTGAGTTGACTCACAGGAATCAAAGATCCTGCAAATGATGTTTATAGTTATAGATCCTTTACTGTAGTACCACAAATACTGCTATAACAACATCTTTTGTATGGGTCTTTTGTATGAGAATTTAGAGTTAAATCTATAGAGGTTACAAGTGTTCCCCTTCATTGAGGAAGTGAGAAATGATAAAGCAACGTAACCAAATATTTTCATTAAAGGTAATAGCTTCTGTCTGTTTTTTGTTTGTTTGGTTTTTTTTTCAAAAACTTAGGGCATAGGATGCAGCCTCTGGGCGATGGTGCTCAAGGTGGACAGATAGGGAGTGGAGGAGATGGAGAACGCTGGGGGTCAGACAGAGCACTGAGGGGCAGCCTCAATGAACAAATTGCAGTAGTGCTCATGAGGTTACAAGAAGACATGCAGAACGTGCTTCAGAGACTGCATACACTGGAGGCACTGACAGCCTCCCAGGTAAAAAATTGTCCAGATTATATATTTTTTTCTGGAAAGTTATATTTAAAGAAAAATGTACCTCTGTTGATTAACTAGCTATGCCTTGAAAAGCTCTCCCAAGGGTATATTTTGGATAGTTTCTATGCTTTTTAAGAGAAGAAAAGAAGGATTAGGTCTGTAATCCAAGTTATTAAAGAAGTTTATTTTATTTTGCAACTGTGAGGTCTTGTGTGGGGTTTTAGCTGTATCTAGTCTTCACTATAATAGAGTTCATGTGGCTTTTACACATTAAGTCAAGTATATTGGTTGCCTCTTCAGTTGCAAGTCAGTGCATTCATACAGAAATTTGTATTCATTTCCATGTGAGGTCAGTGTACCATTTTAATACCCATTAACCTTGGTTTGTATTTAAAGGCAAGATCACTGACACTACAGTCAAATTTACAACCTGCCTCACCTGTTAAGGTATGTTTTCATATTTGTAAAAAGGTATGTTTGGAACAAGATAAAATGACTTCAGATTTCTTACATACTTTAAATTCTGATCCTTAAACTAGGAGTAAAATAGAGCTGCTATAATCCAGGCTCTGAAGAAATTATTTAATAAATTTCCTTCTGCTATGCAAGTGTTTAGTTTTTTGCACTTTGACACAGTGGCATTTAAAGTGTATGTATGTACTATAATCTAATGTTGTGGTACAAATTAGTGACCACAGTTGGTATTTTATTTTGTTTAGAGACCATCGTGGTGGCCCTTTGAGATTTCTCCTGGCACTTTAGCCTTTGCTGTTGTATGGCCCTTCATTGCCCAGTGGTTGATGCATGTATATTTTCAAAGAAGGCGAAGGTAAAGATTGATTTGTATACTTTTACTCAACAGAGCATGTGTTTGTATATTTAACATTTCATTTGTTAGACATTACAGTATTCTACTCATAGGGATGATCACCAATGAAGATTTTGTTTTCATACATAATGCTGAGCATATTCTTGCATTACATGAAGCTTATATAGTGTCAACAGAGGACATGGGCAGTGTCAAAACATTAAGTGGATTGACAGCTAGTGCCCCTAAAGAATCCCACATTTTCTTGAGCTTTCGCTATCCTGGAGATGACCTGCTGAATATTCCACTTTATGTACTAAAGAAACTCCCAATGCAAAGAATGGGACACTGAACCTAACCATGTATCAGGGCCTTTGGAAGAGACAGGAATAGAAAGATGTGATCTCCTTTCCAAAGCGGAAAAGAAAGGATGTTCAGCAAGAGCTTTAAAATGAACTACCATAGCTTCTCCCTTGCAGTGGGGAATTTAAGGGCATTTTGAGGAAGTGACCTATCTAGCTTTATTCCCCTGCAAATTTCTTCAGCATAGGAAAGTAGCCAAGCTTTCTGCATGGGCAATATGAACTTAACTTGACCTAAGCATAAGCCTTGCACAAAAGGAAACACCATACCAATTTCAGTAAGTATCCTTATATATCTGAGGCTGGCTGGCTCTTCTCTGCTTGATGTCCTTAGGCTCTGTGGCCAACAATATCCTCTTGAACCACCTTTATTGTTATGCAGGAATCTCTGGTACATTCTTGTTGTTCTGCTGTTGCCTAGCAAACAGATTTCTCCCTGTAAATGTGAAGATGGTTTCTTTAAAGAACTCTAGAGTGTTTGACGTTTGGTTTCCTATTCTAGCTACTTTTGCTGGTCATCTCATTTGTACTGGAATTAATACTTTTATACTGATACCCAGTACATATTTTTCAATGTTTTGAATATCTTCCTGTCTGTCCTTTCTTGATCAAGTGATCTTGGGCTTCTTTTCTGCTTCCTTTAGCTAAATGAAGTAGTGTTGCTTTAATTAAGAGTAGTACCCTTCAAACTCTACTTAAGCTCCTCTATTTCTCTTCTCTATCTAAACATGGAAGGCTCAAATTAGTGTTTTCTAAACACCAGATCCAGACTCAGAACTCACTTGCTGATTGCATTGTCTTAGCATGGTATTCTTCTTTATCCTAACCTCTTTATTCCACATCTTTCTGCAGATCTCTCACTAGATTTGTGCTGAATTATTCTTTGACCAAACTACATCTGTACTTTAAAAAGTGGCCATTATTCACGCATTTCGCCCAAACTTGAAATGGACACTGTGAGTTAAGGGGTCACTTCCCCAAATATAAGAATAGTACATTGGTATTACACTGTCCTGAGATCATTGACAACAGGCTTTGTTCTATTATTTGTATACTAATTTAAAAAACAATCCAAACAAACGAAGGCGCAAGCTTACTTGTTTAGTGTAAGTGCTATATACTGCCATGTGGCAGATCTGTGCCGAGGATCTTAGCTACAAAGTAGTGAGGGGCTGGACATGCTGCATAATGGTGGCATTTTTATTCTCCAGAGGATTTAGAATTCAGAAATTATCTGAATTGCATGATCTTCTAATCTAGAGATATGTTGCTAAGATGATCTGTTTGGGGAGTACAGAGGTGATTGTGTTTGGAAGCGATTTTCTTTCTTTTCAGTGGTGAAAATGTTAAGGGCAGTTATGTGCTTGTTGGTGAGTTTTGTGGTAATGAAGGAGAAAATGTGCTGCTATCATGCCTATTTTTGTATTTTGTTTTAATGGAGAGATCTTCTAAAATGTCAGATTCTTTTGAGATATAGCTACAGCCAAATATAATAAATCTATGGATTATGTTGGAAAAAATCCTCTCCTTAAGAATTTTTATTTGAAAAGAACCCAGGCTGGTCTTGGGTAAATTAGGATAAATTTTTGGCCTAATCGCTTTGGAAAAACAACTGACCCTTAGTACCTGTGCACCATTCTTAAACTTGATCATCTTTTTCTGTTTAATATACAAAAGTATGCTGTGAAGAAATATATGATGTATGCAAAATAATAGAGAGGGCATTATACCTAATTTCAAGTAATTGTGGGATTTAACATGTAATTAACTTCATAATGTTAATTCTTTGTGTTCACAACATGCTGTTTTGAGTGAAAAGTCATTACATAAGTAAGTTTTAAGTGGCTGCACTACCAACATTTTTTCAAAGGCTAAGGAAATGGGGTTAAACTAATTACATGTTTGGTTCCTCTTTTAGAAAACTGAACTAAGAACTTAATTTTTGATTTCACTTAAAGACTACTAGAACTGGGAAAGCCTGGAGAGAGAAGGAATTCACATGAGAACCTCAGGACCTGTGATGGCTAAATTTCCCTTCTGTTGTAGTAATTTTTTGCACTACGTGTGAGTTAACCACTTAAGGACTAACATTATTGATACTTGAATGATCCACTGCTCCTAGGTTACAAGTAAAATGAATTTAATTATCCCGCCCTTAAACCACATGAACCTTAAATTATTAACTATTATTTTGGAATGGATTCCTGCCTGGTCATTCTGTGGAGATGACTGATTTTTCTTATGGCAATTGATAATAAAGTAAACAGAAAAAAAACCCTGTGTATATATAGAATAGAACATTTGTAAAACTGTAACTTTAAAGTGAGGATGATTTTGTAATTGCAGTAACTCAGATTTATTTCACTTGTTCCATATTGTGAAATCGAAACAGTGACTGGGCAGACAGTATAAGTTCTGTCTACATAATTATATGGTAGCTAAAAAGGCTGCATATAACATTGTCGCTTTGAAGGGCTCAACTGGTCTGTTTTGCTGATAGACAGATTTGGGCTAAATTTCTTTGTACAGCAGTCATCGGTGGAGTCAAATATTTGACTTGATAATCCTGCCATTTATTGCACTTCTATATGTACCCACTTCCAAAACCATTTTACTCTTAGCAGGCAAGCATCTTGCCTGTTAGAGACTAGGTAGTAACAAGGGGATTGTTGATTATAATGTTGAGACCGTCTGTGCTGTAGAAGAGCCAGAGAGAGAGAAGATGCACTGAACGATACATTCATACAGGTATTTCTTTACTGCTAACAGGTTACATTTTAACAAACATACAGTTTATGCACACCGTGCTTTAAAATACAAGATAAAAATTATCTACACCCCGTATTTGTAAGATTTTACAGGTTAAAGTAAATTTTATATTATTTTAATCTAGCCCCAACATCTGTGTAGCCTTTCCCACACCAAAACCTACTGGAGAGAAAACCCCTATTTCCATATTTTCCTTGTATCCCTCCACTACATCAAAATATTTTCCAAGATGTTTATTATCCTAATTTTGGTCCAGATTTTCCTTTCCAGTGATATTTGTTCATACATATAAATTGTAATGATCAATATAAACATGTGAATATAACAATTTTGTGAAGTTTGCTTGGTCAAAGCATGCTTTGCTGTTTGATTTAAAAAAAAAAAGTATCTAAGTTACATAGCCTAAAGCTCTGGAAAAGGGGAGCATTATATTAAGATTACTTTTTCTTTATGAAGTAAGAAATCAGACCTAGACAGTAAAATGTTTATTTTGCATTTGCAATGAAGATAAGAAAAAATTCATTATGCCATAATCTACATTTAAGAGATGAATCTTAAAATTATCCTGTTGTTTGTTGTCATTCTTCATTCAGAATTATATGTTACAAATAATTTATGGGAAATGTCTTTTGGGATAAGACATGCTTTCTGCCCTGTACAGTCTCTTATTTTCGAATTTTTGAAAGCACTTTTCATACAAGTTATACTGTATAAAACAGATGTAATTATAGGTTTTAATGTTTCTGCCTTGCTTAACAGAATATGATTTTAATCTTGTCTTTAAGTACTTTTTAAAAAAAGAGATTTCTTCCTCTTCTGATCTTAGTCTTTGAGTTACTAAATAAAGTATCAGGAGAACATCTCTGATATCATGTCCTGACAAGCTGTTGTTTTGGTGTAACACATAAACAAACCTCGCATGAATGGAGATGCTGAAAATGTGTTTAAATTAAACTAATTAGACAATGGAAATTTTGCTATGGTTGAGATTTTAGGCGTCTCTGAAATTATTCTGCCTGTACTTTAAACAGTTGATTGTGTCATTAGACAGTGAAAAAAATTAAGTGGTCATTGAGCAAGGAGAGACTACATTAAAGGCTAGTTACACACATTTTTGAGAAAATAGGATTGTGACTCTGCCATCACTTACTGCATGTATTGGTGAAGATGACCACACACATAGTACCATTTGCATCTCCCGGGGTATTAGTGTATGCAAAAAATAACTCCGTTCACTCTTTTTAAAGGCCTCTAACAAACGTAGAAACATTCATCACAATATCTGCGTTACTACTGGATTATTATGCAGTCAGTACATAAGTGTCTACCAACCCTCCCAAAGTGACATTCTGTGGAAAGAAACACGTTTTAATACAAAGCAAAACCGTTATTCTACAGATGCTGCTTCCCTGTGCTCTTCCAGCATTGGCAGTGTAGGTAGATATTCCTCACTAGGCATGACTATAAACCTTATTTAGGGCCTAACTTACAGGGTTAAAGTGGTAGTTTGAGACTGGACCTTCCCATGTTTTCTTTTCTATGAAGGCCTGTAACAGGCTCGTTTTTGCCACTTCACAGGGTCAGAGAGATTAGCTGGCAGGACATGTGACAGAAGTTAACTCCTGAGAGCCTTTCTAAACAAATCAGTGTGGCTCTGATGCCCTGCATATGCTACTTCAGCTGGCACTGTCCAAATGTTAGCTGATAAAAGCCAGTTGGGTTTGGAGAAAGTTGTTTTCCACTTATTTAGCTCTCATCACAGTAGCTATATAATCATGCAGCGGGGTTGTACTTCCAGCATGGAGTGCATAGTAGGAGCCAAATCAAGAGACAGCTCCTTGCTATTTTCCCATGAATGCATGGGAACAGTGGCATTTACATACTGATTTCAGAGGAGGAGACAATTGCAGAGGCAGGTGGTCAGCAGATGATTAGAAATAAAACAAGCAATTCTTGGACTCAAGGAGATATGAAACCTACATATTGTGATTAGGCGACGCCTGCTAGATCTGACATACGTAAGGAAGTCATAGAAGGCAAAAGACTTGGGGACCCTGTAATCAAGGTGGTAGTGCTTTTCTATCACCAGCTTCTTTTCCGTCCAGAGCAGCAAGAATGTAAATGAAAGCCTAGGCACTACCACTTGTATAGAATAGGCCTGGGGAGGATAAGGGGGTGCCATGTGATTGGCCAATGGCTCAATGCCTACAAGTGAAGGGGGCAGAAAATTAAAAACTACTGCCGGGGAGAAGGGTAGAGTAATTTATAAATAAGTATTTGAATGTCTTAGACTTAGATAAAACATTGTAAATTGAGTCTTCCTCCTCAGTGACATTACTGACCCACCGTATTCTAAATACTTATTTAAATCTAGTGGATTGGAGGAAGGGTTGGAGGTGGAAGCAAAGCATACAGCACTAAACTCTCAATTGTGTATACTATATAAAATGTTCAGATTGGTTCTTTTTTCAGTCTCAGCAAGATACCTGTTTCTTAGCATATGTAAATAGTGCTCCTCAGAACTTTAAAATATTTTCATTATATAGGTTTCAAAAAAGTATAAGAGGAAAGTCTCAAAAAGAAATTGAAGGTTGCATGTAAAAGAGGAAGTAGTATAAAGCCACTATGAAACAAACTGGTAAGAAAGCATAGTGCTAGGTGATGGACCACACAGTTTTATAAGGACAGGTTCTAGTGCTCAATAGAAAACAGTAAAATGTTTTATTGTACTAAAATGAGCTAAATTTAACTCATGAACAGTCACAGAACAAGAGAGTCCACTGAGCTCCTTTGTAAATGATGGTGAGTGAATTCCAAAAGCAACTGGAGGCAGAGTTGACTTCTCACATATGTGAGTGGTTTTAAGAGGAGTCTGCAGTTACTAAAGCCTAGGCTTAATTAGCAAAGGTACAGTCAATATTTCAAAGTTTCTTGGCCTCAACTGTCTGTGCCATATATAGATTAACAGTATCTCAGCAGTGACTAGGGCTATAAAGCTAAGTGCCCAAGATGTGACCTTTAACTACAGAGATTTCAGTGGACTTGATTCTACTTCTTGATTTTTTTATTCTATACTTAACTCAATCTAGTTGACACTAGCTAGGATGATATTGAGGTCAGCTGGAAGCTTTGAATTGTGTGTAACTTAAGGAACAGATATGGAATGCATGGAAACCAAGGGGCCTGAAAAGAAACTGCTGGCCTATGTCCAGTGCACAAACGACCAGAGGTAGAATTCCACAGCTTCTGCATTCATCATAGATGAAATAAATTACTAAGGGGAGACTGAAGGCCTCAAAACTTTTTACTTTGCTTCAGAGTCATAGGAAAGGGTAACGGTGAATCTTTGAAATACACCATAACGAATAAAACAAACTCTTTTTTGAAGTCAACATGTAATACTTAATGCCATTATAGCTGGATAGTAAAACCTACATGAAAGTCAGAGGCTATTCATATTATGCCACTGTTCAGACCAAGAAAAATATGATCTTGTTCAGCAATGTTTTATTGGAATGCATACTATTCCTCTTAATACCCTACTCTTCAACTTGTCTACAAAACTTAGTGTGTAACATTTCCCAGTTCTGTCTTTATTTTGACTTGCAAGACTATGGTAAAATATATAAACATCTAAACTCTGTTCCTTGAAAGTTTTTGAAACAACAGCCAGATGTTAAAGTTTTTGTTTATACATGTTTTACAATGGTTTGATTTCTAGTTTTATATTAATGTATTAGACTATGTAAAAAGACAGTTAAGCCTGGCAAATAGTTCTGTAATTCATGATGCACATTGTAATTAATTTGAAAAATATTTAAATAAAAGCTTATCAATTTGTGAGCCTTTAAATTATACAATTTTGGGTTTAAATATTTTCTTGATGAATACAAGCTGGTACATTCAACAGAAAACCTAACAAAACCCTTGCTATCAGCATCAACTAATTATGCTAATAGATAATTAATAGTGAACCACTTAAATATTAGTTTCAGTATTAGTTTGAATACTTTGCTAACAGACTTATGGTGCACTATATCATCTCTCCATAAAGAAGGCTGTATTTCCCATTAAAAATTAGCACTCTCTCATCTAACTTCTGAAAAACAAAACTAATCCCATGACATTCTCCAAGGCTGTACTTCATCTCTGATTATTATTTTTTGAGAGTTTGGAACACGTAGATACAAATGCTACATTTCTTCTCTTATGATAAAGAGCCCATTAGGATCTGCAGTTTGTTTCAGACAGAAATAGTCCTAGTAATTATGTGCAGTAATAAATGCATATTTATTCAACATTTAGAGAACCATCACTATTAATTGCTGCTACATGCACAAACTAGATTCAGTGATCTGCAAATATGCAGAAATTGGAAAACCATTCAGTGAATGGGTTATAGTGTGGTTTCTGACATTGCAACATTCCTTAGTGTTCATTATACAATGTTTTCACAAATCCCAACATCAATAAATTACAATCCAAACATTGTTACGAATTGTCAAGACATTAGCTATGATTTTGTAATTATTTGCAAGTGTTTGATTTTGTCTGGCTTCTAGGACAAAACATAGGGCATTTCTTCTCTCGCATACCCTTCTTGGCAGTTTGGAGCATAGAATCTGGCAGCTCTGATTAATCCACACTCCATTCACTAGTCTTGTGGACCAGGAAGCATGAGATGTGAATGGTCATCAATTCATTTGCTTTGCCTGAAATGACAATTCCATGTAGTTCTCTGAAAAGCCACCCAATAATGGAGTGCTAGCATAGCTCTCAGTTTTGGGATATAGAAGCTGGATTACACCATGGAACAGTATGAACCTTCTACCCGTCCCCAAGCAGACATTGAATTTGGAAACCAAAAACATTGTAATGCATTGAATACAATTGTAAGCACTACAAGAAAGAATTTTTAATGATGCTTCTCATCTAAGATAAAAGGAAACAGTTTAACCAAACCAAAAAAAAAAAAAAATATCAGGCATTATAAGAAAAAACAATCTCTATGCATTTTCCCAATATATTAAAATACAGCTTACATCCCTGCAAAGATCCCTGATTAAAATGTTTAATACTGAACATCTTAATTTTAACTCAATTTTATTGAAATTGAACTTCTCAAATCAATTTACAATACATTACAGAGCATCTAATATACATAATTCATATTTTGATTAGCAAACAGTTTTTTTAACATCTGGCAGAGTGATACAGGAAAGAAGCCCAATATGGATCCTTAGTTCTTCTACATTTAAAATAAACAAGGGGTCACTAAAATACTGTTTAGTCTATCATCCCATAATGCATTCAAAAATCTCCTCAGTATTACAAAAGTGTTAGCAATTTTTTAAAAAAAGCAATAAGCTTCCTTTACTCTGTGCAGATGCCAAGGAAAAAGCATTGGCAATAAACACAGCTCAGTTTTACAACACAGATACCTCAGCAGCCGAGGGCAGTGTGTGACCTAAGGATGCCAAAATATCTTTTTCCTCATCCCACTAAGGAATAATTCAGAGGGATAAGATATTTTACAGTGCTCTGAAACCTACAAAATTTTCACTTTTGTTATGGATGCTGCTCCAAATTGGTCAAAGCTATCCCAAATGTGACTATGAATGTATTGAACCCAAGGTAGATAATTAGCATGCATTTTCTGCCCCCACTCAGTTATGTTTAATTGCAAAATAGCCCTTATAAATTGGAAGTACTCCACAGCAGCAATAGAAAGGACAATGTTTTGCCAAGTGTGAAAGTGTCATTACTAACTTTACAAATACATACTTAGGCTCTCAATAAAGTGCAGAAAATATGATAAATAAAAAGAACAAGAAGCCATTTGTAATTAATAAACATTTTGTATAGTAGTTTTGTTTTAGAACAGAAGAATATACAAATTAAAACCACACTGATCAATTATTTTAAAAAACTAAGTTTGGTAAGAAAACCAAGGCCAAACTAGTGTTAAAGGGTAGTTTACAAAAGTGCAAAACCATGGACAAAATTCCATTTTCTTGATACTATAAGCTAAATCCAGACACAGTCAGATGCTGAGCATTATTTCTAGCTTCAAAGTAGGAGGTATCTGTTTCATCATCCGGCTGAGGTATGAAAGGCATAGTTTGATTCTGAAGATTATCCCAGTCTACTCCATGAAAGAGAGGATGACGTTTCAGCTCTAAAACAAAAGTTTGCACAAAATATTAAGACTGATTGATCACAAGAGAACAATTTAGCCACCTCACTGACATGCCAGTTATTAGCTGTTTTGGGTGTGTTTTACCTTTCTGGATATTCAAAAGCCTACACTGTAGGGAATGTGAACAACTAGTCAACCATCCAATAAGCAAATGCTTATCAGGTAGTCGACACCCTAGTCGACTAGTTGCTTCCTCTCTTGCTGCCTGTATAAGCAAGAGGCAGTGGGGGGCGGAGGCGAGGTAGGGGAGACAGGGAGAAAATGGGGCGCTTCAAAGCAGCAGCACCATGTGGAGCCCAGGCCCAGACCCTGAGCTTCACGTGGCGCTGCAGCTTTGAAGCGCTGTGTGCAGCCTGGGGCGAGCTGCATTTGGCATTTCAAAGCGGCAGTGCCGCATGGAACCTAGAGTCTGCTGGGGACTCCCCGCTGACCCCAGGCTCCACACAGCGCTGCCTCTTTGAAATGCCGCAGAGAGCACTGGCCCAGTGCTTTCACCTTTGAAGTATAGCAACAGCCCTGGGGACTCTGTGCTTTAACACTAAAAGGCTGGGAGACTGCCTGAGCCCGTTATTAGAGGATTGTTAACAGCTCCCTTAAAAAGGTGTGCTACTGGCAATAAACTGAAGTCTAAGTTGCTTTATCAAGAAAGGAACTTTGAACACTTGTGTTCTTAAAATCTACTTCCTGTTTTTTAACTTCTCAGCTGAAAATATCACTGAGTGACAATGGCAGGCCACCAGCACCATGCGATGTAAAAAAATTCCTTGGATTCCCTCAACTAGGCTTCTGACTTATGACAGGGAATCTGTTATTATTTACAATGGTTGCTGATCTCAGGAAAATGACAGAATAGCAGAGATCTTGGCAGATGGTCTTTAATGAAGCTAAAGAGGTACTTCTGTTACAGTTGCAGGTCTTCACAGAATTTAAGGCCAGAAGAGACTATTAAATCTTTTAGTCTACCTTCATTAAATAACTGCTTTTAGGAAGAGTTGAATAGATTGTACTTTGGTAAGTTAAGCATGAACGATTTTAAACTAACTGCAAGCAGCATGAACATATAACCAAGTAAAAATCATTATTTGCTTTCCTTATTCAATAGCATAAAACCTTTTATCAGCACAGTCTACACAAGTAGCATAGTAGATACCAAAGTCTGCAATGTCTAGCACTCAAGTTCAATGCTAAAGCAGGGACCATGACATTTTAAAATATCAAATTTATCAAAAAGGTAAAATGTGAAAAGTTTAATAAATACTGACCCTTCAGTCCAGCTCTCTTTGTAGTGTCAATGGTTAAAAGAATATCTATTGTATTTTGGGCATTGCTGGACAACTGTTCTTCACCCTCAGGCCAAGGAATATCTACAAATACAAAAAGACAGGCTTATCACCAGTTCAAATAGCACAGCAAAGTTTGAATTCCTTAGTTTCAGTGAGCATGAATTACCTCTTTTTAAAATGTTCTGGAAGACTTGTTGTGGCGTTTCATCATTAAAGGGTGGAATTCCTGTTAAGAACTCAAACAAACAAACTCCAAGAGCCCACCAATCTACTGCAGGACCTGAAAAGGGGAGAAAACAACGTAGCTAGCATAAGGAAGAAGTTGTTCAATAACCTATACTGTAACTTACGCACAAAGGGCCAACAACACTCGCAAACAAAATCATTTAAATCCTAACAGTGGCAGAATTTTGGAAAAATTAAGTCCTGAAAAGCTTTCTGTGAAAGTTTAGTATGAAACATTGAAAAACAGACAAAACTTAAGTTGTTCTCTAATAATTCTGGCAGGAAATTTAAAATTGTTTACTGTAAGAGGATTTTTAAAAGTCACTATATTCATAGCTTCATATTAATATTCAGAGTAACATTTATTGAGGGCAGAAGAGTGTAGGACTAGAACAATTGCAAATTCTTGTACATGTTAGTCTGTCTATATTAGCAATGAGCAATAATCAGTCTGTGGGCCAGACTTGGTTCACCAGAATTAGTCTCTGGCAGGCTGCTGCTACTTGATTTACCTGTACCCCTGCAGATTAGCAATGTAAGAAACTAGTCGATTGACGACTCGTAAGCCTATGTTCATTGGGTCTACACAAGTACTTGACTACTCTATTTGCATCCCCCGCAAAGACCTGGGATGAGCCAGCTGTTCTAGGGGCAGCTCAATTGCAGCTCCACACTCTATCTGTCCCACACACCAGGCTGGCACCACTCTCCCGGGAGACCCACTCATGCACTGCAGGTGGAGAAGTGGCCAGGGCTGCCCAGCGCTGGGCCAGGAGCCGAGGACTGAAGCCTGGCCAGGCAGAGTGCAGCGGCCAGGCGAGCTCAGTGCTCCCAGACCAGGCTCAGGGAGATGCAGGGTGCCAGTTCGGTGGTGCTCCATGGTTGGGTGTCCTGTGGTGAGCCAGGCCGATGCCGCCAGTGGGGCTGTGTGGATCCCTGGACTGGGCTGGCAGCATTCAGGGCTCCATGTGGGCTGGGCAGGTGGGGGCAATGCCTCTGGCCAGCCTGGGTGCTTGGGGAGCCTCACTGCACCCTACGGACAGCTGGGAAGATGCTCCAGCAGCTGAGTTGATTCTGTGGCTGGGCTTGCTGCTCGACTGGAGCAAGCCCAAGCTGAGTATCAGCAGCCCTCTGAGCTCATGGGCAGGGACCAGAGCATGCCAGTTGCCAGGGCCTTGTCCTGGGCAGGTGCTGTGTGGCTCAGCCCAGGCACGCCACAACCCAAAGGGGCAGAAGCAGGGTGAGTGCCCGAGGGCTGAGCGGAGTCAGGCGGCCTGGCCTCCACTGTCTGCCTGCCCTGGACCTGCAATCCCCTGCTGGGCTCTGCCTGTCTCCTGCCCAGCCTGTGCAGTGCCTGAGTGCTGCTACCTGGTGTGTTGGGGAACCCTGGCTCCAAAATTACTTTGGTTTCACTCTACAGGCCTAGAGGCGTAAATAGGCAGGTCAAGTGCCCCTCTGCTGACCCAGCGCTGCCTTCCTGGAGCCTTGCTATCCTGACCGCAGTTGCTTCGGCCCTTCAGCTTCCTTGCTCAGCTTCGGGATGTGCGCAGTGGGCAGGCACTTGCTGAGTTTCCCCCATGCCACCAGAGACCGGACAGGAAGGCAGGAGTGGGGGTGGTTTAATGAAATGCACTGGGAAGTTGCATCCCAAATGAAACTCACCCGTGGGCTGACAGTCATATCCAGGAGTAACTCCCGCAGTGGCTCTGCAGTTTAAATGTAGTAAGAACCAGGTTGTTTATGCATCCGGCTCATACTACATTTAAACTGCAGAGCTGCAGCAAGGGGTAGCTCCCAGAGGCTTCCAACCCTATCGACTAATTGTGTAGTCAATAGAAATTGTATGACTATAGGATTAGCTGATTACTCGTTTCTTAACATCCCTAATACAGATATGGGTGACTGCAGCTCCTGTTGGCCACAGATCACCACTCCCAGCCAATGTGAGCTGCAGGAAGTGGTGTCCAAACCTGCGCCACTTCCTATAGCTCCTACTGACCAGCAACAGCAATCTGCAGCCAAGAGAATATGCAAGCACCTCTACCTGCAGAAGTACAGGTAAATAACATGCTGGTAGTCGCAGGGGCTAAGGCCTCCATCTTATTGCCCATTCCTGGTCTATAGGCTCTCTCATATAGAGTATGTCTAGACTACATGCCTCTGCCAACAGAGGCATGTAAAATAGGCTACCCGACATGCCATGTTCCATGAGGCATAAGGGAGCAGTTGACAAAGGCTTCTCCTGTCGACCAATCTGCATCTTGACTCACGCTGTGCCGACGATCAGTTGAGCCGGCACAGTGTGGTGACCGTTTTTATTTTGATGAAGCCGGGGTATTTAAATCCCCACTTCATTGACTATGTCGGGTAGCCTATTTTACATGCCTCTGTCGGCAGAGACATGTAGTCTAGACATACCCATAAAGTGCTCTCTTGTGGTAGGAGAGAGAATCATTTGTAATTTCTCATCTACTCTGGAATTCAAGGCTGAATGAATTTTGTAATTCCACATATTACCTTATCACATAGGTTGTCTGAAGCAACTTCAGAAGCACAAAATAGATACTGATTTTCAATAACCTAAACCCATTTTTACCAATACTGAGCAGTCTATAGAGATGCATCAGCATGCAAGAAAATGGATTAATGTTCTACCATTCTAAAGTTTAATAGGGCAATGCAAAGCTACTTAACTGTTCCCATGTATTTCTAAATAGTTTTTTCTGGGCAGTGAACAGGCTGTGTTAAACATGTGCAGTCAACCCCACTTAAACAAGCAGGCAAAAGCAGTCCAGACACCACCAAAGAGTTGCATGCATTCTGTTTTCTCTATCTTTAAGTCATGTCCACTCCGCTTTATAAAGAATAATACAGGATTCACTTGGTGCAAAGAGTGGTTTGCACAGGAATCCAACCTTGTAAAAAGCGTGTGTGGTTTTTTTTAAATTCACCTCCAAAGTAAAAAGGAAATGCTTTTGATAGTTTTAGCTTTCCTGTATTTCTATCCTACTGTCTTAATAAACCAACCACACAGGTCAGTTATATATTTCCCAGTTGGACACAGAATCAGAGCACCTCTCCCAGCTCAGCACACTAAAGCAATGAGATCCCATCCACTGCATCCAGTATACTTGGATGGTTAGGAAAAATTAGAAACATAAGTCAAAGTCTAATAAGATCACAATTTGGGACAAAATACTAAAGAACAAGTTTCATGGTTTAAAGACATACAAATCATTTCAAGTGTTCTGATCACAGCTCTAAGTAGAAATTAATTCCTATCATCTATTTTTGTGGCAAGAAAGCCAAATATTCTTGGACATCTCAACATTTCTAACCACAAACAAATATTATGAGGTGGCCCAGTATAGCTGAGAAATTTAACCCAACCAGTCATTCTGACTGATAATTTTTTACCATCACCTTCTCCCATTTTGAAGCTTACTTCTTGATAGAGAAAAGGTGTTTAGAAGTGGTGTGTACTGACTTTAATGTGAAGGGAGTAAGTCGTGTCCCTGTTGCAGGCTACTAGAGGCTATACAGTTTCTCTATAATTTGTCTCATGTAGTATCATGCATTACATATAGCAATACAAAAAAAATCACATGTGCAATTTCTTTAGCCACATAATTTTACTTGAAAAATGTGATCTAGTTATACTTTGACTGTTCATAATTTAGTTGAACACCCCTTTACAGTCAAACTCACCAGACATCAGAATTCCTGTATATAAAAAACACAATTAACCATATTAAGATTGCAATAAATTACTTATTGTAAATGCTCATATTAAATATTATCAATTATGTTTGATGCTGCAGAAAAAAGTATTTTTTGCTTGTTGCACTGTGGTACTATTCTGAGACATTAACTAACTACAAACTTTTTTTTTTTTTTTTTTTTTTTTAAAAGAGTTAATCTAAATATGCTTCAGGAAATTTAGAGAGGCGCAAAAAACAGTTACCTACTAAGGATGTAAGCAACTAGTCGACTATCCGATAAGCATAAGCTTATCGGATAGTTGACTAGTGATGCGACTAATTGCTTCCCCCCCCTTCTGCCTCTATCAAAGAGAAGGCGCAAGAGAGGGGCACGAGCCAGTGTTGGGGGAAGCCGGCTTAAAAGCCTGTTCTCCCCCCCAGCACTGTCTCTGCAGGATAGCAGGGAAGGTAGAGGCACAGCAGGCAATAGCGCAAGCGGGGACTGAAGCAGTCTCCACTCGTGCTGGTTCTGCTGCAATTCTGCTTTTGAAATGTACAAGAGCCCCTTGCGGCTCTTGTACATTTCAGAGTCAGGTGCTGCAGGGAGGGTGGGGCCAGCAGGGAAGTCCCCCGCTGGCCCTGTGCTCCCTGCGGGGCTCTCTTTTGAAAGTACAAGAGCCCCACTGGGGCTCTTTCAAAGACTGAGGTGCCACAGGGAGCCTTGGGCCAGCTGGGGACTTCCCCACTAGCCCTTAGTTCCCTGAAGAGCTTCTGCTTCTTAAATGTACAAGAGACCTACTGAGGCTCTTGTACATTTCAAAGGCTGAGGTGCTGCAGGGAGCACGCACCCAGTCCTCTGATGGCCCCACAATCCCTTCAGGGCTTCTGTGTGATAGGGCTCTTGCTACAGTTCAAAAGCAGAGGCTTCCTTATCGACTAATTGAATTATTAATGGAAATCACATTGACTAGTTGATTAATCTAAATTTAACATCCCTATTACCTACCTTCTCATAGCTGTTGTTTTTCAAGATGTGTTGCTCATGTCCATTCCAAGTAGATGGGTACACACTGCCCACGCAATTGTCAGAGGTTCTTTCCCTAGAGCTGTCTGTTGGGTTGGCTGAGAAGCCCCTATAGTTGGCCTTTATGGTGTTGTATATAGGTCCCTGCTGACCCACTGCCCCTTCAGTTCCTTTTTGCCAGTGTAATCTGAGTAGGTGTCTATCCGATCTCCTAGCGCAGGGGTGTCCAAACTTTTTTCAAAGAGGGCCAGATTTGATGAAGTGAACATGCGTGAGGGCCGACCATTTTGCCTGACATTCTTTGAACCATTAAAATTAAATGCAAATTAACTATTTTATGCAAAGTTTATTGCAAACGGCACACTTTTCATTTCGTCACATAGATGACAAATCTAAACAGGTGTTAAATCACTCTGCCTATCATATCTGAAGGCCAGATGAAAAAAAAAAATCCAGGAAGCTGAAATATATGTCAGGAACATTGTAAAGTACATTACATATTATTGGTAATAAAGGTTGTCTGTCAACTTTTAAGTTCAAAAAATATGAACAGGAACATAACACCAAGTATACATGTTGTGTCCAAATACATTTATAACTGATTTAGACCAACTGACATTAACTGAGATTTTACAATGTATTCATCTCAATACAGATGGATTCGTTGGGGGCCATAAAAGATAGTTATTGCCAAATTACCTGCGGGGCCGTATTAAACCGGAACACGGGCCGCAATTGGCCCGCGGGCCGGACTTTGGACATGCCTGTCCTAGCGGGAGGGTGGGGGTCTTAGAATGGACATGAGCAATACATTTCAAAGAGTAACAGTTACAAGAAGTTAATTTTTTTTCAAGTGTTTGCTCATGTTGATTCCAGGTAGGCAATTCCCAAGCATCTCATAGAAGGGGTTGAAGTTCAGCAAGTTGAAGATTTCACTACCGTTCTGCCAAATGTGGCATCATCTCTGGCCTGCTCTATAATGACTTAATGCAGCAATAGGCAACCAAGACTAGAGAGTGGGCCACATGAATGGCCCTCCATTTCAGAAGGCTGCATGATTGAAATCTAGTGATGGGTAACCTGTGGCTCACTAGGGTTCCACCTAGGGATGGTTGCCAGCTAAACATCAGCCTTATTGGGTGATGCTTATGGTAAGTGGTGCCTGAGAACAGCTCCATGCCTGTGGCCTGCCACAGATGGAGGGCTGCTCCAGTGTTCAAGCTCTGGAAGGGACGGGGAGGAGGGAGATGGAGCACAAATTGGCAGATTCATGGTGCTCCAAAAGTGCTGGGAAGGAGGGCGAAGAGTAGAAAGTGCAGGGCTCCAGCACCTCCATGTGGGAGAAGCATGGGGGAAAGCAACAGAGAGGGGGTGTGCGAGCCACAGGTGGAACTTCACAGGCCACAGGTTTCCCACCACTGGTGTCATGTGATGTAATGGCGTGGACTGACAACCATGTCACTGGCCCTGCAGATATCTTTAATGGGGACCTGCACCAGGAACACTGCCAAGGATGCTTGTACCCTTGTGAAGTATACTATCTATGCCAGGTCAGGTATCTTCGCTAGCTATAGCACGCTCTTATATAGACAGTAATCCTTGAGGATAGTTCATGGGATGTTACTGAAAGCCCCTTAATTCATTCTGCATTTGCAACGAAGAGTTGTGTTGATTTTCAAAATGGCTTCATTCTTTCAGCATAAAAAGCTTGTACTGGCTGACCTTCAAGGAGTGAAGCATTCGCTCCTGGTTGCTGGAGCGTGGATTAGGAAAGAAAACTGGAAGTAGTATGTCCTTATTTGCGTGGAATTGTGAATCCACCATTGGGAGAAAGATCAAGTGGAGCCGCAACTGTACCTTGAACTTATAGAAGACAGAATATGGAGGCTCAGAAGTCAGGGCCTTAAGTTTAGAAACTCTTGACTGAAGTTATAGCTACCAGGACTACTATTTTCCAGGAAAGGCAAGGAGTGAGCATGTTGCTAGGGTCTTGAAGGGTCAGCAGTAGGCTGAAATCTCATATGGGGATCGGCTGTGTTCCTTGAGGGTGCAATCTTATCCAGTCCTTTGAGGTACTAGCTGACCATGGAGTTAGCAAAAATTGATTCTACTTGGGTTCAGCCAGCCAAAGCTGAGATGGCGGTCAGATGTACCTTTACTCACTATGCCCATAGCCCCTATTGTTTCAGGTGCAGTAAATAGTCCAGGATAAAAGGAATCCATAACTGCAAAGGTGGAGTGTCCTTTTGTAATAACCAGAGAGAACTTCTTCCACTTAGCAAAATAAATGGCTCTAGGTCAGTGGTGGGCAAACTTGTCATAAGCTGCTGGCAGGCCACCAGACAGGCTGTTTACCTTGCATCCACAGATATGGCCTCCCACAGCTCCAATTAACTACTTCACCAGCCCTTCATGCTGCAGAATTGTGCCTCTGCATACCTCTTGGGGGAGGGGCATAATGGGCCTCTGCCCGCATCCACAAGTGCCACCCTCACAATCCCATGGCTGGTTTCTTTCTGGCAGCCTCCAGCTATGGTACTTCTGGGACTGGCATGGCTGGGGCTGCAGCAGGCTGCCTGATCGCCCCACTTGGCGTGGGACATTTTTCTCCGGCCCCAACTTGCAGGGTGACAGTGGGCCAGAGGAAAATGTTTGGGGCGTATTTTGCCCAGATCTGTTTTATTTGATTTAAATTAAATGAAAGCCACTTTCCATCGTCCCTCTAATTCTGGCCTAGATTTTGAAAATAACCAAATACCTAATTAAAAATGAATAATAAAGTACCAGGTTTTCAAAGGTATTTAGGCATGTAAAGATACATATAAGCATATGCCTAGGTATATTTTCAAGAGCTCCTGGAACTTAACTACCTTTTAAATCAATGGGAGTTAGACATTTTTGAAAATCCCACTAAAAATTATCTGGATCTTTAAGCACCTAAATATCTTTACAAATCTGGTCTCCCCACTGACTACAAAATGTGTTTTAAACATCCTTTCATTTATAAAAAGCATTCTTACCATGAGGCTTTGTTAATAATAACTCAGGTGCCAGGTAGTCTGGGGTTCCTAAAATGCGTTCACCTTCCACAGGGACAGCTCCTCTTCTTACACTCTTTGGAGTTCTATATGGTGTGTCAGCGTTTTCCTGATTAGGTGTCTAATGCCAAAAAATAAAGAAAAGATTTCAAATACAAATGTCATACAGAGAGCCTATTTATTTCTCCTCCCAAGTAATGGGGATGACTGCAATCAATTAATATTTAAGTAAGTCATATGATTCAAAGACACATCTTACAACTTGTATATTAATAGTATTTTATTTCCAACTTCCAAAACATGTGCTTATTGCCTAATCTTCAAACAACAAACTGCAGTCAGAACTGCAACAGATTCTGCATTTTTTTGCTGAATGAATCTTTATTACTTCAAAGTATAAAAATGAGTGATTCCCAATCCTTCTTCATAAATGAGAATTCTTCCTGAATAGCTGCCATACAAAGCAATTTTTTTTTTTAAGTAGTGTCAGTCTTCTGACAGATTGACATTAGGAGGAGTCATTTTAATAGCCATCTGAAAGGTAATTATACAGGGGATTATCTAGATAGCCTCATCTTTTAGAGGCTGCACTCAATAACCAGGCTAAGGGGGATGTATATACACATGTTTTCAATCTGAAATTGTAACACTCATCTAAAAAGAATTGGCATTATGGGATTCCATAGCTATTGTATCCCAGATTTACTCTGTTTATATGGCTTTTGTTATTTTGAAGTTGTCCACCTTGTTGACAGCCTGGGACCTGAAAGTCAAGCTGGGTTCTTTCTGAGCTGCATATTCATGTGATCTTGAAGATAATCCAATTTTTTTTCAAAGCTATACTGGCACTTAGAGACGACAGAATACAATCTTACTTTTTTCCTCTAAAACAAGTAGATGCTATTGAATATACACAAGATAGGTTACAGAGTAGGTTACAGAGTGGCTTTTCAGAATAGAGACTCCTATAAGTTCCAACTATGTAACCATCACTTGATTAACTATCTTTGGTGCAATAATCCAAAGTACACTATGCCATACTATCATATTAGCAATAGAACCTGCCCACAGAAAGACATATAGGTCCCATTTTAATATTAGGTTGACTTCACAAGATTCAGATTTACTATATAAATTTTATACCTCAACATATATCCTCAAATTTTATATTAAAAAAAAAGTCTGGTGGCTCTTAATACATTTAAAAAGCACACGCGCAGTGTGTGTGGGGGGGGGGGACACGACCAGGCGCAAACCGGGACAGCGTATTTCCAGGTCTCCCTCGCTGCTCTTCAGCCTTTTAAATGTATTAAGAGCCCAGTGACTATTCATACATTTAGAAGACAGAGCTGCAGCAGGGTTAGCCCTAACCCCGCTGTGGCTCTGCAGTTCCTCCCCACCCTTATTAACTAATTGACTAGTCAATGGAAATTCCATCAACTGCTTGATTGGCTTATTAAACGCCATTTGACACCCCAAAGCAGAACAGCAACTGCCAAACACACAGCAAAATTTATACACTGCACTAGGAAAAGAAGGGTCAAGAAAGAAATGCAAGGTAGCAAAAAATCTAAAGACTCCCACAACAAGTAGCCCAAAGGAAATGTCTCACTGCTCCAACAGTGTGTACTGAGACAAAATTAAAGGACTACATCCCTTTTTAAGTGTCCTCATGTAATTCTGAGCAAAGGATCTTCAGGGAGTATTGCTATGCTCTTGTTGAAAACCAATAACTTAGGCAATGTACATATATCCATTCAGATTTTGACCCTTTGAAAAGCTACCTCTGCTTGTCTTTGTCTGACTGTTTCATACTATATCATCAGATTGAATCAATGACCATGTGTACATGCTAGTTACCTCTACAATACTTGGAGACATACCTGATAAATCTTGTAAGATCTTCCCTTTTGTGCAGGGGTAAGAGCCATGGGATAAGAGCCACTACATGCAGGAGAGAGATCCATTACCTCCAAAGAAGCCATGCTAATTCTTGATGGCTCAGATGCATTGGACACATTAATTGGACTATTATAACTTCGAAAAGCTACAACATTTTTTTTAAGGAGGTTCAAGGTTTTCATCATCTCTTCTGAGGGAGAAGAGATTTTGTCAGTATGAGTTTCAACCAAACATTTCAGGATGTTATCCTGTTCGTGGCACAAATGCTTGCTGTCCTGAACAATATTCTCTTCCCCACCTCTTGGTGAGGCATCTTGGCAACAGGGCGATGTTACTGACATGTCCTCAGTTTTTGATTCCTCAAAGGAAAGTTCTTTAATACTTTTATCCAGATCTGAAAGCTGGTTTTCTAAATGGCTCTCTGTAGCAGAAATCTCAGGGAAGGATAACTCAGAGTCTGCACTCAAAATTCCAAGAGGTTTTTCATCATCAATGCATAAGAAACTAGAGTTAATATATTCCTTTTTACAGTCTTTTTCACAATCTGCAGTTAGCTCATGCATAAGATTCTTAGCTATTATCGGAGTGGCTGACTTTTCAGATGTTTGCTGCCTAGAGATGGATTCTTTAGCTTTTTCTTCATTTTTATGGGTCTCCTGTAGACCTTCACCAGAAAGCATTAAACACTGGATTTCTGTTGTTAAACCTGTGTTTTGGTTTGCCTGATATTCTAAGATTGGACAGCCACGTTTATAGTCTGCATTGGTTTTTTTTACATAGTTAAGTTCTTGAAATGGACTGGTATCAACTAGTTCAAAGCTCCTTTTTACACCTGGCTTTTTAAGAAAGTCTTCCTCTTTTATGCATTTGGCAGGATCAACCAACCATGAACATGACTGCTGACAACTGGAAGATTTTCCTGTCTTATTAGCTATATCAGTTTTACCCACAAGTTTTGCTTCCCAAGCTTTATTATCAGAAAGACATTTTCTGACTAGATCTTTCACATCTGATGCAGTTACAGGAGTGTCCCCTAGATCAAAATTCTCAATTTTTCCATCATGTCTGGAGCCACAGTCATTGCTACCAATGGGAGAGATGGCAAACTCAAGTTCCTTTTTCTTTAAGACTGTTGTGTCTTTTGCATTCAGTAATTGTGTATTAGAAAGCTTTTCTGACGCATTATTACTTGCTGTGCCTGTTCCAGAACACAATGTATCTTCAGTTTCCTGGAAACAAGCAAATTATTTTTTTTAATACAAAGAATTATAAAATTACAACGTTACAGAAATATGCCCCTTCTTGACCTAGCTTAAAAATACTTTATTTCCATCTCAATGGAAAACTGCAGTTTAACATGAAATATTTATCATGACATCAGATCACAAAAAGTCACTACAAATACATTCTAAAAATAAGTAGCTGAAAAAAAAATCAAACCGGAATCAGTCATTGTGACAGTCTGATTTTGTTTCAAACACACGAAACTTGCTCACTATGATGGCCATCCATGGCCCCAGAACTGCTAGTCTCAGATTACAAAACTGATATATAGTTGCCAAATTTCTAATCACATAAAACCAAACAACTTTGCCCTGCCTCTTCCCAATCCCCCCTCCGAGGACCCACTCCCTGCTCACTCCATTCCTCCCCAATCACTCACTCTTCCCCACCCTCGCTCCGGTTGGGGCAAAGGCTAGGGTGCAGGAAAGGGTGAGGGCTCTAGCTGGGGGTATGGGTTCTGGGGTGGGCCAGAAAAGAGACCAGGATGTTGGAGGGGGCTTTGGGCTAGAGCAAGGCAGCAGGCTCTGGGGTGGATTTGGAATGCAGGAGTGGTTTCCAAGTTGGTAAGTAAAGCCAAAGGGTTTGGCATATGGGAGGGAGATATAGCCAAGACTGGTATTCAGGGGAGAGCACGGGATCCAGGAGGAGGTTCTGAGGTAGGAGAGGGAGCTGTGGTGCGGGAGGGAATGTAGGCTTCATGCAGTGCTTACCTTGGAGTGGGAAGCTCAAATGGTGACATGTCCCTCGGTTCATAGGCATAGGAGCACCCAGGTGGCTCTGTGTGATCGGTGCTGTCTCTGTCTGCATGAGCCACTCCTGTAGTGCCCATTGGCGGCAGTCTGACCTAATTATTCCCAACCAATGGGAGCTGCACAGCAGGCACCCAAGGCAGGGACAGCATGCGGAGCCCCACCTGCCATCCCTCTACCTTGGCACCTGAGGGACATATTGCTGCTTCTGGGAGCTACATGGAGCCAAGTAGGGAGCCTGCCAGCCCTGCTAACCAGACTTTTTAAACAGCCTAGTCTGTGGTACTGACTGGAGCCACCAGTTGAAAACCAGACACTTGTCAGCTAGGGATGTTAAAATATGTTTATTTAGATAAATATGTAACCACTGAAAATTTCTGATACAGATACAGCAGTGCAGCAAGGGGAGGAACACACCATCTCGGTGTGTGCACCAGCTCCCACCTGCCCCCCCATGCTGCTGCTTCTAGTGCTATATCAGAAGCACCAGCATGGGGTGAGAGGGCTCACCTGCATGTAACCGTGAAGGTTAAGCTTGGGCCTCAGCTCACTGATTAACCACGTACACATTTACACTTCCACATCCTTACTGTCAACACTAAGCAAGAACCAGGTTACGGTGTCCATTCAGAAAGCTCTCTTCCATTTCCATTCCTGCAGGCCAATAGGGAGGTGGGAATTTAATTTCTCTTCCCATTGTATTTAATGGGATGAGCATTTGGCTGAAAAACAGAAGGGACAGAGCTACTCCTACTCAAAGTGCACCTAGCCCATCTACCCAACTGTGCCTTGGGAGTAACTGAGGCGTGGACAAGTTGGGAGCAAAAAAGTGCAATGCAAATTATCTGGGAGAAATAAAGTAGTCCTGACCTGTACATCTTTCTCCCACCTGGGACTGCTACAGCATTCCGATTCCATACTGGACATGTGTGTACGTGAATGGCTACTTGCACTGGAGGTACCAAACCTCTTCCTAGTTTGAAGAAGAGTTGGAGTTAAACTTCTGACTGGCATCCCAGCAACATCAAGACCTGTGAAAGGAAAAATAATGATAGTTCAAATTATGACTGAAATATGTAGTGTACATTAGCTAGCTTCATACCAAATCTAAGCAAATACTCTGAAGTTAATCTTTCATAATTTATGTGGCCTAGGAATTGTTTTCATCACCTTTCCTGCACAATAAATTTATCATTTATAAAAAGGTATGATTTACCAAGTGAATCAAAACTAGCACAGCAGTGATTATATTTTGCATTTTAGCTTAGAAATATCAAGACACCAAAGTAAGACCACTTAAATATTAAGACACTCAGAGAAACACTAACATAGTTGCACATCAAATCTGATGCATAAGATTTTTTGATTAATGTTTCTTGATTTAAATAGGCCAGTTGGCTTTACTAGCTTGTACATTCAGATTAAAAATGTGGAATTAGTGATCCAGTGGGAAGAACACTTCAGTTGGAGTCAGCACTGAACAAACACTCCAGATCTAGAGCAGCTGACAGAGGTAAATCACTGTGTGAGAGTCCCCTCCCCCACATCCCCGCAGATCTGACCCCTCCTCCATACAACCTAGATTCCTCCACCCTGAAACCTCCCCTCCCCCAAACCTCTCCTGCTAGTGGGGATGCTCTGGTCAGTGACTCCTACTTTGCGCTGGGCTCAAATGCTAGTTCTGGTTGTGCCAGAAAACAGCTGTGGCTGGGTCGGATCCACCTCAAGAAACCTCCCCTGGCTCCACCTCCCCATCTGAGCGTCCGCTCCCATCACTCCTTCGCCACAGGGGGGGGGAGCACCTTGTACACCCATATCTCCTGCCAAGTCTCACCCCCCCATCTCCACCCCCAAAAAACCATCCCACAAGCCTCTCGCACCAAACCCTGTTCTTCTAAGCTTCTCTCCTGCATCCAGCCCTACCCCCCTGCATTTAGGCCATGTTCCCTCTAAGGCAGGCCTGCACAACATATTTGGTATGTGTCAGACAAGGAAAGCAAGACACTGAGAAATACAGCAACTGAAATCTGCAGAAGATACAAGTTCTGAACATCTCTGTTTATGAGATAACATCTGACTTTGAAAATGTTGACCTCTATCTCTCCATCTGTAACACAGTGGCCCAATGGCTAGTGCATGGGATTGTGGCTTAGGAGAGCTGGGTTCTACTCCTGGATGTGGCACTGACCTTAGATGAGTCACTGGTTTATACCTCACTTTCCGTATCTATAAAACAGTGGTGATTGTGCTCTCCTTTGTAAAGTATTGTGTGATCTACTGAGGAAAAGTACAGTACGAGAGCTAGGCAAATGCTATATTTACTTCTTGCTTCTGATGCGGTAAAATAATTTATCTACAACATATTTGTTAGCAACTGGTGGGTATGGTGGCACACATCCAAACAAGCGCACATAACCTCTATATTGGTGCACAAGACAAAACTCACTCTGCTCACAGATGGAAAAATCTTAGAGGGAACAATGATTTAGACCCCTACTCCTGCACCCAGACCATCTCCTGCTCAAGTTCTCTGCACTGAACCCTCCACCCTATGCACCTGTACCACCCCAATGATTCCCCCATACCAATGAACTGCAACCAGGTTCAACTTCCTTGAATCCCACACACCCAGACTCTTCCTGCCAAGCCCCTTCACCCCACACACAGATTCCCCGCTGCTGAGTCTCAACCACCTTCACTTGGACCCCCCGCCCTGTAGCAGAGCCCATTGCCCCATAACCCATAGCCCCCCCAACAAGCCCCTGTGCATCTAGATCCCCTCCCCCACATCCAGATCCCCTCCAATAAGCTGTCCTCACTCAGCTGTCCACACAAAACCCTCTCTGCCCACACCTGGATCACCCCCCTTCACCTATATCCTGCCCAAAGCCAGTGTGCTTGTAGAGGGGTAGGGCTCTGGGATGGGTCCCACCCTTGCATTTTTGTCAGGATCTGGTGCAGCCACACCACAGAGCGTGTGTCTGAGGGCTCTGGGGGGAGAAAGGAAAGACGGCTTACAGTGTGATCTTTCATTTCTGTTTGCCCAGTGGCCTGGGACCCCCACTGCCATGCTTTGCATTTAACAAATAACATTTGCAGAATCTTAAAATGTTGTGCACAGATGTTTTATTTATTTATTTGGCCCAGAATTCCCTCAGGAGTAACTAGTCCTAGAGAACATCCTGTGAAAGGTATTGTCTTTTGGAAAAGATGTAAGCTTCATGACTGGACCCACTTAAGCACTTGATTAAGTTTTAAAAAAACCTCACAAACTAATGGTGTTGCTTATTATATGACTTTTTATACTTACATATTTTCAGTACTTACATGATTTCAATAGTTTATTTGAAATAGGGGTATAATCCTTTTGGCCAACAGACATGGGGGAAACCAATCCTTGAGAAAGTTGCAAAGCATCAGCAGACACTGGACTTAAATTAGGTCCTTGTATTTTCCCACCGATTGGAGTATACTATCAAAATGATAGAAACTTTCTTAAACAAATGAATTAAAGTTTGTATATAATGTCTGAAGCTAAAAATGTAGTCTTAAATTTACTCAAAGTTAAATTATAATTGAATTCAGCTGAAATCAAAAAACAAATCTGGCAATTCTCTTATCTGAAGTAAGGTCAAAAGTAGTTTCTGGAACACTCAAGTCAAAGGTATGCGTAGTCCAGTCATAAGATATGCTATTGACTGTGCTCAACTGAGACAGGGCAAAGCCTGATTACTCCAATTTAAGTTCTTCTCATTACCTTAAAAGCAAGCAGTTTGAAGAACACTAACAAATAACTAGATTACTTACAAAACCCAGAGAGCTGATGAGAGACAACACTTGTCCTGGAGTGCGTGAATAATCTTGTTTAGGCTTGGCCATTGATGGCGTAGTAAGGATATCCATCATATTTATCTCTAAAATATGGAAATTAACATCGTGTGTAAAGTTTTTATTTGATTAATTGATACATGAAAAAGTTCCGTCATTAACAGTATTTAAATTCAGTAAACAAAATCTTAGCCATGTGAACCAAATTAAAGGACATTATTCTTAATTCTATATTTTACACAAGCTATTTCTTTATATTATTCATCGCATTTAAGATTTTTCAAAGTCCAATTTTATTTCACAATTTTGACTATTTTTTGCATTTCATCACCATAAAAACCCACTGAAGGCAGTTTCATTTTCAGGTTTTCAAAACCATACTGCTTCGGTCCAGAACTGAGGGAAAGGTTCAGAAAGAACTTTGTACTGATTTTTTTAAAATGATGAAATTAGAGACTTAAGGAATTTTGGGGTAAGTTGATACAGAGTGTATTTTCTGGGGCATACTTAGTGCTGCTCTCTAATTATTGTTTAGAACTAAGAAGTACAGTGACAGACAAAACTGCCATTGTAATTTTCATATAGAGAGACAGACCTATTTTTGGACTGGAGGGGAAGATAGCTAAAGGAATCACACTGGCATGTGCACCATACATTTTTAATAATATTTTCCAACTGCCCTTACAAAGTGTCCATATATAAAAGAGAATGCTACAGAAAGTTTATTTTTTTTAAGAAAAGGGAGTCTGGAAAGTAAATTAGGGATTTCCATATTAAAAGAATATTATGGTTATGTAGTTAACATATAAATTGTAAAATGCCAAAATTAAGCTTGCAAATAGCACCTAGACACCACATCTTCTATGTATGCTTAGCTATCATCATTAGTCACATACTGTTTCACAAACAAGTATACGTGCTTTCCCTACAACCTTAGATACGCATAGCTATTAAACATTTTTTCATTTCTGTAGATTTGTTTGCAGTACTGCAATTATACTAGTTCCAGGACACAAGACTCAAAGGCGAGTTCTGTGGAGCTCAAAAGCTAGTCTCCTTCACCAACAGACAGTGCAATAAAAGATATTACCATATCGATCTTGTCTCCCTATTTTTACTGCAATAACAGTCCTGTAATGTATAATTTTAACAGATTGTCCTCTCAGTGCTCTTCTCGCTAAATCACATTTTAATCAGTCAGCATTCATTCTCATCTATTAGTCAGCATGTTCTCTTTTCGGAGAGTGGTAGATTATGCAATTCAAGGAAAGAGGCTATTAACTATTAAGTTAATTAACTATCAATATAATAAAAAGCCTCATTTCTTAAGTAAAATTAGCTACTAAGAGAGATAATCTGCATGTACCAGCAAACTTATACTATAGGTTGAACCTCGCTAGTCCTGCACCCTCAGGACCTAACTGGTTCCGAATTACAGAATTTTCCACACCACGGGAGGCCAATATTGTCTAGCAACATTACCAACATTTCCACTGCTTACTGGGCTACTAGAGGACATTTAGGGGTAAATTAGAGCTAAATAATAGCACAGAACACTAAGAGCTAGGACTAGTGGCTGTAAACAAGCTTGATGGGACCGTGGGAAAGTTGGCCACCTCCATGAAAAGTAGACATCCAGCTAACTAAAATCATTCTAGACAGATGATTCTGGACCAGTGAGTTCTGGACTAGATAGGTTCAACTTGTATTATGCTAGTTTGCATACTAAATATAACATGTTGTGTAATACTTCCAAACACACAACTGATTTAAATATTGTGAAATAGTACCACAGGGTTACTCAACTTTGGAAGCCCTAGGGGCCACAATGACACTCACAGCACATGCCGAGGGCTGCAACTTAAGTGAGGTTGCATATACATGCAAATATATAGCAAATAGCTTCTTTCACACTGACGGGCATGAATACAAAATTTAAAGCAAAATTACACAACACGCAGGCTCCATTTAAGCCAGTTTTGCTGATATTAATAAAACGCAATATTTACCTGATTTCCACCCACATGACAGCACATTTAATAAGCAACGACAGTCCAGGAATTTAATAATTAACACACATATCAACAGAAGACCATTATCATAACTACTTTTTTGTTTTGGCTCCCTCCTGTGGGCTGCATGTAGCCCACGGGCCACATGTTGAGTAGCCCTGTAGTACAGGATCATGTACTACAGGATAATTATAATACATTATATTAGGAGGGGAAACACAAAAGACCTTGTGTAGAACTTGATAGGGGTGCAAGTATAGTCTGAAAGTGCCAGTTTTCCATACAACCTTAACAGTCTCAATTTTTGTGTAATATAATTATTAGAAAGAATATACTTCCACAGATGTGCATGATGTTTTAGACGGTCCCTCTTCTAAAAACTTAGAATTTACATAAACGCTAAAGCTTTTATAAAAGCAAGTAACATCAGTCAAAGAACTGCACCAGGCATGTGTGGTACCAGTACAATAGAGCCTCAGAGTTATGAGCAGCTTGGGAATGGAGCTTACTTTTAACTCTGAAGTGTTTGCAACTCCAAAACATTGTAGCTGTTGTTTTAACATTGAATACACGGGTAGCAGGTTCATGAAGCAGGGGAAGGCACTTCCTTCCCAAACTGCCAGCCTGGCCCCACCCATACTCTGCCCCCAGAATGCTGCCTCCGAACGTCCTTTCTCCTTGTGCTCCTGGACCGGGGAGGCTGGGGTTGTATGCTACCTGCCCTCCTCATGCTCCCTGTAATGTGAGGGGTGGGGTCTAGGCAGAAGGGGCTGCACTAGAGGCAAGGTTAGAGGCTTGCCTCTCCCAGCCCTACCTTCACCCCCAGCCCATGATTGACTTAATACAGATATGAAACATCGCTATGCACAAGGCTCGACGATCGTGGCAAAAGCCACTCGCCAGCCCCACACTGCGCATGCGCAAGACCCGCACTGCGCATGCGCAAGACCGCCAGTGAACAGGACAACCGGCTGAAATCTACTCGCCATGGGCAAGGAGATAAGCGTATTTGTCATGCCCTGGCTATGCAAAAGAAAAATGCTGCTTTCCTTTTTAAAAAATAGTTCATCTTTAACACAGTACTGTAATGAATTTGCTTTTTTAAAAATCTCTGCTGCTGCCTAATTGCATACTTCTTGTTCCAAATGAGGTGTGTGGTTGACACACTAATGTTCATAACTCTGAGGTTCTACTATACTGATTACGGATTAGAAATACTGATTAGTTATATTTGTAGAATGCCTGGCTCAGGGGACCCTGTTTTTGATTGGGGACACTGCACTGCAGTGGAATCTAAAAATATCAAGAATATTAAAACATGATATGCAGAAGCTAGTGATGAACCACAGGTTCATTGATTCAAATCTCACCTCTGTTCAGAGTAACTCTGGAAAGACCGAAGTCTGTCAATTTAATATGACCCTGATTAGATATTAGCATGTTGTCTGGTTTCAGGTCCCTGCAGATATAAAGACAGTGAAATAAGATTGAAGAATAGACAATTTAGCATAAGAAAGAACGGAAGAAAAAGCATTATGTAGAAATATTACTCCAACAACAGCAGAGGCATTTATAACTCTCCATGATCGATATTAGGGCCTCTTTCCTATTAGAAAACCTTTTTTAAAGTTCAGATTCTAGAGATATGTCAGAAATTAAATGTGGCTAGCATTAAAGTGCAAAGAACACCATGTAGCCTGAAATATATGCCAGAAGATTGCTGTGTCTCAATTTTAATCTCTTTGGCAGCATCTCAAACTGTGCCACGGAGGACTACCAAATTATTAGTACTTACTAATATTTGACATTAAGCATTACTAGCTATTGGCTATTTCAAAATGTATTCCTTGAATAAACTGAAGAGACTATTTCAACCTCTTACTCCAACATCATCACAGGGAAAAAAGTGGACTCCCTCCCTTTTTCTCCCAAATCCTCCCACTGACTTGGAGCATTCATGGGGACTGGAGACAGGCAGAGTAGCTCAGATCCTTCTTTTATTCCCTTGGAGAGATGAATAAAAAAAGACTGAAAGTTCCTTCTCCCTTCAAAAACTAGGAAAGGGACAGAAATTCACCAATATACATTCAGGGACTGATGATGTGAGAGCCTGATTCCACAAGAATTACATGGCGAGTAGACTGCATTATTTGTCAAGCCCTGCTCATACCATAAAATGAGCTTTAACAGACATTTAACAATGTATTGGTTTGCAACCATAAAACTACATATTAGATTTTTACCTGTGGATTATCCCATGCCTGTGAAGGTAATCAAGAGCCAATGCTGCTTCAGAAATATACTTCACTGCCATTTCTTCATCAAAATAGCCATATATGTGGAGAAGAGATTTGACATCTCCACCAATAAGATATTCCATCACCTGCCATTGAAAAAGACTTAATTTTTAAAATGAAATGCTATTTTTAGATGTGATATTTAAGATTACACAATTATTACCTACCCCTTTTTCTTTTCAATAGAGGATTATTTCACATGGGTAAAAGTAGCTAAAAAGCATTTTTCTTGTAGCTAAACTTATTTCCCAGACAAGTCATTGAAGCTATGCTGAATTATATTGTTTTCTGTTTAGAAGAAATACCCCAAATGACACAGCCATCAAAATATCTGATGCACAGAGAAGCTTTTTATTGCTTCTTTTTGTAAACTCATCAGCTTTTCAATAAGTTTGGTTGATAACAAATAATATTTCCCATCACAGGAAATATAATTTCATTAAGCAAAATCAGTGTCAGTCCAGAGTAATCACCCAAGTCTCACAAAATATGTCTTATCAAAAATAAAATACATTAACGATTGATTTTTGTAAGTATAGCTATATGATACAAAATCCAGGGCCAGATTTTTCAGAGATAAGTAATTCCCAAAATTATGTATGTGACTAGAGTAATTGTGCATTCAAGAGACTGGAGAGACTAATTATGAACATGCTTAAAACCCCAAATGTAAAAATTGAGCTCTGTTTTTCCTTGACATAATTGGGGCAATAACAAATGGTCTATCATCCCTGCATTAAACTTATTTTAAAAGGTTAACTTTTTAAATTGTAATTTATTTGGGCTGGCCAGATCAATATTAATGCTATTTCAGTTTCTAAAGACCAATACATCTTGATTAAATGTAATGCAAAATTATATGCTATATTCCAGATATTAAGAGAATAGCACATTTCACAAAAGCAAGATTTCACAAATCTACTCGCCAAAAGTAAGTAGGAAGCTTTTTGCATCAACAAAGTGTCTTCCTCATCACTTCTGGCAGAATCTAGGCCTATATTTAGGGCTCATTTTTACCATCATAGGATTTTAAAAATAGTAAATTTCATTATTTTGGATATTTAAATCTGAAATGTCATGGTCTTGTAATTGTAGGAGTCCTGACCCAAAAAGGAGTTGTGGGATAATGGTGTTACAAAATTAACAAGGTTATTTTAGAGGGGTTGAGGCTTGTGGTGCTGCTACCCTTACTTCTGTGCTGCTGATGGTGGAAGTGCTGCTTTTAGAGCACTGGGCAGCTGGAAAGCAGTAGATGCTGGCCATGAGCCCAGCTGTGAAGGCAGAGCCACCACGAGCAGTAGCACAGAAGTAAGGATGACATAGTATGGTATATTAACCTCCTTATTTCTGCCCTGCTATCAGAAGCCTTCACTCTCCAGCTGCCCAGCTCTGAAGGGCATGGTGTAGTCTTGCCAACCTTTCTTCTGTGCTGCTGCTAGCAAAGCACTGCCTTTAGAGCTGGGCGCCTGGCCTGCAGCTGCTTGTCTCCAGCCACCTACTTCTGAATGCAGCATAGAAGTAAAGCTAGCAATACCATGATTCTCCTGCAACTCCCTTTTTGGTCAGGACTCCCAATTTGAGAAATGCTAGTCTTCTGCATAAAAGCTGTATAATATATGGTAAAAAGCATATGGAAGACCAGACTTCACGATCTGTGATGTGTTTTTCATGGCCATGAATTTGGTAAAGTCCTCCCGACATGCCTGTCAAAATATAAGAAGCCTGTGCTAATCCTAATTTTACCCTTTAATCATCCCATTCCTACCTCAATTATCTCTGCACTTTAAGTACAAGCACCAAGGCTGTGTCTACACTGGGACACTTATTCCGGAAAATCAGCCGCTTTTCTGGAATAAGCTGCGAGCTGTCTACACTGGCCCTTGAATTTCCGGAAAAGCAACGATGCTCTACTGTACAAAATCAGCCGTTATTCGGGAAAAACTATTCTGCTCCCGCTCGGGCATAAGTCCTTATTCTGGAACACTGTTCCGGAAAAGGGCCAGTGTAGACAGCCCAGTAGTCTTTTCTGGAAAAAAGCACCGATCGCAAAAATGACGCTCGGGGCTCTTTTCCGGAAAAGCGCATCTACATTGGCCATGGATGCTTTTCCGGAAAATGGGCTTTTCCGGAAAAGCAGCCTGCCAATGTAGACGCTCCTTTTCCAGAAATACTTATAACGAAAACTATCCTGTTTTAAGCATTTCCGGAAATTCATGCCAGTGTAGAGACAGCCCAAGAGTATATATTTTAATGTTCGTGATCTACAGTCTCTCTGATCCCACAATCTTAAATATATGGCTCATTTTTATTTTTGACCCAGAATTGAGCTAGACATTCTTGACCAAAGTTAGCTACCTGGAAGGATTCTGCTGTTAGAAAGGAGAGGCTAAAAGGAGTCAGGGAGACAGAAGATATTAATTCCACATAACTACTCTAATTGAGACCTCACATTGGATGAGAAATTAAATGAAATTACCCAAATACCCAATCCTTGTTATTGCATGATCATATTTTCATACATTACAATTCTTCTAACGAACGTCATTCTCCACTGTGTTTTCAAAGTCCTCTTAAAGCATTGCAAATCATTTACTCACCAAGTAGACATTGTTCGCTGACTGAAGTGAGTAGTATAAATGTACAATGAAAGGACTTTTGCTGAGAGCCAATGCGTCTCTCTCTGCCTGGACCTGGTGAACCATGTTTTTATTTATAAGGTCAGCTTTTTTGACCACCTGCAAAACAATTAATGAAGAAATAAATTCACAGTAATAATACAAGTGTTGAGAAGGACAGTCAGTTTCCTAGATACTTTCCTTTAGTCAAGTCACTCAGTTCCCTGTCTCAATGACATTTTTACTTTCTGCTCTTGTATTGTGGGGCTATGGTTTAGGATGGGAGGCAGGTGGGAGTCGATACATGCATGAAGCCAACTTTCCTCTTGAAAGCTAGCTTTATGCGTGTACATCAGCTCACGTGGAGCTGCCTGCCCTCCCCCCATGCTGCTGCCTCTCTGGGGGGTAGGGGCAGGTGGGAGCCGATATGTGTGGGGAGCATGTGCCCATCCATGAGGGTTAACCAATGAGCCCAGACTCATCAGGTGGCCATGTACTTGAGTACATACTCAGATCCCTAGTGCAGACATAGCCATGGCTCGTCGAACCATGGCGAGCCCTGCTTGCCAGCTGCACTGTCCGGCGATCGCCAGAACCCGGCTCTTCCGGGTTACAATCTACTTGCCACGGGCGAGTAGATTGTATTATTTGTCGAGCCCTGGAAATAGCCATATTAAGTCAATATAGTGGGCAATTTACATCAGTGGGAGACTCTTATAGAATTAGGTACACAAAAACTGCCCTTAACTTCTAACTCTAGTGCAGATCAGTCTTGGGCCACACAGATGAAAGGCGGGCAGGCAGAGACAATCAAAGTACCAGACACAGCCTGCGTTGAGAATATTGCAGGGCACAACAGGGAGTAGCAAGGCCAGATAATGTACAGCTGCAATAGGGATGTAAATCACTGGTTGAGTTGAGAGGCCAAACACACAGCATGAAGAAGCTGGGCCCAACTGATCTCTGGGGCCAGGTGTTCTGCTTCAGGCCCTCCAGATTAAGACACACATTGCAAGGCTGATTTACTCCTCCTTCCCCGGCCCCCTCCAGCTCTGCCCAGCTATTCCTAGCAAGAAGGGGGAAGAGCCTCCATAAACCTGCCTTGCCTAAGGCTAATTTAGGCTAGAGCTGCCAATGGTCTAATCCAGTGTTTCTTAAACTATGTTCCACGGAATACTGGTGTTCTGTGAACAACTCACAAGTGTGCTGCAACCATTTGGAAAAATAATTCAAAGTTTTACAATAAATAACCATGTTATGATAATAGTAATGGAAAATACTGAAACAATTTTATTTCTACAGCTCAGCAAGGTTGGCTAACATTATGTCCCCCCTCGTCTCTAATCTTCTTCTCCTATCTATACGGCAGCATAGAAAACAACAATGAAGTGCCACACTTATTTTTTGAAGAACATTTTCATAGGTGTTCCGCATAAAAAATATTCTAGTTTGGTGTTCCATGGTCTCAAAAAGTTTAAGAAACACTGGTCTGATCTCATAGAGATCAAGGACCCTTGCCCTGCCTCTTTCCCACCCCTTCTCCGAGGCTCAGCACCCCACTCACTCCATGCCCCCTCTCTGTGATGCTCACTCTCCCTCTCCTTCGCTCATTTTCATCAAGATGGAGCAGGGAGTTGGGATGGAGGAGTGGGTGTGTGCTCTGGGCTGGGAGATGCGGGTGTTGGAGGGGCTATAGACTCTAGGAAGGAGTTGGGTGGGGGCTTGGGCTGGGGTATGCAAGGAGATAAGGGGGCAGCACTTACCTTAGGCAGCTCCCAATAGCAACCAGCATATCCTTCTGGCAGCAGCTCCCGGGGCGGGGAGGCGGGGTGCGCAGCTATCTGCAAGCCACTGTCCCCCCCCCCCCCCTCAACGGTCACAGTTCCCAGACGTTGGGGAGACGGGCAGTCAGCACGCGGGGCGGGGCACCCCCCGCAGGGACGCAGTGAGCGGGAAGTGTCTTAGCCCTGCTGCACTGCCGGTCAGTGCCTCAAACCCCTCCCGCGGCTGGGAGAAGCCGCTTGGGGGAGACAGGGCTTGGTTATGGGCGAGTCCCCGCGAAACGGGGAGGGCTGGCAGCCGAGCGCTGGGGGCCTGCTGAGCCCGTCGCGCTCCGGGTGTGGCTGCGGGAGGAGCGCAGCGACACCCCCAGCCCAGCGGGCCGGGCCCAGCCCCGCCACTCTCACCTTGACGGCGTAGAGCTTCCCCCCCTTGCGGCCCAGATAGACCTTCCCGAAGGCGCCGCGGCTGATGGGCTTCACGATGGCGAAGTCTTCGATGGAGGGCGGCTGGGGCACCGCGATGCGCTTCACGCGCGCAGCGCCCCCCTCCTCAGCCGCGGGTTCCACCGTCCCCATCGCGCGGCTCTGCCAGAGAAGCTGTGCCCCGCGACAATTCAAAGCTAAGCCCCGCCCCGCCTGTGGGTGACGTCACTGCCAACTGACCGTAGAAGGCAGGGTCGAATGGGACTTCCCGAGAGAGCTGTAAGCGTCAGGGGGCGGAAACCAGCATGTGCGCATGCGTCATGCTTACTCTCGCGGCAAGCAGCCTACACAAAGACAATCAAACGAAGCTGTCTCTGAAACCACCGATCGCAGCATCATCTCTATCTTTAAACGCAAGTCTTCCTACTCTGTAATACCTCCGTGCAGCTGATCCCAGGGAAACCGCTCCCAGCACGACTGCTTCTACTATGTAATGTAACCAATAGCTCACACCCTGTTGCAACTACTTCTAGTGCAGTGGTCTCCAGCCTTTCAAAGCAGGAGATCACTTTTTGAATTTAAGCTGGGGTAGCGGAGTTAGTCTGTACGGAATAAACTTAAAAACCAACAAATGGTCTGGTAGCACTTTATAGATTAACAAAACATATAGATGGCATCGTCTACATGCTTTGTTAGTTTATAAAGAGCTACCAGAGCATTTGTTGGTTTTGAATTTGTCAATCCAGGATTTACTTCAAACCCAAATACTCCTGCCCCACCCCTTCACGGAGACCCCACCCTCCTCATTCAGTGAAGATGGGGTACGTGGGAGGCGGGCAGTGTGACAACAGTGCCCCCATAATTCTATCTCCCACATCCTGCACAACAAGCAGGAGGCTCCTAGGGGGCAGCCCTGGGCAGGAGCAGCATGGCAGTCAGGTGAGGAGCAGTTGAAGAACTGCCAATTGAGAGCCAGTCAAGATCACCTGTCAGAGGCTCCAAGATCTACCAGTAGATCCTGATCATCTGGTTGGTGGCCACTGTTCTAGTGTAATTGACATGCTGAAGGCCCTTCCTTTTCAGTTTTTGCTGAAAGAATCCCAGGTTTTGCACATGCTGCAGTTTTTGCTGATTTCAACCAGAATTTTGGATCTTTCAGTACATGACAGTAGTATCAGAGGGTAGCCGTGTCAGTCTGAATCTGCATGAACAACAAGGAAACCTGTGGCACCTTATAGACTAACAGATTTCTTGGATGAAGTGGGTCTTTGCCCATGAAAGCTTATGTTCCAATAAATCTCTTAGTCTATAAGGTGCCACAGGACTTCTCATTGTTTATACATGAGCATAGTGATTCCAAAAAATTCATCTTAGGTACATTTTTATGTTAATAAATTAGGTGTAAATGTGAGATGGTTTGCCAAAGTTAGGCAATGTAATAGAACAGTGGTCCCCAATACAGTGCCCGCGGGCGCCATGGCGCCTGCGGGGGCATTCGTGTGCGCCCGCCAAGTGCTCGGGGCTGGCCTGGCCCTGGACACGTGGCGCACGCATGGTGCCGGAGCCGGCCCTGGGAGCATGGCGCACGGTGAGCGCCGGCCCTGAAGCGCTGCGAATCGGCCGCCCGCGCTCTGGGCACGCGGCGCTTGGAGGAGGCGCCGGCCCCGGGCGCGCGGCACTTGGGGGGAGCTCCGGCACTGGGCGCGTGGCGCTTGGAGGGGGGGAGCGCCAGCTGCGGGCGCGTGGCGCTTGGAGGGGGGGGCACCGGCCCCGGGTGCGTGGTGCTTGGGGGGGGGCGCCGGCCACGGGCACGCGGCGCTTGGAGGGGGAGGCGCCGGCCCCGGGCGTGCGGTGCTTGGAGGGGGCCCGGCCCCGGGCACGTGACGCTTGGGGGGGGGCGCCGGCCCCGGGTGCGCGGTGCTTGGGGAGGGGGGCCCTGGCCCCGGGTGCGTGGCGCTTGGAGGTGGCCCCGCCCCCGGGCGCTGATATGGGGGAGCCCCGCCCCCAGGCGCGCCGCTATGGGGGGCCCCAGCCCGTGGCGCCCGGCAACCTCCAAACATTGGGGACCACTGTAATAGAAGATACATAAGTGTGTATGGCTGCGTCTAGACTGGCATGATTTTGCAGAAATACTTTTAATGGAAAAGTTTTTCCGTTAAAATTATTTCCGCAAAAGTGTGTCTAGATTGGCACGGATGCTTTTGCACAAAAAGTGCTTTTGTGCAAAAGCATCCGTGCCAATCTAGACGCGATTTTGCGCAAGAAAGCCCCGATCGCCATTTTAGCCATCGGGGCTTTTTTGCACAAAACAGTTCTTCCCTGTCTACACTGGCCCTCTTGCGCAAGAGGGATTTTTCTCGAGCGGGAGCGTGAAAGTATTTGCGCAAGAAGCACTGATTTTGTACATTACAAAGTCAGTGCTCTTGTGCAAATTCAAGCAGCCAGTGTAGACAGCTGGCAAGTTTTTGCGCAAAAGCACTTGCCAGTCTAGACGCACCCTATATGTGTGAGTATTGTTAAACAAGGTGGCTGTGGGAATATTTTTATTGGACCAACTTTCAAGCTTACCGTTAATGCACAGTTCACAAAATAAAGCAAAACAATAAATTGCTTTTGCTTTCAATTCTCTGATTTTTTTCTATCTTCCCAAGGGGTAAAAGGAATTTAAATTTCTTAAGGTACTGTCCTATCGCAAAAACTTAAAAAACAAATAGTCTAGTAGTACACCTTAAAGACTAACAAAACATGAAGATGGTATCATGAGCTTTTGTGGGCACAACCCACTTCTACAGATAACCGGGAACTTTCTTCAGATGTCCTATGCTCATGGTCACCAACCAGTCGATTGCGAGGCATTCGGGACCCCCCCCCCATTTCCTCCCACCCCCAAGAAGCAGCCCCCATTCACAATGGAGGTAGCACCGGCTTCCTGCAGTGTGGGGGTTAAGTCCTGCAGCTGCGCACAGGGGCTGTGTCTACACTGGCACGATCTTGCGCAAAAGCAGCTGCTCTTGCACAAAAACTTGTTGCCTGTCTACACTGACGTTCTAATGTATGAAATCAGGGCTTCTTGCGCAAGAACTCTGACAGGAATAAGTCCTTTTCATAGAATCATAGAATAATAGGACTGGAAGGGACCTCAAGAGGTCATCGAGTCCAGCCCCCCGCCCTCAAGGCAGGATCAAGCTCTGTCTACACCATCCCTGACAGATGTCTATCTAACCTGTTCTTAAATATCTCCAGAGAGGGAGATTCCACCACCTCCCTTGGCAATTTATTCCAATATTTGACCACCCTGACAGTTAGGAATTTTTTCCTAATGTCCAATCTAAACCTCCCCTGCTGCACTTTAAGCCCATTACTCCTTGTCCTGTCCTCAGAAACCAAGAGGAACAAATTTTCGCCTTCCTCCTTGTGACACCCTTTTAGATATTTGAAAACCGCTATCATGTCCCCCCTTAATCTTCTTTTTTCCAAACTAAACAAGCCCAGTTCATGAAGCCTGGCTTCATAGGTCATGTTCTCTAAACCTTTAATCATTCTTGTCGCTCTTCTCTGTACCCTTTCCAATTTCTCCACATCTTTCTTGAAATGTGGCGCCCAGAACTGGACACAGTACTCCAGCTGAGGCCTAACTAGTGCAGAGTAGAGCGGCAGAATGACTTCACGAGTTTTGCTTACAACACACCTGTTGATACAACCTAGAATCGTATTTGCTTTTTTTGCAACAGCATCACACTGTTGACTCATATTCAACTTGTGGTCCACTATGACCCCTAGATCCCTTTCCGCCATGCTCCTTCCTAGACAGTCGCTTCCCATCTTGTATGTATGGAACTGATTGTTCCTTCCTAAGTGGAGCACTTTGCATTTCTCTTTATTAAACCTCATCCTGTTTTCCTCTGACCATTTCTCTAACTTGCTAAGGTCATTTTGAATTATGTCCCTATCCTCCAAAGAAGTTGCAACCCCACCCAGTTTGGTGTCATCTGCAAACTTAATAAGCGTACTCTCTATCCCAATATCTACATCATTGATGAAGATATTGAACAGTACGGGTCCCAAAATAGACCCTTGAGGAACTCCACTTGCTATCCCTTTCCAGCAGGATTTAGAACCGTTAACAACAACTCTCTGACTACGGTTATCCAGCCAATTATGCACCCACCTTATCGTGGCCCTATCTAAGTTCTATTTGCCTAGTTTATCAATAAGAATATCATGCGAGACCGTATCAAATGCCTTACTAAAGTCTAGGTATATGACATCCACCGCTTCTCCCTTTTGCGCAACTGTTCTTGTGCAACAGGCCAGTGTAGACAGGCAACATGAACTTTTTGGGCAAGAAAGCCCTATGGTTAAAATGGCCATCACAGCTTTCTTGCACAAGAGAGCATCTACACTGGCATGGATGTTCTTGCACAAAAGCACATCTCTTGCGCAAAAGCACATGCCAGTGTAGACGCTCTCTTCTGAAAGAGTTTTTGCAGAACTCTTCCGCAAAAGAGTTTTTGCGCAAGATCACTCCAGTGTAGACATAGCCAGGGGGTAGGGAGTAGGAGTCCCGGGACTGCGCCAGCTCCAACTACTCAAGAAGTGCACGGATTTCGTGGGGAGCAGAGGAGCAGGGCACACGCTGTTATGCTTAAACGAAGCACACGAGATCTTTTATGGGGGAAAAGGCAGTACGCCGCATTTATTGAGAATACAACAGCTGCATATGCTTTTCAATCACACACACACACGACATCATGCATACACAGTTATGCCAGATGAATTCATAGTTACCAGTCCAGAATCTGTGTCAATCTAGTGGCCAGCTAGATCGAACATAGGGGGGAGCAGGGCCTTGTCGGTTGATCGAGCCGATACTCCTCTCAAGACAGTGGAAGATGACTCCAAGTTCCATAGCAAAGCACCCTGCTTTTTATAATCTGTTTCTCTTGTCGAAATCCATGGATTCCGCTCTGTTAGCTTATGACTGGAACATTATCTTTTTTATGTCAGTGTTCCCAAACATCTCTCGAAGGCTCATCCTGTAATCAATTGTCCTTCCCGGGTGCTTGCTTCACTTTAAGGTCATCAATCTGCCAATTATCCAATCTTCTTGTGAGTAGGGAGTACACATCGATGGTTATAGATGGCTCCTCTGCAGTCAGGTTGTCTCGTCCTTTGGCCTTGCCCATGCTCACTCACCCCCCTTCATCGGCCATCTGGTTCTAAAGCCATATAACTTTGCATCTTATCTCGACACATTCACACTCCTTTCACACACAAGAACTTTCGAGGTTACAGATCTGCATGGCAAAGCAAAAGAGGCATTGTAAATCAAGCAATTAAGGCTTGGCCTTCAACATTAGCAGAATTCCTCTAATCTTAATAAAACACAGCCACAATACCCAGAACTGTTTTTCTACTTTAGAACATTTACTAAACTTCAGAACAAAGAATACAGACCTTCAACTGAAAGGACTTAATTTGTAAAATATTAAATGTATGTTAATATATATGCCTTATATTGCTATATTATTGCTACATTACTACTATATTACTATACCTAAGATAAGAAATATAAAAAGAATAAAACTTTCAATCCTAACAACGCTTCCTGAGCAGTTGGAGCTGGCGCAGTCCTGGGACTCCTACTCCCTCTCCCCACCGGCACAGGAAGGCAGCAGGGGGAAGGAAGTCTCTGGTGCATGAGAGACTTTTCAGGAAGCGTGCCAACTGTTGAGGGAAGGGGAAAACAGCCTGCATGCTTCCTGGTGCACAGCTCCAGGATCCCCAGGTACCGGCTGAGCTGTCCCTGTCCCCTCCCCCTGGTCAGAACCCCCACTCCGATGAGTCCCCTTCCCCAGCGCCCACCAGCACCCTGTCCCAGCACCGACAAACACCTTGCCCCTACCCCAATCCCCACCAGTACCCTGCCTCCTGTCCCCACCAGCACCTTGCCCCCTGCCCCAGCAGCCTGTCTCTTGCCCCCACCAGCGCCTTGCCTCCTATCCCAGAACCCTGCCCCAGCACTCTGCCCCTTACCCCAGCCCTCACCAGCACCCTGCCTCCTGCTCAAACCCCCACCAGCACCTGACCCCTAGCCATAACCCCACCAGCACCCTGCTACTGCCCCCTGCCCAAAACCTTACCAGTAACTTACCCCCACCAGTACCTTGCTCCTACCCCCTGGCCAGACACTCACCAGCACCCTGCTCCTGCCCCCTCCCTCTGGCCAGACACTTACCACCAGCTTGCTCCTGTACCCTATTTTCCACCCAGATTCTGCACCCCCATCCCTATCCCACTCACTGGCAGCCCTGCCCCGCACACTGGATCCCTCATTTTGGCCCCACCTCAGATTGTAGAGGGGCCCACAGTTGGTTTTTTGCATCTCACTTGTGTGGCTCTGACAGACTTTTCTGTGGGCCAGTGACCCCTAACTCAAAACAAGTTCTCTGCTCCTGCTGAAACATTTTGTATTTGACATATTTTATTTAAAAATGAAGCCTGGCCAACAAGCTCCCAATTGAGTCCAAGCCCCCATCTGGCCACAGCATCATAACACTCCTGCACCCTCCCCCCCAGATCCCAAATCTGAGCCTATGATACACTGGAACCCCGTCCTGAGCCTCTTACATCCTCAAACTCCTGCACCCCCACATCCTCAGTCTTCTGCCACAACATTCCTGCACCATCCACACACTGCAAAATCCGTGTCCTGAGCCCATCATACTCCCAACCTCCCTGCCTGAGCCCCTCACTCATCCCAACCCAAACTCCTGCACCCCCACATCCACAAGTCTGTGGCTTGCTCAGCACCCGAACCCTCCACCTGACCCCAACACTCCCCAGCCTGGAGCCCCCTCGCTGAGCCAGCATCCCCTTCTCTACCTCATCCTGCACCCAGATTTCCTCCCAGAGCTTGCACCTCTCACCCCTTCCCACACCCAAATCCCTCATTCCCATCTCAGAGCCCACACCTCCCGTTTCAACCCAGTGAGAGTGAGTAAGGTCTGGGGACAGCAAGAGATGGAGAGGAGTGGAACAGAGGGGGTGGGGCCTCAAGGAAGGGGTGGAGTCTTGGAGAACAGATGGGGTAGATCTTGGCTTGTCCTGACATTTAAAAAGTGATCTTGGGTGTAAAAAGGTTGGAGGCCACTGTCCTATTGCAACCTGTTAGCTCTTTAAATAGCTCACTGCTTGCTTTTGCTGCAGTTCTCACTGAGCTGTGCACTCACTTACTTTTACCTCTGGTCTTTCCATCCTCTAATATTTACCCAGAAAACTGTTAAGTTAATATTTTGCATGGACTTCCATCCTTTTTTAATTTTTGAAGGACTATCTGGCTATGTGGACTCTCTACTCAGACCCTACGCCACCAGCACTCCCAGTTACCTCCGTGACACTACGGATTTCCTGAGAAAACTACAATGCATAGGTAATCTTCCAGAAAACACCATCCTAGCCACCATGGATGTAGAGGCTCTCTACACAAACATCCCACATGCAGATGGAGTACAAGCCGTCAGGAACAGTATCCCTGATGATGCCACAGCACAACTGGTGGCTGAACTCTGTGAATTTATCCTCACACACAACTATTTCAGATTTGGTGACAACATATACCTCCAGACCAGTGGCACTGCTATGGGCACCCGCATGGCCCCACAATACGCCAACATTTTTATGGCTGACCTGGAACAACGCTTCCTCAGCTCTTGTCCACTTACACCCCTTCTCTACCTACGCTACATCGATGACATCTTCAGCATCTGGACCCATGGGAAGGAGACCCTGGAAGAATTTCACCATGATTTCAACAGCTTCCACCCCACCATCAACCTCAGCATGGACCAGTCTACACAGGAGGTCCATTTCCTGGACACCACGGTGCAAATAAGTGACGGTCACATCAATACCACCCTATACCGAAAGCCTACCGACCACTATGCTTACCTGCATGCCTCCAGCTTCCATCCCGGACACACCACAAGATCCATTGTTTACAGCCAAGCACTGAGGTACAACCACATATGCTCCAACCCCTCAGACAGAGACCTACACCTACAAGTCTTCAACAAGCATTCTGTAAACTACGATACCCACACGAGGAAGTGAGGAGACAGATTGACAGAGCCAGACGTGTACCCAGAAGCCTCCTGCTATGGGACAAGCCCAAGAAAGAAACCAACAGAACACCACTGGCCATCACCTACAGTCCTCAGCTAAAACATCTACAACGCATCATTAGTGATCTTCAACCAATCCTGGACAATGATCCCTTGCTTTCACAGGCCTTGGGAGGTAGGCCAGTCCTTGCCTACAGACAACCCGCCAACCTGAAGCATATTCTCACCAGCAACTATACACTGCACCATAATAACTCGAACTCAGGAACCAATCCTTGCAACAAACCTCGGTGCCAACTGTGCCCACATATATTCACCAGCAACACCATCACAGGACCTAACCAGATCAGCCATACTGTCACTGGTACATTCTCCTGCACATCTACTAACGTAATATATGCCATCATGTGCCAACAATGCCCCACTGCTATATACATCGGCCAAACTGGACAGTCCCTATGTATAAGAATCAATGGACACAAATCTGATATTAGGAATGGCAACATACAAAAACCTGTAGGGGAACACTTCAATCTTCCTGGACACACAATTGCAGATCTAAAGGTAGCCATCCTGCAGCAAAAAAACTTCAGGACCAGACTTCAAAGAGAAACTGCTGAGCTACAGTTCACCTTCAAGTTTGACACAATGAACTCTGGATTAAACAAAGACTGTGAATGGCTCGCTAACTACAAAAGCAGCTTCTCCTCTCTTGGAATTCACACCTCCAGATCAGCTACTAGAAGTGGGCCTCATCCTCCTTGATTGGATCCACCTCATCATCTCCAGCCTGATTCTGGCCTGCATATTTATACCTGCCTCTGGAAATTTCCACTACATGCATCTGACGAAGTGGGTCTTTGCCCATGAAAGCTTATGCTCCTACACTTCAGTTAGTCTATAAGGTGCCACAGGACTCCTCGCCGCTTTTTTTAATTTTTGTAACCAACAGTGATACATTTCTGGGAAAATATAAAATAAAAACGGAAAATGAAGGGCCTTGCTAATGTGCTATTGCAATTGCCCATAGTGGAGTCATCACTGCATATAATCACTATCTACAGGCTTTCATAATCATCCCCAATTAGATCATGTTGCAATCCTCTTTCCTCAGATGCCTTTCAATGTACAGGCAGTCCCTGGGATACATGGATCCGACTTACATCGGATCCCTACTTACGAACGGGGTGAGGCAACCCCGCACTAGCTGCTTCCCCCCAGCAGACCAGGGAGACGGGAAGCTAGCGCCGCCCCCCCCCCCCAGCAGACCAGGGAGACGCGAAGCTAGCGCCGCCCCCCCCCCAGCAGACCAGGGAGACACGGAGCTAGCGCCGCCCCCCCCCTCCAGCAGACCAGGGAGACGCGGAGCGGCTTTTCTCAGCAGACACCTCAGCTTGAGAATAAAGGACTGAGGTGTGGGAGAATAAAACTGAGCTCTGGAGAAATGTTTGGCTAGAGTTTCCCCTACAATATGTACCAGTTCCAACTTACATATAAATTCAGCTTAAGAACAAACCTACAGTCCCTATCTTGTACGTAACCGGGGACTGCCTGTAGTTACTTAACTAGCTCATAAGGCACCTCAGGATGAATATCCCTAAACTCAACTGTCCTTTCTATTTAAATGAATCACCTCTCCTTCTGAATGTTTATTAATACTGCTATTAATTTATATTATTTATAACCGTGGCAGTTGACAGAGATTGCATGTGCTTTATTATGTATTATTCATGCACAATCCTTATTTACTGTGAGAGGACCAGGTACTAACATTGCTCTAGTCCACCTGCCACTAGAATGTGTGTCATCGACGCCTACTTCTACTGCAGAGGGGAGAAAAGGGGCTCTTGAGCCTTCGCCCCAGGCTCCGCCCCTACTGTGGGGCTGGGACCTTGCTGCCTGACCTCCCTGCACTCGAGGGAGGGCGGGGGGGGGGGGGAGCGCTAGCCCAGGGCACAGGCCAGCGGTCACATGGGAAGGGCCACCAGTGTGGTTCAAGGGCCAGAGGTTACAATGGGGGGCGGGAGGCGCTCGGTCACACAATCTGGGAGGGCTGCCCTTCCCAAGCCAGCAGTTCACCCGCCGCCCATGCCACTTCTGCACCTTCAGCTTTGAAACAGGAACAGCGCGGCTGCAAGGATCGGGGGGGGGGGGGGGGGGGAACGGGGACAAGGGCCACCCCCGCTCATAAGGGCGCCTAGGCCTTTGGCCCGTTCCCCAGCGCCTCTGCCTAAGTGCAACAGCCCTGCGAGCACGAAGTACCCTGGCACTGATTTCGGTTACACTAAGGTACACGCATAAGTACAGGATCCCGGCCGAGAGCTGCGCGAGGTTTGCCGGCCGTGGGGTAACGGACGAGCCTGGCGCTGCACGTTGCTTTCCCATACCCCATGAGCTTTGCGCGGCTCGGAACAGGCCCGTTTTATGCCTTCCCCGCGCCGCCGGCTTCGATGCGCTGTTGTTTCCAGAACCACAGGACGCTGTCTGGACAAGCAGCTGCTGCACGCACTTCACGCAGCTACACGCCAACTGCGGAAATGGTTCGGCCCTAGCCCTCCCCGGCTGCCGGAAGGAATGGTTTGCTCCTGAGCGCAAGAGCGTCGTAGGAAGAGGCTGGTGTGCGCGCGTGAGACACACAGGTTGCTAAGGTTGTTTGGTTGCTGTGGGGGAGTAACGGGGGCTGGCCGGGCAGGAAGGACCGGAGTATGACCCGGAAGCGGTATGCCGCGCCGTCCGTTTCCGGCACAGTTCTAGTTGGCTTAGTCGTTGCCGGCCGCAAGAGGCGGCCATTTTCCAGGGGAGTGGAGCCGCTGAGCGCTGCTTCTCCTGGCGGCCGCGGCCAGAAGAAGTGAGCGGTGAAGGCCGCCGGGCGCGTAGGTCGCCGCTCCCAGCGCGGGAAGAGGGGGAGTCGCCGGCGCCGCCCTCGCAGAGGGGAGGATGTTTTCCTTCTCTACCACCGTGCAGCCCCAGGTGAGAGTGCTGGCGCGCTGCGAGGGAGCTGGGGGCGCCCCGTCGAGTACTATTGCGAGGGAATTCCGGGTCGGCCGGGCAGCTCCCGTGTGTTGTGTGGGAGCCGCGGAGCTGAGCGATTCGGAACCAGAAGATCTTCCGGGGGCGCGAGTGGAGCGGGGTGGGTTGTAACTTGCCACAGAGGCCAGTCGCGGCTGGGGGCAGGGATTCAGAGAGGTTGATCTGAGAAGAGCCCTCTTCTCACTCGAGTCTGCCCACCCTACCTGGTGGCTCGACTAAGGCGTTACTTTCTCAGCTGACGAAGGAAATCGAGGCCCTTCCGGGGCTCTGTCACTTCATGTATCACTAGTGGGAGTTATGAGGTGTATAATATTCTAGCTCAGTGATTCGTGTGCTATCTTGGAAAAGTTGTAGCCAAATCTCTGCTTGGTTACAAGCTTTTGAGCAATCTCAGGCATGTCAGTTTCTCTGCGCCTCTATTTTCCTATCTGTAAAATGGGGGTGTTAGCATCGCCCTGCCTTACATGGGTGTTGTATATTAAAAATTGTGAGGTGCTTAAATGCCCCAATCACTGTGGCAATATAAATAGCTAAAAGAGAGACCTAGATAATGCACATAGTCATTCTTGAGTGGAGGTAGGTTTTGACTACACTTAAGCTTCTGATAAGTATGTAACTTACTGCCTTTTGCTTTCCAAATTCAGATTCAGAATAATGCAGTCTACATATGTCTTGCCCCTTAGCATACCTTATTCCCTTCTTGATTAGGCCCAATTATTTACCCTGGTTAGATGCACGGATGTTACACTTGACTATTGGTTATTTTTCTTGTGTAGGGTACAATATAGATTATTAATGTAGTTATATAATTTCCTTCAGTCTTTATAAGGAAGAAGTACTTTTATAAGAAATGCTAAGAACATAACATAAGAATGGCCATACTGGGTTAGATCAAAGATCCATGTAGCACAGTATCTTCTTAAAGTGGCCAATGCCAGGTGCCCCAGAGGGAAAGAACATAATAGGTAATCCTCAAGTGATCCCTCCTCTGTCACCCATTCCCAGCTTCTGACTAACCGATCATTCCTAACCTTCCTGGTCAATAGCCATTGATGGACCTATCCTCCGTGAATTTATCTAGTTCTTTTTTGAGCTCTGTTTATGTTCTGGTCTTTACAACATCTTCTGGCAAGGAATTCCACAGGTTGATTCTACATTGTGGTGAAATACTTCCTTTTGTTTGTTTTTAAACCTGTTACGTATTAATTTCATTTGGTGACCCGCTAGATCTTGTGTTATCGGAACAAGTAAATAACTTATTTTTCCCACACTAGTCATGATTTTATAAATATCTATCATATCCTAATAACCAGTAATACTGGCTTGATTATTTGTCCATCTTACATAGAGCATAAGAGTAGAGATTTTAACATAAACCAAACAGAAAATGTCAGTTGTGTTAAAAGTACACCATACTAGGAATGTAAGTAGCTAGTCGACTATCTGATAAAGAAATGCTTATTGGATAGTCGACTCGACCAGTCGCTTCCCACCCCTTGCTGCCTCTATCAGAGAGGCAGCAAGGGGAAGGAGCAGGAGCTGGTGCTGGCCAGTAAACCCAGCACGGTCTCTGCAGGGGGCACAGGAGGCAGAGGCACAGCAGGAAACGGCACCAGTTCCCACTGCAGGTACTTCTGCTTTTGAAATGTACAAGAGCCCCAGAATCGCTTCTATGAACAGCAGCAAGGGGGGGGGGGGACAGGAGCTAGTTCTGGGGGGATTCGGCTTAAAAACCATTTCCCCACAGCACCATCTCCGAGGTGCAGCCTGCCTTCTCTGCTGCCTTAATCAGAGGCAGTGGGGGGATAGGGAATGCTACTGTGAAGCAGCCCGTGTCTGCAGTGTCCTAACAGAGAGTTGGACCCTCCAGTGGATAGGGGCTGTTGCTGCCAAACAGCCCCTGTTCTTGGTGGCCAGGGCTAGCCATGGACAGGGACTGCTGCCTGAGAAGCCCCTGCCCGCAGCCAGCCCTGGCCGCCACGAACAGGGGCTTCTCCGGCACCAGTCCCTGTCTACAGTGGAGAGGGGCTGTTGGATTCAGCATGAGCAAGGACCGAGCATCCCCGGCTCACGTTGATCACTGCGCTTCTGCATTTTAAAGTTTTACTACATTTAAAATGCAGAGCCTCAAGCATGGGTGGCTGTGGAGCTGGCACGAGCCAGGACTGCTCAATTGGGGCTTAATTCAGCTCCTCTGGAGCTATCCCTGCTGCGGCTCTGCAGAGGTGCTTATCCACTAATCGTATACAGGCAGTCCCCGGGTTACGTGGATCCGACTTACGTCGGATCCCTACATACGCCCGCATTCTCCGCGGCGAGAAAAGCCGCTCCGCATCTCCCTGGTCTGCTGGGGGGGGCCCCCCAGCAGACCAGGGAGACGTGGAGCAAAGCCGTGGAGGATGCGGGTGGCGGGACCGCGGCGCGTCTCGGCGGTCCCGCCGCCCGCATCCTCTGCGGTGAGAAAAGCCTGGTCTGCTGGGGGGGGGGGGTGCACTAGCTGCACCCCCTCTCCCCCCCAGAAGACCAGGGAGACGTGGGCGGCGGGACTGTCGAGACGCGCCGCGGGACCGCCGCCTGCGTCCTCCGCGCCCCCCTCCCAGCAGACCAGGCTTTTCTCGCCGACGCCTGGGGTAGAGCAGCTCGGCGCTACTGGACCAACCCAGTAGCACCTCAGCTGCTCTGTCTCGGGCTTCCTGTAGTCAGCCGCTGGTCAGTTTCAACAGTGGCTGTATCTGGATGCCAGTTCCAACTTACATACAAATTCAACTTAAGAACAAACCTACAGTCCCTATCTTGTACGTAACCCGGGGACTGCCTGTAGTCGATTGAAATTGTATCAACTATACAATTATCCAAATAATTGCATTTTAACATCCTTAACACCATACTGATACTTCTCTAGTAGCCTGTTTGGTTTCCTCAGGATTTAAAATATTCTTCCCCCAAATGTGTTGTTTAACTGGCCTGAGATTTTACCAGTATCCTCTCTCATAGCCTTTACTTTGCTGATTTTAGGTATACTAGTTTCCAGTTTTAACGATCCTGAGAGCTATCAAAGCATCACTTGATAGAGCTCACCTTTGTGGGAAAACACTAACTAAAAAGATTAGATTAGAGCAGTGCAATATAAAGAAATAAAACTTTACATTTAAAATATTTCAAGTGCATCTGGAAAAATGTTGAACATGCATGATTCTGGCCAAATTTCTGCAGAAAAAACAAATGGGAAGGGAGTCGTCATTATATAGTTCATCAGTTTTATACAGATTACAGTAATGCTTTTAAACCAGTCAGTTGATACACAGTTGTATTGCACAGATTTAGTCCACTTACAAGCAAGCTGCATAAGCAGGATCTCTTGGACAAATAATATCTGAAAGAGAAATTGAAGGTATAGAACAGGGGTGGCCAACCCATTTAAGAAAGAGAGCTGAAACAGCAGTGGAAAAAATGTGAAGAGCCACACCAGAATTGTCAAGCGCTCCCCCCCCCCCCAAAAAAAAAAATAAAGGGGAGAGAGAGGCTGCCCCTTTAAGGAGCAAGCTTAGGCTTTTTGGCCATATCAGGCTCCCATTGATGGCCACCATTTTGAATTGCCGACCAGTGAGCACAGGGAAGCCGGGGGGTGGGGGTGGCGCGCAGGAGCAGCTTTGTGAGCTGCACTTTTGGGGAGGAAGAGCTGCGGGTTGGCCACGGCTGGTATAGAACCTTAGTGTAATCTAAAACTCTAGTGAATTTTGAGATAAATGCCTATATTTGTTAAGCAATGTTGAATTTTCTCTATGCAAATAAAATATTTAAATTAGGGCTGTCAAGCGATTACAAAAAATTAATTTTGCGATTAATCACATTTCCTGCCCCTTTGAAACGCTGCGGCAGCATTTCAAAGGGGCAGCACTGCAGGAGCCCAGGATCAGTTGGAGTCCAAGGAGGCACTTCAAAGGGGCAGCACAGCATTAATGCTTGCAATTAACGTGTTAAAAAATTAACGTGTTAATCCTGCCTTGTGTTAATCGCAGGCGTTAATGCACATCAATTGACAGCCCTAATTTAGATTATCTTCCATGACACACACATCACTGTTTTTATCCTCCATATATTGTATTTGAAGAGTAATACATAGTGGCAAACTGTTGTGCTCTGGGATTCATCCAAATCCTGATTTAATAGACCTCTGTTCTAGAGCAGTGGTTCTTGGAGTGGTCCACAGACCACTAGTGGTCTGCCATTGTCTTACAGGTGAGCTGCAGGGCTTGGAGCTCACCCCCACCCTGCAGTAGGGAGCCTTCTCTGATGCTGCAGTCCTGCTCTCCCATCCCCTGCATTGTTGGAGCGCCAATGCTGGCTTCCCACTGCAGAGGCTGTGGGGGAGCCCCAAGCCTCATGGGCCAGATTGAAATGTTTTAGAATACTCAAAGAACTGATAGAGGAGATATCTGAGGCTTTAGCTGTCATCTTTGAAAAGTGATGGAAGTCGGGAGAGATTGCAGAAGACTGGAAAAGGGCAAATATAGTGTCCATCCATAAAAAGGGAAATAAGAACAACCCAGGAAACTACAGACCAATCAGCTTAACTTCTGTGTCAGGGAAGATAATGGAGCAAGTAAGGAATTCATCTGCAAACATCTGGAAGATAAATAAGGTGATATGTAACAGCCAGCATGGATTTATAAAGAACAAATCATGTCAAACCAATCTGATAGCTTTCTTTCATAGGATAATAAGTCTTGTGGAAAAGGGAGGAGCCGTGGATGTGGTATACCTACACTTTAGTAAAGCATTTGATATGGTTTTGCATGACTTCCTTATCAATAAACTAGGGAAAATACAACTTAGATGGGGCTACTATAAGTTGGGTGCATAACTGGCTGGATAATAGTTCTCATAGAGTAGTTATTAAGGGTTCACAGTAATGCTGGAAGAGATTTGGTCATAAGTACGAACGGTCATAAGTCGACTGTTCATAACTTGCAAACTGGCTGTATCTTTGCACTGTTGCTATATGAAAGATTTTCAAACAGGAAATTGACTATGGACAGAATGAAATTTACTTTATACCAAGCAGTGTTTAATGAAACTGAAGAATATTTTTTCTCCACTCTTTTAGTTACACTAATCTTAATTGGTATAGTAATACTGGAAAAAATCAGAAGTATTATTTTTAAACTGGCAGTTGCTTCTTCATCTGACAATCTACTGTGAGCTACTTATTTCCTGGGGCACTGTCACCTGTGTATGGCAGCAGTTGGCCTATTCTATCCCAGTTCTTTTAACCATGCTCTGCAGTCATATTTAACTGTGAGGGCACAGCATGGATCCTCAGGTAGGGTGGGACCAAATAATGGATTAGGCCACTGAGACTATTCTAGCTTAGGAACAGAGATACCTATGTGTATATTAGTCCCAGTAATCAATGCCATTAATTGGTTGTGCCTTGCCTAGGTATCATACTGGCGGACTATGCACATTTACAAGAAACCACATAACAATTCTGAACAACCAAGTTGGTAGTAGGGATACATCAAACATCGAATGTACAAACTATCACATTTTGGCTGTGCTCTGTGACCATAAGTGGTGAGGTACAATCGTCTAGATTAGTCTCAAAGTGTGTTCCAAAAATAATGAAGTTAAAGAATTTAACAGCATACGTTAAATTACAGTAGGTCTTCAGGGAAACTGATTTGTGCAGCTGAAAACCAAAAAAGCTTTGCAATTGCTCTCACTTCATTGGGGGCAGAATTAGACAGAATCTTGCAAAATTAGATCTTTAAGAAAGAGGATTGTGTGCCTTACTAGGAGATGTTTTCACTTTCCTGTGTCATCTTTATGGTGTTTTCTAAATCCAAGACTTCTAAATATACAAGTATATACAAGTAGATTTAAAATGAGTTTCTAAAGAGATACCTACTCTAATTAGGGATATTAAGTAGTGGTTAATAAGCTAACTGAGTAGTTAGGAATTTCCATTGAATACTTGATTAGTCGATAAGGAGGATAGCTCCCTGGGGTGGCACAAGCTGGGACTGAGCAGGAGGGACTCAGTGTGAGCTGGGACAGCTGATTCCCGGCTCGCATCCAGTCCCCTGCTGCACTTGAGCCTTTTAAATGTATTAAATGTATTAATGTATTCCAGCTCTTAATACATTTAAAAGGCTAAAACACATCGAGGCGAGGGGCACACTACATGAACGGGACAGCTGATGCCCGTCTGTGCACCATCCTTTTAAATGTATTAAGCGCCAATAGTCTCTTAATACATTTAAAAGACAGAGCCGCAGCAGGTTAGTTCCTGGGCCAGAAGCTAACCCTGCTGCAGCTCCCCTGCTTATCAGCTAGTCAATGGAAAATCCATTGACTAGTCCATTAGTTGATTAAGCTAAATTTGACATCCCTATCCTATATACCCATTGAGCAAAGTTCAAAAAGCATTATAAGAACTTAACTTGGAAGGCAGTGCAGAAGACTATATAATTTTATACAGTATCTGTGATTAGGATATTTTTAGATATTTGAGAGATATGAATTTTCTCTTCAGTATTTAATTTTGTGGCATTACTTTAAATTAATGTGATTACATTAATCTTTAATTTCTGCCAGGTTACAGTTCCTCTGAGTCACCTCATCAATGCCTTCCATTCACCAAAAACCTCAGCTACTTCTGTCAGTACAGCATCTATTCAGCCTCTACAGAGGGATACAGCCCCAGAACATGATGTTCAAAGCAGTGAGGTAATAAGAATTTTGGAAAGACTAAGGATTATATGTATATTTAAATAAGGCCTGATGATGTATCATTTAAAATATTGTAAGATTTGCTATCTTACAGCTAGTGTGATATGTTTGATGTAAATATTCTGTGGATTCCATGTATTAGAATAAGAGACCATACTTTAAAGAAATTATTTTTAAATGCCACCATGTTTTTGTATAATGAAAAATGTGTAGTTTATTTTTATATATGGCCATTGAGGTTATGCTTATTACTGTTCTAGCTAGGTGCTGTAATTAGAAGTAGGGACTTAACTTGATAACTGTTTGAATGGTTAACCAATAAGCTTGGGCTTACTGATTACCATGAATAGTTATATGCAGGCTCCCGCCCAACTCCTGGGAAGCCAGATACCGCTTTGTGCTGCTAGCTCTGTAGCAGAGCCAGCAGCACGTAGTGGCAGTTGGCTCCCTTGGAGTAGCACAGGAGCAAGCTAAGGATGTAAAAGACTAGTCGACTATCTGATAAGCATTTACTTATTGGATAGTATTTTGACTAGTTGATATCTCCCCTCTCCCCCTCTTCGCTGCTTCTATGGATCAGCTGTGCAGCGGCTGCCCCTTTAAAATGCTGCCTGTGCGCCTTTCAAAGGAGCAGCCGTGTAGCCTGGGGTCAGCTGATCAGCTGTGTGGCAGCTTCCCCCTTGAAACTGCCTCCTCTGCCCGTTTTAAAGGGGAACTGGGGACTCCCCAGCTGACCCCGGTTCTGCGCAGCACTTCCCAGGAACCCAGGGTCAGCTGGGGACTCCCCAACTGATCCTAGGTTCAGGAGAAATGCCATGGGGAGCCTGGGGTCAGCTGGGGAGTCCCCAGTTGACCCCGGGCTCCTAGCGGCGTGCTGTGTAACATGGAGCCCGGGGTCAGCAGGGGACTGAGTCCTCCACTGTTCCTGGTCTCCATGGCTTTGAAACACACAAGAACTCCTGCTGGAGACTCTTGTGCATTTCAAAGCAGGCACTCTGCGTGCAGCCAGGAGTCAGCAGGACTTCCCGCTGGCCTCGGGCTGTACACAGAGTTCCACATTCCTCCTTCAAAATGTACAAGAGCCCAATCAGAGGCTCTTGTACATTTCAAAGGATGAATGCGGAAGTGCCTATTAACTAGTCAATTAACCACATTTTAACATCCTTAGAGCAGGTCTGGGAACCATATGTGTCAGGAGCCGACTTGAAAGCCGGCTTCAGGTGCACAACAGCTCCTGGGGAGCTGGCTGCTACGTTGTGCTGTTGCCTATGATACAGAGGCAGCAGTGCAGGATGGCAGTTGGCTGCCTGGGAACGGGACTGCAGGCAGGAGCCAGTGTGCTTTAAGAGCTGGCTTAAAAGCTGACTTCCAGCATGCACGGGTCCTGGGAGCTGGCTGCTGTGCTGTGCTGTGGGAGTATATAACCACTGAAATTTCCAGTAGTTACATGGTTACCCAGTTACCTGCTTTTTTAACGTCCCTAAAAGCAGACAAATTTTAATAAGTGATCAGCATTTAAAAAATGTGAAATGGATAAACATTCTTATCTGGAACCTCCTTCCTGTTCTTGTCCACTGTGCTTTCTCTCTTCTCTATTAAGTCATTATAACACTTTCTGTGATGCCTGCAAACCTCTAGTCCTCTCTTCAAAGTAATATTGACAAAATCTAGAATAAGAACATAGAATCAGCAATACAGATATCACAAAGGGTAAAACTCTGAAAAGTGGCAAAGTCTCATTGTTCATAACATCTTGTCCATGTACCATAGTATAAATTTAGGACTATGTACATTGTACAATGCCCATCATCAGGGCTCGACAAACAATGTAATCTACTCACCTGGAAGAGCCAGCGCAGAGTGATCTGCGCATGCACAGAATGCAGAACTGCGCGGCTGGCGAGCAGGGCCCACCGCCGTTTGGCGAGCCTTGCCCATCATGGTGCCCACTTATGTCAGTAGGAAGCTTGTAAGGAAACAATGTAATCTGAATGGAGTAACTAAACATTGACTTGTTTATCTTTTGTTCGATGCATCGTTCCCATCTGTCACTCAGACATCTACTCTTTTTTAATCCCACTCTTATTTTTGTCCCTTTTCTCTTCTTTCTTCCTCCTCTGTTTCTTTCCTGCTTTCCCTCTTGTGAGTTTCCTGTGTTCTCTACATTCATTTCCTTGCAGCAACTCCTACTTCTCCATGTAATGGGTTTCAGTCCTGCTCCCTTTCTGCTTACTAAAACTATCAATGATTAAATAGTTAACATGAACACTAAAATAGGCTTTAGAGTTGATGGCCCAATTGAAAGAGAAAGAGTTCTTACTACTTTAAAAATCTGATAGTTGAAGCTCTACCGTTTCTTAGCAGAGGTTTTTTTCCTGGGTGATCTGATGTTGCTAAATATTTGATTACTTCTGTTATTGCTTTACAGCCTGTGCTGAATCTGAGAGACCTGGGATTTTCTGACTTGAAAGCTAGCCAGCTCGATGAACTAATGAACAGGTTGCTTCCTGGCTATTCTACAGAAAACAAAATCTCTTCTCAGTGGCATACATCCTATATCTCTGCACAGTCCTTCTTTGAAAATAAACATGGTATGTTTCGAGGTGATATGTGTGACGGTGTGTTGGGGGTCCCCCGTCTCCTGCACCCCAAAATGGCACAAACAGACTGCACCAGCCGGTGGAATAGAGGAAGTTTATTGCCTCTCTAGGATACAGCACAGATGTAATCTGGTCACAGAGCTGGGCTAGGATGCCTCAGGCCCCCTTGAGATGGGGGAGACTGGGCCCCTAAACTCCAGCCCCTTTCCCTAGGCTGTCTCCTCCATGCTCCCAGACAGCCAGCAACTAACTAACTCTCTTCCAGCCCTGCCCCCCAGCCAGGGCAGCATTCCACCTTCCTTTGTTCCTCTCCATGGGGGGTGTCTGGCCACTGGTTTGCATAGTGACTCATCCTGTTTTGCTGGGTCGTGGTACCCACGGCAGCCAGTGGGGGTTACCCCAGAGCCAGCAGCATAGAAACCAGCCAGGTACCCCCACTACGTCACAATATGCCAATATTATCACCCCCCCAAAAAATAAAAACAGGATTAGTGAAACCTATCACACTTAAATTTTCAATTTGAAACAATAGCTAATTATTTTATACAATTCCTTACATTGTGGTTTGAAACAAACTGTTGGCGTTGCCCATTAGAAGAGAACAATAAGAATATCTGTATCATATTTGCTGTACAGACCATTTGTAGAGTTTTCTTTTGAATTTGTTGTACATTTTGTAGTGTATTTCCAGTCATACTCAGTGTTCCAATCAGATTGTGAGACTTAGTATCCGATTTTATGAACTTGATACTGATGGAAATACAGCCCTCTTATCTGATGCCTGGTCTGAGCTGCTAGTTTCAGTTACCAGTTATTTTCTCCTTCCAGTCACGAATCTAAGTGTAACTACCAGTGTATCTGTCTTTGAATTTGATGTCAGTCTAGATCAGGGATGGGCAATAATTTTTAATGTGGGGGGGGAGGACACACTCCCAAGATTTTGGCAAGTGGTCAAGGGCCATACTTATTTGGAGGGAGTATGGGGTTCTTGGACAGAGGTTGGGTACAGAAGGGAGCTAGGGTAGGAGCCTGGGGTGCAGGAGAGGATTCTGGCCGGGTGAGGGGCTCTAGGTGGGAGTTGTGACCTAGGAGAAGGGGGTGCAGATGGTTTGGGTGGTGGCCTAGGACAGGTACTTGGGGAAAGGGGGTGAGATGCCAGAGAGGGGATCTGGCTGGGAAGCACTTATTTAGGTGGCTCCCAGCCAGGAGTCCTGCAGGAACTTGAGGCAGTGTGTTTGCTATAGGCCCAGGCTGGTCAGTGAGGGAAGGGGAGGCGAGGGAGGGAGGGAAGTTTCACATGTTGCCCCTGACCCCAGCAATGTTTCTGTGTTCCTGTTGGTTAGAAATTGCCAATGAGAGCAGAGATTTTGTTGGGGGCGGGGCAGGATGCAGAGCCTCTCTTCTTTGTTCCCAGTGTCCAGAGCAGCCAGCTTCTTAAAGCATGAGCTGTTCTGTGCATTAGGATTCTGACAAGGTGGCTGTGGGCCGGATTCATGGCTTGGCAGGTTGGATCCGGCCCACTAGCCACTTCTTGCCCACGTCTGGTCTAGATAAAGGCCCTCCCTTTTAGTCTGAAGGACTTTTCAGCATTTAAAATATAGCAGATAAGGATTTAAAAGGTTTTTTAAAAGTAACAGTATAACTGTTAAAAAACCCGAGTGATTACAGCTCGCAGTGCAGCTGGCTCTGGGAGCTGGCCAATATTTAATTCATTTAAATATTTTTTCTGTAATGCCTACAAACCTGTAGCCCTGTCTTCAAAGTAATGTTATCAAAAATGGAAATCATGCTTATGATGTTGGACTGTTTTTTCTAGGCTTCATGGATGTATTTAGTGCTTTGCGCTCCTCTTACTTGTATAGACAACATCCTAGTCCCCTCCAGAGTTTGTGCTCAGACCTTCAGCGCTGGCCAGGTAAGAATCAAGGAATTGTACTTGTTTTTAACTTATATAATGTGTTTTTCCTCTGGGAAATTCTACAGTAAAGGGGGTATTCAGCACATTTTGGCAGACTTACTGGAATTTAGTTCTTTGCATTTTAAAAAGTCATCTTAAGTGCCCTACAGTCTTGAAAGATTTTGGGCTAGTAAATCTGAAGAGATCTGTAGGCAATCAACATGGTTTCTTGGTAATGTCAGTAAGTTATCATTAGTAGATCTTGCTTTAAGGTGTGAAATTAAGTGAGGTTGGTGAAGGAGTATGTTTGTCCCTTCATCTTTTGAGTCAAATAAGTAAATTCAATCTGACATCCGTACTAGTGAGCTTTAAAGTGAGAATAGCATCACTCTCCTTTGATTTTATATAAGATTGTTGTCCATTTTAATATGCATGTGGAGGGGATTCAGAAGAACTTCAGTACTAAATGGGAAACTTGAGATGCAAGAGTTTTTGTTGAAGTGAGTTTAATAATTTAAAGGCTCAAATGAAACCTTAAGACTAATTGAAATCACTGGTGTTTTACTCTTGTCACCTAGCATTTTTTAGTATAGTTGCCTATATATATTATTGTATAAATATTAATAAAGTGTCATTTATAAGACACTTTGGAGAAATAAGATGGAGGAAGACTCTACAAAAATTATGAAATCTTGATTTGATAAACCTTATTCCTTCTCTTCTCTAAGGAAACATACAGTAATTCCTCATTTAACACATGCCCACTTAACATGTTTTCATGATAGCACGATTTCTTTTTTAGGGAACTTTTTTTTTGAATTACATGACTGTCGTCCCCGGAATAACACGATTTCCCCAGCCGGCCTGTTGCCAGCAGCTGCACAGGGCTTCCCCCACCTCCCTGCAAAGCAGCGGAAGGTTTGCTGCTGGCCGCGCTGTTCCCCGGCGACCCTCCTTTGTCAGACACAGCGCGGGTCCCGGCAGACCAGTCACAGGGGCATACTCCCAACCCAATCTCCCTCCCCTTCCACAGAGCCAAACACCTCCTCTCTCTGCTGTAACCCAGTCCCCTTTCTCCCCCAACCTTATGTCCTGGTCCCAGCAGACACCACCACTTGAAAAGCAACCCCCACCTTTTCTGTTACTTTCAATGGGAAAATTGACCCCGCATAACACATTTTCACTTAACATGATAATTTTCTGAAACATATCTATAGCGTTAAATGAGGAATTACTGTATTAAAGGAAAGTGCGTTTGTTTAAGTTTTCATACAGTCTCGGGGTTTTAAGACTTTGAAATCAAGAGCAAGACGTCTGCAGTCAACATCTGAACGATTTGCAGAAACAGAAAATGTATCCCCTTCATTTGTAAAGGCAAGTAAAAAGAGCTACATTTTGAGGTCATGATTACTGTGAAGAAATTTAATACTTAAGTCATGACACTACATTACTGAATAATCAATAATGTTCTCAATTTTTGATCGGAGAATCTTCTTAGATCTTAAATTAAAGGGATTCTACCTGAAAGGATTCTATTTCCCCCTCCTTAATCCTGCACCCAGGAGTTGATTTATTTATTGCTGTTATTAGGATTCCAAAATCACTAATTCTTGTAAAGATATAAGGTGGAAAACCTAAAAGAGTACATTTTTAATTTTAAAAAATCATTCTTCTAACTTACTTTTGTAAGTTATTTCAAAAGTAATTTTGGAGACCAGTGAAGCACTTATAAACAGAACTTCAGTGAGTGGTTTAACTTCTAACATGACTGCTATTTTAAGAATAGCTGCTTTGGTGACTGATGTTCTTTTAATGTTGTAGCATATTGATATGAACCGGAGGTAGCTTTGACCCAGAAAGACAACTTGCAGAAATCTAATGCAGTAAATCCAATGACCTAGATCTTGGAGTAGCCAGAAAATGTTATTGGAATAGCTATTCGGTCATGTATGCCCCATACAATAGAACCTCAGTTACAAATACGAGAGTTACAAAATGACAGGTCAACCTCATTTGGAATGAGAAGTATACAGTCAGGCAGCAGACACACACAAAACAAAACAAAAGTATCCCCCCTCCCCACAATGCTGTGTTAAATGTAAACTGCTGAAACAACAAAGAAAGGAAAATAGATTTGGCAAGGTATGGAAACTTTGTGCTTGTTTCATTTAAATTAAGACGGTTAAAAGCAACATTTTTCTTCTGCATAGTTAAGTTTCAAAGCTGTGTTGCTAATGTTCAATTGTAAACTTTTGAAAGAAGAACAATAACCTTTTTCACAATAACATTCCCAAGATGTTTGTAACTTTGAGGTTCTATTTTATAACATTGTATACACTGAAAACAATATTACTAGTGTTCGGACAGTTTCTTCCTGAAAAACTTACAGATAGGTCAGGAACCCAATTCACTATTATTCTTGCTCGGCATAAAAATTGGTTCGATATAAAAATGAATACGAAGTAATATGAGTATGCAATGTATGTTTAGGGACTCCTTTTGAGAGACAGAGGATCTGATGTTGAAAGCTTAGAAAAGCTAATGAAAACAAAAAATGTACCTGAAGCTCATCAAGATGCATTTAAAACTGGTTTTGCTGAGGGCTTTTTGAAAGCACAGGCTCTTACGCAAAGAACAAATGGTAAGTTGCTTTAACTTAATACCATCACATTTTGTTGTTTGGAAAGTAGTTTATTTCATCATCTTTAAAATATTTTTGTTTCTTTTACAGATTCCTTAAGACGAACACGTCTTTTTCTCCTTGTGTTATTACTGCTTGGTATTTATGGCTTGTCAAAAACCCCATTTTTATCTGGTAAAGGCTCCTTTTCTGATACTGGTTTGTTAACTTTTCATTCCTTTTAACCTTTCACTTTATTCACTTTCTTTTTATGCAACCTGAACATTAAGTAGAATGTGTATTGTAGTTGTGACTATTTAAAGGTAAAGTTTCACAATATCAAAGAAATTTAGGTAATACAGGCAACCCCTGACTTACGACTGCCCGACTCACGATCCCCCACATTTACAACCATTTTTTTCATGCAAGATAGCTCCTAAAAAACCCCCAATATATGTAGCAGCTCGCATTTACTAGGGCGTATGACAGACTCTACGCATCATGGAAATGCCAAAACAGGAAATGCACAAGGTCAGTCAGACTTGCCAGTCTGCAGCTGCTGCTTGAACTGCATCTCTACCACATCAGTCTTCACTTTTTAGTTATTTTTGTGCATTATTTGAACTATTTAGTTTAGTTTTTCTCCATTTCCGTAGTCAATTTTGGTATTTTTAGGATATGAAATGGGTTTCCAGGAATAGAAACACCATTTATAACATTACGCCTATGGGAAATAAGTGTTCGACTTACTACGGCTCGACTTATGACTGTTCTCCAGGAACTAATTAGGTTGTAAATGCAGGGGTTGCCTGTATTACCCAGGGTACAGTATGGACCAACAAACAGCTGTGTAAGTGCAGGGGTCGCCTGTATTTATTGCTTTTGCACTTACCGTGTGAAAAGGTAATAGTGCAAATTTGTGAAATAATTGTTTTTCTTATTATGATACTTTGTCAGTTCTTGGCTTTCTTGATTTAAAAACTATTGAAAATAAGGGTGCAGGAAGGAGAATTAACCAGATTGTTTACAGAACGAGTAAATGTGACCCAGAATTTAAGTAATCTGTTCTCATTCAGGTCAGTAGTGAGAAAAGGACTTCTTACCATTTGGTGGCTCTCATGTCATCTCACCTAGAGTCTAGTGATCAGGAGCTTATATGTCCAAAAGCACCCTCAAATTTATACTTGTTGGCTATCTCATATGAATAGCCAAAGGCTGAATATGTTGATATTGGACTACAGTTCTATGCTTAAGGGTGGTCCTCTGGGACATAGGTGAGATTGTTGAGGCACTGTGGAGAAGTCTGTACAGCCGTGGTCACCAACAGGTCGATCGCGAGCTACTGGTCGATCTCGAGGCCTCGACCAGTAGCTCGCGAGGCGTCCTGTCCGCCTTGCCCCCATTTCCCTCCGACCCCCCAGAAGCCCCACTACTTACCTCAAGAGGTAGTGTCAGATTTAGAAGTCCCGCGGCTTAGCGCCACTTCCGGCAATGCCAGAAGTGCGCTAGCTGCTCTGCCGGAAGTGAGGAGGCGCGCAGAGGGTTTCCGGCAGGCGCGGGGGGTTGGCCCTGGGGCAGGTTTTTCGCGCGGGGCTTTCCTGCACGGGGGTGGGGCGGCGGTGCTGGCTGCGGGGCAGGCGCATGCGCGGCTTCCCTGCGCGGGTGGGAGGGGCGGCTCCCTGGGCAGGCGCGCGTGCGCAGGGCTTCCCTTCAGGGGAGGGGGGGGCTGCCCCTGGGCAGGCATGCGCACGCGCGGGGCTTCCCTGTGTGCGGGGGGAGGGGGGGAGTAGGGGTTGGCCTCGGGGCGTGCGCTGGTTTCCCTGGGGTGGGGGTGGGAGTATGCTGGGAGAAGGGAGATGCAGGGGACTCTCTGCGTCCACTGGCACCCCACTCCCCAGCCCCCACTCCCGAGTCACAGAATGCTGTCCCCACTAGCACCCTGTCCTCTACCCTCCCCGTTCCCTCTCCCCTGCCCCCAGCTGCAGTACTCTGTCCCCACAAAATGTATAATTATAAATGCTTCATTTTAGATTTAAATAGCATGAATACAAAACAGACCATTTATTTCATAACTATAATCACGTGATTTTAATTGTATGTATCGCATAATTTAAAAATAAACTGTTGATCAGAGTGTGTAAGTGAGGGCTGGGGATAGCAAGTGATGGACAGGAGAATAGAGAGGGCGGGGCTTCAAGGAAGGGGCGGGGTGGTAGATCTTCGCCTGTTCTGAGATTTAAAAAGTGATCTTGGGTGTAAAAAGGTTGGAGACCACTGCTGTACAGTTATCCGTGTGTCTGTGTGTTTGATCCAAGGGGAGAGGTTAATCTCTCATATTGAATTCACTTCATATAGCTAGTAAATATATGTGGGGAAAAAACTAAACCTTAATTGGTCTACAAAATGAATCTATTAAAATATTCTATCTGGACACTTGAAAATTGAAACATTGCTTTTAATAAAAGTTATATGGATGACACAACACAACAAAGACAGATTAAATGCATATCCATTAAAATATATGTAGTCTTGATATTAAATGGCATCTTGTAAACATAAACTGAAACACTCCCCACTTCTGATTTGCCTGTAGTACGCTTTCGGACAACGTCTGGGCTAGATGCAGCAGTCGATCCTATTCAGATGAAAAATGTCACCTTTGAACACGTTAAAGGAGTAAGTTCAAAAAATTAGCTTTGCGTGGATTACTTGTTACCAAACTGAAAACATGAAAATCTATGGTTTATAGAATAATAAAATTGTTTTGCACTGAGGATAAATGATAAACCTAGAAAAGCAAGGAATTGAAGACCAGCATGGCATTTTTAAATTGTCCTATAGTTAGTAGAAAGTCAACAAGGTTTTAGAGGCCTAAGTAGCTGCCAACTGATTTTTGTTTTCTATAGGCAGAGTGATTGAGGGGAGGAGGCAGTCCATGAAATGTGTTCTATCTTCCTGGTACAAAGTAGCCAAGCATAAGTATACGATGAGTGACAGGTCTGCACCCACAAGCTATAAGAGTGCTTAAGTGACACGCAGTCACTACCCAAAGCTACTGCTAAGAAGTCAGAATCGGAATGCATTTGTTTCTGATTTCCCTAACGACTTAATAGGAAGCATTTTCAATGGCTCATTATTTACCTGTGCTAGAAATTCCTATTGCATCTCTACTGCAAAAGTAATTTTTGATAGTCTCATTAGAGAGAACTTTGGCATTGTCTTCAGTAATACTTTGCTTTGTCATGGGATATGGTGGTTTTAATTTTTTGTATGGTAAGAACATTATAAAATATTTAACTTGCTTCTTGAAGCATTGACTACACTCCATTTAATGCATTTTTCCGATCCATTGTTTTGCTTCATTTTTATGTGAGCTGTTGCTGCAATCTGAACATACCTGCTCAGTGCCTAGCATAGATTACTTCCACAATTTTTGTCCACAGTTACAGTGAACCCTCGTTTATCGCGGTAGATAGGTTCCAAACCCGACCGCGATAGATGAAAATCCGCGAAGTAGAAGTAGGATCCTCAAAGCCTCGGGGGAAGCCGGCGGGGGGCATCCCAGGCGCGCCTGGGCTGCTCCCCCGCCGGAGCCCCTCCGCGGCTTTCCCCGGAGGCTTTGAAAGCCGCGGAGGGGCTCCGGCGGGGGAGCAGCCCAGGCGCGCCTGGGATGCCCCCCCGCCGGCTTCCCCGGAGGCTTTGAAAGCCGCGGAGGGGCTCCGGCGGGGGAGCAGCCCAGGCGCGCCTGGGATGCCCCCCCGCCGGCTTCCCCGGAGGCTTTGAAAGCCGCGGAGGGGCTCCGGCGGGGGAGCAGCCCAGGCGCGCCTGGGATGCCCCCCCGCCGGCTTCCCCGGAGGCTTTGAAAGCCGCGGAGGGGCTCCGGCGGGGGAGCAGCCCAGGCGCGCCTGGGATGCCCCCCCGCCGGCTTCCCCGGAGGCTTTGAAAGCCGCGGAGGGGCTCCGGCGGGGGAGCAGCCCAGGCGCGCCTGGGATGCCCCCCCGCCGGCTTCCCCGGAGGCTTTGAAAGCCGCGGAGGGGCTCCGGCGGGGGAGCAGCCCAGGCGCGCCTGGGATGCCCCCCCGCCGGCTTCCCCGGAGGCTTTGAAAGCCGCGGAGGGGCTCCGGCGGGGGAGCAGCCCAGGCGCGCCTGGGATGCCCCCCCGCCGGCTTCCCCGGAGGCTTTGAAAGCCGCGGAGGGGCTCCGGCGGGGGAGCAGCCCAGGCGCGCCTGGGATGCCCCCCCGCCGGCTTCCCCGGAGGCTTTGAAAGCCGCGGAGGGGCTCCGGCGGGGGAGCAGCCCAGGCGCGCCTGGGATGCCCCCCCGCCGGCTTCCCCGGAGGCTTTGAAAGCCGCGGAGGGGCTCCGGCGGGGGAGCAGCCCAGGCGCGCCTGGGATGCCCCCCCGCCGGCTTCCCCGGAGGCTTTGAAAGCCGCGGAGGGGCTCCGGCGGGGGAGCAGCCCAGGCGCGCCTGGGATGCCCCCCCGCCGGCTTCCCCGGAGGCTTTGAAAGCCGCGGAGGGGCTCCGGCGGGGGAGCAGCCCAGGCGCGCCTGGGATGCCCCCCCGCCGGCTTCCCCGGAGGCTTTTTAAAGTTTTGGTAACCGCTACTTCGCGGTTCGACCATCGCGGATTCACGTATATACATAATGTAATGAAAAAAGTCCGCGAAGTCGTGAATCCGCGATAGTCGAACCGCGAAGTAGCGAGGGTTCACTGTATGTGTAACTGTATCAAAATAACTGCAGTCGTTTATAACTATCACATTTCCTTGCATATTTTAATGTGTAGGTGGAAGAAGCTAAGCAGGAATTGCAGGAAGTTGTAGAATTCTTGAAAAACCCTCAGAAATTTACTGTCCTAGGAGGCAAACTTCCAAAAGGTCAGAACTTCATCTAAAATATATAATATTTTAAGAATGTTACTTCAGTAGTAAAAATTGGAACTTAACATGGGTAGATGTGTTTTGTCTGTCACTTGTAACTCTGAAATTTTTTTTGATCATATCAGACATTTGTGCTCATTGAGGCGTAAATCTGTAGTATGTTTTATAGCTTACTAGAAGGAAGACTTATTCAGCATTGCCTGGGAGTATTGGGGATCTTGCTGTCCTGCTGCCAGCTTCTGTCTGGGGCACAGGCCTCTCACCCACTTCTGCCTGGGCCAAAAGCCTCATCTACATGCCTCTGTCGCCAGAGGCACGTAGTCTAGACGTAGCCATATACTGATGAATGACCGGGCGGAGGGACGGGCGGGAAGAGCCGCAAAAGCGCCAGCTCTGGTGAGCAGCCAGAGGCATATAGATGTCGTCAGAGGCATATAGATGAGGCTACCAGGCATAGGAAAATGAAGCGGCGATTTAAATAATCGCCGCTTCAAACAGCTGATCAGCTGTTTGTCGGCTCAGCGCTGTAGTCTGGACACGCGGGTGTCAACATCAAAGGCATTTGTCGACCACCCAGGTATGCCTCCTGGGATGAGGTTTACTTGGGTGGTCGACAAATGCCTTTGATGTCGACACCCGTGCGTCCAGACTACAGCGCTGAGCCGACAAACAGCTGATCAGCTGTTTGTCAGCTCAGCGCGGCAGCCATGTAAATTTAAACGAAGCAGCGATTATTTAAATCGCCGCTTCATTTTCCTATGCCTGGTAGCCTCATCTACATGCCTCTGTCGCCAGAGGCATGTAGTCTAGACGTAGCCTATGTCTCCTCCGTGCTTGCTGCTCCCCTGTGGTTATTTGTGAGTCTAACTGTCCCTGCTAATATACCCTCTCACTTTCCATGTGATGTGAAACAGATACATTCCATCCACATCCCATTGTCCTGGCACAACCAAATCCTGGCCTTTCTTTAATTTATGCTAAGAGGAAGCTGCATATCAAATCTGATGGGCCTAGCTCTTACTGTTTAGGAGGAGTTCTTGAACAAATGGGCTCACAGATGGACAGACACAGAGATGTACAAACTCTAAAATATATTGTAGAAAAATCCACCTGAGTTAATACAAGAAACTTAATATGTTTAAAAGAGGCAATGTTTATGCTATTCTAACTTCAAAAGGTCTCTGCCACATTTACTGAAACTCCCCCAGAACTCTTATATTTTCTCTCAGTCCAAATTTGGGAAACAAGAAATTTGGGAGGTTAGGCTGTCTGATTTAAAAAAAAAAAAAAAAAAAAAAAAAGTTCAGAAAATGAGTGGGCTAGAATGGAATGGTTCTTTACATCTTAAAATCTAGTCTTTTACAAAATTGAACAGTTGTTGAAAATGGCTGGCTTCTTGTTCATGACAACAGAAAATGTTTTAGACTGGACACAGTGGTTACCACCATTTCCGTAAGTACGATTAATACTTGATGGAACTTGTCTAGAGTTAGACTACTACTAAATCTTAATGCTATAAAATGGTCTTGCCATGTCTGTGCTACCACTCAAACTGTTTTCAGTAACAGTTTAGGAGGACTTATAACTGAAACCCACTTGCAACTATGGTTCAATTGTCTAATGTACATTGTCCTTCAGTTTATGGAATTTTTCTCTCTCACACAGAGCAAGACTCTGTTTAGGTCAAATTATTTTCATCTAACTTTTGAAATGGTTATAATTATACATTTTAAACAATTATATTTGTTTTTCTCTTTAATTCTTTTAGACAGGCTTTGAATCATCTGTGAAGTTTAAATGAGTCATCAGTGTTTCCTCTGTTTTCCATTCTTGATCAGAATAAATTTTCTTCTGTTCACCAATGTGAAAGTGATATGCAACACATCATCTTCTTATTGGTGCACATAACAAAATTCATGTGGTGTGAGTGGGGCCAAGGAGTCTGGGGCAGTGTGTTGGAGGGTACTCAGTGTTGGGTGCTGGAGTGGGAGGGCTCTGTCTAGGGGAGCGAGCTCTAGGATGGAGGTCTCAGCTGGGCAGAGGGTTGGGGTGCAAGGGTTCTGACTGGGGCTCTGGGGTGGAGTTGGGGACGAGGGATTTGGGGTGCAGGAGGAGGTACAAACTCTGGGCTGGGAGTATGGGCTTTGGGGTGGGGCTGGGATGAGGGCTTTGGAGTGCAGGAGGGGGCTCAAAGCTGGGGGGAGGGCTCAAAATGGGGTAGGGGGTTAGGGCTTGGGCTTATCAGGGCAGCTTCCTGTTGGGGTCAGCAGGGAGTGGCACAACTCTGCCCATTGCAGCAGTTTTGTGCTGGGGCCAGCAGGGAGGGGTTCCTGTTCACCGGCTCTGGCAGCTTCAGGGCTTGGGAGAAGAGCTCTTTTCCCCATTGCAGCCCTGTCCCCTTTATGGGGCTTATTGGGAAGCTGTGTGGCTGCACACCCTAGAGGGAACTCAGTCTCATTGATGCACACTACTTTATAGAGAGCATATCATTGATTATCTAACTATATATTTTAGAAATGTGATTCTGTCTGTCCATCTGTGTGTGAGCTTGTTTGTTCAAGAGCTTCTGCTAAACGGTAAGAGGTAGGGCCACCAAATTTGGTGTGAAGCCTCCTCTTACCATAACTTCAAGCAAAGTCAGGGTTTGCTTATACCAGAACAATGGGATGTGCACGGAATGTGGGGGGGTTTTTTCTTATAAAACAGAAGGGGAGTAATATGATAGTAGGGACAGTATACTCACACATGACCTGGGCAACAAGCAGAGAGATAGGAATGATCACAGGGAGGGCAGCAAGCACCCAGTGAGCAGCTGCTGGCTGGTAGAACCTACGACTCCAGCCAGCTCTGGGGAGCACCACCGCAACCTTGGGATTGCCCCGGACCAGCAGGTGGCCTGCACGACTCTCCTCCTTGGACCCATGCTGGCTCCCGCAACCTCCTGGAGGCCAGGGTGTGTGCCTCTCCCTCCCCAGGACAGCCCTGGGAGGAAGCAAGTGACCATAGTGCACCTGAAGAGAAGCTGGAGGGTAGGGTGCACAGTCCCCTCCCTGCCCGCCCAGAGCTGGCTTCCGGGAGAAACTGGCGGGTAGGATGTGCTTATTTCCTTCTCCCTCTGCCCCAAGCTGGCTCTGGGAGAAGCTGGCAGACAGGGTGCACAGCCCTAGGGAGAAGCCAGCAGCCACTCCACCCTCCATCCCTTCCTTGACCTTGCCTTCCTTTCAACCCCTTGTCCAGACGCCTGCAATCTCTATCTCCTGCCCTGAGTCCCTCTGTACCTCCTCAACCCTGTCTCCCACACTGCCCCACATCCCGTTAATAATTTAACCAATCACAGTACCATGATATTAACCTAGATTGTTATAAACTGGGTATATTCCCACATGTAAGGAAAGGAAGCACTGTTGAAGGAATCTAACATAGCTATTTAGAAAAAATTGGAATTATCAAAAAGTTGACATTGGTAGAATTTCAGTAATAGTAGTGTATATGGTAGTATCTAGATTTTATTTGGCAATATGCTTCTTTTAAAATTTAAGGATCTGTTGTTTCCATGCTTCAAATATGGATCAAATAATAAACCTCATCTGTAAATCTAAGTCCTGCTATGCTGCAATTATGTCAAAATCTTGGTTGAGCAGTGTTTGAAATTGAATAGTAAGATATCATTGAAGCTAGTTGTAAAGTTTTTATAAAAACTTGGAAGGTAAGAGTTACCATATGGCAGAGTTTTGTTTATGGTAATATGCATCTTTCTTCTGTCAGGTATTTTGTTAGTTGGACCACCTGGTACAGGCAAGACCCTTCTTGCCCGAGCTGTGGCTGGTGAAGCCGATGTTCCATTCTATTATGCATCTGGGTCAGAGTTTGATGAAATGTTCGTTGGTGTTGGAGCCAGTCGAATCCGAAATCTGTTCAGTAAGTTAATTTTTGAGTTGAGTTGTTTTCTGTTCCATTAACACTTAAAGTTGACTGTTTGCTAGTGCTATTTAAAAGTGTCAGGAGTACATACGTTAATTGCATTAAATACTGTCTGCTGAAAAGTAGCAGTGTCTAATGGCAAGAAATATACTTCCACTCTGGGCCAGTTTTCCAAAACTAGCAGGATTCGTGAGTGGCCACTAACTAGAAGAACTCCTATCTTTAATTGTCAACATTAATTTATACTATTTCCACCACATTGAATAACTTATCAAAACGTATTTCCACATCTCAGCCTTTCATAGACAAAGGGATACTGTCCACTTAAAATCATAAGTGTTGTCTAGAATATCATTTAGCTGTTGTCACAAGTAGGTCCCAGCATTACTAAACATGACTAGGGCTCCATATCTGTCACAGATTTTGTCACTTTCTGCAACAGTCAGTATGGATGATCATTGGTCCAGCCAAGCGGATGGCCCCTGGGGGTGCCTCTTTCCCCCAGCAGCGATGCCTACACCTATTAGGGATATTAGAGTTTAAATGGTTAACCAATAAGCTGATGCTTATCTGTTTCTGTTACCATTTAAGCTCGGCTAAGGAGCATGGGTGGGAAGCCTGCAGGGCTGGAGTCTGCAGAATTTCCACTGGTTACAGAGTTAATATTTTTTGGACATTTTTTTACTTAGTCATGGGTATTTTTTGTAAAAATCATGGACCAGGTCATGGGGTGTGAATTTTTGTTTATTGCCCATGACCTGTCCGTGACTTTTGCAAAAAATACCCATGACTAAGTATAATACTTAGTAATGAGTAAGGAAGAACTTTTTTTAGTTACTTATAATGTTTTATTTATATTCAAACAAAATGTCAGTCTTCACTTTTGAAAAAACCATGAGGAGTCCTATTGCACCTTAAAGACTAACAGATTTATTTGGGCATACGCTTTGATGGGTAAAAAACACTTTTTTTTTTTTTTTCAGATGGATGGAGTGGAATAGGGAGTTACTTAACAAGTGTAAGATCAGTGTTAACAAGGCCAATTTAGCCAGCTCTGATGGGGCTCACTCCTAGCAGTTGATGGGGAGTGTTGAATACCTAGAGAGAGAAAATTGCCTTTATAGTAAGAACCATTCGGAATTATTATTCAGTCTTATTTTGATCATGTTAAATTTGCAACTCAGCAGCTCTGCTGTTTCTCTTTGCAGTCTGATTTGAAGTTTTTGGTGTTTTTTGTAGAAAGATGGTTACTTTTAAATCCATTATTGAGTGTCCAGGGAGGTTAAATTGTTTCCTAGTGGTTTTTGTGCATTGCCTTCTTTGGTCTGATTTGTGTCCATTTATCCTTTGACACAGAGGATTGGTTGGCTTGGCCAATATACATTGCTGGCACATGACATATATTACATTTGTAGATGTGTGACTAGATGAACACCTGCTGGTGCGGTTAGGTCCAGTGATGGTGTTGCTTCTATAGATATGTAGAGTTGGCAACAGGGCTTGTTGCAGCGATAGGTTCTGAGGTTAGTGTTTTTGTGGTGTGGTGTGGTGGCTTCTGATGACTCCTGCTTTATTTTTGCAGATATTAATTTAACACAGCTACCCCTCTGAGACTAGTCTTCATGTTGACACTTTCCTTATATTTTGTATTACCTTCCTTTTTCTTTTTTCCCTAAAATGAAAGTGCTGTGGTGCAGGTTATGTCTTCCTAAAGGTGTACACAATGCTTAGCACACTGTGGATACTATTGTGCTATAATAAACAATAATTTGACACGAGTTTGTGTGTAGCCAGTTTAATTGTTTTCACAGTATAGTAATGTTCTCCTTTTTGTAACTTACAAAGCAAGAGAAAAAACATGTAGTTTTACCATTTTCTCCACTTTTTAAACAAAGTAGTAAGCAGCTCAGGCACAAGTATAGTATTTGAAATTAAATTCTTTCTTTAACCATTGTGTCTTTAAAAAAGTGAGTAAAATGTGCATAATGGAGAGAGCACTGAACTGGGGCTCAAAAGAGCTAGTTTCTTTTCCCGGCTCTGTCACTGGCCTGCTGGATGATCTTGGTTGAGTCACTTGACCTCTCAGCCCCAGTTTTCCAGTCAGTAAAATGGGGAGAATGAGCCTTCCTTCCCTTGTAAAGTGCTTTGAGATTTGTTGTTGGAAAAATGCTGTGTAAGAGGAAAGTGGCATTACATTTATTAAATTAAGCAGATGTCAACTTGATTGTCCCTTTCGTTACAAAATGTAATTGAAGGTAGAATCTATTTATATACTATTTAATATCTGAATAATCAATTTAATTTAGTTTAATATATTTTTGTCTATCATGAGAGTGGGCTAATTTTGGGAAAATACAAGGCTTTATAAAATTTAAGTTTAATAGAAATGTTCCTCTGTGGTGATTGCCTCGGAGACTAAAAATGAACGGTTGACTTAAGGTGTGCCCTTTTTTCATCTCCATATGTCTGTAGAATTGAAGTAAATATTTTGATAGGCAATATTTTATGGGATTCTTTATTTCTCTCGCTCATCATCAAATTAAGGTCAATACAGTTAATATCTCAACATCCCCTTTCTTATTCACAACAACAGCCTCTGAAAGTGAATTTTATAGAGGCACTAGGAAAATTGGTAAGGCCAAATATTAACTTTTTGCCTTGACAGTTGTCACTTTATTGTAATCACTTTCTGATCTGTAGATGCAAGTTTTCCTGAACAGATGGTATTTAAAAGGAAAATCTAATCTAAAATGCTTAGTACACGTGCACCTGTTTGTGGTCTGAATATTAGATTAGTGGGGAATTTTCTAAGGCAACTATTGCTTTTGAGTGGACAGTATTAATTAATACCTATAATTTTGAAGGTGAAACTTTTGTTATGAGAGCTGTATTATACCTTAAGTTCCTTGATCTTGACAATGTTTTCTGTGTTAATGGGTCACAATTTTATATCTATTTATTAGAATTGTTCATTACTTGATATTTGTGTAAATATGTAACCACTTGAGCACTGGCTCCCACCTGCCACCTCCCCTGCTGCCTTTGAGAGTTGGGGAGGGGCAGACAGGTCTGCAGAGCTGGAATGTGCTGAGAGCTGGCTCTCCACGCATTACAATTGCCTCACTGCCTGATACAGAAGCACCAAGGGGGGAGGTGTGTGTAGTCGATAGGATTAACCAATAACCCCAGGCTTAATCGTGTAGTTAACTACATGTTGACATCCCAACTACTACTTATACTGGAAAAATGCATTTGATATCAAATATGAATTTGTTAATCTGTGTTGATGTGTTTCCCCCAAAGATATTGGTTCATTGACTGAAATAAGTGTAATTCTGGTCACAGTTGGCAAAAATTAAGAATCCTAAAACAGTGGAATAATAGAATAGAAATAATAGAATCCTAAAATAATAGGGAAAAAGTTGGATATAGTTTTTAGATATGGAATACTTTGATTTCAAATGTTCTTAAGCTTGTTTTATTTGGTAGGGGAAGCAAAAGCAAATGCACCCTGTGTTATATTTATTGATGAGTTGGATTCTGTTGGTGGGAAGAGAATTGAATCTCCAATGCATCCTTACTCAAGACAGACTATCAATCAACTTCTTGCTGAAATGGATGGGTAAATATTTTTTCGTTCTTTTTTGATAAGCCAACCTTTTCTATCTAGATAGTTTTAAAATATAGACTGAGATATTGCTTCTCTTAAAGTTGAGATTCGAGACTCTTCAAAATTGAGACTCAGTTAAAAGTTAGATAATTTAAATAATACATATCAATTTTATCAACTCTTTATGCCATCAGGAATAGTAGAGCAGTGATTCTGATGGAAAAAAATGAGGGGCCAGGTTGAAGTAGCAACATAAATGAAATTGCACTTACTTTGGGAGGAAGGAGCTGGATGGAAGGTGTGCTATCTTTAAAATGAAAAAAGAATTAGAGAGAAGGTAGGGGAATTAAGGAGGAGGGGAATAAATCTGAATTGGAGCATTAGCTGGTTTAGTGCCTGTAGAGCACCAACAGAATTTAAAATTACTAGTGAAAGCTTTAGGGGAACTAGTGAGGGAAATGCTACTTTCCCTTTTCAGGGATGAATACTTCCTTCCCCTGTAGCCCCAGGATATACAGGATGTCTCCGCTATAAGTCATCCCAGTATACATCCATTCTGCACTAAAGTTATTGATGCTTGTAGAAACTGATGTGTTATAAGTCCTCCCATTTCTCTGCTCTTAAGTCATGCTCAAAAAACTCCAGTTTGTGCAAATGGGAGTCAGCTGTGGGGGCAAAAAATCCACGCTTTAAGTTGTTTCCCTGTTAAGTCCAAGTTTTTTGCACTTATAGCAAGGACAGCTTATAGTGGCTTAGTAAGTGCCAGAAAGGCTATGTTCATCAGCTTTGCTTAACTTTGTCTTGTTCCTCTGATTCAAACAGATGCATTTGGAAGGTGTTTTCATTGGGATACAGACCTTGAGAAGCAGAACAGTATTTATAGGGTTTAAACCAAATAAAATCCAGGGTGGATTGATTTAAATCCAGACAATTTACATTATTGATTTAAATCACATCTTATATCACCAAGATAAAAAAAAATCATTTGATTTAAATCAAGTTTTCCATGGATACCTTTACACATATTTCTTAAAAAATGGTGCAAATCTGATCACTAAACCATGTTAATTTACAACTCAGCACAGCTTTTTACACTATCTAGGAGGGCATACTTTGTGTAATTTTTTTAGATAGCTTGATTAATTTAGAAAATAGTACACAATACTCTACTTGTGATAACCTGCAGATGCAGCAGCAGTACATTAGGAAAGAGAACTAAATCACATACACACAAACACAATAGCACTTATATTTTATCAGCTCTATTGTAGCTATTACATAAATGTTTCATATTTACAATTGCAGTAGTCTGCTGAGTTGCTGGCAGATGGTTGTCATTTTTTTGTAATTTTCAAATTTTATTAAATCTAACAGATAAGTCCTTAGAACACTAAATGTATGGTGTTATTAAAACTTATACAACTAGCTCTCATCTTTCCCACTCTGATTGTCACTTTGATTCAGAGACTAAAACAGAAATAGAAGTTTTCCTGCTTTTTCAACTCTTAGTTGATTTCTTAGCTTTGAGTGAATAATATCCAATAGGGATGTAAGCGACTAGTTGACTATCCGTTAAGCATTTGCTTATTCGATAGTCAACTAGTGATTCGACTACTTGCTTTCCCCCACCTTGCTGTTTCTATCAGAGAGAGGCAGCAAGGGAGGAAGGAGCAGAATCCGGTGCTGGGGGGAGCCGGTTTAAAAGCCAGTTCCCCCCCCAGCACTGTTTCCGTGGGGCAAAGGGGCAGGAGTGCAATGGGGAACTGGCAGTGCTTCCGCCTTTGAAATGTAGCAAGAGCAGGGCTCTTGTACATTTCACAAACAGAAGCACTGCGGAGAGCTGGGGACTCAATCTCCTGCTGGCCCCATGCTCCTGGTGGCGCTTAAATTAAATTCATGGGGATTGCCTATCTCCTAGAACTGGAAGGGACCTTGAAAGGTCATCGAGTCCAGTCCCCTGTCTTCACAGCAGGACCAAGTACCATCCCTGACAAATTTTTGCCCAAATCCCTAAATGGCCTCTGCAAGGATTGAACTCTCAACCCTGGGTTTAGCAGGCCAATGCTCAAACCACTGAGTTATCCCTCCCTCCCAGTGCTCTTATATATTTCAAAAGCAAGGAGAACGGGACCAGTGCGGAATCCTTGAGTCCCCCGCTATCCGCGCTCTTTGCTGCACTTCCGCCGTTGAAATGTAGCAAGAGTCGACAGGGCTCTTGCTACAATTCAAAGGCGGAGACCCCCTTATCGACTATGCACATTACATCGAATGTGCATTGAATAGTCTATGCACATTACATCGACTATTTTATTACTTGATTAATCTACATTTAACATCCTTAAAACCAAACAATGAAAATATTCTCTGTGCCTGCAGAGGACGCTACTGTTGTGTAAAGTTAGCAACTGAAGGAACAGTTTCAAGGTGCTTTGCTAATGATTTTCCCCAATTCAAGGAAGTGACTTTGTTCACAACATCATCAGTAAATGTACTGATTTAAAGTTTCACTCCAGCTCTGAGTTTTATTATGACTGGCATAACTGAGCAGTGATTTTGAGATGCCCATCCCATGGGTGCAGCAGCATCTTCAGAAGTTAGGCGTCTACCTTTATATCTAGGGTTGGTAATGCCTGCAAGAAAATGAGATGGAGTTAGTGCTTGGTCCAAATTTGCTAGCTTATTGCCTGTAGTTTACGTTCTGGTGAGGTATTTCTTCCATCAATATCTCTTGAAGTGCCTTCCAAATTTTGAGAGCATTAGCAATGCAGCAGCAATTTCTTCTTTGAATGACGTCCCCATAGGTGCTCCACTCCGGTGCGGATTTGAAGGTTTGGTCAAGAACCAGAAAGACATCTCCATTGCTGTCACACCACCAACCAGACAGCTACAGTTCAACCACCGCCTCCAGCCCTTTTTACACTAATGGGTACAAAGCTACACACTGATCCATCCCAAGCTGCATGGCATCCCAAGCTGCATGGCATACCCTCAACATCCACAGAGCACTCGTGTTCTACATAGATTGAACAAAATTATGGAGCATATCCCCCAGACTCTTCTTATCCTTTGCCGAGCATTTCAGTGGCCAAGCAGTCTCCTGCCAGAGGATTTCTAAGTGGATCTCATCATGTATCCCCACATATTACATCATTCATAACAAACAACCACCAGGCACTATCACTGTCCACTCAACCCAGGCCATGGCCTCAATTACTGCCTTTCTAAAAAATGTACCTCAGAAGGACATTTGCAAAGCAGCCACCTGGTCATCTGACCACACATTTGCAAAACACTATACGCTTACCTTGGCCATTACTTCATCTATGGCAGTTGGACAAGCGGTCTTATCTTCAGTGGCAGGGCTCCAACCCTGCCTCCACAACTCGACTACTGCTTTGTAGTCACCCAGAGTTTAGCACCTATGAAGAAATGAGAGTTACTCACCCTGTGCAGTAAGGGGGGTTCTTTGAAATGTGTGTTCCTGTGGGTGCTCCACTACCCTCCCTCCCTCCTCCAGCTTTGAAGCCTTTTGGCCTACTGGTAAGGGTAGAGAAGGAACGGAGCAGGCGGCGCTATGTACGCACCTAACAGACACCAATGGCACGAGGAGGCACCAGAGCTCATGCACGGCGGGGTACTGCTGGAATAATCTCCAGTCGCTGGCATGAGGACGCACTAGTGCCCAGAGTGGAGCACTCACGGGGACAAACATCTCGAAGAACACACATCGCTGAAATGTAAGGTTATGGATATATTGGTATCTATATTCAGTATATTGGACATATCCTTTATATTTTTTTCATCTGGTGTTGGATACTTTGGATGAGATACTTCCATCTGTTTTATCATAAGTCTCTTATGCTTAAATGGGATCCTGAAACAAAATTCAGACATGATTTTGAATAGTTATTCTTCTCAGTTCTTCTCACTCTATTATTCAGTTTCATTTACATTTTTTTCAGCAATATTGCAAATTCAATTTCAAATTACTAAAAAGGCTAAGACCTAGTGCACTTAAAGTGCACTTAATTTTGGAGTAAGCCACATTGAACTCATTGGCACATCTGTTTTTTGAGAAAACAAGTGTAGGATGGAGTTCCCTTGGAAAAGCTGAGTTATGCTGAAGTAAAATAGGGAATAAACATGGCATCATCATTATTGTTTGTGGCCATGATGTTCCAAAATAAGGGGCATGTGTTATGTAATATAAAAACAAAAAAATGACACCCATTGGCAATTGACAACTCTAGAGTTCTCTTACTGCAGCTTTCTATACTGTATACTTGGGTGGTAGTGTCTAAATCTAGTAACTAATCAAAAAAACCCATAAGGATTAATGAAGACTTTTTTTCTAGCAACATCCAACATAGCAAATAACTTGAGTTGATTTGTTAAATCACACTTATACTAAAGGCATAGAGAGAGTCTTGAAGAATGATGCATTACAAATTTAATTATTTGAGTTAATCTCTGTTCGTCTTCTACATCCACATCTTCATCCACAATTTTCTCTCAATAAGCAGTTTTACTTATGATGTTTCATTCTTGCAACTTGGCCCTACATCATCTTCATACAGTGCTTACACCTGACAGGTTTTCCTTTTTTACTCAGTGAAGGAATCTCTTTAAAATATTCCCAGATAGAATCTCTTAACACCCAGAAGCTGTGACAGTTTTTCTGTGGCAAAAGTGGGGAAAATAGGAAGCTGTATGTGCACTGAATAATGTTGTGCCTTTTTCTTTCCAATCTATTTCACTGTTCATTTATATTCTGCCTCCAGCCTTTCTTATATATTGTGTCTCTGTCTTAAAGACTGTCTTAATTAACTCCTCTTCCTTGCGTGACCCAGCTCCACCACTACATAAGCACAAAACAACAGTCCTATCCATTCTATGTCTGTCTTTTTATATGTGACTTTTATCTGCTGAGAAACAGAAATTGAAAGTCCAGAACTTGCAAGAAGCAAGAACTGTTAGATTGGATACATAGAGCCATTGAGTCATCTTTGTGAGTCTGTAATTGTAGGTTTTGCATGTTTATGATGAGATTTTATGTTTTATCAATTAAACATATTAAAATCTGTTTTTTTTAATAATGGATTTTTGTATTCAGTTGATTTTTGTATTCAATTGTTACAATCTAAATTCACCCCATCCCTCTTAACAAAGATTTTACCCTGAAAAGTGCTTACTTATCTGCATATTGTCCTTAAGGATAAGCTATAAAAGTTGTTTACCTACTTGGCCTAGGGAACTTGGCTTCTTCTTGTCACTTTGGCAAGCACTGCAGGTTTGGAATGTTCCTTCATCATTCTTCATGTAATAGTGCTTAACTCATGGTCAGTATGAAAATGCACCTGATAAAGAGGACAATCCTTCATTGTTCTTTTTTAGTGACATTTCATGATGCTTAGGGTCTAACTTTGTAAACTTACATCCTTTTACATATTTTTTAAAGCTTTAAGCCTAACGAAGGAGTAATCATTATTGGTGCCACAAACTTCCCTGAAGCATTAGATAAGTAAGTATAAAGTTTACATACCAGTTTCACAAATATGAATTAAAACTCCAATTCTGTAGTGTCGGGACCTGTCTAACTAGATGCAATTATGATGATCTTCAGATTTTGAAAATGGTGTTAGTTATTTTTCCATCAAAAACTGTAGAAGCTGGCATTTTTAACATTTAAAGGCCACTGATTTAGAGGAAATCGGTAATATTAAGGGTTTTAGCGTGTACTAGTAAGGGTTGTAAAAATGTGATTGCCAAACAACCACCACTTTGCAATCTGCCATGATGCATTGACAACTTGGTAAAGAGTCACACTGTAGTTGCATATACGTTTTTAGCAGTAATTCTATATATCAAAAATATGACTGCATCTCTTTGATAGATGGAGAAATTGATTTCTGCAAAAGTTAACCAGCAACACAATTAAATCAGCTTTGTACGTGGTGTACAGATAGGTAGAGAGAGAAATGTGTTTCTAAGAGTCTTCACAAAATATCCATGTTAAGAAAATTAGATACGTTTGCTGTAACACTGTTCTTCAGATGTTAAAGCATACTTATTTACCATGTTTCTTTTTTCCTTAGTGCTCTAATACGTCCTGGTCGCTTTGACATGCAAGTTACAGTTCCAAGGCCAGACGTGAGAGGTCGAACAGAAATTCTGAAATGGTACCTTAATAAAATAAAGTATGATCAGGGTAAGTATAAACATTTAGCTGCGTGGGCTGGCATCTTTTGCAATCAGACTCTTGGTCCATCTAGTCCATTATGTCAGCAGTACTGACCTGAACCAGAGGTTTATCTAAATTTAGAGGCATGAGGAAAGTCTCAGGGGTAGCCGTGTTGATCTGTATCTGCAAACACAAAAAGGAATCATGTGGCACCATAGAGACAAACAGACATTAGGACATAAGCTTTGTGGGAAAAACCCACTTCATCAGATGAAGAGGCATGAGAGTTTGCCTTCTAAATCTTGTCTATTTTAATAATTACTATTGTTACCATGCATTCTCATTCATATAAATGACTAAGCCCTTTTGATGTTGTTTTGATAAACAGGAAACAATTCAAGGAGATAAGTGGTATCAATATCTATTCTTTTTTCATACAGCTATTGATCCAGAAATAATTGCACGAGGTACAGTAGGATTTTCTGGAGCAGAGCTAGAAAATCTTGTGAACCAAGCTGCATTAAAGGCAGCTGTTGATGGGAAAGATATGGTATCCATGAAGGAATTGGAATTCTCAAAGGACAAAATTCTCATGGGTAGGATTTTATGTATGCAAAATTAACCTTTTTAAGTGTATAGTGTTTTGTATTTGAGTGGGTTTATTGCATTTTGTTATCATTTTCAACTACCTGCTTCTCAATTAGATAGATGTTTTTAGGTGAGTGCCTACCAGCTATAGTGATGGGCACATTTGAAAGACCTGAGAGAGGGCTTTCAAATGCAAGGCTAAAAGATGTTCTAATAATGTAATATATCAAGTACAGTAATGATAGCTACAGGCTGAACCTCTGTTGTCCAGGACTCTCTGGTCCAGTAACATCCGTGGTCCTTCAGCAGCTGGGAGCTCAACTGGCAGGGAGCATGGAGGGCCAGTGCCCTGGCGGCAGGGAATCCAGCCAGTGGCTGGAAGTCCAAGGAGGGCTGGGTGGGGAGCCCCGGTGGCCGGGAGCAGAGCTCTGCTGCCCAGGGGCTGGGTGAGGAGCCCCACTGGTTTGGGGTACAGAACCACTGATGGCTGGAGCGGGTGGCAGCTGGGAGTCTGGAGCCCCACCAATGGGCCAGGGACAGTGCATTGGCTCGGTTGGTGACCAGGAGGGGAGTCCCAGGAGAGCCCAAGGTCTGACCTTCTCTGGTCCAGCAAACTCTCTCCTTAGGGATCACTCGGGTCTTGAGGTAGTGGACCAGGGATGTCCAACCTGTAGTTATGTCAAAGCTTGTAATAGTTGCCATGGTAGTTCTATACAAATTTTGTTAGCAGTGTCTGTAGTGTGCTACATTGGGAAATCTAGAGTCTTGTCATAAAGACTGCTGGCTTTTAGGGACAGTTAGTTGAATCGTATCCAACATGCTTGGCATTTCAAAACCTCTGAAGCTAGGAAGTTAGGAAGAAATTAACATATTTCCAACCTTTCACAAATTGTAATAACCTTTCACAAATTGAAATGGTTTCCAAAGTGTACAATGACACTGGCTGTTGTTTATTCAGAAAGATTATACAAAAATACAGTTATGAGAATTTTTCAATTGAGATACAGCATGCTGTTGTACAGATTTCAGTCAGAACCTCAGTCCTGTCACAAGAGCCTTCTGCTGTTCATTCCAACTTCGGGTAGGACCCATGTCGCCCAGAGAATTTGCAGTATGTTAACAGCAGTCTCAAACAGGTTCTTTTAAATTTGTTAAAATTGTAAGTTTCATGTAGTAAGAATTGTCTTAGTGCCTATATGGTAATAAACCTGCTGTTAGCACTTTAAAGATAAATGGGAGGCAGAGGATCAATTAAAGGAGATGTGCTTCTTCCTTGTAAAGAAAGGAGATAAATTATCAGAACTGTGGAGCAAATTTTGGTCTGAGTTTTATATAGTGAGATAAAACTTAGATGCCTGAGGTGCATATTATTCTGAAAACATTTTCTGATCCATTTATACTTGGTAGATTGAGTGAGATTTTTAAAAGCAATTGGGGAAGCCTTGCATTACTCCCATTAAAGTTAATTAGACTTCAGTAGAAGCAGAGTTTGGTCAATGCTGAGTCTTTCAGAAAATCCCTACTAGTAACAAATATACTGACAATAATTTGATTCTTATTTCACTATAATTCTTTATTAATCTTTTCCTTTTCATGTGTTTTAAGGACCTGAACGTAGAAGTGTAGAAATTGATGATAAAAACAAGACAATCACTGCATATCATGAATCTGGACATGCTATCATTGCATATTATACGAAAGATGCAATGCCGATCAACAAAGCTACAATCATGCCCCGAGGACCAACACTTGGACATGTGAGGCTTTTTAAAAATAAGTAACCTGTATAGAATTTACCTTTTTGCATTGTCAAGGAATTTCCCAACAACACTGTGACATAACAGGCATGTCATGATGTTGTAAAATTACTGTAATAAACTAATATACATATGATATAAAAACAAGCTATTTAAAGAGAAAAAATCTTCTGAATTGCTTTTTCCACTTTTTCTTTTTCCTACAGCTGGGTTAGAGAAAAAGAGAAACTTCTCCTTAGATTCAAACTTGCTAGCCATGAATAACAGTTCAAACAACCAGGGAGGAAATATTATGTTTTAATGTGATTCTGAGCTAATACTGGTCTGTTTCTCTTCTAAAGCAACCAGAAAATCTCAGAGCTTAAAAACAGAGCTGCCTTCTGTAGAAACTTTCTTGGAAAAACATTGGTTGATACAAAGATATTTTGTCTAAAATCACTTGCTCGCTCCTTTTAGGACAGACCTTGCTCCTTCAGCATTTCTGTCCTGTCCTTTGAATTCTAAACTGGGCTATAGTTGAACAGAAAGGGATGTGTTCCGTATTCTGTATATTTGTCTTTTAATAGCCAACCAAACTAGCATAACATATCGATCCAGAAGCATATTGGCCATTGTCCAAACTGGTAGAGAACAAGATGGGGTGTCAATTGGTGTCTGCTATAGGCCACCAAATCAGTTTATGGAACAAGACAACCACTTCCTTATGCACCTATTTGTAATAAGCAAGGAAAAAAAGTTGAGATTGGGGAACTTCAATTTGAGTGACATACACTGGTGGTCCGTTGTATGCTGCTAGTCCTAAATCATATTCAAGTGTTGCAGCCAGCAGGTCGGAATTCTGTATTAGGATAAGGTGTAACAGCAACTGACAAGAGAAGTAAAAATTAATGGTAGTTTAGGTAAAAGTGATCATGATTTCAATTATGTTATGTTTGTAATGTGAAAGCAAAATAAAGTCCAGTAAAAAATAAATACGCATGCACACATGTATGCATGCGGGCCAGTTTCACAAAGCTGAAAACAATTATGAGCCCAATCACTTGAAAGGAAGAATTTAATTGGAAAAATGTGAGTGATAATTGGGAATAATTTAAGAACACCTTACTATATGTCCAAAAAGCCCCAATTGAAGAAGACTGGACTAGTTAGAAGACTGACCTGGTTGAAGAGGGAAGTGAAAGCAGCTGTAAAAACAAAATAAAGAACAGGTAAGTTGCCAGTAATGAATATAAATCAGAACTTAAGAATTAAAATTAATAAGTGGCACAAGGAGAAATCTATGACCACAGTTATGGACCGTAAGGATTTTCAGATATGTTGGGGTATGTCTACACTGCAAAGTTAATTCGAACTAACAGCCGTTAGTTCGAATTAACTTTAATAGGGGCTACACATACAAACCACTAGTTCGAATTTAAATCAAACTAGCGGAGCGCTTAATTCGAACGAGGTAAATCTCATTCTACGAGGACTAACGCCTAGTTCGAATTAAGTAGTTCGAATTAAGGCCTGCCTCTCTCCCCCATCTTACCCAGTGGCCTGGCTGTTCTGTCAGCAGCCCCGCCTGAACCCTTACTACTTTTGCCTCTGTAGCCTGCACCCAGGTCTGGATCTGCAACTAGGAGAGACAGGGTCGGGCTTTCAACACCCCACTATTAAAAATGTTCTAGTGCCATTGGTGTTAAACCTATTGGGGAATGGGTGGTCCAGATCATGGCCCCCACAGCCCAACCTGTAGCTACCTCTCTGCTCTTTCAGACATTTTCAATCTGCCTAAAAATCGTCTGTTTTTTAGCAATAATGAAGTGATACTATGAGTCTGGCAATCAAAAACACAAAAAAATGAAGTCAAGGCAAAAAGACAATTTGTCATTTTTATTATAAAAATCTTGAAGTATTGAACAGAGGACATTCATCAAAAAGTATGGACGAGGAAACATCTCAATTATCTGATCATTTGCCGAGTTGAGGATACCGCAACAACTGCAAAAGTTTAACAAGTGGGCTCTGAAGTGGCAATGGAACCATAAAACACTGGTAATTTTATCGAAGTAAGGGAAGAAACCTACCCTCAAGACATTGCATGATAGTGAAAATCTATTTCATTGGAAGTGATAGACTTTTTCTTAGTAAATAAACTGAAAAACATAGGTAATATTGAAAATTAAGAGAAAAGTCTGAGGTTGGGGGCCGAAAGCAATTTAGAGGTCTTCATGAGTCCCATTTTCTGAGGATGAAGAAAAATGGGACCACAGAAATGAGAAATTGGTTGTTTTTTGGAAACCACCAAGGCAGTTTGCTGTCATGTTTGCAAATTATTCCCTGACCATAGTAAAGGAAATAAAACATTTGTCAACGGGCACTTGAATTGGAGAAATATTGCAAGAGATAATGCTAATCATGAGACTTCCAAAGCTCATATGAATGCTATGTGTAAGTATGATGAAATATGTAAATTATCTGGAAGAATTGATTCTGCCTTATTGTCTCAGTTTAAGGGATGTTCTTATTGGAGGAAAGTGTTGAGATGTGTTGTTGCCACGGTGAAACTGCTGTCGTCTTTGGGACTACCTCTAACAGGATGTGCTGAGTCATCAGTGTCAAATCAAAAAGTTAATTTTTAAACCTGCCTTGAATATCTTAGTGAATTTGATGATTTTTCTCAATGAACATTTGAAAAATTATCAGTATTGTGGCTCAGGGAAAATCAACTTTTTAATGCACCAGACCGTCAATGAATTAATTAGTATAATGGCAAAGCAGCTCAGAAACCAATTCACTGGTGAAGTAAAAGATGCCAGTATTATTCCATAATGGTTGATTCAATACCTGATGTGGAGTCATGTAGATCAATTAACATTTTAATATATGTGACCGGCCGCAATGATGAAGTTGTAGAGCGATTTCTTTTTGTCCCACTAAAATCCCACACTTCTGAATGTCTAGAGACAACTTGTTTGGAAACCATTGCAAATTTATGATTGGACATCAACAATTGTCATACGCAGAGCTTTGATAATACTGCAAATATGGCAGGAAAATATTCAGGTCTACAGGCAAAACTTAATACAAATGCTTCCTCTTTATTCATACGATTTTCCAGTCATTCCTTAAATTTAATATACAACGCTAGAGCTGCATCTTGTGAGGGAGTAAACTTTTTTTTTTTACTTTGTTCAAAACACGTATGGGTTTGTTTTGTTTTGTTTTTGCATATTGGTGGAGTATGTTACAATCACATTTGGAGCAGGCAAATGGAATACATTTGACAGTCAAAACATTTGTAACACTAGGTGGTCTGCTCGTGCAGATGCTTTTTTGACTTTGAACATGAAATATGGTGCTTTAAAGAGAACTTTTAGATATAGCCACATCAAGTTCTAGAAAACCACATTCAAAAACTGAAGCAAAATCCTTAGCAAAAAAGTTCAAAAAGTATGATATTGCTGTTTTTACTATTTTCTGGAACTTCAAAGAATTAATGCCATCAGCAAATCACTGCAAAAAGTTGATACGCATTTATTGAATGCTGCACAATTGTTAGCCTCAGTTACAGGTTCTGTCATAGAAGTTGGAAATGACTGTAAGTCTGTAGCAGCAGAAATGCTAACATGAACAGAAAATATAGGTTTTACTGGTATATCTGATGAGAAGCATAAAAACCCACGAATTTATTTTTCGATGCAACTAGAGCAATGAAATCAATTAAAAATGGAATGAAGATCATCATTGAGACTGTCAGCGTTATTTGTGACACAATAATAGTGCAATTGCAGAGTAGAGGTGAATCTCTAAAGAAAAGCGTTGATTTATTTTGCATGTTTTTTGACAGAAGTATGGATGAAGATGCTAAAAGTCACTACCGTAAGAAATTAAGTGAATTCTACCAAGAGGACCTAGACAGAAATCTTTTTGAAGATGCAGTGAAACATTTAATTCATTTTATCAAAAATGATGAGGTCTATGCTTTGAGATCACCAGTTGATTTGTATAGACTTGTACATGACGGTTTGCAGTCAACCTTTCCAAATGTAGAAAACAATTTGAAAATATTTTAAACAATATCTGTCACAAATGCTTCTGGTGAATGTTCTTTTTCTGTATTGAAAGGAATTGAAAATTATTTGTGAAATATGTCAGCAAGATTTGACAAGTTCAGCAATATTGACAATTGACAGTTTCTTCAGTGGAAGATTACTTTTATTTTTCCATTCATGCATCATGGTGCATTTTAGTTTTACATATTTTTCACATTAGCTTAATGCAAATAAAAGCCTTCATCTAGATCAGAAGTTCTCAAACTATGTGCTGGGAACTCCATTCATGTGGACTGTGTGTGGTTGTGGGTTTTTTTTTTTTGTTTTTGTTTTTTTAAAATAAAGCGCTCTTATCCAAAGCATATTACAATAGTTAGCTAATGGTACAAACAATATTTGGAAAGATCATTAAGTGATCCACTGAGACCCTCAGCAATTTTCAAGTTGTCTGTGAGGGGAGAAAAAAGTTAGACTACAAAAACAATCAAGGTACCTCACTTTATTTTCACTTACTTCTGATTACTTATAATATAGGAGGAGGATGAAGAAAAAAGAATGAGAGCGGGAAGAGTGAATGCTCTTTCTTTGTTGGTTTCCCAGGGGGCCCTCCCAAAATGAAGATGAGCACAGGGCCTCACGAACTCTGAATTTCAATGTTGTAACTGTTGGGCTCCTGACAAGGACCCCAGTTTGAGAAACCCTTCTCTCTCTCCCACTCCCCCTTAAAATAACTAGGTGGCCCCCCAACTCCATTACTCCTTTTTGGGACAAGGACCCCAGTTTGAGAAACCCTTCTCTCTCCCCTGAAATCTGTATAGTATACGGCAATGCTTCTCAAACTTATTTGCACTGCGATCCCCTTCTGACAACAAAAAATTACTATATGACCCCAGAAAACCTAAGTCCTGCTGCCTTATGTTTGGGGACCAATGTTGAAGCCCAAGGATCCCAGGAAGTCTTAACACAGCCCCATTAAAATGTATTCTGACACTCAGTTTGAGAACCGATAGGGTAAAAGTACACCGAAGACCAGATTTCAGTGGGGTGACCAGATTTTATGATTATTGATGGGTTTTTTTATGTCCATGAATTACATAGTACAATAATAATAATGCAGAAGGATGTGTGTGTGTGTGTGTGTGTGTGTGTGTGTGTGTGTGTGTGTAAGTAAAAATAGGTTATATTGTCTCCTCATATGGTGATAACTTTCTTCCATTCCACTAACATCTTAGAAGTTACTGAAGTTATTTTCAGATCATCAGGTACAGATAATGTTGCATTATAGTTTTTTTAAATAGTTGGCATGAGGAAGTGGTTGGACCATTAATGTTGATTTTTCAATAAGTCTTGGAATACTGAGATGGTTCCAGAAGACTGAAATAAAGTTAATATAACCATTTTTTTAAAAGGGCAAATGGAATGAGGTGGGTAATTATGGGTGTCTCAGCTTGATGGTGATCTTGGGCAAGATTATGGAGTAGATGATGCAGGACTCAATTACATTACCCTCCCTTAAGGAAGAATTAATGTAAATAGGTTGTCAATCTAATTTGATATTTTTGATGAGATTACTAGTTCTGACAATAAAGGTTATAGTATTGATGCAACAGCCTTAGACTTTTTAAGCATTTGATTTTGGTATTGCATGACATTTTGATTTTAAAAAACTTAGACTGATGTAAAATCAACATGGCACACATTAAATTGATTTAAAAGTTGGCCAACCGATAAGTCTCAAAATGGGGTGGAGTCATTGAGCAGATGTTCCCAATGGGATCATGCCAGTTCTTGTATCTCTACTGTTTTAATGTTTTTTATTAGTGATATGGAAAAAATATAAAGCTTGCAGATAACTCAGTCTGGGGGAATGGTAAATATTGAAATGGAGAGGTAACTGAATCGTTGGGTGTAAGCAAATAGTATGAGTTTTAGTATGTCTAATGTATACATTTGGGAAAAAAGAAGGTAGGCCATACATATAGGATGAAAGATTCCATGTTGGGAAGCAGACAATCTGAAAGATTTTTTTTCATGTGGTGAATAATTAGCTACACATGAGATTCCAGTGTGATGCTGAAGCCAAAAGAAATAATGTGATCCTGGGATGCATAAATGGGTGGACTCTTAAGTAGAAGTAGAGAGGTTATTTCAGCACAGCAACCACTGCTGAAATCTGTCCAGTTCTGGTGCCCATAATTTAAGAAGGGTGTTGGTAAATCCGAGAGACTAGCCATGAGAATTACAGCATTAGAAGACATACCTTCTGGTGATGGGCTCAAAGAGGTCCGTGTATTTAGTTTAACAGAGAAGATTAATGGGTAACTTGATAACAGTGTGTAAGGGGAACAGGTATTTAACAATGGCTCTTCAGTCTAGTGTCAAAGTCCAGTGGCTGGAAGGTGAGGAACAGTGAGGAATTATCCTCACTAACAATTTTTAAATCAAGGTTGAATGTTCTTAAGCAATGCTGTAGGAGTGTGAGAATTATTATGGAAGTTTTATGGCCTATGTTATACAGGTGGTCAGAGTAGATGATCACAATGGTTCCTTCTGGCCTGGGAATCTATGGGTGCATCTACATAGCATCCGAAACACGAAATAAGCTATGCAATTTGCACTACACAGATTGCGTAGCTTATTTCGAGTCTCTTTCGAAGTAGCTTATTTCATCATTTGGTACACTCTACACAGCACCAAATTCCGAAATAAAGTGCTATATATATATGCACTAAAGGTTCCCTAGTATGCTTTAAGATACTGCAGTTTGAAACAGGATTATGTTAAACTGTACTAAGGAAGATTAGAAAGAGATTACGCATTACTCTATATACTAATGAGCCCTGAAAACCCTTGATTTATGGACATCTATATAAAACTTAAATTGCTAAAAATAACCCTGAAAAATAAAATTAATAATAATAAAAAATAGAAGTGTGAACACTGCTGCATTTGATGTTTCATTTTATTCTAATCTAACTAATTCTACATTTTGTAGGTATCTTTGCTACCAGAAAATGACAGGTGGAGTGAAACTAGGTCCCAGCTGCTTGCACAGATGGACGTTAGTATGGGAGGGAGAGTAGCAGAAGAACTCATATTTGGAAGTGATCACATCACTACAGGTCAATTGAGATGCATGGTTAAAGAATCTTCTATCCATGGATATTAAGTTTTTATGTAAACTTCAAGTTAGCTGACTAACTTACATTTTGTTTTTAATATCTAGGTGCTTCCAGTGACTTTGACAATGCTACTAAAATAGCAAAGATGATGGTGACTAGATTTGGAATGAGTGAGAAGGTAAGATCATATTAGTTTTAATAGACCTACAGAATCATAGCAATTTCAGTGATTCCACACCTTTTATGTGCACACAGCTGTCAAAGATCAAGCTGTACAGAGATCAAGAAATGTTGTTGACTAGTGATAACCTAGTGATTTGGCTAATTTGAAATACATGCTGTCTTGTAATCTTCATACAATTGATTTTCTTTTTGAGTTCTGTACACTTGACACATCAACTTATTGCTTATGCTTGCTCAAAGATTTTTTTCTATTGCAAAAATTAATGTTCTAAAAAAATTGAAGATAATCTTAAGGATTCATTCTTTGGAAGCAAATCTCAGCTGACGTGGAAAGGGGATGGAGAGAAATGAGTTTTGCAGATTTTTAGACACAGCATTATATGGGAGATTTTGAAAAAACAAACATTTCAGAGCATGAGAACATAAGAATGGCCAATGCCAGGTGCCCAAGAGGGAATAACCAAACAGGTAATGATCAAGCCATCTCTCTCCTGCTATCCTTCTCCATCCTCTGACAAACAGAGGCTAAGGACACCATCCTGGATAATACCATTAATGGACTTAACCTCTATGAATTTATCTAGTTCTCTTTTAAACTCTGTTATAGTCCTAGCCTTCACAGCCCCCTCAGGCAAGGAGTTCCACTGGCTGACTGACTGCGCTGTGTGAAGAACTTTCTTTTATTTGTTTTAAACCTGCTGTCCATTAATTTCATTTGGTGGCCCCTAGTTCTTATATTATGGGAACAAGTGAGTAACTTTTCCTTAATCACTTTCTCCACACCACTCACGATTTTATATACCTCTATCATATCCCCCCTTAGTCTCCTCTTTTCAAGCTGAAAAGTCCTAGTCTCTTCTCTCCTCATATGGGACCCATTCCAAACTCCTAATCATTTTAGTTGCCACACTCTGAACCTTTTCTAATGTCAGTATATCTTTTTTGAGATGAGACCACCATATCTGTATGCAGTATTCAGTATGTGGGCATACCATGGATTTATATAAGGGCAATAAGATAGTCTCTATCCCTTGTTTAATGATTCCTAACATCCTGTTTGCTTTTTTAACTGCCGCTACACACTGCATAGATGTCTTCAGAGAACTATCCATGATAACTCGAAGACCTCTTTCCTGATTAGTTGTAGTTAAATTAGCCCCCATCGTATTGTATGAATAGTTGCGGTTATTTTTTCCAATGTGCATTACTTTACATTTATTCACATTACATTTCATTTGCCACTTTGTTGCCCAATCACTTAGTTTGGTGAGATCTTTTTGAAGTTCCTCACAATCTGCTTTGATCTTAACTTATCTTCAGCAGTTTAGTATGGTCTACAAACTTTGCCACCTCACTGTTTACCACTTTCTCCAAATTATTTATTAATAAGTTGAACAGGATTGGTCCCAGGACTGATGCTTGGGGAACACCATTACTGACCCCTCTCCATTCTCAAAATTTACCATTTATTCCTACCCTTTGTTTCCTGTCTTCTAACCAGTTCTCAGTCCATAAAAGGCTCTTCCTTCTTATCCTATGACAACTTAATTTATGTAAGAGCCTTTGGTGAAGGACCGTGTCAAAGACTTTCTGGAAATCCTAAGTACACTGTATCTACTGGATTCTCCTTGTCCATGTGTTTGTTGATACCTTCAAAGAACTCTAATAGATTAGTAAGACATGATTGTCCTTTACAGAAACCATTTTGACTTTTGCCCAACAAATTATGTTCTTCTATGAGTCTGACAATGTTATTCTTTACTATTGTTTCAAGTAATTTTCCCGGTAATGACATTAGACTTACCGGTCTGTAATTGCCAGGATCGCCGCTAGAGCCCTCTTTAAATATTGGCATTACATTAGCTATCTTCAAGTCATTGGGTACAGAAGCTGATTTAAAGGATAGGTTACAAACCATAGTTAATAGTTCTGCAATTTCACATTTGAGTTCTTTCTCAACTCTTGGGTGAATGCCATCTGGTGCCAGAGACTTATTACTATTAAGTTTATCAATTAATTCCAAAACCACCTCTAATGACACTTCAATCTGTGACAATTCCTCAGATTTCTCACCTACAAAAAACGGGTCAAGTATGGGAATCTCCCCAATATCCTCAGCTCTGAAGACTGGAGTAAAGAATTCATTTAGTTTCTCCATAATTACTTTATTGTCTTAAGTGCTCCTTTTGTACCTCAATCATCCAGGGGCCCCACTGGTTGTTTAACAGGCTTCCTCCTTCTGATGTACTGAAAAAATGTTTGATTACCTTTTGAGTTTGAGTTCTTCACATTCCTTTTTGGCTTATTACATTTTTACACTTAATTTGGCAGTGTTTATGCTCCTTTCTATTTACCTCACTAGGATTTGATTTCCACTCTTTAAAAGATGCCTTTTTATCTATCATTGCTTCTTTTACATGGTTGTTAAGCCACGGGGCTGTTTTTTAGTTCTTTTACTGTGTTTTTAAATTTGGGGTATACATTTAAATTAAATTTCAAAGGGCTCTTTGTATTTACCTTATGAAAATATAGCCCTGCAATGGTGTTATAGTTTGTTTTGGCTTGTGACTCTTTGCCATATTTATTACTATAGATGTATATATTATCTAGCAGTTTTGTTTGCTGATCTGTATGGTAGATAAGCAAGTGGGTGATGCATCTCTCTCATACAAAAATAGCAAGAGTATCAGTGTTTTATACAAATGATTTTTCTTGTCTTGTTATTCTTTCTTTAGCTTGGTGTCATGACGTACTCAGATACAGCAAAACTCAGTCCGGAAACCCAGTCTGCAATTGAACAGGAAATAAGAACGCTTCTAAGGGTAAGATTTGTTGCCTGTTATTGTTCAGCCCATCTCTTAAATAGGATAAGTAAAGATAATGAATTACTGATTATAGTGGTTTCTTTGCAATACACAGTATTGTGTTTGACCTTGTGGATGGAAATGTTCTTAAAAATGCAGCCAAGTCCAATTTAAATAAAATCCAGTCTTTTCAGATTTAATCCATTTGAGGAGTGAGCTTTGTATTTAGTCAGTCTAAACAGTGTGGCATAGACAGGGTAGATTTTGATATCCAAGTATACTGGATGCATTCCACGTTAATACACACCTCTGTCTTCAGAGTGATACAATGCTTTAACTGAGTACCTTCAAATTAATTAATGGGGAAGTTCTACTAAATACCTTCTAGTTATCTTTATTAGAATAGATTGTGATTTTGTGTTATTTTCACACTATCTTATAACATTCACTCAAGTAATTTAATAGAATTCTTTTCAGTCTGTGACTTCCAGACCAGAGTTCTAGTTTAGAGTATCTACTACCATTTTTTCAAATTTTTACTACTTGGTGAGCATTTGAGGGAGGCTTGGTGGTTAAATTATGAATATAAGTGATTATTCTAACTCTTAATAGCACTAGTATAATTGAGATTCAGATATATTATATTTAAAATAGTATATGGGGATTTTCAGAATACATATTATGTAGGGATGTTAGCAAATAGTAGACTGTATGACTAACTGATTGGCCTAGGCTTGGTTGATCTTGTTGACTACACACATTCCCCTCTCCCTTCTTCCCCTGGCTCCCCTCCTCCCCCCCTCCGCCGACTGGCTGCCTCTGTATGAGAAACAGCAAGGGAGAGGGTAGGAGCAGGAGCCGGTGCTGGGGGGAGCTGGCATAAGAGTCATCTTAAAAGCCTCTGAGGCAGCAGCATAGGAGGATGGGGAGGCTGCCGTGATGAGCCTGGGAGGCCAAGCATTCTCTCTCTACAGGGAAGCTCTCCCCTTTCCCCGTTAATGAATGGGGAAGGTGCCATCCCACGCTGCTGCCACTTTATCGGAGGCAGCAGCGTGAGGCAGTAGGTAGCTGGTCTGTGTGGGGAGCTGACTTTTAAACTGGCTCCCCTCAAGGACCAGCTCCCACCTGGCAACCCTCACTGCTGCCTTTCAGGGGGCTCCCCAGAAGTGGGGCCAGAGTGCACTGGCTGCTGGCCCCATACCCAGGGACTATCAAGTAGTCATGTAACTGATAAAAATTCATGCAGTTACTCAACTATTCAGTTATCTGATCTCTAACGTCTATAGTATTAGTATGATAGTCTTGCTATATTTTTCTAATCCTCTATTTTCAATGGCTAATCATTTAGAATTTTTGTGAGTAATTAAAAAATTGTCTAAAAGTAAATTGAGGTTGTTTAAAAGGTATATTAAAGTAAAAGAAAAATCAATGAATAGAAAAAAAAACTTTAGATTGTAACTTCTTTGGGGCTTGGGCACATTTTGAAAGAGACAACTACATTTGTAATTGTATTGTATAAGTATTTTAAAAAGTTAAACCCCTTTATTGTGCTCTGATAACTCTCAGTGCTTCATTTTAAAACTTGATATGTATAGTAGTAATCTTGGAGGAATCTTAGTCATTTGGTTTCCAAATTTACTAAAAACACATTGTAATTGCAAAATGTAGGTCTGCCAGGTTGCTTCGTAATCCTACACATAGACACTGGTTTTGTAAAGACTTAACATAGGTGTAAAATTATATACACGAGAGAACCATTGGAGTCTGTGGGATTCTAATCATAAGCATAAAATACTGCAAGTGCTCAAGTTTTTGCACAATCAAAGCTGTACTTCAGAGTGAACTGAAAGGACATTTCTCACAGGTGTTGTGCACCCTTTCTTAGCAATGTATTTGAACTGAAGGAGGAAAACAAAATGTACTTGTATCATTTTCTTAATTTTTTCTGTTCTGAATTTTTTAAAATTTCTTTTTATATTAGGACTCATATGAACGAGCAAAGAACATCTTGAAGATCCATGCAAAAGAACACAAGAATTTAGCAGAAGCTTTATTGACATATGAGACTTTGGATGCCAAAGAAATCCAGATAGTTCTAGAGGGGAAAAAACTAGAAGTGAGATAACAACTTCCTTTATGGAGTCTAGCTGATAATTTGAAGAATGTACATCTAGCAATGCAATTGTCTGAGTGCAGCATAGCTTTTTTCCCCAATGTGTGTATATTATTAATGACATTTCTTAGTGTTATGCATTGTCTTGACCTTCTGTTACAATTGTCTAATTTTTGTCTTTGTTCAGAAAGAAAGACAAGAAATAAACTAAGTTCTCACAGGGAAAAAAATCAAATACAGAAACTCAGGGTTGAACCCACCTTGTTTGGAGACCTCAGTCAAATGTTAAAATTGGAAGAAGAAAAAGTGAACTCTCGACCGTGTTCAAGCATATTTTCCTTGATTATGCTGCTGTGGATTTGAAGTGGTGCCACCTTAATATGTACAGTATAAAATTTGTAGAAACTGAGTCCTTAACTGCTAACGTTACCGAACTAGTGATTTTATGTTTACTAATAAAGTACAGTTTAAAAAACCACTGTTCCTGCTCCAGAAATACAACAAACTCAGCTGTTAAATGGATGGATACACAATGCATCCCTAGTACAAGAAATTATGGGGGTCCCTACATAGATGAACTGTTAATTGAGAATTCATTGCTCTTAAGATATACACATGTATATTAGTGACTCAACATTTTCAACAGATTACTTGGGCAATGATGGGATACACCTGTTTAAAATACTTTGGACCATGCTATAAAAAGTAGTGTTCATGTTGACAAAACTATGCCAGGGATGGGAAACAGAAATGCCGGGCTGTTCACACCTGATGTACTGCTGACAAAGGTTATCTTACAAACTTCATAAAGGCAATACATGAGTGTGATTTAATAGCTATGCTTTTAAACTGTTGGAGATATTATTGAATTAGTTTTTACTAATTGTGTATGGGCTTTTTGATAAACACATAAAAGATTTCTTCCAAGAGGAGATTAAGTGTTACTCAACGAAAAGAGTACTTCAGAAGCAAGAGGCTTATTTAAAAAAAAATCGTTACTTGTTCCGTAAACAGAGAGACTTTTTGCTTGAAATTCTACAAATTTTAATTCATATAAATACACTCAGACATTTTAGTGCCAGAAGAAAGTCTAAAAGATACTGCTAGCAACAAGGTTACAATCAAGCACAAATTCTTGCAAGCAGCATCTTGCTCCAGCCAGGTCCAAGGAATAATTTTTAGGAAAATTAACACTTGCCGAATAGAAGTATATCTCTGTACAATTATAAAAAAATTATACATTAGACACTTTTCTGTCCAAGAGAAAAGGCTTTTATTAGAATACTAACATTTAAGGTTAAATAGGGGTAAAAAATAGTGCCAATAAACATGAAAAGCACTGAAATAAGTTGGTAACTAATGTAAAATTAACATTAACACAGAATTTTATTGTAAGTAGAACATTGGGCTTGATCAGTTATTTTTATTAGAAAATGCATTTTCCTTTCCTTTCAAAGCCAGTGCTGCAATACCACTTATTTCTATTTTCTATGTTGCTTTCATTCAGTCAGCATAATACCATGGCATCCCTAATGCAGTATGGAGGAACCTGAAGACATTTACTCTAAAAAGTATATCAAGCTATTAGAGAGATAGGTTACAGATGTATATGCATTTTAAGAACGTGTTCAGAAACATGCAAAAATGACGTGGTCGGCATCCTTTTTTGGAATAATAAAGGTTCATATTATGCACTTTGCTTTTTTCATTTATTCTTTCACTGTATATTGCTCTAAAGTGTAATATTTCCCACTTATGTAAATCGAGGTATATAAAACATGCTTAAATTTGTAAATAAATGTAACCATTATGGCAAACTTGTACTTTCTTCAGTTATACAATTAAAAAGTGCTTTTTTCTGAAACACTCAAACTTTAATTCCTTACATTGTTACTTTTAGTAATGAGTTGACGTAGAGGGACATTTCTTTTTGTTTGGTGAATTATATGAATTGTTTAAAAAACAATTTTGTGGGTTTATATGATCAAAAGTTACTATTTGGTAAATTCTCCCATTTTAAATCCCTTTTACAAAAGCCCATGTTGTATTAAGCTGTATTAATGAAGTATGGATGAACATGGTTTCCTCTGAAATCTCAAATGCTACTCCATGCACTCATGAGAGAAAATTTGAAAACTGATGGTCATTCTGTCTTTTTAATAACACTGTAAAAAATCCGAGATACTCAAATGTTCTTGTTTTATTTCATTTGTAACAACTGAGTTCCTGTTTTGTGTGTGTGATATTTGTAGTTTGTCTCAGTAATTTAGTTCCTGGGGGAGGAGAGGAGAAATGATCTGTCCATGTACTGATGAATCTTGGAGAAACATGGAGAAACCTGTTTCACAGTGTAGTATTTGTGATTGTGGAAAACTCACACAGTATTGAAAGCACTTAATTGTTAAAAAAGAACAGATTGGGTAGAAGGGTGCCTTTATTACAGGTACTTGTTCTGTCTTGGACTGCCCCAACCCGGGTTGCGAGTGAGTAACAAATCCCAATCACACCTTTTTATCTTAGTATGTATATATAGCTAATTTACTAATGTGAAATCCATATAATGCATAATCATAACCATGTGATGAATTATACCTGTTCCTATTTACTGTTTACAGCTTTTTAGTTGATGTAAGCAGCTTTCACATTAGGAAACTCCTGCATTCAGCAACTTACAAGGGGGAAAGAATATGTGACCCTCATTTACTTCAGAACAAATAAGAACAGATAAGTGGGTAAGGAGGATAGCATGGTTATATTATGAGTACAGCTGTAGCTTTTCTATCCTGAGCAAACAGAGAAGGAGGAATCAAAACAAGTCTGTAACTCCATATTAGCAAGGTCTGCCTACACGGTTCCTCATTCCCATGGTCACATTTACCAAAAGCCCTTATTTAACCCGTATGCCAACATGAGAGCTCTCCTCCATTTTTCAGTTTTACTCTCTCTCCGTAAAAACTTGTGTTGGTGGTGGTTGAACCTCCAGACAAAGAAGGTGGGGGAGGCAGAAATGATGGGACGTTTTGTCCATTTTTAAGAGTTTGGACACCTACAGCAGGGCTTAAATACAGGACTGTCCCTTTAAAAACAGGATATCGAGTTATTCTGGCTCTCTCTCGTTTCTGCTTCCTACTTTAGGTGCTCACACTTCCCTATCACACTGAGGGGGAAAGGAATCCAGGAGACTGGATCACGTCAGATTTTACTTCAATATGACAGTACCAAAGTTTATAGTCAAAGAAAAAGTTTAATAAAACCCATAGATGTAAGTTCTACTGAACAAGAGAAAAAAGACAGGTCTGGTTAAACAAAACACACCACCTATGCTCTAAAATTTAATTTAGCAAATTATAATCTGCATATATAGCCCCCCAAGTCAGAGGATTCAACATTCACAGAATTAGAGGGTGCTCTCTCCTTTGTTCCCTGGGTTGGATAGCTAGAATGTCTTTTTGCTCGCTTTATATTTTCCAGAGTCCATGGTCTGTGTCTCAATAGTCAGGAATACTCTTTCAGAGAGCAGACTCATACCTGTGTAGTGACACGTTTCTCCCACAGCTTGCTAGCTTCTATGCTTTCCTTTACCAAAGGCGGGCTTGATTTTTCAACTGCCTCCAAAATATATTTTAAGGACATAACCCCAGCAGAAGAATATAACTGTTGATATACAACCCACACATTTATCACACAATGATATGCCTGACCTACACACTACAATTTTAGATAGAACACCACATAAGATACCGTTTAGATATATATTATGGCTATGGTGTACTGGGAGTAGTGAGTGTGTCTGGCCCGATATGAGTTATAATATAGTGTGCCCTCTGCTACTAGGTATACTGCCAGGACAGACAGGTCTCCACAGTATGGTTAATAGTTTGTGTTTGCCCTCTAATATTAATGCATTGTTAGTATTCATCCATAGCCTCCCAAATTCACAGAAACAACACATCCTCTCTCAAGGGTCATGGTCTTTCAGGAGACATCCACCCAAATACCCATGTGTTGTAGCCTGATCTAAAGATTCCTAGTTATCACTTTGACAAGTTCTTGTGCAAAGTTCAGGCCCAGATTATTATTACAATAATATTATAATGGAAGCCCCAACCTATCTTTTATGGAGCAGGTTCCCCATAATGTGCTGCACAGCATGGTCTCAAAAAGAGCATTCCCTCGTGAGTGGACTCAAATGTCACAGGGACCAGTGATGACCTCTCCCCAGCCTCTTTCAACCTAACACAGAACATCACTTAGCCTACAACTTTAGCTCTACATCCTGAAAGAGGGATTTTTCCCAACATTTGGCCCTGTGTAGACAGGCCAAATGTCAGAGTAGCCTCTTTTGGAAGAAAAGTGGGAAAAATATGCAAATTGTGGTTTGCGATTTGCGTATCTTTTTCAGACTTTTCTTTGTGGTGTAGATAAACTGACATTTTCTACAATGCTTATTTAAGTCTATAGATCAATGTGAAACATTCAACATGGTCTTTTTGGTTGATATGCTGTATTTTAAATTGTATATACATTTATGGACAATCTGGATTTATTTTACCTTCCTCATGTAGCTGTTCCATTTTTTTGGGGGGGGGGGAGGGGTAAACTATCACGGTATTATTCTGAAATATTCAGGAACTGATGTCACGATTTTGAGAACCTGGACTGAAATTGGAGTAGAGGTAGTCACTGTTTGGTTTTTCCATTCCAATATCATTACGTAGTCTAATATCATTGGCTCCTTCACTACAAGTCTGGTTTTCATAACACCCAACATTCTGTGTGTTACCTAAAGGCATTCCTAATTTCTCCTGTTATTTTTTTAATTTACTCTTTTGTTTGATCTGCTACAAATGTCAACAAATGTTAAAAATACTGGAATAAAAACAAGACCATGAAGAGCTCCAAAGAAGATAACGAGAAACATAATCTTAAAAAATGTTCTGAAGATGTAAGCTTTTGATGCAGCTAGTGCAAGTACTCCTAATACAGTGGAGATAGCACCTTGTATCACAGGGTAACCAAGAAGATGCAGTGCATCAACTGCCTTCTCATTCGCAGTTGACTTTTCACTTGAAACAAATGCATTGGATATATGAGCAGAAAAATCTACTGAAAACCCTATGCAAATGACAAGGTTGATCATAGATATGGAATCAAGATTAACATCCCAATATGCCATGAAACCAGCAACACCAACAATAACAGAAGCAATAGCAAAAGTTACCCACAAGGAGCACAGCGGATTGGGAATAAGCAGCAAGGAAACACACAACATAACTCCAGCAGCAATTCCAATATTCTGAATGGTGTTAGGCACTATTACAATATACTGATCATAGTATATAAATGCTGGGTGATATACCATTAATGGCATCTCACAGTTTTTGGCTATGTCTCTTAATTGGTTTAAAAGGTTTTTCTCATCAACTGCAGTAGTAACATTGACTGTTTGAATGAAGAAACGTGAGGCTGCTATTTCCCGATAGCTAATATCAATGTCCCATTCAAACTCTGGAAATAATGTAAATAGTCGAGATAAATTACCCATGAAAAAAGCCTTACTATCTATATTCAGGGAATTATTTCTAGCAGCATTTTCATACGCTCTTAGCCATGACTCTGAGAGACTCTTGTCCACATAGGAGTTATTTTCTAAAGACTGCATACAATTCTCAATGTCATTACGAACGGATGCATTCCAATAAAGTACCTTTTTTGTGATGATGACCATAACCCTGGGCCCGTACTCTGAGAAATATTTATTTTCCCAGTCATAGTACTGAATGACATAAGAATCATCACTAGCCAGATTGCGCAGGTCTATACCTTCTTTCATTTTAGTACATCCATAAATACTACTTGCCAGGAACGCTCCATACAGCAAAACCACAAACATTTTGGTCCAGGTCTTTGTAAGGAAAGGACCATAATATTTTCTAAAGAATTTGTTCACTGGATGTTCGCCACCTGTCCCAGAAGATTTATCAGAAAAGCCTCCTACACAGCACATGTTATACAAGCGAGAGCGATTAGGCTGAACAGTGTCCTTCACTTTTGTGCAAATTAGCCAGTGTCTGTTGCCTTCTTCCCTTTTCCCATTTAAAGCAAGAACAGCTCCTAAGAATGTGATGTTGTATACATAGCAGAAAATGAAAGCAGTTCCTGTGTAGAGACAAAAGGACTTCACAGACTGAAAGGAAGTCATGATCCCTATGTAGAAGGCTAAAACATCAGTGAGCGTGGTGATTGTGATAGACACTGCTGCCTCTGCATACGTTTCAGCCATTCTCTTTTCAACTTTGTTTTTAGTATTTGTCAGTTGCCAGCAGGAGACCATAATAAACATGTCATCAACACCAACCCCTACAAAAGGGAAAGGGTTAATAGCTTATTGTACAGACCATCCACCTTAGTTTCTAATAGAAAATTGCAAAATGCTAATTAAGAAAGTGAAGTCAGTAAATGCAATGAAGAAAGCTGAGCAATAAGCAATGTATTGACAAGAAGTGAAGTTAGAAAATAAACATGCCTCTCCACATCCACATATGACCTAATGTATTATATTTCCCCACGTGCCTTGCCTTTAGGTGAGATTTCTCTCTCAGCAAATTTTTCTGAAAGAGGAGCATGACTGAGACAATAAGATATATCCCTCATTCATGCTATGGAAAATACAGAACAGCATTCAGGAGCATGGATCCACTTCCAATCTCACAATGAACTGAATGGCTTTCTTGTGCTGTATCTTCCTCTATGACCAGAGAGAACTGAGTCCTCATTTTGGACATTTTGCACAGCTGACCACCAAAATGGGTGAACCCCGTGAAAATGATCCATTTACTCAGTGGTCTTATCTTTTAATTGTGCTGATTCCTGATTCATGCCATGTAAAAATGGTCTTTTGGCTGGCACATTTTGCATTTCACTTTTTCATCATGCCCTTTTTCCCCCTAACTTACCCAGTATAAGAAATGGTGCATTTGCTACAGTCACAACAAATGGGACCCCACAGAACAGCAACAGTCCAAAGCTGCTTAGCACAGCTAACCCCGAAGACAGCACTCCAAATGCCGCAACCCACACCATATTTCGTACACAGTCAATCCTGTAAAATCAAGCAAAAAGCATCTTATTTAGCTTTTCCATGCCATGTAATAGCATTCAAAATCCTTCTAATATAATCAATTATAAGTATCACGTTTTATGACACTAACTTTGAAATCACGATTCTCATTAATATTTTCCTAAGAGCATCAGGAACAAACATTTTAAAATCTCACCATGTGCCAAATCGGTCCTCAATTTAACCTGCACAATCATGATGTGGTTGCATGAGTTGAACTGATAGCAGAATTGTTGTACCTCTCTCTTCTACTATTGCACAACAATGGGTAAAAGGCCAAAGTATTACTAAGCCACCTACTGAGATACAAAGATTGTCAAACTATTGTTGATTATGTAAACCTCAACCAGATCCTCTTCTTTCAGCTTTCTTTGCCTCTTTGCCTAGAAATGTGGAATCCTTTCTCCTACTTCTCTTTCCTTCTATCTTGCAAGGATAATAAGGAAAAAAGAGAAGAAAGAAAAAAGAAATGAAGAGAAGCAAGAAATCTCAGGGCTCTGATTTACTCTGGAGGGAAAGAGTGAAAGGCTCTGAGCTCTGCCACTTAGTTCCTGCCTTTTGAAGGGACAGGAAGGCTCATCTGGGGTAGTGGTTCAATTGGACATTTTGTCTCCCACTTCTGAGGTAGTTGCCAGGATGTCTAGTCTTTGAATCTCTTGTGCGTATACAGCGCTGCAATAGCTTCTCTACACCCGCTCCAGAGAGTCCAGGGGTCCCCCAGCTGGTTCTAATGCTGGTGAGTCCAAATTTGATGAACATTATAAGGAGCCAATAACTTTTTATTGCCCTATTGTTTAACACATTGCTTGGAAAAGACAACTGTGCAGGTAATGTTGGGAATGTATGTCAGTTTGGTGTGAAATATTTTTTTGAATACCATAACTGGAAGGCATCTTGAGAGGTTATCAAGTCCAAGGTCCTATGCCCATGGCAGGACCAAGCACCATCTAGAATGTTCATCCCTGATAGATGTTGTCTAACCTGCTCTTAAATATCTCCAGCGATTCCACAATCTCCCTAGGTTACTTATTCCAGTGTTTAACCACCCTGACAGTTAGGAAGTTTTTCCTATTGTCCAACATTTTAGTGCAGGGGATGGCAACCTACGGTCGCGAAGCAAACATCACCCACTAGGCTAGGGTTCCCAGATGGTTTCAACAAATATATCAGATACACTTGACATTACATCACAATCTATACTACATCTTATTTAGAAAATACCGGACATTTATATTTTCTCATTTTCTTTCCCGAACAGAAAGCTCAAATACTGGACTGTCTGGTTCAAAACCAGACACCTGGCAACCCTACACTAGGCAGCCAGCTATGGCTCTTTTGAAGTTCGAGTCCAGCACTCTCTTGCTCCCCCCACAGCAGGGAGCCTGCACTGGTGCTGCAGCAGGCCTGGACAAAGCAATCCAGCCTGCAGATGCAGCAGGGAGGCTCAGGTAGACTCCCCTGCTTACCCCACCTCTCCCCCCTCCCCCCAAAAAAAGCAGCTGCGGGGCCCTTTTTCCCAAATTGTGAGCCAGGGAGGAAGGGGGGAGTGGTGCCTCATGGCTGCTCCTGCCCTCAGCACAATACTGTTGGCTGTTTCTGGCCAATGGGAGCTGCCTGTTTCAAGAACAGGCAGTTGGCAAAACACCAATCCCCCCTCCCCTCAGGCTCTTAGTCACTGAGCACATGGCCATGCAGTTTGGGCGGGGAGGAGAAGGGGCAGGCTCCTGCTGGAGAAATGGCTGAGCTGCTGGCCTGAAGTGTTACTGGTAAGTGTATCGGTCACAGCCTGCCTTTCGCACCCCAGCCTCTCCCTCCCCCCAGCTCTCTGCCACCTCACTTCTACCCCACATAACCCAAACCCTCTGCCCCCCCTAGCACATCCATTCTCCCTCTCACACACTGCGCCCCAATCTCCTGCCCCAGATCACAGTCCCCTCCTGCCTTAGGTCATAACACAAGCCCCTGCACTGTTATCCCCTGCTCTAGTTCACTACCCAAACTCTTGTACTGTAATCCCCTGCCCTAGATCACAACTGCACCCCAATCCTGTGCCTCAGATCAGAACTGCCTCCTTCACCCAAACTCAGTTCTTCACTCCTGCCATAATGAAAGACAATGTTGAAACCTTTTGTGTTGGACATAACATTTCACTTTATTTAAAAATGTAAGCCTGGCCAACAAGGCCCCAATTGGGGCCCAACCCCCATACAGCCACAGCATCACTCCTGCACTCCCTTGTATACCAATCCTGAGACCATCATACACCTGAACCCCCTGCCCTGAGTCCCTCATACCCCAGATCTCCAGTCCCCCGCCATAACATTCCTGCACCCCACACATATCCCAAGCTTGTGCCCAGAGCCTGTCATACGCCGAAACCCCCTGCCCTGAGCCCCTCATAAACCCCAACCCAAACTCCTGACCCCACACAGCACCAGCCCCCTTCCATAAGATTGAGAGAAAGGAGCTTGAATACGTGCATGAAGCTGGATTTGATCAGTTAAGATATAAACTTCAAAGAAATATGAGAAAAGATGCAGCAGCAACCAAGTTCCATTAAATAATTTGTGTGTGTTTTGTTTATGCTATTATTAATCTTTGTCAATTATCAATAATATTAAGTTGTATATCTTCAGTCATGCAAATGGCCATTCGAGTATGGTTCTTTGTTGACCACTTGTTCTGAATTTTCATGTAGTTTGGCTCTTTGGTTTGAAAAAGTCGCCAACCCCTGTTTTAGTGCATCTTAGTCCTTCCTAAATGAAAACACGGCTTGGTCTGGCAAGATCCTCAGAGCTATCATTCACTGCTGATGCCAACAGGAGTAAAAAGGACTCATAATTCCTTTATTTGATGCCCATCAAGGTAGTAACTAGGCATTGTGCAAGAGTTGCTGTTTGTCTCTCAGAATTCCTCTTTAGCAGCTACTATAAAAATTTCCTGCTGGTCAAAAAAGAAGGAGCACATCACAAGATTCTGATGCAAAAGGAAGGTTACCACAAGGAAGAGCAATGCCCAGGGATGTTCACTAGGAATGAAACTAATTATTTATAAATGAATCAAAAACTGGCTAATTGACTAGCTTCAAATTAGTACTCATCATCCAGCAGGTGGGGTCCCACTGCGAACAACTCTTGGTTGTGCACTATTTATGAATGGCATGGAAGGAAACGTAAGGCTAAGATTCTACATGGTTACTTTTAGTAAAAGTCACTATAGATCATGGGCAAAAAACAAAAATTCAAGGTAGCCCGAGACCTGTCACTTACTTTTGCTAAAGTGACAAAATGGGGCAGGAGAGGAGAGCCTGCTGCTGCTGCGGGTCTGGGATTTCCCAGCTGCCTATGGTGGCTTGTAGATCGAGGATCCCACCTATGTCAGCTGGGAGCTGCTAGGGTCCACCCCTCTGCTCCCATGAATGGGAACTACAGGGGTCAACCCACACTATCTACATTATCTGGGAGCTGTGGGGTGATCCTCCTGCTGTGGTGGCTAGGATTCCTCTCTTCCCCCACTGCCCGTAATGCTTGTAGGCATTTACTTGTGGATAATGCTTGAGATGTGGGGTCCCTTGCATTCATGGTGGCTGAGAGCTCCAAACTCCCTCCTGCCACTTGTGGTGGCTGGGAGCTGTGGGGTACCTCTGCTTTTTGGAGGCTGGGAGTTGCAGAGGGAGAGTTCACCCTGCTGGCTAACAGCTCCAGCCCTGCTGCCTTGGTCTGAAGCTAAACCATTACAAAAGGTCTCTAAGAGTCTCAGATTCCATTACATCTGTGACATAAACTTTGCCTTAATTATCACTAATAAAGTTTACCGATAACACAAAGACTGGGGAATGGTATATAATGAAACGAATGGTGTCCCTAGCCTCTGTCAGAGGCTGGGAATGGGTGACGGGAAAGGGATTGCTTGAAGATTCCCTGTTCTGTGCACTCCCTGTGGAGCATCTCGCACTGGCCACTGTCAGCAGACAGGATACTAGGCTAGATGGACCTTTGGTCTGATCCAGCATGGCTGTTCTTATGAACAGTTGATTGGTACAGAGATCTGGATCTGTTGGTAAGCTGGGTGCAAGTAAATAATGTGTTTTAATACACCAAAAGTTAAGGTTAAAGGTATAAAGTCAAAACCAAAAGTAAAGTTACACATCTAGGAACAAAGCCTGCAGCCCATCCTTACAGGATGTGGGACTCTACTCAAGGAAGCAGTGACTATGGAAATTACTTTGGGTCATGGTGGACAATAAGCTGAACATGAGCTGCCAATGCAGTGTTTTGGCCAATAACAGTAGTGGACTTCTAGGATGTATAAATGGGATTATCAAGTAGAAGTGGGGAGGTTTTATTACCTCTATATTTGGTACTGGCGTGATTGCTGTTAGAATATTCTGTCGAGTTCTGGGGTCCACAGTTCAGGAAGGATGCTGATAAACTGGGAAGAATTCAGAGAACATCCACAAGAATGGTTAAAGGATTGGGAAACATGTGTTATAGAAACAGGCCGAAAGGCTGAGGTGTGAACTGATTGGTATGTCGTATGTACAAACTCAGGGAACAAAAAGATGATAATGGTTTCTTTGTATTAGCAGACAAAGATATAACAAGATTCAATGGCTGGAAGTTGAAACTGGACAAATTCTCATTAGAAATAAGGCACACTTCTTCTTCGGGTAGTCCCCGTGGGTGCTCCACTTCTGGTGTCGGGCTGGTCCCGGCGCCGCAAATCGGAGCTTTAACAGAGCTGTGTGTGTGTGTGTGGTCGGGCAGCGCGCGTGCACTCCCGTTTCGCGCCTTTCATCTACCGCGCGCTGCCCGGCTCCCGCCAGTTCTTCTCATCCGCCTTGGGTCGCAGACGGAGCTTCCCTACTCTCTCCTCAAAATTTCCCCCTTCTTCCCTTCGGCTGTTTGCCGTGGGGAAGCCTCATAACTTTTACTGTTTAAATATATACTGCGTCTAGCCCCGTTGGCAGACGCGGTTTAAAAAAAAAAAAAAAAAAAAAAAAAAAGAGAGAGAGAAATAAAGAAAGAAGAAAGGAAAGAGTATACTGAGAAAGAGCAGTGCTATATATATAGATATACACTGTTGGCGTTTTTTCTGTTGCCTGCTCTGGTTAAAAAAAAAAAAAAAAAAAGAGAAGAAGAAGGAAAAAAAGGAAGGAAATAAAGTTTAAACAGAAAGAAAGTAACACGGAGTAACCGGGGACGCATACAAGCGGCTTCTCTTAGCAGGCGGTAACACTCAGTCCCCACAACTCAAAATGCCGGGCTCCCCCGGCTTCAAGAAATGTGAAGGCTGTGCTGAGCCAATGCCGGTGTCAGATGGACACTCGGCTTGCATTCGCTGCCTTGGGGAGAGTCACATCCCCCAAAAGTGCTCCCACTGTGCCAGCCTGACGACTAGAGCCCGCAAGGAGCGGGAACGTCGTTTAAAGGAGATCCTGTTTGATAAGGCTCTCATGCCTTCCACTGCCTCAGGATCCTCTGCCTCTGACCCCACGACTGATAAGCGGAAGGCTCCTTCTGAGGCTTTGCCCTCATCAAAAAAGAGGAAAGCCTCTCCTGCTCACTCCCTGCCAGCTGCTCCGCAGTCGCGGGCAAGCGCAGGTGACAAGCCGGGCACTTCTCGTTCGAGGGTAACCCGCGCTCCATCAGTCAATAAGCCGGCCGGCACTTCAGAGTCTCGTCAGCCCACTGCTCGGGATCCTCACCCGGCACCGGGGCTTCTTAAAGAGACAGACGCAGCGGCACCAGTTGTATCAGCGGTGCCGGCTGTTGAAGGGCTTTTAACCACGGCCCCCCACAGGGAGCTGTCCTCAGCACCGGCAGGGGATCAGCGTGCTCATACTCAGATGCCTGCTTCACAGCCCTTAACCCTTCACTCTCCAGGCTCTACTCAGCCAGCAGCATCAACACAAAAATCAAATGCCCAGGGAATCTCCCAGTGTGCCTCGCCAAGGTCTCACCACGAGCCATCCCCTCACCGCTGTGCATCTATGCACCACGCAAGAGACCATGGGCATTATTACCACCGCAGTCTCTCATCTCGTCACTACTATGATAGAGAGCGTAGCTGTTCACACCAGAGATATTCGAGATCTCCTTCTCCGGCGAGACGCTCACGATCACCAACTCATTCACCTAGAAGTACATATTACGCCAGGTATGACAGCACTAGATCTTCTGGACGCTTCTCCCCTGCAAGGTCTGGCCGGCACTATTCTCATCGTTATAGACCGGACTATCTTGAATCATCTCATCGCAGTCACTCTCGGTCTCATCGCAGGTCTCCATGTTCCTGTAGATCAGTTAGTCCACGCTCTGGGCGCTCGGAGATCTCCAAACGTTCTCCGCTACGACGTCCCGTATCTTCTCGTTCCCCCACGCATTGTTCTCAAATGTCGGACCTAGAGGAAGGGCAACTCTCGGAAGGTGAGCAGGATATGTCCCCAAATGCCAGTTCACCACAGCCCTCTAGGGATGAATCACTGTCTATGGGCGAGAAGTCTCCACCGGATGATCTTAAGGAATTCCAAGACCTGTTTAAACGTGTAGCGCAATCTCAGGAAGTGCAGCTCACTGAGTCTCAAGCTAAACAGCATAAGCTGTTTAAGAATCTGCACCCTAAACAACAGAGAAAGATTGCACTCCCGGTAGATGAAGCCATCTTAGAAGTGGCACAGGATATCTGGCAGACGCCAACATCGATACCGCCAACTAATAAGAAAATTGATAAGAAGTATTTTGTTTCATCCAAAGGACTGGATTTTCTTTTCAATCACCCTCAGCCGAATTCCCTGATAGTGGATGCGGTTCGTCACAAGAACAAGATGCCCCAATTCAAGAATTCCCTACCGGATAGGGAGACAAAGAAATTGGACCACTTTGGTCGGAAAGTTTACTCCTCCTCGACCTTGTTACTGCGGGTTGCCAATTATGCTGCTCTGTTATCAAACCATAACTTTGATAATTACTCTAAGTTACCGGAACTCATGCAGCACCTCCCTGACAGTAAAAAGTCTCTCCTTAGATCGGTTGTCCAGGAAGGTTTCACCGCATGTAGAACAGCCCTTCAGATAGCCGCGGACATTGCTGACACAGCCGCGCGAGCAATGGCAACAGGCATTGCGATGAGGAGAGCTTCCTGGCTACTGTCAGCGGGAGCTCCTAAGGAGCTGAATTCCAAAGTGGAAGATTTACCCTTTGATTGTCAGAAGTTGTTTGCCTCTACTACCGATGAGATCCTCCATTCTGGCAAGGACTCTCGTATGACCCTTCGTTCTCTGGGGATGTACACGTCACCTTTTAAACGCAGACGATACTACCCTTTCCAGAGGAGATATGATTATTTTCCCTATAAGCAACAGCAGCAGTAGCAACAGCAGCGTGGATCTGACCAGTCTAGATTCAGACAGAGCCCTCAGCGCAAACGTCAGCAACAGAACCGCTCTGCTGCTCGACCTTCCCAGAAGCAGCAGGTTTGACTCCCGTGCAGAGGACGCGAACATGTCTCCAACGGTCAGCACTCGGAAGCCTGCGATCACCACCACCACTCTATTCCACCACCGCCTCAGGCCATTCCTTCATCAATGGGCCACCATTACCTCGGACCGATGGGTCCTAGAGGTCATATCGTCGGGCCTGACAATCCCGTTCGCATCAATCCCTCCGACCACTCCTCCCACCCCATCCCTTCTCAGGGACCCGTCTCATGGGGCCGCTCTTCGAGAAGAGGTTCTTCACCTACTCGAGATCGGAGCCATAGAGAGAGTACCCGACGAATTCCGAGGCAAAGGGTTCTACTCCAGGTATTTCCTGGTTCCCAAAAAGTCCGGAGGGTGGAGACCGATCCTGGATCTGAGGGGTCTGAACCGTTTTATTCGAAAGCAGCGCTTCAAAATGACCACCCTGGCCAAGATCATGCCAGCACTAAACAGAGGAGACTGGTTCGCAGTCCTGGATTTGCAAGACGCATATTTCCATGTAACGATTCACATAGCCCACAGGCGTTTTCTCAGATTCGTAGTGGGCGACGATCATTTTCAGTACAGGGTTCTGCCTTTCGGCCTCATTTCGGCCCCAAGGGTGTTCTCCAAGACACTAGCGGTAGTGGCTGCCCATCTTCGAAGGATAGGAGTCGTTATCTTCCCCTACCTCGACGATTGCCTCATCAAGGCGCGCACCCAGTTAGAGGCTCAACACATGGTAGTCGCAACTCAGGAGTTGTTCGACTCCCTCGGCCTTATCGTGAACACTCAAAAATCGCGCCCACGACCTACGCAGATTTTAACCTTCATAGGAGCGCGTCTCGACTCCCAGTCGGAAAGAGTCCATCTTCCACTCGAGCGTTTTCAAGTAATGCAAGATCTGATAAAAACAGTTTTGCACGCTCCAATGCTCCCGGTGCGCGTATGTCTCCAGCTTCTGGGACATATGGCTTCCACGACAATCATAGTGCGCCATTCAAGACTGCACCTCAGGTGTCTGCAGCATTGGCTAAGCACGGTTTACAAGCCTACCGACCACAGCATTCGCAAGACTGTAGTACTTCCAGTACATGTCAAGGACTCCCTAGTATGGTGGACGAATCACAACAACATGTTGTCAGGAGTTCCCTTCCATGCACCACAACCGTCACGAGAGATAACCACAGACGCTTCTCTCATCGGCTGGGGTGCCCACATGGGCACAAAAACAGTTCAGGGTCGTTGGTCCACTACGGAGATGATGCTCCACATCAATCTTCTCGAGCTTCGAGCCGTGTTTCATGCCTGCAAACACTTCAAGGTATACATAAAAGGTACTGTCACCAGAATTCTCACGGACAATGTAGTCGCAATGTACTACGTAAACAGACAGGGGGGTGCCCGATCCCGCTCACTTTGTGCGGAGGCTATCTGTCTCTGGAAATGGTGCATTCGAAACAACATCTCTATAGTTGCGTCATACTTACCGGGTGTGAACAATACCACAGCCGATGCACTGAGCAGGTATTTCCCCCAGGACCACGAGTGGGTGATCCGCACAGATGTCCTCTTAACTCTCTTCCATCAGTGGGGGTTTCCGACGATAGATCTCTTTGCAACACGTGCCAACGCAAAATGCAGAGCTTACTGTTCCAGAGCGGGAGTGGGACCTCACTCGCTGGGAGACGCATTCCTCCTTCACTGGGGCACATCACTCTTGTATGCATTCCCCCCTGTTGTACTCATTCCCAGAGTACTCGAGAAGGTTGTGATGGACAGGGCACGAGTGATACTTATAGCCCCAGCATGGCCCAGGCAGCCATGGTACTCAACCCTTCGGCAGCTCTCTGTACGAGCACCGCGCCGACTGCCTTGCCTACCAGATTTGCTGACACAACAGAGAGGCTCACTGCGTCACCCGAAGCTGGACACTCTGCACCTCACTGCATGGATGGTACATGGTTCAGCGAGTCCGAGAATCTTTGTTCGGACCAAGTGAAGCGTGTTCTCCTGCACAGCAGGAGAGATTCCACCAGGAAAACCTACCTGTCAAAGTGGTCCAGATTTGTACGATGGTGTGCTCCTAAACTCCTGGATCCCTTGCTTTCGCCGATGCATGTCTTATTGGACTATGTCCTTCAGCTGCAGGCAACCGGACTAGCCATTTCATCACTTAAGGTCCACATAGCGGCAATAGCTGCTTTTCACTACCCCGTTGAAGGCAAGTCGGTTTTTTCTCACCCCATGATGGTTAGATTTCTCAGAGGATTGGCTAACCTCAACCCACCACGGAGACCTCCGCCACCTGTATGGAGTCTTGACCTGGTTCTCGATGTCCTCACTGGGCCACCGTTTGAACCGCTGGCCACGGTACCGCTACCGATGCTTACGATGAAGGTACTTTTTCTTCTGGCTATAACATCAGCACGCAGGGTGAGCGAGTTATCCGCACTAATGTCAACGCCTCCCTATACGGTCTTCAACCCGGAATCAGTGATACTGAGGTCTCATCCAGCCTTTCTACCTAAAGTATGTACGGAATTTCACATAAACGAACCAATTGTTTTGCCATGTTTCTACCCAAAACCGCATGCATCTCAGCGAGACGCTCTCCTGCATACGCTCGATGTCCGCAGAGCCCTGGCTTTCTATATAGACAGAACCCGTACTTTACGTAAGACGGACCGCCTCTTTATTTCAACATCGGGCTCTTCTAGGGGCAAGTCCTTATCCGCCCAGCGCATTTCCAAGCTGGTTGTCTCTTGTATCACGACGTGCTATACTATCCGTAAGAAGTCTCTCACCTCGCAACCTAGAGCTCACTCAACACGAGCAGTCGCTGCGTCTACAGCTTTCGTGAAAGGTGTCCCTCTTTGTGACATCTGCCGTGCTGCAACTTGGTCTTCAAATTCTACCTTTTCAAGACATTATGCAATTGTTCAGCACTTCACCACTGACTCAGCAGTAGCCTTGGCAGTGTTGCCTACTGCTCGGAATACCGATTCCGAAACACACGTTTAGCCGAGATTACTGCTTCGGAGTCACCAGAAGTGGAGCACCCACGGGGACTACCCGAAGAAGAAAAGGAAGTTACTCACTTCGTGCAGTAACGATCGTTCTTCGAGGTGTGTCCCCGTGGGTGCTCCACGACCCGCCCTCCTCCCTGCTTCGGAATCTTGTTTTTTTCTGTCTTTCAGATAGGCGGTGAGACGAATTGGCGGGAGCCGGGCAGCGCGCGGTAGATGAAAGGCGCGAAACGGGAGTGCACGCGCGCTGCCCGACCACACACACACACACAGCTCCGTTAAAGCTCCGATTTGCGGCGCCAGGACCAGCCCGACACCAGAAGTGGAGCACCCACGGGGACACACCTCGAAGAACGATCGTTACTGCACGAAGTGAGTAACTTCCTTATTTTTAACAGTGAAGGTAATTAAGCATTGGAACAACATACCAGGGTTGTGATGGATTCCTTAACAGTGGTAATTTTAAAATAAGGAAGGATGTTTTCTAAAGGACATGCTCTATGCAAACAGGAATTGATGCAGGGAAGTTCTGTGGATTATTATATAGAAAATCAGGCTAGACAATCCCAAGGGTTCCTTCTGGCCTTGTAATTCAATCTATTATTTGACTTTACTGAGAAAAGAGATAAGAATTACAACATAATTCTTAAAAAGACTGATGAACATTCAGTTAAAAAAAGAATAGATTTTACATAAATGGGCATGCTCTGACCAGGGAGAAAGCATGGAAATCTTCCTGAGGGCCGTATATGAATAAACGAGAATTGTGACTTCGGTGTCACGAAGGAAGAACACGTAAGAAATCATTTAACAGTTTGCATTTTAGACCAGAAGCTTTCATAAATATAGTTAATGTCTATCTCTGGAACAAATTTTTCAAGTGTCATTAAATGTTAACCTAGGAAAAATAAAAATCACTCAGCAAAAGAGTGGTAGAAGTGCAAGTAGTAGTAAAGGAATGATTCCCATTGGGTGCATCTACATTGCACCATGGTCTAAATAAGGGTATGTCTACACCACAAAGTTAATTCAAACTAACAGCCGTTAGTTCGAATTAACTTTCATAGGCGCTACACAGGCAAACCGCTAGTTCGAACTTAATTCAAACTAACGGAGCGCTTAATACGAACTAGGTAAACCTCATTCTACGAGGACTAACGCCTAGTTCGAATTAAGTAGTTCAAATTAAGGGCTGTGTAGCCACTTAATTCGAACTAGTGGGAGGCTAGACCTCCCCAGCTTGCCCTGGTGGTCACACTGGGCACACCCAGGGAAACTCGTCTGCCCCCCTCCCGGCCCCAGAGCCCTTAAAGGGACAAGGTCTGGCTACGGTGCCCATGCCAGATGCAAGCCTGCCAGCACCCAGCCAGCAGACCCAGCACCTGGCATGGCACGAGCCAGCCACCCGCTGCCACCCAGCCCTCCGACTCTTCCTGGGACCAGGCTGGCGGCTCCCAGGAGCCTGCCCGGGGCTGCAAGAGGCGGGCGCCTGCCTGGTCTAGTGCAGACATCGTGGACCTCATCGAGGTTTGGGGGAAAGCCTCCAATGTCCACGACCTCCACACTAGGCACAGGAAAGTGGCAGTCTAGGGCAGGATAGCTGCTAGCCTGGCCACCCAGGAGTAGGTTTGCATGAAAATCAAGGTGGTTGAGTGAGACCCCGACCCTGAGCCCTGAGCTTAGAACATAAAAACATAAGAATGGCCATACTGGGTCAGACCAAAGGTCCATCTAGCCCAGTAGCCTGTCTGCCGACAGTGGCCAACACTAGGTATCCTGGAGGGCATGGGCCAAAGACAATGACCAAGCCATTTGTCTCGTGTCATCCATCTCCAGCCTTCCACAAACAGAGGCTAAGGACACCATTTCTACCCCCTGGCTAATAGCACTCCATGGACCCAACCTCCATGACTTTATCTCACTTCTCTTTAAACTCTGTTATAGTTCTAGCCTTCACAGCCTCCTGCAGCAAGGAGTTCCACAGGCTGACTATTTGCTTTGTGAAGAACTTTCTGTTATTAGTTTGAAACCTGCTACCGATTCATTTCATTTGGTGTTCTCTAGTACTTCTATTATGGGAACTAATGAAGAACTTTTCCCCCTCTCCACACCACTCATGCTTTATAGACCTCTATCTTATCCCCCCTCAGTCTCCTCTTCTCTAAGCTGAAAAGTCCCAGTCTCTTTAGCCTCCCTTCATATGGGACCTGTTGCAACCCCCTGATCATTTTAGTTTCCCTTTTCTGAACCTTTTCCAAGGCCAAAATGTTGTACTTAAAAGAAGTACTCGGGATCTTTTTCAGGGGGGATAAGGCAACATGCCACATTTATTGATCACACATAGAATAATCAACACTTATCATATGCATATTATATATATATACACATATATGTCACTCATGCACACACACACACACACACACACACACACACACGCACACTCCGTCTTGCTGTTGTTACCAACAAGTTGCTCCCCTTAACTGCACTGGCCAGGTGAGTTAGATGGGGAAGGGGTGGAGCCGGGCTTTTGCCGATCCGGATCAATGCTCCGATGGTGACAAGACGAAACCCGGGGTCCTCTGCAAGACACCTCACTTTTATAGCATCCCTCTCATATGCAAATATATCCCAGATTCAAACTCTGGGTCTGTGTCCCTTGGTCCCTTTGTGCTGCAGAGAGGGTGTTTTCCAGAGAAGGTGCTTGCTTCTAATCCCCAAGGCAGTCAATATGTCTGCTCTTCTTTCTTCAGCCCACTTGACACCTTGGGTCTGGCTTCCACCCCCTCTTTAACTGGTGTAGCTGTCTGGAGGTGCTTGGCTCCCAAGTCTTACTCATTCACACCTCATTCATTCAACAGGGCAATTGATTACAGAGTGGGGGAAAGAGAGTGGGGGGGAAAATCTCATTCTTCTAAAAGTTTTCTATATAGGGTTCTAATACAAAGTTACAAAGTTATATGATTTAGGTGTTACAAGGTTATATGGATTAATACAAGGTTATATGGAGAGACACAATGTCAAGTCATATGAAGCAATATATAATACATAGATTTATATGAAGCAATATATAATACATAGATTTATCTACAAAAATATCTTTTCTGGGGTGAGGAGATTACATCTGTACACAGTACTGAAGATATGGCGTACCATAGTTTGATACTTCCCCTTCTCCTTCTTCCCCTGGCTTCCCCCTTGCAGCTCCCTCCTCCCAGGTTTCCTCCTCCCCTCGCCCACTCTCTCTCTTCCCCTCTCCCACCTCCTTTTCCCAGTCTCCCCGAGTTTTGTTCAATAAAGAGAGTTTCTATTTTTGAGCACGTGTCCTTTATTTTGTACATCAGAAAGGGGGGCTAGGAAGGGGTAAGTGGAAGGAGGTAAGGGTGGAATGGGGTACGAACCCCCGATGGGGAGGCCTGGGGTGGCTCTGCGGGATTCTCGGGGTGGAAGCTCTCCTGCAGCCCCCTGATTGACCCCCCCCGGATGGCAGCCTGCGGCAAGTGCAGCCGGGCTGATGGCCGAGTGCTGTGATGTGCCGAGTGTGGGCATTTAGGGCACTCCAAGCCAGGTCTGCTTTGCTGTCCCTCATCGAGTTAGACAAGCAAGCGTGGAACCCCTGAGAACTGTCTGTTCGGGGTGGGGGTCGGGTCCCTTTAAGCACAGCCCTCGGCTAGCCTGAGACAGCAGCTCCACACGCTAAATCCTAATCTGATGCCCTGCCGGCACTGCTTCCGGCCATCCTTAACCTCGGTTCAGAGTCCACTCAATGTGGACATGCTAGTTCGAATTAGCAAAATGCTAATTCGAACCAGTTTTTAGGTCTAGATGCACTAGTTCGAATTAACTAATTCAAATTAAGTTAGTTCAAATTAGTGCTGTAGTGTAGACATACCCTAAGCTAGGCAATTTGAGGTATGCAAATTGCATATCTTATTTCGAAATAGCGTATTTCTAAATAACCCGCTATTCCAAAATGTCCCTTATTCCTCATGGGCTACATCTACACTGGCATGATTTTCTGGAAATGCTTTTAACGCAAAAGTTTTCCGTTAAAAGCATTTTTGGAAAAGCGCTTCTAGTTGGCAGGACACTTTTCCGGAAAAGCACTTTTTCTGGAAAAGTGTCCGTGGCCAATCTAGACGCGCTTTTCTGCAAAAAAGCCCCGATTGTCATTTTTGCGATTGGGGCTTTTTTGCGGAAAACACTACTGGCTGTCTACACTGGCCCTTTTCCGGAACAGTTTTCCGGAAAAAGACTTTTGCCCGAACGAGAGCAGCATAGTTTGTCCGGAAAAGCACTGTTGATTTTACATTAGATCTTCAGTGCTTTTCCGGAAATTCAAGCGGACAGTGTAGACAGCTGGCAGGCTTTTCCGGAAAAGCGTCTGCTTTTCCAGAATAACTTGCCATTGTAGACACAGCCATGGAGTGAGGTTTACAGAGATGTCGGAATCGCGAACCCGTTATATTTAGAAATAACAGGCTTGCTGTTAAGACGCGGGATAGCTATTTCAGGATACTGAAATAGCACCACAGTATAGATGTAGCAATAGCAAAAAGAGAAGAACCATTTAAATTCTTTGACTTGACCTGTAGTAAATGTCACAATAGAACACTGAACAGATGTTGCCAGCCCACGCAGTAGAAGCACGTAGAAAAAGTGATAACATAGGAACATGGTCATGGAAACAAAGAGATCAAAGAAATATCCCAAGGAAGGATGAGTACATATTTTCTGGGATCTGTATTCCAAGAAGCATTCATGTGCAGGCTTGGATTTCAACATTTAAATATTATTGTTAAATTTAATATTGATTTAGGAGCAGAAACAATCTTGATTTGTAAAGAGACCGTTAAAAAGCCAAGCCCTACTCCAAAGTTGAACCAGCAGAAAGTAGAGTGCTCAATAGCCCAGGGTGAAAAATAAGTTAGTGGGTCAGTTCAGAGTGTGCACTAACTACAAGATCAGGAGCATATGTTTGATCTGTTCTCTCATTAGTGGATTTACCCCTCACAGACCAAATCATAATCTGTGGAGCGAGGTCTCAGAAAATGCTAAGAATATCAGTGTGGTGGCCCAACATAGAGCAGGACATAAAATACAAGGTGGAATTATGTTAGTCATTCAGAAAAACACTATTAGCTGTTGTCATCAGGACCTTACATAGTTGAGACTGTTCAAGGTACTCATTAAGAAGTAAGAGGGGCATCCTTAGCTGATTCCAAACTCAAGTGAGGTGTTAAGTGATTGCAAAAATAGTACTCACACCACAGCTCTAGTGCAGGAAAAATGTCCTAATCCTATTGTGTTGGAATCTATTCTGCTGAAATTTAATAATTCAAGTAAATCAACCGGGAAAAACCCTTAAAGGTAGAAAATGACAAAATCTGGATAAGTAGTGAACTAGGTGAATCTTCTGAATCTTTAATTTCTTCTTAAATATTAATTTCCGTTAAAGATTGTTTATACAGAAAAAGTGAGTTTGTGCTGATGTCTCGCATGTGAAGACAAGTGTGTCATTTCCTTGAAGTTTTGTAAGAGACAAAGCAGGATAGGGCAAGAAAGGGTCCTGGGCAGAAGTTCTGCAGTGAAGGAAAGAGAGAGAGGCACTATAGGCTGTAGCTTTAGCACTAATACTGTTTTCTTTATTCTAATAAAATTCCTTCTTCAGTGTTAAAGAAAGTGACTGTTTCTTTGACTCTATTATTATCACATAAAACATCCAGGGAGTGTATTTTATTCAATAAAAAATGGTAAGGCCTCAGATATATTGAAGACTAATGCTGATAAATAAGTTGCATTTTTTTGTGATTGTACATTTAAGGAGTATAAATGGACATGGATTATTCCTTTTGTGCTTTCAAAAGGCCTGATCACATGGTAGATTTCTGCAATGTGTATCTGTTCCAAAAATTTTCAAATAAAAAAGGCTATGCTAAAAAAAACCTTTTTATTCATTTAGATACAAGATATAATGAATTTTTTTGTTGTAAAATATTAAGTATTTAACTAGTGTAAATACACCAAAGTCAATTAGGGTAAACACATTAGTTCTATGATAGTTTCTAGAGCCTGAAATGGAAGTTATGAACTGGGGATAGAGGCCTAATAGTCCTAATTGTCTCTGATTATTAATCTGTTTAAGATAAGATTGCTTTTTTTAAAGGTTGTACAGATAGTTATTTTCGTATAGAATTAAATTTGGTTAAGAAAATAATATATGTTCTTTATGATTTTAGGCTGACAATGAAAAGGCCCCAGTCCACAAATAAAAGGCTTTTGGAATGATTAGTCACGAGATTGGAATGTATTAGGGGAAGCATGTATGGTTACAAAGGTAACTATAAAATAAAGAGAGATAATACCAAGAGGAAAAAAAACCCTAAGGTATCTTAAAAGAAAAAACACAAATCTTTTCATTGTTCCTCTTATCTTAATTTAAAGCAAGGTAAGAATTTGATTGTGCCAGAACAATGGGATGTGCCTAGAATTCAATTGTTTCTCATAAAATGAAAAGGGAGGAGTCTGGAATGACCACAGTGAAGGCAAGAAGCACACCTAAGCAAGAAGCTGCTGGCCAACAGCTCCTGACACCCTGGCCTGGCTTGGGAAGCAGCTGCCAGCCGCTGCGCAGCCTCCACAGCCTTTGGGCTTGCCCCGGGGCTTCCTCCATCCCAGTTCGGTCCTGGGGAGCATTAGTAGGAGGCCTGTGCAGACCCCTCCTCTGCTCCTGCACTGGGAGCGCTGTCAGGCAGCCTCCGTGTCTTCCCCCCACTTATTCAGCCCCTGGTGCTGTGCTGCTGCGGATGGTTGATGTTCTCTGTAGCTCCAGCCCTAGCATTGCTGTGGGGCCCCGGCTGAGCTGCTGGCCCTCCTGCTATTAGGCTCCTGAGCTCTCTGGTCCTGCTGAACCATGAATGCTGCCAGACCAGAGAGTGCCTGCACACCTTTTACCTTGAACATTTCTTAAATAATTATCTTTGTTTCAAAATGTTTTCTTCAAGGATAACACAATGAAATGTTGATCTTATATAGAAGAAAACTACAACCGGATGCATAAGTACAGGAAGGGAAGCTTTTCACCTTGGAACCTGGTCATTTTTGTCACCGTGAACTGGCTTAAATCCATATTTTCAGACTGTCCAGCAATGTAGCAGGAGTAACTAGACATAGGAAATGTTACCTGCACACCATTGGTGGAGGATGGGATCAGCTGCAAGGAGGTTTATAAATTGCCCCCTATTTATTTTCCACCTTCATTTTTTTGCTCCATTTTGTGTCAGTGTGGAAACTTTGGCACCATAGAAAGTAGGAATATGATAGTGTAAATGTGTAAATGCCACACGGGAAGCCAGCTTTTAGGATAGCTCCCCGGAAGCACTGGCTCCCATGGAGCCGCCACCCCTACTATCCGCACTGGGGACAGATAACAGAGGCAGCAACATGGTGGAGGACGTGGTTGTGCAGGAGCTGCTTCCTCCCTTGCATGTAAACGTGTAACTGCTGACGTTTTAAGCGGTTATACATTTACCTGAATAAACGATTTTTAACATTCCTATTAGAAAGTACTCATAGTTTACACACCTATCATGGATACTTACACACCTGCTGTGATAGTGAAGGCCCTGTATACTCTGTGGCTGTGTCTACATTGGCACCCTTTTCCGGAAAAGAGATGCTAATGAGACCAGTCAGAATTGCAAATGCCCCGGGGATTTAAATTTTCCCCGCGGCATTTGCATGAACATGGCTGCCGCTTTTTTCCGGCTCGGGGCTTTGCTGGAAAAAAGCGCCAGTCTAGACAGGGATCTTGCGGAAAATAAACCCTTTTCCAGAAGATCTCTTATTCCTACTTAAAATCAGGAATAAGGGATCTTCTGGAAAAGGGTTTATTTTCCGCAAGATCCCTGTCTAGACTGGCGCTTTTTTCCGGCAAAGCCCCAAGCCAGAAAAAAGCGGCAGCCATGTTCATGCAAATGCTGCGGGGAAAATTTAAATCCCCGGGGCATTTGCAATTCCGACTGGTCTCATTAGCATCCCTTTTCCGGAAAAGGGTGCCAATATAGAAATAGCCTTTATGTGCTACTGTTGGATTGGTCCCTCTATTTGCTAAATTACTTCAGTAATAATGCATTCCTACAAAGCCTTACTCGCTATTAACAGAAGTATGACTTGAAGAATCACCAACCATTTTTGTATAAATATTCCACTGCCTATTTCAACTATTTGTAGTGTCTGTGTTAGATTAACACCTCAAGACCCCAATCAAGAACCAGGGCCTCATTGTTCTAGGCAAGAGGGTCCTTTTCCCAAAGCACTAATTATGGACTTTTCTTTTTTCAGTTGGCTTAATCTATTTAAATTGGTATTTGTTTGGGTTTGGCAGCTCTGAAATGTGGATTTAAATAGATGACAAAAGGAATTTACAGAATTTGAAAAAAGACATAAAGAAATCTGTTTGGCATATTTTAAAATTTAGTATTAGACCAGTGTTTCTCAAAGTAGTCTGCGGACCTACTCTGGAAAAGCTACTACCAGGCCACTCAGGTTTATTTACTTACTAGCGCCGCAGCCACAGAGCTTCATGGCTCCCATTGGCTGCAGTTCGCGGTTTGTAGCGAAAGGGAGCCGTGAGGCTCTGTGGCTGCGGAGCAGTAAGTAAACAAACCTGAGTGGCCTGGTAGCAGCTTTCTCAGAGTGGGTTCACGTTCATAGGCCACTTTGAGAAACACTGTATTGGAGGGAACTTGTGACTGCTTGGCTAATGTAATCGGGTTTTTTTTCTAATGCAGATACAGGTCTTTAGCCATATATAATTTACTAAAACATAAAACATCTGTATAACTCTAAGATCTTTCCTGTAAGAAGGGTTAGACTAGATGACCCTTGAGATAACTTCTAACCGTTAGATTCTATATATGCTTTGATTCTTTTCAACAAAATAGGAAGTATATAAAAGATATTGAAGAGTGTAAGTACAAATGAAAACAGAAGAAAAAATCTTACCTTAAACAAGACATAATGGAAAAGGTGATAGTTATAAAGTATGTTATGGAAAACAGGGAGATCACATCTTTAATATTGCCTTCAAACTCTTTCTGTCTGGATATTGAGGTAAAGTAAGCCACCTATAAAGAAAAAAATATAGCAGGTTAAATAACATTTTCTTTAGCCTTTTACTTTATAAATATAATTAAAATAAAAATATTATGGGTCTAGGATTCACACTGTTATTTTAGGCACTTTCATTGTAATATTTTAATTATTATTTTAGCTATAATGATCTACAGTAAGCCACAGCTAAAATAACATATTCAGAATAGAAAGAAATTAGCCCACAGGTAAGAATTAATTAAAATTAAGCATACGGCCCAAAATAATATGAATGAACCTAAGGAGAGCATTTGGTTAAAACATAGTGGCTATGTCTAGACTGGCATGATTTTCTGGAAATGCTTTTAACAGAAAAATTTTCCGTTAAAAGCATTTTTGGAAAAGAGCTTCTAGATTGGCACGGACACTTTTCCACAAAAGCACTTTTTGCCGAGAAGCGTCCGTAGCCAATCTAGACGCCCTTTTCTGCAAAAAAGCCCCGATTGCCATTTTCGCGATCACGGCTTTTTTGCGCAAAACAAATCTCAGCTGTCTACACTGGCCCTTTTGCGCAAAAGTTTTGCGCAAAACGGACTTTTGCCCAAACGGGAGCAGCATAATATTTCTGCAAAAAGCACTGATTTCAGACAGAAGGAAGTCAGTGTTCTTGCGGAAATTAAAGAGGCCAGTGTAGACATCTGGCAAGTTTTTCCGCAAAAGCAGCTGCTTTTGTGGGAAAACTGGCCAGTCTAGACATAGCCTCTGGGACTAGGCCTGCAGTCTATATTCAGGCAAAATTCCCATTGAGTCAGTGGTTGTTTTAATCTCCGGCTTTACACTCATTAGAAAGAAAAGAGCGATATAAAGCCTGTAAAATTTTCCATTTTGTTTCTCACAATGTGCAGGGAGATATTGTTCTGGGTCCAGTGGAACATCCTTGAACATACTGAAATGTAGAGAAGTATTAGGGTGCACAAGGAATGCAGGATCAGGTTAGCAGATGTAATGGTAGTTTCTTAGGTTATGTCTTTGTTAGCTTCTTAAGGATAAAAAATATGACTGGACTGATCTCTTCCTCACAGATAGGACAGGTCACAAGGGTCCATCCTCACAGGGTCCCAGAGCTGGGGCTCCGGTCCCAGAGCTGGGGCTCCAGCCCCAGCCAAAATCTCTGCCTAGGGATAGAGTAGTCAAATAGTTGACTACCCGATAAGCCTAGGCTACTCACATTTCTCCCCCTCCCCACCTTGCTGCCTCTGTTACATTTCGATTAATCAGCTAATCGAATCGTTGATGGAATTTCCATCGACTACTCAATTAGTTGATAAAGGTAGGGAGGGTCCCGACTGCTGTGCCTCTGCCTTTTAAAAGTAAAAAGAGCTGCCTGCCTCTTACTACATTTAAAAGGCAGAGACACAGCAGGGAATCCAGTGTAAGCAGGGACTGCTGTATTAGAGGCAGCAAGAGGGTGTCACAGGGCTGGCCTTACCACGAGACAAACTGAGGCAGCTGCCTCGGGTGCCAGACTGTGTGTGGGGGGGGATGCCGCTAGGACCCAGAGTGTAGAAAATTGTGTCTGCTGCTGGTGCATATGTATTCTCTCTGCTCTAGATGCACAGAGATGGTGGAGTCTGTGCTGGAGGTAGGAGGGCACAAGAAACATAACAGACAGGCAGGAGAAAAGGCGGAATGGGGGCGTTATTTGAGCTCCCCGCCTCAGGTGCCAAAATGTTGTGGGCCGGCCCTGGGGTGGAAGCAGGAGTCGGTGCTGGGGGGAGCCAGCTTAAAAGCCGGTTCCCTCAGCACTGTCTTCGCAGTGCATGATGGGGGTGAGAGGAGGCAGAGGCATGGAGTGGAACCTGGCGTCAGTAGGGACAGCTTCAGTCTCCACTTGCCCCAGGTCCTGACTGCTACAGTTCTGCCTATTAAATGTAGTAAGAGCCTTCCTACATTTAAAAGGCAGAGGCACAGCAATCACACTGAAGCTGTCCCCACTCACGCAATGCTGCACCATATTGCACCTCTGCCTTTTAAATGTAGACATTTAATAGGCACAGCAATCAGGACCCAGAGCTTTCCCACTGTGCCTCTCCCCCTTATTGACTACTTGATTAGCTGATTAATAGAAATTTAACACCCCTACCTCTGCTATGGCAATAGTTCATTCACAGTTCCATGCTGGACTGAATCAACTGGCTTTTAGAAACAACAGTTCAGGTTGTGCCTGCTCCACTGTTCCAAGGGCCTTATCCTGCCAGCTAAGCACACACAGTTTCTCTGGCCTCAGTGAGAACTGAAGCTGCTTAGCATGTTTCAGGAGAAAGCCTTAAATGACAGGATTGAGAGAAAAAGGCAGCATCTCTCCTCACCAAGAACCTCACAGTGTCAGGAGCCTGAGCCTACATTTTTTGAAGTTTTTCGGAAAAACTCCCTTCAACTTCAGTAGGAGTCATAAGTATTGGAACTGGAGATGCTAGGGACACTACTGCATCTGCTGGCTTGAAATGGCTTACATCATACACAGCACCCCTATTATACAAATTGTTCCAGAACCCTAAATGTTAAGTACGTTAGGTCTAGGTCGGGGTGGGTAATAAGTGGCCTGTGTAGGGCTGGCCTTAGAGAAAATGGCACCCTGGGCGAACTTGTATGTTGGCACCCATGTGGCATAGTGCCCCCCCATTTCCCTTCGCCCCTTACGCTCCCCAGCCTCTGCCCCCCTCTTGTACTCCTTTTGCCATTAATCCAGGGATTGGCAATAATTTTCACAGAAGGCCTCTTCATTAATTTTGGTACGTGGTCTTGGGCCGGCTCCAGGCACCTCCAGAACGGACAAGGCCTCAGGCGGAAGGGGTAAAGCTGGAGGCTACAAAGGGAGAGAAAGAGAATTTGAGTAAAAGAGACATTCTGTGTGTGAGAGACAGACTTTGTGACACAGACTGAGTGTGTGTGGCACAGAGATGGGCAAGTGTGTGTTTCAGTGTGTAGTGACAGTGACTCTGTGTGTGTGGCACAGAGACAGTATGGTACAGACTGGATATGTGCGTGACAGTGACACAGAGTCCATGTGCCAGCAGTCTGAGAGAAGCCAAGTGCTTTCTGTTTAAGACAGGGAAAGCTGTCATGTTCTGTTGTCTCCACTCCCCTCTCCCTGTGTGTGAGAGAGGCAGAGAGACAGAAAGCAGGAACACTGAAATCTTAGAAACAGTGCACTGTCTTTTAAGACGGGCATTTCTCTGAATCATAGGGATGTCATTGACTAGTCGAATTAATGCTTTTTGGATAGTGGACACATTAGTCGACTAGTCGCTTTCCCCCCCTTGCTGCCTCTATCACAAAGAGGCAGCAAGGGAGAGAGAAAAAAAGATGGGGGGTGTTTCAAAGCGGCAGCGCTGCGTGGAGCCCGGGGCCAGACCCTGGGTTTCACACGCTGCCACCTTGAAACGCCGTGTGCAGTCCAGGGCTGGCATTTCAAAGCAGCAGCACCATGTAGAGCCCAGAGTCTAACTCTCTGAAATGCCATGCACATCCTGGAGTCCCCAGCTAGCCCAGGGCTGCACGTGGTGTTACAAAAAGCAGTGACAGGTGGAACCTAGGGTCAGCTGAGGAATTCCCTGCTGACCCCGGGCTCCATGCAGCACTGCCCCTTTGAAACACCCTGTGGAGTCTGACACAGGGCTCCCCTGGCAGTTCAAACCAGCAGCACCGCATGGAACGAGGGGTGTATTGGGAGTAGTTGCTTACATCCCTATTACGTACAGACAAGCAGGTAAACAAAACAGCCAGGGAGCAACTGGGTAGCCACCCTGGAGCAGCTGGGCAGCTATGTGGCCTTGATTCCACTCCTAGGGTTTCCAGGTGTGTGATTTTGAGCCGGACAACCCAGTATTTGTGCTTTCTGTCAGGGAAACAAATTGATAAAATACCGTACATATACATATCCAGTATTTTCTAATTAAATAATTGGTGGTGGCTGGAGTCTGCAGGAGAGGCCCGGGAAGCATCATCTCCCCCAGCCCCGGTACCCCAGCTCTGTAAGGCGGAGGCAGAGAACGCCATGCTCTCATCTCCCTGCCGCTCCCGGGCCTGAGACCCCGCAGTCAAGCCCACTGCCACAGGACACCACCTGCCTCTCCGCACTGCCCAGGCTGCTCCTGCCGCGCGAGTCTAGTGGGCCTCCAGTGAGGCAACCATTAGAACCAGCAGCCTCCCCCTTGGCTTCTCAGTCCCTTCCTGCTCCACACACGCCCCACTCGCAGCCGAGAAGCCGCAGAGCCAGGCTGGCAGGGCTCTGCTCTCCTCCCTGCCCCCTCTCTCCCGGCCCCCCGCTGCTGGGGACCTGGCAGGTCTGGGATGCCTGGTTACTAAGGCAACCTCCAGGCCTGGCTGCAGCTACCAGAAGGCTGCACTGACTGTCCCACAGCAAGAGAGTGAGGGGGGCTCCCTTCTTCCCCCAGGTAGGTACCTCCTGCCCACAGGAGGGGGAGGCAGACACCTAGCTGGGGGAAGGCGCTGAGAGGATCCCTGCCTGAAATCCCAGCCCTCCGAGGAGGATTCCCTGGGATTGTCCTCAATACACTTCCCATATCGTGTATATTTTTGGTAGACAATTTTGTATCAAGTGTGTCCAGTAGTTTTGTTGAAACTATCGGCAACCCGACCCCACAGCAGTTGGGCAGCTACAGGGCCCTGACTCCGCTCCCATCCCTGGAGCACCCAGGCACAGGCGCTGCAGCCTCAGCCTTGCTGGTTGACTGGAGCATGGGCAGGATCACCCAGTGTTTCAGGAAGGCGATGTCTTCCCTTGCCCAGTACCCAAGACCCCTGTCCCTACCCCAGAGGCGGCCGGACGCTGTACCTGGGTAGAGGTGAGATTTAAAGCCTTCAGCTCATTCGGGATGCGCTCGAGGAAGTTTTCCAGCCACCGCAAACTGCTCTTTTGATCTGCGGCATCATCTTCTCTCAGGTAATAAACCAGCCTCAGCGCTTTGGCCGCCTGCACGTGGGAGCCGCCCGGCCCGGGAGCCACCTGAACGCCTCCCAAGAAGGTGCCCATGAAAAAGCGGCTCTGGAACATGGGGTACGTGAGGCTGGGGAGGAGGCTCTCGATCTGTTCCGGGCTCCCACGCACTGCAGACAGGAGCGGGTTGGGGCTGCTGCAGGACCCGTGGCTCCGGGCGCACAGGTCCGGGTAGGAGAGCCGGCGGGCTGAGCTCTCGGGAGCAGCGAGCCCCTGCACTGCCTTGTCCAGCCGCAGGAGCTCCTCGAAGGCTCCCGCCGTCAGGATGTTGCTAGAGGCGGAGACCGCGATGAGGGCGGCGAAGGCGCCCTCTGTGAGCAGCCTCTGGCCGGAGAAGCGCTCGGAGTCGCTGGTCGGGAAATGCCCCGTGGCCACGAGCCTCTCGCCCTTGGCGGGCCCCTGGAGCGGCGTGAACTGCCCCTCGATGTCGTTGTCTCGCCTCTGCGGCAGGAAGACGAAGCCGGCGCCCAGGCCGCCCGAGAGCAGCAGCGGGAGCAGCAGGAAGGGCCACGGGTGGGCGCCGATCAGTTCCCCGAGCCGCCTGAAACTGCGGCCGAGAAACAGGGCGAAGTTGTCAGGCGCCGGGATGGCGGGGCCGGGGTCTGGTTCCCAAGCTGAGCTCCCGGCCGTGGCCCCCTCCTGCTCTGGCCCCATCTCCCTGCTCTGCCCGGCGAACGAGCGTTGCCCGCTGTGGAACCGGACATTAAATAACGGTAAAGAAATCCCGGCGCTCGACGCGGGCGGCGGTTGGCGGGGAGCGGGCCCGGCTACTAGAGTGGCCAGGACTGCGTTTAGGCGGCCTGGCGGGGCTTTTTTGCTCAACAAAAATGTTCCCGCTCGTTTGGTTTTGTTTTTTGTTCAACAAAAGTCTGGCTGGTGTCTCTGGACTGCTATAGACAGTGCTGCTGCGGTAGTCCCGCCTTTCCGGTTTTCCTCATTAGATGACTGCCTAAGCTGGGTAGGATTTGTGCCATAAAGAAGTTCCCTTGAATAACCATTAATAATGATTTACCCACACGGTCTGGTGATTTCTGGAAATATACTTCCTCCTGATCTTGCTGATAACATTGTATTGGACTGTTCCCTTCCTGCTAAATATAGTTTTGATGCATTTGATGGATGGTCTGCCAAAAAGCCTTATCTGTTTGGAAATGAACAATCACCCCTTTGAGCACTTCCATCCATCTGAACTGTGCTGTGTGTCCCCTATGGGCAAGAGAGAAACTCTCTTTCATACTTTTGGTTCTAAGCATTGAGAGAACTGTCGAAGCAAAAACACGCTCCTCTCTGTTTAGGCGGCTAACAACTGATTGCTTTACTGATCAGTAACGCAAAGTGAGCCAGCAAAGTCGGGCCCAGTAAAGCTGCTAATACAATCAATCCTAGTATCTTTATACCCTTAGCCAAACAGTCTGACGTCAGGCCATCCAATTACAGAAATCCTCAATTAAATTTGGAAAAACAAAGCCTTATCAACAAGATGACGGACAGGTACGAGGGAGTACATCTCCTGTCCCAACCAGCCCAATTAACACATACCAATAGCCCATCCTGTAGGCATCTTCTCACGGGGTGACAGAAAGTTCACTCTGGTCTACGTGCTTGAGAGAAAAGCTGAAATGGTTTCTGATATACAAGATGGCTTCTAGCTAAATATGAAAATGGTTTCTACAGAACCTTCTGCAAATACAGCTAAGGCCAGGCCCATAACTAGCAAAGCAAAGGCTTTTAGTCTTTCCTGGTGAGGCAGTAAAGATTTAAATGGTACTGCAAAGATCGTTTTCATGGCTCAGCCTTTTGAATGTGTCACCCCTCTCATCACTTTGAACATAAGATAATTGCCTTCACTCTCAGGAGCCTTCACAGCCTGTCTGTGAAGGCAAAAGCCAGCTGCTCTCCAGCAAGAATTGGCCGTGCCACGCTTGAGCCAGTTGGGGTGCTCCAATCTGTTGCAGGCTGATTTTAAGCCCAGAGAGGAATAGCATGATAAGATAGTATAATAGAATCACAGAACACTAGAACAGGAAGGGATTTCAAGAGATCACCCAATCCAGTCTCCTGCCCTTACAGCAGGACCAGGGATCTATAACACTGCTCTACAGCCAAAATGCTTCTGAAATAAATGTAGTCAAACTTTTTTAATTCTGGGTCACTGAGCTCCACGAGGCGTACTGCTAGTTCGGATTAGGAAGCCTAATCCGAACTAGCTAGTTCGTGCCGCGTGTAGCCGCGCGGCACGCGGTCCGAACTAGCCGGTATTTAAAAATGGCGCCGGCCGGCTTTATGCAAATGAAGCCCGGGAAATTCAAATCCTGGGCTTCATTTGCAACTCCGTATGACTACATTACCCCCCCTAGTTTGAGCTAGGGAGGTAGTGTAGACATACCCTGATAGATGTGTATTCAACCTGCTCTTAAAGCTCTCCAGTGATGGAGATTCTAAAACCTCCCTAGGCAACTTATTCCAGTGTTTAATCACCCTGACAGTTAGAAAGTTTTTCCTAATGTCCAACCTAAACCTCCTTTGCTGCTAGAGTTGCCAGGTATCTGGTTTTGAACTGGACAGTCCAGTATTTGAGCTTTCTGTTTGGGAAACAAATTGAGAAAATATAAATGAGACGCTATAAATGTCCGGTATTTTCTAAATAAGATGTAATGTAGATTGTGATGTAATGTCAAGTGTGTCCGATATTTTTGTTGAAACCATCTGGCAACTCTACTTGCTGCAATGTAAGCCCATTGCTTCTTGTCCTATCATCAGAGGCCAAGGAGAACAATTTTTCTCCCCCCTCCATGTAAAACCCTTTTAGATACAGGCAGTCCCCGGGTTACGTACAAGATAGGGACTGTAGGTTTGTTCTTAAGTTGAATTTGTATGTAAGTCGGAACTGGTACATATTGTAGGGGAAACTAGCCAAACATTTCTCCAGAGCTCAATTTTATTCTCCCACATCTCACTTCCCTCAGTCCTTTATTCTCAAGCTGAGGTGTCTGCTGAGAAAAGCCGCTCTGTGTCTCCCTCATCTGCTGGGGAGGAGGGCGCTAGCTTCGCGTCTCCTTGGTCTGCTGGGGGGAAGCAGCTAGTGCGGGGTTGCCTCAACTCGTTTGTAAGTAGGGATCTGATGTAAGTTGGATCCATGTAACCCGGGGACTGCCTGTACTTGAAAACTGGTCCCCTCTCAGACTTCTCATTTCTAAACTAAACAAGCCCAATTCTTTTAGTCTTCCCTCATAGCTCATGTTTTCTAGACCTTTCATCATTTTTCTTCTTGGACCTTCTCCAGTTTTTCCACATCTTTCTTGAAATGTGGTGCCCAGAACTGGACACAATAGTCCAACTGAGGCCTAATCAGTGCAGAGGAGAGAGGAGGAATGACTTCTTGTGTCTTGCTCACAATACTCGTGTTAATGCATCCCAAAATCATGTTTAGTTTGACTTCCTGAATATTGCAAGTCATAGAACCTTGCCCACTTACTCCTCTAATAGTCCTATAATCTCTGTCTGAGTTACTGAAGTCTTCAAATCATGATTTAATTCAATTGCAGAGCATCCACCATTTATACTACTTTAAACAGCAAATGACCCAGGCACCATTATTTCAGAGAAAAGTAACCCTTCTCCCAGGAGTGAAAGTAAAGCAGTGAGCTCTGGTGCACCGCTCTGGCAAAAGCTCCAGCAAGAATTGGCTGTGCTGCTTGAGCCAATTGGGGTGTTCTAATCTGTTGCAGGCTGTGGTGTTTACAGCAGCCAGGTGAGGCAGGCAGCAGGTTAAAAGGGCTGGTACACCAGCAGCCATGGAAACAATGTGCTCTACCCTTTGCGTAAAACTTGCCTGCCCTCCAACTGGATGGAGTGGTGGCATGCCCCATCTGACTGCGGCAACTTGACCCAAGCCCCACTCCTGCTGCAGTCGGAATGAGCAGAGTTGGCGAACCTGGCTGGGCCCCTGGCTAGCTGACATGGCCTTGACCATGGCCTGGCCCCCATCTGGCCATGATGGCCAGGCCCTATTTCTGATCCCGGGATAGACTCTGCAGCCCGGCCCCATCCGCAGCAGGAGGGGCTGGCAGTGGCCCCCAGCTGGGCTCATCAACCTGGCCCTGGCCCCAATCCTGCACAAAGCCCTTGTGGCCCAGCTCCCATCTAGCCTCAGTAGTGCTCTCCTACAGCTCCAAGTTGTGCTTATGGCAGAGTCAGAAAACAGGAGCATCAGGGCAGGTACACCAGCTAGGTAAGGTAACCCAACCCCAGGCCCCCCCGCCTTGACTCCAGTACCCCCACACTCCAACCCTCTGTCCTGAGCCTCTCATATACTTCAACCCTGATTCCTGCATGCGCGCGCACACACACACACGCACACACACATCCCCAGTCTCCTGCCCTGACTCCTGCATCCATCTCCACCCTGTATCCTGTGCCCTCTACTCCACCCCACACTTAAATTTCTTATGGGTACTCTCATATTGCAAATTCTGTCCCCCCCAACCCCTGTCCTGAGCCTCCAGGCAGGAGGGCTGTGATTGGACAATAGAATCATAGAATCATAGACATGTACAGCTGCAAAGGATCTTGAGAAATCATCAGATCCAGCCCCTGCACTGAAGCACAACTAAGTAAACCTTTATCATCTATGGCAGGTGTTTTCCAACCTGTTCTTAAAAGCCTCCCTTAGAAGCCTATTCCAGAGTTTAATGCTGCTTAGAGTTAGAAAGATTTTCCTAATATCTGAGGGTACGTCTACACTAGCCCCCTATATCAATCTAGGGAGGCTAATGAGGACGACCGGAATTGCAAATCAAGCCTGTAAACCTCCTTGCAGGAGGCATAAGGGATCTGTTGAAAAAGGCTTTCTTTCTTGACATATCCCCCTCTAGACTACCGCTTTTTGCTGACAAAGTGCTGAGTCGGCAAAACACAGTGGCCATTTTAATGCAAATTAGGCACGGGATATATTTAAATCCCTGCCTCATTTGCAATGTCGACCTGCCTAATCATACCCTTTGATAGTACCCTTTGATGGTAAACTACCCTAGACATACCCTTTGATAGTAAACTATTAATAACTGTTTCTGGATTTCACTTTTTCAACCAGTCTCAGCCATATTAGTCTGTATCAGTAGAAACAATGAGGGGTCCTGTAGCACCTTAGGGTATGTCTACTCAGTAGGGCAGAAGTCAAATTAAGATATGCAACTTCAGCTGTGTCAATTACTTAGTTGAAGTCGAAATAGCTTGATTTGGCTTTTGGCGCTGTCTACATAGTAGGAAGCCAAAGAGGGAGGAGTGGTTGCATTGGGATAGGTGATGCTGGGGGTCCCTGGCTCTGGGGGAGAGGTGGTTGCATTTTTAAAAAGGTACTTTGTAACAAAAGAAAAAACTTAAAAAGAATAGTCTAGTAGCACTTTAAAGACTAAAAAAACACATAGATGGTATGAGCTTTTGTGGGCAAAACCCACTTCCATCCATGAAGGTTCATGATACCATCTACGTGTTTTGATAGTCTTTAAAGTGCTACTAGACTATTTGTTGTTTTTTAAGTTTTTCCTGTTACAGACTAACTCTGAAAAAAGGTTGAGAAACACTGCTCTGTGCCATTCCTTTTGGCCTCCCTGTTTCCTTTCTCCTTTGGCGAGTTGGGCAGGCAGGAGTTTTGGTAAAAATGTATCAGACATGTGCACACAGTGCCCGCTCTACCTCAGCTGGTGCTGGATAATCAGAGCTTCAATGCTAAAGGAGTTGGCATTACCGAGGTGATAGATTCCCCCCCACGTTTTGTTGTAGATTTTCCAAAGAAAATGCTGGTGTTTTCTATATGTCACCCACCTCTCCCAGTCATAGCAGAGGCTTGGGATTAACATGGCTTTCTCAACTAAAAGTCTTATACATGTGTAGATGTTGTGATTGTTGTAAAGCAGAATAGCAAAAGAATGTAACAACTCCAGTTTTGTAACAAATATGTAACAATCCAACTGCTAAGTATAGTAACCCAATGAATGCAGATGTAACATCCAATGTGAGCCTTTAATGTATCATCTTGAACAGTGCATGTAAATGGTACAGGACTGAAATATCTGAATGCATATACATCCACTCATTATGTTTATAAATGTAACATCTATGTGAAACCAATCCGTATATGTAAACATGTTCTATTTCAAAATGGAGTCCAGAACTCCATTTTAAGTTGAGAATTCTACTGACATCCATTTTAAGTTAAGATCTTGTCACGTATTAAAGCTACCTGTACATCTTGCTGTTAGGATTTAAAATTCAAGCTAGTATACGGGTGGAAATTTGAATAATCTATAAATATTCATAAGCATCTCATGTCAGCCAATGATTTTAAAACATGCTGTTAAGCATCTTTTCTAAGCCAATCAGATCATACCATGGAACCTAATGAATATGCATGAACCCAGACTTTTTAAGTCTCTGCCGCACAGCAGTTGTTGTTGCGTCGGGGCGTCGGGCTTAGGGATAGGCTTAGCTTAGGTTACAGAGAGAGAGTGAGTCATCCTTGTCCTAGGTGTATGAAAGAGGTCCTGTAGAGACATTCTTCTAGAGAAGCTAGCGGAAGGCTATGCTACCTCTATTTTATATAATATAGTATTTTCTTGAGTCAGGCTGGCGGAAGGCCAGACCTCCTCAAATAGATTAGTTAGGTTAGTTAGTTTAGTATTTTAGATAGATTAGCTATCGTCCTCGAGTTTGTACAGCAGGTTGCGTCGGTCCACGCATGTCGGCCGTCATCGTGCTTGTTCGTCGGGCTCGTCGCGATTTAGATAAGGTTTTATTTTAGGATAGAATTAGAGTAGATAGAACAGAGTCATCAATCGCCTGATCCAGCTGCACCGAAGCGCAGAGAAGAGGCAGCGAGGACCAGAGGGCTTCACAGAAGGTGAACTGACCGTCTTCATCCTCCATCCGTGCGTCGAGGGATCTCCTGGGCTGTTCCTCTCCTGCGGCTTTAATTAGCCAACGGATTGTAGGTCGCCTAGCATCGGGATCAGCCGACGAGGGACGCCTAGCTGTCCTCCCTAAAGGCTTTCAATTAGCCCGAGGGTTGTAGGTCGCTAGCAACTCATCAATCGTCTCCGTCGCCGTAGACTCTGTGTAGGTATAGGGGCCTGGGGGGGACTTCCCCTCCTGGTCCATTTAATGTAGAAAGGGGACTGCCCCCTCACTTGTTCCTTCAAGGCACTGTTTGTTAAATTTTGTTAAATAATATAGTCTTGTGGTTTAAATGAAAATTCGGTCTTAAGTTTTCATTTTATACGCGCCTAACATCCCTGAGAAATTATATACTCTCCGGTGATTAGATACGGAGTGAGAGTCGCACCTGAGATACCATCCCTAGCGGATGAGACCAGGGTACGGTTACAAAGTATCCATCTGGAGTAGCTAGTCTACAGGACACTTCTCCATCTGTTCAAAGATTACAGTAACAGAATTTGGCGACCGCGGCAGGACTCTCTAGAGTGTATTTTTCTCAGGCTTATTCTTGTATAAAATACCTTGAAGGAACACTTGAGTGTGGTTCGGGGGTTGTTTTATTTAAGGGCTTAGATAGATAGAGGGTGTCCAGGAGGGGAAGGATTGAACCTAGCTGTGAACTGGCCACTCATAGTTTGGGGATTCCTAAAGCTCCCGGGGCCCAAAATCTCCTTTCCTTTTTAAAACGGTCCCCTTATCACCAAATACCCCTCTAGTGTAGTGTAGTTAATTTAATAAGTGCTGTAATTAAAGAAAACCCATTAAGATTTATTCCTCTTAAGGTCCATTGACCTAAGAGAAGAACACCTTGGAGACAAGAGTAACCCTTGTCCAGGTGTTTCTGATCAAAGAATTTTTTTCTTTGGTTCCATAAGGTGCTTGCTGTTGTCTGCAGCAGAGCAAGCAGCCTCAGGTTTTAAACCCCTTTAGAGGTTTTTCCTCTGGGTCATAGAACGTTCGTGGCAAGGTTGCCATTTAAGGTCCGCCATTTTGAGAGGCCTCCTTAGAACGTTCGGGTGTGTCCGCCATTTTGTGGGTTGGCTGTCCGCCATTTTGTAATTGGCATTCCGCCATTTTGGCTGTCCGCCATTTTGTTATTGGGGAAGCCATTTTAGGTATAGAACGCTCCGCCATTTTAGGTTGGCTTGGAACGTTCGGTGTTGCTTGGCAACCACCGCTTTTGCTGCGCAGCACCTTTGCAAGGAGCTTGCCCAGCCAGTTTAATATTAGTTTATGGTAAATTTCTGCAGGACAGAGGCCTGATCAGCCTTCTGTTTCTGAGTAACCCAGAATTTTACCAGGTTTTTCCCAAACTTGTAAGGATAAAGTAAGGTCCTTATAAGTTTTAGCATGGCAGCTAAGAAGATACCGAGGATCTTCGGGCTAGATGGCAGCAAGCCGGCTGTGCAGATTAATAAAATTATGTTGGAACAAGATATTAATGTATTCATTAAAGATGTTAATTTTTGGGATGTGAATGATTTAAAGGGAGAAAACTGTTTAGATAACTTTAAAGTTATGTATGAAAATTTTGTAACAGCTAAACCTAAGCCTAGTATAAAACATAAGAAAAGAGCTCTTATACAAGGACTGGCTATAGTAACCAGATCTTTGGATGCAGAAGTAAAAGCTATTGCTAAACAGCTAAAGGACACATTAGAGATCAAATTGGCACAGGACGTGACAATACAAAATTTAAAGAGTGATTTAACTTTGAGAGATTGCAAGAATGATACGCTGCGCTCTCAAAGAGATACGTTATCTCATCAAGTAGATGATGTCCTCAAGAGATGCCAACAGTTAGAGGGGGATCTAACTGAGAAAGTAGCCATGTTTAATGATTCAAAGGCTACTGTTAGGCACCTCTTGAGTGAGAAAAGACAAAATACACCTGTCAATGTAGATCACTCTGGATGTCAGCATAGAATAAAAGAATTAGAGCAAAGATTAGGTCTTGCAAGGGGTTTTGTCTCTGCCATAAATGAAGGGGTAGAGAAAGATATTTATAACAATACTATTCTAGCCAATGAATTAGTGGAAGGAATGATGGAGCCCATCATTACAACCGAGGTGTTCCATCCTAATAATCCAAACCCAGTAGTAAAATATGAGAGAAGGGTTCTGTCACCAGAGCAGGCCAGAGCTGTAGGGCAAAATCTAGGACCTTGCAGAAAAATGAATGCCATAGACTGGATGGCTAAACTAGCAAGAACAAACCTCACCAGTGATGACATGTTGGTTGTCCTTCGAGAATGTCTACTCCCCGAAGACCTGATTGCTTTTCCAGCAGACCTTGCCAACTCAATTAATCCAGACTTCAATCAAATGTACAAAGCTTTATACAATGTTTTCTACCCAAATGATGACATCAGGGGTAGATTCTATTCTGAAAAACAAAAGGAAGGAGAGAGACCTGAACTCTATTTCATCAGGAAAGAATTTCTTCAAAGATTAGCAGGATTGAGTACAGGAATCGATGGAAATATAGTACACGATACTCCTGAGTTCAGGAAGTCACTGTTTTTAGGACTACTTCCTTCTATTAAAGCCACCTTAAGCAACATGGATGTGGAGAGAATTCCACTAGAACTAATGAAGAACCGAATAAGAGAAACATTTGAGTGGCAAAGGCAAGCCGGGTTAATAAAGACAGTGGTCCCACCAAAAAGAATTGCTGAAGTCAAAGAAGCAAAGCCTCCAGTAAAAGGGAGAAGACGACCTCCTCCTCCTCCCCCAGCACAGAATAGGGCTGAAGGTGCGACTCAATTTCGTCAATTCCAATCAAGACAAAACATTCAACAAACAGAACCTTCAAGAATACCCTTTCAACCCACAAAGCTCTTCAGAGGAAAGAGGGAAGAATTGGCAGCTACCAGACAAGTCCTTGCTAATAGACTGTCCAGATACTTACCTTGGCCGAAGATTCAAGGAATGGACATAGACCAGATATTTAGTGAGTTGACCAGAATTGAACATGGTGGAGAGCACCTTCAGAATGTTCAGGTGCCACCCAATAGCAGCAGCGCCACCTACTGAAGAAGCCTAGATTGGCCTCAGCCCCTGCAAGAACTTACTAGAATAGAATATGACCAGTTTGGAAGACCTACTGTTCTAGTTGAGCTGAGAGGCCAATTTGGGGCAACCAAGCAGAAAATGTTGGTGGATACAGGGGCGTCCACTAGCATCATATGCACAAAAACATCACCTATGACAAAGAAATCTAACTATGCTTTCTCCAAAACCTTGCAATCTTATAATGGAAAGACATCAACGATTCCTTTTGCTTCAGATATAACATGTAGGATTGGGACAATAGAAGCCAAAATGCCTATCGGTTTGCAAAATCTAGACGGTGTCGGCATAATGGGAATAGATGCAATGAGAGAACTCGGAATAATTATTGATCTACCTAATAGACGAGTTCTTAGGGCAGGAAAACATCATTCAGATGCTGCTGTAGTCATCTCCAGTGTACATCGCTTAGGAGCCATCAAAGCGAGTGAGGACCTGAAAATACCCACATGGGATGATGACATTCAAGAAGCCATTAAAGATCATCTAGCAGTGTTTGCGAGACACAAACAAAGTTGTGGGAAGACCTTAGAAGTAGTAGATGTTCCTGGTCCGGATCCGAGACCAATGAAACAGTACAGGTACCCTGTAGAAGCAGAGAAAGGCATTGAAGAAACCATTACTAACCTGGTTTCTCAAGGAGTCTTAATAAAGACACAGAGTCCATGTAACTCCCCGATTTGGCCTGTAATAAAAGCTGATGGAAAAACATGGAGACTTACAGTGGACTACCGGGGTGTAAATAAAGTAACCCCGAGGATGGCTCCTGTTGTGGCCAAATTCCCTGAAATCATGGCCCAAATTGCCGAAGGCGCCAGATGGTTCTCGGTATTGGACATCAGCAACGCATTCTTTTCAATACCAATTGCCACCTCTGCTTGGCATAAGTTTGCGTTTACATTCAGAGACCAGCAATATACATTCACTAGGCTCCCCCAAGGCTTCCATAATTCGCCTACAATTTGCCATCGCACCATACGTAAAATCTTGAAAGATCTCCCATGTGCAAGACATGTAATGTCATATGTCGACGATATCCTTATTGCAACCGAAGACAAAAAGACACATCTAAAGGTGCTAAAAGAAGTTTTAGGAGCTCTGAAACAGGCTGGACTTTTAATTAATCCAGAGAAGGCACAGCTCGTTAGACAGGAGGTAGACTACCTGGGTGTACATCTTGGTCAAGATGGTAGAAGACCAGATCAATCCAGAGTGGAGCTGATCTTAAAGTTACCTGCTCCAACGGATGTACACAGCCTCCGTACGTTCCTAGGCCTGATCGGATTCTCACGAGATTTTATTGAGGAATTCGGTAAAAATGCCCGACCACTCTATAAATTATTAAATAAGAGACAAGAGTGGGAGTGGGGCCAAGAACAACAAAGAGCCTTCCAATATCTACGGACTGCCTTAATGAAAGCACCAGCTTTGGCGTATCCCAACCCTGAAAAAGAGTACCATCTTACCTTAACAACAGGAAAAGAAGCATTAGGAGCGGTTCTTTTACAACACCAGGGCACCTCTTTAAAACCGGTGGCCTATGGGTCAAAAACCCTATCTGGTGTAGAAAGACAGTACACCACTTGTGAGAAAGAAGTATTGGCTCTGACATGGGCGCTAATCCACTGGGAATACCTAATTGGAAAGGCACCCGTAGTCTTACGAACCAGTCATACCCCAGTAAGCTACATAATATCTGGCCAGGCTAATAATGGAAGAGTTAGCCATCCAAGGTTAGCGAAGTGGACACTAGCCTTGTTGAATCATGACATCAAGATCGAGCCAACGAAGACCACATCATTGGTTCCATCAGTCCTTGCAACACCAATAAGTCCCGAACAAGATCATGAATGTCCAATTCCAACTCAAGTAGAAGCAACAATTAAATCACCTTTCAATTTACTGTCCAAATATGAGGATGTCAAGAACGAAGCTATTCATAACATCTGGGTAGTAGATGGCAGTTGTTACCGCCATGAAGGCAGTATAGTTACTGGTGCTGCAGCGCTCCATGCATCGACAGGAAGAAAGATTCAAAACCCTGTAAGTTTACCATCAGCACAAGCTGCAGAGATCATTGCAATGATCCTGGCATTGGAGAATGCTGATACCACAGAAAACTTAGCTATTTGTACCGATTCCGATTGGGTACTCCGATCTTTTATAGATTGGATGGTCATCTGGAAACAGCAAGACATGTGCACTAACGACAGACGACCAGTGAAGTACGCTCAATTGTTGAACTATGCCTGGAAGTTAGCTGAGGCAAGAAAAGGAAAAACCTATCTCTTTAAAGTACGTGCACACAGGAAAGATCAAAAAGAGATATCTTTGCTTAATAATCATGTGGATCAATTAGCTAAGCAAGCTGCCATTTTGGACAAGAAATTGACTTGGAATTTACCACCACAGCATGAGAAAATCGATGCTGTCAATGTTGCTCCACCATTAAGAGATACTGTGGACATTGTCAAGGTGCAAAATTCTGATAAGGAGATCAGCACGCTATTAAATCAGGGACAATATAAAACCTATAATATCAAGAGACATGAAAAAGGACCCATAATGGCTCAAGAAGTTGTGAATGGCCAAGATACTGGGATTCCTCTTCTGGTAATGCCAACTGCACTGAGAACAGACTTGATCGAACTAGCACACGCGCAAGGTCATTTTGGCCTAGAAAAGACCCTCTGCCGTATCAAGACAGTGGCTTGGTGGCCTCAGATGAGAGCAGACACTGAAAAATACATCAATAATTGTTTAAGGTGTGCTCAAAATAATCCAAAAGCAATGAACAATCGTATCCCTTTAAAGCATCAATCCATTGATGGGCCTTGGAAGCGTATCCAAATCGACTTCATCGGACCGCTACCAAGGACTGGCAAGGGAAACGAGTACTGTTTGGTGATCATTGATCCATTCACCAAATGGATAGAGGCTATCCCCACTAGAAACTGCACAGCCAAGACAACAGCTCGTGTGTTATTAAATGAGATTTTCTCAAGATACGGATTACCATCAGTTATTGACAGTGACCAAGGGTCACATTTTACAGCAGAAATAATCAAACAGCTTTGTGTAGCGCTTGGTGTTAGACAGCGTTTTCATATCGCAGGACACCCACAGTCGTCTGGACTAGTGGAGCGTTCAAATCGTGTCCTGAAAACAGCTTTGAGAAAAGTTGTGGAAACTTCAGGCAAGCAGTGGGATGTACATCTCCCATTGATCCTGATGGCTATAAGGTCAACCGTAGGAGCACATAGCTACACGCCCTACGAAGTCCTCTTCGGCCGATTGATGAGAACACCGGAATTATGGTGGGTCGAAGGAGGGGTGCCACCAGAAGGCTTCCATCCTCGGATAAAGACCTCCGAGTACCTGAAACAACTACTGGAAACATTGAGTCAAATTCAACAATCAGTGGCGGTCACCTTAAAAGGAAATATTCAGAAGATGGATAAAAGATTATCTGAAGAGCTAAAATTCCACGAATGGAGCGTCGGTGATAAAGTCCTATACCGACACTTCAGTGAGAAAAGTCATCCCTTATCTCCGAGATGGATGGGGCCTTGTTATATCATTAATAAAGCTGGCCCAACAGTGTACCAAATTGAAATACACACCAAAAAGAACCGGAAGATTGCTAAATGGTTCCATTCAAGTCAACTTAAGGAATGGAAAGGAGATTAGGACACCATAGCAGTTAGATAGTTAGGAGGGGTAGGAAGAAGTTAAACATCAAGAATGAAGATCATGACTAATACCCTATTGTTTTGTCTTTACTTAGGAAAGTCATCAAGAAGGCTTTACAAAATACTGCTTATACATATAAGTAGAATGAAAGTTATACATCAATATATTGGGTATATGGTACTGATTATAGCCAGTGTTTGGACTGTTACATTAAGTGATGGAGTATCTTATTTTGCAAAACTAGTAATAGGGCAAGATGAGGTATGGAGATGTCGCGCAGGGGATATTCCATTAAAATATTGGAATATTCTCAGAACCACTGCGAGTGGCGAGTCTCCAACAGATCATTATGTATGGACAGAAGCAACATCTGTAAATCCCATCTTTAGTACTAAATATGTTGAGACCTTTAAAGTTCAACCAAATGACGAAAGATGGCAGAACAAAGTACCAGTAATCCCGGTATATGCTCCCCAGCGTATTACTCTCAGGGTCATCCGGGATAACAAGCATTGTCATCTGGAGATCCGTGATGAAAGGGTGGGAAATGTAGTTGCATTTTTCGTTAAGCACTACGATACCACCAAACGGCTTGAAATCAATGTTCCAGGTTGGTTAGACGCCAGTGTTTACACCATAAGTGGAAAATGTAGGTGGGCTTTTACGAGTGAAAATCTATGTGTCAACAACAGCACAACAAGGTGTTTAATTGGTTGCACAAAAATATTATCTGGTTGGTCAGGGCCTCCATGTGTATACATGGACGTACTGTATACTCCAATAATTAAAAAGGGGCAAAATCAAGTAACATGGGTCATAAAAGTATATCACAACCAGAATGTCACAAATAATTTCCCAGCAATGGTGACATTCCCTACTGGAGCAGTCACAAACATCTTTTTAAGTTGTAGAGAAAATTCAAGGCCTAAGTTACGACCCCAATATGTGCAATCACCTAGTTGTGAGGAAAACCCACAGCCTGCAACGTTTGTCTGTGTGGGACATTTCGTGGAAAATATCACCGAATCTGGTACCTGGGTGATATCCAGCATTTTTGGCGTACAATATTATGTAAAGATACTGGTAGCAGAACCTCCCCAGGAGTATGAAATGGGCCCATATGTGGTAAAAACGAACATTGCCAGGCAGGTGTTGATTGAGCCAAAATATCAAATAAAATGGATACATGTACCTTTACAGATTACTACTGTGAGCATAAAACCATCCTGTCAAAAATTTGTAAGACCTCTGATGGATGGATGGGAAAGGTGGTTGTTACAGATTGCCTCTTCCAAAACATCTTGGATTCGAGACAGGCGTGATCTGGCAGGTAAAGTGCTGGGCGGTCTTGGTACCGGCCTAGGCGTGGTATCTGCCATAGACAACGCCAGATTGGCCAAAAATATCGCCAAAGTTGCCTTAGGGACACAAGACATGGTCCACCCAATAGAGGAATCAATCCGGGGTTTAGATAAAGTTCAACTTAATGTAGCAGAATTGCTCCCAATGTGGATAAAATCCCAGGAAGAGGATCATTTAAAATTGATCCAAGCCATGCAGGATATCCAAAATGAAACTGCATTGGCCTTGGCTTGTGTTCAAATTCAAAGTATGCTGTTAGAACTAGTGCGAAATATAATACGGGAAGCACTCACAGGCCGTCTTCCTCTTGAAATTGCCACATTGGTCAAAAACATGTTCTCTCCATTCGAACAGGAGAATCCGGATTTGTGGACCATGTTACATTCTCAATTCGATCCTGTGTTGAATACCTTACATCTAATGATGTTAACGGTTATAGATGCCCGTAAAGAAGTTATATTCCCAATAGCCACGCTGGGTATGTTTGTTAACGGTTCAGTACTCATGCCAACATTGGACCGAGCATGGGCATACGAAACCGGTGAGGGAACATTCGCTGCAGTTAATATGCAAGCCTGTTTTGAACATCTGAAAATGGGCTATACCTGCACAACCGGTTTATGGGATCAGGGTAACTTGTGTCTAAATTCATATGAGGGAGAGTGCACTTACGAACTTCGCCCGGTACCACTAGAGAATAATATCTCAGTAGTAATTCAAGTGGATCAATCATGCTTTTGTATTCGCAGCCTATGCCGCGAATTCACCGTCAACAGATTCTATACTGTAAAAATGCCTCAAGGAACAAATCTCTGCCTGTGTAAGGTATTTGAAATCAAGGGGTGTGATATTAATCTGAAAATGACAGAGACCTCTTACCAAGAGATTACGGCTAAATATGGCATTATTAAGACGGTGGCCCCAGTCTCTTTGGGTCCAAGTTTAGAAGCGGTAAAATCAATGATGATCCACTCAAATTTGAAAGATATCATTAACAACATACATAATGTCAGCGAAAAGGTACATGTAGTGGTTCAACACGCTGCCAATAAAATTGTTAACATTGGCAAACGAATGCAGTCCAAAACCACGTGGTGGCAAACACTATTTGGTAACATCTTTGGTGACATTTCAAAAATCAGTATGGCGTCCCTGTTAACTAACCCTTTGGGCATTATATATATCGTTATGACGTTGGTGATTATATATATACTGGTACTCACTATCTATATCTGTTGTCCATACCGGAGATCTGTACCTATTTTTGCATTTAATTCTGCTGAGTAAAATGTGATGAACATCTTCTGTTTCTCCTCAGCTGTCCATCAAGGAGGGGAAATGTAAAGCAGAATAGCAAAAGAATGTAACAACTCCAGTTTTGTAACAAATATGTAACAATCCAACTGCTAAGTATAGTAACCCAATGAATGCAGATGTAACATCCAATGTGAGCCTTTAATGTATCATCTTGAACAGTGCATGTAAATGGTACAGGACTGAAATATCTGAATGCATATACATCCACTCATTATGTTTATAAATGTAACATCTATGTGAAACCAATCCGTATATGTAAACATGTTCTATTTCAAAATGGAGTCCAGAACTCCATTTTAAGTTGAGAATTCTACTGACATCCATTTTAAGTTAAGATCTTGTCACGTATTAAAGCTACCTGTACATCTTGCTGTTAGGATTTAAAATTCAAGCTAGTATACGGGTGGAAATTTGAATAATCTATAAATATTCATAAGCATCTCATGTCAGCCAATGATTTTAAAACATGCTGTTAAGCATCTTTTCTAAGCCAATCAGATCATACCATGGAACCTAATGAATATGCATGAACCCAGACTTTTTAAGTCTCTGCCGCACAGCAGTTGTTGTTGCGTCGGGGCGTCGGGCTTAGGGATAGGCTTAGCTTAGGTTACAGAGAGAGAGTGAGTCATCCTTGTCCTAGGTGTATGAAAGAGGTCCTGTAGAGACATTCTTCTAGAGAAGCTAGCGGAAGGCTATGCTACCTCTATTTTATATAATATAGTATTTTCTTGAGTCAGGCTGGCGGAAGGCCAGACCTCCTCAAATAGATTAGTTAGGTTAGTTAGTTTAGTATTTTAGATAGATTAGCTATCGTCCTCGAGTTTGTACAGCAGGTTGCGTCGGTCCACGCATGTCGGCCGTCATCGTGCTTGTTCGTCGGGCTCGTCGCGATTTAGATAAGGTTTTATTTTAGGATAGAATTAGAGTAGATAGAACAGAGTCATCAATCGCCTGATCCAGCTGCACCGAAGCGCAGAGAAGAGGCAGCGAGGACCAGAGGGCTTCACAGAAGGTGAACTGACCGTCTTCATCCTCCATCCGTGCGTCGAGGGATCTCCTGGGCTGTTCCTCTCCTGCGGCTTTAATTAGCCAACGGATTGTAGGTCGCCTAGCATCGGGATCAGCCGACGAGGGACGCCTAGCTGTCCTCCCTAAAGGCTTTCAATTAGCCCGAGGGTTGTAGGTCGCTAGCAACTCATCAATCGTCTCCGTCGCCGTAGACTCTGTGTAGGTATAGGGGCCTGGGGGGGACTTCCCCTCCTGGTCCATTTAATGTAGAAAGGGGACTGCCCCCTCACTTGTTCCTTCAAGGCACTGTTTGTTAAATTTTGTTAAATAATATAGTCTTGTGGTTTAAATGAAAATTCGGTCTTAAGTTTTCATTTTATACGCGCCTAACATCCCTGAGAAATTATATACTCTCCGGTGATTAGATACGGAGTGAGAGTCGCACCTGAGATACCATCCCTAGCGGATGAGACCAGGGTACGGTTACAAAGTATCCATCTGGAGTAGCTAGTCTACAGGACACTTCTCCATCTGTTCAAAGATTACAGTAACATTGTGAACAGCTGGCGAGGCAGTCTGTAAAAAGCAAGGCTGGCCTTGAATCTTGACAAATATGGCTTCAGTTGAATGGTTTGTGTGAAATTTTAAAGAGCAGCTCAGAGACACCTCTCTCCTTTACTTAAGGATAGACTCTCACGGCAGCCTGAAGAAAAAAGTCTTCACTGCAGACAGAAAGCCACGCTTGCATTGTATCCTCAGCCTTAGGCTATTTATTGCTTCAAATGCCTTCAAGAAAGTAAAGGTGATTCTCATGTTGTGTGTTAGTTTTATTTACAAGTTTTTCTGAGTGTTAAGTTAATCTCTTACATTCATGACTCCCATGTAGTTTATCAGTGTGCGATAGTATGAAAAACAATTAGGTTAATTAGGTAAATAACTAGGCAGTTAGGAAGCATTACAGATTGTGTACAATAAATTTAATACACTCAAAATCTTTTTTTACCTTTTATTAATTAAAGCAATGAGCTACTTGTTTGCTATAACAGTGGTATATGCTTGATTGAAATGTAGTGATGAAATTCATAATTAGGTTGTATAACATTTATTGCTCTTGTGTTTTATAAAAGTTACATATTTTAAGAATTTGACATATTTTATGTAAAAGACATGAACCTAATGAGAACAGGATATGAACAAATTAGAGAAAAAATTATTTAACAGAATGTAAACCACAAAAACTTTATAATTTATATTTGTCTGTAGTTAGTAAAATAAGTAATGCATTTAAGAATAAATATCCTAAGAAGTGGATTATTTACAGTGGTATAGTGAGGAGGGTGCGGGGGGGGGGGGTGGGAATTGCCCCCAAATGTGATACTTGTGGGGCGACAATTTAGTCCCCCAGCACTCCCCCTGTCATTCCTCTGCTTGCCTGCTCCGCCTCTGCCCTCTGCTGCCGGATGGAGCTGCCTCCTCCCGCCTCTCTGCCCCCAGCCCAACCCTCCTCCACCTCTGCTGGAGGGTTAGTGTGTACGGGTCCCAGCCCCAAACTGGAGGGGGAAGGATAAGATGCGGTAAAAGTTCCCCTCCCCTTACTGGGTTAGGCTCAGCTGAGCTGCAGGTTTGGGGCCTTGCCACATAGCAGCAGCAGTGTAGGGGCACAAATTTACCTTCGCCTCTGGGCACATAACACCCTCACTATGCCTCTGGTGAGGTTGAACAAACTAGGGCCATTCAGTCATCTTTGTGAGTCTGTAATTGTAGGTGTTGCATGTTTGTGATGTGATTTAATGTTTTATCAATTAAATAAATTAAAATCAGTTTTATTTTAAAAAAATATTTTTGTATTCAATTGATACAATCTAAATTCACCCCACCCCCTCTGAACAAAAATTTTACCCTGAAAAGTGCTTACTTATCTGCATATTGTCCTCAAGTATAAGCTATAAAAGTTGTTTTCCTATGGTCAGGGGAACTTGGCTTCTTCTTGTCACGTTGGCAAGCAATGCAGGTTTGGAATGTACCTTCATCTGTCTTCATGTAATAGTGCTTAACTATGGTCAGTATAAAAATGCATCTGATAAAGAGGACAATCCTTCATTTTTTTTTAAAGTGACATTTCCTTTTACATTTTTTTTAAAGCTTTAAGCCTAACGAAGGAGTAATCATTATTGGTGCAACAGACTTCCCTGAAGTATTAAATAAATAAGTATAAAGTTTACATACCAGTTTCACAAATATGTATTAAAACTCCAATTCTGTAGTGTTGGGGCCTGTCTAACTAGATGCATTTATTATGATCTTCAGATTTTGAAAATGGCGTTAAAGTTATTTTTCCATCAAAAACTGTAGAAGCTGTCCCATTTTTAACATTTAAAGGCCACTGATTTAGAGGAAATCGGTAATATTAAGGGTTCTAGCGTGTTCTAGTAAGGGTTGTAAAAATGTGAGCACCAAACATCCACCACTTTGAAATCTGCCATGATGCATTGACAACTTAGTAAAGAGTCACCCCATAGTTGCATATACATTTTTAGCAGTAATTCTATATATCAAAAATATGACTGCATCTCTTTGATAGATGGAGAAATTGATTTCTGCAAAAGTTAACCAGCAACACACATTTATATCAGCTTTGCCCGTGGTGTACAGATAGGTAGAGAGAGAAATGTGTTTCTAAGAGACTTCACAAAATATCCATGTTAAGAAAATTAGATACGTTTGCTGTAACACTCTGTTAGTAACACTGTTTTTCAGATGTTAAAGCATACTTATTTACCATGTTTCTTTTTTCCTTAGTGCTCTAATACATCCTAGCCGCTTTGACATGAAAGTTACGGTTCCAAGGCAAGACGTGAGAGGTCGAACAGAAATTCTGAAATGGTACCTTAATAAAATAAAGTATGATCAGGGTAAGTATAAATATTTAGATGCATGGGCTGGCATCTTTTGCAGTGAGGCTCTTGGTCCATCTACAAAAGCGACGAGGAGTCCTGTGGCACCTTATGGACTAATGATAGAAATGTAGCCATGTTAGTCTGGTGTAGCTGAAACAAAATACAGGACTATGTAGCACTTTAAAAACTAACAAGATGGTTTATTAGATGATGAGCTTTTGTGGGCCAGACCCACTTCCTCAGATCAAATAGTGGAAGAAAATAGTTACAACCATATATACCAAAGGATACAATTTAAAAAAATGAACACATATGAAAAGGACAAATCACATTTCAGAACAGAAGGGGGATGTGTGTGTGTGTGTGGGGGGGGGGAAGGTAGATGTCTGTGAGCTAATGGTATTAGAGGTGATAATTGGGGAAGCTATCTTTGTAATGGATAAGGTAGTTGGTGTCTTTGTTGAGCCCCCCACGGTGAGTGTCAAATTTTAGCATGAATGACAGTTCGGAGGATTCCCTTTCAAGTGCAGATTTGAAAGTCTTCTGGAGTAGGATGCAGGTGATTAGGTCGTTGAGACAGTGTCCTTTATGGTTGAAATGGCAAGAAACTGTTTTTTCTTTGTGATCCTGTCTAATATCTGTTTTGTGGGCATTGATCCTTTGGTGAAGTGTCTGAGACGTTTGTCCAATGTACATAGCAGACGGACACTTTCGGCACATGATAGCATAAATTATATTTCTGGATGCGCAGGAATATGTATTCTTGATCTTATAACTCACTTGGTTAGGCCCAATAATGGTATCAGCAGAGTGAATATGTGGACAAAGCTGGCAACGGGGTTTGTTGCAAGGGAAAGTACCAGGGTTGGTATTAGTGTGGTATGTCCTGTGGTTGTTGGTAAGAATCATCTTGAGGTTAGGTGGTTGTCTATAGGAGACTATGGGTCTGTCTCCCAGAGCTTCTTGGAGTTTAGTATCCTGTTCCAGTATAGGCTGTAATTTATTGATAATGTGTTGGACAGTTGGGGGCTGTAGGTTTTGACAAGTGGTGTTCTATTGTTGGTTTTCTTGGGTCTGTCTTGTAGTAGACGGTTTCTAGGTATTCGTTTGGCTCTTTCAATTTGCTTTTTTATTTCTCTGGATGGGTAGTTGAGGTTTATAAATGCTTGGTAGAGATCCTGAAGTTTCTGGTCTCTGTCAGTGGGATTAGAGCAGATGCGGTTGTATCGAAGGGCTTGGCTATAGATGATGGATCGTATGGTGTGTGCTGGATGGGAGCTGGAAGCATGTAGGTAACTGTATGAGTCAGTGGGTTTTCTGTAGAGGGTGGTGTCTAATTTTCCATTGTTGATTTGTACTGTGGTGTCCAGGAAATGGATCTCTCGTGTGGAATGGTCCAGGCTGAGGTTAATGGTGGGGTGTAGGTTGTTGAAATCTCTGTGGAATGTCTCCAGTGTTTCTAGGCCATGCGTCCAGATCATAAAGATGTCATCGATGTAGCGTAAGTAGAGAAGAGGTAAAAGGGGACGGGAGTTGAGGAAACGTTGTTCTATGTCATTCATGCTAAACTGTCATTCATGCTAAAATTCAACACTCACCGTGGGGGGCTCAACAAAGACACCAACTACCTTACCCATTACAAAGATAGCCTCCCCAATTATCACCTCTAATACCATTAGCTCACAGACATCTACCTTTCCCCATCTCTAATATAATTAACTCACAGACATTTACCTTCCTCCCCCCCCCCCCCGCATCCCCCTTCTGTTCTGAAATGTGATTTGTCCTTTTCATATGTGTTCATTTTTTTTAATTGTATCCTTTGGTATATATGGTTACATATATTTTCTTCCACTATTTGATCTGAGGAAGTGGGTTTGGCCCACGAAAGCTCATCATCTAATAAACCATCTTGTTAGTCTTTAAAGTGCTACATAGTCCTGTGTTTCTTATGGACTAACAGATTTATTGGAGCATAAGCTTTTGTGGGCAAAGACCCACATCTGATGAAGTGGGTCTTTGCCCACGAAAGCTTATGCTCCAATAAATCTGTCTATAAAGTGCCACAGGACTCATCACTTTTGCAGATTCAGACTAACACGGCTCCCCCTCTGATACTTGATCCATCTAATCCATTGTGTCAGCAGTAGTGACCTGAACCAAACGTTTATCTAAATCTAGAGGAATGAGACAAGTCTCAGAGGGGGAGCCTTGTTGGTCTGTATCTGCAAAAACAACAATGAGTCCTGTGGCACCTAAGGGTACGTCTACACTACAGCGCTAGTTCGAACTAACTTAGTTCGAATTAGTTAATTCGAACTAAGCTAGTTCGAACTAACGCGTCTAGAACTAAAAACTAGTTCGAACTAGCGTTTTGCTAGTTCGAACTAGCAAGTCCACATTGAGTGGACTCTGTACAGGGCTTAAGGATGGCCGGAAGCAGTGCCGGCAGGGCATAAAAGGAGGACTTAGAGCATGGAGATGCTGTCTCAGGCTAGCCGAGGGCTGCGCTTAAAGGGTCCCGACCCCCATCCCGGACACACAGTTCTAAGGGGTGCCCCGCTTGCAAAGAAGTTCTGGCTTGGAGTGCCCTGAGTGCCCACACTGGGCACATCACACCACTCGGCCATCAGCCCAGCTGCACTTGCCGCAGGCTGCCATCTGGGGAGAGGGAGTAATTGGGGGGCTGCAGGAGAACTTCCACCCCCAGAAGCCCGCAGAGCCACCCCAGTCCTCCCCATCGGGGGCTCGTACCCCATTCCTCCCTCACCTCCTTCCACTTACCCTTCCTTAGCCCCCCTTCTTATTGATGTACAAAATAAAGATAACGTTTCTTCCAACATTGACTCTGTCTTTATTGAACAAAAACTGGGGGAGACTGGGAAAAGGAGGTGGGAGAGGGGAAGAGAAAGGCTGGGAGAGGGGAGGGCAACTAACATGATCAGGGGTTGGGAACAGGTCCCAGATGAAGAGAGGCTACAGAGACTGGGACTGTTCAGCTTAGAAAAGAGGAGACGGAGGGGGGACAGGATAGAGGTCTCTAAAAGCAGGGGTTGGGTGGAGAGGGTGCATTCAGAAAAGTTCTTCCTGAGTTCCCATAAAGAAGGACTAGAGGACACCAAAGGAAAGGAATGGGTAGCAGGCTTGAAACTAGTAAGAGAAAGTTGTTGTTCTTGACAAAGCAAATAGTTAACCTGTGGAACTCCTTGCTGCAGGAGGCTGTGAAGGCTACAACTAGAACAGAGTTTAAAGGGAAGTGAGATCAAGTCATGGAGGTTGGGTCCATGGAGTCCTATTAGCCAGAGGGTAGGAGTGGTGTCCCTGCCCAAAGTTTGTGGAAGGCTGGAGAGGGATGGCACGAGACAAATGGCTTGGTCATTGTCTTCGGTCCATCCCCTCCAGGGTCCCTAGGGTTGGCCGCTGTTGGCAGACAGGCTACTGGGCTAGATGGACCTTTGGTCTGACCCAGGACGGCCATTGTAAGCTCAGGGCTCAGTGTCGGGGGTCTCAGTGGACCCCCTTGATTTTCATGCACACCTGGTCCTGGGTGGCCAGGCTGGCAGCTCTCCTGCCCTAGACGGCCACTTTCCTGTGCCTAGTGCGGAGATCGTGGACAAGGTCCACGATGTCCGCACTAGCCCAGGAAGGTGCCCGCCTCTTGCGGTCCAGGGCAAGCTCCCGGGAGCCGCCAGCCTGGTCCCGGCAAGAGGGGGTGGGCTGGGGGGCATCGGGTGGGTGGCTCTGTGCCGTGCCAGGTGCAGGGTCTGCTAGCTGGGTGCTGGCAGGCTTGCACCTGGCACGGGCACCGTAGCCAGCCCGTGCCCCTTTAAGGGGTCCGGGGCCGGGAGGGGGGCATAGAGTTTCCCTGGTGTTGGCCAGAGTGGCCACCAGGGAAACCTGGGGAGGGCTAGCCTCCCACTAGTTCGAACTAAAGGGCTACACAGCCCTTAGTTCGAACTAGCTAGTTCGAACTAGGCGTTAGTCCTCGTAAAATGAGGTTTACCTAGTTCGAACTAAGCGCTCCGCTAGTTCGATTCAAATTCGAACTAGCGGAGCGCTAGTGTAGCACCTATTAAAGTTAGTTCGAACTAACGTCCGTTAGTTCGAACTAACTTTGTAGTGTAGACATACCCTTAGAGACTAACAGATTTATTAGGACATAAGCTTTGTGGAAAAAAACCTACTTCATCAGATGAAGTGGCATGAGAGTTTATATGCCTTCTAAATCTTGTCTATTTTAATAATTACTATTATAACCATGCATTCTCATTGATATATGTGAATAACCCCTTTTGATGATATTTAGATAAACAGGAAACAATTCAAGGAGATAAGTAGTATCAATATCTATTCTTTTTTCATACAGCTATTGATCCAGAAATAATTGTATGAGGTACAATAGGATTTTCTGGAGCAAGCTGCATTTCCGGAAGCTGTTGATGGGAAAGATATGGTAACCATGAAGGAACTGGAATTCACAAAGGACAAAATTCTCATGGGTAGGATTTTATCTATGCAAAATTAACCTTTTTAAGAGAATAGTGTTTTGTATTTGAGTGGGTTTATTGCATTTTGTTATCATTTTCAACTACCTGCTTCTCAAATAGAAGTTTTTAGGTGAGTGCCTACCAGCTGTAGAGATGGATACATAAGAAAGACCCGAGAGGTGCTTTCAAATGCAAAGCTAAATGATATTCTATTAATGTAAAAGTCTCAAGTACAGTAATGATAGCTACAGGCTGAACCTCTAGGACTCTCTGGTCCAGCAACATCTGTGGTCCTTCAGCAGCTGGGAGCTCAATTGGCAGGCAGCAAGGAGGGCCAGTGCCCTGGGGGCAGGGAACCCAGCCAGTGGCTGGAAGTCTGAGGAGGGCTGGGGGGGAAGCCCCAGTGGCCAGGAGCAGAGCTCTGCTGGCCAGGGGCCGGGTGAGGAGCCTCACTGGTTGGGGGTATGGAACCACCAATGGCTGCAGCGGGTGGCAGCTGGGAGGGGAGCCCCACCAATGGGCCAGGGACAGTGCATTGGCTCGGCTGATGACCAGGAGGGGAGTCCCAGGAGAGCCCAAGGTCTGACCTTCTCTGGTCCAGCAAACTCTCTCCTTGGTGGTTGCTCAGGTCTTGAGGTAGTGGACCAGGAGGTCCAACCTGTAGTTATGTCAGAGCTTGTAATAGTTGCCATGGTAGTTCTATATAAATTTTCTTACCAGTATCTGTAGTGTGCTACATTGGGAAATCTAGAGTCTTGCCAAGTTAATTAAATCGTATCCAACATTCTTTGTGTTTCAAAAGCTCAGAATCCGGGAGGTTAGGAAGAAATTAACATATTTCCAACCAATTGTAATAATCTTTCACAAATTGAAATGGTTCCAAAGATATACAATGACACTGGCTGTTGTTTACTCAGACAGATTGTACCAAAATACAGTTATGAGAATTTTTGGATGGAAGTAAAGCATGCTGTTGTACAGATTTCAGTCAGAACCTCAGTCCTGTCATAAGAGAAGTTGTTCAGTCCTGTTGTTCATTCCAACTTTGGGTAGAACCCATGTGGCCCAGAGAATTAGCAGTATGTTAACAGCTGTTTAAAACAGAATGGTTTAAATTTGTAAATATTGCAAGTTTCATGTAGCAAGAATTGTTTCAGTGCCTGTATGGTAATGAGCCTGCTGTTAGCACTTTAAAAATAAATGGGAGGCAGAGGATCAATTAAAGGAGATGTGCTTCTTCCTTGTAAAGAAAGGAGATGAATTATCAGAACTATGGAACAAGTTTTGGTCTGAGTTTTATATAGTGAGATAAAACTTAGATGCCTGAGGTGCATATTATTCTGAAAACATTTTCTGATCCATTTATACTTGGTAGATTGAGTGAAATTTTTAAAAGCAATTGGGGGTAGCCTTGCATTACTCCCATTAAAGTTAATTGGACTTAAGTAGAAGCAGAGTTTGGTCAATGCTGAGTCTTTAGGAAAATCCCTCCTACTAAAAAATCTACCGACAATAGTTTGATTCTTATGTCACTATAATTCTTAATGTTGGTCCCTTATGTGTGTTTGTGTAAATGTTTTGATAGTGAAAACTTGTTAAATGATAGTTAATTTTATGTACTGTTATGCAGCTTTATTAATCTTTTCCTTTTCATGTGTTTTCCTCCTTACAGGAGGAATAATGGTAGTTCAAATTAGGAGCTTTAATTCGAACTACCTAGTCTGTGTCACATGTAGCTGCAGGCAGGCAGTTCGAACTACTGGGCATTTAAAAATGGCGGCACCCAGGAACGTGCAAATAAAGCCCGGAATATTTTAATCCTGGGCTTCATTTTCAAGTTTGAATGCCTACATTAGCCACTCTAGTTCGAACTAGGGTGGCAGTGTAGACATACCATAATAGATTACAGAAACCATGTTGACTTTTGCCCAACAAATTGGCTGTGTCTACATTGGCACCCTTTTCCGGAAAAGGGATGCTAATGAGACCTGTCGGAATTGCAAATTCCGCGGGGGATTTAAATATCCCCTGCAGCATTTGCATGAACATGGCTGCCGCTTTTTTCCGGCTCGGGGTTTTGCTGGAGAAAAGCGCCAGTCTAGACGGGATCTTGCGGAAAATAAGCCCTTTTCTGGAAGATCCCTTATTGAAAGTAGGAATAAGGGATCTTCGCCATTTTTAAAAGCCGGCTAGTGCGAACCCCGTGCCGCGCGGCTACACGCGGCACGGGCTAGATAGTTTGAACTATGTAGCCTCGTTCCACGAGGAGTACAGATAGTTCGGAATGGCTACGTAGTTTGAACTATCTAGCCCGTGCTGCGTGTAGCCGCGCGGCACGGGGTTCGCACTAGCCGGCTTTTAAAAATGGCGGAGCCGGCTTTATGCTAATGAAGCCCGGGAAATTCAAATCCCGGGCTTCATTAGCAAGTTCGGTATGCATACATTACCCCGCTAGTTCGAACTAGCGGGGGAGTGTAGACATACCCTATGGGCTTTTTGATAAACATGTAAAAGATTTCTTCCAAGAGAAGACTTAGGGTATGTCTACACTACAGCGCTATTTCGAATTAACTTATTAGCTAATTCAAAAGAACGCATCTAGACCCAAAAACTAATTCGAAATAGCGTTTTGCTATTTCGAAATAGCGCATCCACACTGATTGGACGCTGGATCGCATTTAAGGGCAGCTGAAACTGGTTCCAGCAGGGCATCAGGTCAGTAGTAGCTTTGTGTGGCTGCTGGCTGAGGCTATCTGAAGCTCGTGCTTAAAGGGACCCCCCTGGACAGCCGGTTCTCAGCTTTCCTGCTTGCTTGCCTACCTCACCGAGGGATAGCAAAGCATTTTCCTCTCTGCCTGCTTTGGTCACTCTCCTTTGGGACACTGCAGCACTCGGCACCATGGAGCCAGAGCTGCCCCTGGGCATTCTGGTGCTCATGTTGGACGCCTTGCTGCAAGCCTGGCAGCAATTGCTGGAGGCTGCCTGGCACCTTCTGCTGGAGGCCAGCCCCCTGGCCCTCCCTCTGCCCCTCCTGGGAGCCCTGGAGGAGCAGCGTGCCCTGTCGTGTATAGACACTAGCAGCGATTAGTGGGACCGCATCGTCCTGGAGCACTGGGGAGACCAACAGTGGACCCAGAACTTCAGGATGAAGAAGGACACCTTCCTGGAGCTCTGCGAGTAGCTCGCCCGTGCTCTGCAGCGACGGGACACATGCATGAGGCCCACCATTCCCCTCCACAAGCAGGTGGCCATCGCCCTCTGGAAGCCCTCCACACCGGATAGCTACCAATCCATCGGGAACCAGTTCGGCATGGGGAGATCCACTGTTGGAGCGGTGCTCCTGCAGGTACGGCACTCGCTGGCCACTGGGCCAGGACAGGGGGGCTGCAAGGAGGACGTGGGTTACCTCAGGGAAAACGGGGGGAGGTGGTGTAAGTGCCCTCCCCAGGAGGGGTCGGTCCATCCTGGCCGCGCTACAGACCGCCCACAGTGGCCAGGATTGCAGTGGGGGTTGTTCCTGGGAGTGGGGCACGGGGCAGTGTCAGGGAAAGAACACTCCCAGCCAAATGGGCACCTCAGAGACCCTCGGTTTTGTGTGCTTCTCTGCAGGTGGTGAAGGCCATCCACAGGGTGCTGCTCCGCAGAGTTGTCCACCTCACCAACCTGGATGTGGTCATCCAGGGGTTCGGCGCCCTTGGCTTCCCCAACTGCTGGGGGGCGGGGGAATCAATGGGACGCACATCCCCATTCATGCCCTGGACCACCAGGCCTCCCTCTACATAAACAGGAAGGGATACTTCTTTGTGATCCTGCAGGCCGTGTCTGACCACCGGGGCCAGTTCACGGACATCAATGTGGGCTGGTCCGGCAAGGTATACGACGCATGGGTGTACTGCAACTCCTCTGTGTGCCAGAGGCTGCACGCCGGGACTTTCTTCCCCAACCACCACATCAGGGTCAGGGATGTGGACATGCCAGTGTGCCTGCTTGGGGATGCGGCCTACCCCCTACAGCCTTGGCTCATGAAGCCCTACACAGGACACCTCAGCCCCTCCTGGCAGGCCTTCAGTGCCAAGTGTGGCAGGGCCTGCATCATGGTCGAGGGGGCCTTCGGCCAACTGAAAGCATGATTTAGGTACCTCCTCACCCACCTCAACCTCTCCCAGCACAATATTCCGCACGTGGTGGCAGCATGCTATGTGCTCCACAATTTGTGTGAGAGGAAGGGGGAAGCTTTCCTGCCAGGCTGGGTGGCAGAGGCTGACCACCTGGCTGGCCAGTATGCACAGCCCCACACGGCTGCCAGCCGGGAGGCCCTTCGGGGGGCTGTCCGCATCCGGGAAGCCCTGCAGGAGAGCTTCCAGGCGGATGAGGACTGACGTCCCCCTGGCATGCCCCACTGGGGCCTGGGGCCTTACATTTCTCCCCCACCTCCTTCTCCTTTCCCCTCCCTAACCCCCCATCCTGATCTACAATAAAAACACCTGTGTTGCCACAAAAAAATGTCTTTTATTTCACATAACTGGGGTGGGGGGAGGGTAGGGATGAGGGTGGGAGAGGGAACGGGGGAAACCTGGGAGGAGGGAGCTGGAAGAGGGAGGCAAGGGAAGGAAGGAGGAGGGGAAGCTCAGGGTTGGGGGTCTTGCTGGCTCTCCCGTCTCGCAGCACTGCGGGTGCGTCGGGGGGGAGTGGGTGTGGAGGGTGAGGGAGGAGGGATGGGGGGGTGCGGATTAAGCGGGAGAGGGAGCAGGGGTGGGAGGAGGAGCAATAGGTGGGGCGGCCACAGGGGCTGGAGCAGCAGGAGGCAGCAATCGGTCCACCAGGGCCTGCAGGTGCTTGCAGAGGGCACGGCCCTGCTCATGGAGCTCCCTCAAGCTCTCCCGCTGCAGCTGCAGGTCTTCTTGCACCCACCACTCCTGGTTGTGGACCTGCCGTCCCTGCAACCGCAGCTGCTGCCTCTGGAACTCCTCCAGTTTGCAAGTGCGCCTGGTGGCCCGGGTTCGGGTGGAGGGTCCAGGTGGGGTGGTACATCCTGCACTCGCAGGTGCTGCGGCTGTGGTGAAACAAGAGAAGTGGCTGGTTCTCCTTGGGGACTCCAGTGGGTGAAACCCAGCCCCCCTCTGCAAGGCGAGTATAGCAGGTCTCCGCGCCATCACGTCCTGCTATCCCCGGGAGTGTGAGCTGGCTCAGGACTGCAGCCCAGCCTCTGTGCTGCCTATAGTGTGGTGTGTGTGGGTCAGGGGGGGAGATGTGCCCTGCCTCTTTGTAGAGGGGGCGTCTGGAGGGAGGGCAGTATCTCTCCCCAGGGTAAGATCCCTGGGTTCCCCCTCCCCCCTTCGCCCCACATAAGGGGACCGTGATGTCACTCACATGTGGAGACCTCCCCGGCCTTGGATGAGGCTGCTGACGGTCTCTCTGGGATGGCTCGGGGTTCCTGGGTGCAGGGCAGGCTCCTGGCTGCCGTCATCCTCCTCCTCCTCTTCCCCTGTGTCAGGGGCAGGGCTTTCTGTCCCGGGGTCGATGATGACCAGGGGGGCACGGACTGTCTGACCCCCCAGGATGCAGTCCAGGGCCTCATAGTAGGGGTAGGCCTCCGGGTCAGCCCCTGGTTGGGAGGCCTTGGAATAGGCCTGCGGCAGCTCCTTGATTTTGCTGCGCACCTGCTCCTGGCTGCGTATGTGGCCTCTGGTGGCCAGGCTGGCAGACATGCAGCTGTAGACGGCCACAGTGCAGCGCCTAGTGCAGAGATCGTGGGCATTGGAGGCCTCCCCCCAAATCTCAATGAGGCCCACGATCTCCGCACTTGACCAGAAAGGCGCCTGCCTTTTGTGGCTGCTGGCAGGCTCCTAGGAGCCGCCAGCCTGGTCCTGGGGAGTGGTGGAGGGCTAGGTGGCAGGGGGTGGCTGGCTCATGGTGTGCCGGGTGCATGGTCTGCTGGCTGTGTGCTGGCAGGCTAGCAACTGGCACAGGCGCTGTGGCCAGAGTCTGCCCCTTTAAGGGCTACGGGGCTGGGGGGAAGCAGACAAGTTTTCCTGGTTTGGCCCAAAGTGGCCACCAGGGGGAACTGGGAAGGGCTGGAGGCCCCCTAATTCGAAATAAGTGTCTACACAGCACTTATTTCGAATTATCTATTTCAAATTAGGTGTTATTCCTCATAGAATGAGGTTTACCTAATTCGAAATAAGGGCTCTGCTATTTAGAATTTATTTCAAAATAGTGGTTTGTATGTGTAGACGCTATTACAGTTAATTCGAAATGTCTGTTATTTTGAATTAACTCTGTAGTGTAGACATACCCTGTTACCCAACAAAAAGAATACATCAGAAGCAAGAGGCCTGTTTAAAAAAAAATGTTACCTGTTCCATAAAAAGTAAGTCTTTTTGCTTAAAATTCTACAACTTTGAATCCATATAAATACTCTCAGGCTGTGTCTACACTGGCGCAATCTTGCGCCAAAGTGGCCGCTCTTGCACAAAAACTTGCTGCCTGTCTATACTGGTTGTGTGTTCTTGCACAAGTAAACTGACGTTCTACTGTATAAAATCAGGGCTTCTTGCGCAAGAATTCTGATGCTCCCGCTCAGGAATAAGCCCTCTTGTGCAACTGTTCTTGCGCAAAAGGCCAGTGTAGACAGGCAACATGAATTTATTGTGCAAGAAGGCCCTATGGTTAAAATGACCGTCAGAGCTTTCTTGCACAAGAGAGCGTCTACACTGCCATGGATGCTCTTGCACAAAAGCACATCTCTTGTGCAAAAGCACATGCCAGTGTAGACGCTCTCTTCTGAAAGAGTTTTTGCACAAGAACTCTTCCGCAAAAGAGTTCTTGCGCAAGACGCTGCCAGTGTAGACGTAGCCTCAGACACTCTAGAGCCAGAAGAAAGTCTAAAAGATACTGCTAACAACAAGGTTACAGTCAAGCAAAAATTCTTGCAAGCAGCATTACAGATGCATCTTGCTCCAGCCAGGTCCAAGGAATAATTTTTAAGAAAATTAACACTTGATTATTAGAAGTGATCTCTGTACAATTATAAAAAAATTATACACTAGGCACTTTTCTGTCTGAGAGAAAAGGCTTTTATTAGAAAACAAACATTCAAGGTTAAATAGTGGGAGAAAAATAGTGCCAATAAACGTGAAAAACACTGAAATAAGTTGGATTGATCAGTTTTTTATTAGGGAATGCATTTTCCTTTCCTTTCAAAGCCAGTACTGCAATACCACTTATTTCTATTTTCTATGTTGCTTTCATTTACTCAGCATAATACCATGACATCCCTATTGCACTATGGAAGAATCTGAAGGCATTTACTCTAAAAAGCATACCAAAGCTATTAGGCTGATAGGTTACAGATGTATATGTATTTTAAGAATGTGTTCAAAACATGTAAAAATAGCATGCTTGGCATTCCTTTTTGAATAATAAAGGTTCATTTTATTATGCACTTTTCTTTATTTCATTTTTTCCTTCACTGTCTATTGCTATAAAGTATAACATTAGTTTCCCTTGTTTGTAAATCAAGGTATATAAAACATGCTTAAATTTGTAAATAAATTTAACCATTATGGCAAACTTGTACTTTCTTCAGATATACAATTAGAAAACTTTTTTTTTCTGAAACACTGAAACTTTATTTCCTTAAATTGTTACTTTTAGTAATGAGTTGACTTAGAGGGACATTTATTGTTGTTTGGTGAATGTTATGAATTGTTTTTAAAAAAAACATTTTGAATAAATCCATTTTGTGGGTTTATTTGATCAAACGTTACTATTTGGTAAATTCTCCCATTTTAAATCCCTTTTACAAAAGCCCATATTGTATTAAGATGTATTAATGAAGGATGGATGAACATGGTTTCCTCTGGAGTCTCAAATGTTATTCCATGCACTTATGGGAGAAAATTTGAAAACTGATGGTCATTCTGTCTTTTTAATAACACTGTAAAGAATCCGAGATACTCAAATGTTCTTATTTTATTTCATTTGTAACAACTGAGTTTCTGTTTTGTGTGTGTGATATTTGTAGGCTTTGTCTCAGTAATTTAGTTCCTGGGGTGGGGGTAGAGAGAAGGGAGAGGAGAAATGGTCTGTCCATGTACTGATGAATCTTGGAGAAACATGGAGAAACCTATTTCACAGTGTAGTATTTGTGATTGTGGAAAACTCACACAGTATTGAAAGTGCTTAATCGTTAGAAAAGAACAGATGGGGTAGAAGAGTGCCTTTATTATAAGTACTAGTTCTGTCTTGAACACCCCTCCCCAACCTGGGATGCGAGTGAGCAACAAATTAATACCAAGCACACCTTTTTATCTTAGTATGTAAATACATTTATCAATTAAATCATTCTTTAATCCCTAAGGGTATGTCTACACTGCCACCCTAGTTCGAACTAGGGTGGTTAATGTAGGCATTTAAAGTTGCAAATGAAGCCCGGGATTTAAATATCCCAGGCTTCATTTGCATCTTGCTTGGCGCCGCCATTTTTAAATCCCCGTTAGTGCGGACTCTGTGCCCGCGGCTACATGCGGCATGGAGTAGGTAATTCGAATTAGGCTCTCTAATTCGAACTACCAGTATACCTCGTTCCATGAGGAGTAACGGTAGTTCAAATTAGAGAGCCTAATTCGAACTACCTACTCCATGCCGCGTGTAGCCGTGGGCACGGAGTCCGCACTAACGGGGATTTAAAAATGGCGGCGCCCGGCAAGATGTAAATGAAGCCCAGGATATTTAAATCCCGGGCTTTATTTGCAACTTCGTATGCCTACATTAGCCACCCTAGTTCGAACTAAGGTGGCAGTATAGACATACCTTAATTTAGTAATGTGAAACTCATATAATGCATAATCATAACCATGTGATGAATTATACCTGCCCCTATTTAATGTTTACAGCTGTTTAGTTGATGTAAGCAGTTTTCACGTTACGAAACTCCTTGAATCAGCAACTTACAAGAGGGAAAGAATGTGTGACCCTGATAGGGTTGCCAGGTGTCCTGTATTCACCTGGACAGTCCAGTATTTTTGCCCCCTGTCCGGTAAAAAAATTCAGAATACCGGACACCTAAAATGTCCGTTATTTTCTGATTTTTTTCCCCAGCCAGGAGATGAAAATGCTGGGCACTTGGAAACCCTACAAACCCTCAGCGCCCGGCCTCCCGGAAACCCCTCTGGCTCCCAACCCCCCGACCCTAGCCCCCATACTTACCTGGTTCCATAAGGCTGCCGGCAAAAAATGGCTGTTGACCAAGGGGAAGCAATACTGGGTCTTAGTGCTCAACTGCTCCCCTGTTCCTATTCCTGCACTTAATCTTAAAGGGGACATGCTGTTTTATTTTAATTTTTTTTGCTCAACAACTTTGGTCCCCACCCACCCCTTTCCCCCCCCCCTTCAACAGAATTTTTTCCCTTTTTTTGGGGGTGGGGGGGTTAGGTATTTTTGTTTCAACCATCTGGCAACCCTAGACCCTAAATGTGTACGTCACAGCAAATGAGAACAGATAAGGGGATAAGGAGGATAGCATGGTTAATAGATTATTCATGAAAAGTTACATCTTGAGTACAGCTGTAGCTTTTCTATCGTGAGCAAGCAGAGAAGGAGGAATCAAAACAAGTCTTTAAATCAATATTAGCAGGGTCTGCCTCCACCGTGCTCCATTACCATGGTCACATTAAGAAGAAGTTACTCACCTTTGTGCAGTAACAATGGTTCTTAGAGGTGTTTCCCCATGGGTGCTCCACGTCTGGTGTCGGGCTCGTCCCGGCGCCGCGAATCGGAGGCTTCACATAGCTGTATTTGGCCGGACCGCGCATGCACGAGTGCTCAAGGCCATTCGCGCCTTTTCCTCTCCGCGCACGGTCCAGCCCCTGCTCCAGTTCCTCTCACCATCTCATCTGAAACGAGAGAAACAGACGAGATTCCGTAGTGGGGAGGAGGGTGGGTCATGGAGCATCCACGGGGACACACCTCGAAGAACCATCGTTACTGCACGAAGGTGAGTAACTTCTTCTTCTTCGGGTAGTCCCTGTGGGTGCTCCACGTCTGGTGACTCCTGAGCAGTGGTCCGAGCTAAGATTGGGCTACGGAATCACGGTTGTGGCAGCATTGGAGTACTGCCGAGGCTACAGCGGAATCTGAAGCAGAGTGTTGCAGAATTGTGTAATGTTTCATGAAGGTGACGTTTGACAACCAAGTAGCTGCTCGACAGATGTCTCGCATAGGGACTCATTTCAGGAAGGCTGTTGAGGTAGCAACTGCGTCACTGGAGTGCGCTCTAGGCTGTGATGGGAGCGACTTGTTACAGATATTATAACAGGTGGCAATGCAAGCGACAATCAACTTCGAAATGCACTGTACAGAGAGTGGACGACCTCTAAATTGATCTGCGATAGATATGAAGAGATGGTCCATCTTTCGGATATCACGAGTTCTATCAATATAAAATGCAAGGGCTCGGTGAGCATCCAGCGTGTGCAGAAGAGCCTCATGCGGCGAGGTATGTGGTTTCGGGCAGAAAGAAGGTAAGACGATCGGTTCATTAATGTGGAAGTTCGTGCAGACCTTTGGCAGGAAGGCTGGGTATGACATCACTGTCACAGAGTCCCTATTAAAGATAGTATCTGGGGGAGATGCCATAAGGGCTGCCATCTCACTTACTCTGTGTGCAGATGTTATAGCAAGAAGAAAGACGACTTTGGTCGTAAGCAGCTGAAGGGATCTAGTAGCGAGAGGCTCAAAAGGTGGACGTGTCAAAGCATCTAGCACGAGGTCAAGATTCCACACCGGAGGTGGGGATCTACGTGGAAGGTTAAGATGAATGAGATCTTTGAGAAACTTTTTCGTAGTGGGGAGGGCAAATACAGACCGGCCATCGACTGTGTGGTGGAATGCCATGATTGCTGCTAGGTGGACCTTAAGTGACGGTATCGAGATACCTGTCATGTGTAGGTGCAATATGTAGTAGAGTACGAAATGCAATGGTGAGCCAGAGAGATCTACGGCATTGGAGCTGCACCATTGTGTAAACCAAGACCATTTTGCGAGGTATGTTTTCCTCGTGGAGTCTTTTCTACTATGCAACAGAACGCGTTTCACTTGGTCCAAACAAAAACTCTCGGATGTGCTGAACCATCTAGCATCCACGCAGTCAGGTGCAGGGTGAATAACTTCGGGTGATGTACAGATCCGTTCTTTTGCGTTAGGAGGTCCGGGAAGAGAGGTTGTTGGTAAGGTGTTCGAATGGACAGTTGCAAGAGCGTGGAGTACCAGGCCTGTCGGGGCCAAGCTGGCGCTATCAGCAGGACCTGGGCTCTGTCCATGACGATTTTCTCCAATACTCTTGGAATTAGAGCCACTGGGGGAAATGCATACAGTAGCAACCTCCCCCAGTGGAAAAGGAACACATCCCCCAGGGAGTGGATGCTTTGCACTTCGTGTTGGTAGAAGTAGCTAAAAGATCTATGGCGGGTCGACCCCAGCGGTGGAAAATAGATTGAAGCATGTCCGTGTGGATCTCCCATTCGCGGTCGTGTGGGAAGTATCTGCTCAGCGAGTCTGCGATAGCATTGCTCACTCCTGGCAGGTATGATGTTATGATGGTAATGTCATTGCGGTTGTACCAGGTCCATAGTCGGACTGCCTCTGCGCAGAGAGAGTGGGATCTGGCCCTGCCTGTTGACATAATACATTGCAGCGATGTTGTCTGTAAGGAGCCTGGTGACCGTGCCTTGTATGTGAGGTTTGAAGTGTCTGCAGGTGTGGAATATCGCTCTGAGCTCAAGTAAGTTGACGTGGAGCATCATTTCTGTTTTGGACCACCGACCTTGGATCGTAGACGTACCCGTGTACGCTCCCCAATCGGTGAGTGATGCATCTGTCGTTATCTGCTTTGAGGGCTGGGCTTGGTGAAAGGGGACACCCGCCAACATGTTCCTGGGTTCGGTCCACCAGCGCAAGGAATTCCGAACATGGGTAGGCAACACCACACGCTTTTGAATGCTGTGTTTGGTGGGGTTGTATACTGAGCCCAGCCAGTGCTGGAGACAACGAAAATGTGCGTGGTGGACCTCCACCATGGTGGTCGCCATATGACCCAAAAGCTGAAGGTGAGTACGCATGGGAAGTGTCGGAGAAAGCGATACCGTGTGGACCAGGTCGCATATGACTTGGAAGCGGTCTGCAGATAGGTACACTCACACTGAGAGTGAGTCAAGGCGAGCTTCTATGAACGTGAGAGTCTGGGTCGGCTCTAGACGTGACTTTTCCGTATATACAATTAAGCCGAGGGAGTTGAAGAGATTCCTCGTTACTGTGAGCATGTTAAAAGTTTCCGACCGAGTGCGGCCCTTGAGCAAACAATCGTCCAAGTAGGGGAAGATTGAAACCCCTATTCTGCGAAGATGTGCAGCAACTACTGCCAGGGTTTTGGAGAATGCCCTGGGAGCAGAAACCAGACCGAAAGGCAGCACTCTGTATTGGTAGTGCTCCTGCCCAACTACAAAATGCAGAAAGCATCTGTGTGCTATGTGTATCGAAATATGGAAATATGCATCCTGCAAATCGAGGACTCCAAACCGATCTTCTTTGCTCAGTGATGGTATGGATTTTGCTTAGCGTGATCATCTTGAAACGTTGCTTCTTGATGTATTGATTTAAATGTCTCAAATCAAGAATTGGTCTCCACCCTCCGAATTTCTTGGGGACGAAGAAGTATCGAGAGTAAAAGCCACTGCCCCTGAATCTTGTGGGCACTCTTTCTATAGCTCCAATGGCAAGAAGATGACAAACCTCCAGCTGGAGCTGAGTCTCGTGGGATGGGTCCCTGAAGAGGGACAGGGTGGGTGGGGTAGTGGAGGCATGAAGATGAAGGGTATGGTGAGGCCTGACTTTATTACTTCCAAGACCCATCAGTCTAAGGAGATGTTGAGCCAGTGGTGGTATTATGGCCTCAGGCGATGGTGGAAGAGAAGGATGTTGGTGGATTTTTGTACCGTGAGCACTGAAGATGTGATCGTGTCCTCGACACAGGAGTCAAATTTGCTGCTTGGAACTAGCCTGAGCTGGCGCACGGTTGACTGCTGGTGCTTACGCTGCGGACGCTGCCTAAATTGAGGTTGGTTGGGAACATGCTGCTGTTGTTTCTGGAACGTGTAGTCATACCTCCTTTGAAAGGTATAGTAGTGTCTACATTTAAAGGGAGGGGTATACATTCCCAGTGTCCGCAAAGTGGTGTGTGAGTCCTTACTGGAATGTAGAACGTCATCTGTTGAGGTGGCAAATAATCTCTTATGATCGAATGGGAGGTCTTTGACTTTATTCTGGAGCTCCTTAGGTGCTCCAGATACCATCAGCCAGGAAGCCCTGCGCATGGCGATACCTGTTGCCATAACACATGCTGCTGTATCCGCGACATCGAGGGTGATCTGGAGTGATGTTCGACAGGCGGTGTATCCCTCCTGGACTATCGCTTTCAACAGAGGTCTCTTAGCCTCAGAGAGGTGCTGCATCAGTTCGGGCAATTTAGCATAACTGTCAAAATTATGATTCGAGAGAAGAGCGACATAATTTGCGATCCTGAGCATTAGGGTTGATGATGAATACATCTTGCGCCCAAATAGATCAAGTTTTCTAGTGTCTTTATCTGGGAGTGAGCTTCTAAACTGAGATGTCTTGTTTTTATGGTGTACTGCATCCACTATTAAAGAGTTGGGTTGAGGATGATTGAAAAGAAAATCCATATCTTTTGATGGGACACAATATTTTTTATCTGCTCTTTTGCTAGGAGGCGGGATCAAAGAGGGAGTCTGCCAGATCTCGTGTGCCACGTCCATAATTGCCTTGTTAATTGGAAGTGCAATCCTGCGTCGTTGCTGGGGGTGCAAATTTTTCAACAACTTATGCTGCTTTACCTGTGCCTCAGACAGCTGGACCTCCTGGCTTTATGCCACATGTTTTAAAAAGTCCTGGAATTCTTTGAGATCATCTGGTGGCGAGGTGTCACCTGAGGTCACAGCATCATCTGGTGAAAGAAATGATGAATGCACATTAGCCGACACATCTGTCTCTGTGTCTGAAATCTGTCCCTCTTTGGGGTCCGAATGGCAACGCTGCGGATCTGGACTCCTTGGAGGGGATGGTAGATGAATAGGTGATCGCGCCCTCAGCTCAATATGCTGAGAAGCCGGGCTAACAGAGCGGCAGGAGCACGGTGATCTCCGATGGGAGCGGGAGTGACTGTGATGAGCTGACACATAGTAGTAGGGTCTGTCATAATGAATGTAGTGACGATCTGAGCACCCCGGAGACAAGTGTCGAGAAGATATGACAGTAGCGTGCCTGATGTAATATGCACAGTGAGGCGAACGTGTAGGGGAGTGCGGATATCAGGAAGGAGAACGCGGTCGAGAATGCCTTAATTATGCGCAGCTAGATTCCCTATGGGTGTGTCTACACTAGAAAGTTAGTTCGAACTAACGGACGTTAGTTCGAACTAACTTTCCTATGCGCTACACTAGCGCTCCGTTAGTTCGAACTTAATTCGAACTAACGGAGCGCTTAGTTCGAACTAGGTAAACCTCATTTTACGAGGACTAACGCCTAGTTCGAACTAGCTAGTTCGAACTAAGGGCTGTGTAGCCCTTTAGTTCGAACTAGTGGGAGGCTAAGGCTTCCCAGGTTTCCCTGGTGGCCACTCTGGCCAACACCAGGGAAACTCTATTGCCCCCCTCCCGGCCCCGGAGCCCTTAAAGGGCCACGGGCTGGCTACTCACTTTGTGCCAGTTGCAAGGCTGCCAGCACCCGTGCCTGCACAGCCTGCACCTGCCACAGGATGAGCCAGCCATCCGAGGGCTCCCAGCCCTCCACTGCTCCCCACGACCAGCCTGGCGGCTCCCGGGAGCCTGCCCGGGGGCGCAAAAGGCGGGCGCCCGCCTGGTCAAGTGCGGAGATCGTGGACCTCATCGAGGTTTGGGGGGAAGCCTCAAATGTCCACGATCTCCGCACTAGCCACCGGAACGCGGCCGTCTATGGACGCATGGCTGCCAGCCTGGCCGCCAGGGGCCACCAGCGCAGCCGGGAGCAGGTGCGCTGCAAGATTAAAGACTTGCGGCAGTCCTACTCCCGGGCCTGCCTGCCAGGGGCTGACCCGGAGGCCTGCCCCCACTTCCATGCCCTGGACCGCATCCTGGGGCCTCATGCCGTCCCTGCCCCCCGGGATGTGATTGACCCCGGGGCAGAGGGACCGCTCCTGGACACCGAGGAGGAGGAAGAGGGCTCTGAGAGCCAGGAGCCTGCTGCCAGCCTTCCCAGGACCCGGGACCCCCGAGGCACCCCACAGAGCCGCTCGCCTGCATCATCAGAGGCCGGGGAGGCATCCACCTGTGAGTACCCTCGTGTTCCCCTTATGTGTACGGGGGGCTGGGGCGAGAGGGAGCCCCGGGACCGTGCGCCTGGGCCTTGCCCACTACGGAGCAGCAGCTGGGGATCCTGCAGGGGCCCTGGCCTTGCAGAGGGGAGCTGGGTTTCACACACCTGGGCCCCTGGGGTCATTGACCGCTGGTCTTCTTGCACCACAGCTGCAGCACCGGGGACTGCAGGGCGCACCACACCGCCTGCAGCAGCCGCCCGCGCCCGGGCAAGCAGGACAGCCAGGAACCAGGAGGACTACCAGAGGCGGCATCTCCGGTTCCTGGACCGACAGCTCCGTCTCCAGGACCACTGGGTCCAGGAGGACCTCAGGCTGCGCCAGAGGAGTCTGGAGGCCCTGGAGGAGCAGGGCCGTGCCCTGCGAGGCCACCTCCAGAGCCTGCTAGACCGCTTTCCATTTCCTCCTCCCCCTGCTCCCCCTCTTGCTCCCCCTCTTGCTCCCCCTGCTCCCCCTCTTGCTCCCCCTCTTGCTCCCCCTGCTCCCCCTCTTGCTCCCCCTCTTGCTCCCCCTGCTCCCCCTGCTCCTCCTGCTTCCGCTCCTGCTTCCGCTCCTGCTTCCTCCACACCCCCTGTCCTCTCTGCCCCCCCCTCCACAACCATTCCCCACCGACGCCCCCGGACCCGCAGTGTGGCGAGACGGGAGAGGCACCCAGACTCCCACCCCTGAGCTTTCCTTTCCCTTCCTCCCTTCCCTCCCCTCCCCTTCCAGCTCCCTCGTCCCAGGTTTCCCCCTCCCTTCTCCCACCTTCATTCCTCCCTCCCCCACCCCAGTTCTCTGAAATAAACAGACGTTTTTGTTTGAAAAACAGGTGTCTTTATTGTACAGTAGATAGGGAGGGGAAAGGGGAAGGGGGGGGGTAGGGTGGAAGAAGGCCCCGGTGGGGCATGCAGGGAGAGGTCAGTCCTCCTCCTCCTCCACCTGGAAGCTCTCCCGCAGGGCTTCCCGGATCCGGATGGCCCCCCGCTGGGCTTCCCGGACGGCGGCGGTGCGGGGCTGACCGTAGTGTCCAGCCATGCGGTCAGCCTCAGCCATCCAGGCTGGCAAGAAAGCCTCCCCCTTCCGCTCACACAAATTGTGGAGCACACAACATGCCGCCACCACGGGAGGGATGTTGTGCTCGGCCAGGTCCAGACGGGTGAGGAGGCATCGAAAGCGGGCTTTCAGTCGCCCGAAGGCCCCCTCCACCACGATGCGGGCCCTGCTCAGCCTGTTATTGAAGGCCTGGCGGGAGGGATTGAGGTGTCCCGTGTAGGGCTTCATGAGCCAGGGCTGCAGTGGGTAGGCGGCATCCCCCACCAGGCAGACGGGCATGTCCACGTCCCCGACCCTGATGTGGCGGTCGGGGAAGAAGGTCCCGTCCTGCAGCCGCTGGCACACGGAGGAGTTCCGGTACACCCGGGCGTCGTGTGCTTTGCCGGACCAGCCCACATTTATGTCCGTCAACTGTCCCCGGTGGTCACATACGGCCTGCAGGATGACGGAGAAGTACCCCTTGCGGTTCACGTACCGGGACGCCTGGTGTTCCGGGGCACGGATGGGGATGTGCGTCCCGTCGATGGCCCCCCCGCAGTTGGGGAAGCCGAGGGCGCCGAATCCCCGGATGACGGCATCCGGGTCGGCGAGGCGGACCACCCTGCGGAGCAGCACCCGGTTGATGGTCTTGACCACCTGCGGAGAGAGACACAGCAAAGCGTCAATCAGTGGGGCGCCCGGGTGGCTGGGAGCGTGCGTGCCCTGGCAGTGCCCCGCGCCCCACTCCCGGAAGCAACCCCCCTGGCGGCGTGTAGCACGGCCGGGACAGCCCGACCCCTCCGGTGCGGGGCGCTTTCGCCTCCTCCCACCCCCCCCTTTGTCCCTGGGGCGGCCCATCCCCTCCTCGCAGCCCCCCTGCCCCCTGGCTCGGTGGCCGACGAGCGCCGTACCTGCATGAGCACTGCTCCGACAGTGGATCTCCCCACGCCGAACTGGTTCCCGACGGATCGGTAGCTGTCCGGCGTGGAGAGCTTCCAGAGGGCGATGGCCACCCGCTTCTGGAGGGGGATGGCGGGCCTCATGCGAGTGTCCCTTCTTTGCAGGGCAGGGGCGAGCCACTCGCAGAGCTCCAGGAAGGTGTCCCTCCTCATCCTAAAGTTCTGGGTCCACTGTCGGTCGTCCCAGCGCTCCAGGACGATGCGGTCCCACCAGTCGCTGCTGGTGTCCAGACGCCAGATGCGGCGGGGCACGCCGGTGCCGGGGCGCCGCCGCGGCTCCTCCACGGCCCCCAGGGCGGCCAGGCGGAGAGGCAGGGGGCTGACGTTCCCCAGGTGGTGCCAGGCAGCCTCGAGCCATTGCTGGCAGGCTTGCAGCAGCAAGTCCAGAACGTGCACCAGAAGGTGCAGGGCGAGCCGTGGCTCCATGTTGCCACCTGCGGCGGCCCCCCCGAAGGGAAGCACCGACACAGACGGGCACAGAGACCGACGCTTTGCTGTCCCTCGGCGAGGTTGGCAAGCAAGCAGGAAAAGCTGAGAACCGGCTGTCCAGGGGGGGTCCCTTTAAGCACGAGCCTCAGACAGCCTCAGACAGCAGCCACACAAAGCAACTGCTGACCTGATGCCCTGCCAGAACCGGTTTCAGCTGCCCTTAAATGCCCCCCTGCGTCCAATCAGTGTGGACGCGCTAGTTCGAACTAGCAAAACGCTAGTTCGAACTAGTTTTTAGTTCTAGATGCGCTAGTTCGAACTAGCTTAGTTCGAATTAACTAATTCGAACTAAGTTAGTTCGAACTAGCGCTGTAGTGTAGACGTACCCTAAGATAGTGATAATAAGGTGATAGACTTCTGTGGGCACGAGCTCCTTGATCCCTGGTGAGGTCAGGTGCAGGGGAATGGTGCTGCAGGGATGGCCCAGGCAAAGCTATTGGGAAAAGTCAGAGGAGAAGCAGCGTGACTGCGAGACTTGGAAGTTGCCTTCCTAGGTGCTGAAGTAGGCAGCTCTGCTGACGGAGCAGCAGCCTGCGGAGCAGGGAGAGCTGCTGATCCCAGCTGGAGCCCTGTCCCTGCCGGTGCCAGTGCTGAGGACAGCTCCTGAGCTGGGAGGGGGGGAGCTGCAGCTGTGTGGGGTGAGGAGAGCGGCACCGAGGCTGCCGGTGCCGGCAGGGCAGAATCTTTAAGGCAGTGCTCCGGTGCCGTGGGAGGCCGGGAGCATGGTGCAGTGCTGGCTGGCTTCTTACAGCCTGAAACAGGCGCCGTTCTGGTAGAGGAGCCGGACATGCCCGGCTTGTCTCCTGCGCTTACCCGCTTCTGTGGAACAACAGGCAGGGACCTGGATGGAGAGGGTTTCTCCGTCATGGGAGGGCTACCCTTTGGGGAGGGAGCTTGTCTCCTCCCTACATCAAAGACAGCATTAGTGGAGCCGGCGTCCTGAGGCATGAGTGCCTTATGAGATAAAATCATTTTCGGCCGTCTCTCGTGGTCCTTGCGGGCTCTGGTGGTCAAATTAGCACAGTGGGTGCATTTTTGGGGCAAGTGCGTCTCCCCAAGGCACCTAATACAGGAGGCATGGCCGTCAGAGATCGGCATTGCCTCATGGCATAGCGAACACTTTTTAAAACTGGGGGAGCCCAGCATTTTTGCCGTTTGGGTGCTTACGCTGGTAACCGCTTGCCGTTTGTTTTATATCCTCGTTTTGCTTCTTTCTTTTTTCAGTTTTACTCTCTTTCTAAAAAACTTGTGTTGGTGGTGATTGAACCTCCAGACAAGGAAAGTGGGGGAGGCAGAAATTATGGGACATTTTGTCCAATTTTAAGAGTCTGGACACCTGCAAGAGGGCTTAAATACAGGACTGTCCCTTTAAAAACAGGATGTCTGGTCATTCTGGCTCTCGCTCATTTCTGCTTCCCACCTCAGGTGCTCACACTTCCCTATCACACTGAGGGGGAAAAGGAATCCAGGAGACTGGATCACATGTCAGATTTTACTTCAATATGACAGTACCAAAGTTTATAGTCAAAGAAAAAGTTTAATAATAAAAACCATAGATGTAAGTGCTACTGAACAAGAGAAAAAAGACAGGTTTGGTTAAATCAAAACAAAACACACCACCTATGCTCTAAAATTTAATTTAGCAAATTATAATCTTTGCATATATAGCTCCCCAAACTAGAGGATTCAACATCCACAGAATTAGAGGGTACATGTTCCCTGTGTTGGATAGCTAGAATGTCTTTTTGCTCCCTTTATATTTTCCAAAGTCCATGGTCTGTGTCTCAATAGTCAGGAATACTCTTTCAGAGAGCAGACTCATGTCCGTGTGGTGACACATGTTTCTCCCACAGCTTGTTAGCTTCTATGCTTTCCTTTACCAAAGACGGGCTTGATTTTTTTTTATATTTTAAGGACATAACTCCAGCAGAAGAATGAGAGGGTATGTCTACACTACTCTGCTAGTTCGAACTAGCGGGGTAATGTATGCATACCGAACTTGCTAATGAAGCCCGGGATTTGAATTTCCCAGGCTTCATTAGCATAAAGCCAACTCCGCCATTTTTAAAAGCTGGCTAGTGCGAACCCCGTGCCGCGCGGCTACACGCGGCACGGGCTAGATAGTTCGGAATGGCTACGTAGTTCGAACTATCTGTACTCCTCGTGGAACGAGGCTACGTAGTTCAAACTATCTAGCTCGTGCCGCGTGTAGCCGCGCGGCACGGGGTTCGCACTAGCCAGCTTTTAAAAATGGCGGAGCCAGCTTTATGCTAATGAAGCCCGGGAAATTCAAATCCCGGGCTTCATTAGCAAGTTCTGTATGCATACATTACCCTGCTAGTTCGAACTAGCGGGGTAGTGTAGACATACCCTAACTGTTGATATACAACCCACACATTTATCACACAATGATATTCCTGACCTGCACATCACAATTTTATATACAACACCTCATAAAATACCATTTGGATACATATTACGGGGTAGTGAGTGTGTCTGGCCTAATATGAGTTATAGTATAGTGTTCCCTTTGCCACTGGGCATTACGGGGCTTTTTAGGATCATCACTTCATACTCAATCTGCCAGGACAGACAGATCTCCACAGTATGGTTAGAAGTTTGTGTCTGCCCTCTATTAATGCATTGTTCATATTTATCCATAGCCTCCCAAATATCACAGAAACAATAAATCCTCTCTCAAGAGTCATGGTCTTTCAGGAGACATCCATCCAAATACCCATGTGTTGTAGCCTGATCTAACGATTTCTAGTTATCACTTTGACAAGTTCTTGTGCCAAGATCAGGCCCAGTCAGATTATTATTACTATCAGTCTGTGTTTGGGAACTCAAACGTGCACAAGTGTAACACACACAATAGAAATGCTTGTTTACTTACAAATAAATAATTTATAAATACATTTAGCAAAGCCACTCGCACTCAATACTCAGCAAGGCATATAGAGATAACATAAAAAATACATCTGAACATCCGTGCTCACACCATTCCTCGCAGAATGACCAAAAATGTTAGCTATTATCTTCCTCATCAACATCACCTTCCTCCTCTGCACTAGTGACCAGTATTTTGGCGCCACCCAAGATCTACATCTCTACATCTGCTGTTCTGGAATGCCACTTAAATAAAACATTACACTAAGGTTATCACGTCTAATGCATGCTCAATAGGGATTTCCCCCTTCTTCCTTATTTGTATTTCCTCTCCTTACCAACATTAAGGTGTCCTTTTTCTATAGCTTAGCATATTAATAATTTCATCCCATTATCATATATGTCAATTCCTTGCCATTGCACTGTTGTGGTTGGATGTTCTGTCCAAAACCCTTCTGAAGCTGGTGTCAGTTCATGTTCTGTGGTTGGCTGATACCATTATGGACAAAACTCCCCCTTACATCCTACTTTCAGTCTCTGTAACTTCTCGGTTACCTGTTTTTATCCATGCCAAAGTTCATAGGCCTCAAGCCTTTTGCGATGTTCTTTGAGGTCTGGACACGCTTTTGTGCAAGAAGCTTTTGCGCAAGAACTCTTCTGCAAAAGCCTTCTTGTGCAAAAACCCTGCAGTGTAGACTAAGCCATAATGTGCAAATTCTCAGGTATATGTGGAGGAAGCACAGGCCTGCCAAAGTGGGAGTCGGAGGGGAAAGGAGGGGGAGGAGAGAGAGCAGTTACTCCAGGGTAGGAGCAGTGGCTGCTGGAACTCTTGACCCTTTAAAATTGCCACTGGAATACAGTGCAGCACCCCAGGGCAGTTCTGAGGGCTGGCTAGGGGGAAGGAGCCCCAGTGTAGTATATTCCAGGCAGTGCTGAGAGCTGGCAGCCCCATCCCACCCCTTCTACTTGAGTTCCTACCCCTTCTGGGATCACAAAGTTACCCCCCCCACACACTTTGCCCAGGGGCCCGGCAAGTCTGTTGGCCTCCCAGGAGGAAGTAAATACTGCCGGGATAGAGACTGTAACAAAACCAGAGCAACCAACTCACTCCCAGTCTCCTTTGCTTTCTTCCACAGCAACACTTTCTGTGGCTCAAGGGAGGGAAGTGGGCAGTTACCACCCATGAATACCATCACCACAAAACTCAGACTGCATTGTGCCCTCATGGGAGGATGGATCTTCCTATCACAATTAGATGTGTCTGGCCAGTTTGGCTCTGAAGACCCCCACCCCAAGACTTCCCTTGAAGAACTGACAAGAGACAGTCTTTTCTCTTAAGCTTCTATGAAGAGATTTTGCAAACCTTAAAAGGAATAAAAAAGAAATATTCAACATGGATAAATAGGCAGCTGGCACACGTCAGGGAAAATCTGCCCTGGGCACATGTAGCAGCACTTGCACAGCATGGAGCAAATTGTGCTCTTCGTGGATTGAGGCACACCCTGATGGACATGGAAGGTTAATCTGGGATACTTGCAGAGCCCCAACCCATCTTTTATGGAGTGGCTTCCCTGGAATCTGCTGCACAGCATGGTCTCAACAAGAGCATTCCCTTGTGGAGAGTGGACTCAAATGTTGCAGGGACTAGTGATGACATCTCTCCAGCCTCTCTCAACCTAACACAGAACACCACTTAGCCTACAATTTCAGCTCTACATGTTGCACCCACAGAACAGGATAACAGTATGTAGACCTTTAATTTGTTACAATCTCTCTTGTAGGCAGGTCGAATGAATTGGCTCTGCAGTTGCAAAAAAGATCCTGCATTCTTCCTTTGATGTCATTCCTTGGGAGGGTTTCAGTTGCCTTATCGTCTTCCAGGGGGTGCAGAACACCAGTTATCTGTTTGGTGTGAGACCAACAGTTGCTCTGCTGTGTCCAAGGAACGAGTCTGCTTTTCCGAAAAAACATTAGGAAAAGCAGATGCGTTTTTTCAGCATCCCTTTAAACCTGGTTCTACAAAAAAGAAAGGATGTTCCGAAAGAGGGATTTTTCCTGATATTTGGCCCTGTGTAGACGGGCCAAATGTCAGAGTAGCCTCTTTTGGAAGAAAAATGGAAAAAGATATGCAAATCATAGTTTGCGATTTGCGTATTTTTTTCACACTTTTCTTTGTGGTGTAGATAAAGCCTCGGTGTTAAACCTTAACAGTACAACATTGACATTTTCTACAACGATAATATAAATCTGCAGATTAATGTTGTGAAATGTTCAACATTGGTTGGTTGATATGCTGTATTTTAAATTTTATGTACGTTTATGGACAATCTGGATTTATTTTACCATCCTCATGAAGCTGTTCCATTTGCTTTTTGTAAAGTATTACTGCATTATTCTGAAAGAGGCAAGAACTGATGTCACAATTTTGAGAAACTGGACTGAAATTGGAGTAGAGGTAGTCACTGTTTGGTTTTTCCATTCCAATACCATTACGCAGTCTAATATCATTGGCTTCTTCACTACCAGTCTGGTTTTCATAACACCCAACATTTTGTGTGTTACTAAAGGAGTTCCTAATTTCTTCTGTTGTTTTTAAATTTACTCTTTTGTTTGATTTGCCACAAATTTCAACAAATGTTAAAAATACTGGAATAAAAACCAGACCATGAAGAGCTCCAAAGAAGATAACGAGAAACATAATCTTAAAAAATGTTCTGAAGATGTAAGCTTTTGATGCAGCTAGTGCAAGTACTCCTAATACAGTGGAGATAGCACCTTGTATCACAGGGTAACCAAGAAGATTCAGTGCATCAACTGCCTTCTCATTTGCAGTTGACTTTTCACTTGAAACAAATGCATTGGATATATGAGCAGAAAAATCTACTGAAAATCCTATGCAAATGACAAGGTTGATCATAGATATGGAATCAAGATTAACATCCCAATATGTCATGAAACCAGCAACGCCAACAATAACAGAAGCAATAGCAAAAGTTACCCACAAGGAGCACAGCGGATTGGGAATAAGCAGCAAGGAAACACACAACATAACTCCAGCAGCAATTCCAATATTCTGAATGGTGTTTGGCACTATTACAATATACTGATCATAGTATATAAATGCTGGGTGATATACCATTAATGGCATCTCACAGTTTTTGGCTGTGTCTCTTAATTGGTTTAAAAGGTTTTTCTCATCAACTGCAGTAGTAACATTGACGGTTTGAATGAAGAAACGTGAGGCTGCTATTTCCCGATAGCTAATATCAATGTCCCATTCAAACTCTGGAAATAATGTAAATAGTCGAGATAAATTACCCATGGAAAAAGCCTTACTATCTATATTCAGGGAATAATTTCTAGCAACATTTTCATACGCTCTTAGCCATGACTCTGAGAGTCTCCTGTCCACATAGGAGTTATTTTCTAAAGACTGCATACAATTCTCAATGTCATTACGAACGGATGCATTCCAATAAAGTACCTTTTTTGTGATGATGACCATAACCCTTGGCCCGTACTCTGAGAAATATTTATTTTCCCAGTCATAGTACTGAATGACATAAGAATCATCACTAGCCAGATTGCGCAGGTCTATACCTTCTTTCATCTGAGTACATCCATAAATACTACTTGCCAGAAACGCTCCATACAGCAAAACCACAAACATTTTGGTCCAGGTCCTTGTAAGGAAAGGACCATAATATTTTCTAAAGAATTTGTTCACTGGATGTTCGCCACCTGTCCCAGAAGACTTATCAGAAAAGCCTCCTACACAGCACATGTTGTACAAGTGGGAGCGATTAGGCTGAACAGTGTCCTTCACTTTTGTGCAAATTAGCCAGTGTCTGTTGCCTTCTTCCCTTTTTCCATTTAAAGCAATTACAGCTCCTAAGAATGTGATGTTGTATACATGGCAGAAAATGAAAGCAGTTCCTGTGTAGAGACAAAAGGACTTCACAGACCGAAAGGAAGTCATGATCCCTATGTAGAAGGCTAAAACATCAGTGAGTGTGGTGATTGTGATAGACACTGCTGCCTCTGCATACATTTCAGCCATTCGCTTTTCAACTTTGTTTTTAGCGTTCGTCAGTTGCCAGCAGGAGACCATAATGAACATGTCATCAACACCAACCCCTACAAAAGGGAAAAGGTGAATAGCTTATTGTACAGACCATCCACCTTAGTTTCTAATAGAAAATTGCAAAATGCTAAATAAGAAAGTGAAGTCAGTAAATGCAATGAAGAAAGCTGAGTAATAAGCACTGAATTGACAAGAAGTGAAGTTAGAAAATAAACATGCCTCCCCCACATCCACATATGACCTAATGTATTATATTTCCCCACGTGCCTTGCCTTTAGGTGAGATTTCTCTCTCAGCAAATTTTTCTGAAAGAGGAGCATGACTGAGACAATAAGATATATCCCTCATTCATGCTATGGAAAATACAGAACATCATTCAGGAGCATGGATTCACTTCCAGTCTCACAATGAACTGAATGGCTTTCTTGTGCTGTATCTTCCTCTATGATCAGAGAGAACTGAGTCCTCATTTTGGACATTTTGTACAGCTGACCACCAAAATGGGTGAACACCATGAAAATGATTAATTTACTCAGTGGTCTTATCTTTTAATTCTGCTGATTCCTGATTCATGCCATGTAAAAATGGTCTCTTGTCTGGCACATTTTCCATTACACTTTTTCATCATGCCCTTTTTTCCCTCAGCTTACCCAGTATAAGAAATGGTGCATTTGCTACAGTCACAACAAATGGGACCCCACAGAACAGCAACAGTCCAAAGCTGCTTAGCACAGCTAACCCCGAAGACAGCACTCCAAATGCCGCAATCCACACTATATTTCGTACACAGTCAATTCTGGAAAATCATGCAAAAAGTATCTTCTTTAGCTTTTCCATGCAATGCAATAGCATTCAAAATCCTTCTAATATAATCAATTATAAGTATCACATTTTATGACAATAACTTTGAAATCATGATTCTCATTAATACTTTCCTAAGACAATCAGGAACAAACATTTTAAAATCTCACCATGTGCCAAATCGGTCCTCAATTTAACCTGCACAATTATGGTGTGGTTGCATGAGTTTAACTGATAGCAGCATTGTTGTACCTCTCTCTTCTACTATTGTACAACAATGGATAAAAGGCCAAAGTATTATGAAGCCACCTACTGAGAGACAAAGATTGTCAAACTCTGTGCTTATTATGTAAACCTCAACCAGATCCTCTTCTTTCAGTTTCCTTTGTCTCTTTGCCTAGAAATATGGAATCCTTTTTCCTACTTCTCTTTCCTTCTACCTCTCTCTCACTATCTTGCAAGGATAATAAGGAAAAAAGAGAAGAAAGAAAAAAGAAATGAAGAGAAGCAAGAAATCTCAGGGCTCTGATTTACTCTGGAGGGAAAGAGTGAAAGGCTCTGAGCTCTGCTACCTAGTCCTTCCAAAAAGTCTTCATATATTCCATATGATATAGTGAGAGAAGTTGATTAATAATGGTCATAAATAAGAGGAAAAGAAATTGCCAAGCTTCCACAAGCCTTGGTAAGCACAAGGACTGGTAAAAGAAGAAGGAGCACATCACAAGATTCTGATGCAAAAGGAAGGTTACCACAAGGAAGAGCAATGCCCAGGGATGTTCACTAGGAATTAAACTAACTATTTATAAATGAATCAAAAACTGGCTAATTGACTAGCTTCAAATGGGTACTCATTTAATTATGGAGATTGCCTAACTCCTAGAACTGGAAGGGACCTTGAAAGGTCATCAAGCCCAATCCCCTGCCTTCACAGCAGGACCAAATACCATCCCTGATGAATTTTCACCCCAAACAGCCTCCACAAGGATTGAACTCACAACCCTAGGCTTAGCAGGCCAATGCTCAAACCACCGAGCTATCCCTCCCCCCTTGTCATCCAGCACATGGGGTCCCACTGTGAACAACTCTTGGTTGTGCACTATTTATGAATGGCATGAAAAGAAACGTAAGGCTAAGATTCTACATGGTTATTTTTAGTAAAAGTCACTATAGATCATGGGCAAAAAACAAAAATTCAAGGTAGCCCAAGACCTGTCACTTACTTTTGCTAAAGTGACAAAATGGGGCAGGAGGGGAGAGCCCACTGCTGCTGAGGGTCTGGGATTTCCCAGCTGCCTATGGTGGCTTGTAGATCGAGGATCCCACCTATGTCAGCTGGGTGCTGCTAGGGTCCACCCCTCTGCGCCCATGAATGGGAACTACAAGGGTCAACCCACACTATCTACATTATCTGGGAGCTGTGGGGTGGTCCTCCTGCTATGGTGGTAGGATTCCTCTCTTCCCTCACTGCCCGTAATGCTTGGGAGATGTGGGGTCCCTTGCATCCATGGTGGCTGAGAGCTCTAAACTCCTTCCTGCCACTTGTGGTGGCTGGGAGCTGTGGGGTACCTCTGCTTCTTGGAGGCTGGGAGTTGCAGAGGGAGAGCTCACCTTGCTGGCTAACAGCTCCAGCCCTGCTGCCTTGGTCTGAAGTGAAAACTGTTACAAAAGGTCTCTAAGAGTCACAGATTCCATGACTTCTGTGACATCTGTGACATAAACTTTGCCTTAATTATCACTAATAAAGTTTACTGATAACACAAAGACTGGGGAATGGTATATAATGAAACGAATGGTGTCCCTAGCCTCTGTCAGAGGCTGGGAATGGGTGACGGGAAAGGGATTGCTTGAAGATTCCCTGTTCTGTGCACTCCCTGTGGAGCATCTCACACTGGCCACTGTCAAGCAGACAGGATACTAGGCTAGATGGACCTTTGGTCTGATCCAGCATGGCTGTTCTTATGAACAGTTGATTGGTACAGAGATCTGGATCTGTTGGTAAGCTGGGTGAAAGTAAATAATATGTGTTTTAATACACCAAAAGTTAAGGTTAAATGTGTAAAGTCAAAACCAAAAGTAAAGTTATACATCTAGGAACAAAGCCTGCAGCCCATCCTTACAGGATGTGGGACTCTACTCAAGAAAGCAGTGACTATGGAAATTACTTTGGGTCATGGTGGACAATAAGCTGAACATGAGCTGCCAGTGCAATGTTTTGGCCAACAACAGTAGTGGACTTCTTGGATGTATAAATGGGAATATCAAGTAGAAGAGGGGAGGTTTTATTACCTCTATATTTGGCACTGGTGTGATTGCTGTTAGAATATTCTGTCCAGTTCTGGGGTCCACAGTTCAGGAAGGACATTGATAAACTGGGAAGAATTCAGAGAACATTCACAAGAATGATTAAAGGATTGGGAAATATGTCTTATAGAAACAGGCTGAAAGAGCTCAATCTTTGCAGCTTTACAAAGAGCATGGCTGAGGTGTGAACTGATTGGTATGTCGTATGTACAAACTCAGGGAACAAAAAGATGATAATGGTCTCTTTGTATTAGCAGAGAAAGGTATAACAAGATTCAATGGCTGGAAGTTGAAACTGGACAAATTCTCATTAGAAATAAGGCACACATTTTTAACAGTGAAGGTAATTAAGCATTGGAACAACATACCAGGGCTGTGATGGATTCCTTAACGGTGGTAATTTTAAAATAAGGAAGGATGTTTTCTAAAGGACATGCTCTATGCAAACAGGAATTGATGCAGGGAAGTTCTGTGGATTATTATATAGAAAATCAGGCTAGACAATCCCAAGGGTTCCTTCTGGCCTTGTAATTCAATCTATTATTTGACTTTACTGAGGAAAGAGATAAGAATTACAACATAATTCTTAAAAAGACTGATGAACATTCAGTTAAAAAAAGAATAGATTTTACATAAATGGGCATGCTCTGACCAGGGAGAAAGCATGGAAATCTTCCTGAGGGCCGTATATGAATAAACGAGAATTGTGACTTCAGTGTCACGAAGGAAGAACACGTAAGAAATCATTTAGCAGTTTGCATTTTATACCAGAAGCTTTCATAAATATAGTTAATGTCTATCTCTGGAATAAATTTTTCAAGTGTCATTAAATGTTAACCTAGCAAAAATAAAAATCACTCAGCAAAAGAGTGGTAGAAGTGCAAGTAGTAGTAAAGGAATGATTCCCATTGGGTGCATCTACATTGCACCGTGGTCTAAAAAAGCTAGGCAATTTGAGGTATGCAAATTGCATATCTTATTTTGAAATAGCTTATTTCTAAATAACCCGCTATTCCAAAATGTCCCTTACTCCTCATGGAGTGAGGTTTACAGAGATGTCGGAATCGCAAGCCCGTTATATTTAGAAATAACAGGCTTGCTGTTAAGACGCGGGATAGCTATTTCAGGATACCGAAATAGCACCACAGTATAGATGTAGCAATAGCAAAAAGAGAAGAACCATTTAAATTCTTTGACTTGACCTATAGTAAATGTCACAAGAGAACACTGAACAGACGTTGCCAGCCCACGCAGTAGAAGCACGTAGAAAAAGTGATAACATTGGAACATGGTCATGGAAACAAAGAGATCAAGGAAATATCCCAAGGAAGGATGAGTACATATTTTCTGGGATCTCTATTCCAAGAAGCATTCATGTGCAGGCTTGGATTTCAACAATTAAATATTAGTGTTAAATTTAATATTGATTTAGGAGCAGAAACAATCTTGATTTGTAAAGAGACCATTAAAAAGCCAAGCCCTACTCCAAAGTTGAACCAGCAGAAAGTAGAGTGCTCAATAGCCCACGATGAAAAATAAGTTAGTGGGTCAGTTCAGAGTGTGCACTAACTACAAGATCAGGAGCATATGTTTGATCTGTTCTCTCAATTGTGGATTTACCCCTCACAGACCAAACCATAATCTGTGGAGAGAGGTCTCAGAAAATGCTAAGAATATCAGTGTGGTGGCCCAACATAGAGTAGGACATAAAATACAAGGTGGAATCATGTTAGTCATTCAGAAAAACACTATTAGCTGTTGTCATCAGGACCTTACATAGTTGAGACTGTTCAAGGTACTCATTAAGAAGTAAGAGGGGCATCCTTAGCTGATTCCAAACTCAAGTGAGGTGTTAAGTGATTGCAAAAATAGTACTCACACCACAGCTCTAGTGCAGGAAAAATGTCCTAATCCTATTGTGTTGGAATCTATTCTGCTGAAATTTAATAATTCAAGTAAATCAACCGGGAAAAACCCTTAACGGTAGAAAATGGCAAAATCTGGATAAGTAGTAAACTTAGTGACTCATCTGAATCTTTAATTTCTTCTTAAATATTAATTTCCGTTAAAGATTGTTTATACAGAAAAAGTGAGTTTGTGCTGATGTCTCGCATGTGAAGACAAGTGTGTCATTTCCTTGAAGTTTTGTAAGAGACAAAGCAGGATAGGGCAAGAAAGGGTCCTGGGAAGAAGCTCTGCAGTGAAGAAAAGAGAGAGAGGCACTATAGGCTGTAGCTTTAGCACTAATACTGTTTTTTTTATTCTAATAAAATTCCTTCTTCAGTGTTAAAGAAAGTGACTGTTTCTTTGACTCTTTATTATTATCACATAAAACATCCAGGGAGTGTATTTTATTCAATAAGAAATGGTAAGGCCTCAGATATATTGAAGACTATTGCTGATAAATAAGTTGCATTTTTTTGTGATGGTATATTTGAGGAGTATAAATGGGCATGGATTATTCCTTTTGTGCTTTCAAAAGGCCTGATCACATGGTAGATTTCTGTAATGTGTATCGGTTCCAAACATTTTCAAATAAAAAAGGCTATGCTAAAAAAAAACGTTTTATCCATTTAGATACAAGATATAATGAAGAAAAATATTTTTTTGTTGTAAAATATTAAGTATTTAACTAGTGTAAATACACCAAAGTCAATTAGGGTAAACACACTAGTTCTATGATAGTTTCTAGAGCCTGAAATGGAAGTTATGAATTGGGGACAGAGTCCTAATTGTCTCTGATTATTAATCTGACTGTTTAAGATAACACTGCTTTTTTTAAAAGGTTGTACAGATAGTTATTATCGTATAGAATTAAATTTGGTTACGAAAATAATATATGTTCTTTATGATTTTAGGCTGACAATGAAAAGGCCCCAGTCCAGAAATAAAAGGCTTTTGGAATGATTAGTCAGAAGACTGGAATGTAATAGGGTTTTTTCCTCTTGGTATTATCTCTCTTTATTTTATCCTTACGTTTGTAACCATACATGCTTCCCTTAAGGTATCTTAAAAGAAAAAACACAAATCTTTTCATTGTTCCTCTTATCTTAATTTAAAGCAAGATAAGGATTTGATTGTGCCAAAACAATGGGATGTGCCTAGAATTCAATTGTTTCTCATAAAAAGAAAAGGGAGGAGTCTGGAATGACCACAGTGGAGGCAGTCAACACCTAAGCAAGAAGCTGCTGGCCAACAGCTCCTGACACCTTGGCCTGGCTTGGGGAGCAGCTGCCAGCCGCTGCACAGCCTCCACAGCCTTTGGGCTTGCCCCGGGGCTTCCTCCATCCCGGTTTGGTCCTGGGGAGCATCATTAGGAGGCCTGTGCAGACCCCTCCTCTGTTCCTGCACTGGGAGCACTGTCAGGCAGCCTCCGTGTCTTCCCCCCACTTATTCAGCCCCTGGTGCTGTGCTGCTGCGGGTGGTTGAAGTTCTCTGTAGCTCCAGCCCTAGCATTGCTGTGGGGCCCCATCTGAGCTGCTGGCCCTCCTGCTATTAGGCTCCTGAGCTCTCTGGTTCTGCTGAACCATGAATGCTGCCAGACCAGAGAGTGCCTGCACACCTTTTACCTTGAACATTTCTTAAATAATTGTCTTTGTTTCAAAATGTTTTATTCAAGGATAACATAATGTAATGTTGATCTTATATGGAAGAAAACTACAACCGGATGCATAGGTGCAGGAAGGGAAGCTATTCACCTTGGAACCTGGTCATTTTTGTCACCGTGAACTGGCTTAAATCCATATTTTCAGACTGTCCAGCAATGTAGCAGGAGTAACTAGACATAGGAAATGTTACCTGCACACTGTTACCTGCACACCAGTGGTGGAGGATGGGATAAGCTGCAAGGAGGTTTATAAATTGCCCCCTATTTATTTTCCACCTTCATTTTTTTGCTCCATTTTGTGTCAGTGTGGAAACTTTGGCACCATAGAAAGTAGGAATATGATAGTGTAAATGCCACACGGGAAGCCAGCTTTTAGGTCAGTTCCCCGGAAGCACTGGCTCCCATGGAGCCGCCACCCCTACTATCCGCACTGGGGACAGATAACAGAGGCAGCAACATGGTGGCGGACAGGGGAGGTGGTTGTGCAGGAGCTGCTTCCTCCCTTGCATGTAAACGTGTAACTGCTGACGTTTTAAGCGGTTATACATTTACCTGAATAAACACTTTTTAATATTCCTATTATAAAGTACTCATAGTCTACACACCTGACATGGATACTTACACACCTGCAGTGACGGTGAAGGCGCTATATACTCTGTATGTGCTACTGTAGGATTGGTCCCTCTATTTGCTAAATTACTTCAGTAATAATGCATTCCTACAAAGCCTTACTCGCTATTAACACAAGTATGATTTTAAGAATCACCAACCATTTTTGTATAAATATTCCACTGCATATTTCAACTATTTGTAGTGTCTTTATTAGATTAACACCTCAAGACCCCAATCAAGAACCAGGGCCTCATTGTTCTAGGCAAGAGGATCCTTTTCCCAAAGCACTAATTATGGACTTTTCTTTTTTTAGTTGGCTTAATCTGTTTAAGTTGGTATTTGTTTGGGTTTGGCAGCTCTGAAATGTGGATTTAAATAGATGACAAAAGGAATTTACAGAATTTGAAAAAAGACACAAAGAAATCTGTTTGGCATATTTTAAAATTTAGTATTAGAGCAGTTTTTCTCAAAGTAGTCTGCGGACCTACTCTGGAAAAGCTACTCCCAGGCCACTCAGGTTTGTTTACTTACTAGCTCCGCAGCCATAGAGCTTCATGGCTCCCATTGGCTGCAGTTCACTGTTTGTAGCGAAAAGGAGCCGTGAGGCTCTGTGGCTGCGGAGCAGTAAGTAAACAAACCTGAGTGGCCTGGTTGTAGCTTTCTCAGAGTGGGTTCACGTTCATAGGCCACTTTGAGAAACACTGTATTGGAGGGAACTTGTGACTGCTTGGCTAATGTAATCGGGTTTTTTTTCTAATGCAGATACCGGTCTGTCGCCATATATAATTTACTAAAACATAAAACATCTGTATAACGCTAAGATCTTACCTGTAAGGAGGGTTAGACTAGATGACCCTTGAGATAACTTCTAACCGTTAGATTCTATATATGCCTTGATTCTTTTCAACACAATAGGAAATATATAAAAGATATTGAAGAGTGTAAGCACAAATGAAAACAGAAGAAAAAATCTTACCTTAAACAAGACATAATGGAAAAGATTATAGTTATAAAGTATGTTATGGAAAACAGGGAGATCACATCTTTAATATTGCCTTCAAACTCTTTCTGTCTGGATAATGAGGTAAAGTAAGCCACCTATAAAGAAAAAAATATAGCAGGTTAAATAACATTTTCTTTAGCCTTTTCCTTTATAAATATAATAAAAATACAAATATGATGGGTCTAGGATTCACATTGTTCTTTTAGGCACTTTCATTGTAATATTTTAATTATTATTTTAGCTATAATGATCTACAGTAAGCCACAGCTAAAATAACATATTCAGAATAGAAAGAAATTAGCCCACAGGTAAGAATTAATTAAAATTAAACATACGGCCCAAGAGAATATGAATGAACCTAAGGAGAGCATTTGGTTAAAACATAGTGGCTATGTCTAGACTGGCATGATTTTCCGGAAGTGCTTTTAACGGAAAAGTTTTCCGTTAAAAGCATTTTTGGAAAAGAGTGTCTAGTTTGGCACAGAAGCTTTTCCCCAAAAGCACTTTTTGTGGAAAAGTGTCCGTGGCCAATCTAGATGCCCTTTTCCGCAAAAAAGCCCCGATCGCGATTTTCGCGATCGGCGCTTTTTTGCGCAAAACAAATCTCAGCTATCTACACTGGCCCTTTTGCGCAAAAGTTTTGCGCAAAAGGGACTTTTGCCTGAAAGGGAGCAGCATAGTACTTCCGCAAAAAGCACTGATTTCAGGCACTAGGAAGTCAGTGTTCTTGCAGAAATTCAAGTGGCCAGTGTAGACAGCTGGCAAGTTTTTCCACAAGTTTTTCTGGCTAGTCTAGACACAGCCTCTGGGACTAGGCCTGCAGTCTATATTCAGGCAAAATTCCCATTGAGTCAGTGGTTGTTTTAATCTCCGCCTTTACACTCATCAGAAAGAAAAGAGCGATATAAAGCCTGTAAAATTTTCCATTTTGTTTCTCACGATGTGCAGGGAGATATTGTTCTGGGCCCAATGGAACATTCTTGAACATTACTGAAATGTAGAGAAGTATTAGGATGCACAAGGAATGCAGGATCAGGTTAGCAGATGTAATGGTAGCTTCTTAGGCTATGTCTTTGTTAGCTTCTTAAGGATAAAAAGTATTACTGGACTAAGTTCTTCCTCACAGATAGAACAGGTCACAAGGGTCCATCCTCACAGGGTCCCAGAGCTGGGGCTCCGGCCCCAGCCCAAATCTCTGCCTAGGGATGTAAAAGAGTAGTCAAATAGTCAATTACCCGATAAGCCTAAGCTACTCGCATTTCTCCTCCCCCCCACCTTGCTGCCTCTGTTACATTTTGATTAATCAGCTAATTGAATCGTTGATGGAATTTCCATCGACTACTCAATTAGTTGATAAAGGTAGGGAGGGTCCTGACTGCTGTGCCTCTGCCTTTTAAAAGTAAAAAGAGCTGCTTGCCTCTTACTACATTTAAAAGGCAGAGGCACAGCAGGGAATCCAGTGTAAGCAGGGACTGCTGTATTAGAGGCAGCAAGAGGGTGGAACAGGGCTGGCCTTACCATGAGTCAAACTGAGGCAGCTGCCTCGGGTGCCAGACTGTGGGGAGGGATGCCACTAGGACCCAGAGTGTAGAAAATTGTGTCTGCTGCTGGTGCATATGTATTCTCTCTGCTCTAGATGCACAGAGATGGTGGAGTCTGTGCTGGAGGAAGGAGGGCACAAGAAACATAACAGGCAGGCAGGAGAAAAGGCGGAATGCGGGCGTCATTTGAGCTCCCCGCCTCAGGTGCCAAAATGTTGTGGGCTATCCCTGGGGTGGAAGTAGGAGTCGGTGCTGGGGGGGAGCCAGCTTAAAAGCCGGTTCCCTCAGCACTGTCTCCGCAGTGCATGATAGGGGTGAGAGGAGGCAGAGGCATGGAGTGGAACCCGGCGTGAGTAGGGACAGCTTCAGTCCCCACTTGCCCCAGGTCCTGACTGCTACAGTTCTGCCTTTTAAATGTAGTAAGAGCCTTCCTACATTTAAAAGACAGAGGCACAGAAATCGCACTGAAGCTGTCCCCACTCACGCCATGCTGCACCATATTGCTGCTCTGCCTTTTAAATGTAGACATTTAATAGGCAGAGGCACAGCACTCAGGACCCAGAGCTTTCCCACTGTGCCTCTCCCCCTTATTGACTACTTGATTAGCTGATTAATAGAAATTTAACACTCCTACCTCTACTATGGCAATAGTTCATTCACAGTACCATGCTGGACTGAATCAACTGGCTTTTAGAAACAACAGTTCAGGTTGTGCCTGCTCCACTGTTCCAAGGGCCTTATCCTGCCAGCTAAGCACACTCAGTTTCTCTGGCCTCAGTGAGAACTGAAGCTGCTTAGCATGTTTCAGGAGAAAGCCTTAAATGACAGGATTGAGAGAAAAAGGCAGCATCTCTCCTCACCAAGAACCTCACAGTGTCAGGAGCCTGATCCTACATTTCTTGAAGTTTTTCGGAAAAACTCCCTTCAACTTCAGTAGGAGTCATAAGTATTGGAACTAGAGATGCTAGGGACACTACTGCATCTGCTGGCTTGAAATGGTTTCCATCATACACAGGATTTTACAATTTTGTTCAATGGCCTCTCAGCACCCCTATTATACAAATTGTTCCAGCACCCCAAGTGTTAAGTACGTTAGGTCTAGGTCGGGGTGGGTAATAAGTGGCCTGTGTAGGGCTGGCCTTAGAGAAAATGGCACCCTGGGCGAACTTGTATGTTAGCACCCATGTGGCATACTGCCCCCCATTTCCCTTCAGCTCTTAAGCTCCCTAGCCTCTGCCCCCCTCTTGTACTCCTTTTGCCATTAATCCAGGGATGGGCAATAATTTTCACAGAAGGCCTCTTCATAAATTTTGGTACATGGTCTTGGGCCGGCTCCAGGCACCTCCAGAAGGGACAAGGCCTCAGGCAGAAGGGGTAAAGCTGGAGGCTACAAAGGGACAGAAAGAGAATTTGAGTAAAAGAGACATTCTGTGTGTGAGAGACAGACTTTGTGACACAGACTGAGTGTGTGTGGCACAGAAATGGGCAAGTGTGTGTTTCAGTGTGTAGTGACAGTGACTCTGTGTGTGTGGCACAGAGACAGTATGGTACAGACTGGATATGTGTGTGACAGTGACACAGAGTCCATGTGCCAGCAGTCTGAGAGAAGCCAAGTGCTTTCTGTTTAAGACAGGGAAAGCTGTCATGTTCTTTTGTCTCCACTCCCCCTCTCCCTGTGTGTGAGAGCGGCAGAGAGACAGAAAGCAGGAACACTGAAATCTTAGAAACAGTGCACTGTCTTTTAAGATGGGCATTTCTCTGAATCATAGGGATGTCATTGACTAGTCGAATTAATGCTTTTTGGATAGTGGACACATTAGTCGACTAGTCGCTTTCCCCCCCTTGCTGCCTCTATCAGAAAGAGGCAGCAAGGGAGAGAGAAAAAAAGATGGGGGGTGTTTCAAAGCGGCAGCGCTGCGTGGAGCCCGGGGCCAGACCCTGGGTTTCACACGCTGCCACCTTGAAACGCCGTGTGCAGTCCAGGGCTGGCATTTCAAAGCAGCAGCACCATGTAGAGCCCAGAGTCTAACTCTCTGAAATGCCATGCACATCCTGGAGTCCCCAGCTAGCCCAGGGCTGCACGTGGTGTTACAAAAAGCAGTGACAGGTGGAACCTAGGGTCAGCTGAGGAATCCCCTGCTGACCCCGGGCTCCATGCAGCACTGCCCCTTTGAAACACCCTGTGGAGTCTGACACAGGGCTCTCCTGGCAGTTCAAACCAGCAGCACCGCATGGAACCAGGGGTGTATTGGAAGTAGTTGCTTACATCCCTAGTACGTACAGACAAGCAGGTAAACAAAACAGCCAGGGAGCAACTGGGTAGCCACCCTGGAGCAGCTGGGCAGCTATGTGGCCTTGATTCCACTCCTAGGGTTTCCAGGTGTGTGATTTTGAGCCGGACAACCCAGTATTTGCGCTTTCTGTCAGGGAAACAAATTGAGAAAATACCCTACATATACATATCCAGTATTTTCTAATTAAATAATTAGTGGTGGCTGGAGTCTGCAGGAGAGGCCCGGGAAGCATCATCTCCCCCAGCCCGGGTACCCCAGCTTTGTAAGGCGGAGGCAGAGAACGCCACGCTCTCGTCTCCCTGCCGCTCCCGGGCCTGAGACCCCGCAGTCAAGGCCACTGCTGCAGGACACCACCTGCCTCTCCGCACTTCCCAGGCTGCTCCTGCCGGGCGAGTCTAGTGGGCCTCCAGCGAGGCAACCATTATAACCAGCAGCCTCCCCCTCGGCTTCTCAGTCCCTCCCTGCTCCATACACGCCGCGCTCGCAGCCGAGAACCTGCAGAGCCTGGCTGGCAGGGCTCTGCTCTCCCCCCCCCCCCCCCCCGCAGGTCTGGGATGCGTGGTTACTAAGGCAACCTCCAGGCCTGGCTGCAGCTACCAGAAGTCTGCACTGTCTGTCCCACAGCAAGAGAGTGAGGGGGGCTCCCTTCTTCCCCCAGGTAGGTACCTCCTGCCCACAGGAGGGGGAGGCAGACACCTAGCTGGGGGAAGGCGCTGAGAGGATCCCTGCCTGAAATCCCAGCCCTCCGAGGAGGATTCCCTGGGATTGTCCTCAATACACTTCCCATATCGTGTATATTTTTGGTAGACAATTTTGTATCAAGTGTGTCCAGTAGTTTTGTTGAAACCATCCACAACCCGACCCCACAGCAGTTGGGCAGCTACAGGGCCCTGGCTCCGCTCCCATCCCTGGAGCACCCAGGCACAGGCGCTGCAGCCTCAGCCTTGCTGGTTGACTGGAGCATGGGCAGGATCACCCAGTGTTTCAGGAAGGCGATGTCTTCCCTTGCCCAGTACCCAAGACTCCTGTCCCTACCCCAGAGGCGGCCGGACGCTGTACCTGGGTAGAGGTGAGATTTAAAGCCTTCAGCTCATTCGGGATGCGCTCGAGGAAGTTTTCCAGCCACCGCAAACTGCTCTTTTGATCTGCGGCATCATCTTCTCTCAGGTAATAAACCAGCCTCAGCGCTTTGGCCGCCTGCACGTGGGAGCCGCCCGGCCCGGGAGCCACCTGAACGCCTCCCAAGAAGGTGCCCATGAAAAAGCGGCTCTGGAACATGGGGTACGTGAGGCTGGGGAGGAGGCTCTCGATCTGTTCCGGGCTCCCACGCACTGCAGACAGGAGCGGGTTGGGGCTGCTGCAGGACCCGTGGCTCCGGGCGCACAGGTCCGGGTAGGAGAGCCGGCGGGCTGAGCTCTCGGGAGCAGCGAGCCCCTGCACTGCCTTGTCCAGCCGCAGGAGCTCCTCGAAGGCTCCCGCCGTCAGGATGTTGCTAGAGTTGGAGACCGCGATAAGGGCGGCGAAGGCGCCCTCTGTGAGCAGCCTCTGGCCGGAGAAGCGCTCGGAGTCGCTGGTCGGGAAATGCCCCGTGGCCACGAGCCTCTCGCCCTTGGCGGGCCCCTGGAGCGGCGTGAACTGCCCCTCGATGTCGTTGTCTCGCCTCTGCGGCAGGAAGACGAAGCCGGCGCCCAGGCCGCCCGAGAGCAGCAGCGGGAGCAGCAGGAAGGGCCACGGGTGGGCGCCGATCAGTTCCCCGAGCCGCCTGAAACCGCGGCCGAGAAACAGGGCGAAGTTGTCAGGCGCCGGGGTGTCGGGGCCGGGGTCTGGTTCCCAAGCTGAGCTCCCGGCCGTGGCCCGCCTCTGCTCTGGGCTCCCCGCCGTGGCACCCTGCTGCTCTGGCCCCATCTCCCTGCTCTGCTCGCCCTCAACTCCGCTGCCTAAAGCCGCGGCCTGGGAGAGGGAAGAACTGGATCTCAGCCCCCTACTTCCATGGCCCTGCACGTCTAAGGGCCTGATGCCTGGGAGGAAAGGAAACGTGACATGTAAGACTGGGATGGTGTCGCTGTGGACTGTTATAGATAGTGCTGATGCGGTAGCTCCCCCCCCCCCCTTCCAGTTTTTCTCATTAGATGATTGACTACCCTGTGTTGGGCTTGTGTCATAAGGAAGTTCCTTTGAATAACCATAAATAATTATTTACCCACACGGTCTGGTGATTTCTGGCAATATACTTCCTCGTGATCTTGATGATAACATTATATTGGACTGTTCCCTTCCCACTTAGAGAACTACTAAATATAACTCATTACTATTATCAAAGTTTGATGGATGGTCTGCCAAGAAGCCTTATCTGGTTGTAAATGAACAATTACCCTTTTGAGCACTTCCATCCATCTGAACTGTGCTGTGTGTCCCCTATGAACAAGAGAGAAACTCTCTTATAAATTTGGTTCTAAGCATTGAGAAAACCTTCTGCAATATAACTAAGGCCAGGCCCATAAGCAAAGCAAAGGCTTTTAGTCTTTCTTGGTGAGGCAGTAAAGGTTTAAATGCTACTGCAAAGATCATTGTCATGGCTCAACCTTTTGAATGTGTCAGTCCTCTCTGTTCACCACCACTTTGAACATAAGATAATTGCTTTCACTTTCAGGACCCTTCACAGCCTGTCTGTGAAGGCAAAAGCCAGCTGCTCTCCAGCAAGAATTGGCTGTGCTGCTTGAGCCAGTTGGGTCGTAGCCTCAGTCTGGGTCCGGCCATTTGGCTGCAGCGGCCTGGCTCAGCTCTGATCCTGGGGTATCAGGACGGGGTGGTGGCAGGCCCCCTCTGACTGCAGCAACCTGACCTTGGCCCCACTCCTGCTGTGGTCGGAATCAGAAGAATTGGCAAACCTGGCCCGGCCCCCAGCTAGCTGACGTGGCCTTGACTGTGGCTTAGCCCCATCTGGCCATGATGGCCAGGCCCCATTTCTGATCCTGGGATAGGCTCTGCAGCCCATTCCCATCTGCAGCAGGAGGGCTGGCAGTGGCCCCCAATTGGCCTCATCAACCTGGCCCTGGCCCCAATCCTGCACAAAGCCCCTGTGGCCCAGCTCCCATCTAGCCTCAGCAGTGCTCTCCTACCGCTCCAAGTTGTGCTTATGGCAGAGTCAGAAAACAGGAGCATCAGGGCAGGTACACCAGCTAGGTAAGGTAACCCAACCCCAGGCCCCCCTGCCTTGACTCCTTACCCCCACACCCTAACCCTCTGTCCTGAGCCATATACCTCAACTCTGATTCCTGCACACACATGCCCCACATCCCCAGCCTCCTGCCCTGACTCCTGCATCCATCCCCACCCTGTATCCTGTGCCCCCCACTCCACCCCACACTTAAATTTCCTATGGGTACTCTCATATTGCAAATTCTGCCCCCCAGCTACTGCTCTGAGCCTCCAGGCAGGAGGGCTGTGATAGGACAATACAGGCAGTCCCCGACTTACGCGGATCCGACTTATGTCGGATCCGCACTTACGAACGGGGCTTTCTCGCCCCGGAGCTCGCAGGCAGCAATCCGCCACCTCAACCTCCAGGGCGAGAAAAGCTGCTCCCGGTGCCCCTGGTCTGCTGGAGACGGTCCCCAGCAGACCAGGGGCACCGGGAGCGAAGCTGCAGCCGCGGCGGGTCCCGCGCCTCTGAGGCTCTGCCAGAGCAAAGCCTCAGAAGTGCGGGAACCCGCCGCCGCTGCCTCAGAGGCGCGGCACCCCGCTGCCGCTGCGGCTTTGCTCCCCGTGTCCCTGGTCTGCTGGGGGGGGGGCGCAGCTAGTGTGCCCTGCCCCAGCAGACCAGGCTTTTGTTGTGGACCCTGGGGCAGAGCAGCTGGGGCGGTACCGGTTGGTCCTGCAGCGCCGCTCTGGGCACTTCTGGACCAACCCGGCAGCACCCCAGCTGCTCTGCCCCAGGCATCCTGATTCAGCCGCTGCTGGTCAGTTTCAGCAGCGGCTGAATCAGGACGCCTGGGGCAGAGCAGCTGGGGTGCTGCTGGGTTGGTCCAGTAGCGCCGAGGCGAGTAAATTGCAACCCGGAAAAGCTGGGTTTGGGCGATCTGCGTATGTGCAGATCGCTGGACAGCGCGGCTGGTGAGCGGGGCTCACCGCAGTTCGGCGAGCCCTGGTAATCACAACTTACATGTGAGATAGTGTCCATTGAATGTGGACGCTATCTTTTGAAAAAGTAGATGGCTTTTTCGATGCACTTTTGCAGTGTGGACACTCTCTTTTGGAAGAAGATTTTTTGAAAGATCTCTTCCGGAAAAGCTTCTTCTGAAAGAAGCCTGCAGTCTAGATGTAGTCTGAATGTTTCAGAAAGACCAAGAGAAAAGAATTCTTTGTCATAACTCAGAGCCTTCTTCTCTAGGTCCGTCTGTGCTTGGTTTTTGCAGTTCTCCCTTCTACACACTTTATGACCTTCAAGAACTCAAGGATCTGAATGTGGAGGAAGTTTAGAGTTATTTTAAATCAAAGTTGCAGGAACTATTTGTAGCCTACATTCCATGCCAGAAGGGGAAATTTATGGGAAAGTGGTGCAGGATGAGGAAGCTAAACGCCTACAAGGAATAGAAAATGGGGTAATCAGCAAGGTGACCTTTCTTGGAATGCAGGCTTCAAATAGTTCCTACAACTTAAACTTAAAATAATTCCAAGTTACCTCCAGATTCAGATTCCTTGAGTTCTTTATTCCTCTTCCCTAAATAAGTCCCTTAATATTTTTTTAAGTTTGCCCTTTTGAAATTAAAGACTCCAGTTGCAGATCTAATTTTGTTTATATTTTCATTTAGTTTAAATTGAATTGTCTCTTGATTACTTGAGCCAAGTTTGTCCCGTACAACTTGTTCTTCTCTGAAGTCTTCACTGCTCATCAATACCAAATTTAAAATGGCATAGCTTCTTGAAGGTTCAGCAATTATTTGGTGAAGAAATCTGTCAGCTATCATGTTAAGGAAAATTTGCCTCCTACAACTAATAGTAGCAATTATCCTCCGATTTAAATCTGGGGAGTTAAAGTCTTCCATAATTACACAATTTAATTGAAAACATTAAACATCCATACCCAGGTTGGATCCTGTGGGTCTGTAGCACACCCCAAGCTCTAACTCAGGGGAACCTTTGGAATTTTTATTCTCCAAAGTGATTTTGACTCAAACAGTAATAGAGAGGTAGCCAGTTTAGTCTGATCTTGCTAAAACAAAAGGAAAAACTATGTAGCACTTTAAAGACTAACAAGATGGTTTAATAGGTGATGAGCTTTCATGGCCCATAAAAGCTCATCACCTATTAAACCATCTTGTTAGTCTTTAAAGTGCTACATAGTTTTTCCTTTTGACTCAAACAGACTTTGTTTTATCCATTCTGACACTTCTAATTTCTTTATAGTCTACCTCATCATTAACATACTGATTCTACCACCTTTGCCTTTATCTCTCTCTCCTGAACAGCACATACACTTTAATACCTGCATTTCAGTCATGGATACTAATTTACCATGTTTCTGTTATCTGTAGAATATCTGATTTCACTTTCTGCACCAGTAGTTCTATTTTTTCATTTTGTTACCTAAGCTCCTTGCATTGGAATACGGACATTTTAGTTATTTCTGCTGGGCTTCATCAAGATTCCTCATCCAATAGATCAAGTCATTGCACTGCCAATATCACCTAAATGGCTGTTAGCTTCATTGATATTGGCACTAGAGCTATCTTAGCCATAGAGTGAATCAGGATGGCCATTCCAGTCCCCGTGCTTTTGGGGGCCCCTCAGCGGCCACCCCAATTTCCCTCTGGACTAGGAATGTAATATTGTAGTTGACTAACCGATAAGCAAAAGCTTATAGATTAATGCTATAGACCACATGCATTTCCCCCCTACCTCCTGACAGTAAATTTTTTAGCAGGCTGGCCAGCAGCCCAGCTCAGTCCTGGCTTGCATTGGGTCCAGGACCTACTCTGCTGCAGCTCTGCATTTAAAGTGTATTAGGAACCAGGCAGGCAGGCAGCCTAGCTCAGTTCTGGCTCATGCCAGATCTGAGAGCTCAGACACCCCCTGGACAGGCAGCTAGTCCGCGAGGGGAGCTGGTTTTAAACTGGCTCCCCTCATGGGCCAGCTCCTGCCTGGCATCCCACACTGCTATCTCTGATAGGCAGCAGTGCAGAGTCATAGAGGGCTCTTCGGGAGTGGGTCTGGAGTGCACTGGCTGCCGGCCCTGCCCACACGGACTACAGAATAGTCGAGTAACTGATAAGAATTCACAAAGTTAATCGACTATTCAGTTAACCGATATTTAACATCCCTACTCTGGATATGAGGAACTGGGGGATTACGGGGCCTTGGTGTGTCAGTGCCAGGAAGGGTCACCTCCCCACCCACATGGGTAGCAGAAGCTGGAGCTTGGTGATGGGAGCTGGAGTAGCCCAGCAGCCTGCTGTGCCCCACATTGCTGCCCTCCCAGCCTGCTGCGCTTGGCTTCTTTGCAGGCACTGGGAACTAGAGTGCCCGGGTGAGCAGGCTCCCAGGATACTTTAGCTCCCATCACCCACATGATGAATGGGGAGAGGTGACTCCTGCTGCTGTCATTGTGCCAGGACCCCATAATTAATTGGGCCATGTTGCTCCGGGGAGGAGGTGAGGTGGAATGGAGCATGTATGGGGTTTGAGGGAGCAGTGGGCTTAAACCGGGGGAGGGGAGGCACCTGAGATAGAGGAGTAGCGGAGGACACTGCATGTGAAGCACTGAGGCTACATCTACACTAGGATTTCTGCCGGAAGAGGCAATGCAAAAGAAGCACAGATTAGCATTTTCTCGTGCTTCATTTGCATGTTCTCTTCCAAACCATTTTTGCGCAAGGAATTTTTTGCGCAAAAGCCAGCAGTGTGGATGTTTCTTTTTTTGCAGAAAACACCCCTTTTGCACAAACTGCTGGCTTTTGTGCAAAAACTCTGCGGAAAAACAGCTTGGAAGAGAATATGGAAATGAAGTGCGAGAAAATGCTAATCTGCGCTTCATTTGCATTGCCTCTTTGGCAAAAGTCAAAGTATAGACGTAACCTGAGGGGGTTGCCCCAGGATCTGCACCCTTCCCTTGGGATGATACTGATTGGCACTGTCCCCACACTATCTGTTTATCTGTCATACCCTATGCACAAACCAACTCCCACCTCTTCTTTGCCAGTCTTTGTCACTAAGTCCTTAGTTTAGATTAACTGTTACACCTCATTGCAGGAGGAGTAACAGTTAATCCGAACTAAGAAATTTGTTCGGATTAACTTCTGACTGCTGCGTATAGCCGCAGGCAGTCAGTTCGAACTAAGGGGATTTAAAAATGGCGCCCGCCCGGGAACATGCAAATGAAGCCCGGGATATTTAAATCCCGGGCTTCATTTGCAAGTTCGAATGCTTACATTAGCCACCCTAGTTCGAACTAGGGGACTAATGTAGAGATACTCATAGGGGTGGTTCCTAGTGTGTTTGTGGGGTGGAGAACAGAGGGGTGACTTGGGGACCTCCCAAGAACTCAGGCACCCCCTTTGATTATGTTTTGTGTGTTTGTTTGTCTCCTTCTGCAAGTGGTGAGGGCAAAAACACTGTCCTGCTGTGCAGGGTCATCTGGCTGGGAGACCTGGACCCCATTGTGGCTGGATTTGCCACCCTGGGCTTCCTCAACTGCAGCGGGGTGATAGATGGAACCTACATCCCATTCACGCCCCAGAACACCCTGCCATCCAGTATATCAACCGCAAGGAATATTTTTCGATGGTCCTGCATGCCCTTATGTCGACCACCATGGACAGTTCAGTTCAGTTACATTTTCGTCGGCTGATCGGAGAGGGCATATGACTGCCGTGTCTTCCGCAACTCCAGCCTCTACCAGAAGCTGGAGACTGGCACTTATCTTCCCTGAGTGCAATGTCAGGGCCAGGGATGTGGAGATGCCACTGTGCATCATGGGGGACACAGCCTACCTCCTCATACTGTGACTCATGAAGCCATCACTGGCACCGGGACCCAAGCAGGGATTGTTTCAATGTCTGTGTATATACTACCTATGTCTGTTGGCATTAATCCATCTTTCTGAGAAGTGGTAGCTATATTGACAGAAGAATTTTTCCTTCCACCTAACGCTGTCTAGATGGGCACATAAGTTGACTTAACAACACTGTTTGGGGGGTGAGGATTTTCCACATCCCTGACAGATGTGGTTAACCCAACCTAATTTCCCAGCATAGCGCAGGTCTTATACTTAGCTCTTTGTTTTATAATTAGTTATTAGAAGTAGGGATTGCTTTTTGTTGTACATCACCTAGCACAGTGGGGTCTTCGTCAATGACTTGTGCATACTACATGCAATACATATATGAATAGAAGAGGTCCTTCCTTAGCATATTATATAACAAGGAGTGCTCAAATGAAAAAGTGATGGGCATAGTATAAGAATTTGAGTATAGCTGAACAGAATGTGCTTTATTTCTGAAAATGTTGACAAAGATTCAAGGGAAGAAAAAAGCCAAATCAAATGAGAGAGTGAGTGAGAGGACATGCACTTACAATAAAGATATATAACATTTGTGCACCTAAAAGCCATTGACTTCAAAGGCTGCACTCGTGTCATTCTCAGCATAACCAAAAATCCTTCATAAAATACTTTAAAAAACAGTGTCAGTGGTGTGATATATTTTGGGTTATTTACAAAGTAGCTTTTCTAAACTATATATAGTGTAGAACGTTAGGTTGCCAGATCAAATAAAGTCAACATCCCCAACCATAAAATGATTGTTTGTCCAACTTTTACTGAAACAGTCCCATTTTTGTCATATACTGTCTTCATTTTTCATTTAATCAATAAATAGATTTGGAGGGGTTATATCTTTCTTAGCTACAAAAATATTTTCCAAGATGTGTTTATCTACTGAGTAGAATTGTCTCTATATTTAACAGAGAGGAACAATTCCATGAAATGAATGTTGAGCGTAATGAATGAACTTGCAATGAAGAGAAAAGTTGATTGACTCATCAAAGCTGTTCTTTTTCTCAAGGTAAATGCTGATGTTTCATGATAAATCCTCCACTTCAAGATACAGGTTGAACCTCTGTTAACTGGGACTCCCTGGTCTGGCAACTGGACCATGGATGTTCCAGGACCAGAGAGTCCTGGTGGAAGGGTGGCGGTGGGCTCCCTGTAGCTAGGTTGCCTGGCGCGACACAGCTGGGCTGCTAGGTACATACCAATGGGGCTGCCTGGTGGGGCCAGGAGCTTGGCGCGCCACAGTGGGTCTGCCCAGTGCATCCATGAGCCTGGCTCACCACAGTGGGGTTGCTCAATGCATCCAGGAGCCCGGTGCGCAGGAAGCTGGGCTGCCCAGATTAGCAGGGAAGGGTTAGGGACTGGCAGGGCAACAAGGCTGGCAGGGGAGGGGGATGGCCTGTAGCCAGACAGAATCCCCCCTTTTCTCTTCCCCCCCTCCTCCCTCTGACATCCTTGGGAGAGAGAAATCCTTGAGAGTGAAACTCTGTCTTCAAAGGCTCCAGGGCTTCCAGAGGTGCTGGAATAACAATGGCCCTGGATGCTAGACAGGAACCAGATAACAGCGATAATTGGGCCAGCAGGCGGTCGGGGGCCTTGGGCTACCTTTGGCTGGTACCAGTATTGATACGTCTACACACACCATCCCAGAAGAGGAATCTGCTGCCCCATCAGAAAAAGGATGTCTGGCCCTAATTATTTAGATACCTCCATTTCACAGGTGCAAATTAAGCTTTGGACCCCCTGTGGGAATGGGCGTCACAAAGACGTTCCAACGTAATTGGCATTTTAATGACAACGGAAGCATCTACGTGACCACAGGGGTATAAAGTAGGGCCCTGTGCCTCACTAATTGGAGATCCACCCATATACCTACTGGTCAGGTGGTCTTGGACCCCCCCAAGACTTCAGGGATGCCTTCATCTCGTATTGACTGCTTCGCATTGGGATTGAGAGAAACGCTGGCTTCGCCAGAGTAAGGATCACAGAGGTGAGAATATACCCGCTAGGTGTCTGTTTTTGCACGCATTCAAAGCTCAGAGAACCAAAACAGTTTCATGGTACCTTTAAGTGACTTTTCATTGTAATTTCTGTCTTGTCTTTTTGTAGTGGCTGTGTTATCTGTAACACAGCAGTAACCTTTAACAGCTAAGCATGCCTTGTAACAATAAAATAGTAAGGCTGCATCTAGAATGACAAGATTGCAAAAACTTGGCAGCTGTCTACACTGGCCGCTTGAATTTGCGCAAGAGCACTGACTTTGTAATGTACAAAATCAGTGCTTCTTGTGCAAATACTTTCATGCTCCCGGTCAGGAATAAACCCTCTTGTGCAAGAATGCTAGCGCAAGAGGGCTATTGTAGACAGGCACCTTTATGTTTTGCGCAAGAAGTTTGCAGATGATACCAAACTGGGTGGGGTTGCGACTTCTTTGGAGGATAGGGACATAATTCAAAATGACCTTAGCAAGTTAGAGAAATGGTCAGAGGTAAACAGGATGAGGTTTAATAAAGAGAAATGCAAAGTGCTCCACTTAGGAAGGAACAATCAGTTCCATACATACAAGATGGGAAGCGACTGTCTAGGAAGGAGCATGGCAGAAAGGGATCTAGGGGTCATAGTGGACCACAAGTTGAATATGAGTCAACAGTGTGATGCTGTTGCAAAAAAAGCAAATATGATTCTAGGTTGTATCAACAGGTGTGTTGTAAGCAAAACTCGTGAAGTCATTCTGCCGCTCTACTCTGCACTAGTTAGGCCTCAGCTGGAGTACTATGTCCAGTTCTGGGCGCCACATTTCAAGAAAGATGTGGAGAAATTGGAAAGGGTACAGAGAAGAGCGACAAGAATGATTAAAGGTTTAGAGAACATGACCTATGAAGCCAGGCTTCATGAACTGGGCTTGTTTAGTTTGGAAAAAAGAAGATTAAGGGGGGACATGATAGCGGTTTTCAAATATCTAAAAGGGTGTCACAAGGAGGAAGGAGAAAATTTGTTCCTCTTGGTTTCTGAGGACAGGACAAGGAGTAATGGGCTTAAAGTGCAGCAGGGGAGGTTTAGATTGGACATTAGGAAAAAATTCCTAACTGTCAGGGTGGTCAAATATTGGAATAAATTGCCAAGGGAGGTGGTGGAATCTCCCTCTCTGGAGATATTTAAGAACAGGTTAGATAGACATCTGTCAGGGATGGTGTAGGTGGAGCTTGGTCCTGCCTTGAGGGCCGGGGGCTGGACTCGTTCCACGAGGCATACAGCTAGTTCGGATTAGAAGCCTAATCCGAACTAGCTAGTCCGTGCCGCGTGTAGCCGCGCGGCACGGAGTCCGAACTAGCCGGCATTTAAAAATGGCGCCGGCCGGCTTCATGCAAATGAAGCCCGGGAAATTCAAATCCCGGGCTTCATTTGCAACTGTGGATGACTACATTACCCCCGCTAGTTCGAACTAGCGGGGTAGTGTAGACATACCCTTAGTAAGCACTTGTTGCTGTTAAGTCAGCTGGTAGCTATAGGCAAGTTAGGCAAATGCCTAAGGCAGCAGATTTTGTTCAGCGACAAATGTTGGGGGGCAGCTGCACTAAATGAAAATTTTGTTGCAACCCCATGTGCTGGGCTCCATGCAACACAACTTTTGCTTTCTCAGTTTTGGCCTAGCTGCCCCTCCCTCATGACAGTGTGCAGTTGGGAAAAATTTGGCCATCTGAACTGTTGTTTCTGGCAGCAGATTCTCCGGAGTGGCCTCTGTCAATAGTGAAATAAGAACATTTTTAAAAGTGTATGTTGATCTTCTGTATTGCTATTCTGCACCTTTAAATATGTTGTAACTAAAATGCCCCAGTTTTTTAGTTTAAAAATACTAGAGGGTTGCACCACCTGTTTGCTATGCCCACCAACCCCCCTTGCGGGTTAGGCAACTCCGGCTTTCCCCCCTGCCACTGGGGAGGGCCAGGCTGCAGTTGCAATAGATCGGGCCCCTTCTCTTTCCCCTCCTGGGCCCTTTCTTTCTCCCCCCTACCCTAACCTGCCCTCTCCTGGGCGAGACTGCACCAGGCCTGGCTTTGTGGCCACGGAAGGCCAGGCTGTGGCATGCCATGCCAGGTACAGCTCGGCCCCCCCTTCTCCCATCCTGGTCACTGGGCAGGGCTGAGCTTCCTCCCCCCAGCAGCTCCGGCTCTCTTACCCCACAGGAGAGGGGACCAAGGCCAGAGCAGCCCCGGCCCTATACCCTTCTCCCCCCTCCTTTGGTCTCGCCAGGATTGGCTCTCCCCTCTGCCACCAGGGGATTGTGCTTGGCTAAAACCTGACTTCAGCAGTCCCTAGGGTTGCCTGGTGTCCGGTATTGACCTGGACAGTCTAGGATTTTCACCTCCTGTCTGCTAAAAAAATTCAGAAAATACCAGACACCTAAAATGTCTGGTATTTTCTGATTTTTTTTCCCTGCCAGGAGACAAAAATACCAGGCATCGGACACCTGGCAACCCTACACACACTCAACAACTGGGTCCGGCTTCCTTCCCCCGCTTACCTGGTTCCGCAGGGGAGCTGTCTTCTGGCTCGAAGCAGGAAAACAAGATGGCTGCTGCCAAAAAGCCTCAAAGGCATTTCTTAAAGGGGCCATAGTGTTTTTTGTTTTTTAATTTTTAAATTTTTTTTACTTAATAACTCTCGGGGCCCTTTTTTTTTCTTCTCAACAACTTTGTTCTCCTTTTTTTCTCAACAGAATTTTTTCCTGGTTTTTTTTGCAGCGGGGAGGGACCTTTGGTATTTTTGGTTAAACCATCTGGCAACCCTAGCAGTCCCAGCTCTGTCCCCATGGCTGCCAGGGAGTTGGGCCAGGCCATGGCCCTGCTGTGGCCAGGACCAGCATTCTCCCCCCGGCCATTGTGGGATGGGCTGGGCCAAAGCTGCGGCCAGGCTCTTCTCTCTCATTGAGTCAGACTCCCTTCTCCTGAGCACTAGGAAGCGGGGGCAAAGCGAGGGGGGTTGCATGGCTCACAGCTCCTGCGGCTCCCTTTGAGCATGAAAAAGTAGGACCTTGTGGCTTGCGGCTCCACGGGGGAAGGGGAGGCCACTTGGCTGAGGGCACAGGGAAGGGCTGTGAGGCGCAGAGTGACACATGACGTAACTCTGTCATCCCTCAGGAAAAGTTCTCTTAGGGTATGTCTACACTACAATGTTAGTTCGAACTAACGGACGTTAGTTCGAACTAACATTCATAGCCGCTACACTAGCGCTCCGCTAGTTCGAATTTGAATCGAACTAGCGGAGCGCTTAGTTCGAACTAGGAAAACCTCATTTTACGAGGATTAAGCCTAATTCGAACTTACTAGTTCGAATTAAGGGGTGTGTAGCCCCTTAATTCGAACTAGTGGGAGGCTAGCCCACTATGCCCCCCTCCCGGCCCCGGACCTCTTAAAGGGACACGGGCTGGCTACGGTGCCCGTGCCAGGTGCAAGCCTGCCAGCACCCAGCCAGCAGACCCTGCACCTGGCACGGCACAGAGCCACCCACCCGATGTCCCCCAGCCCACCCCCTCTTCCCGGGACCAGGCTGGCGGCTCCCGGGAGCTTGCCCTGGACCGCAAGAGGCGGGCACCTTCCTGGGCTAGTGCGGACATCGTGGACCTCGTCCACGATCTCCGCACTAGGCACAGGAAAGTGGCCGGCTAGGGCAGGAGAGCTGCCAGCCTGGACACCCAGGACCAGGTGTGCATGAAAATCAAGGGGGTCCACTGAGACCCCCGACACTGAGCCCTGAGCTTACAATGGCCATCCTGGGTCAGACCAAAGGTCCATCTAGCCCAGTAGCCTGTCTGCCGACAGCGGCCAACCCTAGGGACCCTGGAGGGGATGGACCGAAGACAATGACCAAGCCATTTGTCTCGTGCCATCCCTCTCCAGCCTTCCACAAACTTTGGGCAGGGACACCACTCCTACCCTCTGGCTAATAGGACTCCATGGACCCAACCTCCATGACTTGATCTCACTTCCCTTTAAACTCTGTTCTAGTTGTAGCCTTCACAGCCTCCTGCAGCAAGGAGTTCCACAGGTTAACTCTTTGCTTTGTCAAGAACAACAACTTTCTCTTACTAGTTTCAAGCCCGCTACCCATTCCTTTCCTTTGGTGTCCTCTAGTCCTTCTTTATGGGAACTCAGGAAGAACTTTTCTGAATGCACCCTCTCCACCCAACCCCTGCTTTTAGAGACCTCTATCCTGTCCCCGCTCCATCTCCTCTTTTCTAAGCTGAACAGTCCCAGTCTCTGTAGCCTCTCTTCATCTGGGACCTGTTCCCAACCCCTGATCATGTTAGTTGCCCTCCCCTCTCCCAGCCTTTCTCTTCCCCTCTCCCACCTCCTTTTCCCAGTCTCCCCCAGTTTTGTTCAATAAAGACAGAGTCAATGTTGGAAGAAACGTTATCTTTATTTTGTACATCAATAAGAAGGGGGGCTAGGGAAGGGTAAGTGGAAGGAGGTGAGGGAGGAATGGGGTATGAGCCCCCGATGGGGAGGACTGGGCTGGCTCTGCGGGCTTCTGGGGGTGGAAGCTCTCCTGCAGCCCCCCGATTGTCCCCTCTCCCCAGATGGCAGCCTGCGGCAAGTGCAGCCGGGCTGATGGCCGAGTGGTGTGATGTGCCCAGTGTGGGTACTCCGGGCAATCCAAGCCAGGACTGCTTTGCAAGCGGGGCACCCCTTAGAACTGTCTGTCCGGGGTGGGAGTCGGGACCCTTTAAGCGCAGCCCTCGGCTAGCCTGAGACAGCATCTCCACGCTCTAAGTCCTCATCTGATGCCCTGCTGGCACTGCTTCCGGCCATCCTTAAGCCCTGTTCAGGGTCCACTCAATGTGGACTTGCTAGTTCGAATTAGGAAAACGCTAATTCTAACTAGTTTTTAGTTCTAGACGTGTTAGTTCGAATTATCTTAGTTCGAATTAACTAATTCCACGAATTAACTAATTCCTCATTCCACGAGGAGTACAGCTAGTTCGGATTAGAAGCCTAATCTGAACTAGCTACTCCGTGCTGCGTGTAGCCGCGCGGCACGGGGTTCGAACTGCCGGCATTTAAAAATGGCGCCGGCCGGCTTTATGCAAATGAAGCCCGGGAAATTCAAATCCCGGGCTTCATTTGCAATTGCGGTATGACTACATTACCCTCCTATTTCGAATTAGGAGGGTAGTGTAGACATACCCATAGAGAGAGAGATACGGTCAGCATACTCAAACCCTTGCTCATTCCCATAAACACAAACATTTAGTTTTGTATAAGAGCTTGTCACCAGACTCTCAGTTACAGTACTACATTTGAAATTGACTGTCTCCTTTTTTGGTCTTCCTCTTTCTATATGCAACTTTCTTTTCTTCTGCATCTGTTTCCTAGTGCTTTTTCTAGAGCAGTGTTTCTCAACCAGTGGTACGAGTACTCTTAGAGGTATTTGAAAGAAGTCTGGGGGTACTTCGACACAACTGAAATTCGGAGAAAACTGAATTTTTGTTTTAAGTTTTACAGCACTTTATTATTTTTGTACTTTTTACACCCAAAAAGGTAATTGCCTGCCTGGCTACGATTAAGTTGTTTAAACAAATGTGTTGCAATGGTAGAAAAAAATTGAGTGTCTTAAAACTATAAGTACTGGGGGTACTTATAATTTTTTTTAAAGGGGTACTTTATAAAAAAAAGGTTGAGAAAAACTCTTCTTGAGAACTTTATTTTCCCTTTCCTTCTTCAACTGTTCTTACATTTCCCAGTTTGATGTCCGTCTGCTTCTCCTAATTTTAACTCATTCATACCTGCCTGCATCTCTCCCTAGTTATCTGACCTCACCCTGTCCTTTTCCCCAGCTCTCTTCCTTTTCTCTTCGTTCACCTCATGGCCTTTTTTATCCCCCAGGTTCTGTCTTCTTGTTTCCACACCTGTACCACAACAACTGTCTTTCTCTAAGCTTCTTCTACCTTTTTTCTTCAGGGCTCACTGCTCCATTTATCCTTCCTCCCCCTTTCCTTAGTTTGTTCTCTATCCTCAGGCTACGTCTAGATTGCAGGCTTCTTTCGGAAGAAGCTTTTCCTGAAAAACGTCTTTCGAAAGAGAGCATCCACACAGCAAAAGAACATTGAAAAAGTGATCTGCTTTTTCAAAAGATAGCCTCCACATTTATTGGATGCTATCTTGCATTTAAGTTGTGATTACTATGGACAGAGTGGCCATCAGGGCACCTGTGCTTTTTCCTGGAGGCCTCTTCTTTTGCAAAAAAAAAACCTCTTCCCCATCCACGCATGCCTTTTTCCGAAAGAGCTCTTTTGGAAAAAGGCTTCTTCCTTGTAGAAGGAGATTTACGCTGTAGGAAAAACCCCTGCGTTCGTTCGACTTTCTGTTGAAAGAATGCAATTGCAGTGTGGACATAAGTGTAGTTTTTCTGGAAAAATGGCTGTTTTTCCAGAAAAAGGTTGCAGTGTAGACATACCCTCATTTATCAGTTCTTTTTCTTCATTGCCCCTGTTGAAGCCCACTCCAATCCCACCAATTCTCTGCTTAATTCTTGTCTTTGTCAGAGGATGAGGTGGATGTTTAAGGGGTTTAAACTCCCAGCTATGACTGGTACTTGGTTTCTCTTCGCCAGAACATGTACCAGAGGCTATGTGTTCACTGCACACTGCTTCACTGATAACGGAGAAGCAAGTGGTGATTGCACTGAGGAAGTGCAATATAAAACTGCTATTGGTCATTTGCCAATCTTTTTGGAGTTGAAAAATACACTTCAGAGACCATTATCATGGAAGGGTGTAGGGCCATCAGTCTCCTTTCGCCATGCAGGACTGTGATTCTTGACATTGTACAGGACATAGTGGATGGACTTACAGTAGTAGGGTTCCTGAACTGTGATGAAGCTATAGACAGTAGGCAAATTCCTATTTTAATATCAGATCATGTTATCACAGAGTACATTAACAGAAAGGGCTATTTTTCGATGGTTCTGCAAGCATTGGTAGATCACTGGGGATGCTTCGTTGATACCAATGTGGGCTGATTAGGGAAGATGCATGACTTTTGCATCTTCAAGATCACAGGACCTTTCACCAAAGCTACAAGTAGAGACTTCCTTTCCCAACTGGTGGATTACCACTGGGAATATTGAAATGCCAATGGTAATCCTGGGGGACCCAACCTATCCGTTGCTCCCCTGGTTCATAAAACTATACAACTGCCATCTCCAACAGCACCAAGGAGAAAATCACTATTGTCTCAGCAGGTACAGAATGACAGTTGACTGTGCTTTTGGCAGATTGAAGGGACACTGGTGCTCTTGGCTCACAAGATTGGATTTCTGAAAAAATTCCCAGTATTTATAGCTTCTGCTGAGTGCTGCATAATATCTGTGAAGCAAAGGGAGGGAAGTGTCCACTAGGGTGAAAGTGGAGTGGCTGCCTGGTGAGTTTGAATAGCCAGAGATAAGTGCTATTAAAAGAGCTCAACATGGTTCAGGAAGGCTTTGAAAGACCACTTTCACAGTAAAACACAGTAAGGCATTGTGATGTACTGCACTCTAGCTGGTCCTATTGTTATGTGGCCTACATAGGAATTGCGTTGTGCTTGGAGCACATGTATATCACTGTCCTGGCACCTATTGATTTTCTTTGTCACTCATCTGATGAATTGTGTCACACTGTGCAATAAAGTAATTGGTTGCTTTCAGAACTGCTACATACTCAGCAGCATATATTGTCAACTAATAAGGATGAATTACAGGCAGTCCCCGGGTTATGTACAAGATAGGGACTGTAGGTTTGTTCTTAAGTTGAATCTGTATGTAAGTTGGAACTGGCATCCAGATTCAGCCGCTGCTGAAACTGATCAGTTTCAACAGCGGCTGAATCTGGACACCAGTTCCACTTACATACAGATTCAACTTAAGAACCCCAGCCGTCCCCAAATCAGCTGCTGCTGAAACTGATCAGCAGCTGATTCCAGGAAGCCCAGGGCAGAGCAACTCTGCCTTGGGCTTCCTGTAGTCAGCCGCTGGTCAGTTTCAGCAGCGGCTGACTTGGGGACGCCTGGGGCAGACCAGGGAGATGCTGAGCAAAGCTGCTGAGGACCCGGCCGGACCCGCGGTGCTTCCAGCTGATCTGGAAGCGGCCGCGGGTCCGGCCCCGGGTCCTACACCGCTTTGCTCCCCGTCTCCCTGGTCTGCTGGCTCCCCCAGCAGACCAGGGAGATGGGGAGCAGCTTTTCTCACCCCGGAGGAGGCGGGCGGCGGGACCAGGTGTCCCGCCGCTCCAGTCCTCCGGGGCGAGAAATCCCCGTTCGTAACTGCGGATCCGACATAAGTCGGATCCGCATAACTCGGGGACTGCTTGTATGTTCAAAATAATAAAAATATTCTGTAAAATAATCAGATAAAAGAAAAAAATCATGTAATTATAAAGCAAATACATTAAGTTAATAGAATAGATCTTATGGAGGGGAAGAAGCATTCATGTCCGTTTTAGCTATACATACACCAGCTGTGACTGTCACAGGTCAGTGTATGTGAAGTTGTGGTTATCTTTAGTGTTCTGTCCAGTGCTGCCACCTGATGCCATGTGGAATGTTGAAGGGAGGGGTTGCAGGTAAATGCTGCAATTGAGTTCTCCATAGATAGCAGGGAGGGTGAGCATGTGATTGTCAAACCTTTAGGTCCACAAGAGGCTGCAGCATCTGTGTTTGCTGCTGGAGAAGCCCCATTATTTCCTGATACATCTCCCTCTCTTTCTTCTCTCCACTCTTTTTGTTCTTTTTTCGTTGTTGTTCACTTTGCTCTGAGTTTTTGTTGTGCAGCAATCTAGGTAGGCTGTCTTTTAGTTCAGATCTGTAGAGTCGGGTTTTTTCCTCGGCTTTGTTGTTCTGAACAACCTCCTCCTCAACCTTAGTTATGACTGCTGGTAGTTTCTCTTCCTTGTATGACATTTGTCTTTTTAGTTCTGTGATCTGTAGCTAAGTAAGACCTGGTGATCCAGATCTCTGGAGTCTTCTTCAAGTATCTTGGAAGTTATCCCAACTCTGGATACTACTCTTCATTGCAAAACAGGAATTTCCACCATTTCATAGCACAACTTAGTATTACAGTTGTGGAAACCATTGCATATTTAGCTAGAAGCCATTTTGTATAACAGAAACCATTTCAGTTTCTCGCTTTAGCACATAAATCAGAGTGAACTTTCTATCACCCCCATGTTCCAAGCCAGACGGATGTGCTACTGGAATGTGTTAATTGGGCTGGTTGGGACAGGAAATGTACTCCCTAGTACCTGCCCACCATCGTGCTGATAAGGCTTTGTTTTTCCAAGTTTAATTGATGATTTCTGTAATTGGATGCCCTGACGCCAGACTGTTTGGTTAAGGGTATAAAGATACTAGGATTGATTGTATTATCAGCCTTACTGGGCCCGGCTCTGCTGGGACCACGTTTGGCTCACTTTGCCTTATTGATCAATAAAGCTGTCTGTTTAGCCGCCTAAACTGAGTGAGGCCTTTGCTTCAACAATTTGGAGGTTCCACCGAGATTCCTAACGCGCCACTTGCCCGTATGGATGGACCAGCACTCCACTTCCAAACCTCTCAGAGCGCTCAATATAAGGTAAGAGGATACCTGTTACGAAATCTCCTGGTGAGGGCTTGGGATTTGGAGTGACGGCCGTCCGTTGGGGTAAGGGGAGCTACAGAATCCAATTTTGTGGAGTGGATAACATTTTGTCTGTCTGTTTCTGTCTTTGTCTATTAGGCCTGTCTTATGAGTCACAGTTCCAAAAAGGCACATCAGTGTCTCTAGTGAGGCAGCCATGCGCTGGACCCTCTGTGTTCGGACGCTAAAAGCTGGTGTGGTGCCATTACACTCTCTCGGCACACAGAACTGTGGGGAAGCTTTGTTGACTCTCTCTGTTATTTGTGGATGTAATACTAACCTTTACGGCTAACCCCAGGCCATAGTATTTCCCCATTCCATCAGGCTGTCTCCAGGCGCCAGGTCGTGGTGTTCTGCTGGGCTGGGGCGGGTGCCAGAAACGCCTGTGAGCGGGTGGATTTTGGTCCAGCGTCTTACAACAAAAAGGGGGGCGGGATCAGTGTGAGCAGGCGAACTCTTGATTCGGTGACTCGCAGAAGAAAATAGTATAAGCAGACGGACTCTCAGTTTGGTGCCTTACAGAATTTTTCAAAGCGTGCTCAGAAAATGGGGGTAGGTCAGTCTACAGGAATTCTAGTGCCCTGGTTTTCCCTGGTATAGGATCCTAATGAAGTCTGATATTAAGTGCCGGGTGTCTTAGGGCAGCGCCACTTAATAGAAACCCATGGGAACTGGACAATAAAGAAAAATGCATCTAAATGTGGAAACTAGAAAAAAAATGTGTGTGGAAAATGAGTATGAATGTAATGAGTGAAGTATGAATACTGCTGCATAGGTCTGAGACTTGAGCTGATCCCAGCTGCACGAGGGCTCTCCCACGAGGGAGTTCTGAATGCAAGGAGGGAGGTCAGCTGAACCTCGAGACTCAGCCGATATGTGAGGGAGTGACGATTCCCCTTATTTCATGAGCTGCTAAGGTCTGACACTCTAGACCCGGCAGACTCTTTCTTCGGAGTGTGAAGAGTTAGTTTAGGTGGGAGTTAGTCTAAACATACCCCCCACACTCTACCGAAAGGCACCCCTGCGTACTACATGTACGTGCATAATGGTCCAAGGACCTGTAAGCATTTTACAAATTGGAAAAATAAAAGAGCACAAGAAGCGAGAGAAAATAAAACAGGATTTTAAAGAACAAACTTGCTAAGATATGTGAGGACTCTGGCTTAACATGGGTAGAAGCACTCCCGATTGCCCTAATGAGCACGAGAGCCACTCCTAATCAGAAAACTGGACTCAGTCCACATGAAATTGCATGTGGCCGACCTATGAGCCTGTTAAGCAGCCCAGACATTGATCTGGCTGATGCCACACTTGTTAAAGGAAGCATAGTCAAGTATTGACAGGAACTTATGAGGTGTGTACAGTCTTATTGTTCACAGGTTAAGGACGCCTTCCAGGAGGCCCCGACTGAGCCGTGCCATAAACTACAACCAGGAGACTGGGTTTGTGTGAAAGTTCACCAGCGGAAGACTGCCCTGGAACTCAGGTGGAAGGGTCCCTACCAAGACCTTCTGACCACCCATACTGCTGTAAAGTGCGAGGGATTGCCCACCTGGATCCACGCCTCCCACTGCAAACCGGTTCTAGCGCCTACACAGGTTGGCCCCAACAAGGAGCACTGCAGACCTGGTACCAGAGACCCAGGTCCAGAAGCAGACAAGCCTGAGAGACCAAAGCTAAGGTACCAGCTGCGGCCCAGAAGAACCTGCCAGCGATAGGTGAAGCAAACTACGAAGTCCTGAAGAACAGCCAGCATGAGGCTCGACAAACAATTCATGTTGAGCTTATGCTTAATCTTGTTTTCAATACCTAGTAGTTATAACCTATATGGTTCAAATGTGTTTATGCTTTTAATTAACCAAGTTTCCCAGGAATTTAATTCCACAGATTTCTGGATATGTGCTCACAGTCCTGTACATTCAGAAGGAGGCATCCCAATGATTCCAGTCCCACTAAATAACACTGAAATGAGTGGCCCATTGTTTAGTGATCTGAAGCCAAATGATACTTGGCAGGATAAAGGGTTCACTAACCTAGGGTATATCCGCCTAGCCCTGACCCCAATTGGAGAGTACTGTTGGACATGTAATGGTTCTGGAGCCAAGGTGGGAAAAAGCAGGTGTGAGATAAGCGTTGTCCTGAATGGGGTGTGGTACAGAAACAACACCTGGGAGAATAACAAAGGCCCTTATGATTTCGGAATCGATGGGTACTATTTGCAATGGATGATGAAACCCCAATGCCATAAAACCTTAATAGCAAAGGTTGGCCATTACTTCATATATGGCCGTAGGGCATACAAAACACTGCCCAAAGATTGGAGTGGAACCTGCTATATTGGAGCAGCCTTCCCAGCCATTTGAATCACTAACCGTCTCCCTGGTAGTAGAATCTGAAACTACTGAGAGATAACAGAAACATAGCAGTTTTGGGGAATTACCATCCCAGGATTGAGTGTGGCCTATGCAGTAAAAGAAATTCGGAGGCTGGAAGTAGCTTTTGAGAAAGTAGCTAATGCCACAACCAAAGCTCTCCATGCCATTAATAAGGACTTAGGAGAAGTGAGACAAATGGTTCTCCAGAACTGGATGGCCCTAGACTACATCCTAGCTTTAAGGGCGGGGTTTGTGCCTTAGTGGGAAGAGAATGCTGTGTGGATACCAGCAAGGAAGTAGAGGAAGATGCCTCAGAGATTGAAAGAACTGTGGAAAGCCTAAGACAGGAGGAAAACTGGACCTTCTGGGGCTGGTTGGGAGGCTGGTTTGGACATGTGGGAACTTGGATTTTGCAAGGAATAGTTCTAGTTTGGCTATATTCTTTTGTGCTTATTGCTGCCTTGTTAATCAAATGCTGTATTTCTTGTATTCTGAAAAACACAAGACAGACCCTTACTAAAGGGAATGTGGGAATAATGATGTTAAAATATGATGAGAAAAGAATGGAACAAGAAATGTACATAAATACTTTGATGGAAATGGAAGTATAAAATGGTTTCAAGGTTCGCCTTTAAAAGGATAAAAGGGGGGAGTTGTGGAAACCATTTCATATTTAGCTAGAAGCCATTTTGTATAACAGAAACCATTTCAGCTTCTCACTTTAGCACATAAACCAGAGTGAACTTTCTATCACCCCCTGTTCCAAGCCAGACGGATGTGCTACTGGGCTGGTTGGGACAGGAGATGTACTCCCTAGTACCTGCCCACCATCTTGCTGATAAGGCTTTGTTTTTCCAAGTTTAATTGATGATTTCTGTAATTGGATGCCCTGACACCAGACTGTTTGGTTAAGGGTATAAAGATACTAGGATTGATTGTATTATCAGCCTTACTGGGCCCGGCTCTGCTGGGACCACGTTTGGCTCACTTTGCCTTATTGATCAATAAAGCTGTCTGTTTAGCCACCTAAACTGAGTGAGGCCTTTGCTTCAACACTGTTATGTATCTAGGGTTGCCAGGTATCAGCCCGGTATTTGCGGCATGTGTCCAGTAAAAAAACCCAGAAAATACATTTTACAGCTTTGGTATTTTCTGTTTTTTTTTCAGATGGAAAGCTGCTTGGGACATTCTTCCCCCACCGTGTCTGGTGGGTGTGGGTGGATGGAGTGTGGGAGTGTGTGGGAATTTAAAGGGGGCCATGACTTTTTTTTTTCCTCAACAATTTTATTTATTTATTTATTTATTCTCAGGCAATTTTTTTCCCGCCTTCTTTGGTATTTTCTGTGAAACTATCTGGCAACCCTATATGTAGCTTTCCTCTCAAGAGTCATCATCTTTAGCTCTTCCTATTGTTCCTTGGCTATCTTACTTTTGCACTGCTGCTGCTGTAGTCAGGGACACTTTAGGAGTTATGGGGCTCTATGTAGTGCCAACATGCCCAGTGGCAGCCCTGAGGGAGGGAGTAAAAGATGATTTTTTAGAGGTATGATTTTATAATCTTCAGCAATACACTAATAAAATATGTTTAAAGCACATTTTAAACTAAGGTCTTGTAGAATAGCACAGTAAATTCAGAAACTGACAATATGTAAGTGGGGCCTGTAAATGCTTGTTAAATGGCTTCTGTACCACTTTAATGGCTTTCTCACAGATTCAGCGTTCTGCTAATAGCTTTGTCAGGCTTTTTCACTTTTAATTTAACTAAATCCTCTCTAGAGGAAGCAGAACCACAGAACAGGGATAAGAAGAGGCAGGTGGGAGCACATGAAGATTCAGTGGTGCCCCAAATTTCAGGTGCCTCATGCAGCCGCATATTCTGCATATGGATAAGGTCTGCCCTGATAGTAGTGCTTAGCTCATCTCTCTATGGGTCACTGATGTCTGGAATGCATGAAGAGCCACTGCATGTGCCTTCCTCTGGCTCTGTAGTTAGTCGCATGCATTGGAGAGACTGGATAGCTGTCTGCAGAACATGCTGCATCTTCTGTTTACAGAATTGCAAAAATGTCAGCTTCTCCTCTAGGTTCAGCCGTTATCTGCTCATGGAGCTCTCTCTTTAATGGCTGGGCTGCTTAGAAGGTTAACTAGGACTTTCCTCTGATGAGTGCCCTTGGGATGGCTGGAGGGGCTCATGAACATGTGTGCTAAACGCAGCGCAGACTGTTATAAGCCTGGGCACAAACCCTAAATTGATTGTATGTTCTAAACTTAGATTTCACCAACCAAGTATCAAGTGTGAACTCCTCAAGAACTGTAAGTGCCTTAACATGGAGCCACGGCAGCCCCTTTGAGCACTCCAGTCTATCTTGCCATCCTTTTAAGTTTGTCTTTGTCACAGAAGGTCCCTTAAATGAAAAATCACAATAGTATTCAGGTTACTCCCAGTCCTGAAGGACCAGTCAGATCCATTGCACCTTAAATCTCACACTAAAGAATCCTCTCTTCAGCTAACTAAGATAAAGAAATGAGATTTATTTACAAGGTTAAAGCAGGTAAATATATATTGTAACAGTCCGGGTCAGGGGGTCAGCAGGGCTGCCCGCTACACTGGCAAGGCCTAAGAGGAATGTCCCATTCTTGTGTCAGGGCGGGGCAGCAAACAGACAAGCAGGCTACAGTTAGGTTGCCATGGCCCGGACTCAGGGAGGGCCAGCAAACAATAAAGGAAGTTTAAAGTTCAGTTGCCATGGCCCATGGTCAGGGTGGGACAGCAAACAATCAAGAAAGTCTATAGTTCAGTTGCCATCACCCTGGATCAGGGCAGGGCAGCAAACAATCAAGCCAGTTGTAACAGTTTAAGGCTCAGGCCTGTTCGCAGGGACATTCCTATTAGGCCTAGCCAGTGTAGCGGGCGGCCCTGCTGACCCCTTTATCTGGACTGTACATATATACATAAATGTGTTGCAGTCTTAGGTTTCAAATGATAATAGAAACTGCTTTGTAATCTAGGGCTAACCCTTAACATGATAGTACCCTTTTCTCACATACTCTTTCATACTCACACACAAAATATGAGTTTTGCAATAGTTGCTTTTTCTAAAGATTCATGTACCCAAGGAGATGGTTCACTGGATATATAATGCCCTTGAATGGGCTCCTTTCAAATGCTTAATGACCCACTCCAGGCACTGGGTTTCAGAAATCTACCTGCCCATTAAGTAAAATGGTTTATGATGGGCTATCGGCACTGTTCATTGTGGAAGTTGGTTTTGCCTGGATCGGTGAAGTTTGTATAAACCTAAAACTGATCTCTCTTGTGTCTGTTGGCTAAGAAATATGAATTTATCGCCAGACATAGTCACGCTGTCTCAATATTGATAGAACATTGGTGCTCTTTGGCTTTGCTTCTCCCTTGGCCTACCATACCCTACACATGCCCTCTATGCTTCAAGGATGCTTTGCTCTACTGGAATGTGCAAAGGAGATATTGTGTTTTGCCAGGACCTGTCCTGGAACCTAGTAAGTTTCTTGTACTTCTCTTGTAAAAGCAGACTTTTGGATAGTCTATGAATCCTGATCTTACCTGGTTGTGTTTGCTACCCTCCCAAAAATTACTTATATGCTTTAGGGCAGTGGTCTCCAACCTTTTTAACCACAAGATCACTTTTTCAATTTAAGTGCAATGTAAGTTCTACCTCAAATCCAAATACCCTTCCCCCACTTCCTTCCTGCCCCTTCTCTGCGGCTCTGCCCCTGCTCCACCCCTTCTCCGAGGCCTCACCCTGCTTATTCCATCCCCCTTCCTTCCTCACCCTCACTCACTTTCACCAGGCTGGGGTAGGGGGTTGGGGTGCAGACTCTGGTCTTGGGCCAGGGGTTTTGGAGTGTGGGAGGGGCTCCAAGCTTAGCCCAGTGTGGGGAATTGGGGCCACGAGGGGGTTCAGGGTGTAAGTCCTGGGAAGGAGTTTGGGTGCAGGGGAACTCACGTCTGGGGCAGGAGATAGGGTGTACATGGAGGTTCAGGGCTAGGACAGGGATTCAGGATGCTGGGACAGCTGTTTAACTGAGATAGCTTCTAGGTGGTGGAGCAGTGGGGTTAAGGCAGGCTTACTCCTGCCCTGGCCCTGCACCACTCATGAAAGCAGCTGTCATGTACAGCAATGGCTCCATGGCACCATGTGCTGTCCTCATCCACAGGCACTGAGTCCACAGCTTCTACTGGCCACAGTTCCCCCTGCTCTGCCTTTCTCAGGGGCTGCAGGGACATGCCAGCCATGTCCAGGAGCAGCATTTACCACAGGGATAATAGCTCCAGCCACAACAGGTTCAACATTTTAGAACTCACTCCTCAAAGAATTCAATTTAAGCATAGGAGAGAACTGAAAATTATGAAATGCACAGACCAGCCAAAAGGTAGGTACATAACTGGCTGGATAACCGTACTCAGAGAGTAGTTATTAATGGTTCACAATCCTGCTGGAAAGGCATAACAAGTGGGGTTCCGCAGGGGTCTGTTTTGGGACTGGCTCTGTTCAATATCTTCATCAACGATTTAGATATTGGTATAGAAAGTACGCTTATTAAGTGTGCAGATGATACCAAGCTGCGAGGGGTTGCGACTAATCTGGAGGATAGGGTAATAATTCAAAATGACCTGGACAAATTGGAGAAATGGTCTGAGGTAAATAGGATGAAGTTTAATAAAGACAAATGCAAAGTGCTCCACTTAGGAAGGAACAATCAGTTTCATACATACAGAATGGGAAGTGCCTGTCAGGGAAGGAGTACGGCAGAAAGGGATATAGGGGTTATAGTGGACCACAAGTTGAATATGAGTCAGCAGTGTGATGCTGTTGCAAAGAAAGCAAACATGATTCTGGGATTCATTAACAGGTGTGTTGTGAGCAAGACATGAGAAGTCATTCTTCCGCTCTACTCTGCGCTGGTTAGGCCTCAGTTGGAGTATTGCGTCCAGTTTTGGGCACCGCATTTCAAGAAAGATGTGGAGAAATTGGAGAGGGTTCAGAGAAGAGCAACGAGAATGATTAAAGGTCTAGAGAACATGACCTATGAAGGAAGGCTGAAGGAATTGGGTTTGTTTAGTTTAGAAAAGAGAAGATTGAGGGGGGACATGATAGCAGTTTTCAGATATCTAAAAGGGTGTCATAAGGATGAGGGAGAAAACTTATTCATCTTGGCCTCTGAGGATAGAACAAGAAGCAATGGTCTTAAACTGCAGCAAGGGAGGTTTAGGTTGGATATTAGGAAAAAGTTCCTAACTGTCAAGGTAGTCAGACACTGGAATAAATTGCCCAGGGAGGTTGTGGAATCTCCATCCCTGGAGATATTTAAGAGTAGGTTGGATAGGTGTCTGTCAGGGATGGTCTAGATGGTATTTGGTCCTGCCAAGAGGGTGGGGGACTGGACTCGATGATCTCTCGAGGTCCTTTCCAGTCTTAGTATTCTATGATTCTATGAAAACCTCCAAATTAACCCACTTTGCAAGCAGTAACAGAAGTAACAGCAACCCCCCACATATGTGTTGGGTCAAGAGATGAGAGTGAAGGACAGTGTGTGTGAGAATGACAGAGACACACACAGTGTGTGGGGGTACGTCTACACTACAGCGCTAGTTCGAACTAACTTAGTTCGAATTAGTTAATTCGAACTAAGCTAGTTCGAACTAACGCATCTAGAACTAAAAACTAGTTGGAACTAGCGTTTTGCTAGTTCGAACTAGCAAGTCCACATTGAGTGGACTCTGAACAGGGCTTAAGGATGGCCGGAAGCAGTGCCGGCAGGGCATAAAAGGAGGACTTAGAGCGTGGAGATGCTGTCTCAGGCTAGCCGAGGGCTGCGCTTAAAGGGTCCCGACCCCCACCCCGGACACACAGTTCTAAGGGGTGCCCCGCTTGCAAAGAAGTTCTGGCTTGGAGTGCCCTGAGTGCCCACACTGGGCACATCACACCACTCGGCCATCAGCCCGGCTGCACTTGCCGCAGGCTGCCCCAGAAGCCCACAGAGCCAGCCCAGTCCTCCCCATCGGGGGCTCGTACCCCATTCCTCCCTCACCTCCTTCCACTTACCCTTCCTTAGCCCCCCTTCTTATTGATGTACAAAATAAAGATAACGTTTCTTCCAACATTGACTCTGTCTTTATTGAAAAAAAACTGGGGGAGACTGGGAAAAGGAGGTGGGAGAGGGGAAGAGAAAGGCTGGGAGAGGGGAGGGCAACTAACATGATCAGGGGTTGGGAACAGGTCCCAGATGAAGAAAGGCTACAGAGACTGGGACTGTTCAGCTTAGAAAAGAGGAGACGGAGGGGGGACAGGATAGAGGTCTCTAAAAGCAGGGGTTGGGTGGAGAGGGTTCATTCAGAAAAGTTCTTCCTGAGTTCCCATAAAGAAGGACTAGAGGACACCAAAGGAAAGGAATGGGTAGCAGGCTTGAAACTAGTAAGAGAAAGTTGTTGTTCTTGACAAAGCAAAGAGTTAACCTGTGGAACTCCTTGCTGCAGGAGGCTGTGAAGGCTACAACTAGAACAGAGTTTAAAGGGAAGTGAGATCAAGTCATGGAGGTTGGATCCATGGAGTCCTATTAGCCAGAGGGTAGGAGTGGTGTCCCTGCCCAAAGTTTGTGGAAGGCTGGAGAGGGATGGCACGAGACAAATGGCTTGGTCATTGTCTTCGGTCCATCCCCTCCAGGGTCCCTAGGGTTGGCCGCTGTTGGCAGACAGGCTACTGGGCTAGATGGACCTTTGGTCTGACCCAGGATGGCCATTGTAAGCTCAGGGCTCAGTGTCGGGGGTCTCAGTGGACCCCCTTGATTTTCATGCACACCTGGTCCTGGGTGTCCAGGCTGGCAGCTCTCCTGCCCTAGCCAGCCACTTTCCTGTGCCTAGTGCGGAGATCGTGGACGAGGTCCACGATGTCCGCACTAGCCCAGGAAGGTGCCCGCCTCTTGCGGTCCAGGGCAAGCTCCCGGGAGCCGCCAGCCTGGTCCCGGCAAGAGGGGGTGGGCTGGGGGGCATCGGGTGGGTGGCTCTGTGCCGTGCCAGGTGCAGGGTCTGCTAGCTGGGTGCTGGCAGGCTTGCACCTGGCACGGGCACCGTAGCCAGCCCGTGCCCCTTTAAGGGGTCCGGGGCCGGGAGGGGGGCATAGAGTTTCCCTGGTGTTGGCCAGAGTGGCCACCAGGGAAACCTGGGGAGGGCTAGCCTCCCACTAGTTCGAACTAAAGGGCTACACAGCCCTTAGTTCGAACTAGCTAGTTCGAACTAGGCGTTAGTCCTCGTAAAATGAGGTTTACCTAGTTCGAACTAAGCGCTCCGCTAGTTCGATTCAAATTCGAACTAGCGGAGCGCTAGTGTAGCACCTATTAAAGTTAGTTCGGACTAACGTCCGTTAGTTCGAACTAACTTTGTAGTGTAGACATACCCTGAGAGTGACAGAGATTTGCATTGTGAAGCTCCCTCCATCCCCTTCTCTCTCTGTGGAGATAGGGTACAGAAATTGGGGGGAGGAGGGGCACCTTGACATCAGCACCCTCTCTCTTCTCCCTCCCACACCCTACACAGCAAGCAGGAGGCTCCTAGGGGGCAGCTGCAAGGCAGAGGGCTGGAGCAACATGGCAGTGGGTAGAGGGACAACTAAGTGCCAGCCCCTAATACCTTCCCAGCCATAACAATCAGAATCCCCTGTCAGAGGCTCCAAGATCTACTGGTAGATCCTGATCTACTGGTTGGTGACCACTGCCTCAGTGTCATTGTTTAGTCCTAGTTTGGAAAGGCTGAGACTCCAAGCCAATCCTATTGTCCTTCAAGTGCTTGCTTATGTCCATCCCAGGCACTGGTGTGTATACGGGCTGTGCTGGGTGTGCCCAGGCACACCCTAATGTCTTAGGGTTGCCAGGTGTCTGGTTTTCTACCAGACTGTCCAGTTTTTGGGGCGAGTCTTGTGCATGAGTCCTAGAAGCTTTTTACCCATAGCAGTATCCGTTGAGCCAGCCAGGGAGCCCCCTGGAGTGGCGCTGCTATATCAGTCCATATGTACCCCTGCTGACCCTCCACTCCTCCATTGCAGGAGGAGTAACGGTAATCTGAATTAGGGGCTTTAGTTTGAACTACCTAACCCGTGCCGCGTGTAGCCGCGGGCAGGGAGTTCGAACTACGGGGCATTTAAAAATGGTGGTGCCTGGGAACATGCAAATAAAGCTCAGGATATTTAAATCCCGGGCTTCATTTGCAAGTTGGAATGCCTACATTAGCCACCCTAGTTCGAACTAAGGTGGCAGTGTGGACATACCCTCAGGTGCTACAGGACTCCTTGTCGCTTTTCCAGTCCCAACAAAGAGTGAGCTAGAGTAGCACTAGAGCTAATTTATTAATACAGATTCTTAAGGGTAAGGTGTCATACACACATTGCATTCATACTGGCAGTTGAAGGTAGGCTGCAGGTGCAGTGTAGATTACTTCCCATTTCACAGCTGGCTGGAACTGGCCAGGCTTCAGCTTCCTGGAGATTGACATGAGGCTACAGATATGCCTGAAGTCCCTTGGATCCACAGGAGGGCTACTGCATCTAATTCAATCCCAGGTTTCACATGCTGTTACATCCCTTCTGAGTGGAGAGGATTTCATGGTTGCTCGTCAGTGAATTTATCTACTTTTCAGGGTCTTTGTTTGCCGTAAAAGGTTACAGATCCTAAACTGCCTTTGATTGGGTATTTCACATTCACACTTCACACTCATTGCACAGATTACAAACATATTCATAAGCATACATTAAGCAATATGGTTTTTAGGCAGAGTCTGGCCTCATGGCCTTAGGAAATAAGAAACCTAATTTAAACTGTATTGCTTTACATACTAAAGAAGGCTAATGTAAATAGTGGGGGCTAACATAACAAAGGCATAATCAAGAGCTTAACATAAATTGTAACGAAAAGAGATCCAGGGTCAAGGAAAAGGTGAAAGCAGAGGGGTATGTTCAGCCAGCTAGATGCCAATGGAGGGGGTCATGACCGGCTAGTTACACTGTCCTCCCTGGACTGGTGGTTACAGGAGGACGTGGTATGTGAAGGAGTCCCCTTTACCCCACAGTCCTCCTTGTTTCAGCTGGTGATGGACGCTTCAGACACAAGTCGGGGAGCTCACCTTCCATACCTAAGGACATAAAGTATGTGGTCGTGGGCCAAACATTTGCTGCATATAAATGTCAGGGAATTGAGAGCATTCAGCTGGCTTGCCAGGTGCTCCTGCCTCACCTGAGGGGCAAGTGTGTCTCAGTCCTGACAGACAACGCAGTAGCAATGTTCTTTATTAACTGACAGGGTGGAGCTCATTCCTATCCCCTGTGTCAGGAATCCCTGGCCCTGTGGGATCTTCAAGGGATCCACCTGGAGGCCTCTTACCTTCCAGGAACCTGCAATGTTCTAGTGCAGTGTTTCTCAACCTTTTTAAATGAAGTACCCCTTTAAAAAAATACAAGTATCCCCAGTACGTACAGTTTTCAGACACACACAGTTTTTTTCTACTATTGCAACACATTAATTTAAACAATTTCATCATAGCCAGGCATGTGATGACATTTTTGTAAAAAGTACAAAAATAATAAAGTGCTGTAAAACTTAAAACAAAAATTCAGTTTTCTCCAAATTTCAGTTGTGTTGATGTACCTCCCAGAAGTCTCTTGAGTATCCCTAAGGGTACTTGCACCACTGGCTGAGAAACACTGGTCTGGTGGACCAACTCAACAGGTCGTTCAGGGCTCATGAATGGTCCCTTAGGGTATGTCTGCACTACCCCGCTAGTTCGAACTAGTGGGGGTAATGTAGTCATCCGCAGTGGCAAATGAAGCCTGGGATTTGAATTTCATTTGCATGAAGCCGGCCGGCGCCGTTTTTAAATGCCGGCTAGTTCGGACCCCGTGCCGCGCGGCTACACGCGGCACGGACTAGCTAGTTCGGATTAGAAATCCATTATTAGATTTCCCTAAGCCAATAACAAATGTGCACTCCTAGGCTGTGTCTAGACTACATGCCTCTGTCGTCAGAGGCATGTAGATTAGACACATAGGCAAAGTCAAATGAAGCCACGATTTAAATGATCGCGGCTTCATTTAAATTTACATGGCTGCCGTGCTGAGCCGACAAACAGCTGATCAGCTGTTTGTCCGCTCAGCGCGCTAGTCTGGACGCTCCTCTGCCGACATCAAACCTCTTTGTCAGCAGCCCCGTTATTCCTCGTGGAATGAGGTTTACCGGGGCTGCCGACAAAGGGCTTTGATGTTGACAGGGGAGTGTCCAGACTAGCGCGCTGAGCAGACAAACAGCCAATCAGCTGTTTGTCGGCTCAGCGCGGCAGCCATGTAAATTTAAATGAAGCCGCGATCATTTAAATCGCAGCTTCATTTGATTTTGCCAAAACAACAAATCTACATGGCTCATCGACGGAGCCATGTAGTTTAGACATACCCTTAGAGCTCTCTATTAGTCTCATCATGGAGCCATTCACTGTCCTCTTAGGCTCTCCAGTGCATCTTGCCAGGTTTGCTCTTACTGGAGGTAAGAATGTTAAGGAGCAGTTATTTGGCTAGTCATGTAGTCGATACAATTTGTATTGACTATGCAGTTAGTCAATAAGGAGAGATTTTACTACATTTAAAATGCAGAGGTGCAGTTGTCCTAGACCGGTGCGAGCCAGGACTGCTTGGTCCCGGCTCATGATAGGTCCAGCAGCCCCTGTTCGAAGTGGCCCAGGCTGGTTGCAGGCAGGGGCTACTCTGGCAGCAGCCCCTGTCTGTGGCCACCGCAAAGAGAGGCTGCCCTGGAAAGCCAACATGTGCTGAGGAGCACATGGATTGGATGGAGACATGCCTTATGGCAGTGGTTCCCAACCTTTTTGATACCAGGGACCAGCAAACCCCATCTCAAACTTTTGGCGGACCAGTAACATTTTATTTGCATATTTGCATATTCATTGTTCAAATATGCAAATAAATTATACCGGTCCACTAAAAGCCCCGGCCTCCAGAGTCCCCCAGTGCCAGCCCTAGTCCTTAAAACCCTGCACTACCCCCCCCAGTGCCAGCCCCCCATCCCAAACACCTCAGTGCCAGCCCCCACCCCTTAGAGCCTCCACTACCACCAGACACCCCAGTGCCAGCCTCATTTCCAGAGCCCCACTGCACCCAATCCCCATAGAGCCTCCCCTCAATCCCAGCCCCCACTCCCCAATATTAGCCCCATCCTCAGAGCCCCCCAGTGCCAGTGCTGTACCCATAGCTCCCCACACCTAGCCCTGCTCCCAGAGCCCCCTAGTGCCAGTCCCCTTGCCTCTTAGAGCCCCCCTGCCGTAGAGCCTCCCCGCACTAGCCCTGTCTCAGAGCCCCCAGTGCCTGCCCCACTCACCTCACCTAGCACTGTGCTGCTTTCCAGCTGCCAGCTGAGTGTGACTGCCCATGTCACAGCAGCTCTAAGGCTGCTGGGCTGGGCTCCATGCAACCCTCTTGCCATGTACTGAAATGCTCTGCTACATCCAGATAGAAAGCCCACCCCTGCCCTGCCAGGCCTGGTGACAGCCCAGCCCCAACACATGCATGTCTTGGACTCACGGCACCCACCCAACAGCCGGGTGGTACTAGCTCCCTGACACTCATTAGTTTGAGTCAGGAAGCCTGGCTTCCCACACACAACTCCAACTGGTCATGCCAGCTGCAGTGCCCTGGGACATTGGAAAGTGGACAGACACGTGGTGCAGGCTGGAGCTGGCAGGGGAGTCCATGGAGGAATCCGGGCCCTGCTGGAGGAGGGGCAGAAATCCTGGACAGCCAACGTGGCTCCACGGGACCTCTAACCAGATCCTCCTTGGTAATATCAATAAAGGCCAGGACGCTCATGGCTGCAAAGGCTCCACGCCCTGATCTGATACATGCCACCCACAATGAAAGGACACAGGGCAGCCGCCCACCACACAGCCCGCCGGCAAATTGTGTGGCTGCTGACTGAGCTGGAACCAGGGCCATGGTGAGGCTGCCCTGGTAGGGAGAGTCTCACTGCGGGCTGGCTCCAGCTGTGGCAGATGGGGCAGCCCACACCACCACTCACTGTGGGAAGGTTGGAGGAGAATTTTTAGTGAGCACACAAGTGCGCAACTTATAAGGAGCGGAGCTCCACAGCAGGCGGGGCTCATTAGCAGCTGAGGACAGGGCCTGGAAGAGTGCTGTGGCCTGGCAGGCAAGTGTTCGCAGCCTGCCACTGGTCTGTGGACTGGTGGTTGGGAACCGCTGCCTTAGGGGATGGTCTAATTAATAAAGATTTTCTGTGTCCTACTAAAGAGGAGAGGCTAGGGGTATGTCTACACTACCCCGCTAGTTCGAACTAGCGGGGTGATGTAGGCATACCGCACTTGCAAATGAAGCCCGGGATTTGAATTTCCCGGGCTTCATTTGCATAAGCAGGGAGCCGCCATTTTTAAATCCCCGCTGGTTCGAACCCCGTGCAGCGCGGCTACACGGGGCTCGAACTAGGTAGTTCGGACTAGGGTGCCTATTCCGAACTACCGGTACACCTCATTTCACGAGGAGTAACGGTAGTTCGGAATAGGAATCCTAGTCCGAACTACCTAGTTCGAGCCCTGTGTAGCCGCGCTACACGGGGTTCGAACCAGGGGGGATTTAAAAATGGCGGCTCCCCGCTTATGCAAATGAAGCCCGGGAAATTCAAATCCCGGGCTTCATTTGCAAGTGCGGTATGCCTACATTACCCTCCTAGTTCGAACTAGGAGGGTAGTGTAGACATACCCTTAGTTATTCACTACTTTCATCATTCTGATTTGCTAAAGCACAGCAGCATATGCAAGCATCTAATCATTCCAAAAAATAACCAATTAACAAGCACAAAGATCCTGGCAACAAAGAAGCCTTTTAATAGCCACATCAACAGCTTTTCATTCAAAAACAGTATCTATGCAGGCACTGCCAGCCTGGGACCTGAGCTGAGGGGAGCACATATGAATAGTCTCATATGACTTTACCTGGGGCCAGCCAGCTAAATAGAAAGGAAACCCAGCAGCCAGCTCAGCCAAGGTCAGGGAGGACAGAGGCACTTGTGTCAAATAAATTCTCTGCTTTCGTGGGAGCAGCAACAGGGTGGGTACCCAGGGCAGGGGCTCACCATTCTCTGTGGGATAGAGGGCCCCTTGTAGAAGCCCTGTGGCAAGAGGGCAGGGCAAGACTGTTTTGGAAGTGACTCAGGATGGGTGGCTGAGTTTGGTGGGAATTGAAGAATTGTTTGTGTGTGCAGCTTCCCTCTGTGTGCTGACTGGCTGGGATTTGGAACAACCCTGCTGTCTCGATGGGTGCTAGTATGGAGCAGCTTTGGGTCCACATACTCATTTTTTCCCCTTTCCTCCTAAGAGCCCCAAAGGGGAACTGAGGAGGAGAGCTGGGGGTTGCTGGCTGGAGAGGGTGGTATGTATGACACTTGAGTTGTTGGGGCGGGGGGGAGACCTTTAAGTTGCCCCCCACCCAGTAACAGTTGGTCTTGTCATAGAATCATAGTCCTCCTGCTTCCCTGGCTGGCTCAGAAGCTTTGCTCACTTTTTTTTTGGGGGGGGGGGCTGCTGCTTCCCCAGTGTGAGGCACATGGGTGGGTGCAGAGGAGATGAGTGTTACTGAAATCAGCTCTCCCATGTGTCCCCTAGGGAAATAAGTCACAGTGGGTGATGTCTGGTGTCGCAAGAATCACAGGTCCGATGATGAATACCCAAGGGGGGAAGGACAGAACCAGGTGGACAGTTTTATCAAATAAAAATTATTTATTTATGACAGTGGTGAATTTATAGTATTTAGTCTAAGATTTTTTAATAGACTGTGTTAATAATGAATTTACAGTATTTATTATATTTATTCTATGGTTTCTAGTAAAACGTGTCAGAGATATAAGGATGGGAATGGCAAGGGGAATAGTCTCTAATCTTAAAATATCCAGCTACAGCAATTAAATAACAGTGATAACTACAAACTCTTATGTACTATCCAAAAATAACTACAACATTAAGCTTATACAACAGGAAAAAATCAAATCATACATACCAACTTACACAGCACATGGAACATTTCACAGATATCGGTTCGGTTGCGAAGGCCTTGGTTACGCCCCAGAGTCGGGGGAGGTGGCTGGTCAGTTGATCAGGCCTGCAGCGCACACGCACGGTGGTACGTGTATTGTGAAGGATAAACTTAACTTTTGTCAATATGACCCCTGCTGTTAAAGTCTGGTCTTTGTAAAGAGGTACGTGCTTGAGCACAGGTATACAAAAGGAGGGGACAGGTGAAACTGGTTTGAACCTGTTGTAAGGCCTGCAAAATGACAGTGAGGGGACAAATGATGATTGGAGGGAATTTGGTGCAAAGGGGCATGACCTGTATATGCATGCAATTGTAAGTGGTCAGTAAAAGGGGGATAATTACCATGTAAGAAAGTACAAAAGACCTTGCCTTTTGTTTGGGCATTGCAGAAACTTTGCAGAAACTTTTTTTTTTTTTTCTCCTGAGTATCCTGGAGGTTTTTGCCCTGGAATGCATTCCTGAATAAAGCTGGTTGCTTAAGAAGGGTGTCTGGAATTGATTTGGTAGGGGTTTTGGGCCCCCATCCGAACCCTCGGATTAAATTCTCCGTCATTTATGGTGTCAGAAGTGGGATGGATCGGGACACCACGTGATTGTGACGAGCCGGACCGGAGAGACTGAACAGAAAGGCGCCATACAAATCGGTAAGAGATCCGTGTTAAAAATCTCACTGTTCTGTTCCTCTCTCCTTGTCCTGAACGGCTGCTTTCACTGGCGGTAAGCGTCCACCCTACGTTAAGAACATCCTTCCCAAGCAACTGTAAGTCTTTCTCTTTTCTTTTTCTTTATTTTTTTTTATTTATTTCTTTTTGGTTTTGAATAAGTTTGTTATAAAGGGGACTGTGGGAAGACACAGAAACAGGGTCAGCTCAGGCTTGAAGCTGAGAGGAAGGCAGGTTAGTGCCGGATTGGAACTGTCTTATAGGTAATAGGACAGGGATTATGGGGAATAAAGGATCTAAGATAGATCCAAAAACCCCATTGGGTAAAATGCTGCAGATTTATAGCCAGCCAGGGAAATTGCCAGCAGGTCTTAAGCTCAGGAGGCTGGCAAAGCTCACACACGCGTGGAATGAATATACTTATGTAGAATCAGAATTGCAATTCCCAGTTCAAGGTACCTTTCAATTAGAGAAATTAAATTATTTAAAGGGTGTCTTAGAGTCCAGTCACCCCTCCCAGATGAATTATTGGCACCTCTGGGATGATCAGGCCTCTAAATTAAGAGATAAATCCATAATGGCTAGCCTAAAGGACTCAAATGAAAAACTAAAAAAACAATTGGCAGAAATAAAGGAGAAATCTGACTCCTCTAAAGTTTGTCCACCTCCGTACGTTCCTACACCAAGCGGGCCCAGCGGAATCTACCCATCCATCTCGAAACCACCAGCTCCGCTGCCAGACCCACCTGAAGATCTATTGGACCTGTGGGTCCCCAATTTCCCGGCTCCCCTTCCCACCGACCTGCCCCAGCATCACCAAATATTGCTTACCGATCATTCAGCTGCATCAGCCCAATTTAAATCTCCCGCACATACTCACACCTCTGCAGGGGCAGTGGGGAATGTCAACCTGGCCAATAAAACTTCAGACTGTGAGCATACTCAGAGTCCAGTAATTCTGAAGCAGTCAGAAGTCTCCTCAAAAATGCTGCAGCGGACATTGGCAAAAGACTTAAAGGACCTGGGGTTTGTTATAACTAAAATAGATCCCGAAAATAACTCAGTGACTATAAGTAATGAAGTAAATAAGGATGTGATTATTGAAGTTGGACCTAAAAGTTTTCCTGGACTGTTTAAAGAGAATATTAATCTTTTCCCACTAAGACAATTTCCTAATCCAGCAGGGGGCGCCCCAGCACTTATCCACGTCCCCTGGACACCTAATGACATCATGAATTTTAGGCTTACTCTCCCAAAAATAAGAGAGGATCCTGTGGGCTTGCAAAGGGAATTGCGCCAGATTTTTGAAGTTTATCAGCCTACCCACAGAGACATTGACATGCTACTCTCGGGAATAATGGAACCCCATGAGAAGCAAGCTCTTTACACCCAAGCAAGGCGAGGCCCTGGGGATACTCCTGCCCACCTGGGTGAGCAATGGCCCCAAGATTTGCCAGGAATTCCTGCTACGGCTGCAGAACGTACCAGGCTAGCAAACGACCGTACAGGTCTCCTGAATGCAATTACCGAAATGGTTCCAGTGCAAACTGATTGGTCTAAAGTATATAACTGCAAACAGAAGCCAGATGAAAGCCCTGTTGATTTTCAGGCAAGGCTCTTTGCAGCCATGAGAAAATATAGCACCTTTAACCCAAATGATGCCAATATGCGCACTATGGTAGTAACCACCTTTGTGCAGAATTTAAGACCAGAAATTGGAGACAAGATTATTAATAATATGATTGGATGGAAAATGGAAACTACTGAGAAAATTTTGGAAGCTGCAACTCAGTTCTTTGACAACTTGCAAATAGAAAAACAAAAGAAAAAGGAACTTAAAAATACCCTAATGGCACTACAAATACAAGATTTACAAGGCCACGGGCAACCAAAAGGTCAGAGGGAAGGCCCAAACAGACCCCGGCGTGGCCCCCAACCTAATGATGTGTGTAATTACTGTGGTGGGTTTGGCCATTGGAAAAATGAATGCCGTAAAAGACGACAAACTAGATTTAACCAGGGCTCCAACAGACAGTCCGGACCATCGCCACAAGGACAGAGGTGGCCCAATACTAACCCCTTTCCAGCAGGTGCACCCAACAGAGACTACCCTCCGGAGGACCGACAAAGGATTAATCCGTTCTGACTATGCCCAGAGGTTATTGATAAAACATTGCAATGCTCTCTGTTACCTTCTGTCTCTCTTTCTGCTACACCTGATGCCTTAGTTTCATTTTCCGTTAATGGAAACAAACATGAATTTCTAATTGATACTGGTGCCTCTCTTTCCACAATAAGAGAGGATGAAGCTCCCAGTCTGGCCAGAACTGGAGAAATAGTAAATGCTGTGGGGGTTGGGGGAGTAACTATCCCCCATGCAATGAGTGAACCGTGTTCCTTAACCATTGGGCCTTTGACAGAGGAACATGCCTTTCTGTTATCTCCCAGTACGCCTGTAAACTTGATGGGTAGAGACCTGCTGTGTAAATTGAATGCTACAATTTATTGTTCCCCTGAAGGGGTCTTTGTTGATATACCCCATAATCAGGCACCAAATTTCCTCATGATGTTAACAACAGACGGACAAGGTATAAACCCAGACTCCAAACTGGAGAGTGTGGAGCTGGACCAGGTACCAACGTCTTTGTGGGCTTCTCACTCCAATGAAGTTGGGAAACTGTTAACAGCAGAGCCTGTACGGATCAGGTATAAACACGGCCGGCCTTACCCTCGAGTGTCTCAGTACCCCTTGTCCCAGGAAGCGGAGGAGGGCATAGCGCCTGTAATCTCCTCCCTGTTGGAACAAGGAGTGCTCATAAGAACGCAGTCTGTGTGTAATACCCCAATACTTCCAGTCAATAAGGAGGGGAAATTTGATGATCAAGGGAGACAGATATATAGATTTGTGCAGGACCTAAGAGCTGTAAATCAGTTTGTTATCCCCAGATTTCCTGTGGTTCCTAATCCAGCAACAATATTGTCCTCTATCCCTGCAGGTGCTAAATGTTTCTCTGTCATAGATTTATGTTCAGCCTTCTTCTCCATTCCCATTGATAAGGATTCACAGTTTTTGTTTGCTTTTTCCTATAAAGGGGAGCAGCTGACCTGGACCAGACTTCCTCAAGGGTATACTGAAAGTCCCACCCTTTTCTCACAACTGTTAAAAAGGGACCTTGATTCAATTTCTCTGCCAAAAGAGTCTACCCTTGTTCAGTATGTTGATGATTTATTGATAGCCTCACCTAATCATGAAGCATGTAAAACGGATACTGTACATTTGCTGTGTGAATTAGCAAAGAGAGGTCACAAAGCCTCCAAGGCAAAGCTCCAGTTCTGTAAAGCAGAGGTTGAATATTTGGGTCACCTCATATCCCAAGAAGGGCGAAAGCTTACTGATAAACGCATAACCTCTGTTCTTTCTCTCCCTCGCCCAGTAACTAAGAAACAGGTTCGGTCTCTCTTAGGTGCTGCTAGCTATTGCAGACAATGGATTCCTAATTTCTCTGGTCTTGTAAAACCCCTTGTATCTCTGACATGTGACAAGGTGAAGGATCCCGTCCCGTGGACAGAGGAGGAAGAAAAATCCTTTCAAAAAGTGAAAGCTGCTTTGGTCTCTCCACCCTCTCTTGGGCTCCCTGATTATGATAAACCCTTTACTCTTTTTTGCCACGAACAGGATCAGGTCGCTTCGGGAGTATTATGTCAGCCATTTGGAAATCGCCTTCGTCCTGTAGCTTATTTTAGTGCTCAGCTTGACCCAGTAGCAAAGGGTTTCCCCCCGTGTCTTAGAGCTGTGGCCGCAGCTGCTGTACTATTAGAAAAAAGTCAATGCCTGGTATTGGGTCACCACCTGACACTTGCTGTACCCCATGCAGTGCAAGCTTTGTTGAATAAGACTAAGACCCAGCATTTGTCAATGCAAAGACTGACTATGAGAAAGCCCTTTTAGGAGCCCAGAATGTCTCTATAGTACGCTGTTCTACTTTAAATCCTGCCACCCTTTTTCCTAACCCTACTGATGGAGAGCCCCATGAGATGGAACCCCACGATTGTTTAGCATTGGTGGACCTCACTTGTACCCCACGATCTGATCTAAGGGACATTCCTTTGTCCAATCCTGATTTAGTGTATTACACTGATGGGTCATGTAAAAGGGATGAAAGGGGAAACCTTATAAGCGGGTATGCTGTTGTTTCTGATCATGCAATAATTGAAGCTCATTCTCTTCCAGGGATAAAAAGTGCACAAGCCGCTGAACTAATTGCTCTCACTCGTGCCTGTATTTTAGCTACTGATCAATCTGTTAACATTTATACTGATTCAATGTATACTTTTAATATCTGTCATTCTGTAGGTCAGATTTGGAAACATCGAGGATTCTTAACATCCTCGGGAAGTGCTATTTCTAATGGATCCCTTGTTAATGACCTCTTGCTTGCTAGTCAATTACCTTTTGCTATTTCTATTATGCATTGCAGTGCTCATACTGATAAAACTGATACTATATCAGTAGGAAACAGACGGGCAGATTTTGCAGCCAAGAATGCAGCTGCCAGTGGACCTCCAGCTCCATTTCAAATCCTGGTTGCTGTTTCTGTTCCCCTGACTCTAAATGATTTATCCCTGTTGCAATCTAGGGCACCTGAGAAGGAACAACACAATTGGTACAAAGCTGGGTGTCGTATTCAAGATAATAACATTTGGCTTTCACCAGATGGACGACCTGTGGCTCCTTCTACATTGGTGTCCCACTTGGCTACCATTACCCATGGAATAGGACATATGAACAAAAGGGGGGTAGCAGACCAGATTCTGAAGCATTGGTATGCGCCCGGGATTCACCAAGCTGCTGCTAAAATCAACAGCAATTGCGCTACTTGTCAAAAGTTCTCTACCCAGGGTGGAGAAAAGACTACTCTGAGTGCTCATACTTGGGCCTATGGACCCTTCCAATATTTGCAGATTGATTTTATAGAGTTAACCCTTTCCTGTGGGTTCAAGTATTGTCTGGTTATTGTATGTGTGTTCAGTGGTTGGGTGGAAGCTTTCCCTTGCCGCCGAGCGGACGCCACTACTGTGGTGAAGAAATTAGCTACTGAGGTGGTTACCAGATTTGGAATCCCTTTAAAAATTGACTCGGATAAGGGAACCCATTTCACGGCCAAAATCCTGCAAGATCTGTGTAGAGCCCTCCACATAGAACAACGATTCCATACTCCATATCATCCCCAAAGTTCAGGGCATGTTGAAAGGAAAAACCTCGATATCAAACGGAAGTTAAGCAAGATTATCTCTGATACTGGACTCAAGTGGCCACAGGCATTGCCCCTTGCCCTCATGCATATCCGAAATACCCCAAACCGCAAACATGGTCTCACCCCTCATGAAATCCTATTTGGGAGGCCAATTTTACTTGGATTTGAGCCTCCTGGAAAAATTAATCCTTCCCACTTGTCTGAATGTTATGACGAACTACTTCAATACTGTATACATCTGTCTAAAATTGCTTTTAGTCTCTCCTCTCAGGTTGCAGAAGCCTTACCTGTCCCAACTGATGTGCCTTGCCATGATGTGCAACCAGGAAACTGGGTCCTGATAAAAGAATTCCGGAGGAAAGACTGCCTATCTCCAAGGTGGAATGGTCCCTTCCAGGTCCTGCTGACTACCAACACGGCTGTGAAGGTAGCCGAGCGAGATTCTTGGATACACGCAAGCCACGTGCGCCGCACCGTTGACCCTCAGAAGTTGTGTGAATTTGCCTCTCCCGACATATCGCCTCCTACTGAACCTGTCAGCCCAGAGCCAGAAGAGAACGACTTTCTACCGCTTTCTGAGAAAGAAATCGAATCACTTCTCCTGAACGAGGGATATACATCATCGGAAATCAAAGACCTGGACCTCATTCACTACGCTCTCACTACAGGCCAGATCCCTTCTGGTCCTATTAGTCACGTTGACATTCCACAACAATCTGCACCCGACCTTGCCATTGACCCTACCGGCATTTTGTCAGAGGACGGTGGGTTTTCTACTTATAACCTCCGTCCGCGCAAGTGCTGAAAGGATTACAATCCTGCACAATGGCTAAACTCTTGTTCCTCCTTTGTATAGGCCTTATTTGGCTCCAAGGGGGGAATGGTATTGGTACTAATATCTTTCTGCAGCTGGCAGAAGGTATGGCACGAGCTGCAAACAAAACTAACTGTTGGGTGTGTGCCTGGGCACCACAAAGTGCGCATAGTGGATACCCAATAGGTGCCCTTCCGTTAAACAAAACTGGACTAGTAAGTGATGCATTACTGGAACAAAATGACCAAACTGTGTGGTTCAACCAGACTGGGTGCATCCAATTATCATTCAGTGGTACAAGCCCCCTATGTAGGAATCTTACAGGTACCACCTTTGTCGGGAAATCAAGCTGCACACACATTATAACAAAGCTGAATGGGACACATGTATGGCATAATGGTTCCACTATGTCTACCGCAAACCTTTGGTGCACCCTATTCAAACCAGAAATAACAACCATATGGGGAGGGACCACTAGTACAGACCTTTGCAAGGAAGGTAACACCACCTTTGGGAACCGAGCCATGATGACATATCAGTCTGACTCGTGGAACATGTATAATTATTGGTGGATATGCGGTACATTTGCCTATAAAAGGCTTCCGCAGAATGCCTCAGTGTTTTGTTACCTCGGTCTTGTGACACCAGCTATGAGAATTGTTGACACTTTGCCACCAGGGCATATCAGGAATAAGCGGGATGGGTCTTGGGAGAAAGCATGGAACTGGATAGAACAAACTGCCCTTGCAGTAGCTGAAACTACCATACCATGGGTAGGGCAGGCAAAAACAAATCATGATTTAAAAACAATGTCCTTGCTTATGGAAAAATTCATGAATACCACAGAAGGGGCATTAGGTGTGGTACAGGAAAATTTAAATGAATTACGAATCTTTACCCAGCAAAACAGACTGGCTCTTGACTATCTACTAGCAGCTCAAGGAGGGGTATGTGGATTAATAGGCCCAGAGTGTTGTGTTAAAGTTTCTGATGTGAGTTCAAACCTAACCACAAGGATAAAGGAAATCCAAACATTGTCTGTCCAGACAAAAACATTTAGAGAGCAGTTGCAAGACTGGAATCCTTTGAATTGGTTGGGAATAGAGTTAAGCGAACTCATGAAGAAAGTGGTGGGAGGAATATTGATGTTCCTTGTCTTAATATGCTCTATATACATAATGATACAGCTAGCCTTATGCTGTATTAAAAGGTGCTTACAAAAGATGGAAAATGTAGCAGAAAGCAAAGTACAACAGATGCTTCTGCTAAATGTACAGAACCCTCCCAAGAAAGACTACAAAGACACTTGCACGTTTGAGGATGAATGGGAAAGGATGCTTCAGATTAATTGTGATCCACAAGTGGATCAAAGGGGGGAATGAAGGATAAACTTAACTTTTGTCAATATGACCCCTGCTGTTAAAGTCTGGTCTTTGTAAAGAGGTACGTGCTTGAGCACAGGTATACAAAAGGAGGGGACAGGTGAAACTGGTTTGAACCTGTTGTAAGGCCTGCAAAATGACAGTGAGGGGACAAATGATGATTGGAGGGAATTTGGTGCAAAGGGGCATGACCTGTATATGCATGCAATTGTAAGTGGTCAGTAAAAGGGGGATATTTACCATGTAAGAAAGTACAAAAGACCTTGCCTTTTGTTTGGGCATTGCAGAAACTTTGCAGAAACTTTTTTTTTTTTCTCCTGAGTATCCTGGAGGTTTTTGCCCTGGAATGCATTCCTGAATAAAGCTGGTTGCTTAAGAAGGGTGTCTGGAATTGATTTGGTAGGGGTTTTGGGCCCCCATCCGAACCCTCGGATTAAATTCTCCGTCAATTGCAAAGACCTCCTAGAGCGAACTGTGCGCTGGGTATTTATCCCCAAATCTGCACATCGCTCTCCTGCACTTGCATATTACCATATATGGCCCAATGGTCACCAAGTGGGGGGGGGGTCTGTGTCCCAGGGGCTGGGCTGAAACTGTTCAGGTTTCATGCGACCAGGTAAGCCCTGCAGTTCTCATGCCAAGGTGACGGGTGGGAGAGTCTGAGGCTATTTTCCCCTTTTCACACCTTCCCCTTTTCTAAAGGCAATGGTATGTAGTAAGGGTGAGGCCGGTTTCTCTCAAGGAGTCAAGAGCGGCCTGGCCAAACTTTTTTACTGGGGGGCAGTTTCTTTTCTCTAACATCTGGTTGGATGGTTAAAACACATTTACCTTTCATTCAATTCTTAATGACCTATCTACACCCTCAGGTTCTGCTGATGTTTTCACTACAAGTTGTATTTATCAATATGTTGAAATTTTTCAGGTCGGGGGGCCTTGTTAAAGTTGTTTTTTAGCAGTATTGTTCTTGCATCAAGATTAACAATGACATTTTCTTTGCTCCCATCTTAACCTTCAAGTCTTCTTCTTGCCCTGGACGTCACTGGGGTTCCTAGTGTGAGAATCTGAAGATAAGGTGTGATTGTTGTGACTTGCAGTTTCAATGAGGCACTTAAACTCAGAAGAACTCAGTGGGAATATAGGCTGTGTCCTATCTGCCCATCCCCTCTGCAATGCTTCACCTCTGCTGCTCTGGCTTGTAAAAAGGCTTGGTGGAATGTACTTTGTATGTTTTATAACTTTGTGTAATTTATGTTTTAAGCTTTTGGTCTTGTTATAATTTTCACAGTTATTGGGAAATTATGGAGGGAGGTCTGATAATTGTTTAATGAAGAAGTGGAGATACAAAGAGTTCAAGCTTTAAAGCTGTTAAAACACAAAGGCTGTGTCTACACTGGCACCCCTTTCCGGAAAAGGGATGCTAATGAGACACATCGGAATTGCAAATGCTGCGGGGGATTTAAATATCCCCCACGGCATTTGCATGAACATGGCTGACGCTTTTTTCCGGCTCGGGGTTTTGCTGGAGAAAAGCGCCAGTCTAGATGGGATCTTGCGGAAAATAAGCCCTTTTTCCCTTTTTCCACGAGGAGTAACAGTTAATTTGAACTAAGGAGTTAGTTCGAATTAACTTTTAACTGCTGCGTCTAGCTGTGGACAATTAGTTCGGACTAAGGGGGATTTAAAAATGGCAGCACCCGGGAACATGCAAATGAAACCAGGGATATTTAAATCCTAGGCTTCATTTGCAACTCCGGTTGCCCTCATTTGCCTACCTAGCTTGAACTAACGAGTTAGTGTAGGTACCCACATATAAGTACATATGGATATATATAAATGCACAGTGTGTGTGTGTGTGTGTGTGAAAAATAATGGTGCCCTATGGGTGGTTGACTATAGATTTCCACAGGACGGATACTTTTTTACTTTTGGATACTTTAGTATAATTAAGATGTGATACTTTTGTACTTCTAGGCTACGTCTAGACTACAAGCTTCTTCCGAAAGAGAGAGTCTAGACTGCAATCACTTTCAAAAAAATGAGCCGCTTTTTTCGAAAGAAAGCACCCAGGCAGTCTGGACGCTCTCTTTCAAAAAAGCCCTGTTTGCCTTCAAGAACGCCTTTTTTCGAAAGAACACTTTCAAAAAAAGATGTTCTTCCTCTTAAAACGAGGTTTACTACAGTCGAAAAAACCGCTGTCTTTCGATTTAATTCGGTGGCAGTGTAGACGCAGGGGAAGATTTTTCAAAAAAAGGCCACTTTTTTTGAAAAAACCCTGTAGTCTAGACACACCCTTACTCAGGTAGTTTTCCAGAAGGATACTTTGACTTTTACTTAATTACATTTTCTTCAAAGTAGCAGTACTTTTACTCAGGTAACTATATTAGGTACTTTTTCCACCACTGGGAATGAGGATAATCAATGGAACACAGTAATATCAGAGTACAAAACATACTGGAAGGACAGAACAGGTTATGCTGGTTGGGTTGCACTATATGTGAAAGAAAAAGTAAAATCAAAAGAACTGAAAATCTTAAAAGAACTAAACTGTACCATAGAATCTTGATGGATAGTAATTCCATGCTCTAATAATAAGACTATAGCAATAGGGATATATTAGAGACAACCTTACTAGGATGGTGATAGTGACTATGAATGGTCAGGAAGATTAGAGAGGTTATTAAAATAAAAAAAACCACTCAATAATAATGGGGGATTTTGACTATCCCACACTGACTGGATATGTATTACCTCAGGACAGGATGCAGAGATAAATTTTCTTGACATCTTAAATGACAGATTCTTGGAGCAGCTAGTCTTAGAACCCACAAGAGGAGAGGTAATTCTGAATGTAATCCTAAATGGAGCAAGGGTCTGGTCCAAGAGGTGAATATAGCTGGACCACATGGTAATAGTGGCCATAATATAATTATATTTAACATGCCAGTGGTGGGGAAAACATTACAACAGCCCAACACTGTAGCATTTGATTTCAGAAAGGGGAACTACACAAAAATGAAGATGTTAAACTGAAATTAAAAGGCACAATGTCAAAAGTGAAATTCTTGCTAACTGCAAAGTATTGTTTAAAAGTTTTCTATAATAGAGGCTCAACTTAAATGTATACACCATTTAAAAAAAACCTTAAAAAGCCCCAAAAGAGTGCCACAATGGCTAAACAACAAAATACAAGAATCAATAAGATACAAAGGCATGGTTTAGAAAGTGGAAGTTAAATTCTAGTGAGGAAAATAGAAAGTAGCATAAACTCTTGCAAATGAAGTGTGAAAATATAATTAGGGAGGCCAAAATAGGATTTGAAGAACTGCTAGCCAAAAACTCAAGAAGTAATAGCAATTTTTTTAGTACTTCAGAAGCAGGAACCCTGCTAAACAACGATCGGGGCCACTGGATTATCAAGGTGCTAAAGGAGCATTTAAAGATGATAAGGCCATTGTGGAAAAACAAAATGAATTGTTTGCATCAGTCTTCATGGCTGAGGCTACCTCAAGACTGCAAGCTTCTTTTGGAATAAGATTTTCTGGAAAAGATCTTTGTCCAGCTTTTGGACACCACAGCACACTCCTTGCATGGAGCCGGAGCTGCCTCTGGGCATGCGCTGGCCACACACTGCCATGCTGCAGTTTCTGCAGCGCATTCTGCAGGCTGCCTTTATGGTCCTGCAGGAGCTTGACAACAAGCTTAACACTGAGACCCTCTGCCTGTGTGCGGAAGCAAGGCCCTTGCAATCGCACCTCCCCGCCCCGATTGAGAAATGCTTTTGGAGGCTGGACACCAGTTCTGACTGGTGGGACCAGCTGGTGATGGAGCGGTGGGACAACCAGCGGTGGTTGTACATTCCTAGCAGTGGAGGCTTGGTTCCATCATGCCCCCCACAGCCCCACCAACTACCTCTTTTCTGCCCTTATATCGAGGAGGGGAAGGAAAAACCACAGTTGATGAAGAAAGCAGCAGACTCTCCTCTGGGCCAAATGGCGGAAAAACCTCTTCCAGGGAAAAAAAACAGAAGAAGGTATGCAAATGTGAGTGCTATTTGCATACCTCTTCTGAACCGCACCCTCTCCACCCCCACAGTGTAGCCGTACCCATACAAAATGCAATTTCAGTTGATATGATTGTATCTTCAGGCATCAAAACTGCTGTGTATACAATTAGTATATTTAAATAACATCTGAGATTGAGATAAAAGGCAGACAGCCTTGATCCATTATCTTAAAACTCATTATTTTGAAACTTTGCTTAGCTGATATCTTAAGTTCAGTGGATGAGTATCATGTGAGGATAATATCTTTTATTTAGGACACTAAATATATTTACAGTATGTGAACTTTTATATGTGTATCAGCAAACTAATTATCTATTGCCAATCAGCAAACTTAAAGCACTGTTAAACATTTACTTCATATTTATCAGTGTAAGAATGTATGTCTTTTAGGGAATGGTTTGAACTTCAATCAAGGTCATGGACTATTTCAGTTATTTATTTGGTTTCCTCTTCCTTAAAGCATGTTAACATTTCTTTACCGCGATTTTATTAAGGTTGGCTGAATTTGAAACATTTCAGGAGACTATATATAGGCTCAACAAAATCAGCATTTAAAACCATTCAGGAGAAATGAAATAAGGTAAGAATAACATATAATTTATGAGATAAAAATGCTATATAATTTGAAATATTATGTTTAATTGTGACTGTTATTTTTCCATTGCACTTGTTTATATGTGATCTCCAGAGTTTGAATGCCTTCATTACTTTTTTTAAAACTAGAAGGGGAATATTAAGAATTAAAATAAATTTCTTTCTGGACAGATTTTCAAAATTCTCTCTCAGCAACTCTCATTGAAAATCTGGCCACAAGCACAAAGGCTAAAAAGGGCTAGTGGGTTTTTTTTTTATTTAAACAGATTAGGCCAAATTCAACAAAACCATCAAAAGGTGGTGAACTATTCTTTTCTGTGATTGATTGCATCGAAGGACAGCCATACCATCAGAGGATAGGTAATGCTTCCTTCTTTACCCTCTGTTAGTGCTGTCACTGAATTGTGACAAAGACAACTTCACTATTTTCAAGTGTATTAAGGGGAGTGTACCAGTGGACACCTCTGAAGGGAAATGTTGAATTCTCACTCTGTATCCCTTAGCATGCTCCCTTTTTAGCCAACATTTCCCACTTTTGCAGGAATAGTGGCTGTTTATTGCCTTCAATTTGAATGAAGGTACCACCTATTAAGGTGCACACTTGCTACCAGCGCACCCCAGTATATCAGGATGCATTGTTACTGGTGTCTTCATCAACAGTGTACCTTATAGACCAGTATTTATTACTCTTTTTTAATAAAGTACCCCTTTAAAAAAAGTATAAGTACCCCCAGTACCTACAGTTTTCAGACACACAATTTTTTTTCTACCATTGCAACACATTTGTTTAAACAACTTAATTGTAGCTGGGCAGGCGATGAAATTTTTGGGTGTAAAAAGTACAGAAATAATAAAGCATTGCAAAGCTTAAAACAAAAATTCCTTCTTCTCCAAATTTCAGTTGTGTTGATGTACCCTCCAGACTTCTCTCAAGTAACCCTAAGGGAACTTGTATCACTGGTAGAGAACCACTGTTATAGACCATCAGCCACTGTGCGCAAGTGAGGTTTCCAGCTGAAGAATTGTGGTGGTCAGATCCTTTTGGGGATAACAAAAGCTCAAACTAATATCTAGTCTCCCAATAAATCAGCCTGGTTGAACAGCGATTACAATTATACAATTAGTCGATAAGGGGTCCGCTCTACAAAGCCATGATGGGGGTAGCTCCCAGAGCCAGCACAAGCCAGGAATGAGCAGTTTCTGGACTGCTGTGACTCTGCATTTTAAATGTAGCAAGAGCTGCCTGGCTCATGCTCGCTCTGGGACCACTGCGCCTCTGCATTTAACAGGTGGCTCTTACTAATGCAGAGGCACAGTGGTCCTGGACCAGTGTAAGCCAGGACTGATTGGTTCTGGTTCACACTGGATCCAGCAGCCTCTGATCTTTGTGGCCCAGACTGGTAATGGGCAGGGACTGCTCCGTCAGCAGCTCCTGTTTGCTGTAGCCAGGGCTGACTGCAGACAGCAGCCCCTGCCCGTGGCAACTCTGGCCACTGCAAACAGGGGCTGCTTGGTGGCAGCAGCCCCTGTCTGTGGGCAGGACCAGCTTCCCGCTGGGACCCCATGGACAGGGGTTGTGGTCAGAGCAGCCTCTACCCTCAGCGGGCCTCAGCCTGCCATGGGCAGCGGCTGCTTTGCAGCAGCCGCCCCTATTTCCCCCACTGATGCCTCTGATAGAGACTGTGAGGGTGGGGGGCAGGCGGCACCACTGAAACAATGCTGAGGGGAGAGCCAGATCCCCCCAACACCGGCTCCTATTTCCCCGCTTTCTGCCTTTTATACAGAGGCAGCAAGTGTGGGGGGAAGTGAGCAGTCGACTACTAGCTTACATCCCTACTCATCACTTGGACTGCCTTCCTCAGGGATTTGTTTATCTGCAGGCTCTGGCTCTGGTCCCTTCACAGAAGTCCCTGTGAATCCTTTCAGAAAGAATTGTCTCTTTGTGAGGCTCAGGTGTCCATTATGTTATCTCCTAGTACTCCTTCCTGCATCTCTGGCTGAGAAACAGCTAATTAACATTGATCTCAGGCAATTTAACAGAGCAGATGATACGAGGCTCGATCAATAAAGAATTAATGGAAGACAACATAATTAATGTTAGTCTAACAGGTAAGTGATACAAAGCACTTGGACTGCTTGGTAAGCTTGGCATAAGAAACCAATATGGGTTATAATACAGATAAATGGCATATGTACATCTGGGAACAAAGACTGTAAGCCATACTTACATGATGGGGGTCTTTATTCTGGGAAGCAGTGACGCTGAAAAATATTTGGGCATAGTGGTGGATAATGATCTGGACATGAGCTCCAAGTACTACAGTATGGCCAAGTCTAATCCTTGGATGCATAAATAGGGGAATCTTGTGTAAGAGTGGAGAGACTATTTTTCTGTTTTTGTCACTGGTGTGAGTGGCACTGGAATTCTGGGTCCAGCTATGGTGTCCACAATTCAAGAAGGATGTGGATTAGTTGATGAGGATTTAAAGGAGAGCCATGATAATGACTGAAAGATTATAGAACCTGTCTGATCATGATAGATTTAAGGAGCTCAATCTAGTGAAGTTAGCAAAGAGAAGGTTACTGAATGACATGATCACCGTTTATAAGCATCCACACTGGGAACAAATATTTAATAGTAGCCTTTTCAATCTAGCAGAGAAACATGATCCACTGGCTGGAAGTTGAAGCAGGACAAATTCATATGGGAAATAAAGGATGCATTTTGAACAGTGAGGGTAATTAACTATTGGAACAATTTATTAAGGATCATGATGGAGTCTCTGTCACTAGTAATTTTAAAATTTTCTATAGGAAAAAAAATTGCTCTAGGAATTATTTTGGCAGAATCCTGTGGCTTGTGTTGTACAGGGGTCCATACCTAGATTATCATACTTTCTGGTGCTGGAATCTATTAATTAATTATGGCACAGGTGAGAACTGTATCTAATTGGCTATCTGCACCTCTCTAGCCTGTAATGGTGTGAAGCCCCATCACATAAATTCTTCATAATTTGTCGCAACATGGTTGGGTTGCTAACATTTTGGAGGACAGGATTAGAATTCAAAACCACATAGACAAATTGGAGAATTGGTCTGTCATCAACAAGATGATATTCAATAAAGATGAAGTACTACACTTCAAAACCAGAAATCAAATGTGAAATGACACAATGGAGAATAATTAACTAGGTAATAGTACCGCTGAAAAAGATGTGGGGGCTATAGTAGATCACACATTCAATGTGAGTCAATAATATGATGCAGTTGCAAAAAAGTCTACTATCAAGCAAACTGACAAGTAGCAATCTGGTCACCTTGGTGAATGTGCATGTTTGAGATTATTCAAGCTTTGTCTGGATGTGTGTGATTATGCCAAATTCAATTTATGCAAGAATATTTAATCAGAGACTTATACTTTCATTTGAATCATATGACATCTAAAAGTGTATTTTGCAGTTCAAGAATAGATTTGAAAAAATGACAGCAACTGGAGATGAAATTGCAATAGTGGGGATAGGATGCAATTTTCCCGGAGGTAAGTTTTGAATAAATTCATAGCACGATATTGCTATTATTCAATTGCCTCTTTGTTTTATTATGTGACAAGATATCTACAGTAAGTTTGTGCTACTGTGCATATGTTGTAATGTCTACTTTTGGGGAGTTCTGTGCCACCGTGCATGTGTATAATTCATATGCTGCATATAATGTTGTTTCCTGCAGAAAATAACTTTTGGGAGAGTTTCTGCTTTTCTGTCTTTTGCCCACAAGGAGATGCTGTGGCACTAGAATAGAGCAACTGCAAAGCTCCTTGGTGGGAGCAGCCCTAACTGCCAATAGGCAAGCAGTTGCCTGCTTGGCAGAGCTGTCAGGAGATTGGGAAATGGCCAGCATGGGGTTGGGGGGATCACAGTCTGGAGTGCATATGGGCTACTGTGAGAGGATAGGCTGAAGCAGGGGCTGAATGGAAGTGGAGGCACTGGGACACATGGGGACAGACACATGGAGATGGAGAGTGGGTACTAAATGGAAGTGGAGGGTGTCAAGGCTGTTCCCCACTATGGCACTTTGAGTACTCGAGGTGAGAGACTGCAAGAAATCTTAAAAATACTCTGCCTCTAGAAGCTTCTGTTTTAAAAATTCTCCAAGATCACAGATTCCCTGACCTTGGGAGATTGGGTGGTGGCAGCCTAAGGAAAAAGCCCTTTCTTCTTGAACCCAGGAAGAAAGCATTTGGGAACTTCTTCCAGAGGAGTACCCCAATCCCTTTTACCACAATAGAGCTGGGGGGGGGGGGGGGGGAAGTAAAGCAAACAAACAACCTGTAATCTCTGATAGCTGATCTCTCAGTTTTAGGCATGCATACATATTATCTTCCAGCTCACAAGAATTAAATTGCCTTAAAAAAGATTATTTTATTAACAAAACAAAAGAGATACTTGGTAAAGCATACTAGATTGCTAGGTGTTATTGAGCAACTAAGAAAATAACAGATTAAAACACAGAGAAATTGTATCCTTGGGATTAATCTTAATGATAGTATAGGAAAGGTCACGTGGACTCAGCACAGAGGAGTTTAACCAAACCACAAAACAAAGAAAATAATCTGATCTCATCTAAATAAACATTCCCTATCTACTAACATATCTGTACTTCAAGTTCCAGTCCATTTCTATGCCCACTATTCTCTGTAAGCAAAGTAGTCCTGCTTGGTTCTATTCATCTTGTTCCCCTGGTTCCTGGGTTAAAACACCCACAAAAGAAGAACACAAGCAAGGTACCTTTGAATTAAAATCTCAACACTTTCTCCCATTGGTTCTCCTGTCTCCTTGCCAACATTTCCTAGATACCTGAGTTTAACCTTTAGTTACTGAATGCTGGAATGTTTAGAAAAGGACAGCACTTCTCCTGTCCCTCACAGAGGGATACATGATGATACAGAGAAGCGATACAAGTGCACATGGGGTACAGGGACAGGGGAAGATGTGCCTGACTGAAAGAGAGACTAGAGATCAGCCAGGGTCTGCATGGGGGAGGATCCCTAACTGTCACTCCATGCACCTCCAAAAAAACCCTAGGCTGTGTCTAGACTGGCATGATTTTGCGGAAATACTTTTAAGGAAAAGTTTTTCTGTTAAAAGTATTTCCACAAAAGAGCATCTAGATTGGCAAGTGCCTTTGCGCAAAAGATTTGCTTTTGCACAAAAGCATCTGTGCCCGGTATAGAAGCGGTTTTGCGCAAGAAAGCTCCGGAGGCCATTTTCACCATTGGGGCTTTCTTACGCAAAAAATTCCTGTCCCTGTCTACACTGGCCCTCTTGCGCAAGAACACTTGTGTAAGAGGGCTTTTTCCTGAGTGGGAGCATCAGAGTTCTTGCGGAAGAACACTGACAATCTTACATTAGATCGTCAGTGTTCTTGCGCAAATTCTCACATCCAATTTAGACAGATTTTGCTTTTGCGCAAAATCTTGCCAGTCTAGACGCACCCCTAGTGTAAACCTCACTGCTCCAGGAAGTAGTGTGACTGTGTCTAATTTCATGTCCTTTCTGCAAAGCATTGAGGTTCAAGAGTTTCTCAGTTAAATGATTATAAGATTTTACATTACTATTATTTTTTAGTGCCTAGGAGCCCTAGTCATAGATGAGGATTCCATTATGCTAAGTGCTGTGCAAACACAGAATAACAAGGCAATCCCTACTCCAGTGAGGTTAAAATCAAATATAAGACAAGGAAGAACAGATGGGAACAGATAGAGATATGTAAGTAAAAGGAAACAGTCAGACGATATTGATCAGGATGATAGGCTGTGGCCTTAGCACTCGAGCAGCCTAAACAATAAAACAACATGGGTAAAGTAGCAAATAACTGACAATAGAGTCTTATAATGGGAAGTGTCACTAGAGGAGATACTACCTGGGCAGTCTATAATTTTATTAGCCCTCAAAGGATAGAAAGCACAATACAGTATGGGAGGGGAAAAAAAACCAACTACACTTTTATGGATTATCTACAACTGTAGCTGTATATCTGGGAAGATAAAATTTGAACTTTACCCCCAATAAAATACCACGTAGCCATATTTACAGAAGCAAAACAAACAGTGTAACCTAGTATATGACCATGAAACTTATATTTGAAAAGAACAAATATGGTACATTACAGTGAATGATGAGAGGCCACATGACAAATGTTTTATATCTGTGTAAAGGCTATTGACTTTAATGAGGTTAACTTATATAAAAACAACAGTGGACAGGATAACACATACTCTGATGCAGAAAATCAAGTAGTTTGTGCACATAGATAAATACTGAATTGTGATCAATATATATTGTACATGTTTCGTGGCAGATGTGAATGTCTCTGATGCTTTTAATAGCTACTGTAGTAAAATAGCTATATCATTAATAACTAGGAAAAACATCCCAATATGTCTCAAAATGGAGAAAACAGGATTTTGTGAGGTTTGCTTTTTTGTTTTGTTTTATAAAAACTCAGAGCAAGAAATAACAGAAACACTGTTTGCAGAATGTTAGTTTCCTTGTCACTGGGGAATTTTCATTTTGTTATCTCCAGGAATTTAAAAAAAGAGAGAAAGTAAAAGTTTATATTTATAATTACAGAATATGTCTAAGAGTTTCTGTGTTTGGTATGTGCTGCTGAGGGGAAAAAACATTTAATTTAGCTTTAAAAATATTGATGCAACAGGGGAGGGAATCGACAATTTCTGGCGAGTACTGGTGGATGGCAGAAACTGCACCACAGAAATAACCCCAGAAAGATTCAGTACTGCAGAATGGTATGATCCAGATGAAAACAAACCAGGAAAAATGTGCACAACACGAGCTGCTCTCATTGATGGGTAAGACTATTTCTATGCTAAATCATTAGCTAATTTTCTTTGGTTAGCTATTAAAGCATGAGCCTGTTTGTAGTGAAGTCATTAACATTGTCTTAAAAAGAGCTACATCTGAGAATCTGGCCTTTTGTTCATAAGCTGAGCTGGTTGAAACACTGAATTTCTATCTCACAGTACATTTTGACATTTCAAAGTTCATGAAATTCTGAAATTTCTTTTTTGGAAAAATCAGACTGTTTTCATTCATGTTTTTTCAAAACAACGACAATAAAACAGGGCAGTGAAGCTTGACTGTATGGGGCTCCGTAGAAATCTGCTGCCTCGGTTCCACTGGAATGTTACTCATACTAAACTATCACAAATCCACAAATTCTGATTAAAAAGGAAATTTCACTGGATATTTTCCTAACCATCTTCCTTATGAAACATGAATGTGCTATATCTATATCTAATGTGTATTTCTAACTCTCTAGATATATTATTATTATCAATCATAATTTTATTTCTGTAGGTATGTGCTATAGCTTTTAAAAATATTTCTCACTTAATATTTTTTTCTTCCATTATTTATTTCAATTCTTTATACAGCTGGGTTTTTTTCTTAGTGTATCTCTCTAGGTATTTAATAAATATTCCATTGTAAAGATAAATATTTTTGGAGATGGTGTTTAACACAGACAGAAGACTAACACGGGAACAGCGATAATAGGTCAGACCAATGATTCATCTAGCCCAGTATCCTGTCTTCTGACAGTGTCCAGTGTCAGATGCTTCAGAAGGAATGAACAGTACAGGGCGAATTTGAGTGACCAGTTGTCCAGTACTGGCTTTCAGAAGTCTGGGACCACCCAGACCATCTTCACTAACAGCTTTTTATGGACCTATATACCATGAACTTATCTAATTCTTTTCTGAACCCAGTTATACTTGTCACCTTCAATTATTCCCTGGCAGAGTTGCGCAGATTAACTGTGTATTCTGTGAAGAAATACTTCCTTTTGTTTCTTTTAATCTTTTTGCCTATTAACTTATTTGAGTTACTTTGTCTTCTTTGATGGAGTAAACAACATTTCCTTATTTGCTTTCTCCACACAATTCAAGATTGTACAGATATTTATCATATTACTACTTAATCATCTTGTTTCTAAAATGAACATTCTCAATCTTTTTAATCCCTCCTTGTACACAAATTATCCCATGCCCCTAATACCTTTTGTTACCCCTCTCAGAACCTTTTTCAATTTTTCCAATTGTGTTTGACATGGGTTGACCGGTACTGTACTCACTATTCAACTATGCTAGCATATTGTGGATTTTTATGGTGACATTGTATTTCTTCAGTTATTTTTTCTGTTCCTAATGGAGCTTGACATTTTGTTTTTTTTAATGCTGTTGCACATTGAGCTGATGTTTTCAGAGAACTATTCATGATAACTTTAAGATCTCTTTTTGGAGTGGTAACAGCCACTTTAGACCCCACCATTTGGCATGCATATTTGGTATTATGTTTTCCAATGTGCGTTACATTGCACTTATCAACATGGAATTTCACTGGCCATTTAGTTGCCTAGTCACTCAGTTTTGTGAGACCCCTTTGTAATTCTTCAGAGACAGCTTTGCACTAATGTATCTTGCGTTATTTTGTATTGTCTGAAAATTTTGCCTTCTGGCTGTTTGGTCTCATTTCCAGATCATTTATTGAATAGAACAGGTCTCTGTATATATCCTTGGGGACTCTGCTATTTACCTCTGTTGAGGGGTATGCTCCCACAACAGTACAGGAATTCCCTAACATCTGTTTTAAGCCCCCTTTCCCTGGGGCCAACATGACCCGCAGGTTCACTTTTAACTTGTGCCCCTCTCACAGGGTATATACAGCAGTATAGCACAGTCCAAAGCACAGGTCCCTCTTTCAGGGTATTTACAGCTTTGAGGCCTAGTCACCACATAAGCCCTCCAAAGACTAGGGAGCTGCCTGTTTGGGGTGTGTGTGAGAGAGGTAGGGGGACCTGGGCCCTCCCACTCCACCAGGTCCCAGCCCAGAGCCCTGTAGGCAGAGGCAAGTGCTGCTGCCTGCTCACCAAGCTCCCTGGAGGCTAACCTCCACCCAGGGCTACTTCCTACCACTCTCTGGGTATGTCTACATTACAGTGTTATTTTAAAATAGCTTATTTAAAAATAACGCATCTACACACAAAATGCATTTTGAAATAGCATTTTTCTATTTCAAAATAGTGCATCCACACTGAGCGGACTCTGAATCGCATTTAAGGCTGGCCAGAACCAGTTCTGGCAGGGCACCAGGTCAGGATTTACTGTGTGGGGCTGATGCCTGGGACTATCTGGGGTCTGTACTTAAAGGGACCCCCCTGCTGCCCCCCCCCCCGGACATCCAGTTCTCAGGTTTCCCTGCTTGCTTGTCTACCTTGATGAGGGACAGCAAAGCATTTTGTCTCTGCGTGCTCTGGCTGCCCTCACTCAGGACACCACAGAACTTTGCAACATGGAGCTCTCTGCTTCTCATGGATGCATTGCTGTGAGCCTGGTTGCACTTTCTGCAGGCTGCCATCCAGGAGGTCCATTGGGGGGCTGTCAGTATCCAGGAGGCGCTATGAGAGAGCTTCCACCCTGAGGAGCACTAAGCCTCCCTGGTCCCCACTTAAGGCTTGTGCCTCATTCCTCCCTCACATCCTTCCACTTACCCCTCCCTTCCTAGCCCCCCTTCCTAATGTCAAATAAAATATGAACACAAACGCTCTTTATTTAACAAAACTAGGGTTGGGGGAGGGAATGAAACTCTGGTGAGACTGGGGAAAGGAGGCGGGAAAGGGGAGAAGAGAGGGTGGGAGAGGGGAGGGGGAAACCTAGGTGGAGGGAGCTGGAAGGGGGAAGCAAGGGGAAGAAGCGGGAGGGGAAGCTCAGGGCTCAGGGTTGGGGGTCTCGCCGGGCCAACTCGATTTTCATGCAAACCTGCTCTTGGGTTTGCTTGTGGCCTTTGGTGGCCAGGCTGGCAGCTATCCTTCCATAGACAGCCGCATTCCTCCATCTAGTGTGGAGATCATGGACGTTGGGGGCATCCCCCCCAAACCTGAATAAGATCCGTGATCTCCATCCAGGACCAGGAAGGCGTTCCCCTTCTCCAGCCCTGGCAGGCTCCTGGGAGCTGGCAGACTGCTCCTGGGAAGGAGTGGAGGGCTGGCTGCCAGTGGCTTGCTGGCTCATGTTTTAGGGCCACTGGGTCGAGGCAGTGACTGCTGGCTCTGGGCTGGCAGTCTTGGAGCTGGCACAGGCACTGTGGCCAGAGTCTACCCCTTTAAGGGCTCCAGGGGGAGGAGGGAGTGGAGTGTTCTTGGTTGAGGGTGGAGTGGCCACCAGGGCTCCCTGGGAAGGCTGGAGGCCCCCTATTTCTAAATAAGTGTCTACACAGCACTTATTTCAAAATAACTATTTCAAATTTGGCGTTATTCCTCATAGAATGAGGTTTACCAAATTCGAAATAAGCACTCTGCTATTTAGAATTTATTTCAAAATAGTGGTTTGGCTGTGTAGATGCTAGGAAAGTTATTTTTTAATAAGGGCTGTTATTTCGAAATAACTTTGCTGTGTAGACATACCCTCTGTGTGTTGTTCGGTCTGTTGGGGCTGAGGCTGCGGCTGCTCAGGCAGCGGCCGCTGCGGCTGCGGCTGCGGCTGCGGCTGCGGCTGCTAGAGGGATAATTCGGGAGTTCTGGCCCGAGCTCCTTCCCCTCTGGCAGTCAACCGCAACTGAGTGGCTCCCTGAGCTATTATACTCTGCCTCCCCTGGGAGCATGCCCAGCAGGGCTGTGGGGGTAGGGACTTTTCAGCCAGCTGGGCCAGGGCAACTCTCCCCATCACAACCTCTCTCAATGGGAAAACAAGACCAAAGTCTTATCCTTTGTCTCCTATCTTTTAACAGATTACTGAGCAGTGGGAGGACCTTTCTTCTTATCCCATTACTGCTTACTTTGCTTATGAATCTTTAGTGTGAGATCTTGCCAAATGGTTACTGAAAGTCCAAGTACATTATATCTATTGGCTAATCCTTGTCCACATGCTGGTAAACTTTCTATATTCATCATTAAGATTTGTCTTTGAATTTTTAAAAAAATATCATTTTTCTTCTAACCACCTCTTTTTGTCATAGTGGCATTTTTTGGTCTTCTTACTTTTTTTATTTTGGGTTATACATTTAGTATGAGACTTGATTTCATTCTTCTGACTTTTTTTAAAAAATGTTGTTTAACTAGTGTCCTGATTTTTATGTAGTTCCCATTTCTGAAGTTAAATGTGCTGTAATGGGTTTTTTTGTCATTTCCCCCAGTACAAGGATATTAAACTTAATTAATTATGGTCACATTTGTTCTTGATAACTTGGTATATCTGTTGCTTACCTGGCATGCTACTTTGTGATGTGAAATTTTCCTGGAGGAACTGTAATTTAACAGGGTCTTTGGCACCATTGAAAGGGTCAAATCAGAGCAAATTGCTTAGGACCAGGGCTACTTACAGCCCAAGATTGAAGTTCTCCTGTATAAGGCACCAAACCAGTCACACAGAGCACTCCATCTTCCTCACTGGCTAACAACAAGTCTCATAAGCACTCAGGTTACGTCTAGACTGCATTGCTTTTTTGGGATTCCGTCCAAGGAATGCATCTGCTTTTTCGATAAAATTTTCCAAAGAATGGACGCGCTCTTTTGCCATCCCTGTAAACCTTGTTCTATGAGGAATAAGGGATGGTTCGAAAAAGCACTTTTCCACAATTTGGCATCGTATAGACATGCCAAATTTCAAAAGAGCCTCTTTTGTAAGTAAATCAAAAAAAGTTATGCTATTTGCTTAAGTTAACTTAGAAGATAGCTTAAAAGTCCTGGAGTACATCCTATGTTAGGATGAGTCAATGCTCCTTCCCGGCTCTCTGTCCCTAGCAAATGTGCTTCTGGAGTGGAAAGCAAGAGTGAAGACCAAGATGGAAGCACCCCCAGGATACTTTTATAACCTTGCCTATCTGGAGGGAAATCCATTGTTTTCCTGGGTGATGGTGCCTCCCTAAATAAAGCTGATCACATGATCCACAAACCAGTCTATGTCCTTTATAGGCAAGTAGCCATGGAGTATCCAAGTATGTCCTTCTCAGGCAAGGGGCCATAGTGTGCTCCTCAGGTGTCAATCGGTAACCCTTAAAAGCCATTGTCCATGCAACATGCACTGGACCACCACTCCTCACAATAGGTGTTTGATGCCTACTTTACAAGATATGAGTAGCACAGACAGAATTAGCATAGCATAAGTGTTCATTAGATGCCTCACATGGCTCACTTTGCACAGAATTTGGGGCAAATACACAACAGTGAGTGCAACAATGATCTGTCCACATTAAAATCCAATAATGTGACAGGGATACAGTGGCTTAGCTCATAATGTAATCACTACAGGCAGTCCCCGGGTTACGTACAAGATAGGGACTGTAGGTTTGTTCTTAAGTTGAATCTGTATGTAAGTCGGAACTGGCGTCCAGATTCAGCCGCTGCTGAAACTGACCGCCAGTTCTGACTTACATACAGATTCAACTTAAGAACCCCGAGCTTCTCCAAGTCAGCTGCTGCTGAAACTGATCAGCAGCTGATTCCAGGAAGCCTGGGGCAGAGCAACTCTGCCTCGGGCTTCCTGTAGTCAGCGCTGGTCAGTTTCAGCAGCGGCTGACTTGGGGACGCCTGGGGCAGAGCAGCTGGGGTGGTGCTGGGTTGCTCCAGTAGCACTGCTCCTCGGCGCTACTGGACCAACCCAGCAGCACCCCAGCTGCTCTGCCCCAGGCGTCCTGATTCAGCCACTGCTGAAACTGACCAGCAGCGGCTGAATCAGGACCTGGGGCAGAGCAGCTGGGGTGCTGCCGGGTTGGTCCAGTAGTGCCCAGAGTGGCGCTGCAAGACCAATCGGCAGCGCCCCAGCTGCTCTACTCCAGGGTCCAAAACAAAAGTCTGGTCTGCTGGGGGGGGGGCACACTAGCTGCGCCCCCCCCCCTCTCCAGCAGACCAGGGACACGGGAGCAGAGCCGCAGCGGCAGCGGGGTGCCGCACCTCTGAGGCTTTGCTCTGGCAAAGCCTCAGAGGCGCGGGACCCCCCGCAGCTGCGGCTTCAGTCCCGGTGCCTGTGGTCTGCTGGGGACCGTCCCCAGCAGACCACAGGCACCGGGACTGAAGCGGCAGCAGCGGCGGGTTCCCGCGCTTCTGAGGCTTTGCTCTGGCAAAGCCTCAGAAGCGCGGGAACCCGCCCGGTGCCCCTGGTCTGCTGGAGACAGTCTCCAGCAGACCAGGGGCACCGGAGCAGCTTACGAACGGGGCTTTCTCGCCCCGGAGCTCGCAGGTAGCAATCCGCTACCTCGACCTCCGGGGCGAGAAAGCCCCGTTCGTAAGTGCGGATCCGACATAAGTCGGATCCGCGTAAGTCCGGGACTGCCTGTATTTAGAATGCAAGAACACAAACTTTCTCATAGTATACACTGTACATATCATAGAATCATAGACATGTACGGCTGCAAAGGACCTTTAGAAATCATCAAATCCAGTCCCTGAACCGAGGCACAACTAAGTAAACCTTTATCATTCATGGCAGGTGTTTTCCAACCTGTTCTTAAAAGCCTCCCTTGGAAGCCTATTTCAGAGTTTAATGCTGCTTAGGGTTAGAAAGTTTTTCCTAATATCCAATTTACCGGTAATTCTCCCTTGCCACAGATTAATCCCATAACTTTTTGTTGATTTTTCAGTGAACATAGAGAACCATGGATCATTACAGTCTACATAACATCCATTAATGTCTTTGAAGACTCTTATCATGGCCTCTGTTAGGTCTTTTCTCAATACTAAACATGTTCCTTTTTTAAACCTTTTCTCTTAGGTCAAGTTTTCTAAATCTGTTATAATTTTTCCTGTTCTCTTGTGGACTTTCTTTAGTTTGTCCACATCTTTCTTAAAGTGTGGTTCCCAGAATTGGACACAGTTCTGCCAAATTTATTTAACCAATTTATTAAGGCATAAGCTTTCATGGGTAAACCACTTCATCAGATGAACTGGAATGGAAGCATTTGGTGTGTAAATGTTAATATCCAGAGGGGGGAAATTTCCTTTTTGATGCATTAAACTGTTGAGATCCTTATTCAGTCCTAAGTTGATAGTGTAGAATTTTCAAATTAACTCTAGTTCAGCTCTCTCCCTGTGTAATCGTTTTTGAAATTCTTTTGAAACCTTTTCAACCTGTTATTGCATCTACAGCACATTTCCCAAGCATGCTTATAAGAATATCATGTCATTTCCTGGTTTGTATTTCTTAGATTTAATACATTTGACAACAAGTTGTTTGGAATTAATGATTTGGAAGCTGAGCGCATGGATCCTCAACAAAAGTTACTCCTGGAATGTACATACAGAGCACTGGAGGATGCCGGAGTCACAATGGAAAATATCAGTGGCAGCAAAACAGGGGTTTTTGTTGGTAAGTTAGCAGTTTAATGGTGAACCAGTTCATAAATTTAGCATCTTAGAAAATAATACACATTTCTATATACTTTACATAGGAATCTAACTTTATTTATCTAATGAGAAGATTTACCTGGCGTTGCTTGGGTCCTTAACTCAATTAATTTTTGTTTTTTGAAAATAAAATGAAAATGTACATGCTTCATTTGAATCATTGCTGTGGGATGGTGATGAGGGGTTCAGTATGCAGGCTGCTCTGGGGACAGAGGACAACACCTACCCTCTCTCACTGCAGTAGCTTGGGACCAGGTGATAAGTGCCTCTTTATGACCACTGCAACTTCAACAGGCATACCCGGGGTGGGGGAGGGGTGCATGTCCCATAGCTGGGTCAGGTCCAGGTTCATTTTCCCCCTGTGCTCCCCAGCCAGAGTGAGGAATGCAGCAAACTGCACGTTCCCCTCAATCCCTGATGAAGGGGAACAGCTAGCAATGTCCCCATACTAATTGGGAGAGGAGGAGCTTCAGCCCATCCCATCCTTCCAAAAGGGTGCCTGGAGGATGGGAGGCTCAGGACTAAAACAGTCCCAGATTGAAGGGAAGCATCTCCAGCCAGCCTCTTTCACCTGCCTGGTGATTCTGTCTTTTTTTTCTGTATAATTTTATGAGACGCAATCCCCTTTCCCATTTTCCTAGTACAACCAAATTATTTCCTTGCTCTAAGTATCAGAGGGGTAGCAGAGTTAGTCTGAATCTGCACAAAAAACAAGAAGTCCTTTGGCACTTTATAGACTAACAGATTTATTGGAGCATAAGCTTTTGTGGGCAAAGACCCACTTCATCAGATACATGTAGTGGAAATTCCAGAGGCAGGTATAAATATACAGGCATATGAAAAGAGTACCAATCAAGAGTAAGGCTAGAGATAACGAGGTCAATTATGTCAGGGAGGATGAGGCCCACTTCTAGCAGCTGATGTGGAGGTGTGAACACCAAGAGAGGCAAAACTGCTTTTGTAGTTGACTAGCCATTCACAGTCTTTGTTTAATCCTAAAACGTTGCAAATGACTTGTAGCTCTGCAGTTTCTCTTTGAAGTCTGTTTTTGAAGTGTTTTTGTTGCAGGATGGCTACTTTTAAATCTGTTACTGTGTTCAGGGAGATTGAAGTGTTCTCCTACAGGTTTTTGTATGTTACTGTAGTCCCCATACTGAAGGGGTCTCTGTTTTATTCTAAAAAGACCCTGTGTGCTACAATCTAGACTACAATTCCCATGAGCCCTTGGAACAAAAGAGATAGGAGGGACTCTTGTGAGAGAGAGGAGGCTCTCTCCATGTGCTTGCAGAAAGAGGCCTAGCAGTCTGGGACTCTACCTTGCAGTTTGGAACCAAAGGGGGAGCCAGGCTGCTGCCAAGGACATTGACCCAGTGCAGGGGCTGTTGGATGCCTCTACTACATGTCTGTTGGAACTGGGAGTTAGCAGGCTGCTTCCTATAGGCACAGCATGAAGTAGTAAGTTTGGGCCTTGCTGGAAGAGTGCTGCCTGGGACAGAGCTGCTGTTTAGCCTGGACCAAATCCTCACTACAGCTGCAACATCAGTGCGCCAACGCAAGCAAGTGTCTGGGATTGAGTCTAAGGGTGTGCACACTCTGGGGCGGGGTCACTGTTGTCTAGCTATATAAACTTTAGTTACTATTATGTGTTTTGTTAATGCTATTCCTTGCTAATCTGTTAATCCCTGTTTAGTTAAGTAAATTGTTTATTTTAAAGTATTCTATTAGATGTATATGATTTGTAGTTGTTCTGGAATTAGATCCAGCTTTATGTTGGAATGAGTTTATTCCTGGAGGCTCTCAAGGCACCAGTGTGTGTACAAGGCCAGCCAGGTGGAGGCACCGCCACTTTACATTCATTGCCAGCAAGGGACTGCAGCAAGAGGGTGGATAGGGCTTTCCCCAACTAAACACCATCACCACTGGGTACTCAGGATCTCTTTTGGGTTAAAACACCAGGCGCCCAGGCACACCTGTGAGTGTGACCTGCTCCCCAGTAACCCGGGGAGGAAAAAGGGGGTTACATTACCATTCCTGATATCAGATTTGTGTCCTTTTATTCTTTTATGTAGGGACTGTCCAGTTTGGCCGATGTATATGACAGAGGGGCATTGCTGGCACATGATAGCATATATTACATTGGTAGATGTGCAGGTGAATGAACCAGTGATGGTGTGGTGATGTGGTTAGGTCCTGTGATGGTGTCGCTGGTGTAGATATGTGGGCAGAGTTGGCACCGAGGTTTGTTGCAGGGATTGGTTCCTGAGTTAGAGTTTCTGTAGTGTGGTGTATAGTTGCTGGTGAGAATTTGCTTCAGGTTGACGGGCTGTCTGTGGGTGAGAACTGGTCTGCCTCCCAATGCCCGTGAAAGTGAGGGCTCATTGTCCAGGAAGGGTTGTAGATCACTGATGATACATTGGAGAGGTTTTAGCTGGGGACTGTATATGATGGCCAGTGGTGTTCTGTTATTTTCTCTGTTGGGCCTGTCTTGTAGCAAGAGGCTGCTGGGTATACGTCTGGCTCTGTCAATCTGTTTCCTCACTTCCTCGGGAAGGTATTGTAGTTTTAAGAATGCTTGGTGAATATCTTGTAGGTGTTTGTCTCTGTCTGAGGGGTTGGAACAAATGCGGTTGTACCTTAGTGGTTGGCTATAGACAATGGATCTTGTGGTGTATCTGGGGTGGAAGCTGGAGGCATGTAGGTAAGCGTAGTGGTCAGTAGGTTTTTGGTATAGGATGGTGTTTATGTGACCATCACTTATTTACACTGTAGTGTCCAGGAAGTGGATCTCTTGTGTAGACTGGTCCAGGCTGAGGTTGATGGTGGGGTGGAAACTGTTGAACTCACGGTGGAATTCTTCCAGAGCCTCCTTCCCGTGGGTCCAGATAATGATGATGTCATCAATGTAGCGTAAGTAGAGGAGGGGTGCTAGTGGACGAGAGCTGAGGAAGGGTTGTTCCAGGTCAGCCATAAAAATGTTGGCATACTATGGTGCCATGCAGGTGCCCATAGCAGTGCCATTGGTTTGAAGGTATAAATTGTCTCCAAATATGAAATAGTTGTGTGTGAAGATAAAGTCACAGAGCTCGGACACCAGCTTAAGCTATGATAAGACGAAGCTGTATGCTGAATTTGGTGTTCCTAGCTCTTACCGTTTACGAGGAGCTCTTGAATAAATAGACAGGCAGACAGACACATAGACAGATAAACTCTTTAAAATATATAATAAATAACGAAATAATAGAAATGGTCTGAGGTAAACAGGATGAAGTTTAATAAAGACAAATGTAAAGTGCTCCACTTAGGAAGGAACAATCAGTTTCACACATACAGAATGGGAAGCAACTGTCTAGGAAGGAGTACGGCATAAAAGGATCTAGGGGTTATAGTGGACCACAAGCTGAATATGAGTCAGCAGTGTGATGCTGTTGCAAAGAAAGGAAACATGATTCTGGGATGCATTAACAGGTGCGTTGTGAGCAAGACACAAGAAGTCATTCTTCCGCTCTACTCTGCACTGGTTAGGCCTCAATTGGAGTATTGTGTTCAGTTCTGGGCACCACATTACAAGAAAGATGTGGAGAAACTGGAGAGGGCCCAGAGAAGAGCAACAAGAAAGATTAAAGGTCTAGAGAACATGACCTATGAGTGAAGGCTGAAAGAATTGGGTTTGTTTAGTTTAGAAAAGAGAAGATTGAGGAGGGACATAATAGCAGTTTTCAGTTATCTAAAAGGGTGTCATAAGGATGAGAAAGAAAACTTGTTCATCTTGGCCTCTGAGGATAGAACAAGAAGCAATGGGCTTAAACTGCAGCAAGGGAGGTTGTTTGGACATTAGGAAAAGTTCTTAACTGTCAGGGTAGTCAAATACTGGAATAAATTGCCCAGGGAGGTTGTGGAATCCCCATCTGTGGAGATATTTAAGAGTGGGTTAGATAAATGTCTATCAGGGATGGTCTAGACAGTATTTGGTCCTGCCATGGGGGTAGGGGACTGGATTCGATGACCTCTCGAGGTCCCTTCTAGTCCTAGTATTCTATGATTCTATCTAAAGATACTAGACTCTGAACAAAGCTACCTACTGTATATTAGGTGAACTCACATTGTGTAACTAATTTATTGTATTGTTCATTGCTACATAAATAATACTTTAAATCTAAATTACAAACAGCAGTGCCTGGCTATGGAGGGCATTTAAGTTAAATCAAATTAGAAGTTTGCCCCAGTTTCACTGAATTGGTTTAGAATCACGCTTTCAGCTAGGCCCCTGCCACTTTCTCTTGCAGATAAAGTCTTCATGGCATTGAATACCTTCTGCAAGTTTTAAGTGTCAAATCTATAGATAAGAAATGAAATCCTGGTCCCACTGAAGTCAATAAGAGTTTTGTGATTTACTTCAATACAGCCAGGATTTCACTCTAGGTCAGGGGTGGGGAAAAATAATCAGAGACTGCACAAACATGAGAAAGAAAAAAAATCCGCCCCACACTGATATGGCTCCTGACTGAGAAACAGAAAGAAACACTCCCCACATTCCATGATAGTAGATTTTGTGGAGGTACCTAGGATTTGAAGAGGGGCAAAAAAATGAGGGGTTCAGTATGTGGGAGGTGGCTGTCAGAAAGCGGGTTTGAGGTGTGGGCTTAGGAAGCAGGATGCAGGAGTGGTTTAGGATGGGAGGTTTGGGAGGGAGGTGGGGTGCAGGAGCAGAATGGGGGTGCATGGTCTGGGTGGGATTTAGAGTGCAGAAGTGTGGGGGTATTCTAGGCAGGAGGTAGGGTGCAGGAGCAGGCTGGGTCTGGGCAGGTACAGGAGCAGGGTCAGAATGAGGGCCAGGAGGGCCCAGGAGCATACTGGCAGTGAGGGGTCTGAGCGATCTGGGGTGCTTACTTGGCACAGCTTCCTGGGGATACACATAGCTCCATGTCCCCTACCACTCCCAGGCACTGCCCCTGCTGCTTCTATTGGCCAGGAATAAGTGGGGTGGAATGCTTCCAGGCAGCACTTTAATGCACTGCTGCTTCCCCAGACAAGGGGAGGGAAAGCAGGAGGAAGAGCCTATGGATTGGCTCCAGCCCCAGCTTGCCTGACTCTGGCCTGCAGGGCTCATTCCCTGCCCCCTACTTCAGGGAGCTAGCAATAGGGCTTCGGCCCTGTTGGGGCAGGTGCAGGGGGTCACAGAGCTGGAGCACCAGTGCCGACTCCCCAGTGCCTTGAGCATCAGAGCTGGATCCAGGCAAGCTGGGGGCTGGATCTGGCCCCCAGGCCTTAGGTTCTGCACCCCTGCTGTAGGTGCTGATGTAGGCCACCTGTTATGTTGTTTGGAGTTACAGAGTTTAGAAAAAAATCACTTGAAATACAGAGAGCTGAGCAGTTGCAAGCTTCCTATTTATTCTATAACAGAACTAACAAGCCAAAAAAGGCTGGGCTGACTCCCAATAACCTAACTCTGTTAATATAATAACAACAAGATCTATATCTACAAGAACTCAATACTCAGCACCATTACCTAGAGTGAAGAGAGGAAAGAACCACCCTACGTTTGGATCTCTTCTTTTATTTTAATCCCTCATACTAATATGAAATATGTCTGCTGTTTTTACAGGTCTTATGAATCGAGACTATGAAATCATCACAAGCAGAGCAGTAAATGAAATAAATAATTATGATGGTACTGGGGTATCAGTAAGCATAGCTGCCAACAGGATTTCATACACTTTTAATCTGACTGGACCATCACTTTCCCTTGATACTGCATGCTCATCGTTTCTTTATGCTTTGCATTATGCCTCTCAAGCAATTAAACAAGGTATTGAGTCTAAAAGTAAATAAGCAAATAAATTAGGATTGCTATTGTATATAAGTTACTAAGGTATTTATGTGCAGTGTCTTATTGGAATTTGACTAATGTCACAGCTGGTAACAGCTAAACATATTTGCATTTTATCATTACAAAATGAACAAAATGAAGGTTTGCACTATCAGTTCCACCAATATGGATTTCAATATGGCTTATACCTCTTGTGATAGACAACAATTGGCAAACACCATCACTGACTTTAGCACCCATGAAAGATGTAAGCCTCCTTTTTCAGAGACCTGCTATATTGTTAATGTCTGCCTTTCTTCCAAATCACTCTATTATGGTTCGTGAAGGTTTGGATGTGTTTTGTTTTTAAAAAGAGACAAAGAGTGTTTATTCCCTCAGGCTATGTCTACACTACAGCGTTATTTCAAAATATCTAATTTTGAAATAGTTAATTCGAAATAGCTTATTTCGAAATAACGCGTCTACACACAAAATGCATTTTGAAATAGTGTTTTTCTATTTTGAAATAGCGTGTCCACATTGAGTTGATGTTGAACCGCATTTAAGGCTGGTTGAAACCAGTTCCAGCAGAGCATCAGGTCAGAAGAGACCTTGTGGCCAGGGCAGCTGGAGGCCCCGTATTTCGAAATAAGCATCTACCTAGTGCTTATTTCAAAATAGAAATTTTGAAATTGGCACTATTCCTCTTGGAATGAGGTTTACCAATTTTGAAATAAGCCCTCTGCTATTTCAAATTAATTTCGAAATAATGAAATGGCTGTGTAGACGCTAGAAAAGTTATTTCAAAATAACTGCTGTTGTTTCGAAATAACTTTGCTGTGTAGACATACCATCAGTGACTAATATTTATATTCTGCTGTCTGCTCAGACTTATTCCAAACATTGAGAGTTTTACTATCTCTTGGCTTTCAAGGCCAGGAAGTCTGACTATGTCTATGAAATTTCAGTGGGTCAGTCTTGTTTTAATAACCTCTCTGCAAATTTTCTCATTTTATCACTAATGAGCAATGTTAATAGTTCCATATATTAGACAATGTATTATTGTAAATTTGTAGAGATGCACAGAAGATGGAAAACAGTCATACATTTATTTTACTACAGGAGATTGTGAAGCGGCTCTGTGTGGAGGAGTGAACTGCATTATAGATCCTCGCCCTTTCGTGTCTCTGAGTAAAGCAAAAATGATTTCTCCCGAGGGGATGAGTATGCCCTTTACTAACAAAGCAAATGGTTATGGAAGGGGAGAAGGCTGTGGAGTTCTTTTACTGAAACCACTAAAAAAGGTAGGGTTATTTTCTTACAACCTCCAAAAATAAGATTTCCAGATACACAGAAGGGTGCAATTCCCATTTAAATATAATTCTAGATTCAACTCTTCTAACCTGAGGTTAATATCAAGGACTAAAATATTTAGGGCTTTCCTGTACAACATGCCCTAGCAACTCCAAGATGGAGGAGATTTCCTTTTTGTCCTCTTCCTGGTGTGCTGTGCTTACGCTATCAAAATACTGCACCATTAGGTACACCAAGGTAGACATCAGCATGACAATGGTTTGATGCAAAACAGGATTCATGAGGAGGGCCATTCTTGCGTGTTGCTATGGCATCTGTGCGGGCAACCAGGGCTGAAAATGGTGCAAAAAGACAGTTGCCTGTTGATCTCAAGCAAGAGGGGAGGGAGTAGATGAGCACATTAAGGGACACTGATGACATGAACCCAGAACCATACCCTGCACAGCTTTGGTCCCAGCGTGCACCGGGAGCATAACCCAGAATGCAAAGCAGTGTAGCCATTGTGGGATAGCTACGCACAGTGCATCACTTTCAAAGTCAATGGCAGTCTCCCTAATGGGGATGCATTACATCGAACTACATTGAATTCTTGTGCACTGTGGAGATATGGACCTTCGACTTTGCAAAATTGGGTGACCAGAAATCAACCTTAATAGATTCAACCTTATCTCATAGTGCAGACAAAGGCCTTAAGCACTTACCTTAGTTGAAATCACTTCAATTTCTGGCTTCTGTTTCTCCAAATATTGTAAATGCTCCATCATCTCCTGTATTATTGGATCCATCATGTGGCTGTGGTATGCAGCTGGGACATGTAAAACACGGAGAAATATGTCTCTCTTGCTGAACAGCTGAGCTAGTTCTTTCTCAAGGGCACTCACAGTGTCTGCATCTCCAGACAAGGTACAGGAAGAAGGGCTGTTAAAAGCTGCAATGCACACCTTCCCAGAATATGGGCCAAGGGCTTTTGATACTTCTTGAACAGGAATGTTACCAACTACCAACATTCTGCCTCCAGTAACCTTTGCCTGCAACCTACTCCTGTGATAAATTACTTTGACGGCATCTTCAAGGGAAAGAAACCCCCCACAATGAGCAGCGGCAACTTCTCCAACTGAATGTCCAACAGCAGCCACTGGCTTAATTCCCCAATATCTCAGAAGAGAAGTTAAGGCAACCTGGAGAGTGAAAAGCAATGGCTGGGCAATTTCTGGCCTAGAGAAATCATCACATTTGCTTTCTGTTAATTCTAGGAGGCTGATGGGTACATATTGCTGAAATAACATTTCTATTTCTTTACATTTGTCTCTGAATATTGGCTCTGAACTCAACAGTGACTTGCAAATCCCTTTGAAATTTACTCCATTAGCGCAGAACACAAAAACTAATTGTGGAGTCATCTTTGATGGAGTTATTTCTGTTTTAGCTGCTAATGCAACTTGTTGCTGTAAATGTCGGAGAGAGTTGGTAACAAATGCTTTTCTATACTTGTAATTTACATGGCTTCTTCTACAGGCAGCGGTATAAGCTACATTTGGGAGAGTTACTGAGTTGCTTATGTTTAATTGTTCAGCTGTATCTTCCATTGTCAATTTGAGGGATTTGCATGAAGCTGCTGAGAGTACCAATAATTCAAGTGGTCTTTTAAAAGAGGGAAGAATTTGTTTTTGCTTGAATTGTCTGACCACAACATGAGCATTGGTTCCCCCAAATCCAAAACAGTTGACACCAGCTACTCTTCCAAATTCTTTCGACTCTTCCCATTTTTCTACAGTCGTTGGAATGGATAGATTTAATTTCTTTGTATTTATGCTGCTAATATTCTCTCTATAGTGCAAAGATGGAACAATCTTTTCATGGTGCATCATTAAAAGAACTTTAATTAATGCTGCTGCCCCAGCAGCTGATTCAGAATGGCCAACATTTCCTTTAACGGAGCCAATCTTCAGAATAGGCATTTTAGGAGACCTTTTACTACCAATGATGCTACCTAGGCTCTCTGCTTCTGTAGGATCTCCAGCAGAAGTTCCTGTGCCATGTGCTTCAACATATTGCACAGCTGATGGATCAACATGAGCCAGATAAATGCTGCATAGTAACTTTTCCTGTGCTATTTGAGATGGTCTTGTGATTGGAGTCACAGATCTTCCATTCTGATTTACTGCACTGATGTTTATAACACCCCATATTCTGTTGTAGTCTTCTAGTGCCTGTTTTGGAAAACAAGGAAACATGTATAGAATTGGACTGGGAAGGCTGCTTCCTCAGATGAATTCACTACAGGCCATTTCTGGGCTCGACACGCTCGAGATCCTGTTGCTTTCACACAGGCCATACTGACTTCAGCTAAAGAGAAGGAAAATGTTGTGTTTGTTGAAATAGGCCCTGACAGAGCTTTACAGAGGTATATAGTGGAAACACTAGGAAAACAAACTAGAGTTTTGTCCTCCTTGCAAACTGATAAAGAATACCAGACACTTCTTACTCTTACAGGAAATCTGTTTGAACTGGGATATAACTGTGACTGGCATCACTTTTATGAAGGGTACCAAAGTTTTCCAGCAGCCTTTCCCAGGTATCAGTTTGATCATAAGAAGCTAATGACCTATTTGAATATCCATCAACAAGCAAATCAAAGAGTTGTAAACTCATATCATCCTCCGATTTACAGCATGAACAGTGACAACACCAAATTCAACTGCCCAGTGTCCCAGGCATTAGTGCCCTATTTATATGAGCACAAGAACAATGGTGTTGCTTTAGTTCCAGGTGCATTTTTTGTAGAACTCGGTTTGGCATCTGTGATGAATAGTTCAAGGCTGAAAGTGCCTTTAAGTAATTGCCAGATTAGCATACATTTTTTGGCACCATGTGTTTTAAACCAGAATTCTCATGATTTAAAGATAGAATTGGCCTCACAAAAAACAGTGACAAATTTCAGCTGCAGTGTATGCATTGGGACAAATTACAAAGAAGTCTGAAGCTGCATTGGAAGAAAACAGCATTTCCTTTCAAGACATCTTTCAAAGATGCAAATCAGTAGTTACAGCAGATGAGGTTTATGAAACACTATCTCAGGTTGGATTTCAATATGGTTCCAGCTTCAGACAGCTAAGCGATGTATTTTATTGTGAAGAGCTAAAAGAAGCTATAACCAGCATAAAGGTGAATAGAGAGACCAGAGATGAGATGTCTGGCTATTGTATCCATCCAGTGCTGTTAGACTGCTTTTTACAAATGACTGTTATTATGACAACAATAACTGTCCAGACCAGAGCAGGTTTTCCTTCAAGCATAGGCAGCCTTGTTGTTTTCAGATCTTTGGAGGAGGAAATGGTGATATATGTTAAAACAAGCAAATCAACTGAGAATTACTTAGAGGTCTGTGGATGCTTTACAGATAAACATGGCTCCATTCTGGCAGAACTGAAATGTGTTGGGATCACTTTTATGAAGCAAATATCCACCAGAGATAATGACTTGCTCTTTGAAAATAAGTGGAAAGAAATATTTCCTGCTCAGGTGATAGGAAGTGTAGGGGAAGCACCTAGGGTCATTGTGTTTGCTGACAAACTTGGAATAGCTCAGCAACTCAAAAAATACTTACACAATGAGTCGAAATATGTTATGTATGAAGATTGGGAGATACTGTTAGAAGCCAAGACACCAGAAATGACCATACAAAATAAAATGAAAAGGGAGCTTGAGGACTACCATGAAGTTTTGTTTATGTGGGGAATTCAGAAGTTAAGTGACGAATTCCCAAGCAAAGTGGTGGCACATTTAGCTAAGTGTTGTGAGGTTTATCGTCAAATTATTGTGGCATTAAGAGGGGGAAAAAAAAGTTGTTCAATTAGAATAATCACCTACAGAACAACCGACAGAAATGTAGATCATATTAACCCTGGATTTGCTTTGTGTGGCATGACAAGAACTTGCATAGTTGAAGTTTCAGAAATCACATTTCAGATGATTGACATCAGCTCTTTGAGTACACTGGACATCTCAGCCTTAGCAGATGTTATTGTAAAATATAGAGGACATGATCATCCAGAAATTTGTATCCATCAGGGAAGAACTTACTCTTCAGAAATCAGACGCACACCATTTAAAGATGTAGATTACACTCAACCTTCAAAGTCTCTTCAGAATTTAGAGACATTCACGTTATACACGACAGATCCTTATCAAGTGAAGGATTTATCTGCTGAAATAGCCAATAATACTGTTTCTCAGCTTGATAATCACAGTGTGGAAGTTCAAATTGACAAAATATGCATTCATTCAGAAGACTATTTTCTTGTTAGCATTTCAAGCTGTGACTTTGGGAATACATTGTACTGGAATTCATATACAATAGACAGACATAAGCTTTTAGCTTTGGACTTCAGTGGCACAGTAACTGCAATAGGTAGCAAAGTGAGAAAAGTTAAGGTGGGAGATCAAGTTGCTTCATGTTATCCAGTTGTTGCGTCATCAAGAGTCAAAGTTCCAGGAACGGTTTGTTTCAACATTAAGAAGTCTCCATGGTTTAGTAACATACCTTGTGTGTCATATTTTCTGGTCTCATGGGAAATTTTAAATCAAACATTATCGAATGTGAAACACAGTGAGACTTCAGGTATTATTTCTACTGAACCAGAATCAGCTTTGTGCAAAGTCCTTACTCTGACAGCCCAGGAAATGGGCTGGAGAACAGTACTTGCAAAACCTACTTCTGATGAGTGGCAGTGTGGAAAGCAGTGCAGTGCTCTGGTTTGTCTGCCACCAGTAACTGGAATGTCTAAGGAAAATTTAGTCCATCTTTCTCATCTCCGAGACCTTGTGATAGTACATGGTAATTGACAGCCTGAGTGTTTTCAATACCTAATTGGAAGTGATCAAGAAAACATCCGTGTTCATGTACTGAAAATTATGAGTGTATTTCAGAAAGCATCTCTGAAACAATCCCTAAGGGCTGTCCGTGGATGGATCAAATCAATGCAAATGAAACCATTTCAAAACCTGTCATATTCTGTTTTTCAGCAGACAGAGAACTTTGAAAGTACAAACACTTCTGTGACCTCCTATTTCACCTGCAGATCTGTCCCACTTGCTGTGCTGAAAGGGAATGAGGTGACTAACTGGATTTCAGACATACCAGTGTACGAAACACAGCAGAAAATGTTTAAACAGAATGCAGTTTACATAGTGGCAGGGGGACTCACTGGGCTTGGATTCGAAACTGTGAAGTTTATAGCCCAGAATGGAGGGGGTCGTATTGCAGTGCTTTCAAGGAGCAAGCCTAGCATAGAGAAACAAGAAGAAATCAAGTCCTTAGAACATCAATGCAAAGGGAGCAGAATAGTCAGTTTGCAGTGCAATGTTATTTCTAGCTCAGATGTTGAAAAAGCAATCAGTTCAATTGACACTGTCTTTCCAAAGACTCCAGTCAAAGGTGTGTTCCATAGTGCTGTGGTTTTACATGATGGACATCTTGAAGCTCTGAACTTGTCTCACTTTGAGAAAGTGTTAAGTCCCAAAGTTGCAGGGGCAATAAATCTCCACCGGGCTACCAGAGGATAGGAACTTGACTATTTTGTGTGTTACTCCTCTATTACTTCATTTCTTGGAAATTCATCACAAGCAAATTATGCTGCTGCTAATTCTTTCTTAGATGTTTTCTGCCATTATAGGAGGAACTGTGGACTTTCAGGACAATCTATTAATTGGGGTGCCTTGAATCTTGGATTATTGCTAAATCAAAACAGCATTCAAAATATTTTGGAATCCAAAGGCATAGGTATTCTGCAGGTACATGAAATTTATGAATATCTTAAAAAAAGTTTAATTCTGAATAATCCTCAGCAAGCTGTAATAAAATTAAATTTTGGAACGCTGAGCACTTGTGTTCTTTCTAGCTTTGAATCACTCAGGAGTCGGTTCCGTATACTTATGTCAGAAGAATTTGGCAATAAGATCGAGCTGTCTGAACAAAGTACCCCTCAGAATTTATCTCCAGTCAGTTCTGAAGATTATGTCACCTCACTGGTGAGTTATCTCAGTAGTACAAATGCAAGTGATCTAACTGTGAACACATCACTTGCATCACTGGGCATGGACTCTATGTCAGCCATGACACTACAGAATCGTATCTTTCATGAAAGAAGTGTGGAAATACCCCTTGTGAAACTGCTTGATCCTCACACAACTATATCGAGTTTAGTACTGCTTTTACAAGAAAGTTCTAGTGAGAGTGGATCATTTGAGAAAACAACTCATGCAGCAGAAAATATTGATGATGGAAGCTGGTTATAGGAACCCATTTTATGTATTAATTTGGTAACTTTGGCATTAGTGAGACCTAACTGATATTTTAAAACAATCAATATACACTTTGAGTAGAATAAAGCTTTGAATGATAATAAGTTATTTCTTTACCACCAAGTCAGCTTAGGTTTGGTACTGCACTTCACTCTTTGGATGTATCATACCTTTTGCATGTGACATACATTTTTGTTAATTTGCTTGACTAAAAATACGTAAAATGATGTGTATACATTTTTTGCAGATTTGTATATCAGATAAAATAAGTAAATTGTATATTTTGTTTTAATATAATGAATAATAGCTTGATCTGACCACATCTTAAATTATTAATATACTAAAATAAAATAACACACTATCCAAGCAATTGTTGATTGGTATTATTACTTGCATATCACATATGTTAATTATGAATACATATAATTTCTGTTCAAATGAAGAAATCTGTTGCATGAGGCTATTGCATAATGTTTGTAGTGGGGAAATCATTTTGGTCTCAGAACACATCATTTGATCTCCCCACCATATATTGTAAATCAAAAAGTTGTCTCAAAGACTCCCATCTTACTTTTCCCATTTTATTTATGATTTTTTTACATACCCATGAAAAATATTAAAACGAATATTTATAAAAGCACACAGTATAACAAGTAAATCTTATTTTCTGTATCAATAACTATCCCTCCACTGTTAAAAAGCAAGCACAAACAGTAGAAAAGAACAATCTAATAAGTATTTCCTTTTTCTGTTGCCTTATTTTAATTCTTTTTCTCCTAAACCTCCTTTCTTCCCTCCTTCATGCTTTAAAAAAGCCCTTATTTCACTCAGTATAAAAAAGATAATATGAAAAGTTTGAGATTTTTAGAGGAGTGTGAAGACGTTAGAATCCCAACTCTCACAGAAATTCCCTTTGGCTCCTTTGAAACAATGTTTATTATTGCTCTTTGTTAAATAGTACTTCCGGGTACGTCTACACTACAGCGCTAATTCGAACTAACTTAGTTTGAATTAGTTAATTCATAGAATCATAGAATCATAGGACTGGAAGGGACCTCAAGAGGTCATCGAGTCCAGCCCCCCGCCCTCAAGGCAGGACCAAGCTCCACCTACCCACACTGGGCACATCACACCACTCGGCCATCAGCCCGGTTGCACTTGCCGCAGGCTGCCATCTGGGGAGAGGGAGCAGACCTTTCCGGGGGCTGCAGGAGAGCTTCCACCCCCAGAAGCCCGCAGAGCCAGCCCAGTCCTCCCCATCGGGGGTTCGTACCCCATTCCTCCCTCACCTCCTTCCACTTACCCTTCCCTAGCCCCTTTTCTTGATGTACAAAATAAAGGACAATTGTATTCAAAAATGGAATCTGTCTTTATTGAACAAAACTGGGGGAGACTGGGAAAAGGAGGTGAGAGAGGGGAAGAGAGAGGCTGGGAGAGGGGAGGGCAACTAAAATGATCAGGGGTTGGGAACAGGTCCAATATGAAGAGAGGCTAAAGAAACTGGGACTTTTCAGCTTAGAAAAGAGGAGACGGAGGGGGGACAGGATAGAGGTCTCTAAAAGCAGGAGTTGGGTGGAGAGGGTGCATACAGAAAAGTTCTTCATTAGTTCCCATAAAGAAGGACTAGAGGACACCAAAGGAAAGGAATGGGTAACAGGCTTCAAACTAGTAACAGAGGCTATGTCTAGACTGCAAGCCTCTTTCGAAAGACAGCGTCTAGACTCCACGCGGAACTTTCGAAAGAGCAAGCCGCTTTTTCGAAAGAAAGCACCCAGTGAGTCTGGATGCTCTCTTTCGAAGAAGCCCTATTTACATTCAAGAGCGCCTTCTTTCGAAAGAAGCACTTTCGAAAGAAGGTGTTCTTCCTCGTGAAATGAGGTTTACCGCCGTCGAAAGAAAAGCTGCGTTCTTTCGATTTAATTTCGAAAGAACGCGGCTGCAGTCTAGACACAGGTGAAGTTTTTTCGGAAAAAGGCTACTTTTCCCGAAAAAAACCCTGAGTCTGGACACAGCCAGAAAGTTGTTCTTCACAAAGCAAAGAGTCAACCTGTGGAACTCCTTGCTGCAGGAGGCTGTGAAGGCTAGAACTAGAACAGAGTTTAAAAGGACGTGAGATCAAGTCATGGAGGTTGGGTCCATGGAGTGCTATTAGCCAGGGGGTAGGAGTGGTGTCCCTGCCCAAGGTTTGTGGAAGGCTGGAGAGGGATGGCACGAGACAAATGGCTTGGTCACTGTCTTCGGTCCATCCTCTCCAGGGTCCCTAGGGTTGGCTGCTGTCGGCAGACAGGCTACTGGGCTAGATGGACCTTTGGTCTGACCCAGGACGGTCATTGTAGGCTCAGGGTCGGGGGTCTCAGTGGACCCCTTGATTTTCATGCACACCTGCTCCTGGGTGGCCAGGCTGGCAGCTCTCCTGCCCTAGCTGGCCACCTTCCTGTGCCTAGTGCGGAGATCGTGGACGAGGTCCATGATGTGCGCACTAGCCCAGGCGGGTGCTCACCTCTTGCGGTCCTGGGTAAGCTCCTGGGAGCCGCCAGCCTGGTCCCGGGAAGAGGGGGAGGGCTGGGGGGCATCAGGTCGGTGGCTCGATCCGTGACAGGTGCAGGGTCTGCTGGCTGGGTGCTGGCAGGCTTGCACCTGGCACGGGCACCGTAGCCAGCCCGTGCCCCTTTAATGGGTCCGGGGCCGGGAGGGGGGCAGACGAGTTTCCCTGGTGTTGGCCAGAGTGGCCACCAGGGAAACCTGGGGAGGGCTAGCCTCCCACTAGTTCGAATTAAGGGTCTACACAGCCCTTAATTCGAACTAGTAAGTTCGAACTAGGCTTAATCCTCGTGGAATTACCTAGTTCGAACTAAGCGCTCTGTTAGTTCGAATTAAGTTCGAACTAACGGAGTGCTAGTGTAGCGCCTATGAAAGTTAGTTTGAACTAACGTCCGTTAGTTCGAACTAACTTTGTAGTGTAGACATACCCTCAGGGAGAAAGCAGAAGGGGTAATATTTCACCAAAAAGAGACAATAATCTCTGAAATTCAAGAGGTGTTGCAAAATAATCCAGTTGGAATACACTGGAATTCAGTGAACTACTCAGATGATTAGGCTTGGTAGGATTACAATTTTACTGTGAAATCTCCGTAAGGGTATGTCTAGACTATAGGGTTTTGTCAACAAAAGTGGATTTTGTTGACAAAAACTATATCTGCGTCTACACTACCACTGCGGTTCAGTCGACAGTAAATCGACAGAACACAGCAGTTTTATTGACAATGGTAAACCTCATTCTACGAAGAATAATGCCTTTTGTCGACAGAGTTCTGTCAACAAAAGGCGCTATTGCATCCATACTGTGCTTTTTCAAAAGACAGCATCTACACTCTTTGTCAAATAAGTGGTTTGCTTTGTCGACAGAACTGGCTGTAGTCTAGATGCTCCTTGTCAACAGAGGCTTTGTCAACAGTATCGTGGAATGAGGTGTAACAGTTAACTCGAACTAAGGAATTAGTTTGAGTTAGCGTTTGACTGCCGTGTGTAGCTGCGGGCAGTTAGTTCGGACTAAGGGGATTTAAAAATGGCACCCAGACGGGAACATGCAAATAAAGCCCAGGATATTTAAATCCCAGGCTTCATTTGCAACTTCGAATGCCTACATTAGCCTCCCTAGTTTGAACTAGGGGGCTAGTGTAGACATACCTTTAGAAGAAAGAGGAAGACCAAAGATGAGGTAGGACTGTTAGTCAGGGTATGTCTACACTACAGCGTTATTTTGAAATATCTTATTTCGAAATAATGCATCTAGACACAAAAAGCATTTCGTAATAGCGTTTTGCTATTTTGAAATAGTGTGGATGCTGAATCACATTTAAGGCCGGCTGGAACCAGTTCTGGCCGGGCATCAGCTCAGGAGTTACCTTGTGTAGCTGCTGCCTGAGGCTATCTGAGGCCTGTGCTTAAAGGGACCCCCCCCCCCCCGACAGCCAGTTCTCAGGTTCCCTGCTTGTTTGCCTACCTCGCTGAGGGACAGCAAAGCATTTTTTTTTCTCTGTGTGCTCTGGTTGCCCTCACTCAGGACACCACAGTACTCTGTAGCATGGAGCCAGAGCTGCCCTGGGCACACTGGTGCTTCTCCTGGACGTGTTGCTGTGAGCCTCACAGCTTGTTCTGCAGACAGTAACAGTCTCCCTGGTGTGCCCCACTGGGGGCTTGTGCCTCATTCCTCCCTCATGTCCTTCTACTTACCCCTCCCTAAACCCCTTCCTGCTGTACAATAAAAGACACATGTGTTCTTCTTTGGGTACTATCCCCGTGGGTACTCCACTTCAGGTGTTGGGCTCATCCCAGTGCAGCAGGTTGGAGAGTTGTCAGCTGTAGTCCAGCCAGACCATGCATGTGTGGGAGGCGTCGCGCCCCCTTTGCATTGTTTCTCAGTGCATGCATGGTCCGGCTCCCGCCTGTTCCTCCTAACAGTCCATGGTCTCAGGTGGAGTGAACTGCGTCTCCTCAAACCCGAGGAAAAAAAATTGTATTAGATAGCTGTAGTCATAGTTTTAGTCATACAGTTAGTTAATTAGTTATTAGTGTTCAAAAACATTTTTTTTGTTATTCCCTCTGTACAGAACCCTTTAATCCATACTTATAACCAAGCCGGGGTCACCTGGCTTCAAAAAATGTACAGAGTGCTAAGTCCCGATGCCTGCATCGGATGGGCACTTGAGCTGTATAAAATGCTTGGGAGAAGGGCACATTCCACATTGTACCAAGCTGATGGCAAGGGCCAGAAGAGACCGCGAAATGCGGCTAAAAGTGCTCCTCTTCAACAAGGCCCTGCAGCCTCTGCAAACGAGTGCCTCCGCGCCAGAGCCATCAGACAAGGTGAGACATAATGACCCACCCATTGCAAAAAGTAAGCCATACCCTCCCCGCCACCCATCCTTTAAGAGACTAAGTGTGGGAGATAAACCTGGCACATTGGGAGCAAACTCTGTTCACCGCATGGAAAAGCGTCCCCCGAGCCAGAGTACCTCCGAACATGAGGGAGGAATGAGCACCAGCACTATCCAAAGGCTTGGCACTGATGGTGCCCACGGTACCCAGAATGGATTCGGCACTGGCACCAAGGAGACAAGCTGTGCCATCGGCACTGTCTACCTTGGTACTGCATTCAGCACTGCGACCAGTGGCACCGACTCCACCTACAGTGGCGCCGACCGCATTGGCACCGCCCGCAGCGCTGACCCTCTTGGCACCAACTGCGGTCCTGAGCTCTTCCTCGTCGCGGGGAAGTTCGGCACAAAGCCCCACGGCTCTGCCCATAACACCGGCATCAGCCCCTCAGGGCCAGATTCGTCTGACACGGCACCGACAGTGGTGCCAGCTCAGACTGCACTGCGGAAGCAGGAATATTCACCTCCAATACACCAGAAGGCGAGACATAAATCTAGGAAGGTACTAACACCATCCCCGAGTCCAGGACCGTCAGCTTTCTCATCGCAGCCCCGATCTCCATCTCTACTTCCAGTGTGGTCCCGTCACAACATCCATTCCAGATCAGTGGAATGTCACCGCAGCTACTCACACTGGTACTTGTACTCACCTTATCGACACTGGAGATCCCGGTACCAGTCGCACTCAAGGAGTAGATCACCAAGGTCACCAACTAGATCGTCTTGTTCTAGACACCATCACTCCACCAGGAGAACTTATTCACCCTACTATTCCCCAAGACACCACCATGAGTATGGCCATTATTACAGTCACCACCACTACCTTACTGAACGCTCACATTTCAGGACCCCTAGCCATCATGCAAGCCAACAGACTCATAGTAGGCTGTCAACACCATCAGAAGCGCCCATGAGACCTCCCACACCTTCAGGAGAGACACTACCACCACGTCAACCTACTTCTCTGACTACACAAACACAGCAAAACCAGTCTAACGATGAATCACGCACGGACCTGTCATCCTCTTCACCAGACGATGCTGTGTTTCCCAGTGATTCATCCCCTACAGATGACCTGCGCCAATTGTATGATCTTTTAAAAAGAGTGGCTGACTCGAAGGTGGTATGATTCTTTCAAGTACAACAAAAATGATACAGGCTCCTGAAAAACCTTCAACCTTCCCAGAATTCCAAGATGGCATTACCCCTGCATGAAGCAATTTTGGAAATTGCTAATGAGATAAGGAAAACTCCAGCCTTTGCTCAACCAACAAACAAAAGAACAGACAAGAAATACTTCATGCCATCCAAAGGCATGGATTTTCTTTTTATGCGTCCTCAGCACAATTAATTGGTAATGGATGCTGTCCAACAGAGAGCAAAGGCTCCCCAGTATAGAAATCTGGCCTCTGATAAGGAAGGGAAGCAACTTGATCTCTTCAGAAGGAAGGTCTACTCCTCCGCAACACTTACCCTCAGAATGGCAAATTATGCAGCCTTGTTGTCTAATTATAACTTTGACAACTACACAAAACTGACAGCCCTTATTCCACATCTCCTGGAGGATAAATGGTAGCTTCTGAATGCCATAGTACAGAAAGGCTATATATCTTTGCGAGTGGTGCTGCAGATCGCCCCGGACATAGCAGATGCAGGAGGTGAACTACAGCTATTTCTGTAGTGATGTGCAGATCCTCCTGGCTTCAACAGGCAGTGGATCCCAAGGGCGCCGACCCTCTTGGCACCGACTGCGGTCCTGAGCTCTCCCTTATAAAGGACACGTGTTCAAAAATAGAAACTCTCTTTATTTAACAAAACTGTGTGTGTGTGGGGGGGGGGGGATTAACCTCTGGGGAGACTGAGAAAAAGGAGGTGGGAGAGGGGAAGAGAGAGGATGGGAGAGGGGAGGGGGAAACCTGGGAGGAGGGAGCTGGAAGGGAGAAGCTAATGGAAGAAGGAGGAGGGGAAGTATCAAACTATGGTATGCCATATCTTTAGTACTGTGTATAGATGTGTTCTCCTCACCTCAAAAAAGATATTTTGGCCTTGGAAAGGTTTCAGAAAAGGGCAACTACAATGATTAGGGGTTTGGAACAGGTCCCGTATGAATAGAGGCTAAAGAGACTGGGACTTTTCAGCTTAGAAAAGAGGAGACTGAGGGGGGATATGATAGAGGTCTATAAAAGCATGAGTGGTGTGGAGAGGGTGAATAAAGAAAAGTTCTTCATTAGTTCCCATAATATAAGGACTAGAGGATACCAAGTGAAATGAATGGACTGCAGGTTTAAAACTAATAAGTGAAAGTTCTTTACACAGCACATAGTCAACCTGTGGAACTCCTTGCCACAGGAGGCTGTGAAGGCTAGAACTATAACAGTTTAAAGAGAAGTTGGATAAATTCATGGAGGTTGGGTCCATGGAGTGCTATTAGCTGGGGGGTAGGAATGGTGCCCCTGGCCTCTATTTGTGGAAGGCTGGAGATGGATGGCATGAGACAAATCGCTTGGTCATTTTCTTCGGTCCATCCCCTCTGGGGTACTTGGTGTTGGCTGCTGTCAGCAGACAGGCTACTGGGCTAGATGGACCTTTGGTCTGACCCAGTACAGCCATTCTTATGTTCTAAGCTCAGAGCTCGGGGTCGGGGGTCTCACTGGACCAACTTGATTTTCATGCAAACCTGCTCCTGGGTCCGCATGTGGCCTCTGGTGGCCAGGCTGGCAGCCATGCAGCTGTAGACGTCTGCATTCCTGTGCCTACTGCGGAGGTCGTGGACGTTGGAGGACTCCCCCCAAACCTCGATGAGGTCCACGATCTCCACACTAGACTAGGCAGGCACCCGCCTCGTGAGGCCCCAGGCAGGCTCCTATGAGCTGCCAGCCTGGTCCCGGGAAGAGGCGGAGGGCTGGGTGGCAGCGGGTGGCTGGCTCATGCCATGCCAGGTGCAGGGTCTGCTGGCTGGGTGCTGGCAGGCTTGCAACTGGCACAAGCACTGTAGCCAGACTGTGCCCCTTTAAGGGCTCCAGGGCCGGGAGGGGGCAGAAAAGTTTCCCTGGTTTGGTGCAGAGTGGTCACCAGGGCAAGCTGGGAAGGGCTAGCCTCCAATTAGTTTGAATTAAGTGGCTACACAGCCCTTAATTCGAATTACTTAATTTGAACTAGGCGTTAGTCCTCGTAGAATGAGGTTTACCTAGTTCGAATTAAGCGCTCCACTAGTTCGAATTAAGTTCAAACTAGCGGCTTGTATGTATAGACGCTATGAAAGTTAATTCGAACTAACGTTTGTTAGTTCGAATTAACTTTGTAGTGTAGATATACCCATACATAGCAGGCGTGACTACATGCACATCTTACCTATATAAATGGCGACATTTCCAATCTTGGTGTGTTGATAGGAACCTGGATCCACTACACTGTCCCATCCTCGACTTCCTCCTCCCTCTGCAATGGACGGGCCTGGCATTATCATCTATAAGAGTATATCTAGCAGCAATTTCTGCTTCCAGACCACCTCTAGACGCTCATTCCATATTCGCCCACCCCACAACCAAGCACTTCTTGAAAGGCCTACACAACCTATACCTTCCAAGGAGACACCTTACACCCCTATGGGACCTTGGGCTAGTACTGGACACACTTACTTACCCCACATTTGAACCATTGGCAACCCGTGCTTTCCCAACCCTCATGATGAAAATTACCTTCTTACTAGAGATCACTTCTGCAGGCCAGATTGGGGAACTGGTGGCATTATCAGCATCACCTCCATACACTATGGTCACCAAACAGGGCATAATACTTCATCCACATCCCAAATTCCTGCTGAAAGTAAACTCGGAGTTCCATATCAACAAATGCATAGTTCTTCCAGTGTTTTACCCTAAACCTCATTCCTCTAATCGAGACGCTCGGTTACACACACTAGACGTATGCAAAGCTTTGGCCTTTTACCTCGAGAGAATGCGGCCCTTTTGTCAATCACAACGTCTACTACTCTCCACATCAGATCACCAAGGGCCAACCACTATCAGCTCAATGCATTTCTAAGCTGATCGTCAACTGCATCTCTCGTTGTTACTCGCTATGCAACAAAGACCCGCCAATCAGGTTGAAAGCTCATTCGACCAGGGCAATTTCAGCATCGACAGCATTCCTCAAAGGGGTCCTGCTACAAGATATACAGCGAGTGGCAACTTGGTCCTCGGACATTACCTTTGCCAAGCACTATGCCATTGATACTCTCGTACGTGACACAACGGTGGCATGTACAGTGCTGTTTACAGTGATGAACATAAAAGAGTTCTCACCTCCATTAAACAAACTACTGCTCTACAATCACCTGAAGTGGAGCACCCACAGGGACACTACCAGAAGAAGAGGAAGTTACTCACCCTGTGCAGTAACAATGGTTCTTCTAAGTGTGTGTCCCCGTGGGGGCTCCATGACATGTCCTCCTCCCCTCTTACTGTATTTCAGATCTTTACTGATTAGGAGGAACTGGTAGGAGCCAGACCGTGCATGCACTCAGAAACGGTGTGAAGGGCACGTGACGCCTCCCGCGCATGCACAGTCCAGCTGGACTATGGCTGACAACTCTCTGATCTGTGGTGCCGGGACGAGCCCGACATCTGATTTGGAGCACACATGGGGACACACACCTCGAAGAACCATTGTTACTGCACAGGGTGAGTAACTTCCTCTTCATTACAACAAAGTCTCTTTATTGAACAAAACCGGAGGGGGTGGGGGGGAGAAGAATGAAACAGAGGAGAGTCTGGGGAAAGAAGGTGGGAGAGGAGAGGAGGGGGAAACCTGGGAGGAGGGAGCTGGCATGGGGAGGAAGCGGGAGGAGAAGCTCAGGGCTCAGGGTTGGGGGTCTCTCCGGCCCAACTGTCTTCCAGCACTGCAGGTGCAGGGGTCTCGGCGTCCCCAGGGAAATGGGGAGGAAGAAGCAGAGGGGGAGAAGGAGTGGGAGGAAGATCGGTAACTGGGGAGGCAGCAGCAGCTGGAGCGGCAGGAGGCAGCAAGCTCTGCACCAGGGTCTGCAGGTGCTCGCAGATGGCACGGCCCTGGGCAAGCTGTTCCCGCCGGAGCTGCAGGTCTTCCTGCACCCAGTGGTCGAGGGTGTGGTGCAGGGCTCACAGTGCCCCCAGGTGCTTCTGCTGGTACCCCTCCACTGCGCGGGTGGGCCTGCGGAGTCCTTGGGTGCGGGAGGATGTCCCGGGTGGTGTGGAGCACCCTGCATTTGCAGCTGGTGCGGCTGTGGAGAAACAAGAGAAGTGGTCAGTTTTCCCTGAGGACACAGGGGGTGAAGCCCAGCCCCACTCTGCAAGGCGAGGACGACAGGTCTCTGCACCATCAGAGCCGATGTGCTTGCACACAGACCATGTTTGGGATGTCCTGCTATCCCCGAGAGTGGGAGCTGCCCCGGCACTGCACCCATGTCCCTGTGCTGTATATAGTGTATGTGGGGGGGGGGGGGAGGGGGAAGGGGTGGAGATGTCCCTTGCTGCTGTGTAGAGGAGGCTTGTGGAGGGAGGGCGTCCTGCTAGTGTCCCATCCCAGGGTCAGGAGCATGTCATGTCTCTTCACACACACGTGTGGCTAACAGGCCAAGGCCCCTGTGTGGCAGCCAGATAGGGCCACATGCCCAGAGATGGCATGGCATGTGCTTGCACACACACAGGTTGCTGCGTGATCTGTTGTCAGAAAGGTCCACATGCTGGTCCCTGGTCTCCCTCCCCCCCATAAGGGGACAGTGATGGCACTCACATGTTGTTGCCTCTCCGGATGACACCGGTGACAGGTCCACTGCGACGGCTCGGGGGATCCTGGCTGCGTGGCACGCTCCCTCCGGGCTCCTGCGGCTTCTGGCCCTCCTCCTCCATGCCCTGGTCAGGGCCCTCTGCCCCAGGGTCAATGACCACTTGGAGGCCACAGACCATCCTGCCCCCCAGGATGCGGTCCAGGGCATCAAAATAGGGGCAGCTCTCTGGGTCTGCCCTGTTTGGTAGCTGCCCCCTGTGGCCCTGACATAGGTCTGCCTCAGCTCCTTAATTTTCATCCGAACCTGCTCTCGGGTTCAGATGTGGCCTTTGGTGGCCAGGCTGGCCGCCATCCTGCCATAGATGGCCATGTTCCTTCGTCTAGTGCGGAGATCATGGACGTTGGAGGCAGGGCCGGCCTTAGGCTGATTCAACCGATTTGGTCGAATCGGGCCCCGCACCTAAGGGGGCCCTGCACCCCTGAACCCAGAAGTGCTGCTGAGTTACAGAGCCAGGGGCCCTGCTCTACTGCTATGTGGAGCTGGGTCTCTCCTCTGGCTCTGCCCAGAGCGGGTCCCAGACCCTCTGCCGGCCCCCCTGCGTGTCCTCCCACCTTGCCCCCAGAGCATCCCCTTCGGCCCCTGCCATGCGCGGCTCCTTCTAGCCGCCTGCTGCTGCCCATGTGCGGCGCTGCACATGGGCAGGGAGGACGCCCGGGCTGTGATGTCAGGTCACGGCCCGGGATTTTGAAAGTCCTGGGAGGCCAGGTTGCGGGGTCTCGCAACTCCGGCTTCAGTCACCGGGGCCTGAGCGCAGGCCCCACAACCGCAACTGCAATGTGGAAGGCAGAAGGCAGGGAACGGGCTTGTGCAGCAGTGGTGGCAGAGGCAGCAGCGGCGGCGGGGCGGGGGAAGGGAAGAGAAGGAGCTTGGGATTAGGTGGGGTGGGGGTGTGGGTAGGCGTGGGGAGGAAGGGTCTTGGGCGGAGGGGGAGGAGTGGAAGGAGATGGGGCTTGGGCGGGGGGAGGGGAAGGCACCAAGAGACAGGGGTGCAGGAGAGACAAATGCCAAGGGGCCAAGGGCAGGAGGGGAGGTGTCAGTGGGAGAGGGACAGGGTGATGCTGGGAGAGGAGAGGAGAGGAGAGGAGAGGAGAGGAGAGGGGAAGGGCATTGGGGGCCAGCGGGGGAGGTGCTGGGAGAAGACTTGAAAGAAGGGGTGGGCATGAGAAAGGTGGGGATGGAGCAAGGCATGTGTGAGGACACAGAGGGGCAGTAGGGCAATGGGGGGCAGAGGATGGTGAGGGGGTGGGCATCAGGGAAAAAGAGGGGAAAGGGGGCAGGAGCAGTAAGGGAAGGGGGAAGGCACCAGGAGGGTGCAGGGCTAAGGGAAGGTGCAGGTGCCAGGATTTTGGGGTGAAGCAGAAGGGCAGACACCTGCAGGGGAGGGACCAGCACCAGAGGAGAGAGGCAAGGGAGGTGTTAGAAGAGGGGACGAGGAAGCTCACATGAGCAGAGTGGGGCTACTGGAGGAGTGGGCTCTAGGGGGAGAGAACGGCTGGTGGAGGGGGGCAGGTTGCAGGAGGGTTGAGGGCAGTGAGAAGGGCAGGAGTCAGGACAGCAGGGGAGAGTGAGGAGTTGGGGGGCAGCAGGCACCAGGGGAGATGATGGAGCAAGGAGAGGAGACATGGCAGCAGAGAGAAAAGGTAAAGGTTTAAAAATATTTATTAATAACTTGGTATGCTGCCCACGGCCAGTTTGTTTGCGACCCGTGGTGCAGTTTGGGTTTATGTGGGGATCAACACATGGCCGGCGAGTGGGAGCAAAACAAAAAAGTAGTCAGTGGAATGATCTTCTGTTGATATGTGTTTTAGTAGTTAAATTCTTAGACTGTCATTGCTCATGAAAAGTGCTGTCAGGGGTAGAAATCGGGTAAATATTGCATTTTATTAATATCAGCAGAACTGACTTAAATGGGGCCTGTGTGTTGTGTAGTCTTGCCTTATTCTTTGTATTCATGCCTGTCAGTGTGAGAGAAGCTATTTGCATATATTTGCTTGCATATGCAACCACACTTAAGTTGAGGCCCTCAGCATGTTCTGTAAGTATCAGTGTGGCCCCTGGGGCTTCCAAAGTTGAGTTGCCCTAGCTCATCCCTGACAGGTGTCTAACCTGGTCTTAAATATCTCCAGTGATGGAGATTCCACAATCTCTCTAGGCAATTTATTCCAGTGTTTAACCACCCTGACAGGCAGGAAGTTTTTCCTAATGTCCAACCTAAACCTCCCTTGCTGCAATTTAAGCCCATTGCTTCTCATCCTAACCTCAGAGGCCAAGCAGAACAATTTTTCTTCCTCTTCCTTATGATACTCTTTTAGATACTTGAAAGCTGTTCTCATGTCCCTTTTTGGTCTTCTATTTTCTGAGGTAAACAAGGTCAATTTCTTCAACCTTGCCTCATATCTCATGATCTCTAGACCTTTCATCATTTGTGTTGATCTTCTCTGGACTTTCTTCAGTTTCTCCACACTTCCTGAAATATGGCGCCCAGAACTGGATATGATACTCCAGTTGGGGCCTAATGTAGGCTCATTCCCTGCCTAGGGGACATGAGACTGGGTGGGTTCATTGAAAGGAGACTGGACCTGTGGATGCCTTGGGGGTCAGCAGGAAGGGCCTGCTTTGGAAAGCCCCCTCTTTGGAGGTGAGTGTGGCAGCATTGAGACACCACCCAGAAGCAGGCACCACAAACGCTAACTGCAGATTCATGGCACGGCTCTCATAGATCTTACACACGCATAAGATGATAGATCTGCAGGAGGGGGGTGGGGCAGTGGCGTAGTGAGGGGGCCAGAGGGATCAGTTGCCCCTGGGAGAAAAATAATATAAAATGGATCGAAATTATAGGTGCTTTGTGAATATGCTGACTTGAGAGTGGAAAGATTCCATATTATCATATATGATTCCTGGTAACCCATCTCAAATATGAAAAACTAGGTTGATACCTGTTCATATCAGGAGCTGTTGAATTCAGTTCACCATTTGCAGTATGTCATTAGGATGTTTAGTGGAGAAGATGTTGTGGTTGTTTTTTTTATTTATACTGTGAGCAAAGCATAGGCTCACAAGAATTCCTCCATTGTTTTACCATGAGTCTCAAAACATTTGGGCTATGTCTACTCTTGCGTCTTATTGTGCGAGTAATATGCAAATGAGGCTAAGTGTGGAATATTTCTGAGCCTCATTTGCATACCTAATGAGCCACCATTTTTTTCAGAAGAGTCTCTTGCGCAAGAGTCTACACTGTCCCTTCTTGCACAAGAAAAACCCTCTTCCGCAATGCCGTTACACCTCTTACTTTTCAGGAAGAACGACATTGCGCAAAAGGGTTTTTCTTGTGCAAGAAGGGACAGTGTAGACACTCCTTCTTGCTCAAGAGCCTCTTCTGAAATGGTGGCTCATTAGGTATGCAAATGAAGCTCAGCAATATTCCACGCTTAGTCTCATTTGCATATTACTCGCGCAAGAAGCCGTGAGTAGACATAGCCTTGGTATCTTTCTAAAGGCTTGGAGTCAGTTGATTATGTAGGAATCTCAGCTTTCATTTAAAAAAAAGTTCTCTATACTTCTGGGCTACGTCTACACTGGCCCCTTTTCCGGAAGGGGCATGTTAATTTCAGCGATCGCAATAGGGAAATCCGCGGGGGATTTAAATATCCCCCGCGGCATTTAAATAAAAATGTCCGCCGCTTTTTTCCGGCTTTTAGAAAAGCCGGAAAAGAGCGTCTACACTGGCCCCGATCCTCCGGAAAAAGCGCCCTTTTCCGGAGGATCTTATTCCTACTTTGAAGTAGGAATCTTATTCCTACTTTGAAGTAGGAATAAGATCCTCCGGAAAAGGGCGCTTTTTCCGGAGGATCGGGGCCAGTGTAGATGCTCTTTTCCGGCTTTTCTAAAAGCCGGAAAAAAGCGGCGGACATTTTTATTTAAATGCCGCGGGAGATATTTAAATCCCCCGCGGATTTCCCTATTGCGATCGCTGAAATTAACATGCCCCTTCCGGAAAAGGGGCCAGTGTAGACGTAGCCCTGGGCTTTACAGCTAAGGAGGAAAGCTTTAAAACATGAACCCTAAATACTCAAGAAACAAAAGGCCAATAAAAATCCAACATGATTTATTTTTAAAAGAGTCTTATGATTTGTAGACCATTCTCATAACTTTGTGTAGGCGTTCCTTGTGATTTTTGGGTTGGCAATACTGCTCTTTGATTGGTGAATTTAGAGAGGTCTCTCCCTTCAGTTTCCCTTTCCACCCTTCTTTTTTGTCACAGGTCATTAGAGAATCATAGAGACAATGGAGAGTAGGGTGAGTCCATGACTATGGTTAATGACTGGTCAGGGTGACTATTATCAGCCAGTGGTCTGAATGAGCTATCTACTACCATCTGCTAATCAACTGTAGGAAAAGGCTTCACAAGCAGACCTTATTTATATAGACAACCTACTTTGCCACAGAGATCAGTAGACACACTTGCTGTGTCAAGGTGATCAATTTTGGCTCTTTTGGGTTGAAATTCACTTAAGACTTGGAGCTGGGAGAATGAAATGTTATCCATATTGTATGATTAAAAGGTTAAAGACCTGAACTTAATATGACCTGGCTTAGGGTCTACCATAACTTGAACACTAAGCAGAGGATAGTAAGTCACACTAACTGAAAGTCACAGAAGATAGAAACAGGTTTTATTTCTGGTGGTGTAGAGTCTATTTGGGAGTCCTCAATTATATGTGACACTTTACATCCAGTGTTTAAAGGCAGAGCTGACTAGAATCAATTGAGAGTCCTTGTCTTGTCTCAGTGATCGCTTGAGCAAAAATCATTGATAAAATCTTGTGTAGACTGACCTTGCACTCAAGATGCAGGTAGTGTGTTGAAGGGCAGTGAAAAGGAGGCCATGGTGGCAACTGCTTTTGCGGAAAAACTAGCCAGTCTAGACAAAACCTAACAGAAAATGTGGAAGTGGCAGAGGTGCTTTATGACTTTGTTTAGTTTCCACCAAAAAGGTTGGTGGTGATTGGCTGTCTCGCATAGTGAATGCCAGTGAAAATGAGGAAGGTTCAGAAGTTAAAATAAGAAAAGAATAAAATAAAATTACTTAGACATGATTTCAAGTCACCAGATGTCACTAATATGTCTTCAGGTCACCAGAGATGCATCCTAGAAATGCATCCTAGAATATTTAAGGAGCTAATTGAGGAGGTATTTAAGCCATTAGCTATTATTTTTGAAAAGTCATGGAAAATGGGAGAGATTCCAGAAGACTAAAAAAGGGTAAATATATTGCTAATGTATAAAAAGGGAAATAAGGACAACTCAGAAAACTACAGACCAGTCAGCTTAACTTCTGTACCAGGAAAGATAATTAAGGAATCCATTTGCAAACATTTAGATGGTAATAAGGTGATAGGTAACAGTTAACATGGATTTGTAAAGAATACATTGTCAAACCAACATGACAATTTTCTTTGATAGGATAACAAGCCTTGTGGACAAGAGGGAAGCAGTAGGGGTGGTAGACCTACAAATTTAGTAAAGCATTTGATACCTTTTCATTAACAAACTAGGGAAATACAACCTAGATGGGGCTACTATAAGGTGGGTGCATAACTAGTTGGATAACCATGCCCAGAAAGTAGTTAATCCCTTTTTGCAAAACTCTGCTTTTGACATAAAAACCCCCGTCCCAAATCTCCTCTTTGTCTTTCCAGCTCTGCTCTCGTGAAAAAAATCAGCTTCACAACCACCCATAATTTCTACTTTATGTCTAGTTGGCTAAATGTTATGGCATCACTGGGGAGTCAGCCAATCAGCAAAGGGACTCAGGCGGGATTCTAGCATTCCTTCCTGAAAATGTCACAGCTTCAGAAGGAACAAGCTGGCCTGGCTGAGACCCAGACTTGCCTGTAATACTGAAAAGCAACAGTACAGCTATGCTGCAGAGCCCTGTGCTACACTGCTCTGCCTGGACAAGGGCAACCAGTTGAAGGAGTAATGGTACCATAATTGTGAATACCATTAACTCTGAGACTTTAGAAACCTTGTGATTCCCACAGTATTGGTAACACAACATGAGCCAGGACATCAGCAGAGATAGCGAAGAACAAGATTTTGGGGTAAAAATTAAAATGCTTTTCTAGGATTATATTTGCTGTGACTCCCAGGTTGCGGTCTTGGGGAGGGGGTAACTTCCCTTCCTCCCTCATGTTGAGAGTTTATTTCATGTGGAAAACGTGGCCTGGAGAGGGACTTCTACTCTTCTTCCTTACTGATAGAGCTGATGGAAGAAAAGATCCGAGGACTGGAGATGCAGGTGGAAACTCTGGTAGAGTTTAGAAGGGGGTTTGAGCAGATGATGGGGCAAAGGCATGATGTGGCTGAAGGGGAAAGCTTAGTTGAGCCAGATATGCAGATGGAAGCAGGATCAAGGGCCTCAGAGGGGGGACTGCTGGGCGAAGAAAATGGACAGTGGAAACATGTGACTCAGAGGACCAGGCAGAGGAAAAGATGGGTCAGTGAAGGAAAAATAGAGCTCAAGAACAGGTATGTGGAGCTGGAAAATGTAGAAGGGGTACAGCAGGTAGATAATGAAGATGGAAGGGTAAGGAAGAAGAGAAGAGTAGCTAGTCCCATAGATAAAGGGGAAGACTTAATGGAGACAACACCAATAATGAGCATTAGGATTACAAGGGAAAATAGGAATGACAAGGACTTGCAGCCAGAGGAAGCTAGAGATAGACCAGAGAATTGCACGATCACTAGAAAAAGGCAGGTCTATGTGATTGGGGACTCCTTATCGAGAAGAATAGATAGGCCTGTAACCAGAGCTGATCCAGAGAATAGAAGGGTGTGCTGTCTGCCAGGTGCTAAGATAAGAGATGTGGAACTGAGGTTGAAGAGAATTATTAAGGGAGCAGGAAGGAATCCATTGATCATCCTTCATGTAGGAACAAATGATACGGCTAGATTCTCGCTGGAACGAATTAAGGGAGACTATGCTAGGCTGGGGAGGATGCTCAAGGAAATTGAGGCTCAGGTGATCTTTAGTGGGATTCTGCCTGTTCCTAGAGAAGGGCAACTAAGATGTGACAGGATTATGATGATCAATAAATAGATGGCTTAGGCAGTGGTGCTATAAGGAGGGCTTTGGGATGTATGGTCACTAGGAGGCATTTATGGACAGAGGACTGTTCTCTAGAGATGGACTTCACCTAAGTAGGGAGGGAAATAGACTTCTAGGATGGAGGGTGGCTCAACTTATTAAGAGAGCTTTAAACTAGGAATTTGGGGGAGATGGTTGGGAGATGCCCAGGTAATCTCTATGCCAGATTTTAACACTGAGAGGGAGGAAAACGAAGTAAGAAAGGATATAGCTGGGGGTAGGAGAATGAACATGAGGAAGGGTGGGGTGGATACTAGTCTAATAGGTCATATTGGAGGTATAATGTCTGTGCCAAATTGGGTAAAGAATGTGAATGAGGCCAAACAGCAAAAATTAAGATGTTTGTACACCAATGCAAGGAGCCTAGGTAACAAAAAGGAGGAACTAGAGCTATTGGTCCAGGAAGTGAAACCAGATATTATAGGAATAACAGAAACATGGTGGAATACTAGGCATGACTGGAGTAAAGGTATTGAAGGGTATGTGCTGTTTAGGAAAGACAGAAATAAGGGTAAAGGTGGTGGAGTTGCATTGTATATCAAAGATGAGGTAGATTGTAAAGAAATAAAAAGTGATGGAATGGAGAAGACAGAGTCCATTTGGGCAAAAATCACATTGGGGAAGAAAACTATCAGATCTTCCCCTGGGATAGTGCTTGGGGTGTGTTATAGACCACGAGGATCCAATTTGGATATGGATAGAGACCTCTTTAATGTTTTTAATGAAATAAATACTCATGGAAACTGTGTAATCATGGGAGATTTCAACTTTCCAGATATAGACTGGAGAACAAGTGCTAGTAATAATAATAGGGCTCAGATTTTCCTAGATGTGATAGCTGATGAATTCCTGCATCAAGTAGTTGCTGAACCAACAAGGGGGGATGCTATTTTAGATTTGGTTTTGGTGAGTAGCGCGGACCTCATAGATGAAATGGTTGTAGGAGACAACCTTGGCTCGAGTGATCATGAGCTAATTCAGTTTAAATTAAATGGAAGGATAAACAAAAATAAATCTGAGACTAGGGTTTTTGATTTCAAAAGGACTAACTTTAGTAAATTAAGGAAATTAGTTAGGGAAGTTGATTGGACTAAAGAAATTATGGATCTTAAAGTGGAGGAGGCCTGGAATTATTTTAAGTTAAAGTTGCAGAAGCTGTCAGAAGCCTGTATGCCTAGAAAAGGGAAAAAATTTATAGGCAGGTGTGTTAGACCAAGCTGGATGAGCAAGCATCTCAGAGAGGTGATTAAGAAAAAGCAGAAAGCATATAAGGAGTGGAAAATGGGAGGGATCAGTAAAGAAAGCTACCTTATTGAGGTTAGAGCATGTAGGGATAAAGTGAGAAAGGCTAAAAGTCAGGTAGAGTTGGACCTTGCAAAGGGAATTAAAACCAATAGTAAAAGGTTTTATAGCCATATAAATAGGAAAAAAACAAAAAAAGAAGAAGTAGGACCGCTAATTACTAAGGATGGAGTGGAGGTTAAGGATAATCTAGGAATCGCCCAATATTTGAACAAATACTTTGCTTCAGTCTTTAATGAGGCTAATGAAGAGCTTAGGGATAATGGTAAGTTAACAAATGGGACTAAAGATAAGGAGGTAGATATTACCATATCCGAGGTAAAAGCCAAACTTGAACAGCTTAATGGGAGTAAATCGGGGGGCCCAGATAATCTTCATCCAAGAATATTAAAGGAACTGGCACATGAACTTGCAAGTCCATTAGCAAAATTTTTTAATAAATCTCTAAACTCAGGGGTTGTACCATTTGACTGGAGAATTGCTAATATAGTTCCGATTTTTAAGAAAGGGAAAAAAAGCGACCCGGGTAACTACAGGCCTGTTAGTTTGACATCTGTAGTATGTAAGATCCTGGAAAAAATTTTGAAGGAGAAAGTAGTTAGAGACATTGAGGCTAATGGCAATTGGGACAAATTACAACATGGTTTTACAAAAGATAGATCGTGCCAAACCAACCTGATCTCCTTTTTTGAGAAAGTAACAGATTTTTTAGATAAAGGAAATGCAGTGGATCTAATCTACCTCGACTTTAGTAAGGCATTTGATACAGTACCACATGGGGAATTATTGGTTAAATTGGAAAAGATAGGGATTAATATGAAAGTTGAGAGGTGGATAAGCAACTGGTTAAAGGGGAGACTACAGCGGGTCATATTGAAAGGTGAACTGTCAGGTTGGAGGAAGGTTAATAGCGGAGTTCCTCAGGGATCAGTTTTGGGGCCAATTTTATTTAATCTTTTTATTGGTGATCTTGGCACCAAAAGTGGAAGTGTCCTAATAAAATTTGCGGATGACACAAAGTTGGGAGCTATTGCCAATTCAGAAAATGATCGGGATATCATACAGGAAGATCTGGATGATCTTGTAAATTGGAGTGATAGCAATAGGATGAAATTTAATAGTGAGAAGTGTAAGGTTATGCATTTAGGAATTAATAACAAGAATTTTAGTTATAAGCTGGGAACATATCAGTTGGAAGTAATGGAGGAGGAGAAGGACCTCGGAGTCCTGGTTGATTATAGAATGATTATGAGCCGCCATTGTGACATGGCCATGAAAAAGGCTAATACGATCTTGGGATGTATTAGGCGAGGTATTTCCAGTAGGGATAAGGAGGTGTTAGTGCCATTATACAAGGCATTGGTGAGACCCCATTTGGAATACTGTGTGCAGTTCTGGTCTCCCATGTTTAAGAAGGATGAATTCAAACTGGAACAGGTACAAAGAAGGGCCACTAGGATGATCCGAGGAATGGAAAACCTGTCTTATGAAAGGAGACTCAAGGAGCTTGGCTTGTTTACTTTAACCAAAAGAAGGCTGAAGGGATACATGATTGCACTTTTAAAATATATTAGAGGGATAAATATCAGGGAGAGAGAGGAATTATTTAAGTTTAATACCAATGTGGACACAAGAACAAATGGATATAAGCTGGCTAGTAGGAAGTTTAGACTTGAGATTAGATGAAGGTTTCTAACCATTAGAGGAGTGAGGTTCTGGAACGGCCTTCCAAGGGAAGTAGTGGGGGCAAAAGATCTATCTGGTTTCAAGATTAAACTAGATGGGTTTATGAAGGGGATGGTTTGATGAGATAACATGATCTTGGTAACTAATTGACCATTCATTATCAGTGGGAAATAGGTCAATGGAGGGATGATAGGAGTTACTATAAAGAACTTTCTGGGTGTCTGGCTGATGAGTCTTGCCCACATGCTCAGGGTTTAGCTGATTGCCATATTTGGGGTCGGGAAGGAATTTTCCTCCAGGGTAGATTGGCAGAGGCCCTGGAGGTTTTTCGCCTTCCTCTGTAGCATGGGGTACAGATCACAGCTGGAGGATTCTCTGCATCTTGGGGTCTTCAAAGTATTTGAAGGCTTCAATATCTGAGATATAGGTGAGAGGATTATTCTAGGAGGGGTGGGTGAGATTTTGTGGCCTGCACATTGCAGGGGGTCAGACTAGATGATCATAATGGTCCCTTCTGACCTTAAAGTCTATGAGTCTATGAGTCTATGATGGGAAGAGTCCTTCCTCCAGTGTCCCAGAGGTGCTCCCCAGAACACCTTTTCCTGCTCCTCCCATTGGCATCCTCTCTTGATGCTTCTAAGTATCTTCATCTGCTCCCCCATCTCTTTCTCATACTTCCCCAAAGGTCAGTCTTCCTTATCCCCTCCTCACCATTTCCTCGCTGACTCCCCCTTTCACTCCCTTAGAGCACGCTCCTTCTCAAAACATTATCCCCAGCAGCTCTGTGTCCCAGCAGCTCTACTACCCGCCTGGGCACGCTTCCTTAACTGTGCTGCCCTTCCCCCATACTGGAGCTGGCCAGCAGCAAGAGAGGCAGAAGGCAGAGTAGAGGCAGCTGGCCCTGCTGGTTGGGAATCACTTCACTGTGAGAATTTCTTTGTTTGCCTCCCTTAGCGTAGCAGTAGGAGGAATAGGGCAGTAGAGAGACAACATGATGCTATCTTCTCTGCTGCTCTCCCAGCTTGGGCAGGGCTGCCCCACTACAGGCATCATGTGCAAGGGAGCTGAGTTACGAAAACAGTGACCAGGCAAGGGCCAACAATCACTAGCAGGAGCTGAAAATTGCAACCTAACCCAGCAGTGCACCCTTAAAATTACCCCACATGCCTGTGGCTGCTTACATCTTTATGGGCATTGCACCACTTAGAAATATTCCCTGACTGTGAGACTAATTACACTTCTGCAAGTCAATAGCTCTGGAACCAAATCTCCTCAGAAGTCCTGTGGGTGAATGCCTGCTCTTTACCTGGGGCTCAGTGTTTTCAAGTGAGGCATCCACATGATACAAACACATGCATGCTCTCATCTGGGGAAACAGGGTTATAAATTTGGTCCTTCAACACCAGAAACACAAGCTTTACCAGTCTTAAAAGAGCTTTAAGACATACAAAAGCTTGATTCTGCACAGGGCAAGTACAGACTATTGTATGTGCATCCTGGATAGGGACTGCTGGGGAGAGTGTTTTTGATATTTCAGATCCTTGTAAAATGTTTGATTCACATTTAAGTCTAAAGAGAGCAGTCGTGTTGGGTAAGGGGAAGGAGGGATTAGAGATGGATCATCTTTTCCAAACAGATTTGTCTTTTTCTTATGGAAAAAATATTTTTAAAAGTTATCACTAAATGTTTTGTAGCTTTAGAAAATGTCTTATAGCCATGTTGGTCCCAGGATATTAGTGAGAAAAGGTGGGTGAGGTACGATATTTTATTGGACCAACTTCTCTTGGAGAGAGAGACAAGCTTTTGAACTTAAACAAGAGCTCTTCCATTTTGTTTTGAGACACTCTGACTTAAGTTTCCCAGACCTGAAGAAGAGTTCTGTGAGCTCAAAATCTTGTCTCTCTCACCAATAGAAGGTGGCCAAATAAAAGAAATATTTCCTCAACCATCTTTTCTTTCTTATAAGTTTAGGGGGAGATTTTTCCAAAGCTGATATTACTTTTTGCACCTGCAAATAAGAGTTTTCAACATCTAAATGGCACATGTGCCAACTGCAATTAGTTATATATTAAGGGTATGTCTATACTAGAAATCCTACAGTAGCACAGTTACAGATCTCAGCAATGGAATGGGTTCTTCTGTCACAGCTATAAATCCATGTTGCTGTGAGGCAGTAAAAGGATAATAGAAGAATTCTTCTATCAGTCAAGTGCTGTCTACACTGGGGCTTAGATTGGCTTAACTACATTTCTTATGAGGTGTGAATTTTTCACACTCTTGAGTGATGTAACCAAGTGAACCTAACTGTCTTGTTAGACCAGACCTCGGTTTTGCCAACTTTTATGATTTTATCACAAATCTGGTGACATTTGGTCTTTTCTTAAAGCCTCAGCTCTTGGAATTGTCATCTAATTATGTGAAAAACTCAGTATTCTTTTTTTAAAATTCAAATATGTTTTTAGCAGTTGATTGGAAAAACTTGAAATGTTAAATCTTCCCAAAAAAACCCAAACAAAAAACAAACGAACAAACAAAACTCCCAGAGGGCAAATAAAAAACACAACCACACCCAAATCTAGTGTTTTTTAAATAAAATAAACTCATGATTTTTAAGGCAGTGTTGTGGTTTTCTTTTTGAATGTGTGGTACTCCATGGAACATTGGACCATAAGGAAAGCCTGAATAAGGCCAGGCTTTCAAAAGAAATCAAGATCTTAGGTGTAGCTCAAGATTGTTATGTGGTCCCATATTTATTTTGTCCCACTGAATTCCAGATGAAACCTTCTCATTATAAAATGGAGGGTTTTCTAATTGTCAATGCCTCAAATTCTAATAAAATTGTGAAAAATCAAGCTGGGCTTTTCCAGTATGTATAAAGACACTTGATCTTGATCAAAAGGCTGAGAAGCGATATACAACTACATATTTTTCAGAGCAGAACCATTCTTTTGATGTGCAAATAATCAAAAGGCCACATGGGGGCACCAAAGCCTTAGCAGTAAGACAGGAATATAATGTCTCAAGCTGTCTGACTCTCCTCAGCAGTTTCTCTCATCTACACTTAACCTTCATTTTCTTCAAAATAGCAACAGTCCCAGTTCTGGAAGAAAAGGGGAGGAGAAAGCACTGTGGGCCAATACAGAAAAGTCTCTTCTACCAGCTCAGAGACGTCATCAACAGTAATTCTGTGGCATAGGCACTTGTTTCTTTTCAGTATGGAGGAATTGCGGTTCTCAAACCTTGGTCTGTCCAGTTTGGGTTGCCAGGCATAGGCATCAACTCTGTGGTGCTCTAAAATTAGAGGTGCTTAGCACTCACTCTTCAGCCCCTCCTGCCTGCCAGTGACCCTGCTAATCAACTCTTCATCCTCCCTCCCAGCACCTACCCTCCACCACAATATTCTTTTTTGCAGCATGGAGGAGGCTTGGGGAGGAGCACAGGGACATGTTGTCCCTTCCCGGGTACCAGCTGAGGTCAGTATCACCTGAATTCTGCACCCCAAAGTCCCTCCTATGCCCCAGTCCTGAGCCTCTCCCATACCCAAACTCCCTCTCAAAGCTCACACTCTGACCCCTCTCCCACTGTTTCAAAAAGTTGGTAAGCCTAAGTCCAGTTAACACTGTTAAAAGGAAACAGTTGTCAGACTTGTGAAGTTGGAGGTGATTGCGTGAGATGATACGTCTCTGGAAAATTTCATTTAAAGATATCCTCGCCCAGTGCATTTGCTGAGGCAAAGTGCATTCACTGAATGCTCCTGACCTCTCATCTCCAGAGCTGGAAGATGTCATTTCCAGCTTTAAGAGAGATACCTGTGCCAACTCTGATTGAGCTAGCACACTAAAAACAAAAGTGCAGCAGGCCCCAGAGCAGGCAGAGAGCCTGTATTAGTTTCACTGCACCTCTGTCTGGGAGCTGCCTCAGGCTATATGTGGCTATATGTGGCTTGTGAATGATATTTTTCCGTGGGTCAGTGGCCCCGATAGAAAAAAGGTTCCTCATTCCTGCATTATATAGAAATGGGGTGTCTAGAACTGAACACAGTATTCAAGGTGTGGATGTATGATGGATTTATATAATAGCATTGTGATATTTTCCATCTTATTTTTAATTCCTTTCGTAATAGTTCCAAACATGTGGTTAGCCTTTTTACCAGTACTACACATTGAGGTGAAGTTTCCTGAGAACTATTCACAGTGACATCAAGATCTCTTTCTTCAGTGGTAACAGCTAATGAACCCATTATTTTAGATGTGTACCTGGGATTGTTTTTTCAATGTGTAGTACTTTGTACTTATCCATGTCAAATTGTATGTACCCAGTCACCTCATTTTTTACAACCAGCTTTGGACTTAAGCATCTTGAATAGTGCCTGCAAACATTGCCACTTCACTATTTACTTCCTTTCTCGGATCATCGATGAGTATACTGATCAGCACAAGTCCCTTTACAGCTCCTTTCAGGGCTCTGCTGTTCTTCGAGTGTTATTCCTGCGTGTGCTCCACTTTAGGTGTCGATGCAGCTGGAGATTTAAGATAGCAGTGCCTGGTTGGGCCACACATGGGCAGACCCTGTCTCATGCTGCCTCAGGCAGTAACTGATGTTGTGTGACCAATCCCCCTCCACTTTCTTCTCTAGTGCTGTTGGCTCAAGTTAGAGCATCAGCAATATCTTGCAGTTACTACTGATTTCCTCTTCTGTCCCCTTTTTACTTGAACTTTGTAGTCCTCATTTAATTACTATCTCCCTTTTCTCCTTCCCTGTCTCAATTTTTTTCCCTCCTAGGTTTCATTTACAGCAGTGCTACAGCCATCTCTCTCTCCATACAACTGAGAAACTATGCTTCTTCTGGGGCATGCCTGCACCCCCAGGCTTTAAATGTTGCACTATCTGCAGGCTGCAATACCCCTTTCAGATGGCCATTCAGTGTGTCCGGTGTCTCAGTGAGGGACACTTACAACAAAAGTGCCTGCACTTCCACAACTTTAAAGCATACACAAGAAAGGCAAGAGATTTACAGCTCACAGAGAAATCTCTTTACCTGCACCTCAGATACTGAGCACAAATCCCTCCTGGCCAGAAATCGCCTGTTCACATTGATCAAAGGCTCCACTTCCAGGGCAAAGCAGCCCACCCAAACTGCCAGGAAGACAGCAAAAAGATGGGAGACTACATCTCTGACCTTGGAATCATTTAAGGAAAGACACTGTGGCCAAGCTCTGCTGGTCCCAACAGCAAAGGCTGTTCACAGCCAATATACCAGGTCCCTCCAGTACTGATGATACCAAAAAGCACAGAGCTCCTCACACTGGAGCTCTTCCACAAGTGCTCCAGTGCCCTATCAGTGGCGGGCGGCTCCCACCACTAGCTCAGCGGGGAGTCCTTCCCGAAACACGCCGAGCCCTCAAGGCTTTTCCAGCTCCCCGCCCTGGGTCACTTCCTACCCCCTGTCCCCGGCCTGCAGCCGTCCCACTTGCAGGCGTGAGTTGGGCGGCAGTAGCGGCGTTCCCCAACCCGGCGTCTGGGGTAGCAGCGGCAGGGGCAGTGGCTGTGTCCAGGGAGGCAGTACGGTGGCTCTGGTGTTGGGGTCGAGCCCGGCCTGAGCCTGGCAGCAGTGAGGTCAGCTGGTCCAGCGCCTCTCTCTCTGGCTGCGGTGGCTGGGGCTCTGGAGGTTGTGCCCTAGCTCCTTCTCCTCCGGAGGTCAGCCCCCACTGAGCAGTTCTGCAGCCCTTTATACCTGGGCGTCACTGGGAGCATGCCCGGTGGGGCTGCGGGGTTGGGGCCCTTTCAGCCAGGTGAATTCCCTGGGCTTGAGTGTGGAGTGGTGCCGCCCCATCACATATGGCTAGGAGCCTCAAAAGCTGGAAGTAACCCAGTCCTCTCTGGATTTCTGAGAGGGACTGTACAGGGCTCTTTCCCAGCCTAGCTCTCCACAGTTGTCAACACACTGCTATAGTGGGGAGGATGAGGGAGAAGAGGATATGATAGTCTTACCTCAACATTCCTCTCCTGTAATTAGTCCTGCCACATTGGTACCGCATTGGCTTCTCTGCCATATTTGCAAACCAACCCTAGATTGGCTAGCCTTGGAAGCCTTTTATGCCATTCTGGCAACTGTGGGCACCATACCCATAACAATAACAGTAGGGAATACCCAGCACTCTACCCACAACTAGTACACATGCGCTGCCATCTCACACACACCCCTAGGCTACATCTAGACTGGCATGATTTTCCACAAATGCTTTTAACGGAAAAGTTTTCCGTTAAAAGCATTTGCGGAAAAGAGCATTTAGATTGGCACGGACTCTTCCTCAAAAGCACTTTTGCGCAAAAGCACCTGTGGCCAATCTAGATGCGCTTTTGCACAAAAAAGCCCCGATCGCCATTTTCGCGATCGGGGCTTTTTTGCGCAAAACAAATCTGAGCTGTCTACACTGGCCCTTTTGCACAAAAGCTTTGCACAAAAGGGCTTTTGCCCGAACGAGAGCAGCATAGCATTTCCACAAGAAGCACTGATTTCAGACAGTAGGAAGTCAGTGATCTTGCGGAAATTCAAGCGGCCAGTGTAGACAGCTGGCAAGTTTTTCCGCAAAAGCAGATGCTTTTGTGGAAAAACTTGCCAGTCTAGACACAGCCCTAGCGTCTCCAAAGAGGAGCCAAAGAACAGGAGGAATTCTTGGACACACATGATGTAGCCGACATTCATTTTATCTCTGTCTCTCTGGATGATACAATTATGCCTCTGCCTCCCATTACAACAGAGGATTTCAAGTAGTTTCAGGATCTCTAGAAAGAGAGTAGTAGCTTCCTTTGACATTTCTCTGGAAAAGGTCCATGAATTGTGCATCAAGTTAGTGGACACATTACATATGTCTACTTCATCCAAAATCTCCTGCCCCATGAATGATGCGATTATGGGTCCTGTTGGACTGTGCTGGCAACCCCCCCCCCAAATAATTTCATCTATCTGTGAAAGATCTGACAAGAAATATTACATGCCAGCCAATGGCTCAGAATTTCTCTTCTCACACCCAACACCAAATTTCCTGATTATAGATGCAGTAAGTGATGGAGCAAGCAACAACCTGGAAAACGCCTTCTCTGTCTACACTTGACTTAATAGACTTTTCCTCACACAGAAAGGGAAGGGGCAGGGCAGAGAGGCTTGAGGACCCCAGAAAGAAAACTTAGTCAGGGAAGGGTTGGTGAGTGGGTGTGCTCTGGGTCAGTGCAGACTGGGCAGGGCTATTCCCTTTCCAGGGCTCAGCTCTGATCTCTCTCAACCCAGGCAGTGCTAGAGTTCCAGTCCTGCCCAGGAGAGCCCCTTTCACCTTCTGCTTGCTTCCGGCACTTCAAGAGTGAAAATAGGGGACATTTTTACTCCTACTGCACCAAGGAACAAAGACGCCCAAGGGCTCACCTTCAAGCTTCACTGCTACACCATTCTGGGTCGGAGAGATTGGCTTCCCACTGGGCCCATGGAGGTGAGGGGCAGAATGGGCCATGGAGGGGGAAAATGAGCCCCAAACTGCAGAGGAGGAGGGAGAGGGGCAGTGCTATCCAGGGGAATGAATTAGATATGGTATAGAGACTCTTTGAGCTTCATTGATTGCTGATTTCTCCCCTGCAATGAACAAAGATCAGATGTCTGCTGACATGAGTCACATGAGTCAGCAGTCTTCTCACATGAGTCAGCAGCCTTTGAGACCTGTGGTGTAAGCAACCCAGCTGTTGCTCAAGTGGGTTTGTTCTTTCCTCTTCAAATATCAAAGGTTGTTCCCATTTAACTCAATAGCAAAATTCCTTTTGATTTAAATGGGACCAGGATTTGGCCCCAACAAGATATCATAGAATGCAATTATGATCAATTGCTTATCTGTCCAGAGATAGCTCTCATGCATGTTGTTCTACCAGGCATATTTTTAGATTGCCTCTTGTGTATGTCCTGCTGAGGAAAATAATAAAACCACTGATGTATGTGATACGCACGGTTCTAGCTTCTTGCTCTTTTTGGTGAGTTTTTTGACAGAAGTATAGGCAAAAATGCTAAAAGCCAACAGTAAGAAATTATGTGAATTTTACAAAGAGAACATGGATACTAATTTTTTGAAGATGAAATGAAACATTCCATTAATTTTATTGAAAATAATGAAGTTTATGGTTTCAAGATCACCGGTTGGTTTGTATAGGCTTGTACATAATAGTTTGTAGGTAATCTTTCCAAATGTAGAAACCGATACCTGTTGCAAATACTTCTGGTGATTTTTTTTCTGTATTGAAGTGAGTTAAAAATTATTTCCAAAATACAAAGAATTAGAAACATTTGACAAGTTTTACAATATTGACAATTGAAAGTGTCTTTTTACAAAATTTGACTTACAATGCCTTAATGATGATTTTGTAAAGAAAAAGTGTGAAAAAATAGCTTTTTTCCTAAATAGAATGTTTTTTCAGAGAAAGTTAAGTTTTATTTTTCCATTCATGCGTCATATATACTTTTTATTTTTACACATTTTTCATGTTAGTGTAATGCAAATACAGCCTTTCAACTGGACCAGAAGTTCTCAGCTGTGGTCTGAGAACTCCATTCAAGTGGACTGAGGAAAGGTTATTATGTTTTTATTATAAAGCGCTCTTATCCAAAGCACTTTACAATAGTTAGCTAACGGTATGAACAACATTTGGAATAATCATTAAGTGGTCCACCGAGGCCCTCAGCAATTTTCAAGTGGTCTGTGGGAAAAAAAGTAAGATTACAAAACCAATCAGGGTACCTCATTTTATTTTCATTTACTTCCTGTTACTTATAATATAGGAGGATGAAGGGGGGGGGGGAGAATGAAAAACAGGGGAAGAGGGAGGCTCAAAAATGAAGCTATGAGCAGGGCCCCATTGACTATAAATGAAGCACTGTCTGGGAGATATAGAACCCCTACTAATGGAGTATGCAGAGGGTCTTTCTACACCCTCTTACCACTAACTTCTCATACAGAAAAATACAGGAGATTGGAGACCTATTCTAGATTTAAAGCAACTCAACAAATACGTAAATATACAAAGATTCAAAATGATCATGCTAATCGCAGCATTAAAGCTGGGGGATTGGTTCTCAGTCTCCAGGAGATGTATTTTCACATATCCATCCACCCATGGGCTACGTCTACACTGGCCCCTTTTCCGGAAGGGGCATGTAAATTTCACGAGTCGTCGTAGGGAAATCCGCGGGGGATTTAAATATCCCCCGCGGCATTTAAATAAAAATGTCCGCCGCTTTTTTCCGGCTTTTAAAAAAGCCGGAAAAGAGCGTCTAGACTGGCCCCGATCCTCCAGAAAAAGCGCCCTTTTCCGGAGGGTCTTATTCCTACTTTGAAGTAGGAATAAGATCCTCCGGAAAAGGGCGCTTTTTCCGGAGGATCGGGGCCAGTGTAGATGCTCTTTTCCGGCTTTTCTAAAAGCCGGAAAAAAGCGGCGGACATTTTTATTTAAATGCCGCGGGGGATATTTAAATCCCCCGCGGATTTCCCTACGACGACTCGTGAAATTTACATGCCCCTTCCGGAAAAGGGGCCAGTGTAGACGTAGCCATTGTGTTGGACATTTCTGCAGTTTACAATAGCACAGGATCATTTTCAGTACAAAGTCCTACCCAGGAGCAGCCCTAGACGAGCTGCCGGCAACTGGTGCCCTAGGTGAAACACACGATCGGCGCACGATCAGCGCCCCCACCTCCAAAGCCCTCAACGGCCGTTTATCTTGGTGCCCTGGGCGACCGCCTAGTTTGCCTGTATTGACGGGCTGCCACTGGTCCTACCCTTTGGCCTTTCCACTGCACCGAGAGTAACTTCCAAAGTACTTGCCGTAGTAACAGTCCACCTATGCAGTGACGGCATGATAATATTCTCATACTTGGATGACTGCCTGCTGAAAGTACCAACACAGCTGACAGCCATGCAGTCCACCCTCTTTACTTCCTTAGGACTTCAAATAAATTTTCAAAAGCCCACCCTAACACCTGCCCAGCACCTCAAATTCACTGTGGCAGATCTCCATTCCCTTGAAGCAACAGCTTCACTTCCAATAAAATACTTTCAGACTCTAGCTACCTTAGTCTCATCACCACAAAACAGCCCACAAGTTTGGCCAGGAAGTGCCTACAGCTTCTAGGCCGCTTGGCGCTATCTTCAAGTTTAGCTATAGACACAGTACGTTCCTCACGAGCACAGCACGCACAGACTCCTCGCCATGCCCAGCACAGTCAAAGCTTCCCTGTTATGGTGGACCAACCCAGACAACATCTGCACTGGAGTGCCTTTCCTACAGAATCCACCTCCCCTTACCATTACTATAGAGAAGTTTCTCCTAGTTGGGAGAAGAGGAAGGGGAGGGTGCACCTACAAAAGCATTCTGTACAGGCTCACTGGCCTAAAGCAGAGTACAAACTTCATATCCATCTGCTGGAACTTTGCACAGTTTGCAATGCCTGTTCAGACTTCCTGCCATTGATCTGAAACAAAACATACGATCCTCATGGTCAATCCAGTATGTTCTACATATACAGAAAAGGAGGAGCGTGATCATAATCCCTATGCATGGAACCCATGTGCCTTTACTCAAACACAACATCCATGTGATAGCATCATGCTTAACTAGCTGCCAAAACAACACAGCAGATGTTCTAAGTAGGCGATTTTATCAAGACCACAAATGGGAGCTGAACACATGGGCCATCCAAGATATTTTTGAATTGTGGGGGCTCCAAATGAGAGATCTCCTTGTAATCTCACACATCCCCCCAATTCTTCTCCAAGTGCACGACTCAACTGGCATGCTCCCCTCCTCTGTGCCTTTCCTCCCTCCCATTCTCCTCATAACCCAAGTACTCTACAGCAGTGGTGCTCAACCTGTTTTCATTCGTGCCCCCAGAGCCAGGAAAATTTTTGTTGTGGCCCGTTTAATTTAAAGTGCCGGTCTGCTCCCCAGACACTCCCCCCGCCCCTGCCGCATGTACGTCGGACACTGAGTTGGGAAAAAGAAAATACCGGCCGTCATGGATCAAAGCACTGTGACCCCCCCCAGGAAGGCAGACGGGTTACGTACCATTACTCTACATACCAAAGCTTTTGTGTAAAAGGGCCAGTGTAGACAGCTCAGACTTGTTTTGCGCAAAAAAGCCCCGATCGTGAAAATGGCGATCGGGGATTTTTTGTGCAAAAGTGCATCTAGATTGGCACGGACGCTTTTCCTCAAAAAGTGCTTTTGCGGAAAAGCATCCGTGCCAGTCTAGACGCTCTTTTCCGAAAATGCTTTTAAAGGAAAACTTTTCCGTTAAAAGCATTTGCAGAAAATCATGCCAGTCTAGACTTAGCCAAGTTATGTTTCCATTCCTATTTGTCTTTTTAAATGATTCTTATTTTTTATGCTGCTTCTGTCTTTTTCTGCTAGAATACCTTGCTTTCTGATATAAGAAATAATAATGGGCATAGTCTTGTTTAAATGGGGCTATCCGTACCATGAAGTTTTGGCCAGAAAGTAATTAGTGTAATTTAAAAAATAAATAGCAGTGTTTTAGCTTCCATCTCTTTTGAGGGAGGCATCTACTGCAGAATTCTTGAACAGAATAGTTGTTGTATTAATAAAATATACCATGTTGTTATATCAACATGTTTGCTGCAGATTGAACACTGATGTTTTACAGTTTCAGAAAATGAATGCTCTTGAAAAGTAGATGATAAGTATTTATAAAGAAATTACACTTGAAATCCCAGCACATCAGTGATATATGGAAGCTATATAAGATGCTGCAGAAGCATACAAACTTTTGACTTTCTTATTGAATTTCCAGCCTATTAATATCACTGCCACCCTGAGAAATGAAGAAAACCACTCACAGCAGTTTTAAAATGTTTCCCCAGTGCTAATGACATTATCCGGAATGTAAGAGCTGACACTCCTTTCATCAACAGAGAAAAACAATTTCATCCCCAGACACAACATAGGATGTCCATACAGTACAGTATTTGTCTATTTTTCCTTTGTAGAATGAGAGGTATTTAGTATGATGAGTCCCCTTAGTATAATTTGTCTAACATTATTATTAAGTGCATATCACATTTCTAAGAGGTCAGATATTTGGCCCAGTCATAGGCACATTTGATTAGAACAACTTGTGTTATAAAAGGTTACAAATAATAGATACAGTGACAATTATTCCCCATGGGATAGGGTTCTTTGGAGGACTTTAAATAGGCTAGGTATTTTAATTATATAACCTTACAGGGAGTTAATTGCTGCCACAAACTAAGCTATACATGTCAAGTAAATGAAAAAAAATACTTTTGTGCTGAATTAGCCTTGATTTTTAAATTATGTTTGCAGATACTAAACAGTAGGGTCTGCAGTCATTAGTACAGTAGTGGAAACTGCACACATACTGCTCCATGCACCTACAATTAAGTATGTTGGGTACTCAGGTACATCAATAATCCATGCTTTGCCCCTTGCTAGTAATCTTCTTTCTCCACTAAAAGAGATGGAAAGGAGACTGCTCATAATCAAATGTCCTGAACTCACCACAGGCAAAACAATTTAATTAAATATTTTCACACTCTTACTACTGAACCCTGTATGAGATTGATTGATTGTAAAAAGAACGGAAATGATGAGAAGATGGTGAGTTACCTGAAAAATGCAAATGTCTTTTCCTGCTCTTTCCAGCATTCCTGAAATTGTCCCAAGAAAAGGAAGGCATTTTGCATTTAAAGGGGTTGTAGCAGAGAATCCAGAATATGCTACTGGAAGAAGAAGAAACCCCCCCAATAATGTTACTTTGGAAAACATCTTGGCTATTCAAGAAAGGAGTCAGACTGTCATAGTGATTGTTAAATTATCTGAAGTAGTGAAAAATACTATTGAAAGGGACAGTAGGAATGATGGATTATACCTATTTGCTACATGCTGGCAAAGTAGATGAATAATATTGTATTTTCTAGGGTTCCTTCTTTTTATTTCTAATGATTTGTTGGCAGATCGCCTGTAAAAATAAGGGAAAATTGTGTAACAGAACAAAGCAACCACTTAATACAAAAATGAAAGAGTTAATATGTTTAATATGTTAGAAAATCATGTTTTTATTTTAAATAATATCAATCACATTTGAAGTGAGGTATTGTATCCTTTGTCTGAGGTCAGAGCAGGTATGCGCTGTTTCCATAATTTATACATCACATACTTTTCTTTGCTGTTGCTGAAGGTAGAGAACAGCAGTGAATGTAGAACTTCAGGACTGCATCCACAGGGTATGTATTCTTCCTGGAACTTGTATATTTGTAACCCTTCTGTCAGGTAGAATCACCAGCAGCCAGGGCCAGTTCAATATCTAGAGCAGGGGTACTGAACTTTGGAAGCCCCAGGAGCCACAATAATACTCACAGCACATGCCAAGAGCCACAACTTAAGTGTGGTTGCATATACATGCAAATATATACACACGTATATGCAAATATCTTCTTTCACACTGACAGACATGAATACAAAGCACTTCCCACAATGCCCTGGTACTCCTGGCACTTCCTCCCTTGGGGCTAGAAAAGCCATTCCAGCCAGCCTGTCCGCTTGCGTCTTTCAGTGTGTCTTTCAGTGAGAGAGGCCTCGCCATTGTGGAGTGTGTTCCCAATGGAGGCCATGTTCAAAGGATCCCACCCACAGGCCATTTGTTGAGCCCGTGTAAATGCAAACTGAACTGCTGGCCGCAAACAAATAGGCTGCAGGCCGCATGTGGCCTACAGGCCACCTGTTGCGTAGACCTGATCTACGGGTTTCTCTGCTTCCGTCCAACACAGAATTGGCTCAAGCCCCCACCCAGTAATCTGGGAAATTCACACACTGTGTCAATAGGATTGAATTCTGGCTGAGGTTCCATTTTGCCCAACGCAAGAGCTTGAATGCACAGTGTGTGTGTGAGACCCCAAGACAAAGGAGATTGCGCCTTCTCCTTCTCCTCCTCATCCTCTTCCTCAAGTCCCATGCTCCATTAGGTGCACCAAGGCAGATATCACCATCACAATGGTCTGAATTGGATCCATGCTCATGCTGCTATGGTGTCTGTGCAGGCAACCAGGGCCAAGGGTGCGCAAAAACTCTCTCAGTCGAGGGGGAAGGAGTAGATAAGCGCATTATGGGACGCTGATGACATGAACCCATGACTACCTGCTGCACAGTTTTGGTCCTAGCATGCACCAGGAGCATAACCCAGAATGCAAAGTGGCGCAGGCACTGTGGAATAGCTAACCACAGTGCATCACTCTCAAAGTTGATGACAGTCTCCCTAATGAGGATGCACTACTTCAAACTATGTTGATTTCTTCCCTGCAGTAGGAACATGGACCTTCAACTTTGCAAAACCGGGTGACCAGAAATTGACCATAATAGATTCAAACTCATCTTGTAGTGTAATCATGACCTTATAAAATTCAAAGCAAAACCAAAAGTAACAGAACTACTACTAAGAGAAGCACTCTTTGTGCATGACTGTGCCTCCTAGCACACACAGAGGGAGAGCTCCGGTGCACTGTAGATCGCTTTGCTGAAGCATAAACATTATTTGGCTTTACAATAAGTGTGGAGAAAAAAAAATGTGGTGTTACATCAATCATCTTTACCACTCCGGGTCATATCCCCTAGCACATCCACTAGTGGAATCCAACTAAAGCAAACTGAGAATTTTACCTATGTTGGCAGCAATATCTCCAATGATTGCTCTCTTGACAAAGAGATCATAAATAGGATAGAGAAAGCTTTTCAGTCATTAGAAAAGCTCCATAACAAAGTTCTGAAATCCCACAATATAACTCTCTTCATTACAAAAATAAAACCGAACAGTGCTTTAGCTGTGAAACTGGGACAGGTACTGTCATATCGCAGTCCTCCCACCCCCTGCCCTGAGGCCCTCTGGGTTGTGATAGGACAGTACCTGAAAGAAAGGTGTTACTTTTACCCCTGATTCTAGACATAGTCTTCTCATTTTCTTCCCCATGATCTGTTATGGCTGCTTATGTCTCTGCATATAATATAGAGGCCTGTTGCATCTTCAACTATATCTGTCAAATCCTTAATCCCTAGCCATCTACAGAGATTGTAAATGTTATGTATTGTTAAAGAGAAAGGATTATTTTGCATTGGAATCGCAGTAGCATTATGATCTACATTTAGTTTCTTCACCTCCATTTCAGGCTAATAGAGGTTTTCCTTAATGAGTGTACAAACTCCTCCCTGTCTTCTTACTTCTTCTTGACTGTGGATGCCAATATCCAGGGATTCTGACATCCAGTTTTCCTATTAACCATCCAAATGATATCTGGTTTAGTAGCCTTATCATGGGTATTTTTCTTTAGTTTCTGTCCAGGTGCTAATAGACTATATGCATTCCAATTGTAAGTAGTTAGCACCATTCTATTTATTATTCAGTATTTACTGCCCTTAAAAAGCATGAAGTCATTCTACCAATAAGCTGCTAACATGGAGGTACTTTTCTACTGCTTCAACTATAATTTTTGTTTTCTGTTTTTTTTTCTCTATGATGTATAGTTTAGTACTTCAGTTATACAGGCTATAAACTTCTTTCTGCCGACACATAATATGCCTCCTCCCTATTTTTCCTGCATCTCTCATTATATCATTAGAAAAAACAATGAGGAGTCCAGTGGCACCTTAACAAATTTATTTAGGCTTCAGCTTTCATGTGCTGGAGCCTATCCTTAGAGTTACTCTGTTGTGGGTTTGTCTTTCAGCTTTCATGGGCTGGAGCCTATCCTTAGAGTTACTCTGTTGTGGGTTTGTCTTTCTTCTTACTGAGCATCCTTTCCTCTTCCCTTCTGGCACTTAAAAGACTCAGGTACCTTCTCTATATAGTGTGCTATTAAAAACATTTGTTTTTATATCTGCTTTGATTGCATTGTTGCTATACAACCTCTATAGGCTGGGATATACTAATTCTATCCCCCCTGAAGATTTGACCCAAGAGTATTCCCCTCTTCATTTACTTCCTCTAATTTTCTCTTTATATATAGTTGACATATCCAAACCTTTGGCATCTGTAACTCCTGACCTGGGATGAAATATGTGGCTTCATCCAAAAAAATATCCTCTTGTTATGGAATCCAGAAGGGCTTCTCCTTTAAATGCAGCTAGCACAAATATTGATGGCTTTTAATTCCCTTTGGGTACGTCTACACTACAGCGCTAGTTCGAACTAACTTAGTTCGAATTAGTTAATTCGAACTAAGCTAGTTCGAACTAACGCATCTAGAACTAAAAACTAGTTCGAACTAGCGTTTTGCTAGTTCGAACTAGTAAGTCCACATTGAGTGGACTCTGAACAGGGCTTAATGATGGCTGGAAGCAGTGCCGGCAGGGCATAAAAGGAGGACTTAGAGCATGGAGATACTGTCTCAGGCTAGCCGAGGGCTGCGCTTAAAGGGTCCCGACCCCCACCCCGGACACACAGTTCTAAGGGGTGCCCCGCTTGCAAAGAAGTTCTGGCTTGGAGTGCCCTGAGTGCCCACACTGGGCACATCACACCACTCGGCCATCAGCCCGGCTGCACTTGCCGCAGGCTGCCATCTGGGGAGAGGGAGTAATTGGGGGGCTGCAGGAGAGCTTCCACCCCCAGAAGCCCACAGAGCCAGCCCAGTCCTCCCCATCGGGGGCTCGTACCCCATTCCTCCCTCACCTCCTTCCACTTGCCCTTCCCTAGCCCCCCTTCTTATTGATGTACAAAATAAAGATAACGTTTCTTCCAACATTGACTCTGTCTTTATTGAAAAAAACTGGGGGAGACTGGGAAAAGGAGGTGGGAGAGGGGAAGAGAAAGGCTGGGAGAGGGGAGGGCAACTAACATGATCAGGGGTTGGGAACAGGTCCCAGATGAAGAGAGGCTACAGAGACTGGGACTGTTCAGCTTAGAAAAGAGGAGACGGAGGGGGGACAGGATAGAGGTCTCTAAAAGCAGGGGTTGGGTGGAGAGGGTGCATTCAGAAAAGTTCTTCCTGAGTTCCCATAAAGAAGGACTAGAGGACACCAAAGGAAAGGAATGGGTAGCAGGCTTGAAACTAGTAAGAGAAAGTTGTTGTTCTTGACAAAGCAAATAGTTAACCTGTGGAACTCCTTGCTGCAGGAGGCTGTGAAGGCTACAACTAGAACAGAGTTTAAAGGGAAGTGAGATCAAGTGATGGAGGTTGGGTCCATGGAGTCCTATTAGCCAGAGGGTAGGAGTGGTGTCCCTGCCCAAAGTTTGTGGAAGGCTGGAGAGGGATGGCACGAGACAAATGGCTTGGTCATTGTCTTCGGTCCATCCCCTCCAGGGTCCCTAGGGTTGGCCGCTGTCGGCAGACAGGCTACTGGGCTAGATGGACCTTTGGTCTGACCCAGGACGGCCATTGTAAGCTTAGGGCTCAGTGTCGGGGGTCTCAGTGGACCCCCTTGATTTTCATGCACACCTGGTCCTGGGTGGCCAGGCTGGCAGCTCTCCTGCCCTAGACGGCCACTTTCCTGTGCCTAGTGCGGAGATCGTGGATGAGGTCCACGATGTCCGCACTAGCCCAGGAAGGTGCCCGCCTCTTGCAGTCCAGGGGAAGCTCCCGGGAGCCGCCAGCCTGGTCCCGGCAAGAGGGGGTGGGCTGGGGGGCATCGGGTGGGTGGCTCTGTGCCGTGCCAGGTGCAGGGTCTGCTAGCTGGGTGCTGGCAGGCTTGCACCTGGCACGGGCACCGTAGCCAGCCCGTGCCCCTTTAAGGGGTCCGGGGCCGGGAGGGGGGCATAGAGTTTCCCTGGTGTTGGCCAGAGTGGCCACCAGGGAAACCTGGGGAGGGCTAGCCTCCCACTAGTTCGAACTAAAGGGCTACACAGCCCTTAGTTCGAACTAGCTAGTTCGAACTAGGCGTTAGTCCTCGTAAAATGAGGTTTACCTAGTTCGAACTAAGCGCTCCGCTAGTTCGATTCAAATTCGAACTAGCGGAGCGCTAGTGTAGCGCATAGGAAAGTTAGTTCGAACTAACGTCCGTTAGTTCGAACTAACTTTCTAGTGTAGACATACCCTGTCTCTCTTGCTAATTAGCTGTTTAGCTACATTACCTTAACATCCCTGGTGTCTTGCTTTACTTTATCTTTGTTATTTTGATCAGTACCCCCTATACAACTTCTCCTGTCCCCATCAAATACTTAGGTCTTGTCTCCCATTAACAGAGGATCAACGCTCTAGTGATTGATCTTTCAATGTTCAATTTAACGGGTCTAGTAAATGCTGAGGGCAACTTTGTCAACCATGGTACTGTCATGAGGAATCAGGGAAGTCGATGGGAGCTTTTCTCTCATTGACTTCCTGCTGTGGGGCTGGCCCAGATAATCAATGCAAGGTATGTTGACTCCAGATACACAGTTCACATAGCTGGAGTTGTGTTTCTTGCATGGATTTTCTCCACTAGTGTAGACCTGGCTGTAGGCAGTTGGCTTACTTTCAGTTTGCCTAATTTAATCTTTAAAAGCTCCTGCATTTGTTCCTTCCTTTACCATTTCTTTAACAGATCTCCACCTTGTGGCTGTCTAGCTTTTTTTGTTTTTCTGGCACTTTTTAAAAATCCTTTTCCGTCACTTTCAGAGAATTTATAACCCCTATCTTCACATCTGGGACTAGTGATATCATTATTATAGCAGTTCGGTTTTTCTCTTCATTCCTTCTGCCTGTTGTTACTTGTTCTAGTTTTGACATGCCCATCCTTATCTGTTTCCCACCTCCTACCAGTTTTCCCATCTGCTGTTTCCTTCATCACCTTCTAGACTGACTTCAGCATTCTCCCCATGGGTATGTCTACACTACAGCACTAATTCAAACTAACTTAGTTTGAATTAGTTAATTCGAACTAAGCTAATTCGAATTAGTGCATCTAGACTTAAAAACTAGTTCGAATTAGCGTTCTGCTAATTCGAACTAGCATGTCCACACTGAGTGGACACTGAACTGAGGTTAAGGATGGCCGGAAGCAGTGCCGGCAGGGCATCAGATTAGGACTTAGAGTGTGGAGCTGCTGCCTCAGGCTAGCCGAGGGCTGTGCTTAAAGGGACCCGACCCCCACCCTGGACACACAGTTCTCAGGGGTTCCCCACTTGCAAAGCAGTCCTGGCTTGGAGTGCCCTGAGTGCCCACACTCGGCACATCACAGCACTCGGCCATCAGACCGGCTGCACTTGCCGCAGGCTGCCATCCGGAGGGGGGGTCAATCAAGGGGCTTCAGGAGAGTTTCCACCCCAAGGAGCCTGCAGAGCCAGCCCAGTCCTCCCCATAGGGGGCTCGTACCCCATTCTTCCCTCACCTCCTTCCACTTACCCCTCCCTAGCCCCCCTTCCCGCTGTACAAAATAAAGGACACGTGTGTTCAAAAATAGAAACTCTCTTTATTGAACAAAACTGGGGGAGACTGGGAAAAGAAGGTGGGAGAGGGGAAGAGAGAGGGTGGGAGAGGGGAGAGCAACTACAACGATCAGGGGTTTGGAACAGGTCCCATATGAAGAGAGGCTAAAGAGACTGGGACTTTTCAGCTTAGAAAAGAGGAGACTGAGGGGGGATATGATTGAGGTCTATTAAAGCACGAGTGGTGTGGAGAGGGTGCATAAAGAAAAGTTCTTCATTAGTTCCCATAATATAAGGACTAGAGGACACCAAATGAAATGAATGGGTAGCAGGCTTCAAACTAACAACAGAAAGTTCTTCACAAAGCAAATAGTCAACCTGTGGAACTCTTTGCTGCAGGAGGCTGTGAAGGCTAGAACTAGAACAGAGTTTAAAGAGAAGTGAGATAAAGTCATGGAGGTTGGGTCCATGGAGTGCTATTAGCCAGGGGGTAGGAGTGGTCTCCCTCCCCAAAGTTTGTGGAAGGCTGGAGAGGGATGGCACGAGACAAATGGCTTGGTCATTGTCTTCGGTCCATCCCCTCCAGGGTATCTAGTGTTGGCCGCTGTTGGCAGACAGGCTACTGGGCTAGATGGACCTTTGGTCTGACCCAGTACGGCCATTCTAAGCTCAGGGCTCAGGGTCGGGGGTCTCAGTGGACCACATTGATTTTCATGCCAACCTGCTCCTGGGTGGCCAGGCTGGCAGCTATCCTGCCCTAGACGGCCACTTTCCTGTGCCTAGTTCGGAGGTCGTGGAAGAGGTCTACAATGTCCGCACTAGACCAGGCGGGCGCCCGCCTCTTGCGGACCTGGGCATGCTCCCAGGAGCCGCCAGCCTGGTCCCGGGAAGAGGCGGAGGGCTGGGTGGCAGCGGGTGGCCGGCTCGAGCCATGCCAGTTGCAGGGTGTGCTGGCTGGATGCTGGCAGGCTTGCACCTGGCACGGGCACCGTAGCCAGCCCGTGTCCCTTTAAGGGCTCCGGGGCCGGGAAGGGGGCAGAAGAGTTTCCCTGGTGGTGCCCAGAGTGGCCACCAGGGCAAGCTGGGGAGGGCTAGCCTCCCACTGGTTCGAATTAAGTGGCTACACAGCCCTTAATTCGAACTAGTTAATTCAAACTAGGTGTTAGTCCTCGTAGAATGAGGTTTACCTTGTTCGAATTAAGTGCACCGCTAGTTCGAATTAAGTTCGAACTAGCGGTTTTCATGTGTAGCGCCTATCAAAGTTAATTCGAACTAACGTCTGTTAGTTCGAATTAACTTTGTAGTGTAGACATACCCCATCTCTCTCTAGCCTGCATTCAGGTATTCTCAAGGCCACCTGCCTTTCTGCTACAATCTTTCTGGTTTTATAATCCCATCAGCACAATACTTCCTGCTCATATTTACAGAGAAATCACATGATGCCTCTCAGGTCCAGCTCCTTCAGTAATCAGGGTTGACTGGCTCCTTTGGACAAGGCATCCTATTAAAGTGCCTCTCTCTAGCCTTTTTTCCACTTTCTGATTAATTATTCAGCGTTCTGCTATATAACAGTCATACAGTAAGCATCCCAGTAACCAGGTCAACCGTGGCAGAATTGGACATGCTACCTGGGAAAGTGACTAACTATTCTCTTCCTTCTCTTTGGGTATGCCTACATAGTAAAGAAAAACCTGCAACTGGCTGGTACCAGCCAACTCAAGCTTGCAGGGCTTGGCTTGTGGGACTGTTTCACTGCTGTGTAGATTTCCAGGCTTAGATTGGAGCCCCAGTTCTGGGACACTCCCACCCTTTAGAGTCTTCCTGGACCCAGAAGTCCACATGGAAATGAAACAGTGTCTCAGCCCAAGCCTCGTGAGCCCAAGTCGGATGGCACAGTCCAGCTGCAAGTGTCTATTTACTATGTAGATATACCCTCTGTAATCCGAGGAATGAAATGGCTTTGATGCAACTTTTTCAGTCAGTTCTTTGTGTTTTTACAGTCGAAACTCTCATTGCATTTACATGGGACTTTTCACAAAGGACAGCACCTTTTTATTTGATTAAAGAGCTCGTGTAATTGAATCTGGACAGCAGAGAAAAACAGGAAGAGCCATTGGGACTATGCTATATCTGTATATGTGCAATACTGAACTTCCTGAAATATAACTGTTTTTCCACAGTAATATGTGTGAATGTACTTGGGTTCACAATTTGATCTCATCCTATATTACATAATTTTGCTTTCTCCCTCCTGTTTTCATCTGGTGGATGGACACAAAGCAATATTTTTAGACAGTTTCACTTTGTTTATGTTTTATCTATTACACTATATAGCTCAAAGCATATAGCAGCTGTGTCAGTTGCATATGCTAAACTTTCAGGCTGGGTTGTACTGTTTTTCTTGAACATGGTAATGAACTTTGCATGCACATAGTTTGATACGAACTAGGAAATGTTCTTTGTTTGTAACCCAGGGACTTTGAACACCATTTTTAAATACCATTACAAATATGCAGAATTAATCTGAATTAGTATTTGATTAGAAGACCTCCTGGGGACACCTAGCTGCCTCAGGAAATAGTGTGGGTGATTCAATAGAGTGCACTTCATCCTCTGAGTCACATCAAGCTAATCCCCCAGCAAGGCACCATGGGACTCTGTGCTGCTGCAGGTATTGTATTTCAGATATGACTGAATTGAGGCTTAACTGTATATGGTCATTAAAAAATTCTTACTGCTTTTTGTAAGAGCAGGGGTTTGAAAAGATGAATGTCCTGTCCAAGTGCCCACTTGTGTCATCACATTCCACCTACTTAAATTCCCCTACAGTTTCAACTGCATGCAATATTATTCTTTGCTTCTAACTCTAAATTCATGCGAAGATAACTGTGCATTGTTAAACGGGGGGAGGGAGGAGGAGAGAGGGGAATTTAATGCCTTATTAGCATAATAGTTAATCTGGCCATGCCCCCAGGTAATCTCTTGGGTCACCCTGACTCCCGTAGGCTATCCACCATATGGGGTCTGTCTCATCCATAATACAATTGGGACTGCCACCATGGGGCCCCCCAAAGCACAGGGCTCTCAGGGTATGTCTACACTACAGCACTAATTCGAACTAACTTAGTTCGAATTAGTTAATTCGAACTAAGCTAATTCGAACTAACGCATCCAGACTAAAAAACTAGTTCAAATTAGCGTTTTGCTAATTTGAAATAGCATGTCCACATGCTGAACCGTGAACCGGGGTTAAGGATGGCCGGAAGCAGTGCCGGCAGGGCATCAGATGAGGACTTAGAGCGTGGAACTGCTGTCTCAGGCTAGCCGACGGCTGTGCTTAAAGGGACCCAACCCCAACCCCGGACAGACAGTTCTCAGGGGTGCCCCGCTTGCAAAGCAGTCCTGTCTTGGAGTGCCCTGAGTGCCCACACTGGGCACATCACAGCACTCGGCCATCAGACCGGCTGCACTTGCCGCAGGCTGCCATCTAGGGAGAGGGGGCAATTGGGGGGCTGCAGGAGAGCTTCCACCTCCAGAAGCCCGCAGAGCCAGCCCAGTCCTCCCCATTGGGGCCTCCTTCCACTTACCCTTCCCTAGCCCCCCCATTGCTCCCTCACCTCCTTCCACTTACCCTTCCCTAGCACCCCTTCCTGATGTACAAAATAAAGAAAACGTGTGTTCAAAAATAGAATCTCTCTTTATTGAACAAAACTGGGGGAGACTGGGAAAAGGAGGTGGGAGAGGGGAAGAGAGAGGGTGGGAGAGGGGAGGGCAACTACAATGATCAGAGGTTTGGAAGAGGTCCCATATGAAGAGAGGGTAAAGAGAATGGGACTTTTCAGTTTAGAAAAGAGGAGACTGAGGGGGGATAGGAAAGAGGTCTATAAAAGCAAGAGTGGGGTGGAGAGGGTGCATAAAGAAAAGTTCTTCATTAGTTCCCATAATAGAAGGACTAGAGGACACCAAAGGAAAGGAATGGGTAGCAGCTTCAAACTAGTAACAGAATGTTGTTCTTCACAAAGCAAAGAGTCAACCTGTGGAACTCCTTGCTGCAGGAGGCTGTGAAGGCTAGAACTAGAACAGAGTTTAAAGAGAAGTGAGATAAAGTCATAGAGGTTGGGTCCATGGAGTGCTATTAGCCAGGGGGTAGGAGTGGTCTCCCTCCCCAAAGTTTGTGGAAGGCTGGAGAGGGATGGCACGAGACAAATAGCTTGGTCACTGTCTTCGGTCCATCCCCTCCAGGGTCCCTAGGGTTGGCCGCTGTCGGCAGACAGGCTACTGGGCTAGATGGACCTTTGGTCTGACCCAGGACGGCCATTGTAAGCTCAGGGCTCAGGGTCGGGGGTCTCAGCGGACCCCCTTGATTCTCTTGCACACCTGCTCCTGGGTGGCCAGGCTGGCAGCTATCCTGCCCAAGCCGGCCACTTTCCTGTGCCTAGTGCGGAGATCGTGGACGAGGTCCATGATGTCCGCACTAGCCCAGGCGGGTGCCCGCCTCTTGCGGTCCCGGGCAAGCTCCCGGGAGCCGCCAGCCTGGTCCCGGGAAGAGGGGGAAGGCTGGGGGGCATCGGGTGGCTGGCTCGAGCCGTGCCAGGTGCAGGGTCTGCTGGCTGGGTGCTGGCAGGCTTGCACCTGGAACGGGCACCGTAGCCAGCCCGTCCACCTTTAAGGGGTCCGGGGCCGGGAGGGGAGCAGTAGATTTCCCTGGTGTTGGCCAGAGTGGCCACCAGGAAAACCTGGGGAGGGCTAGCCTCCCACTAGTTCGAATTAAGGGGCTACACACCCCTTAATTTGAACTAGCTAGTTCGAACTAGGCTTAATTCTCGTGGAATGAGGATTACCTAGTTTGAACTAAGCGTTCCGTTAGTTCGAATTAAATTCAAACTAACAGAGCGCTAGTATAGCGCCTATGAAAGTTAGTTTGAACTAACGTCCGTTAGTTCGAACTAACTTTGTAGTGTAGACATACCCAAAGAGGTGGGGCTGGAATAGTGCCAGGAAGACTGATCCTGTCTGCGGGGACCTGGACCATCCTTTTGGACTTCTGCTGAGATCCCTTGGCCTCCCAGCTCTCAGAGTCTGTCCCTGAGGGTATGTCTACACTACCCTCCTAGTTCGAACTAGGAGGGTAATGTAGGCATACCGCACTTGCAAATGAAGCCCGGGATTTGAATTTCCCGGGCTTCATTTGCATAAGTGGGGAGCCGCCATTTTTAAAACCCCAGTGGTTTGAACCCCGTGCCGCGCGGCTACACGGGGCTCGAACTAGGTAGTTCGGACTAGGCTTCCACGAGGTGTACCGGTAGTTCGGAATAGGAAGCCTAATCCAAACTACCTAGTTCGAGCCCCGTGTAGCCGCGCTGCACGGGGTTCGAACCAGTGGGGTTTTAAAAATGGCGGCTCCCCGCTTATGCAAATGAAGACCGGGAAATTCAAATCCCGGGCTTCATTTGCAAGTGCGGTATGCCTACATTACCCCGCTAGTTCGAACTAGCGGGGTAGTGTAGACATACCCTCATTGAGTAATGGGAGTCCTGTTGAAACTCACCAAATCCCCTTAGACTGACCCCAGCTGGAGGATGAGTCTGTCTCTCTCCTTCTCCCCCTACTCCATTCAGGATCAACCTCCTTCCCAGGCACCAAAAATACTCCACCCATTGTAGGGAGCCCTGCTATTTTGTGGGGTCAGAGAGGCAACCCAATGGGAATGGAAAACGCAGCCACTCAAACCAGACAGAGAAACGTGACGAGCAGCTGCTAAAGAACAGCTGTCAGAGGGAGAAGGAGAGAATAATGGCAGGAGCTCCTCCTGCAATGGGGTATCTGGCACCAGAGGTCACTAGAGAGGAAGACAAGGCCATCCCTGGGTGCCAATTGTCATTAATCCTCCCTGATTCCTGGCAGCATTTAAGTCTCTGACAAGCCCTTGCTCTCTTGAGACATGAGGGTATCACAACCATGGTGATGTGCCAGCTCCACTCCATCTGATCCTGCCACCAGGTGTCTGAGGCTCTACACGGGTTGCACCATTTACGGGTGTCTCTGATGGGACGCAAAACCCGCACACTGGGCCAGTAGGGCTCAGAAAGTAGGCCTGGGTGCTGGGATCCTACCTTTGTAGAACCTGCTTCAGCTGTAGGAAGTTTCAAAAGGAGCCTATTATGGGGTTTATGTACCCACATGCTAGCTCAGAAACCAAAGGATTAATTCAAGCTCTGCCAGACACTGCTTATCAGCAGGCATCAGTGGTCGGTGCAGCTAGGGCTGGGGGAGACAGGCCCCCAACCTTACCTACAGCCCCGTCTCACCCCCTCTGCTGAGGCCCCACCCCCCACCATGGGGAGGGGAGGAGATGGGGCAGTGTGCTGAGTGCAGCTTTCCCCTCCACCATAGGAAGGGAAAGGGAGCGGTGTAGGCAGGCATGTGTTCCCCAGTCTCTCTGGCCCCAAACACCGGGGAGGGAGGAGGCCATGTGGCTTCAGCCTCCACAGCCCCAGAATGCCAGGGAAGGAGGAGGCCACATGGCCAGAGCCTCCCTAGCCCCAGAGCATGGAGAGGGCAGAGGGCCCAAACTTTCAATCTTCCTGCCCCAGAACATGGGGAGGGTGGGTTCCGGGGGCAGTAACACTCTGCCCCCAAAACAACTACAGCAGGTGTTCTGGGGATTGAGTGTAGGCGGGGCCACACCTGGCATTATGGGAAGGCTGTGCCATCTCCTCCACCTAGGCTACTGGATGTCCATGTCAGCCACCTAACAGTAGCTGGGAGAGTCAAAGGGCAGGGAACAGAGGGTGGAGGCGTCTAAAGAGGAGTGAGCTGGCAGGAGAAAGGAACTAATATGGCCCATGGTGGTAGCACTGACTTTAGATCTGGGGGGCAGCGGAGTATGGCCACTGGCAGGCCACGCACCTCCAAAATCAGTGCCAGCACTAGCAATAGCACAGAAGGAAGGTTAGAATAATATGGTATTGCCTCCTTTCCTGCTGCACTGCTGCTGGCAGTGGGACTGCCTTCTGAGCTGGGTGGCTGGAGAGCAGTGTCCACTGCTAGCAGCAGTACAAGGAAAAAAGGTGGGTGGCATGGTGTGGTATTGTCACTCTTAATTCTGTGCCACTGCTGAGCTGGGTGTCCTATTAGTGGCCACGACTCTCTGGCTGCCCTACTCAGAAGTCAGTGCTGCTACCAAAAGCAGTTCAGAAGGAGGTGCAGTATGGTATGGTGCAACACCTCCTTCTGCACCACACTTGCTTTCCAAATGGGGTGTCCAGAAAGCAGGTGCCACTGGCCAGGTACCTACCACACTAGGCAGTGCCACCGCCAGTAGATGTGCAAAAGGAAGAGTAGTGTTGTATGGTACTGGCACTCTTCCTTCCATGCCATTGCTGGCAGTGGCTCTGCCTTTCAAAGTGGGTAGACAGAAAGCCAGTGCTGTCACTGGTAGCAGCATAGAAGGAAGGGTGGCATGGTACGGTATTGCCTCCCTTCCTTGTGTGCTGCTGCTAGCAGCAGCACTGCCTTCTATGGGGAGTGCTCAGGAAGTGGTGGCAACTAGTCAGGACCTGGTCTGGATGGCAACCCCGCCATTAACAGCAGCACAAAAAGAAGGTGGCGTGGTCTGCTACTGCCCCCCTTCCTCCTGTGCCTCTGCTTGGGGCAGCCCTGCTTTCCATGCTGAGGGGCTGGAGAGGTGGTTACTGATAAGACACAGCAGCGCAGAAGGAAGGATGGAGTGGTATAATATTGCCTCCCTTCCATCTGCACTGCAGCTACTGGTGGCACTGCCTTTGGATATGGGCAGCAGCAGAGCAGTGGCCACTGGCAGGTCACCCAGCTGAGAATTCAGGGCCACCACTGGCAGCAGTGCAGCACAGAAGGAAGCTTGGAACGATAGGGAATTGCCTCCCTTCTTTCTGCACTGCCACTGGTGGGTGTCCAGAGAGCTGGTGTCACTGACCAGATGCCTACTCAGAAGACAGTGCCACTGCCAGTGCAAAAGGAAGGGAGTCACTGAGCCCCAAGGATATCAGGCCCAGGTTGGTTGAGGGTGGGGCTGGAACACTTGACCTTTGGTTCTGAAGGAGGGTACCTTATCCACTGCACCACTGGAGGAGCCCTCTAAACTTCCAGGCCCACCTTATCCGTCCTCTGTCCCAAGGGTGCCAGGGTGGAGCTCTGTGGCACTGTATCCACTGTGCCACTGGAGGAGCCCCCCACCTCTCTACATTCTGGTACCCCATTATCCGTCCTTTGTCCCCAGGGTGCCATTGCTGGCAGCGGCTCTATCTTTCAAGCTGGGCGGCCAGAAAGTCAGTGCCATCACCGGCAGTGGAGGAGATGGAAGGGGGGCATGGCATGGTGTGGCTTCCCTTCTTTCTGTGCCACCGCTGATAGCAGTGCTGAATTCAAAACTGGGAGGCTGCAGAGCGGCAGTCTCTGGCCAGGCATCTAGTTCTGAAGGCAGCACTGCCACCACCAGCAGCACATAACAAAGAGTGGCAGGTATTGCTGTGCCACTGCTGGTGCCAGCTCCATCTTTTAACCTGGGCAGCTGGAAAGGTAGTGCCACTGCCCACAGTGGTGGAGAAGGAAGGGTGGAATGGTACGGTATTGCCTCCCTTCCTTGTGTGCCACTGATAGCAGCGGCACTGCCTTCTAAGCGGGGTGGACAGGAAGTGGTGGCAATTGGTCAGGTGCCCAACCTACATGGCAAGCTAATTGCCAGCAGCAGCGCAGAAGGAAGGGTCTCATGTTATGGTACTGCCATCCTTCCTTCTGTGCTGCTGCTGGTGGCTCTAACTTCTAAGCTGGGCAGCAGGAGAGTGCAGGCCCAAGTGCACAAGACAGGCTGCCACCACCAGCAGTGCAGAAGGAAGGATGGCAGTACCCTAACAAGATCCCTTTCCTTCTGCGCCGCTGCTGGCATTTGGCTTCCCATCTAGGTTGGGTGACCATGTTTCCCTATGTTGAATACAGGACACCTAGTAAAACGACTCATGTTCAAGTGAGTCCAAAGGCAAGCAATCAGAACTATGCAGTAGAAATGTTCAAATTAACATCAAGTTGACAGAGTCCCTGTTAAAAAGCAATACTGCGTAGATAGAGCCTTTTTATTTACCTTAAGGTTTTCATGGGGAAAGGTGACACACACATACCTTACTCACACAGGAATGGGGGTGATGAACCAACTGGACCTCACCTTCTCTGCCTAGCACTCTCCTCCCTCAGTGTCTGGCTGGGTCCCTGGGATGGACCCGCCTCTTTTAGTACCTGTGCTGTGTCTTCTCGAGGCAACATGTGGCAGGCACACAGGGTCACAGTCCCCTCACAGGCTTCTGTTGGGGTTCACACCAGAGTATGGCCAGCAGTAGCCTTTCAGCCCTGTGTGGAAGGGAAGGGATGGGAGCTGCTACCAGCTGCAGGGAGGTAGAGGCGGGGGGGTAGGCCTGTGTATTGGAGAGGTCATCTCTTCCCTCCACCCCCGCATCCCATACCCCTGTGGCTGGATGCAGCTTGTTTCCTCCTGCCTGCACAGTGTTGAAAGGCAGCTGACACCCCGAAACTGCTGCTAATGCTGCTAGCCAGGGGTGGATATAGGTCAGGGTGAGCGGGGTGGCCGCCTTGGGCCCCGCACTTCAAGAAGCCCCGCGCATGCGCCGTGGCAAAGGGGGGCCCTGCGAAATTGTGCTGCCCTGGGCCCTGCAAAATGGTCATCGGCCCCTGGTGCTAGCCCTAAGGATGTAATGTGCTCAAGGGCTTCAGCCAACCTGGCCAGGAGGTGGCTCAGAAGGAGAGGGTGTCTAGGGGACTGAGCAGCCCCACACATACTGAGGGCAGGACCTAGGACAAGAGCAGTGTGTGAAGAGGGTGTTATGCACTTTCCCGGGGGGGGGGGGGGGTGGCTGCTACAGATTCTGTAGGGATAGGATGCAAACAGGCTGGAAACAGCTGTGATTCATAGTAGGGGAAGGAGTAGGGCACCAGCAGTGCTTCTCCCCACCACACCTCACCCCTCTTGCTCCACCCCTTCCCGTCTGCCTTTTCCTAGCACTCCCCAGAGTGTCAAGAAACGGTGCCGTGTGGGCTGGAGCTGCCCAGCCTGTGCCTTCCCTGCGGCTCATGAATGAGTGAAGCAAGCACGAAGGGAGGGAGGGGGGCCATGGTGTGAACTGCTGGTGCCTGCCCTCCTGCCTTTGGAGGTGCGTAGGTGTGTGTGCACCAGTGTGCATCCCACACACATTGCATTGTCCCTGGCTGGAAATAGCTTCCTCCCCTCACCCCCCGCACAGTTTTGCTGGGTAGTGGAGAAGCTTGGTCATGCCAGCGCTGTGAGGGGCTTTGCACATGAAAGGCTTGGCTCCTCCTGGCCCAAGGGCATTGAGCTTTCCCTAGCTGCCAGCCCAGACAGAGGCACTGGAGGAAGGAAGGAAATGCCAGGGGCTGGTCCTCCTCACAATGCAGGAAATGGAACACAGCTTCTTGGAGCAGCTGGTGCAGGAACCCACAAGGGGAGAGGCAATTCTCGATTTAGTCCTGAGTGGAGCGCGGGATCAGGTCCAGGAGATAACCGTTACAGGACCGCTTGGGAATAGTGACCATAGTATAATAACAGTTACCATTCCTGTGGTGGGAAGAACACCTCAGCAGTCTAGCACCCTGGCATTTAATTTCAAAAAGGGGAATTACACAAAAATGAGGAGGTTAGTTAAACAGAAATTAAAAGGCACAATGACTAGGGCCAAATCCCTGCATGGAAACTTTTTAAAGACACCATAATAGAGGCCCAATTTAAATGTATACCCCCAAATTAAAAAACATAGCAAGAGACCTAAAAAAGAGTCACCATGGCTTAACCACCATGTAAAAGAAGCAGTGAGGGACAAAAAGGTCTCTTTTAAGAAGTGGAAGTCCAATCCTAGTGACCTAACTAGAAAGGAACATAAACACTGTCAAATCAAGTGTAAAAATGTAATAAGAAAAGCAAAAAAAGATTTTGAGGAACAGCTAGCCAAAAACTCAAAAAGAAATAACAAAATGTTTTTTAAGTACATTAGAAGCAGGAAGCCTGCTAAAAAACCTGTAGGTCCCCTAGATGATCAAGATATAAAAGGAGCAATCAAGGACGATAAAGCCATTGCGGAGAAACTAAATGATTTCTTTGCTTCAGTCTTCATGGCTGAGAACATTGGGGAGATTCCCAAATCTGCACCGTCCTTTGTGGGTGATGAATCTGAGGAACTGTCCCTGATTGAAGTGTCATTAGAGGAGTTTTTGGAACAAATAGAAAAACTTAATGTTAACAAATCTCTGGGACCGGATGGCATTCATCCAAGGGTTCTAAAAGAACTCAGATGGGAAATTGCTGAACTATTATCTGTGGTTTGTAACCTATCCTTTAAATCGGCTTCCGTACCTAATGACTGGAAGGTAGCCAACGTGACACCAATATTTAAAAAAGGCTCTAGAGGTGATCCTGGCAATTAGAGACCGGTAAGCCTAACTTCAGTACCGGGCAAATTAGTCGAAACAATAGTAAAGAATAAAATTGTGAGGCATGTAGAAGAAAATAATTTGTTGGACAGAAGTCAACATGGTTTCTGTAAAGGGAAATCATGTCTTACTAATCTATTAGAGTTATTGAAGGGTTTAACAAACATGTAGACAAGGGGGATCCAGTAGATATAGTATACTTAGATTTTCAGAAAGCCTTTGACAAGGTCCCTCACCAAAGGCTCTTGTGTAAATTACATGGCCATGGAATAAGAGGGAAGGTCCTTTCTTGGATTGAGAACTGGTTAAAAGACAGGAAACAACTGGTAGGAATAAATGGTTAATTTTCAGAATGGAGAGGGATAACTAGTGGTGTCCCGCAAGGGTCAGTCCTGGGACCAATCCTTTTCAACTTATTCATAAATGATCTGGAGAAAGGGGTAAGCAGTGAGGTGGTAAAATTTGCAGATGATACCAAACTGTTTAGGATAGTCAAGACAGAAGCAGACTGTGAGGGACTCCAACAAGATCTCACCAAGCTGAGTGATTGGGCAACAAAATGGCAAATGAAATTTAATGTGGATAAGTATAAAATAATGCACAGAATATCTTACTGCCCCTGTATAAAACTATGGTATGCCCACATCTTGAATACTGTGTACAGATGTGGTCTCCTCACCTCAAAAAAGATATTTTGGCCTTGGAAAGGGTTCAGAAAAGGGCAACTAAAATGATTAGGGGTTTGGAACGGGTCCCATATGAGGAGAGGTTAAAGCGACTGGGACTCTTCAGTTTAGAAAAGAGGAGACTGAGGGGGATATGACAGAGGTATATAAAATCATGAGTGGTGTGGAGAGGGTTGATAAAGAAAAGTTATTTATTAGTTCCCATAATAGAAGAACTAGAGGACACCAAATGAAATTAATGGGTAGCAGGTTTAAAACTAATAAAAAGAAAGTTCTTTAACCAGCGTGAAGTCAACCTGTGGAACTCCTTGCCACAGGAGGCTGTGAAGGCTAGGACTATAACAGAGTTTAAAGAGAAGCTAGATAATTTCATGGAGGTTAGGTCCATAAAAGGCTATTAGCCAGGAGATAGAATTGGTGTCACTGGCTTCTGTTTGTCAGAGGCTGGAGAGGGATGGCAGGAGACAAATCACTTGATCATTGTCTTCGGTCCATCCCCTCTGGGGCGTCTGGTGCTGGCCACTGTTGGCAGACAGGATATTGGGCTACATGGACCTTTGGTCTGACCCAGTACGGCCGTTCTTATGTTCTTATGTTCACCCCAAAGGGGCGGGGGATACAGAAGAGCAGCAGGGCTGGGGAGTGAATGGGCAGACCAGGGCGAGGACAGTGAGAGGAGAAGCATGTAAAGGGCTGATGGGTGGGCACCAGAGGTGACATGTAACTGGCCACCACCAGCCCACTCTCACCAGCCTCCGCAGCAAGCAGCCATTAGTAGCTGGAAACTGGACAGTGGGTAAAGGGGCCTGCTGGCCAAGAGCTGGCACACAGCAGGGATTGCACTGGCGGACCAGCAGGGGGAGTGGCTTGCCCTGCATGCTGCAGCGGTGCCCAACCATCAGCCTTGAACTCCCAGCCCCATCACCAGCCACTGGACACCTTCCTTCCTCCACAACCTACCATGGTGTGCAGTCAGCTGGCAAGCAAGTATCTGGCCAGAAGCAGGACCCATCGGTACTGATGAGAGGGGAGAGACAGAACATAGAGGATAATTGGCCTATTTTTTTAGAAGTAGGGACACCTGCAGGAAGGCTTAAATAAGGGACTGTCACTTTAAAAACAGGTCATCTAGTCACCCAGCCTAAGGAATAGTGTCCCTAGCTTCTGTTAGTCAGAAACTGGGAATGGGTCACGGGAATGGATCACTTGATGATTCCGTATACTCTTCACTCCCTCTGGTGCATTGGCCACTGTCAGCAGACAGGATTCTGGGCTAGATGGACCTTTGGTCTGACCCAGTATGGCTGTTCTTTTGAGTGCTCAACATCTTGCATGATAAAACCTTACTTCCTCATTCAACATGAGATATGCCGCAGGGACCTGCAATAAGAATCTTAAGGACACAGAATACCCATTGTTGCTATATTCCCTGGGGCTTGCCATTTTTAAACATCTTGGGGTCTTTCCATGAGCACGCAGTGACCCAGTATTCAACCCTGGATGAAGAGAAAGAGCATGAAATGCTCCTAAGTTCTCCAAAAAAGAAAGCATTATTGAAATGCAGTCATTTTATTATAATTACAATGCATTTCCTGCCAATAGCCTAAAATGCACCTTTATTCTGCCTGAAAAAAAATCAGGGTCTAAACTCTAAAATAAGACTCTGGGAATGATATAATGTAAACATGTGCTGACACTAATTACAGTAATATTTATCTATAAAACATATGGCAACACTTTAAAAAGTGTGGATAATGATCAGAATGAATTCATTGGGATTTAAATTTCTGTCGTGTACTTGCATAGATGTTGCCTTGGATGCTGCTACATGTGAAGGACTCATTTTTGTTTTTGTTTTAAAAAGGGAGATTTTTACCAAACAGATGGAAAACATTATTAACTACTGTTTTCCTTTCTCGTCAAAAATGTTTTGTCTGATCAACATAATTACACATCCACATTGTAGTAAATCACACTGTATAAACATTTGGAATAGAGAGGACTATTAGGGTGAAATGCGAAGTATTCCAGACATTAAAACAAAGTAAATATGAACTGCACTCTGCTGAATAAGAAAATTCTAAAAATGAGGGGCAGACAAAAACATAATTGTACAGAGTTGGCATCACTTTGTTTTGTCTAAATCCTCTTATTCTACTGTGTGCTTTCAGTTGCCTTTCCCCAACTCTGTGTGTGAATGTTCTATTAATGAGGCATTCGCTCCCACACTGTAGCTGATTTCAAAGTTTTGATATATTAATCCTTTAATTTAATACTTTATTACAGCAGTAACACAGCAAGATACAAGACCAATATAATATGGGGCCTTCTGCTTTTCTCTGTAACTCACTAAGTGCTGTTTCATAACCAGTGCATTGTATTTTATTTGAAATAGGGCATAGACTGAAATCAAGCAGATGAAAAGATGGTAGTCAGTAAATGTGTCTGATAGCTGAGTTAGAGATGCTTATTCTGTGTCTATTATACAGTAAGGACTCAATCATATCCTACTAGAAAATTTACCTGGCATTGCTCAGGTCCTTACATACGTTTTGTTTTTCTTCATTTAAATCATTGCTCTGGGATGGGGATGTGGGGTTCAGAATTCAGGGCCAGGGACCGAGGACAAGCCCAGTCCTCTCTCACTGCAGCAGTTTGGGGCCAGGTGAGAAGCACCTATCCATGGACACTGCAGCTGTACTGGGCACAATTGGAGGAGGGGTCTATGTCCCCTGACTGGAGGGCTGTTAGACACATAAACAGACACACAAATGCTCTGAAATATACGGTAGACAGCTGTCCCTTTTTCCACCTTTGCCCCTGCTAGCCCAATTGGGTTATAGCTGTTCCAGACCCATCTCTGGCCCCTTGCTGCCCCCTGTGGTCATTCTGCAGTACAACTGTCCCTCCTGCTAGGCCCCTCCCTTCCCATTTTATGGGAAACAATCGAACTCCAAGCACATACCACTGTCCTGGCACAATCAAATCCTTGTCTAGCTATAAATTATGATCAGAGGAAGCTACACACAAATATTACAGTTTAGGAGGAGTTCTTGAACAAAGGGACTCAGAGATGGATGGACAGTCAGACTGACATTTTTTAATATATAGTAAGATAAGAGACAGGACACTGAAATGGATAGGGCACTGCACCTGAATATGGGTTACAGGACTGAGTCCTAAGTTCTATTTCAGTGAAAACCATGAAGTTATGATTAAGACAGCATCAGCACCGATTTGTTTCTTAATTAGAAACAGAGTCATTGCTTTTTCAAATGCCAGTCAAAATTTGCTTTTAGGAATACTGTGTAGCTTTATTTATACATTTTAATTTCTATCATGATTCAAATAAGAGGTTGCTTTTAAGATATAAACTACAAAGTGCACTCAAGCCTGTTTGTGCAAATGCTGGCTATTGAGTGCACAAATGTGTATTCATGCAAATTTTGGAAAGGTGCAATAGAAGTACTAAACATTATTATTTTTCTTGTACAGGCAGTCCCCAGGTTATGTACAAGATAGGGACTGTAGGTTTGTTCTTAAGTTGAATTTGTATGTAAGTCGGAACTGGTACATATTGTAGGGGAAACTCTAGCCAAACATTAGTCCAGAGCTCAGTTTTATTCTTCCACACCTCACTTCCCTCAGTCCTTTATTCTCAAGCTGAGGTGTCTGCTGAGAAAAGCCGTTGCGCGTCTCCCTGGTCTGCTGGGGGGAAGCAGCTAGTGCGGGGTTGCCTCACCCCGTTTGTAAGTAGGGATTCGATGTAAGTCGGATCCATGTAACCCGGGGACTGCCTGTATTGTTAGAAGTGTTATCCCATATATGAAAGGTTAAACTAAAGTCCCCTCTGCCTACTTTTTGTGGCTGTTCCGGTAGAAGTTAAGTGGTTCTTAAAAAAAAGGTGGAGTGGCATAGAGGAACTACCTTAAGCCAGATGTCATGGCAATATTCCTCCCCCTCAATTAAACAAGTTTTTAATGTCCAACATTCTGCATGAAGTCGTGCTGAGTGCATAATGGCTTCCCTGTTTGTCTAGACAGTCAATGTATATACAGCATCCTGTAATTTAATGCTCTCTGAAGTACTCTGGGATACTTCACATATGGAAGGTGCTATATGAAACTAAATTCAGTGCTAAAAATGATACTTCCCAAAAGGTTCGGTGAGCCTATTCTTAACATTTCTGGCAGCTATGGAAGAGAAAAAAGCTGACATTCTTTTATGAAAGCCACCAGAAAGATGAATTTATCTGTACAATTTCTATGGGCAAGGTTCATAGCTGGCCACTATTTGGAAGATCATTTGTTTATATATGCAGATATTCCTTGCTAGGAGAACATTAGATGTTAATTAGATTAATATAGGCCAAATTTTCAGAACAGTAGATTCCTGTTTAAAGGCCCAAGTTACACCCGCATTTTTGCACCTCCAAATTCAGTTGCAGATGTAGCTACTTAGATTTACTCCTATACCTACCTTGTTAGTGGATAACTACAAGTGCAAATTACTCAACCACAGTGACTAAAACTTTGGCTAACTGAATACATACTCCATACATTTTAAAATCCAGGTTTCAAAACTGCATTACTTAGTTCCAGTGCAGTAATTTTAGTGGAATTCAAGTGACAAAACACTGAAACAAAGTGGTAAATCAGGCTCCTTATCAGAACTGTTGAAACACTAGACAACAATTTCATGAACAATTTTGATGTTGTTTCCATTTGTTGTTTCATTGTTATTATTATTTTGAAAATTTATTTTTTCCTTTTCTACCCACTTCCTCTTTTTTTAAATGTCCCTTTTGCCACTGCAGGAAATAAAATGAATGATGTCCCGGGAATTGCCCTCTTAAGACATAGCTTCCTTTTCCACTCTAACTTTTCAAGACTTGAAAAAACAACAAATAGTCTGGTAGCACTTTATAGACTAACAAAACATGTAGATGGTATCATGAGCTTTCATGGGCACAGCCCACTTCTTCAGATGACCTGCTTTTATGATAGTTTCTAATGTTGAGAGCTCCTCCTTGATTTTTTTCTGTTTGTTGTATAGAATGCTGATAGGGTGGTTCCTTAGGGTTTTTTTTTGTGAGAGTGTGGCATAATTTCTGTCTGTAATCCGTGGGATATGTAGATTACAGTGGGTTTTTCACCCTTAAATCCTTAGGTATGATGTCTATCTGTTAGCATTTGGAAAGGAAAATTATATCAGTTTGGATCTGTGCTAGTTTCTTTGTGAAGTTTATGGATATCTACTCCATATGGCTGAATGCAGTGCCTTACATGTTCAGAAGCTGTGTGCACGAAAGCTCATGATACCATCTACATGTTTAGTTAGTCTATAAAGTGCTACCAGACTATTTGTTGTTTTTTCAGTTTACTTGTACAGACTAACTTGGCTACTCCCTGAAGCTTTTCAAGACTTTTCCATTTTAACTTTGCCACTCTGGGTATATCTAGACCCCAGAGCTTTTCTGGGATACCAGAGGTATCCCAGAAAAGCTCTGCCATGTCCAAGGAACACATCCTCTTTACTAAAAAAAAATTTCAGAAAAACGGATGCGTTTTGTTGGCATCCCAGTAAACCTCGTTTTATGAGGAGGAAGGAATATTCTGGAAAGGGTTTTTTTTCTGACATTTGGCCCCGTGTAGACAGGCCAAATATCAGAAAAGCCTCTTTCGGAAGAAAAGCGGAAAAAGATATGCAAATTGCAATTTGCGTATCTTTTTCTGATTTTTCTTTGTAGTGTAGACATAGCCTCTAAGTTTGTAAATGTTGGGGAAGTTTTGAAAAGCAAAAGAACAGAATAAAAGAAATTGGTGAGGTGAATAAAATCTCACCAAACAAGAAAAAAGTAACCTTTTTCCTGCATCGTTCATTCTGTTGTCTTAAGTGACAAAAAAAATCAAACATTGGGAAGAGAATTTTTTTTAAAAGGTGATTTTCAAAAACTGAAATTATTTTTTACATGGCTCCTTTTTGCACAAAACCCCACTCTTGTGCAAGAGCCATTCTTTCACATTTTTTTCCGGAAGAATGGCTCTTGCGCAAGAGGGAGGGGGTTTGCGCAAAAGCCTCTTGCGCAAAAAAGGAGCCTCACTAATTATGCAAATGAGGTACAGCAATATTCCATGCTTAGCCTCATTTGCATATGTTTTTCTGCAAGAGAGGGGCAGTGTAGACATAGCCTTAAAGTGTTACTGCACTATGAACAACAGCTATCATTACTAGTACTGTATAGTGAAATAAGGTGGAATATCAGTAACTGTTGCACTTTCTTTCAGCTGCTTTTCCAGCTATAATCCTTATGTACAACTCCTTATTGTATAAATTACATTGGCTTCCCTTCCCTTAGACTCAGTGGACCTACTTCTGATTTGTCTCACCCCAGTCTTATGTTGGTTAACTTAGCACCATTAACGTATCAGAAGTGGCTCTTGATTTACAACAGTGTGAGTTCATAATAAGGCCCAGGGAGCCAAATTCAGAGATGTGAGTCTGAGTCTAAGGCAGCCTAAACAAGTAATTTACATGCTGAGTGGGAGGAAGAAGGTGTAAGTTACAGCAATTTAGACTCACATCTTGGAATCGAATCCAGTAATTTGTGCTGCAATGCATAGCTTCTGAACTACCCAGCATGCCCGAGGTTGAAAGGACTGCAGTGGCAATGCATCCAACTCCTGATGTGTACATGGGAGTGGAAAGGCCTCACATTCCATATCAGCTACCTTTGTCTCCATGCTGAATTCAGCTTCAAGTGTACATGCAATAGAAGAAGGAACCTCCATTTTCTCTCAGTTGGAGGGAAACTTTTCAGGAGAGGGGGCTCACAGCAGTGCTGGGAAGGAAGTGAACGGGGATACTTTTTCACACAGCAACTGTGTATGTATATGTAATATTTCTATTAACTTAATTCTGGGGCACATATATCTCCCAAAGGATAGTTTAAATCAGGGTTGATTCAATACATAGGAAACAAGTTACAAATGTATCTGTTCTATTTTTCAGCAGACTGAAGTCTGAGTCCACAGGCACTAAATAGTTATATTCTTTCACCAGCACATATATACACCCCTTGCTGTGCCAAAATGTAGTGTGCCAAGCAGTAGGGCTGCAGACATACAAATATATGGCAGAGAAAAAATGTTTTTAAGCAGAACATTGTTTACATAGAGGCAGGTTGACCTAAAACTTGGCTAAGAAACTGGGAAATTGATAACATAGAGTAGAGGTGGCTGTATTGTGACACTGCCAATGAGCTATTCACCCACTGAGAAGCAAGTATTAATAAAGACTTTGTAGAATTAAAGTGAAAACGTCAGCTTTATTTTATTGGTTTTTAAGGAAGTGTGCAATGAGGTAATTATGAGAAACTCTAGCAAACAGAGAGGGTCCATCTGTCCTTCCATCCAATGGTACTCAGATAGAAGGATTATAGAATTAAGATACAGATCTGAGTCCTTTCAGCTTGGGAGCTGTGCAATATTGTCTTTCATTCAGAGATTCAATCATACAGTCTGATCAAAGGTAAGTTCCACAGAATACTTATTTTGCATGCTTGACCTGTTGAAACTTTGCACACCTTTTGCTTTGACAAGAAAGTACTAAGTCCAAATGTTGTAGACACAATAAATCTTCACTGCACTAGCAAAAGATTAGAACTTTGATTATTTGCATTCCATTAATCCATTCCTTAATTTTTCAACAATACAACTAAACTATACTACTGCTACAATTTTCCTAGACATCTTTTGCTGCAACAAGAAAATTGTGAATTACTAGGACAATCTGTTACTTTAGGTTTTTGTAAGGTTGAACTGTTGCTAAACTGAAACAATATTATTATATTGGGTGAAATATATTATATTGGGTGAAATTCTGACCCTACTGAAATCAGTGGAAGTTTTTGCCTTTGACTGCAAAATGGACAGGATTTTACCCATGGTATTCAAAGGAATGGATAATCATCAGAACGTATTTACTAATACCTGTTTTAAAAATAATTCTGAACATTTCTTAGACATTTTCAAATAAGACTCTTTGAATAGCACTTTTAAACAAATACATCTCTTGTTCTTTTTTGGATTGTGTCAGTTTCCATATAATCTCTGCTGGAAAACTAAATAATAAGACTAAGGTTCCACATGTTTAAAATTAAATTTGTATATTATATCACCTCATGAATATGTGAACTCCATCATACCAGCTCCAGTGATATCATAATGAGCACTGTGATGTATGTGGTATCTAGAAAGGGAATATCAGTTCATAAAAGATACTGGTTAACTGCTTTGTACACCCAGATCAGGTGATTAGAATGTATTCTGATGGTGTAATGCTCACAACTTATATCTGTTTCCATAGCTTTGGTTGGTGGAGTTTCTGAACTGGAATTAGATCTTTCCTGCTTGCACAGATTAATTAATTTATCTTATTAAATAAAATTATTTTTCTAAATTTCCTCTACACAAATAAGTAAATACTCATACATAAATCATGACAAAAGGTAGAATGTGGACAAACATTTTGCTCCTGTTGAACTCACAGGGAGATTTTCTATTTTTAGATTCAATAGAAAGAGGATCAAGATTGTGTTAAGTGGGCAGAGAGTGAAAATAAGGGTTCTGTACTGAGAATTTTAACTGCTAGAATTCCCTGCTTTCTGGTTTGTAGATCTAGATATTTTTTAAAAAATGAATAAGTTCAGGCATTTGTAGTTCTACAAGAAAACAACCAAGTAATCCAGACCACTATGGGGAAAAATTGAGTTTTTTGTTCTAATATGGAGTTATCTAGCTAGTATTCAACAGCAAATATACACTAGTCTTACAGACACAAACATAGTACTCTTGTATATTATTTCTGCATTGAAGAATTGTAAACTCAGAAACCAATACAGCAACTAAAAAACTGGATTAGGGCCTTGTCCAGCTGACAATGAGGTCAATTAGAGATTTGTTCCATTGACCTCAATGGGAGCCAGATCAAGCTCAAAATCTGGAAATAGTATAACTCATGATGATCATTATTAACACAGTGGTGCTTTTTCCTCTTTATCAGCCTTCCCTAAATGAATAACAGCAAAGCTGAAAATTAAGTTACAAAAATAAGGAAATAGATGAGAAATTCAGGAAAGAAATGTGTACAAATACAACAGGAATGAGTATTTATCCACTGGCGAATCTCAGTTAGGCTATACTGTATAGCTCAAAAAGTTGATAAGGAAATGTTATGCACGAGAAAGGCATCAGACTGTTAAAAATTTAGAGACAGCAGGAAATGATTCATATCACAGTATTGTGGAATCTAGAAACACTTATTTTGGTGAATATACTGTGTCTCATCAACTCAGATTATAATGAAGAGGTGATTTAAACCTAAACTATTTTGTTAAAACAATTGCTAATAGCTAAAGATATTTAAGAGTCCCCTAGAAATTAGGGATCAAACAAAGGCAAGAAGATCTGCAAAAGTGCTTCCAAAGTTCAATATGCTCTAAGCACTCTATGTGAAAAGCTCAAATGACAAATGGAAACCAGAGTCTTTTGAAATCCATAACAAATACTTCATATTGACACATAATTGAAATACTCATCGGAAAAACTACCCAGACATAATGGATGGCATGTGATATGAACAGAAGTTAAAAACAGGATACAAGACTCTGGGGTCTATAGTGAAGACTATCCACAGGGTAAATGACGAATCTAAAACACTCTAACTGCATTCAAGTTCCAGATGCTTCATAAATAGACAATTGAGCAGCTGAATCCAGAGAATCAAGGGGGAGTACTAACAAGATGCAGGAAACCCAGTGGAAAAGTAATCTTTGCAAATCAACAAGACACAAAGAAAGTATGTGTAACTATATATAAAACAGAAAAGGAATAGGTAAAACAGAGAATAACCCTCTCATTGCCAGGAAAACTCAGTTACCTAATTCAAAGTCCTGATACAGAAGAAATGTTTTGGTTTATTTGTAAGCATTTTGGCTTATGTGAAGTTATTAGAAGATGAAATTGCATTTTTTGTTCTTGAAATTAGTACCATGCATTGTGCCACCACTCAAAATTATGATCTTGTTGTCTCTCATAGTCTAAACAAGTTCAAGTCCCGTCAGTATTTGAAGGAGCAGATCATCAAGAAAAACTCAAAGCCACATAGGCAATTTTACTCCTTATCTAAGAAGTGGAGCTTCTCTCTCAGGATCAGCTTTTTAGGACAGATCTGTAATCATACAGCACCTAACTTAGTAGAGTCTAAACCTGATGCAGACCTATTGCTTTCTATTCTAAATCAATAGAAGTATTAAAAAAAAAATAACAACAGTAAACCAATACCACAGCATGATGTGAAGAGGATTGTTTAATTAGTAGATGAAGGGCATTATGTAAATGTGAAACACTCTAATAATATTTACAATTATTCCCACAACTACTAATAGACCTGAGAGTGAGAGACAAACACACCCATTGATTGGGAATTGCAGCTGCTCAGCACGCTCCAGCATAAGCCCCCATACTAGTAAGATATTATAAATGAAATAGTAACGTGTTGAGACAAAAGTGTTGAGACAGTAAACATAGATACTCTCTAAGGAAATGTTTTCTAGACTCTGTGATGCTGCAGCTTTTATAATGGAATATGTAAGAAAGGGTATATAATGTGTGCAGTTAGGTTGCCATGGCTACTTAGTGGATAAAGGGCATAAGATAGAGTTGAATAATGGCATCTGACTTGGGCCAGGCTTGGCATCTAGTTCTGGCCTTTTACATAACACACAGAAACTTCAGTTCAAATTCCCACTTCTTGGGTGTGTCTAGATTGGCAAGATGTAGACAACTTACCAGCTGTCTACACTGGCCGCTTGAATTTGTGCAAGAACACTGACTTTGTAATGTACAAAATCAGTGCTTCTTGAGCAAATACTTTCATGCTCTCGCTCAGGGATAAGCCCTCTTGCGCAAGAATACTTGTGCAAGAGGGCCAGTGTAGACAGGCACCTTAATTTTTTACGCAAGAAAGCCCGATGGCTAAAATGGCCATCGGAGCTTTCTTGCACAAAAGTGCGTCTAGATTGGCATGGATGCTTTTGCGCAAAAGCATTCTTGTCAATCTAGATGCTCTTTTGCGGAAATACTTTTAACAGAAAAACTTTTCTGTTAAAAGTATTTCCACAAAATCATGCCGGTCTAGACATAGCCCTTGTGTCTAAGCCTGGGAATATATAAATGCAGCATGATCTGACTGAAGAAGAGAGAAGATCTCTCACATTTTTCAGGCATCCTTGCTTTTGGTACACCTTCCATACAGTCACAACTGCACCTAAGTTTTATGGGCACTGTATTCACACACTCAACCTGTCAGACATAGCATTGCCAGATAGATGGTACATTCCCTCTTGTACCGTGGGGCCTTGTCACTTCCTCACTTTATCACATTTGTGCTCCGGTACCAGAAAAGGACCTCTTCACCTGGTCGGTTCTGTTCCTAGCTTATCAGATAACTGGCTCACACATTGCAGAAGCCTATGAACCATGTTACAGATATCTCTGAAGGCAAAGGCTCTTGTAGGATGCTACATTAGCTTTATTAAATCTTTAGACTGACTGCTTATGGTAAACGAGGGCATTTTTTCACAAGTATAAAGCAAAACAGTCACAATGCTACTTTCTTCCTCTTAGCAATATTTATTCCAACAGCATTCTATTTAAAAAATAAAAATGGTCTACTTTTCATCTTATCTGCAATAATTGCTAAGAAAATATATTGTTTAGTTTGCTTGGAGGCATGTACACATGTTTAAGAAAAAAGACATTGCAGACACATACCAGCTAGGGACATGATAGTAAGGATGTTAAAATGTGATTGTTTGGCTAATTGTATAGTTGATACAATTTGTATTGACTATACGATTAGTTGATAAGAGCCTCAGCAGAGCCACAGTGGGGGTAGCTCCAGAGAAGCTGACTTGAGCCTGAGTAGTCCCGGCTAGCCACTTACATCCATATGTGATAGTGTATTCATTTATAAACAGTTAACCGCTGAGCCTGGGCTCCTCGATTAACCTTCATGGTTACATGCAAGGTCCCCCCTCATTGCTGCTTCTGCAAAAGCCAGTGCTCCTGGGCCGTGCGCAATCATAAGACCATAAGAACCGCCATACTGGGTCAGACTGAAGGGCCATCTAGCCCAGTGGCCAATACCAGATGCCCCAGAGGGTGGGAACCCAAAAGGTAATCATCACGTGATCCCTCTCCCATCATCCATTTTCAGACAAACAGAGGCTAGGGACACCATTCCTACCCATCCTGGTTAATAGCTATTGATGGACCTAACCTCCATGAATCTATCTAGCTCTTTTTTGAACCATGTTAAGCTCCTAGTCTTCACAACATCCTCTGGCAAGGAGTTCCTCAGGTTGACTGTGTGTGCTGAGTGAAGAAAAACTTCCTTTTGTTTGTTTTAAACCTGCTACCTATTAATTTCATTCGGTGACTCCTAGTTCTTATATTGTGGTAATAAATAAATAACTTTTTCTTATTCACTTTTTCCATATCAGTCATGATTTTATAGACCTCCGTCATATCTCCCCTTAGTCTCCTCTTTTCTAAGTTGAAAAGTCCAAGTCTTTTTAATCTCTCTTCATATGAGACCTGTTCCAAACCCCTAATCATTTTTGTTGCCCTTTTCTGAACCTTTTCCAATGCCACTATATCTTTCTGTCTGTCTCAACCCCACTGCTGCCATAAAAGCCAGCTCCCCCACAAGCACCAGCTGTAGCCTATCCTCCCTCCACAGACTGTGCCCAGCCAGCACCCACTGGCTTTTTCCCCTTCCATCGCTGCCTGTATCCAATCAGCTCTGTGGCAGTCCCCTACTCTGCTTGTGCTCCAGAACTCCATCATTATCACAACGATACATGTAAACCATCTCTTAAAAGTATGTTAATTATGAGCAGTTTATTTTAATTGGTCAATGTTATGTGCTTGGCTTCTTAGTCCTCCATGCTGGTCACAGACTTGCTGAGCATGTGTAGGCTTGTGAATCTCTGTGGAACTGAGAAGAATAGCAGGAGAAGCAGTCCCCAGTCTGGGTGCTGACATTACCATGCATTTCCCTCATAAAAATAGGCTGGAGCATTCAAAGGAGAGTCCAGTCACAGTAGCCTCATTTTCATTATACTCAGGACTCCAGAGGAGGCCTGGGTCACAGCTGTGACTCCATTCCTTCATTTCATCCTAGGAGGTGCACCTCCCAGCTTGGGGATCTCTGCTCCAGAGGGTTAGCGTGCAACCTGGAGCGAATGCATAAATACGACTTAATCAATTGCTGGAATATCCTGTGAAGTAAGTATTATTATCCCAATTTTGCAGATATAGAAATTAAAAAAAGAGAGGTTAAGTGATTTGGCAAAATTGTCAAAGGAGTATGTCACGCCCAGGACTAGAATGAAACAGGTCTTTGTTGTCAATCCCATAATTAGTCCATTAGATCACACTGAATCTCATGTTACACCCATCCATGTGGCTAGAAGTCACATTCTGGCTCAGCATAGGAGCTGGTCCAGGATGCACAGCTGGCTCAGAGTTCTTCACAGAATGGTTTCTGCATTAAATCAGTAGTGACCTGGTTGGAACTTACCCGTTCAGCCATCAGTCAAGAAGTCTAGTTACCTTGTTTTTCATTTATTTGCTCTGGGTAAAGGGATGGAGAGGTTGTTACTGGCTTTCAGGAAAATAAGCAACAAACCTTCAGTCCTGGTGATCAATTTACTTTCTCAAAGATATCTTTGTAAGCAGAAGGGCTAAGAAGATTTATTTAAATAGACTCAGATATTAGACTTCAGGGATAATCTGATACTCAGTTTAAATTGCACTGATTTACACTAGTCTGACACTTCTAGGTCCTGAAAGTCGTAGGATCCAGAAACCATCTCTGCCCAATCTCTACACTGACAGTATTTTGCTGCCCAGCATTGTGAGCTACCCACATGCTTTCCTTGTGCACACTACTCTCCCAAATGCAGTGCAGAAGAGCTGTCCCTTCTTGGTCTTTCTTGTTGTCTCTCCCATGGCCTATTTTGTCTAGTTTATGTAACTTGTAGAAATGAGACTAAGTCTACATCTTGGGCAATGAGTCCTCCTCTGCAATGATTCCATGTGCTTGGTGCAGCTGAGGAGGGGGAAGCAAAGTTGGCTGTAAGCTGCTTTCCATTTCCCCCAATACTGAAGCTGGCGAAAAGCTGGAGCAGGCTTACAGTGGCCCTGTGGAATTCCTATTGTGTACCACATTCCCTCCTGGACTCCTCCCATACCCTGCACACTCCTACATTGGAAGACCAGGAGGGGCTGAAGCAGAACCAGCTATGTGCCATCTGAGGATTTTCCCCATGGATAGTTATCCATAGCTGTCCATTTAGGCAGATTTAAGATCCCTTCTTGCTCCTGGCATTAGTAGGACTGAGGATTTGGCCCTTGAACATGAACAAAGCAGGGAATGGTAATCTAAACAGATCCAAATTTAGCCAATGTCTCCTATACCTATAATGGGCAGAATCAACACACAGGCAATAAACATTCCCCTATTTTGCAGGTTGGGCCTATATTTCCAAATATGTGCACTAGCACAGTGTTTCTCAACCTTTTTTTGTTATAAAGTACCCCTTTAAAAAAATGAGTACACCCTTTAAAAAAAATTACCGTATTTTCCGGCGTATAAGGCGACTGGGCGTATAAGACGCCCCCCTAATTTTCTAGTTAAAAGATAGGTTTTCGTCTTATACTCGCCGTATAAGACTACCCCCCCTTAAGAGGCCAACCGGCAGCGCCCCAGCGCCCCTCCACCTCCCCGGCTTTGCTCCCGGTGTCCCTGGTCTGCTGGAGACGGTTCCCAGCAGACCAGGGGCACCGGGAGCAAAGCCGAAGCGGCGGCGGGGTGCCGCGCTTCTGAGGCTTTGCTCTGGCAAAGCCTCAGAGGCGTGGGACCCCGCCACGGCTGCGGCTTTGCTCCCGGTGTCCCTGGTCTGCTGGAGACGGTCCCCAGCAGACCAGAGGCACCGGGAGCAAAGCCGCTGAGGACGCCGGCAGCGGGACAGCCGCGGCGCGTCTGGGCTGCCCCGCTGCCGGCTTCCCCCGAGGCTTTGCAAAGCCGCGGAGGGGCTCAGGCAGCGGGGCAGCCCAGGTGCGCCTGGGCTGCCCCGCTGCCGGAGCCCCTCCGCATCTTTGCTCCGCGTCTTCCTGGTCTGCAGACCAGGGAGATGCGGAGCAGCTTTTCTCGCCCTGGAGTACACGGGCGGCGGGACTGCGAGGTCCCGCAGTCTGTGTCCTCTGGGGCGAGAAAAGCCCCATTCCTACCTGCAAGTCGGGGACTGCCTGTATACCCGGCGTATAAGACGACCCCCGATTTTTGGGGGATGTTTTTTAGCATAAAAAGTCGTCTTATACGCTGGAAAATACGGTATAAGTACCCCCAGTGTCTAGTTTTCAGACACACCATTCTTTTTCTACCATTGCAACACATTACTTTAAACAACATAATTGTAGCTAGGCAGGCAATAAAGTTTTGGATGTAAAAAATACAATAATAATAAAGTGCTGTAACACTTAAAACAAAAATTCAGTTTTCTCCAAATTTCAGTTATATTGATGTACCCCCAAGACTTTGCTCAAGTACCCCTAAGGCTACTCGTACCACTGGTTGAGAAACACTGCACTAGCACAAAGCCCCCATTTCAGTGGCCTCGACCACTGGAGGGAAAAAAACACCCTTTGACTCACACACACAAAGCAACTCAGGGCCAGGAAGGGGATATGGCAGGGATTCATATTGCATAGGAGTACCACTCCTGAATACTGGTGAAAGCCAATAGGTCAGAGCCTGGCTAGCCACATGGGTCAGGTCCCTCATCACCCTGAGACCTCTCACCCTCAGGGAGTAGGGAAAATGTGTGTGTGTGTGGGGAAGGACTGCCATTCTGCACAGAACTCCAAAATTCTAAGGATTTATATACATAATAATAATAGAACACCCTCAACACATCTCAGCATATTATTAATAGGGACACGGCCATAGTCATCTATCTGCACAGATTTAAATAAGGGATGTGCCTGTAATAGCTAATAATAAAATAATGATTGTTTTTGTGCACATACACAGAGGTGAAAGTAAGCTGGTAGTGGCTGGTAAGCTATACCAGCAAGCTCTTTATAGATGGCATGGCATACCAGAAAGATACCAGACTACCTACAGTCCCTCCATGGAACTGCATCTCAGGAGAACAGGGCTGGGGGTGCAGGGAGCTGGGAGTGTGTCACAGACTGGTCCAGGTCTGGGCACTGCTGAGGGTGTCTGCCCAGGGCAAATTGCTCAAAACCAGGGCTCCTTACAGACCCTGACTGGAGACCTTTCCCAAATAGGCCACACACCAGTCACACCGAGCACTTCTGCTGCCAATCCGGCCAGCAAGAAGCCACACGAGCAAAATCCCTCAGACACTCCAGCTCTCCCTGTGCCACAATCAGCCCTGGGCCTTACATACAGGTGAGGGGTTATAGAACCCAATCTCACCTACCCCGAATGGGTCCTCCCAGTCCCAAAGAACCATCCACAGATCCCCAGTCAGTTTACATTTTGGATCTTACCCACAAGATCATGCTGGGCCAATCCTTTAGAATCCAAAATCTTAAGGTTTATTAACAAAAGAAAGAAAAACTATGAGAGTAAGGTTGCTAAGGAGAATACATTACATGCATCAGTCACCAAGTTCTTGATGCAGGCTCTCAGCAGAGATGTTATAAACTGCTATCTTAAAAGTCTCTGGTGTACATCCTATGTCAGGATGGATCCACAATCATTCCTGGCTCTCTGTCCCTCGCAAGGCTGCATCTACAATCAATACCAGAATTGTAGACCAGATAGAGTCTGCCTCATGGCACTTTATATCCATTCCTGGTACCTTCCAAGCTGGAGCGGGTCACATGGACAAGTGACCTATTCCTGTGTCCCAAGCCAGCAGCCATTAGAAACGGCTCGATGTCAGGATGGTGGTCGGTTTCTAGCGGAGTGCCCCAAAGTTCGGTTCTAGGACTGGTTTTGTTCAATATCTTTATTAATGACCTGGATGAGGGGATGGATTGCACCCTCAGCAAGTTTGCAGATGACACTAAGCTACGGGGAGAGGTAGATACACTTGAGGGCAGAGATAGGGTCCAGAGTGACTTAGATAAATTGGAGGATTGGGCCACAAAAAATCTGATGAGGTTCAATAAGGACAAGTGCAGATTCCTGCACTTGGTACGGAAGAATCCCAAGCATCGTTCCAGGGTGGGGACCAACCAGCTAAGTAATAGTTCTGGAGAAAAGGACCTGGGGGTTACAGTGGATGAGAAGCTGGATAGGAGTCAACAGTGTGCCCTTGTAGCCAAGAAGGCTAATGGCATATTAGGGTGCATTAGGAGAAGTATTGCCAGCAGATCCAGAGAAGTGATTATTCCCCTTTATTCACTTTTGGTGAGGCCACATCTGGACTATTGTGTCCAGTTCTGGGCCCCCCACTATAAAAAGGATGTGGACGCATTGGAGAGGGTCCAGCGGAGGGCAACCAAAATGATTAGGGGGCTGGAGCACATGACCTATGGGGAGAGGCTGAGGGAGTTGGGTCTGTTTAGTCTGCAGAAGCGAAGAGTGAGGGGGGATTTGATAGCAGCCTTCAACTTCCTGAAGGGAGGCTCCAAAGAGTTTGGAGAGAGGCTGTTCTCAGTAGTGACAGATGGCAGAACAAGGAGCAATGGTCTCAAGTTGTGGTGAGAGAGGTCCAGGTTGGATATTAGGAAAAACTACTTAACTAGGAGAGTGGTGAAGCACTGGAATGGGTTACCTAGGGAAGTAGTGGAGTCTCCATTCCTAGCGGTGTTTAAGTCTCTGCTTGACAAAGCCCTGGCTGGGTTGATTTAGTTGGGATTGGTCCTGCCTAGAGCAGGGGGCTGGACTTGATGACCTTCTGAGGTCTCTTCCAGCTCTATGGTTCTATGACTGCTTTGCAGGTTTCCAGATGCATTCCTCAGCTGTGTATTGGCCACCTTGAGAGCCATTGTCCTTGGGGCCATGCTAATTAGCACAGTCATGGACTGAACAATCCTTCTTTACAACAGGCAGCCCAGGCCCATCCCACCATCTCAGGCAGAGAACATTCACAGTATAAGCACAGAGCCCATATTCATAACCCCACATACAAACATCACACAAGTACATGAATAGCACATATAGAATCAGTGGAATATAATCTTTCATTTGATACCTCACATGGCCCCCTTTGTACAGACTTTGGGGCAAACGGCCCCCTTCCTCCCATGGGCACAGAATTGATCTGGCTGCTCCCCTTAAAATCCAATAATGTGACAGAGTGGTATGGCAGCCAGATGAGCTGCCAGGTTTCTGCTCCTTTCCCCATGCACTGTTGTCCTTTCAGTGGGGAAAAGAGCAGAACTCCTAGCTCCATCCCCAGGCTTCCACAGAGCTACATTGTGCATCTATATCCTCTGTAATGATCCTTACAGGAGGGAAGCGCTGGGAGCAGTACAGCAGCAGGAGGAACTGCCTGCATTTCGCTCTTTACCCCACATGTTGCTGTGCCTCCCAGCAGGTAAAGGAGCAGACTCTCCAGCCCTTAGGCCCCTGAGGGAATCACAGAACTTGAGGGCTGAAAAGGACCTTAAGAGTCATGTAGCCCAGCCCTCTGTGCTGAAGTGAGACCAAAGATACCTAGATCATCTCTGACAGATGTTTGTCTAACTTGTTCTTTAAAAACCTCTAATTACAGCTATTCCACAACTTCCCTTGGAGACCTATTGCAGTGCTTACTTATCTGTATAGTTAGAAAGTTTTCCCTAATGTCTAACCTAAATCTCCTTTCCTTTAGATTAGACCCATTGTTTCTTGTCCTGTTCCCCCTCCCCTCTATGGCAACACTTAATGTAACTAAAGACTGTGCTGAGGTCCCGCCTCAATTTTCTTTTCTCAACACTAAATGTGCCCAATTTTTTAAATGTTCCTTATATGTTGTGTCTTTTAAATCTTTTTATGATTTTTGCTGCTATTCCCTGGAATGTCTCCAAATTGTCGATAGCTTTCTTAAAGTGCAACACCCAGAACTGACAACAGTACTTCAGCCGAGGTCTCCCTGTGTCAAGTAAAATGGGATAGTTTCCTCCTATATCTTAGTACAACACTCCTTAATACATCCCAGAATTAGATTAGTCTTTTTCGCAACTGCATCATATTTTTGTCTCATTCAACTTGTGATCCATTATAACTAGAGCCTGAGTGTACACAAAATTTGTATTTGCATCTGATGCACAATCTGGAAAATTGACAGTGGCAGCCTTGATCCTCTCTGTAGTGTAGATATACCCACAGACAACGGGAACAATTCACTAAGCAGGCAGGCTGCTACATTCTGCTCAGACTGAGAGGACAGAGCCCGCCCTTTGCCTACTGCCTCAAAAACACCCTGAAGCTCTGTCCTTCCATCTGAGCATGCTACAACAGCGAGCAAGAGGGATAGTATCTCTCTCTCATACACACACATGCACAACTGCCCATCTCCTCTTTCCCCTCATAATTTAAGTCTCTATCAGATGCTTTAGGCACCTGAATCGACCTGCCTGCACTACTGGATAAGGGCAAGTGACTGTTCGTGCTGTTTCTCTTTATTTTACCATCTGAAGTACTTTTTTTTCTGTGGAGAAGCAAAGATATTTGCAGGGGACATGAATTCTGCACATGCGTGCCAAGCCACAAAATTTTCACAGGAGTAAATTTTTTAATATCCTTCTGGAACTGTGAACACGATAAATGAATACAGCATTTCAGCAATGATTGCATCAATATTACAGTTCACAGCAATACAATGACCAATTGCTCCAATCAAGTACTGGAATATTTCAATTTTGAGGGGTAGCGTGGCTGCTCCAGCAATTTGGAAGAGGTTTTGTTCTCCATTTCAACATGATTATCTTGCCAGTCTCCATTTGATAGTAGCCATCCCTCTCTCCTTGCAATTGTATTTGACTTTTTCTCTTCTCCAGCTATGATATCCTGTTCTACAGGTACCACATCTGCTTACATAAAGAAAGGCCTAAAAACATCCTTTTAGGATGACTTGGCATCCACCCTTATTCCCAAATGTATCTAAGTAATCTAGGCAAGGGGAGAGATAATTTAGAGTTTATTTTAAATCAAGAAAATAATTTATTTCCAGATTTGCTGCTGAAACCCTGAAGGTAGGCAGGTACAGAAGGCAATTCCTCCTCACTTTTAAAGGAATAATTGTGCAGAGCGGATCATAAAACTTCATCCAGTACAGAATTGCACTGAGAGAAATTTAATTTGCTGTGGTGACTGGATAATTTGGTGAATAGTAGGCAAAGAAAGATGGAAGAGCTGGGAAAATGGATCAACAGGGTGGGCAGATTGTTCCCTTACAAGTCTCTCCACCGCCCCCCATTCCTCCCTCCCAAATCACTGAGGGGTAAGAAGCCAGCTCTCCTAACAGAGCTGTAGGCGCTCTGGTGGCGGTGGCTGTTTTCCAAGCCCATGGCATCCTGGGGCTGAGCTGGGTGTCGAGCCTGAGCTGACTCCCGGCGCGCTGGAGCGGCGCTAGCACGAGTCTGTCGGGCGGCTCCACTGGGCCACAGCACAGCCAGCCCCCGCGAGCAGCACCCAGGCAGAGGACAGAGGAGCTGCAGCCGGTAGCCCCAGTCTGGGCGCAGGTGACGCAGCGCACGGGGGCCGGCTGCGCGGTGACGCCGCCACTCCGAACGCACCTGCAAGCTGCTAGAGACTTCGCCGTCCGCCTTCGGCGCATGCGCCATAGGGAAGACTTTGGATTCGGAAACTCGGACGTATCTAAACCGGGGCTGGTCAACGCGCATGCGTGAAGGGGCTGACATAGAAAGCGGAGAGGCAGCGTGCGCATGCGCACTCGCCATCGCCAACAGCAGCTGCGAGAGTCGGGGTCGGCCGGGCTGGCTGGGCGCTCGGGATGGACGAGGACGTGCTGACCACGCTGAAGATCCTCATCATCGGCGAGAGCGGCGTCGGCAAGTCCAGGTGAGCTGAGGCCGCTCCCGGGCCGGCGTGTCGTAGCTGGGCCTGCTGGCTCGCCTCGGCCTGGGGCCGGCTCCGCTCCCAGCCAGCCGGGTGCGGCTCCAGGCCCGAGCCCCTCCCCCCGGGCCTGGGGCCAGCCAGCGCCCCCTCCCCCGCCGGGCCGGGCTCCTCTCCCCGGCCCTAGTAACCCCCCATCCGGCCCCTCCCCTCTTCACACCCAGTGGAAGAAGCCCCCCAGGCCTGGGTCCCTCCCCCCGGCCCTGTTGACAGCCAGCAGCTACTCCTCCCCCCACCCCCTCCCCCTCCCCCTCCTCAGTCCTGTTGACAGCCAACAGCTACTCCTCCCCCACCCCCTCCCCCTCCTCAGTCCTGTTGACAGCCAACAGCTACTCCTCCCCCACCCCCTCCCCCTCCTCAGTCCTGTTGACAGCCAGCAGCTACTCCTCCCCCTCCCCCTTCCCAGTCCTGGTGACAGCCACCCGCCCTTCCCTCCGTCCCTGGTCACAGCTAGCAGGGGCCCTACACGTCCCTGCCTCAGGTTTTGGACTCTGCCCATCCTTGTTTAGTGTCCCCCTTGTCTAGGACCTTCCCCTTCCTCTTCACAGTCAGGTTGTCTCCCCTCTTTCTTCGCTGTCTCTTCAGTCTCGGTCCAGGAGCAGCCTGCCTCTTAGCTTCCCCACCCACTGTGCTTTAGGTGCATCTTGTTAAATTACTTTTGGACCATTGCTTTCCAGTATCCAGAGATCATACTCGCATGAACTTTCTGACAGTGAGATGGGGAGGGGTTCTTTGGACAATCCCCACAACTAGTCAAAACAGACTGAGTAGGATAGTTTTGGTATTTTTATTCAAACAGGTCTGTTAATGCCCCTCAGTTTTACTATTCATGACCCTTTCAAATGAGACCTGAAAAGCCAGGGTCCTGACCGTACTGTGGTGCTGAAGACATGAGGCGTTAGGGTTAGGATTAGGGTATATCATAGTTAGGCTTGGCAGAATTTGACTTTTTTTTTTTTTCATTTTGATGGATAATAGTGTGTTTAAATCATACTCATTTCCCCCCACAATTGTGGGTAATGATGTGGGGTTGGACAGTTGGCGGTGTCACAGTAATTAATGACAGTAGCTTTTGAATTATACAGTGCTAAAGCTTTAGGATATTGTCACGCATTGTGACCATTACAAGTCAATCTGTACAAAGTAAATATCCTTAAATCAAACTCTGAGGTCTCAAGCAGCATTCTTTTTTCTTTTGTCTGTACATTTGTATTATCAATTGAAATATTTTTTAAATTTTGTTTGAATTACTGTTTTACATTTACTGACATTTACAAATACAAATTTGATCATTCCAAGCCTAACTATATATTTAGGAATAAATGCTTTTTAAAAAATGATATAATTCTGCTGTCTTGCAACAGATGACCGCTACTGCTAAAAATCTTGCCTTTTTAACAGTTTAAATGAAATGAGAGCTAAGTTCTTTCCAATACAATTCAAATCCTCAGTATAAAGTGTGGCAATAATCCTGTGATGACAGACTTGACTTGAAAAAATTTCTTTTAGATTAGATCATCTCTTGTTCTGTGACCTTGTGAAAGTTTACACTTAAATAACTTCCAAATCTTGGTTACCTATTGTAGAAACTTAATGTCTCAAAATAGACATTTAAAATCTCTTCTCTCTCTCTATCATGAGGTCTTTATTATTTTATATCCAAGAATAACATTAAATTCACTTAACATTAAAGTTTTATTTATTTGGAGGGTAAGCAACACTGATGAGCACAAAATTGTATTTTTTTTTACGCTGAAAACCATACTTTTGCTCAGACAGCTTAACTAGTTTAAGTTTTTTTTTTTTGGGGGGGGGCAGGTTTTTGGCCTTACAATCTCTCTCTCTCACACTTACCCCTCCCCCCCCCACTACCCCTGGATAAAGTTGAGGAAGTATTATAGTCACATTGGCCATAACAGCACTTTAAGTTAAGACTCTCTGTAAAGTAAACTTGGCTTCTATATGTGACAATATCATACTTGAGATGCCCTTGGCTGTCTGCCATATGGTTATATATTCCTGGCCCAAACATGTAAAATCACTGGTCAGTAGCTTAAAATGAACTTTTTCAGTCTAGTAATTATGACTAATATGTCAATATGAGAATCCTTGTATGTTGACTTTAAGGCCAGAAGACACCATCATGATCATTTAGTTTCCTCTCCTGTATGTGAGAAGCCATGGAATCTCACCCTGCCACTCCTGTACCAGAAACACAACTTCTGGCTGGCTTGCTGAAGTCTTAAAACTGTGACTTTTAAAACCTAAAGTTACAGAGAATCCATATTTACACTAGTTTAAGCCTTCAAGTGACCTGTGCCCAATGCTGCAGAGGAAGGAAGAATTTAAAAACAAAAAAGAAAGCAAGCCAGGATCTGTGTTGGTCTGATCCAGGCGAAAATTCCTTCACAGCTCCAAATATGGGAATCATTTAGACCAGTGGTCTCCAACTTTTTAAAGCATGGGAGATCATTTTTTGAATTTAAGTGCAATCCGAGAGCTACCTCAAATCCTTATACCCTTGCCCTGCCTCCTTTGTGCCCCTGCTCACTCCATTCTCCCTCCTTCATTTTCACTATGCTGGAGCAGAGGATTGGGGTGCAAGCTCTGGTCTTGGATTAAGGGATTTGGAGTATGAAGGGGTGCTTAGCTTGGGACAGGCAATTGGGCTGCAGAGGGGTTCTAGGTGCAGGCTTTTGGAGGATGTTTGGATGGAGGGGTGGTTGGGGCTAGGGCAGGGGCTTGGGTATAGGAGGGAATAGGGTGGGGTAAGGTTTTGGGATCTGGGCTCCAGCTGGGTACTACTTACCTCAGGTGACTCCTGGGTAGTGGTGCAGTGGGACTCAGGCAGGTTCACCCCTGCCCAGGCCCTGCATCACTCCCAAAAGCAGCCAGAAAACTCCATCCCAAGTCCTGTTGTGCCTCCTCTCTGCTCTGTGAAGATAGGATACAGAGTGGGAGAGGGGTCACCTTTGACATCCGCACCCTCCTCTGCCCTGCACAGAAAGCAAGAGGCTCCTGAAGAAACACCTCCAAGGCAAAGGGTGCAGGAGATGAGCAGCAGTGTGGGGAGGGGCAGTTGAAGTGCCGGCACTTGATAGCCCCTTGACCAATCCAGTCAGGATCACCTGTCAGTGGTTCCAAGATCTACCAGTAGATCCCAATCTACTGGTTGGTGACCGCTGAGTTAGACCCTGAGCCTGTGGGGAAGACTCTCTAGTGAGACAACCAGTGAAGAATTTTCCATAGTGAAACAAAAGATGGGTAGGCTTTGAGTTATCACCAGCCTTTGGAGATATTTGCAGCTAGCAGTTGCAGATTGACTATTTTCCAGCGTAAGCAGGCTCGTCAAGCTAACCCCTCGATAAACTTAAATCAAGCTCTATCTTTATCCGGATAGTGCAGCGCCCCCCCCTACCCCCCAAAAAAAGTTCTCCTTGGAAAGCTGTTCCAGAACCATTAGTACTCTGACAGCTAGAAATCTTTTTCTACTTTCAAGCCCATTGTTGAGAGCCAGTTTATATCCATTTGTAATGATGTACCTGTTGGTGCTTAACTACTCTCTGTGCTTGGTGTTTATCCCTCTGATGCCGTGGTCACCAACCGGTAGATCGTGATCTACTGGTCAATCTCAGGGGCTCTAAGAGTCGCTCTTGAGCCCTCTCTGAACTGCGCGCCTGCGCAGTACATTTAAATTTGATTTCCTCATTTGAGGAGCAGCTACTCACCGAGCAACAACACAGGTGAGTAGCTGTGCGGAATGGTGGGAGCTGGGAGGTCGGGAGGGCTGAAACACCCCGGCCAGCTGGCTGTGGCGTTCAGCCCAGAGGAGGCTGCCCAGCGCTCCAGCTGATTAGGCGGATTCTCCTCTGCGCCTGCCCACGTGGGGCATCCTAGCTGAGCGCCATGGCCAGCTGGCCATGGTGCTCACTTAGGGTGTACCACGCTCTGTGGGCAGGCTCAGAGGAGAAGCTGCCCGATCATCTGGAGCGCAGTTCAGCCTCCTCTGGGCTGAATGGCACAGCCAGCTGGCCAGGCAGCTTCCCCTCTGCACCAGCCCACGTGGAGCATGGTGCACCTTGGCTGAGCGCCATGGCCAGCTGGCTGGGCAGCTGCTTCTCTTTGCTCCAGCTTGGCTGCCCTACGCTCAGCCCGGAGGGAATGTGGGTCGGAGGCTTCCCTCCGTGGCTGGTGTAGGGAACTCCCTGCCCCCAGCCTTGTTCCCTCTCCCCTGCCCCAAACCTGTCCCCTGCCCCCCTGTTCCCTCACCCTTGCCCCCCGCCCCGCTGCAGAAACCTGCCCCCCCCTGCAGAAACCTGCCCCTTGGCACCCTCCCTTCCTGCAGAAACCAGTTCCCTCTGGCACCCTGTCCCCTACTGCAGAATCCTATCCCCCTGCCTTCCCCACTACAGAAACCTGTCCCCCTGCTACCCTCTGCAGAAACCTGTCTCTTCCCCCCCCTCCCCCCAGCACCCTATCCCCTGCTGCAGAAACCTTCCTTCTGGCACCCTGCCCCCTCTCCTCTGCCCCCACTGGTACCCTGTTCCCTGCCCCAGAACCCACTAGCACCCCTCCCCAGTACTGTGTCCCCTGCTCCCGAATGACTTTTCTGTGGGTCAGTGACCCCTGACTCAAGGCAGGTTCCCTGCCATTCTCATAAGTAAAGACAATGCAGAAACTTTTTGGCTACGTCTAGACTGGCATGATTTTCCGCAAATGCTTTTAACGGAAAAGTTTTCAGTTAAAAGCATTTGCGGAAAAGAGCATCTAGATTGGCATGGACGCTTTTCCACAAAAGCACTTTTTGCGAAAAGTGTCAGTGCCAATCTAGTCGCGCTTTTCCGCAAAAAAGCCCCGCTCGCCATTTTTGCGATTCGGGCTTTTTTTGCCCCCAAAAAATCTGAGCTGTCTACACTGGCCTTTTTGCGCAAAAGCTTTTGTCCGAACGGGAACAGCATAGTATTTCCACAAGAAGCACTGATTTCAGACAGTAGGAAGTCAGTGTTCTTGCGGAAATTCAAGCGGCCAGTGTAGACAGCTGGCAAGCTTTTCCGCAAAAGCAGCAGTCTAGAGACAGCCTTTGTGTTTAACATAGTATTTTATTTAAAATCGAAGCCTGGCCAACAAACCCCCAATTGGGGCCAACCCCCCATCTGGCCACAATCACTCCTGCTTTGCCCCTTCCCCAGACCCTAGATCTGAGCCTATCAAACACTAGAACCCCCTGCCCGAGCCCCTCACATACCCTAACCCAAATTCCTGTACACTCACATCCACAAGCCTGTGGCTTGCTTAGTACCCCAACATTGCCCGGCCTGGAGCCCCCTCCCTGAGCCATTGTCCCCTTCTCCACCTCCTCCTGCATCCAGATTTCCTCCCAGAGCTTGCACTGCTCACCCCTTCCCATACCCAAATCCCTCATTCCCACCTCAGAGACTACATCCTGTCTCAACCCAGCGAGGGTCTGGCTAGACTGCAGGAGTTTTTCAGGATTCTAGAGATATCCCAGGAAAAACTCTTCTGCATCCAGGGTTGCATTTGTTCTTCCGCTTTTTTAGTGGAAGAGCAAACAGGCTCTTTTGGTCACCCCATATTCCTCTTTCCATAAGGAATGAGGGGGCTTCCAAAAGAAGGGTTTTTTTCTGACATTTGGTCTAGTCTAGACAGGCCAAATGTTGGAAAAACCTCTTCCTACAGAAGAATTTTTTTTGTTATTAAAGCAGCAGTATAAGGATTGGGCATAGCAAGTGATGGAGAGGAGGAGAATAGAGAGGGCGGGGCTTCAAGGAAGGGGTGGGGCTTCAAGGAAGGGGCGGGGTGGTAGATCTTGGAGACCGCTGCTCTGATGTATCTACAGAGAACAATCATATGTCCCCTCGGTCTTTGGGTTAGGCTAAACAAGCCAAGCTCTTTGTCTTTTCACATAAGATACTTTTTTTTTTTTTTTTTTTTTAATTCCTCAGGTCATTCAAGTATAGTTGCCCTTTTGTGCACCTGCTCCACTGTGAATTAATTTTTCTTAAATATGGGAGACCTCAGTTGCATACAGTATTCAATATGAAGTCTCCCCCTTGCCTTTTTATGATGGCATTAACACTTCTCTGTGTACTGGCAATACTTTGTTGCATCGTAGGACTACATTAGCCTTTTTCATGGCCATATCATGTTCATAGTCATCCTGTGATCAACAAGTATACTCAAGTCCTTCTCCTACTGTCACTTCCAACTGATACATTCCTAGTATCTGATACATTCTTGTTGTTCGCTAAGTGCATGACTTTGAGCAATTAAACTTCATCTAATTTCTATTACTCTAATATCAGGGTCATCCCAGTCTTCTTGTATGACATTTCAGTCCTCCTCCATATTGGCAGTAACTCCCAACTTTGGGTCATCCAAAAATTAACTCCTACTTTTTGTTCCATGTTTGTTAATAAAAATGTTAAGATTAGGTTCCAGTGCTGATCAGTGAGGAATTCACTAGTGATTTCTCTCCAGTCTGACAGTTCATCTTTCAATGACCCATTGTAGTCACCTCTTTAAGCAGTTCCTTATCTACCTTTCAATTCTCATATTAATCCTAATATTCTTCAATTTTACTAATTTTCCATGTGGAAGAATATCAATTGTCTTATTGAAATCTTGGTATATTAGGTTTAACATGTTTCCTTTGGAAACCAGGTTGATTTGATGTGCTCTACCTTTTATAAAACTGTTGTATTTTATCCCAGTTACTGTTTACCTGTATTAGCTACTTGCTTTCAAAATTGGTTCAAAAACTTTGTGTATAAATGAAGTCAAACTAATAGGCATGTAGTTTCTCAGATCACGTTTTTACCCTTTCTTATAAATAGGAGCTGTTAGCAATTTTCCAGTCACAAGATATGAACTCCAAGTTTACAGTTTGATTAAAAATCCTTGCTATTGGGCTTACACTTTCATGTGCCAGCCCCTTTAATATTCTTGAATGGAGATTATCCAAATTCCCAGATTTAGTCCCATCAAGCTCTATGGGTTTGATTTCCACTTCAGATGTGGTCACTTCTACTTCCACATACTCATTCCCTTTAGCTACCCTGCCACTGACCCTAAGCTCTTCATTAGTCCTATTAAAAACTGAAGCAAAGTATTCATTTAGGTGTTAAACCATGTCTAGATTAACTTTAATCTCCACCCCATCCTCTGTTTAATCGTCCCACTATTTCTTTCCTTTTTACTTCATACTTATGTGATGATAGAACCATTTACTATTGGTTTTAATTTCCTTTGCAAAGTCCAACTCTGCTTGGCTTTTGACAATTCTCATTTTATACCCACTCTTCCTGATCTCCAAGAGGTAGCTTTCCACTTTCCTTGCTGATCCATCCCATCTTCCATTTCTTGTAGGCTCTGTCTTTAATTAAACTGTTTGACATGCTTGGTCTGCAATCCTTCCCAACAGAATTTTTGCCCTATGCTTGGGATGCAGATCTTGTATAGTTTCTGCAGCTCTGACTTAAAGTAATTCTAAGCCTGCTTCATATTCAGATCCTTGAGTTCTTCAGTCCAATCCACTTCCCTAACTAATTCCTTCAATTTAATTTAATGTTTGCAGTTTTGAAATCAAGGACTCTAGTTGGAGATCTATTTTTCTTTACCTTTCCATTTAGCTTAAACTGAGTTCCCGCATAATCACTTGAACCAAGGTTGCCGTCTACAAACAGTTCTTAAATGAGAACCTCACTATTTACCAATACTGAATCTAAAATGGGATTACCTCTTGTTGATTCAGCAACTGTTTGGTGAATAAATCTGTCAGCTGTCATATCCAGGAAGATCTATAATTAGTAGCAATTTCCCGTCAATCTAAAGTTGGGAAGTTTAACATCTCCCATAAACATGCAGTTTCTAGTGGTATTTGTTTCACTAAAAACATTAAAGATTGAATCCTAGGGGGTCTGTAGCATACTCCAGGTATATCCCAAGGGAATCTCTCTAGCTTTCTTTCCCAAAGTGATTTTTGGCTAAACCAGATTCTGTCTTCTAATTTCTTTACAGTTTCTTTCATCGTTAACATACAATGCTACTCTACCACCTTTATTTTTCTTTCTTTCTTCTTGAACAGTGGATACCCTTCAATACCTGTTCTAATATACAAGGTTGTCTGGGGCACCTCCAAGAGGGTCAGATCAGGGCAAATTGGTTAGAACCAGGGCTACTTATTGCCCAAGACCGGGGTCCTCCCTATAAGGCATCCAACCAGTCACACAGAGCAATTCAGCTGCCACCCTAGCCAGCAAGAATTTTCACAAGCAATCCCCTTAGACTCTCCAGTTTTACCTGTGCCACAACCAGCACCACACTTTACACAGATGAGAGGTTATAAAACCGATCTCACTGATTCCAAACAGGTTCTCCTGGTGCCAAAGGACCAACTACAATCCCAGGTCAATTTATACCTCAGACCTTACATTAAAGAGTATGCAGTGCCAAGCCTTTAGAATCTAAAGGTTTATTAATAAAAGAAAGAAAAGGTTGAGAGTAGGATTGTTAAAGAAAATACATTACATACATCAATCTCCAAGTGTTTGGATGCAGGCTTTTAGCAGAGTTGTAACAAACTGCCAACTTAAGTGTCTGGAGCACATCGTATGTTTTGATGAGTCAATGCTCCTTTCTGGCACTCTTTCCTTAATCCAGGTGCTTCTGGAGCAGAGAGCAAGAGTAAAGACAAAGATGGAGGCATCCCCAGGTTCCTTTTTATAATCTTGCCCATGTAGAGGGAGGAAAATCCATTGTTCTCCTGAGTGGTAGACCTCTCAAACTGGAGCTGATCACATGATCAAGCAACCTGACCATGTCCTTTAGGCAAGAAACCATGGTGTGCTTGCTGGTCTGCAGGTTTCAAGCCACATTCCTTGGGTGTTTATTGGCAGCCCTTGAGATCCATTGTCCATGCAGCATCATTATTAAGCAAAGCTATTCACTGAATAACCATTTCTCATAATAGGTGGTCGATGCCTATTGCTGTCTCCCAGACAGACATTTAAAATACAAGTACAGAGCCCATATTTATAACTTTACATACAAAAAAATCAGGCACGTATATGAGTAGCATACATAGGATCAGCATAAGCTTGCGTTAGACACCTAGACACCTCTCTTGGCCCACTTTGCACATAATTTGGGGCAAACACACAACAGTGGGTGCAACAATGATCTGCCTGGTCACATTTAAAATCCAGTAATGTGACATCTGTATTCCAGTCATGATTACTATTCCACCATGTTTCTGCTATTCCCTATAATATCTGGTTTCAATTCCTGAACTTGTAGTTCTAGTTCTTCCCTCTTGTTATCTACCTTCCTTGCAGTGGTTGACTTCTTAATTGTTTCTGCTTGGCTTCACCCAGATTCTGTAGCTGGTTGAATAGTCATTCTAATACCAGTATCGTCTACTTGACTGGTATGGCCATTAGTATCATTTCCTCTTAATGTCTATTCTCCTACCCATTGCTGTTTGTTTCTCCATTGCTGTATCCATCCTTACTTGATTTTTCCACCTGGTTAATATTCAAATCAGGCATAAGGATTACATGAGATCTCCCAACTAAATTTTCTATGTGCTAGCCACACCTGCACAATGTAAAATTTAACTTTAGTGCTCACAGTTTTATCAGAACTTTAATTTGTGTGAGGTTGCATTAGTATTTTTCAGTGTTTGGGGACCTGTCCATTTAGGAATAGAACTAATTGTATAGTGTGGGTTTTGTTTTTTGAAATAATACTTACCACTAAAGTTCTGTGGCATTCTAAGTCTAAGAAGCATGCTTAGCATTGAACGTGTATTTTTCCTTACATTCTTCCTATTGTAGTAAGTTAATGTGCACTCTGAACCTCTTTCAGACTTGCCAGATTTTGTGCTGGGGCATTGTCTAATTCTTTTTTTCTTTTTGTACCAAGATTTAAGAGACTTGAAATTGTTCAGAGTTTTTTATTTCTAAAGCTCTGTCAGGGCAAAAGTTTGAGTAAGCCTCTGAGATTTCAGTATTGGCATCAGAGGTAAAATAAGTATTCCTTTCTCAAAACATAGCGAATGCAAGTTATACTAGTAAGCTGACATTCAGTACTTTTACTTGCACTGTCTTGTAGGTGACACACATTCGTATTAAACAAAACAGATATAAACATTGCTTTCAAATCTGTGGTATATAATAATGCACACACCTGGCAAGCTACAATTACACTGACATGACAACAGTACTTGGTGTTCTAATAATATATTTTACTCTCTTCCCCCATCAGCCTTTTATTGCGGTTCACAGATGATACGTTTGACCCAGAACTTGCAGCAACAATTGGTAAGTGTGTGCTAACACTACTTAATTAAAATTGAAACCATCATAAGTAGAAGGTACTGGCTTGCTGTTCTTGCACACAAATAATGAGATTCATCCTCATCTGTTCTTCAGTAAGTGCGTAGATGGCCACCTAGGGAACTGAGTGCTTTGAAGAAAGTTTCAGGCTCTCTATATCCAGGGCTCTTTCTACTCCAGAGAAGTTCTGTGGTGTACTGGGCACCGAATTTCCCTCTCTACCATTCAGATAGCTATTTCTTAAGAGTGGGAAAGTGGCTCTTTCCTTACCTACCCAAAAATAGCTATAAACTATTGGGCAAGTGGCCCAGGCAGAGAAGGTAGCACCCAGAGCTGCACAGCTTTCCCTTCTTACCCAGGTAACAGTTATGATTAATAAACAAAACTGACTTTAAGTATAAAAGGTAGGATTTCAATGCTTGCACATGATAACAGACCAATCAAATAAGTTACTAAGCTAAAATAGTAAGCTAATAAGCCTAATTCACTAAGAGAAGATGTTGCAAATCATAATTTCTCACCTTAGTTCTTATTTCAGTTACAGTTCTGGCCAGAGAAGAACTTTTCTTTCTGACCTGGATCCAGCACCTCCTCTTTACTAAGGCTATGTCTAGACTGCAAGCCTCTTTCGAAAGAGAGCATCTAGACTGCACGCGGAACTTTCGAAAGAGCAAGCCGCTTTTTCGAAAGAAAGCACCCAGTGAGTCTGGATGCTCTCTTTCGAAGAAGCCCTATTTACATTCAAGAACGCCTTCTTTCGAAAGAAGCACTTTCGAAAGAAGGCGGTCTTCCTCGTGAAATGAGGATTACCGCCATCGAAAGAAAAGCCGCGTTCTTTCAATTTAATTTCGAAAGAACGCGGCTGCAGTCTAGACGCAGGTGAAGTTTTTTTCGGACAAAGGCTACTTTTCCCGAAAAAAACCCTGAGTCTGGACACAGCCTAAGTGTCATTAGAATTATTTTGTTTCCAGGTCTCTTCATGTATCTTCTTGGGGTGGGGAGCTATCTCAGCTAGGGATGTAAAATCCTGTTTAATCAGTTACCATATTTTAGAGAATATAACCAGTGGGTTATATTTGTTTACCGCGCACGCGCACGCGCACGCGCACGCGCACACACACACACACACTCTCATGTCCCTAATCTCAGCAATCTTTGTGATCAGCAAAGATTTTAAATCATCACTGATAAAAATTAAATAGCATTGGATCCAGAATAAATTCATAGGGGCAGTGCCGCAGGGAGCCCAGGATCAGCTGGGGATTCCCCAGCTGACCCTGGGCTCCTCATGGTGCCATCACTTTGAAATCCCACTTTGAAGTACCCTCTACTCTTCCCCCCCCCACCCCTTGCTGCCTCTATCTGATAGAGGCAGCTAGGAGTGGGAGTAGAAGTGACTAGTCCATTTGCTTATCAGATAGTCGACTAGTCCTTAATGTCCCTAGTGATTACCAGGGAAATGTGAGTCTAGTCGTGTTCAGGGTAACTTTCGTTTATTTTGTGGTTTGGTTTGAACTACTCTGTGACTCTGCCTCCCCCCCCCTTTACCATCTAAGCATTATGCTGAGATTTTTCTGTTTTAATTTGGTTTTCCTCAGTTGCTCTGTAACATCTAGCAACCAAGGATGCTTTATCAAGTTTAACTTTTGTTTTTTGTAATAAAAATCACTTCTTTTAAGGTGATGATTTGATTCTTATGTTCTGGAAGTCTGTCTGTGTGTATCTGCATGCCTGTAATGAGGGGTCAGCTTGTTTTTTCTCCTTCAAGCTCTTTTGGGGCAAAGAGCTTTGGGTACCCTGGGGGTGATTTCAAATGTTCACCCCCCGTCTCTTTTTTTTGTTAAAGCGGATCAAAGCACTTGATGGTGGCAGTGAAATTCCCAAAATCTGAGTATTAGGATTTTGGGGGCAAGTTTTTGTAACCAGTACCTGTAGAGGCAAGGTTTTGAAGCTCTCTTGCGGGGGGGCCCCCGCCTTCTGCATTTGTAGTGCCAGAGTGGGGAATAGCCTTGACATCTATTCACGAGTCTTTGGGAGCCAATAGGATCAAATTTCATGTTTGTAATTTTCCTATTACTTTATATTCACAATTTGCCTGACTTATGGTTCTAACATGTGCCTCTTTTTTTTTTTTTTTTTTTTTTTTTTTGGTCTGAGGGTGGTGCATGTATTATGTAACAATGTAATAGTTAGCATCAATGAAACAATGACCATAACTTAATGTTGCCACTTTTTAAACTTCTGTCATAGACTAAATAATAAGTCAAGCCTCACAAAATGACAGGAATACATTACATATAAACATTTCTAATCAATTGGGCATAGACTGAAATCTTAAATTATTAAACTCCTAACCAAATACTGATTTCTCAACTTGAACATTGCTACAGTGCTAATTTTTTGCACTTTAATTTATTTGGTGGGTGTATTAGCGGGGCTTCAGACAGGAGTTGGAGCGTGTTGGGAGCTGGCTTAAAACATGGTACTATATTATGTGTTCTGGATTTGTGCTGGTGGATTTCGCATTTGTTTACTCCTGTAGACTTTTATTGTTTAACCCTTTTTTACATCTGTCTGTGGAATGGAGCTATGTTACTAATGTGCTTTTCTGCTTACTTCATTCGATTTTAAGAAGCTTTATACAAAAAGAGATTGAAATGGCAACAACTCAAAAATTAATGTATGGCAGTGAGTCATTTGCAGAGATCATAACTGTTTGGCATTTTGATAATTTGTGCAAAAGAAATCAGTTAGTGATAGCCTTGTTGTATCAAGAGCCCTGCAGTTTGTTAAAAACAGATCAGTTTTCTCATTACGTCTTCTCCTGAACTGTAACTATGCTCTTCTTCCCCTTATCACGTAAAAGGGTTAAAGTGTACAATTTTGTCTGTTAAACAGTATGCCTATTTAAATACTTTTTGTATGCAAGTATGAAAGGAAAACAGTATAATCTATTGTATATTTGAGTGGGGCTGGGTGTGTTTTGTCTGTTTGTTCAAGAACTCCTCCTAAATGGTAAGAGCTAGGACCACCACATTCGGTATACAGCTTCCTCTTACCATAACTTAAAGCAGCGTAAGGGTTTGGTTGTGCCAGGAAAATGTGATGTGCCTGGACTGGGATTGCAACTCATAAAACCATGCAGAAAAGACAGAATCACCAGGTAGGTAGAAGGGGCTGGCTGGAGGTGCTGCTCCCCCCCTTCGCACCATCTGGGACTGCTCCAGATCCGAGCCTCCCACTTCCTAGGCACTCACTTTCCCTTCCTCGCCCCCCCCCCCCCAAGATTTGTATGAGGATGTTGCTGGGTGTTCTACTTTGTCAGGGACCATGTTGACGACTAGCCCTTTTTTTGTTAAAACATAGTATAATAAGAGTTTAGAAGGATGAAGGAAAAGAAAGATACTTGACAGAATTCCCATTTTAAAAAAAACATACTTAAAAAAAAAAGTAAATAGAACATTTTTAACAATCCCTTTTTTAAAGAAATCCAAAATAAACAATTTTATAAAATAAGTGTTCTTGAAAAATACAAACATTTACACACAGCATGTATATTTTTCCTTTTATCCCGCTCCCCCTCCGCCTCCCCAAAGTTAAGGATAGAGCAACGCTGGGTAAATGTGATAGTACAGGGGTTGGCAACCTTTGGCTCATGAGCCAAATATGGCTCACTAGGGAGCAGGCTTGGACAAAACATTCCAGCCTGCAGATGCAGCAAGGAGCCTCAGGCAAACTCCCTTGCTTGCCCTGCCCCTGCATGCTACTTTGAAAAGTGGCTGCAAGGCTGTTTGTGTTCCGTAAACTGAGCCAGGAGAGGATGGGGGAGTGGTGCCTCATGTCTAGTCCTGCCCCCAGCACGATACCATTGGCTGGCTTCTGACCAATGGAAGCTGCCTGTTTCAAGAACTGGAAACGTGCAAAGCACTAATTCCCCCCCCCCCCCCCGCCTCCTCTCAGGCTCTTATTCACAGAGCACATGGCCCTGCAGCCTGTGCTAGTTGCGGTGGGGGGAGGCAGGGCAGGCTCCTGAGAAATGTGCTGAGCTGCTGCTCTGGAGACTCACTGGTAAGTCTCTCAGCCAGAGCCTGCCTCTGGCACCCCAGCCCTTCCCTCCCCCCAGCTCTCTCCTCCTCCACCCCACATAAGCCAAACCCTCTGCCCCTCTCCTAAGCCCATATCCCCTCTGAGACCCTTCACCCCCATCCCTTGTCCCAGATCACTGTAATCTCCTGTCCTAGGTCACAATCCAAATTCCTGCACCCCAGTCCCATGCCTCAGGTCACAACTGACTCCTTCACCCAAACTCAGTGGCCCCTGACCCAAAAAGATTCCCTACCCCTGCCATAAAGACAATATTGAAACTTTTTGTGTTGGACATAATATTTTATTTAAAAATGAAGCCTGGCCAACAATCTCCCAATTGCAGTCCAACCCCCGTCTGGCCGCAGCGTCATAACACTCTTGCACCCTCTCGCATATGCACATCAACCCTGAGTCCATCATACACCTTGAACCTTCCTGTCCTGAGCACCTCATACCCCCGCATCCGCAGACTCCTGCATTCCCAAATACCCTGCCCCGAGCCTCTCATGCACTCCAATCCTGACTCCTGCACCCCCACATACCCAACCCCCTGCCATAAGATTGACAGAGGACAGCCTGAATGCATGCATGAAGCTGGATTTAACTAGTGTCATTGTAAATATCAAAGAAATGCAGAAAAGATGCAGCAGCAGAAGTCCCATTAAATAAAGTCTGAGAGTATAATGTTTCATTTATGCAATGTCATATGTCAATTATCAATAATACTAAGTTATATATTTTCAGCCATGCAAATGGGCATTCTTATATGGCTCTTTGTTGATCACTTGTTCTGAATTTTGATGTTGTTTGGCTCTTTAGTTTGAAAAGGTTGCCAACCCCTGTGTTAGTAGTACATATAACACTAAATTTACATTTTTAAATAACCCCATCAATTTTAAATTGAAGATTTTGTATATCTTGATAGGCTCATATTGTTCAGAAGAAAGATTTTTGCTTCAGTTAGGAGTAATGGATAATGTGGCAAGTATCAGAGGGGTAGCCATGTTAGTCTGAATCTGCAAGAACGAGTAGTCCTGTGGCACCTTACAGACTAACAGATTTATTGGAGCATAAGCTTTCATGGGCAAAGACCCACTTCGTCAGATGCATGTAGTGGAAATTTCAGAGGCAGGTATAAATATACAAGCATAAGAGAAGAGTTCCAGTTCCAGTCAAGAGTAAGGCTAGAGATAACGAAGTCAATTCAGTCTACAATTCTTGTAGTTTCAAGAATGCTTGGTGTAGATCTTGAGGCCCACTTCTAGCAGCTGATGTGGAGGTGTGAACACCAAGAGAGGAGAAACTGCTTTTGTAATTGGCTAGCCATTCACAGTCTTTGTTTAATCCTAAACTGATGGTATCAAATTTGCAGATGAATTGTAGCTCTATAGTTTCTCTTTGAAGTCTGTTCTTGAAATTTTGTTGTTGTTGCAGGATGGCTACTTTTAAATCTGCTACTATGTGTCCAGAGAGATTGAAGTGTTCTCCTACAGGTTTTTGTGTACAGGCAGTCCCCGGGTTACATACAAGATAGCGACTGTAGGTTTGTTCTTAAGTTGAATCTGTATGTAAGTCGGAACTGGCGTCCAGATTCAGCCGCTGCTGAAACTGACCGCCAGTTCTGACTTACATACAGATTCAACTTAAGAACCCCAAGCTTCCCCAAGTCAGCTCCTGCTGAAACTGATCAGCGGCTGATTCCAGAAAGCCTGGGGCAGAGCAACTGTAGTCAGCGCTGGTCAGTTTCAGCAGCGGCTGACTTGGGGACGCCTGGGGCAGAGCAGCTGGGGTGCTGCTGGGTTGCTCCTCGGGCTACTGGACCAACCCAGCAGCACCCCAGCTGCTCTGCCCCAGGCATCCTGATTCAGCCACTGCTGAAACTGACCAGCAGCGGCTGAATCAGGACCTGGGGCAGAGCAGCTGGGGTGCTGCCGGGTTGGTCCAGTAGTGCCCAGAGCAGCGCTGCAGGACCAATCGGCAGTGCCCCAGCTGCTCTGCTCCAGGGTCCAAAACAAAAGCCTGGTCTGCTGGGGGGGGGGGAGGGCACACTAGCCGCGCCCCCCCCCTCCCCAGCAGACCAGGGACACGGGGAGCAGAGCCACAGCTGCAGCGGGGTGCCGCGCCTCTGAGGCTTTGCTCTGGCAAAGCCTCAGAGGCGCGGGACCCCCCCGCGGCTGCGGCTTCAGTCCCGGTGCCTGTGGTCTGCTGGGGACGGTCCCCAGCAGACCACAGGCACCGTGACTGAAGCGGCAGCAGCGGGCAGGTTCCCGCGCTTCTGAGGCTTTGCTCTGGCAAAGCCTCAGAAGCGCGGGAACCCGCCCGGTGCCCCTGGTCTGCTGGAGACGGTCTCCAGCAGACCAGGGGCACCGGGAGCAGCTTACGAATGGGGCTTTCTCGTCCCGGAGCTCGCAGGTAGCAATCCGCTACCTCGACCTCCGGGGCGAGAGAGCCCCGTTCGTAAGTGCGGATCCGACATAAGTCGGATCCGCGTAAGTCGGGGACTGCCTGTATTGCAATTCCTGATATCTGATTTGTGTCAGTTTATTCTTTTACGTAGGGACTGTCCTTTTTGGCTGATGTATATGGCAGAAGGGCATTGCTGACACATGATTGCATATATTACATAGGTAGATGTGCAGGTGAATGAGCGTGTAATGGTGTGGCTGATGTGGTTAGGTCCTGTGATGGTGTCGCTGGTGTAGATATGTGGGCAGAGTTGGCACCGAGGTTTATTGCAGGGATTGGTTCCAGGGTTAGAGTTACTGTGGTGTGCTGTATAGTTGCTGGTGAGAATTTACTTCAGGTTGGTGGGTTGTCTGTGGGCGAGGACTGGCCTACCTTCCAAGGTCTGTGATGATGATGCGTTGGAGAGGTTTTAGCTGGGGACTGTAGGTGATGGCCAGTGGTGTTCTGTTTACTTTGTTGGGCCTGTCTTGTAGCAGGAGGCTTCTGGGTATATATCTGGCTCTGTGGGTATTGTAGTTTCAAGAATGCTTGGTGTAGATCTTGTAGGTGTTTCTCTGTCTGAAGGGTTAGAGCAAATGCGGTTGTACCTTAGTGCTTGGCTGTAAATGATGGATCATGTAGTGTGTCCGGGATGGAAACTAGAGGCATGTAGGTAGGCATAGTGGTACGTAGGTTTTCTGTATACTGTGGTGTTTAGGTGACCATCACTTATTTGCACTGTAGTGTCCAGGAAGTGGATCTCTTGTGTAGACTGGTCCAGGCTGAGGTTGATGGTGGGGTGGAAATTGTTGAAATCATGGTGAAATTCTTCCAGACACTCCTTCCCGTGGGTCCAGATGATGTAATCAATGTAGCATAAGTAGAGGAGGGGCGTTAGTGGACGAGAGCTAACGAAGCGTTGTTCCAGGTCAGCCGTAAAAATGTTGGCATATTGTGGGGTCATGCGGGTTCCCATAACTGTGCCACTGGTTTGGAGTTATAAATTGTCCCCAAATCTGAAATAGTTGTGTGTGAGGATAAAGTCACAGAGCTTGGCCTCCAGTTGTGCCATGGCATCATCAGGGATGCTGTTCCTGACCGCTTGTATTCCATCTGTGTGTGGAATGTTGGTGTAGAGAGCCTCCACATCCGTGGTGGCTAGGATACTGTTTTCTGGGAGATCACCAATGCATTGTAGCTTTCTCAGGAAGTCCGTGGTATCTTGGAGATAGCTAGGGGTGCTGTTGGCATTGGGTCTGAGTAGTTTCCACATATCCAGAAAGTCCTGCAGTGAGAGTGCCAATGCCTGAGATGATGGGGCATCCAGGATTTCCAGGTTTATGGGTCTTGGGTAGTAGATAGAATAATCCTGATGGGGGCTCTAGGGGTGTGTCTGTGTAGATTTGTTCCTGTGCTTAGGTAGGGAATGTCTTGAGCAGACAGTGCAGTTTCTTAGTGTATTCTGCAGTGGGATCTGAGGAAAGTGGCCTGTAGAGAGTTGTCTGGTATTGGAGAGTTGTCTGGCAGCCTCCTTTTGGTAGTCTGACCTATTCATGATGATAACAGCACCTCCTTTGTTAGCCTCTTTGATTATGATGTCAGAATTGTTTGAGGCTGTGGATGGCATTGTGTTCTGCATGGCTGAGGTTACAGGGAAAGCGATGCTGTTTTTCCACAATCTGTCATTTCGACACTCAGGAGGAGTCCATGATGATGTGGACTGAATGTCAAAGATGCACTTTCATCTACAATTGAAATTGCATGACTGTCTGCAGGAACTAAAGCTTGGACCTGTTTTGTGGAATGTGAGCAAGATGCCCTTATCTCAGAGTTCAACTAAACTTTTTGTTGTAGTATAGCCAAACTACTCTCACTTTCTGAAATTTATAGTTGGGCTGAGAGAGAGAAATTTTTCAGCCAAAGTGGCTTGGCTTTTTTAGGTGGTCTTGAGCATGTAAAAACATCGTTATAGCTTTAAGTATATTAGGCTTTCCAAATATCTTTTTAAAAATGTATACTTGTTAGCCCTTCATTAGGGCTGTATGGCTCTTAGCAGAGGTAATACACTTTGATATTAGTTTTAAGAGCCAACTTTTTTTTTTACATTGAAAGTTGGAAATTTACAGGGCCGTCAGTTATTTAGGCTTATTCTAAATCGTAAGCATGGCAAGTTCCTTTTTTAACTACTTATGGCACATTTGCCATTGACTTGTATTTGGAAATACATTGATTAGAATTTCTGGCTCTGAAGCCTGTACATTCAACAGTAATTGTGTGCTAAACCAATCTCAATAAAACATTCTGTGGTACTTTTATAAAACACTGTCAGTTATAGATTAAGAATCTCAATTTAAACATTTATAACTAAGTATATTAAGGTCTAGTTTATTTATAAGGAGTTTTAATGCCAAAATGTTAAAGAGCCTATTTAATCTCCAATGGCTCATTGATTCCATTGCAATAACTGGGCCAAATGTATGGAAGACCTGCATTCTATAGTCATACACTCTACATCACGATCTAGATAGGTTATTGCTATACAATCTAGGTACCACACTGCATTGTGCTTTGAAAATTAATAAATCCAAGCTGAGGAGCACCAAAGTATGGAGAGAGTTCCTAGGTAGAAGACTCTCACAGTTTTGCGAAGGGACTCGAGCTGTAGTGACGCCATTGCTTTCACTTGAAACACTGTTGTTACAGTGTGCCAGGTAACCAGGCTGTCATTTGTGACTTCAAGGTATTTTCAGTTGTATGGTTGTTTTTTTTAACTTCATTCAAACTTGTGTCTCTGGAGATGCTAATGTATATGCTTCCTATGGGAAATACTGCAAATCCACCAATATCCAATTTATATCTGTGGGTATCTACATCTGCAGATGTGGATGCAGATTTCTGCAGCTCATTTTTGCAGACACAAATGTGGATGCAAATTTCGTATCTAGAACCTTGCGAATTTTGCAGATATCCATTTTATATGTGCAACTCATATTTGTGGATATAGATGCAACTACAAAATTGTTTATCCGTTCAGGACTCCGTTCATAAGATACATCCCGTGCTAAAGCTACTGAAAGGTATGGCTGTAATTCTATGTAGAACACTCTTAATCTAGTCTGTAGGTGACAAATCATTGGTACTTAAGTCCAGATCTTCATCTACCAGGAACTGATCCAGTCTTCTAGCCAGAGGTGGGTAAAGTTTAGTGGGTCTAGTAAAGACCTGCTAAATCAAATGCTAGGACACTCCCTTCGACTGTGGTACTCCTCACTGTTGCGAGAAGTTGCAGGGAGAGTTTCTCCTGTCGCTCTCCCACTGTGGGCCTCCTCAGAAAATTGATGCAAGTACTCTGACTCCAGTTACGCAATTCATGTAGCTGAATTTGCATATCTTGCATCAATTTTTCCCTGCCTGTGTAGACCTGGCCTGAGTAGCCTTGAACTGTTAGTTTGGTGTTGGAGGAACTATTGTGACCATCTAGTCTGATCTCCTGCATAATATGGCATCAAGTCCATAGCTTCTGGTATAACCAGTACACACTGAGAAACAATGGAATGAAAGGATAGAAATTGTAACCTAGAAGGTAGCAAAGTATGAAAAGGAGAGCCAGAATTTGGATTTCTTTTAAACAGTTAACTTCACAGCATAATCAGGAATGCTACACTTCAGGAAGGAAAGATTAGTACCTGCTTCACTTCCTTGATCTACCCATTGGCTCATTGCCCAATGTTACCTGAAGACTTTTCTAAGCCCTAACTTCAAAGTCTGGTGTAGTACCATAGAGAGAAAGTGGAAGAAGTAAGGAGGTGGGATGCAATGAGTAACTGATTAAACTAGACCACTGCACCTGCTACTGTCAAAGCACAGCTTCAGTTCTGACTGACTTGAGTCTTTCATTGTCTTTCCATGTGACAAAATTAATCCTAGCACATGTTTGAAGTAGAATTAAAGTCTTTTTACTTTTCCAGGTGTTGACTTCAAGGTAAAAACGATTTCAGTTGATGGAAATAAAGCCAAGCTGGCAATATGGGTAAGTCCTGAATATAATAAAATACCTGAGCTTGGCATAGTTTATTCCTTTGTACTAGTGGTGGTGGGTTTTGTGGAAATATGCAGTTGAAAGGATTTGCCATATTAACAAACTTTGTTAGTGTTAGTAGTGCAGTTTTTTTATAGGGTTGTTAATTCTATCAGTAATATTTTTATTTTCCCTTTTCAGGTTAGGTGACAGTTACCATATTAGCTCTGGTATCTGAAAGTAGCAGATGGGATTCTTCTGTAGAATTCGTTTATGGGAAGAGACTTTACTGTTATCAAAAACAAAATTTAAAAGCCAACAAGTATATGGGAGAATATGGAGTTAGATTAGAAGAAAATGTCCTTAATTTGAGTACAGATAAATATTACCTGTGCATCTTACAAACGTCTACTTGAGTAGACGGTATCAGAGATGATAGACTTTGAGCTTTATAACCTAAGTATATTAAATTAGGTATAAAGCGTCTCAATATTTACAATCCTAAAAGAAAAATCTTCTCAACTAAGACTTAGTATTTGTATGGAAAACAAGTATTGCATAAATTACAAAACTTGAGAATTGTCACAGTTGTGCTTGTTTAAAGTTACATTTAAGATACTAATGTAAAATAAAGTGACACACACGAGGAAAAACCCAGGTAAACTAAAATATGTTTGCCTGCTAAGGTATGAGTTCAGGATTGATTCATAGTAGTTAAAATAGATCTGGGAGCTCCATATCCTGCATAACTCAGTTTAAGTGCTTGTGATGACCTTGACTGTTGATGGAAAACCTCAAGCGAACTATGGAAATTGAGGGAGAGAAAATAACTCTTAATGATATATTTGCTTTCTAATCTGTATGCAAGGATCATGTTCCCATGGTCACAGAATCCACCTTATGCAATGGAACAAGTGCTGGAATTCCAGGTCTGCCAATTGCTGTGTGATGGCTGGCTGCTTGGAACTCTCGCTGCTGAGCAGAGTGGAGAAATTCTGCTCATGTCTGATCTGTCTAAGGGGAAAAAGCTGAGTACAGAAGGGAGCAAAATACAGATTTGGGGTAATTCCCTTGCGACATCAAGAGTGCTTCATACCTCAAGTACCAAATTGTAGGCCTTTAGCTAGGCATTGACAGTCAGATATAGAAGCATATTGTCACTCAAGCAAAGCAGAGTGGGTCTGATGGCAGAGAAAATGGACACAGCCTTGTGAGGGCCTCATAAACCTATGAGAAGGCATAGAAACCACTGGAACATTTCCCCTCTGTGGTAGGAGTCACAGAGCAACAGAACTCTTTCCTGGGAGGAAGAAAATGAGCCACATAGAATACCTGCATACTTTTTCCTGAAGAGACAGGGTGAATTAATCCATCCTTTTTTCAAAGAGAAAAATAACTTCTGTTCATCTTATTCCCTGCATCTCAAAAACACAAACCTGAGTTATAAAACAGTTGGCTTTCCCCTTCACCACTGTAGCCACTCATGGTCCATGCTAAACTCAGGGAAGTAGCATAAAACATGTTAATCAAGTGCTAGGAAGATGACTGCTTTCTGTATATCTACATGTGGTGATAAGATCTCAGTGGTATCTGGTAGGAAAACTAGCTACTGGAGAGGCCATAGTTCTTCATTTCTGTGGTTCAAGTGACCTGAAGGAGCAGTACTATTGCAGCCTGTACAATGGATAACTAGTCCCTAGGGGCACGTCTAAACTACATTTTAATTTCTTCTTCCGATCGCATTTTTGAAAGAGAATCTTTCGAAAGTGAAAGTAGTCTGGATGTGGCTTGTTTCCGAAAACTTGTTTCCTCTTTCAAAATTAAAACATAGTCTAGACGTGCTCTGAGTGTGAACTGGTGAGAGGGGTTTGCAAAGGAATCCTATGTTCTGGCTCTCGTTTGTGACCGGAAGTAGCGGATGGGGGGCGGGTAATAGACTTCTCTTCACCAAGCTGTTCTGCACTTTGGGGAGATACCCAAATCTTCACTGTCCTTTGTGGGTGATGAATCTGAGGAACTGTCCCGGATTGAAGTGTCATTAGAGGAGGTTTTGGAACAAATAGAAAAACTTAATGTTAACAAATCTCCGGGACCGGATGGCATTCATCCAAGGATTCTAAAAGAACTCAAATGGGAAATTGAGCTATTATCTGTGGATTGTAACCTATCACCTTAAATCGGCTTCCGTACCTAATGACTGGAAGGTAGCCAACGTGACACCAATATTTAAAAAGGGCTCTAGAGGTGATCCTAGCAATTAGACCAGTAAGTCTAACTTCAGTACCGGGCAACTTAGTCAAAACAATAGTAAAGAATGAAATTGTGAAGCATGTAGAAGAACATAATTTGGACAAAAGTCACCATGGTTTCTGTAAAGGGAAATCCTGTTTTACTAATCTATTGGAGTTCTTTGAAGGGGTTAACAAACATGCGGACAAGGGGGATCCAGTAGATATAGTATACTTAGATTTTCATGAAGCCTTTGACAAGGTCCCTCACCAAAGGCTCTTGTGTAAATTACATGGTCATGGGATAAGAGGGAAGGTCCTTTCATGGATTGAGAACTGGTTAAAAGACAAGAAACAAAGGGTAGAAATAAATAGTAAATTTTCAGAATGGAGAGGGGTAACTAGTGGTGTCCCCCAAGGGTCAGCCCTAGGACCAATCCTGCTCAACTTATTCATAAATGATCTGGAGAAAGGGGTAAGCAGTGAGGTAGTCAAGTTTGCAGATGATACAAAACTGTTTAGGATAGTCAAGACAGAAGCAGACTGCGAGGGACTCCAAGAAGATCTCACCAAACCGAGTGATTGGGCAACAAAATGGCAAACGAAATTTAATGTGGATAAGTGTAAAGTAATGCTCATTGGGAAAAATAACCCCAACTATATGTACAGTATGATGGGGGGCTAATTTGGCTACGACAAATCAGGAAAGAGATCTTGAAGTTATCGTGGACAGTTCTCTGAAAACTTCCACACAGTGTGCAGCGACGGTCAAAAAGGCAAATAGGATGCTAGGAATTATTAAGAAATGGATAGCAAATAAGACCCAGAATATCTTACTGCCCCTGTATAAAACTATGGTATGCCCACATCTTGAATACTGTGTACAGATGTGGTCTCACCTCAAAGATATTTTGACCTTGGAAAGGATTCAGAAAAGGGCAACTAAAATGATTAGGGGTTTGGAATGGGTCCCATATGAGGAGAGGTTAAAGCGACTGGGACTTTTCAGTTTAGAAAAGAGGAGACTGAAGGGGGATATGATAGAGGTATATAAAATCATGAGTGGTGTGGAGAGGATGAATAAAGAAAAGTTATTAGTTCCCTAAATAGAAGAACTAAAGGACACCAATTGAAATTAATGGGTAGCAGGTTTGAAACTAATAAAAGAAAGTTCTTCTTCACACAGTGTGTATTCAACCTGTGGAACTCCTTGCCAGAGGAGGCTGTGAAGGCTAGGACTTGTAATAGAGTTTAAAGAGAAGCTAGATAATTTCATGGAGGTTAGGTCCATACAAGGCTATTAGCCAGGGGATAAAATGGTGTCCTTGGCCTGTGTTTGTCAGAGCCTGGAGAGGGATGGCAGGAGACCAATCACTTGATGATTGTCTTCGGTCCACCCTCTCTGGGGCGCTTGGTGTTGGCCACTGTCGGCAGACAGGATACTGGGCTTGATGGACCATTGGTCTGACCCAGTACGGCTGTTCTTATGTTCTTGTTCACTCATATGGAGCCTGAATATTTAGGATCTATGGTGGTGGAGTGAATTTTGTACCAGAATGATAAATGTTGCTGTTATCTTATGTCTGGTCTTTTGGAGGTGGATTATGTGCCTTCCTTAAGTTTCATTTACTTTTTATTTGTAAGCAATTTGCTTCTAAACTGACAGTTTACATGAATGAGCTTCTCTGTCTTTGCATGCATGCATACTGTTGTGATCTGGGGTGCTTGTATAGTTCACTGTACTTTCAAGGATCTACAGCAAAACATATGTAGTCAGCATTTTGGTACTTGGTCTCTACAGACCCATTTGATTTCATGAGCTACTTCAATTTAAGGAACATGATCAGTTTTTTGGTACTTATGCTGAAGCTTGGTTTGCTGTAATTCATGATTAAACATGTTTTCTGTGGTTTGAAGCCAATTCTAAATACTGGGCAGTGAAAAACTGTGCATCTTGTCTTATCATGAGACTTTGCTGTGTTTTGCAAACCTAAAGTGTTCTCTTAAAAACAAGTGAAACTGTTGCACTGGCATCTGCACTAGCTGTAAAGCAGCAGAAGTCTCAGTGTAAATGTGAGTGATATTGTGTGTGTGTGTGTGTGTACACATACACAATCACTGATACTTTATGTATATAAATAAATCTCATCAGTGTGACTTATTTTACTTAAATGCTTAGACTTTAAAAACCCACTTTTTAAAGCAAAAGTGTATTAACTCTGCATCTAATCTTAAATTGTATATCATCTAAAGTTAAGTAAACTTGATTTATTTAGTGATACAATATTCCTTGATATTTTGTGTGTGTGTGTTCATTCGATCTTGCAGGTGCTGTATTTTCAGTAGCACATAGAGTAGATTATTTTGTGCAAATACAGTAATGGAAAATGTTCTGAATATTTTTAGGATACTGCAGGTCAGGAGCGGTTCAGAACATTAACACCCAGCTACTATAGAGGAGCACAAGGCGTTATCCTAGGTAAGTGTGCTACTCAATGTGCCATTTTAAAACCTTAGATTTTTTTCCCTAGTCTTACAAATAAATTAAGGACAAACTAATTCTTTGGGTGCATTTGGCTGTTTAATACTGAAATTCTTGGTCTCTAGTTATAAGTATGCTCCCAGTTTTAAATGGCTTGAGCATCTTTCTGTCATCTTTCTTGTAGAAATCAATCGCTGCTTGTTTACACAGTCCTGACTAGGGATGTGTAAAATATTGTGTTTTAATTACCCCATGTAAAACTCTGATGGCACATATTAAAAGATACCTAAAAATACACACTTCCCTCCTAATGAGGACCAACAGTGCCACTGAGTGGTGTTTTTTTGTTGGTTTTTTTTTTTAAATCACATCCCCAGTGTGATAAAAGATTAGGGTTTATATTGAGATGCCTATGCATCAAATAGAAGGAAAGGACAACTGGCAAAAAAACCCTACTTCTGGCATCTGCACACTGAATTTAACTGTTTTGATTTTGAGTATTTGCCTACTGTGTATTGGAAGGCTCCTAACTAGACACTTGGCACTCCGCCTGTTTAACTACTGCTAGAGTTGAGTGGTAGATGAGACATCCAGGGGCAAAAATAATTTTGGTGCTTTGTATTTAAGGCTACAATCACTTTGGCTCTAAGTGGGTTCTCAGTAAGCCTCACTTGTGTACTACTATATATGCAATAACTTGAGTCAGGTTGATTATATAGACAGATATCTCTCTTAAAAAAAAATCTGATTTTGAATATCTGAGAATTTATTGCAACTACTAAATTATTTGGAAACTTCTTCAAAATAACATGCTAAATCAGGTCAGTGACCATTGATGATATTTTTCAGTTTATGATGTCACAAGAAGAGACACCTTTGTCAAACTGGACAATTGGCTAAATGAATTGGAGACATACTGTACAAGGAATGACATAGTTAAAATGTTAGTTGGAAACAAGATTGATAAGGTAAGCAGATTTGAAAAATTACCTTCAATGGCTTATATTTATGTGTCTATCACAAGATATAAAAATTGCCATACTGGGTCAGACTAAAGATCTGTCTTGCCCAGTATCCTGTTTTCTGACCGTGGCCAATGCCAGGTACCCCAGAGGGAGTCAACAGAACAGGTAAGCATTAAGTGATCCCTCTCCTGTCATCCATTTCCAGCCCTGACGGACAGAGGCTAGGGACACCATTCCTAACCATTGTGACTAATAAGGATTGATGGACCTAACCTCCGTGAATTTATCTAGTTCTTTTCTGAACCCTGTTAAAGTCCTGGTCTTCACAACATCCTCTGGCATGGAGTTCCACAGACTGACTACATGCTGTGTGAAGAAGAACTTTCTTTTATTAGTTTTAAACCTGCTACCTATTAATTTCATTTGGTGATCCCTAGTTCTTGTGTTATATGAACAAGCAAATAACTTTTCACTATTCAGTTTCTCCATACCTGTCATAATTTTATAGACCTCTATCAAATCCTCCCTTCGTCTCCCCTTTTCTAAGATGAAGTCCCTGTCTTTTTAATCTGTCTTTGTATGGGACCTGTTCGAAACCGCTAATCATTTTTGTTGCCCTTTTCTAAACATTTTCCAATGCCAATATATCTCTTTTTGAGATGAGGCGACCACATCTGTACACAGTATTCAGATGTGGGCCTACCATGGTTTTATATAGAGGCAATAATGTATTTTCTGTCTTATTCGCTATTCCTTTTTAAATGATTCCTAACATTCTATTTGCTTTTTTGACTACCGCTTCAGATTTGGGTGGATGTTTTCAGAGAACTATTCACAATGATGCCAAGATCTCTGAGTGGTTGTAACTAAATTAGTCCCCATCGTATTGTATGCATAGTTGGGATTATTTTTTCCAATGTGCGTTACTTTGCATTTATCAACATTAAAATTCATTTGCCATTTTGTTACCCAATCACCTATGCAGCGTATATAATATCTGTTTCTTCTTGCAGGAAAACCGGGTGGTTGACAGGAATGAAGGTCTCAAATTTGCAAGAAAACATTCCATGTTGTTCATAGGTATGCCCTTGAAGATATATGTAAAGTCTACGTGATACTTTGAATTGAAACTATATAACAAAAAACCTGGATTCCATTTTTGCAGAATTGCTGAAATTACAATTATACTGTTATACTGTCAGCTAAATAATCTACTAGTACCTTTCAACTATATTGCTTAAGTGCTTTACAAAATTAATGTATACATCATCATCTTCAAAATAGGTATTCCCATCTTGTTTAGATGGGTCTTAAAATGTATCTAGTCAAATTTTTAGACTCTCAGCAGATGAGTGAACTAGGCACAGTCTAAAGCTGAAATACTGGCCTCATTGGAGTCCCTGGAAGTCCTACCATTGGCTTGAATGGAGCCAGGATTCCACCCTCTGTGATATGCCAAAAACAACACATTGAATTGCTGGCACAATCAAAATCAGAGAACACTCTAAATAACTGGCCAGCCCATAGCATATCAAAAAGATAGGTATAGGCTACCAATATATATATATATTTTTTAAAGTTTGTGTTTAAATGCGTTGATCTGTAAATGAGTAATGGATTGGAATGAGTCCTTAATTAGCAAACTTGCAGATATTTGGGTATGTCTACACTTGCACCCTCTTTCGATAGAGAGATGCAAATGAAGACATTCGAAATTGCAAATGAAGCTGGGATTTAAATATCCCACGCTTCATTTGCATAATCGTGTTATGGAGCCATTTTGAAATAGCGCTATTTCAAAATACAAAATGCAATTTCAAAATAGCACCATAACGCGATTATGCAAATGAAGTGCAGGATATTTAAATCCCGGCTTCATTTGCAATTTTGAATGTCTTCATTTGCATTCCTCTATCGAAAGAGGGTGCAAGTGTAAACATACCCTTAGAGACTGGAGAAACTATTGCACTTCAGGAGGCCCTGGCAAAGCTTAGTTGTATGGGCAGCATAAGGGCAGGGCAGACCAGCTAGCATTGACATATACAAAGTAGCAGATTGAAAGGAATAACTTCTTCAGAGGTGACCAGAAAATCAAATCATTAAGCAAGGGTGGAGTGATATGCTTTTATCTGATTGTGCACTGTGTTGAGCTCTAGTCACACACTCAAAAGGCCACACACTCAAAAGGCATGTTTACACTACCTGCTGGACTGACAAGCAGTGGTTGATAAAGCAGGGGGTCGATTATCACATCTAATATAGATGTGATAAATCGACCAAAGTGCTCTCCCATGGACTTCAATTAGGCATGAGAACAAGAAGCATTAGAGGCGGTTAAGTAGACCAAAGTATGTCAACTTCAGCTATTCTGTTCACATAGCTGAACTTGGGTAACTTTGATGGATGGTCCATGGCACTGTAGACTAGGCCAAAGATATTGCAGAAATAGAGCACAGGAAATGGGACACAAACTGTTGTAATCCTAGAAGCATGGTAGAATCATGGGGCTGTCTGAAGGGGACATGGGATGGAGAAGGCAAATCAGATGTGAATCTGCCCTCAATACACAAACAAGGGAACACTTAATGAAATTGAAAGGTACCAAATTGAAAAATGGAGACGTACATGATACAACACATAATAAGAACATAAGAATGGCCGTACTGGGTCAGACCAATGATCCATCTAGCCCAGTAGCCTTTCTGCCGACAGTGGCCAGCACCAAGTGCCCCAGAGGTGGTGGACCGAAGACAATGATCAAGCAATATGTCACGTGCCATCCATCTCCAGCCTCTGACAGACAGAGGCCAGGGACATCATTTCTATACCCAGGCCTTTTATGGACCTAACCTCCATGAAATTATCTAGCTTATCTTTAAACTCTATTATAGTCCTAGCCTTCACAGCCTCCTCTGGCAAGGAATTCCACAGACTGACTACATGCTGTGTGAAGAAGAACTTTCTTTTATTAGTTTTAAACCTGCTACCCATTAATTTCATTTGGTGTCCTCTAGTTCTTCTGTTATGGGAACTAATAAATAACTTTTCTTTATTCACCCTTTCCACACCACTCATGATTTTATATACCTCTATCATATCCCCCTTCAGTTTCCTCTTTTCTAAACTGAAAAATTCCAGTTGCTTTAGCCTCTCTTCATATGGGACCCGTTCCAAACCCCTAATCATTTTAGATGCCCTTTTCTAAACCCTTTCCAAGGCCAAAATATCTTTTTTGAAGTGAGGCGACCACATCTGTACACAGTATTCAAGATGTGGGCGTACCATAGTTTTATACAGGGGCAGTAAGATATACTGGGTCTTATTTTCTATCCCTTTCTTAATATTTCCCCACATCCTATTTGCCTTTTTGACTGCTGCTGCACACTGTGTGGAAGTTTTCAGAGGATTATCCATGATCTTTCCTGACTTGTCATAGCCAAATTAGCCCCCATCATACTGTACATATAGTTGTTGGGGTTATTTTTTCCAATGTGCATTACGTTACAATTATCCACATTAAATTTCATTTGCCATTTTGTTGCCCAATCACTCAGTTTGGTGAGATGTTTTTGAAGTTCACAGTTTGCTTCTGTCTTGACTATCTTAAACAGTTTAATATCATCCTCAAACTTTACCACATCAGTGCTTACCCCTTTCTGCAGATCATTTATGAATAAGTTGAACAGGATTGGTACCAGGACTGACCCTGGACGGACACCACTAGTTACCCTTCTCCATTCTGAAAATTTACCATTTGTTCCTACCCTTTGTTTCGTGTCTTTTAACCAGTTCTCAATCCATGAAAGGACCTTCCCTCTTATCCCATGACCATGTAATTTACACAAGAGCCTTTGGTGAGGGACCTTGTCAAAGGCTTTCTGAAAATCTAAGTATACTGTATCTACTGGATCCCCCCTTTCTGCATGTTTGTTAACCCCTTCAAAGAACTCTAATAGATTAGTAAGACATGATTTGTCTTTACAGAAATCCTGTTGACTTTTGTCCAACAAATTATGTTCTTCTATGTGCCTGACAATTTTATTCTTTACTATTGTTTCAACTAATTTGCCTGGTACTGAAGTTAGACTTACCAGTCTGTAATTGCCAGGATCACCTCTAGAGTCCTTTTTAAATATTGGTGTCACGTTAGCTACCTTCCAGTGATTAGGTACAGAAGCCGATTTAAAGGATAGATTACAAACCACAGATAATAGTTCAGCAATTTCCCGTTTGAGTTTTTAAAATATGCAGGACCTGTTGCTAAAGGCTGTCAGAAATCAAGATCTTAAGTTGTTGAGAGTATTGATTTCGAAAAGATATATTTTAATTTCCTATAGAAACTCCTTTTATTGAAATGCAAAAATCAACTGGTATCCCATGTGGCTCAGAAGAAACTTAACCTATAGGCACGTTACTCCAGAATTGTTCAGTATGGAGTGTCTCCAAGGTACTGGCCACAGTCAATACACTGAAATAGATTGAGCTCTAAACTGATTAGCATCTAGAAACTGCCTAACTTCAACTACAGTCACTCTTTTCTTCAGGCTGTCTGCTTCCAGTGCACCCATCACCTTAGTACCTAAATGCTATGATGAAATCAAAGGCTGTTTTAAGTTCCTAATATTGTTCTCTGTTCCACTTCCCCATATTAAGAGACTCCTGTAAGTTGCATTTAACTTGTTGATGTCCAATAGAAATATCACTGACTGTGGCTATTCTGACTGGGCCATATATCCTTCTATCTCAGTGCCACTAACTAATTAAAAAACTTGCCTCATATCAGTATGAGGCAGTGCTGTAAAGTATAATAGACCCTTTAAATTCAAACATGCCAACTGTAATTATTCTAACTTTTCACACAGTGTATCAAAACTCATATCTGACTGTAGAGTGTAAAAGTCAGCCTCTTGTCCTAAACACTAGGACTTTCTGTATATCTGTGCCTACTTTCCCTTTTAATAAAACTGTAGGATACATGTTTCCCTTATTTAATAAAACTGTAGGGAAACAGTTTTTGTTTCTATCCAGTTAAAGTGAAAGGATGCTGGAAGGTACATTAACACATGCTTGACCTCTTACATTCTCCTCCTCTCCCCCCCCCCCCCCCCCTGCAGAGGCAAGTGCAAAAACATGTGATGGTGTACAGTGTGCCTTCGAAGAACTTGTTGAAAAAATCATTCAGACTCCTGGACTGTGGGAAAGTGAGAGCCAAAATCGAGGCGTAAAGTTATCCAACCAGGAAGAAGGCCATGGAGGAGGAGCTTGTGGTGGATACTGCTCTATGTTATAAACTCTGGGAAGTTTATTCCCTTGCATATTTAAACAGATAGTGTCACCTTTCTGTAAATTCGTTAACTGCTATTTTAGGGACCTTGCAGTTTGCACATATTTGTTTGGTATCATGGCAGTGAACATTTGTAGGAAAACATGCTCAGCAGCTTTCCCAGGTGAGAAACTTCATGGTAAGCATGCCCAACTTGCAGTCTTCATGTTTTTTATATGTAGCATAAAATAGTGTGCAAGAACAAATGCACTCAAGTTTTATGACCTTGTACCGTCATCATGTAACTACTCTTAAAAAATCCATCTAACAAATATACATTGTTGCATTATCTGCTTTTTGTTTGGATTTTCTTTTGTTTAGATACTTTTGGAATTACAGAATCGCTTTATATGCACACGTTCTAAAAATGATGCAGGCTAAAATGTAATATCTTTTACTGGTAAATGCTTGTCCTTGTTGGTATAACAGACAGCATGACTACACAATTCTTACAGCCATGTCTGTTACAAATTCTCTTTCATTAAGCAGAGCTGTCTATAAATTATGGCCTGTGCCAGTTTATTGTTAATCTGAAAACCTTTTGAAGAGAGATTTCTAAAATTTCCTTTGAGAATTTGAGCAAAAACAATAGGTGATTTTTTTTTTTAAATCATCACTTCAGTTGATAACTTGATTGCTTAACTGGAGTTTTAATCCTGTCATATTTATGTACTAAATTCATGGCATTCTGTACAATGCTGTCCACTATTGTCCTGCTGTAGTCTTCACTTTTTTGGCTAAAGATTTGAATAGTGTCTTATTCTTTCATTGTGAATCAGCTTGTCACACTTAAGTACAGATGCTCTTTTCCTAAACATTGGTAATGTATATGTATCTCAACTGTAGCTCACGGCTGTGAAGGTCTATATCTCACAATGGCTCTTTCTGTGGCTATTTGTTAAGAAACACAATTTTCTGCCAGACCCCAAATATGGGGAAGGCAGACTGCTTTGGGGTCTCGGTGTGGGGGAAAATACTATTGCAATGAGTATTTCACTTGGGTTTACTGTAAACAGCCAATGGTTTACTTACTGTATAGACTAATAAATTTTTTCAACAGTGTTCATTTTTTTTCTATCCTCTTCCTATTGTACAGTTGTATATTTTTTAGTATACTTTTTATGGAGGGATTATTTCTGGTGCACTAAAGCAAAGAGAAGCCTTCACACACCCTTAATCAATCAGGTAACTGATCTCCATATTAGAATAAAATACTAAGCAGTTTCTTGTAAATATACGTTAAATATTTTTAATACTGCATTTTGTGTAGATGTCAGCTCTCCATTATAGTAATTCTGTATTTGGCAGTCACTTGAGTTATTTCTGGTTAAATACACTCTCATCTCTGGAAACCTTGCTTTCTACTTTTACACTTGGTAGAAAACATTACCAAAATTTGAAGACTTAAATATACTAGTGGTTTTTACTAAATATTGTATGTTGAGTACTATTAATGTACGTAGGATCATTTAAATGTGTAAATGTAATCAATTTAATACACTTCCGTCTTGCATTAAAGCTTTAGATGTGTCTTACTGTGTTTTGATACAGCATACCTTTGCTAATCCAATTATTCCTGGATTTGTGCTTTGAATGCTTGATTAGGATAGGTACATGGTCATAAAAATACGAACAAAAAACTTAGCTATGAAATACAACTTTCTGATAAATGATACTAATTGTGTAACTTTTAGCTAGTTGTCAGTTTCAGGGCTCACTGCTCTACTGTTCCATTTTGGCTGAGTGAATCCCCACAGGTTTCAGGCATTGTACCTTTATACATTCCAGTATAGAATTCTGCCAATTAAAACAAGCCTTAGGCTACAGTACCCTCCATATCAATCATTACCCAAACTCAGTCAGATGAGCAGAGGTAGCTGCAGTTCTTGTGTTTGGGAGGCTGTCGCCCAATGGGATACAGTATGCAGTCAGCTTTCTGAAAAATTGTGTACTAAAAACACACTGAAGGATATATATTAAACTGGTCTGCAGGAATGTCTTCCTTACTATCCCCTACTAACTTGGGCAGATCTAACTTCTCTAGCCGCTCTCTCGGTGGGGTCCTATGATTCAGTGAGATTTTGAACATCAATAATTAACTCCCTCAATGCACACTCCAGTAATTTTTTTTTAACTCCACTATAAACCTTTAGATCTTCTGTGCCTGTATGCTGAGGGGTGTCTTCTCTTAAGCCATTCTTTCCTGTCCTCATTTTTCCTGGCAATCCCTTGTTAAACAATCAATATTAATGCACTAAATGTACAGTACAATCCAGTACAGAACAGCTTCAAATCCTTCATACTAGTCAACTTGAGTGAAGAAAACCTACTATATCTTGCTTACAGTGCTGGGGTGCTTGCAAGTCTTGTGTTACAAGTATGATTTGAGACATCTGCCATCTGATTTGTGTTGAAAGCTGATTACCAGCTGTTTGCCAGTCTGTTATTTTGAAATGCATAACTCCCAAAATAATAATTTTGAAATAGTGTGTCCACATTACGGGGAATCCTCAAAATTAGTCTGAGGCAGGTCCCATAAATGTGAACTTTCTACTTTGACTTAGAGCCCCAGGAAGCACTGGGAAGTAATTACTTTGACTCTGGGGAATTCTTATTTTGAAAAAGCAGTGGAGCATCCACGCTCCCACTATTTTGAAATGAAATAAGCTTAATTCCTTGTGGAAAGCAGAAGTTATTTTGAAATAACCAGCCCCTTATTTCAACATAGCTCCCTACTGTAGACCAGGGATTTGGTGTTTGTTAAATATCAGTTTGCAAAATGAGGGATTGTGCCTCAGATACAATGCTAACTTGATCAGTAATCTAAACCTCGTGCAGGTGAAGCTCTCAGATAAACTCTGGCCCCAGTAACAATTGTTCAAATTCATAGGATTCGTGAAATTTGTCAATGAAGCTTCTTCCTCTACTCCCTCCTAACTGGCTGTATTAGGACCTATGGGCGACATACAGACTACAACAGGGGCACTATCCTCAGCTGCCATCACTGGCACTGAGGACTCAGGCACCAACTCTCCAATCTCCAGAACACTTCAGCTCGGAAGCAGAAGACCAGGAGGTGGCCGTTACCAGGGATAAGCACACATCTCGCTCTCCTCTACCAACACACACCTCATCTTCACCCCCTGATGACACAATCATGCCCCCACCAACAATCATGTGGGATGATTTTAAGACATTTCAAGACCTTTTTAAGAGTTGCTCAGACTTTAGGGATGTCACTATCTGACATGCCTCAGACTTAGCATAAACTGATAAATATCTTGAATGCATATATCTGCATGTGAAACTGGCAATCCCCAATGAATGAGGCGCTTATGGAACCTGCCAAAAATATCTGGCAGACGCCTACCACAATTACACTGACCTCCAAGAGGGCCGATAAGAAATACTACGTTGCCCCTAAAGGAGCAGAATTCCTCTTTTCCCACCCCACACCAAATTCGCTGGTAGTTGAAGCAGTCAACCAGAAAGGGACGGAGAAGGGTACTCGTGCCATCCTATATGATGGGGATTACAAGAGGCTGGACATAATGGGAAGAAAAGCATATTCATCAGCGAGTCTTCAACTCAGAAGAGCTAACTACCTGGCATTACTGGCAAAATACACAAAGTTAACAGCTTTTATTGAATCACTACCAGACAATCAAAAGAAAACAAGGCAGGCCATTCACTCAAAGATACAGAACACAACCTTTCAACCAGCAGCAGTGGTATTATGACAATAGACATTGGCCACATCAAAACAGATGCAGAGAATCCAATGAACAGTCATCAACTCAACAGCCCTCAACATCTAGACAACAGTTTTGAAGTCATGATCGAGGATCTGACAACCCTGATATTTCCGAGGCAGCAATCAGAACCATCCACAATATTGGGCAGCAGACTAACTGCATTCTATCCAGCATGGTCTGGCATGACCACCAACAAGTGGGTGTTGGAAATTGTGAAAACCAGCTACTGCATACCATTTTTAGTTATTCTTCCATCCCACCCCCCTTGCTGCAGATGAGTTGATAATTGGACTAGTCTTTTAAGGTCAAAGGAGGGTTGATTCCTGAAAAAGGCATTGAAAATTTCCATTAATTGTGGGCATAGTTGTTTGCTGGCTTTTACCAGCCAGGAGGTATGGATTTATTTCACAGATTGTGGCACTAATATTTTTCAGGGCTCTTTGAATGTTGGTACTTGTGTTGGAGGGTGATGGGTCAAAAAATACAGTTGAGTTGGGATGGAGTTTTTTCCCAGCTCTCTCTCTCTCTCTCTCTCTCTCTCTCTCTCTCCTGTGTGTGTGTGTGTGTGTGTGTGTGTGTGTGTGTGTGTGTGTTTGATCTCATCAGGGGTTGATACTTGGGTTGGATTTCTGGGCTATGCAGTTTTGGAGTTAGTTCACTGTGCAAAATAGGTCTGCTAGCTGTGAGTCTGCTGCATTGAGGATGGGAGAATAAAAGCCTTGTCCCTCCCCCTCACCCTTTACTGAAATTGCACAGTCCTGAAACAATTAGATAGTTTAGTGCCAGGATATCAATGGTGGTGGACAATAAGTGATGGTACTGTTCGCATTAATGCAGTACATTATTGATGTGTGAAATCATGTCCCAAGATGGAGTTTGTCACATGAACAAATCACCTGTCCATGTATGACTCGGTCCTTTTTAGGTAGCACCCATTATTTAGATGTTGGCCTGAACATTGACAGCAAAGTTCCTCAGATGTGGATTGTCACCTATTAAGGCCCATTGTCAGTCAAGTACTGCTATTCACTTGACTAGTTATCTTTTCACAATAGTTTGGCCAAGCCTGTTGATGTCTCCCAGAAGTAAACATTTGAAATACAAGTATAGAGCCAATTCTCATAACTTCAGATACAAAAATGATACATGCATATGAGCAGTATAAACAGAATCAGCGAATAGACTTTTCATAGACATCTTAGGGTGCATCTACACTGCACCATTATTTTGAGAACTAGTATTATTTCGAAATAACAATGAGAGTTAAATTTTGAAATAACGGATGGCTTATTCCAAAACCTGTAAAGCTCATCTACGAGGTTTAACACCTATTTTGAAATAAGGTGTGTGTAGATGCTCTACTTAAAGTTTGAAATAACTTAGAATGGCCCTGGTGAGGAGCTATTCCTTCTGGGGCTCTAAATCAAGATAACATGTCTACATTAGGGGAGCCTGGCTCAGCCTAATTGTAAGGCTTCCTTGCAGTGTAGATGTACTATTTTGAAATAACCCTAACTATTCCGTACTAGACATACCCTTACTTGACCCACTTTGCATCAGATCTGGTACAAACATATAACAGTGGTGGCAATACTGTTTGGTACATTCACATTAGAATCTCTTTTACTCCAGGTGTATTTTTCTATAGATTATGAGTGTGAGACCTCTCCACTGATGATATATAAAACCTGAAGTTGTAAGCAATCAAACTGACTACTAGATGGGAAAGATCTAGCAAAGCATTTTTCTCTGCGTGCTCTGGATGCCCTCACGTGAGACACCACAGCACTTTGCACCATGGAGCTGGAGCTGCCCCTGGGCACTCTGGTGCTTCTTTTGGAAGCCTGGCTGCACTTTCTGCAGGCTGCCTCTCAGCATCTGCTGCAGCCCAACCCTCAGGCTGTCCTCCAGACCCCCCTGGGGTATGTGGAGGAGCAGCTGCAGCTCCTGGACGCCAGGGTGCCTTGCCACATCTGGCGCCTGGACGCCAGCAGCGACTGGTGGGACCACATTGTCCTGAAGCACTGGGGAGACCAACAATGGACCCAGAACTTTAGAATGAAGGACACCTTCCTGGAGCTCTGGGAGTAGCTTGCCCTTGCTCTGCAGCGACGGGACACACACATGAGGCCCACCATTCCCCTCACAAGCGTGTGGCCATCACCCTCTGGAAGCTTTCCATGCTGGATAGCTACCAATCCATGGGGAACCAGTTCAGCGTAGGAAGATCCACTGTCAGAGCAGTGCTCATGCAGGTATGGCACTCTCCGGCCCCTGTGTCAGGAGGAGGGTGTAAGGAGGTGATGGACTGCCCTAGGGAAAAGGGGGGGGGGGAGGTGTTGCAAGCCCCTCCATGGGAGGGTTTGGTCTGTCCTGCCTGCGCTTAGGATTGTCCATGGTGGCCAGGATTGCAGGGGGGGTTGCTCCTGGGAAGTGGGGTAGCAGCAGGGAAGGAGCACTCTTAGCCACCTTGGCACCCCGGTGACTCTTGGTTTTGTGTGTCCCTCTGCAGGTGGTCAAGGCCATCAACAGAGTGCTCCTTCGCAGAGTTATCTGCCTCATTGATGTGGATGCAGTGATTGAGAGGTTTAGCACCCTGGGCTTCCCCAACTGCCAGGAGGCGGGGGCCAATCGACGGGACACACATTCCCATCCATGCCCTGGACCACCAGACCTCCCTGTACATCAACCTGAAGGGATACTTCATCATCCTGAAGGCTGTATCTGATCACCGGGCCACTTTGTGTACATTAACGTGGGCTGGTCTGGCAAAGCACACAACGCGCGGGTGTTCCTCCATGTGCCAGAGGCTGTACGCCGGGACTTTTTTCCCAAACTGCCACGTAAGGGTCAGGGACGTTGACATGCCAGTGTGCCTAGTGGGGGATGCGGCCTACCCCCTACAACTCTGTCTCATGAAGCCCTACACGGGAAACCTCAAACCTTCCTGATAGGCCTTTAATGCCAGGCTCGGGAGGGCCCGCATTGTGGTGGAGGGGGCCTTCAGCTGGCTGAAGGCCCGTTTTAGATGTCTTTTCCTGCCTGGACCTCTGAGAGAAATATTCTGCATTTGGTGGTGGCGTGCTGCACAATTTGTGTGAGAGGAAGGGGGAGATTTTCCTGCCAGCCTGGATGGCAGAGGCTGAGCACTTGGTCGGCCTGTACACGTAGCCCTGCACGGCTGCCAGTGAGGAGGCCCATTGGAGGGCTGTCCATATCCGGGAGGCCCTGCGGGAGAGCTTCCACCCAGAGGAGGACTAAAGTCTCCCTGGTGTGCCCCACTGGGGGCTTGTGCCTCACCACCTTCACTATCCTTTCATTTACCCCTCCCTAACCCCCCTTCCTGATGTACAATAAAGATACATGTGTGGATGAAAACAAACTGTCTTTATTGAACAAAACTGGGTTGGGGGTGGAAATGAAGGTGGGAGAGGAGAGGGGAGGGGTGAACCTGGGAGGAGGGAGCTGGAAGGGGGAAGCAAAGGGAAGAAGAGGGAGGAGAAGCTCATGGTTGGGGGTCTTGCTGGCCCACTGTCTCCCAGCACTGTGGGTGTGGGGACCTCAGTGTCCACAGGGGGGAGGTGGGGGAGAAAGAAGCGGGAGGGGGAGTAGGAGGAGGAGCTGGGAAGGCAGCAGGGGCTGGAAGGCAGGAGACACCAATCTGTACACCAGGGTCTGCAGATGGCATGGCCCTGGGCAAGCAGCTTCCGCCAGCTCTCTCGCTGAAGCTGCAGGTCTTCATGAACCCAGTAGTGCAGGGTGTGGTGCAGGCCCCTCAGTATCACAAGGTACTGCCACTGGTGGTACTCCTGGTTATGGGTCAGCCTGCTGAGTGCCCGGGTGCAGGAGGATGTCCTGGGTGGGGTAGTGTGGCCTGCACTCGCAGCTGCTGAGTCTGTGGAGAAACAAGAGACGTGCTCCGTTATCCCTGGAGATGCAGTGAGTGAAGCCCAGCCCCCCTCGGCAAGGACAGTAGGTATCTGCACCAAGCTGATATGCTTGCACACAGGCCATGTTCAGGAAGTCCTGCTACCCTGGGAGTGGGAGCTGGCCGTGGACTGCATCCATGCCCCTATACTGTACATAGTGTGAGAGTCGGAGGGAGGAGGGGGGGAGATGTCCCCTGCCTCTGTGTAGAGGGGGCTTGTGGAGGGGGGACATTGTACAGTGTCCCGCCCCAGGGTCAGGAGCATGTCATGCCTTCATACGTACACGTGTGTGGGTAACAGGCCAAGGCCCCTGTGTGGCAGCCAGCTGGGGCCACGTGCCCAGGGATGGCATGGCACGGCACATGCACAGGTTGCTGCGTGAGCCGTAGCCAGCAAGGCCCACGCGAGTGATTCCTGGTCTCCCTCCCCTCCTGCCGCTGCCCCCACATACAGGGACAGTGATGGCACTTACATGTTACCTTCCTGGCCCCAGACAACACTGGAAACTGGTGCGCTGGGATGGCTCGGGAGCCCTGGCTGTGTGGCATGCTCCCCCTCTGGGCTCCTGGCCCCCTTCCTCCTCCATGCCCTGGTCAAGGCCCTCTGCCCCAGGGTCAATGACCACCTGAGGGACACGGACCATCCCATCCCCCAGGATGCGGTCCAGGGCATCATAATAGGGGCAGCTGTGTGGATTTGCCTCTGGGAGCTTCCCCCTGTGGCCCTGGCATATGCCTGCTGCAGCTCCTTGGTTTTCATCTGAACATGCTCCTGGGTTCGGATGTGACCTTTGGTGGCCAGGCAGGCAGCTATTCTGCCATACACGGCCGCATTCCTCCGTCTAGTGCAGAGATCATGGATGTTGGAGGCCTCCCCCCAAACCTCAATTAGGTCCATGATCTCTGCACTAGACCAGACAGGTGCCCGCCTTTTCCGGACCCTGGTAGGCTCCTGGGAGCTGGCAGACTGGTCCTGGGGAGTGGTGGAGGGCTGGCTGCCACTGGGTTGCTGGCTCATGCTGCAGCCAGGCTTAGGGGCAGCAGCAGAGTGGCTCCGGGCTGGCAGGCCTGATGCTAGCCACAACAGACTGTAGCCAGACTCTGACTCTTTAAGGGCTCCAGGAGGGGGAGGGAGAAGAGGAGTTTTCTTGTTTGTGGCCAGCAGGGCACCCTGGGAAAGGCTGGAGGCCCCCTATTTCGAAATAAGCATCTACACAGCACTTATTTCGAAATAGCAATTTCGAAATTGGTGCTATTCCTCATGGAATGAGGTTTACCAATTTTGAAATAAGCCCTCCGCTATTTTGATTTAATTTTGAAATAGCGGTTTGGCTGTGTAGATGTTAGGAAAGTTATTTTGAAATAACTTTGCTGTGTAGACATACCCTCAGGGAGTTTGTCTGTCTACTCAAGAACTCCTCTTAAACGGTAAGAGCCAGGACCACCAACATTGGCATACAGCTTCCTCTTATAACTTAAAGCAAGGTAAGAATTTGGTTATGCCAGGAAAATGGGATCGCTGCTCCCAAAACCATACAGAAAAGAGTAAAATCACCAGGCAGATGAAAGGGGCTGGCTGGGGATGCCCCCCATCCAGAACTGCCCCACCTTCAAGATTCCCACCCCCCAAGTGTCCTCTAGGGAAGGTGGGGGGAGGGTCAAAGCCTTCCTATTTATATGGGAACATTGCTGGCTGATCCTCTTTGTCAGGGAGTGAGGCAAAAGTGCACAGTTTGCCACATTCCTCATTCTGGCTGGGGAACACAGGCAGCAGATGAACTTGGATCTGTCATACCGAGAGGACATGCGCTCCTCCCCAAGCTGTGCCCACTGGAGCTGCAGCATCCATGGAGAGGTGCGTCTCACCAAGCGCCATGCTGCTGAGGGAGAGAGGGCTGGGGTAGTCCTCTCTTCCCAGGACATCGTGCATACTGAACTCCTCATCCTTAGCCTCACCCAGAGCAGTGATTTAAATGAAAGCATGTACATTTTCATTTTATTTTCCACTTCTCCCCCCCCTCCCCATACACACAAATTGAGTTGAGGACCTGAGCAACACCAAGTAAATCTTCTAGTTTTACATATAGGGAAGTCTACATCTGAAACTTAATTAATAAAAACACCTTGCGTTCTTTTAAGTAGACTCTACAGTAATGCAAGAATTCCAGGATTTCTAGCCTAGAATTATGCTTCATAACTGAGCTCAGACAACTGGCAGCTGGAGGATAAGCCTGTACTTGAAGTCAGGCATATATAAGGGATCACCAAGGTTAACATGGTGCCCTGATTACCTAAAGTGAGAGCAAGTGAACCTAGAGTCATATGGAAATATGTTAAGGGAAAATAAATGCTAGAGACACCATAATTTGTATGGCAGATGGTGTTTTAATTTGTTTAGATGGAAAAAACATTCAAGTAAATTATACATGTTACTTTAGTTTTTAATTGACTGTTTTACCATTCATTCTGTGCTTCCATTGTGCTTCAGACAACCGCATTAAAATGTTCCACAAATCTGGGCATCTAGCTGCAGAATTTAGCTCTGTCAACACAGTATATTTGCAACCATACTAGAATGGTTGCTATTAATATGCCAGTAGCTACATGCAACTAATTAACAGTGCAGCTTTCCGTAGACTTAATGGAAAATTTTAGTCCTAAATTCAATTCAGAGGTAAAAAGATATCGGGCAGGAAACATTTTAGGGGTGTTCAACCTCACAGGCATAGCTTGAGCATGTATACTTGCTAAAGAAGAGAAAGGAAGAAATTATGTAGCATGATGTCTGTAATTTATGAAAGGGAAGTAAATTTGCTTATTTGGGGGGAAATTATGTGGTGTTCCCTAAGAACTTGCAAGCACTCAATGCCAACATTTGATTGGAGATTACTGCAATACCTGTTTAAACACAACTGTTATCATTGTTCACCTGTCCATTAGACATGATATTATTTTTTTTCTGAAGGTTGTGCTCACTTAACCATGCTCCAATAATTACTATCTAGCTAATGCAGAAGACTGACTCCTAGCACAGTTCTCAGGAAAAGAAAAAAATTCTCCTTTGGTCACAATCCTGCTTAAGATAGGTGATCCTACCATAGGTTCAGCTGTGGTGTGTGGATAAAAGTTGATGTGTTCCCCTCCCTGTATTTAACCACTATGTTTAAGCCATGTAGCAGCCAACGCACTAGCCACATGTGGTTATTTGTCTGATTGAGTATGGCTAGTTGGCTTGAACAATGTGGCTATTTAGCCAGCTGAGTATGGCTAGTTTGCTATAGGAGTAGCTGCTATAGTGGCTACTGCTTCAGAACTGATTGGATACCATGGTGATATAATATGATAGCTTGGGGAGTATTCTAGGTGAAACAATTCAGACCTCTGATTTTTCAAGGCTGAATGTACTTTAAAGTTCCTTTCTTCTCTACCTCAACTTCTAGCAGAATAAATTAACAAAAAGGTCCATTTTTGGGACTATACCACTGTTCAAGTGCATGTGAATATTGCAAGAAAAATTATATACAGCCACTTTAAGAAGTTATGTATTCTCACTCTCTAAACCCACCTCCTCAGAAGACTTTCTTGTAGACTTAATATGGATTATAGGAGTTTTCCACCTAGCCTGGACTCCATTCCTGGAAAGTTTTATCTTTAAAATGAGGGGAAAAAAGACTACCTTGACACCTGTGCAGAATTGGTTTGCCTACAATTCTGTCAGATCTCATTGTAGTGCTTTGGAGTAATTTACTTTTATGCCAAAATCCAGCTTTTCATAGCTGCCAAAGAAAACATGGGCACTGCATAAACCTGTTTTAAAACAAAGCAATTCAGAGGCGCCTGATAGGAAAGAAAAAGTTAAAATGACAAAGTGTATTTTTCATATCTCTTTAAAGATCATGTTTAATGCTCTTGATTACAGAGATGAGGTAGAGTCTAAAAACTGTTACTTTCTTTTTATTGAAACTCTATACTGCCCTGTTAACATATGGTCATGAATATATTGGAATTTTTATTTAAAAAACACTGAGTCTCCATATTATCATAAAACATCTACGCATATAAAAAGAGACTTTACAAATTGATATATGGAGAAAGCAGATTATATGATTCTTACATAACACCTGTGAAAAGTTGGATCGCAGAGGTTTCTTGAGCCTGTCACTCAAGCTATGTCTAGACTGCAGGCTTCTTATGCAAGAAGCTTTAATCGGAAGAGACCTTCTGCAAAAACTTCTTGTGCAAGAGTGTGTCTACACTGCAAAAGCGCATCGAAAAAGCGATTCGCTTTTATGAAAGAGAGTATCCAGACTTCATGAACGCTTTCTCAAAAGTAAGCTCTGATTGCTATGCACAGAATGGCCCCCAGGGCACCTGTGCTTTCTCCTCTTTCCTCTTTTTGTGCAAAAGACCCCTCTTCCCCATCCCCACACACCTTTTCGCGAATGACGTTCTTCTTCATAGAATGAGGAATACCTATGCCAGAGAAACCCCTCTGTTCTTTTGATTTTTTTGTGTGTGCAAAAACGTGTTTGAGGTGTGGAAGCTCTGTGAGATTTTTCAGAAAAGCAGCCATTTTTCTGGAAAAAAAACCAACCCCTCTGCTGTGTACACATAGCCTCTGTGTGCTGATCTTACCACTGATCCTGTCTACCTGCCCTCTGGGACCCCCCACCACCCTGTCCTTCTGGGCCAGAAGCTCTGGTTACCTCAAGCTCGTATGTTTGCTCTCTGTATCAATGAAGGAGAGAGATGCACAGTTGATGCTCTTCCCCTCCCCCGGTAACAATTATTTACACTGGGTTTGATAATAAAAGTGATTTTTTTAAAGTACAAAAAAGTAGGATTTAAGTGATTGCAAGGGCAAACAGGCTCTTGAATGATGGGTTACTTGCCTTGTTTTGCATAAAGCATATTCAAGTCATATTCAAAACCTTATTTCCATTAAAATATGGGGGCATAGTCCTCACATTACTGGATTTTAAGGGGATCAGACAGGTCACTGCTGCACCCAAGGGGGGGAGGTGGTTGCCCCAAAGTCTGTACAAAGGGGACCATGTGAGATATCCAATGAAAGCTTATGTTCTACTGATTTTATGTATGTTATTCATGTACTTGTGTGGTATCTGTATGTGGAGTTATAAATATGTACTCTGGGTTGATGCTGGAAGAGTCTCTGTCTGAGACAGGGCAATGGGCCAGGAATGTTCAGTCAGTGACTATGCTAATTAGCAAGGCTCTCAGAGAGGCCAATACACACCTGAGGAATGTGTCTGGGACATGCAAACCAGCCAATATCATGACTGCTGACATGGGACACAGGGATAGGTCACTGGGGCATGTGACCTGCTCCAGCCTGGAAGATACCAGGAATAGATATAAAATGAGGCAGGCTCCATCTTGTCTTCAATTCTGCTACTGATCCCAGATACAGCCTTGCGAGGGACAGAGAGCTGGGAAGAATCATGGACCCATCCTGACTTTTAAGCTAGCAGTTTGTAACATCTCTGCTGAGAGCCTGCACCGAGAACTTGGTGATTAATTGCATGTAACGTATTCTCCTTAACAACCTTACTCTCATGCTTTTCTTTCTTTTAGTAATAAATCTTTAGATTTTAGATTCTAAAGGATTGGCCCAGCGTGCTCTTGTGGGTAAGATCCAAAGTGTAAATTGACTGGGGATTTGAGGCTGGTTCTTTCAGAATGGAAAGACCCATTCAGGGTAGGTGAGATTGGGTTCTATAACCCCTCACCTGTGTATAAGGCACAGGGAGAGCTGGAGTGTCTGACGGATTTTGCTAGTGAGGCTTCTTGCTGGCCAGATTGGCAGCTGAAGTGCTCAGTATGACTGGTGTTTGGCCTATTTGGGAAAGGTCTCCAGTCAGGGTCTGTAAGGAGCCCTGAGTTTGAGCAATTTGCCCTGAGTGGATGCCTTGGCAATGCCTAGCCCTGGCCCAGCCCGTCACAATAGTATCACAGCACCTATTACCATAATATGTGCATTCCTCACACACTTTAACATAGTTAGCTTCTGACCACTCTATGAGGTCAGGAACTCATATTATCTCCATTTTACAGATAGAGAACTGGGAAACTGAGAGACTAAGTGACAAATTTTTAAAGTGCTTATACAGAAATGCTAGAAGTCTAAATAATAAGATGGGTGAACTAGAGTGCCTCATATTAAAGAACAAATCATGTCAAACCAATCTGATAGCTTTCTTTGATAGGATAACGAGTCTTGTGGATAAGGGAGAAGCAGTGGATGTGGTATACCTAGACTTTAGTAAGGCATTTGATACAGTCGTGCATGATTTTCTTATAGATAAACTAGGCAAATACAACTTAGATGGGGCTACTATAAGGTGGGTGCATAACTGTCTGGATAACCATACTCAGAGAGTAGTTATTAATGGTTCACAATCCTGCTGGAGAAGTATAACAAGTGGGGTTCTGCTTTCTGTTTTGGGATCAGCTCTGTTCAATATCTTCATCAATGATTTAGATATCGGCATAGAAAGTACGCTTTTTAAGTTTGCAGATGATACCAAGCTGGGAGGGGTTGCAACTAATCTGGAGGATAGGGTCATAATTCAAAATGATCTGGACAAATTGGAGAAATGGTCTGAGGTAAACAGGATGAAGTTTAATAAAGACAAATGCAAAGTGCTCCACTTAGGAAGGAACAATCAGTTTCACACATACAGCATGGGAAGCGACTGTCTAGGAAGGAGTACGGAAGAAAGGGATCTAGGGGTTATAGTGGACCACAAGCTGAATATGAGTCAGCAGTGTGATGCTGTTGCAAAGAAAGCAAACATGATTCTGGGATGCATTAACAAGTGTGTTGTGAGCAAGACACGAGAAGTCATTCTTCCGCTTTACTCTGCGCTGGTTAGGCCTCAATTGGAGTATTGTGTCCAGTTCTGGGCACCGCATTTCAAGAAAGATGTGGAGAAATTGGAGAAGGTCCAGAGAAGAGCAACAAGAATGATTAAAGGTCTAGAGAACATGACCTATGAAGGAAGGCTGAAAGAATTGGGTTTGTTTAGTTTAGAAAAGAGCAGATTGAGGGAGGACAGGATAGCAGTTTTCAGATACAGTGAACCCTCGTTTATCGCGGTAGATAGGTTCCAAACCCTACCGCGATAGATGAAAATCCGCGAAGTAGAAGTAGGATCCTCAAAGCCTCGGGGGAAGCCGGCGGGGGGGGGGGGGGCATCCCAGGCGCGCCTGGGCTGCTCCCCCGCCGGAGCTCCTCCGCGGCTTTCAAAGCCTCGGGGGAAGCCGGCGGGGGGGGGCATCCCAGGCGCGCCTGGGCTGCTCCCCCGCCGGAGCCCCTCCGCGGCTTTCAAAGCCTCGGGGGAAGCCGGCGGGGGGGGGCATCCCAGGCGCGCCTGGGCTGCTCCCCCGCCGGAGCCCCTCCGCGGCTTTCAAAGCCTCGGGGGAAGCCGGCGGGGGGGGCATCCCAGGCGCGCCTGGGCTGCTCCCCCGCCGGAGCCCCTCCGCGGCTTTCAAAGCCTCGGGGGAAGCCGGCGGGGGGGGCATCCCAGGCGCGCCTGGGCTGCTCCCCCGCCGGAGCCCCTCCGCGGCTTTCAAAGCCTCGGGGGAAGCCGGCGGGGGAGCAGCCCAGGCGCGCCTGGGATGCCCCCCCGCCGGCTTCCCCGGAGGCTTTGAAAGCCGCGGAGGGGCTCCGGCGGGGGAGCAGCCCAGGCGCGCCTGGGATGCCCCCCCGCCGGCTTCCCCCGAGGCTTTGAAAGCCGCGGAGGGGCTCCGGCGGGGGAGCAGCCCAGGCGCGCCTGGGATGCCCCCCCGCCGGCTTCCCCGGAGGCTTTGAAAGCCGCGGAGGGGCTCCGGCGGGGGAGCAGCCCAGGCGCGCCTGGGATGCCCCCCCGCCGGCTTCCCCGGAGGCTTTTTAAAGTTTTGGTAACCGCTACTTCGCGGTTCGACCATCGCGGATTCATAATGTAATGAAAAAAGTCCGCGAAGTCGTGAATCCGCGATAGTCGAACCGCGAAGTAGCGAGGGTTCACTGTATCTAAAAGGGTGTCATAAGGAGGAGGGAGAAAACTTGTTCATCTTGGCCTCTAAGGATAGAACAAAAAGCAATGGGCTTAAACTGCAGCAAGGGAGGTTTAGGTTGGACATTAGGAAAAAGTTCCTAACTGTCAGGGTAGTCAAACACTGGAATAAATTGCCCAGGGAGGTTGTGAAATCTCCATCTCTGGAGATATTTAAGAGTAGGTTAGATAAATGTCTATCAGGGATGATCTAGACAGTATTTGATCCTGCCATGAGGGCAGGGGACTGGACTCGATGACCTCTCGAGGTCTCTTCTAGTCCTAATTTTCTATGATTCTATGATTAGAGGAGGACATTGATATAATAGACATCACAGAATCTTGGTGGGAGGAGGATAATCAGTGGGACACAGTCATATCAGGGTACAAAATATATTGAAAGGACAGAACAGGTCGTGCTAATGAGGGAGTGGCACTATAAATGAAAGAAAATGTAGAAGCAAATGAAGTAAAAATCTTAAATGAACCAAAATGTTCCATAGAATCTCTATGAGTAGTAATTCCATGCTCTAATAATAAGAATATAGCAGTAGGGATCTATTATCGACCGCCTGACCAGGATAGTGATAGTGAGCATGAAATGCTAAGAGAGATTAGAGAGGTTATCAAAATGAAAAACTCAATGATACCGCAGAATTTCAACTATCCCCATATTGACCGAGTACATGTTACCTCAGGATGGGATGTTGAAATACAATTTCTTGATACCTTAAATGATTGTTTCTTGGAGCAGCTGTTTCTGGAACCCACAAGGGGAGAGGCAACTCTTGATTTAGTCCTAAGTGGAGCACAGGATCTGGTCCAAGAGATAAATATAACTGGACTGCTTGGAAATAGCGACCATAATGTAATAAAATTTAACATCTCTGTAGTGGGAAAAACACCTCAGCAGCCCAACACTGTGGCATCTAATTTCAGAAAGGGGAACTACACAAAAACGAGGAGGGTAGTTAAACAGAAATTAAAATGCACAGTGGAAAAGAAAAATCTCTGCAAGTTGCAGGGAAACTTTTCAAAGATACCATAATAGAGGCCCAACTTAAATGTATACCCCAAATTAAAAAACACAGTAAGAGAACCAAAAAAGTGACACTGAGGTTTAACAACAGGTGAAAGAATCACAACAGAGATGTAGCAGTGTTGGTCTGATCTTGCTGAAACAAAAGACAGTACTATGCAGCACTTTAAAGACTAACAAGATGGTTTATTAGATGATGAGCTTTCATGGGCCAGACCCACTTCCTCAGATCAAATTGTGGGATTGTGGTAGGGGCAGGAGCAGCTCCTAATGCTTTCCCCCCTACCTTCTGGACTCACAGTTTTTAAAGAAAAAGTGCCCTGCAGCCATGTTTCTGAGCAGCCTGCAGGTGGGGTAAGGCAAGTGGGGAGCCTGTCTGGGTGGCTTGGGGGATCAGATCCAGCCCGTGGGCCATATTTTGCTTAGGCGTGGATAAGAGGGAAGGTCCTCTCATGGATTGATTACTGGTTAAAAGATAGGAAACAAAGGTTAGGAATAAATAGCCAGTTTTCAGAATGGAGAGCGGTAACTAATGGTGTCCCTGAAGGGTCCGTACTGGGACCCAACCTATTTAACCTATTTATAAATGATCTGGAGAAAGGAGTAAACAGTGAGGTGGCAAAATTTGCAGATGATACTAAACAGCTGAAGATAGTTAAGACCAAAGCAGACCGTGAAGAGCTTTAAAAAGATCACCAAACTAAGAGACTGGCAACAAAATTACAAATGAAATTTAATGTGGATAAATGTAAAGTAATGCACATTGGAAAAAATAATCCCAACTATGCATACTATATGATGGGAACTAATGTAGCTATAATTACTCAAGAGAACGATCTTGGAGTCATTGTGGATAGTTCTCTGAAAACATCCACTCAATGTGCAGCTGCAGTCAAAAAAGCAAATAGAATATTAGGAATCATTAAAAAAAGGGTAGAGAATAAGACAGAGAATATCTTATTGCCTTTATATAAAACCATGGCACACCCACATCTTGAATACTGAGTACAGATGTGGTCGCCTCATCTCAAAAAAGATATATTAGCATTGGAAAATGTTCAGAAAAGGGCAATGAAAATGATTAGGGGTTTGGAATGGGTCCCATATGAAGACAGATTTAAAAGACTGGGACTTTTCATCTTAGAAAAGGGGAGTCTAAGAGGGGGATATGATAGAGCTCTACAAAATCATGACTGGTGTGGAGAAAGTGAATAGGGAAAAGTTATTTACTTGTTCCCATAACATAAGAACTAGGGGTCACCAAATGAAATTAATAGGTAACAGGTTTAAAACAAACAAAAGGAAGTTTTTCTTTAACACAGTCAACCTGTGGAACTCCTTGCCAGAGGATGTTGTGAAGACCAGGACTTTAACAGGGTTCAAAAAAGAACTAGATAAATTCATGGAAGTTAGGTCCATCAATGGCTATTATTCAGGATGAGTAGGAATGGTATACCTAGTCTCTGTTTATCAAAGGCTTCGAATGGATGTCAGGAGAGGGATCACTTGATGATTATCTGTTCTGTTCACTCATTCTAGGACATATGGCTTTGGCCGCTGTCGGCAGACAGGATACTAGGCTAGATGGACATTTGGTCTGACACAGTGTGGCTGTTCTTAGGTTCTTATGCCCAAAGTCACACAGGAAGGCTGTGGCAGAGCAGGGAATTGAGTCAGCATCTCCCAAGGCCCTTTTTAGTGTCTTTAATGCTGAATCATCCTTCCTCTCTAATACTGAAAGTGCCCTTTTAAGCATCCTATGCTGCTACCCTCTCAATTTGGAAGGCACTAAATGTACAAAGCCTTTTAAGGACAATAAAAGATATGATGGGGGGTGGGGGGATTGATCTTCAAGGAACTCTGCCCTTCCACTCGAGTGGACCTTCGAATCTTCTTGTTCAGTTTATGAGGGTGTGTACTCTATTAGCACTGCTTAGGGCTTGACTGGGTCTTTGTTACAAACCCCGAATAAGGGGTAGAGTGTGATTATGCTACCTTAGGACCAGAGCAGGGCTCAGACTGTGAATCAGAATCACATATTAGTTCTAGTTCTGTCTCTCATCAGTTTTGCTTCAGAGGGGAAGTAATGTGTTCCTATACCATCTATGTCAGTCCTATACCTGCTGCAGATTACTTCCCTTTCCATAACAGCGCAGTTCTACTGGCAGACAGGATGGAGCCAATACTTCACCCAATTCCTGCTCACCTATATGGAAAATGAGGAGCAATTCTAGGGAGGCTAGTCTCTGCCACCCACAATTCTAAGGCATAGACTAACAGTACAAGTAGCTTATGTAGGAGTATAAAATAGCTCCTTTCTCATAGCTTCATAGAGTTTAAAGGCCAGATGGGAATATTAAATATTCTAATCTAGCCACCTATTTAAGACAAGCCGTTATATTTTACCCAGTTATCCCTGAACTGAGCCCAATAACTTGTCTAGCTAAAGCATGTTTTCCAGAAAACTATCCAGTTTTGATCTGAAGATATTATGAGGTAGAGAATTCACCATATCCAGTGGTGATTTGTTTAGTGGTTAATCACCCTCACTCTTCCAAACATTATGCCTTATTTCTAATTTGAATTAGTCTGTCTTCAGGTTCCAGCCATTGGTACTTGATTTGCCTTTCACTGCAAAAGTAATTAGCCCTTTAAGTACCCAGTATTTTCTCCTTGGGAAGGTACTCATCCATTGTAATCTCATCACTTCTCAAGCAGTGTTTTAATTTTTCCATCCAGGTGTGGAATATATTTTGTCATGTGTACCAAAACATGTGCAAATGTGCACCACCCGTAGAAACACATGTTGCCAGCTGTGGGTGCTCTGCTAATTATCTGGGCAGTATTTGCATCTTTCCTGGGTGTCTTCCCAAGCACTCATCTTACAGGGAACAGTGATCTCAAGCTTCTTTCTGATAAACCATAGATTAAGTTCCTAAAGTCTCTGCCAGGCATTTTCTCTAGCTCTTGAATCATTTGTGTGGCTCTTTTCTGCATCCTTTCCAACATCTTTTTGTTTTAAAGTGTGTGTAGAGATATGTCCATGAAAGACTGTGATTTAGAAATGTTCCCCCATAACTGACAATGTTGTGAGTGTGGGAATTTGGAGATGTGCCCAATAGGTGGAGGCATGCAGCAGCTCACCAAAGTAGCTCTCCCATTTGTTTTATTACAGTTTTATTCCTTTCTCATTCACTGGTTTGCTATTTAAAGAAGCCCAAGATCACTACATGGTGTCAGAAGTGCTGACTGAGGAGAAAAACTCAACTGTGCTTACAACTGAAAGCAAAAAGAGAGGGAAGCAGCAGACATGCATGTGGAACATCGAGCACGGAGGCTTTTGCATGTATTTGGTGAACACAACAGTAGTTTGACTAGCTTAAGAAGGAGGGAAAAGTCAGTCATGGACGTGTTGAAATGTCCAGCCAGTCTGCTGCTGCCAGTCAATGTTATAGAGAACTGGAAGAAAATTCAGAGATCTGAATTGTATTTAGCAACCATAGAGGCAAAGGATAAAAATGATAAAGTGAAACCATCAGACTTTTTGGATATTGTTGGGGAGGAAGCATTGGACATTTATAATTCTAAGTTTAAAGAAAGTGAAAGCATGAAGCTAAGTAAAATACTGAGTAAATTTCAGGAACGTTATATGCCAAAATGAAACCTTTGAGAGAGACAGACATTTTGTACACGCAAAAAAATTATAAGACCACAGAGCAGTACGTCACAGAATTAAGGAAATTCCATAAAACCTGTGACTGTCTCTGAAGGGCAATAGAAGCATGTATGGCATTAAAGATAATGTGTTCAAAGAGCAAGTGCTCTGTGAGGGAGACTTAGCTTTAGAAAAAGTTCTCTACACGTGCAGGGCAGTGGAAACTGTAAAAGCACAGACCAAAGAATTAAGTTCACCAGAAGGGGTTATCTATGTAAGTACAAAATAATACAGCCATAAAAGATCAAATCAAAGAGTGGAACCACACATTATGGAAACTGTTGCTGAGGGAAGACAGGGTACAATCATGTGAAAGGCGTGTGGATCACAGGATGGTCACAAACATCATATTACCGGTGGGAAACTGTCATAAATGTAGGGGAAAGAATCATTTTGCACAATGCTGCAGATCTCAAATGCATCCAAGTTCCACAAAGTTCTTCTGAGAAGATAGGCACTAACATATTTACCGGGCAATCAAAGGATTATTTAATGGTCACAAGTTATTATTCTCTGTATCTAGAAATTTGCACATTGCACAGTACTAATAGTAAGCCAGTGACAGCCAGCATGAAGGGAATCTTCTCCAGATATGGAAATTCCATATTAAGTCTTTAGTGATAATGGGCCACAGTTTTCCACTGCAGATTTTAGGTAATTGGCCATAGACTGGGATTTTAAATCACAAAACATCAAGACCAAATACCCCTAGTAAAAATGGGTGTGTGGAAAGGTCTATATGAAAAGTAAAGAACCTTATGAAAAAGACTTTGGGCAGTGGGGGTGATACTTATAAAGCATAACTGATTCACTGACGCACCTCTCTGGAGAATGGCTTTTCTCCATCTCAGCTGTTAATGGGAAGAAGGATCAGATACCTAATTTACCAATTACTGATAACCTGCTGCAATTTAATAGCAATGAAGCATATGGAAGATGGAAGAAAATCAGAAGTGGATGCAGATTTTTTTTAATCACACATGGACCCATGAGCCTTAACTCAGGTGATAGAGGGTGCCTGAGGAATCACACCACTAATACCTGGGACAAAAGAGGTATTATTAAAGAACAGCTATAGCCAAGGTTATATGTAGCCCAGATAGACCCATGTAATTAAAGGGGCCTATGAGTAATCCCACCAAGTTTTAACACATTGATGTTAGATATGGACTTTGGCATTTCTCAGCTGACTGGCTCTTTTTCATCAAAGCACAAATGAGAAACTCTGAAGGAACAAGAGAACAAGGCAGACTCCAATGAAAGACCGATACTGAGAAAATCTAAATGGGAAATGAAATTGTCCTGAAAGACTCATAGACTTGCTAGTCTGCCTGGAGAAGGGGTATTTGAGGAAAGTGAATGGTGATGACTCGCTCCAGAGTGATGTGATGGTAACCTCTCCTTTCTAAGTTGGTAACACATTGGCTGCGTCTAGACTGGCATGGTTGTGCGCAAAAGCAGCCACTTTTGCGCAAAATCTTGCCACCTGTCTACACTGGCCGCAGGTATTTGCGTAAGAACACTGACTTTGTAATGTACAAAATCAGTGGTTCTTGCGCAAATATTCCGATGCTCCTGCTCAGGGATATGCCCTCTTGCACAAGTATTCTTGCTCAAGAGGAAGTATTCTTGCGTAAGACGGCCAGTGTAGGCAGCAATGGTAATTTCTTGTGCAAGAAAGCCCGATGGCTAAAATGGCCATCGGAGCTTTCTTGCACAAGAGAGCGTCTACACTGGCACAGATGCTTTTGCGCAAAAACAAATCTTTTGCGCAAAGGCACATGCCAGTATAGATGCTTTCTTGCGCAAATACTTTTAACGGAAAAAGTTTTCCGATAAAAGTATTTGCGCAAAATCATGCCAGTCTAGACGCAGTCATTGAGTTTATTGAAAGGCATAAATGGGTTGATAATTCAATGTATGTGTTATCAGATAATAGTTAATTGTTATATATATTGTGTGTGTGTGTGTGTGTGTGTGTAATTTGTTTGTCTTTAAGAGGGTAGTTGTAGAGATATGTTTATGACAGCATCTCCAAATCACAGTCTCCCTTTATGAGAGACAATGTTGTGAATGTGGGAATTTGGAGCTATGCGCTGGAGGTGTGGGTTAGGAATACCCCATGGCTGTGTACAGCAAGTCACCACTAGCTCTCCAGTTTTATTAAAGTTTTATTCTGCTTTCATTCACTTCTGTGTTATTTAATGACCCCCAATATTGCTATAATGTGGACACCAAAACTGGCTGCAGTAGTCTAGTACTGGTCTCCCCAATGCAGTATAGAGAGGTAAAATCACTTCCTCCTTCTCCTACTCACTACTCCCCACTTATCTATCCACAGATCACATTAGCCCTTTTTGCAATAGCACGAGGAGCTCATCATGAGTTGCTTTTCCTCTAGGTGTAGGGTTACCAGGTACCTGGGTTTCAAATGGAAAGTCTGGTCAAAAGGGGTCCTATATTATCACGCACCAAAAGTCCAGTTACCACAGATGGGGGGAAAGGTGCCAGGTCATCAGCCTGCACCAGGCACTGCCCAGCGGGGGCCACTCCACATCAGGGGCTGTACCAAAGCAGGAGGTGGCAAGAGGAAGGTGGAGAGGTTCAAACAATGAGGGGGGAGAGGAGTGAGCAGGGGGCAGGGCCTTGAGGAGAAGCAGGTAGGTTTTCAAGAGAAGAAGTTAAGCAGAGATGGGGCAAAGGAATCTCATTTTCAGAAATTAGAAAGTTAGCTTCCCAAGCTAGATCCTTTTCAGAAAGGATTGCTTTCCAGGATACAGTCCCTATACCATAAGCAATGCCTCTCTTCCTTAGTTCTAGATGTATAACTTTGGATTTAGTTATATTAAAATTAAGGATGTTAAAATGGCTGACCAGTTAACTGATAACAGTTAACATTTTAACCTAGGTCCTACCACTAGGCCTTCTGCCTGGCTCCACCATGGCCATGGCTGGCTCTTTCAGCGTGGCTAGATGCTACCGGAATTAACTGGCAAGTGCCAGTTAACCATTAAGCATACCAGTATGCCTTGTGGTTACATGTTAACTGTTTGATTTCTCTATTAAAATGTCTTTTGTTTGGGCCTACCTTACCAAGTGACCCAGGTGAGCTCTATCCTCATCATTATTTACTATTATGCCAGTCTTTGATTCATCCACAAACTTTATCAGCAGCAATTTTATATTTTCTTCTAAGTCATTGATGAAAATTTTGAATAGAGTCAGGTGTTGAAACCCCTCCCCCCACTCAGTGATAATCCTCACTGATGAATACTTGTTGACCTCTGTTGGTGGAACTAGCCAATTCTTAATCCTTTGATTGTGTGCTTTATTGAAATTGTATAGTGCTAATTTGTTGATCACAATGTCACGAGTACTGAGCCAAACACCTTGCCAAAGTCTATTACACCTATGCAGGTATCACCCTAGTCAATGTGATTTATGGAAAATAGGACTTGCCTTCTTAAATCTGATTTTATTCTTTCAAGAGATGACTCTGTACACAGACTCTTTGTTTCATGCTGTAGATTTTTCTGTTTTGTAGATTTTGCAATCTCTTCATTTGCACATAGCTCTTATGCAATTAGGCATGCACTACATAAATGGCAAGACAGATAAATGTCTGTTACCTTTTGCCTGTAAGGAACATTTCCAAGATATGTTACCTCTTGGTGACCTGCCTTAAATCCACGTTGTTAAGAATATAATTTTTTTTCTCTCTCTCTCTCTCTCTCTGTGTATACACAACTTCTTAAATATTATCTATACACACCTGATGACTAGTGAGTACTGACTCTCTGTAGAGACCTCACTTGCATTTGTTTGATGCATTATTATGCATAGACCCTACCCAGGGGATCTCCTACACAACCCTAACCACCTCCATCCCTTCTGCTAGTTATGACCTAGTGGTCCCTGCATCACAACTGACATTAATTATATTCCTAGACTTTTATTGTTTATTAACTGACTCCTGTATCAGCTTTTCCATGGCCTCACCCAGATTGATGTCTAGCTAACTGGCCTGTAGTTACCCGGTCATCATCCTTGCCCTTTTTGAATGCTGGCACAAAATTAGCTGTCTTCTGGAATTTCCGTGGTATTTTGAGATATTAAAAATGAGCTTCAACAAGCCAGAGATCTTCTCAGCCAGTTTTTTAAGGACTCTTGGGTATAAGTTATCCAGGCCTGCTGATTTTAAAAATGTTTATCCCTAGCAGATGTTGTTTAACATCCTCTTTGGTTACTAACGAACTGGAAAGTACTTCATCATCTCCATGTGATACAAGCACATCATCCTGTTTCTTTCCAAATGCAGAACAAAACTATTCATTGATCATTTCTGCCTTTTCTGCATCATTAGCAATGTAACTCCCCCATCTAGTAATGGGGCTATACTATTGGTAGGATTTCTTATGTTTCCTAATATACTTTAAAAACTTTTGCTGATTGTCCTTATGCCTGCCAATCATGGATTTTTCCCTGATGTTTTTAGCTTTCCTTATTATTCACCCTCTTATTTCTCTGCATGAATGTTCATCAAGGGTCACAATCTGGCCATAAGCTGGTAAGTGCTTTGGGGCAGGAACTGTCTAAATAAACCCTTTAAAAACTAATAGCTTCCAGGTGTCAGCCAGACCCTGCCAGAACAGAAGATGGAAATCCTGCAGACATATCTCCATTGCTATAATTATCAATACCCATCACAACACACTTTTCAAGATCCATGGGTACTGTACAGCACCTATCACAGCATGGCATACCTTATTCAGTGCACTAAATGCCCCAACAATTATGTGAGTGAAACCAGACTATCACTGCTTTCTCAAATGAACACACACACACACACACACAAGATAACAAAACCACCATATCGTGCATAGGCAAACACTTTCCACAAAAGCGGCAAGGAGTCCTGTGGCACCTTATAGACTAACTGAAGTGTTGGAGCATAAGCTTTCATGGGCAAAGACCCACTTCAACAGATGCATGTGACATGAATCTGAAGAAGTGGGTCTTTGCCCATGAAAGCTTATGCTCCAACACTTCAGTTAGTCTATAAGGTGCCACAGGACTCCTCGCCGCATTTGCAGATTCAGACTAACACGGCTACCCCTCTGATACTTTCCACAAAGCTAGGGTGCCATCTTTGGCTTCTCAGTCCTCATCTTCCAGGGAAACCAGAACACCACCCTCAAAAAGCAAGATTCGGAACTGGAATTCATAACTCTCAGGGCTATCCTTAGGCATATGCAGCACACACAGCTGAGTAGAGCACCACTAAATGTGGAGCAACAGTGTGGTGCGCCAAGTTTAGTGCTGCCCTATGCTGCATATGCCTAGGGATCTGGGACATTATGCAGCCCCATTCCATAGCGCCCCATGGGCTGCGCACAGCCACCAACACTGCTCATCTGCTGTTTCCTTTGCCTACAGGCTGCCTCTAGCTTCACCTCCCAGCTGGCTCACAGATCTTCAGGGCTGTCTAGCTATGATAACCCTCCCTTCTGCCCCAAACACCACCCCCGTTCTGTCCTCTCCCTGCCCTCGTCCCACCTCTTTTTCCAGTTACTGCCCCTCCCCTAATTTTGCTGCTGTGGGAGCTGGCAGAACAGTGTGGGCTTGACTGTCACTTCGCTTCCCACCAAAGGATGCGGGGGTAAGCCCTTTGATAATCCTTCAGGCTGCCTTGGGCCCTGTGCTTTCACATCCTTCTCAACCACAAGGCCCCCCAAAGTGCAGGGCCTGGGCTGGGATGGTTGCCAGGACAGCTCCATCTGTGCTGTCTCCTCTCCCAGAGGCTCCCCTGCCAGCCTCCCTGCCCAACTCTTGCTTCTCCCACAGTTCCTGCCCCACTACAGGCCTGAATGAAGCCCCCCATCTGTAGAGTTACAGGTGATCAGGTTGCATAGGGCACCACAAATGGCAAGGATGACTCTGATTGATACTAAAAACCATGGACTTAATAGAGACACTGGTTTTATAGCTCATTATAACAATCTAATAACCATTACCTGCTGACTCTTAATTGCCCAATTCATTTTAAGTGGGCTCCTGCAGCATGTAGGAACCTGTATGCTTAACAATCAGTCCCCACTTGTAATTAGGTTAGACACTTGTGTTACCTTCCCCAGACCTGTAGAAGAGCTCTGTGAAGATCAAAAGCTTCTCTCTTCCACCCATGGAAGTTGGTCCTGTAAAGCTTATCTAACTACCTGGTGTCTCTCCTCTCAGGTGCAGGTAGGCATTGTAAGCTGGGAGGTATGACCTCCTATGGATGGGATGGCTAAGGGCGATTGTCCTGGGCCTTGTGCTTTGGGGTGCCTCACACTCAAGGGGACAGGAGGTCTAGGGCAGAGACAGGGAATGTCCTGAGCCTCACATCCCCCTTATGGACAGCCATGCTAATGTGTCCAGCAGCAGGTGCAGTCTGGTCCAAAATGTAGTGAGGTGAATGAAGTGAAACTAATGGTCGTGTGATGCTCTGATGCAGTGAGTGCAAGAGGACCCCAGAATGCCTCTGTGCCAGGAAAGAAAGCCAGTGGTAAGTGAGTCATGTCAGGCACTCTGCCTACTCTGAAGTGCATCTGCCCTTGCTTGATGGGAGGTGTTTCTTTTCTACAGGGGAGGAAGGGGGAAAGAGGAGGCAGGATTCCTGCTGGGTCATGGAGGAGTAGGCTAAAGGAGTGAACAATGAACATATTCTTATGCTCCTCAGTGCTAAAGCCAGATGTGTGTTCTCATTCTCAGAGTTCCAGTGTTAAATGCTATACAAAGAGAGGGGACTTAGGCCCAAATGCTCAAAAATGTTTAGGTGCCTAGATCCCATTGATTTCAATGGGAGTTCGAAGCCTCAACACCTAACTTAACCCAACTAAAGCCTAAAACTTGAGATCTGGGCCCTAGAATCACTGATGCTGCAGCTTGGGAAGACTGGAGTTTTCTGTTTGGAGGCCACTTTGCTTCTCTCATCTACTATATATGTGAGAGAGCTTGTCTGTGAGCGAGCAAGCGAATCTGTCTGTCTGTCCATCTGTTTGTTCAAGAACTCCTAAATGATAAGAGCTAGCACTACCAAATTTGGTATGCAGCTTCCTCTTATAACCGAAAGCACTGGTTGTGCATGGGCAGGGGGGCTGAAACTAACCCACCCACACCGATGCATAAAAACATATGGAAAAGAGACAGAATCAAAAGGCTGATGAAAAGAGCTGGCTGGAGGTGTTTCCCTGCCCCCCATCTAGGACTGCCCAAGTCTCACCCCACCCTCCCATTTAGGGACTGTAGTCCCCCCTCCAATCCACATGGGAACATTGCTGGCTATTCCCCTTTGTCAGGAAATGAGGGGGAAAGTGCTCCACTCCTCGCTCTGGCTGGGGAGCACAGGGAGAGGATGAACCTGAACCTGCCCCAGCTGGAGGACATGCACCCCTTCCCCGGTTGTTCCCACTGGCGCTGCAGCAGGCAAGGAGAGGAGCTTCTCAGTTGGCCCCAAGCTGCTTCAGTGAGAGAGGGCTGGGATAGTCCTCTCTCCCCAGGGCAGCCTGCAAACTGAACCTCACATCCCCCGCCCCACCCCAGGGCAATGATTTAAATGAAGAAAACACAAAAATTAATTGAGTTAAGGTCCCAAGCAATGCAGGGTGAGTCTTCTAGTACATGTATATTTCTGATGCGTGGTCCGTTATTGTGCAGCCTTCTTTGATTTACACAGTGTGATCTTGGATCCTTGGCAGGTCCTTCTCATTAAGATCAGTGGGAGTCTCCTGCACATGCCACTGGGGGCATTTAGCCACAGTGGTCTCTCTCTTGCTCAAGCCTGATCTGAAATCACACTCCTTTGTCACATGCTAATATTTAGCAGTTCTATAGGGCTTTGCATTTTCAAAACAATACATTCATTCTCACAGCCAGAAGTAGACCGAGGTTTTGTGGGGCCCTGGGCCAGAGCAAATGGGAGTCTCCCCCCCCCCCCCTTTCCATTCTGCTACTGGCTAGGGTTACCAACCCTCCAGGATTTGCCAGGAGTCTCCAGGAATAGAAGATTCATCTTTAATTGAAGATTATGTCATACAAAGAAACCTCCAGGAATACATCCAACCCAAACTGGTAACCCTATCCCACGCTACTGCCAGGGAGTAGAGTCAGGATGCTTCAGCACTGGCCAGGCAGAGCGAGACAGGTCCCTGTGCCCTGACCCTGCTCCTCAGCAGCAGCGCCCGACAGATGGGCATGGGGTGCCCATTTTTCTATTGGCCCAGTGGCTAATCCACCATGGCTCACAGCAAACCTCTGAGGGCATTAAAACAGCTCTCATGTTTACAAATAAACAGAGGCCATGTCTACACACACAAGTTGCCCCAGTGTTACCTCTGATTTCAGTTTAAGAGGGGCCTGTTTTACTTTAAATACATTCCTAAATGACTTGAGCTAAACCAAAATAAGTCTGGTTTAAGCCAAAATAAGGCTACGTCTACACTGCAGAGCTTGCTGCATCCAAAGAACACATCCGCTTTCTGAAAAAATGTTGGAAAAGCAGATGCGTTTTTTCAGCATCCCTGTTAACCTTATTCTATAAGGAAGAAGGGATGTTCCAAAAGAGGGTTTTTTCCCAACACTTAGCCCCGTGTAGATGGGCCAAATGTTGGAAAAGCCTCTTTCAGAAGAAAAGCGGACAAAGATACGCAAATTGCGATTCACAATTTTCGTATCTTTTTCCAACTTTTATTTGTAATGTAGACCTAGCCTAAGAAAATGTGCACCGCAATTTGCAAACCAAATATTTGTTTTTTAACCAAATGAGTTAAAAATCACACCACAAGTTAAGCAGGTCCAACTTCATCCTCTGTACAGAAGACCAGAGACAGATCAGTGATTAAGTGATTTTTAATGTTAAGTGATTTCCCCAAGGCTGTACAATGAGGGCTTGATCCTACTCACTGAGGTCAATGGCAAAGTTCCCATTGAATTTAATAGTGTAGAATCAGGGCCTGAGTCTGTAGAAGAGGCAGAAACAGAACTCAAAACAGATTACATCTTTTCTCTGGCCACTAGACCATGTTGCCTCCTAGTTGCTCTGAAAATTACTGTAATGTCCCAAAAACTCAGTGGGGTAGCCATGTTAGTCTGTAACTCTAAAAACAACGAGTCTAAGCTGGGAGTGGACAAAGGGGCCTCCATGGCCAGATCCAGCCTGTGGACACCTTGCCACTCCCCAACCTCCAGACCAATCTGGGCCTGAGGGCGGGCAGAGCCAGCAAAGTTTCTCACTCCCTGCCCCCACCCTACAAGGGGTACATGGCACTTAGAGTGGACCAGTCCACTCTAAGCACTGCGTGCCCTTGCAAGGCAGGGGCAGGGAGTGAGACACTTCCCACGCTCCTCCTCTCTAGGCCCTGATTGACCTGGAGGGTGGGAGGAGCACGCAAAGTTTTCTCCTACTGCCAGGGGCGTGGGTGCCTAGAGGGAATGGCCAGCTGTTCAGAATAGCTGGCAGTTCTCTCTAGGCAGGGAGAGGATGGGGACAAAGATTTTACATGCTCCCCCACCTCCAGGTCAATCAGAGTCTGTGGGCAGGGGAGCACAGAAGTGTCCTGGCTCCACCCCTTTTTCCCGAGGCCCAGCCCCTTCTGGAGCAGCCCAGGGCCACTTAAAAAAATTAGTAAAGTGCCCCTCACCCAGATAAAATTCTTTCCCACCCCTGCTCTAATCCCTCATCTACAATAACTCCCCTTATTTCAAAATAACAATCAGAGCATCCATGCTACCAAGCCTGTTGTTTTGAAATAATGGGCTGGTTATTTCAAAATAACAAGTCCTACTTTCCTTGGGGAATAAGCTTATTTCAAAATAATTATTTTGAGAGTTATTTTGAAATAATTTCCTAGTGTAGACGTGCCCTAAGGTGCCACAGGACCACTTGTTGTAGTAATGTTCCGGACTGGCATGTGACTTCAAGTGAGGAATAAGCAACATCAGTAAGTAGGTGAATCTCCAAAGCAACAAAGTTTTCTCTCTCTTTTTTATGTAAATATCTTTATTATTCAAAGAGTAAAGTAAATACAAAGGAGAAGACAGCAAAGATGGTAAGAACAGAACTGTTTTGAAAAAGAATGTTTTTAAAAATCTTCCATAAGATGGCAGCAGCTTGTCAAGGGAAGTGGTCTAGCAAACATGAAATAATATGTAAGGATTTGCTGATAGTCTGAAAAAATCCAGTTTTCATGGCTTTTATTTTCATTTTCTTGGTGCAGGTCCCTTGTGATTTTCCTGGCATAGATCAGTTAGGTATCTTATTTTTATTCGATAAAATACTTTCTATTGTCTTAAAAGAAAAAACCTGCAGACACAGATGTTCACATGCAAACTTCACAAGGGAGTTGTTAGTGTCAAGTTACAGTCTAATATTCACAGTGGTTGACTGTGTAGAATGTAGGGAAAAGTGACAGAATAGCTCAGTCCTTTTTTATGTTTCATTTGTGTGGTTATTTCTTTAAAGGGAGAGACTTAAGAGTCTGGCAACAAGAGGAGGTAGGAAAACAGTAGGAATCTTTTCCCTCCTAAACTAAGAAGGGGATTTGTGATTTGTCTCATGTTGTTATCAAAACAGTTTCCCCAAATTGCTATTTTTTTAAAAGAAAGTGTTTGTTTTATATCCGTGTGTGTGTGTGTGTGTGTGTGTGTGTGTGTGTGTGTTTTGTCTGAGATAAGATAATAGGAAGAAAGGCTACTTGAGAGAAGAACTCTTGTCTACTGAAAGCATTTAACTAAAAGGGTTTTCCACCTCAGGTATTTGAATTTTCTTTGTCATATATGTTTTATAGTGGCTTCTACAGTTGAAATACACACATTTATGCAGTGACATTATTTATATATATAATTATTACTCATATGTATTTTCACAATCATGCAGGTAAGAAATGGACATTTTTCCAAAGTACATTATAGCTAATATCCATAAAGTGCTTTGAAATCCTCAGATGGAAGGTTCTATATAAGTGCAAAGTATTGGCATTTATTTATTTAGTTCGAATGGCTGGGTGTCAGTAGGAATTGGGGGTGGTGGTGCTAATAGTCATTTCTTTGTAATTTCCAAGCTACTCATGTTTACTGGCTAATATTAGTCATCTGTTTTTGTTTCCTGTGCACCATTAGAATTCAATCCATCAAATGCACAGGAACCACAGTTAAAAAGTTGGACACTTCAGCGTCAAACTGGAGAAGATTTAAAATATCATAGAGATTTATTTTCCATTCACAACTTGCCTTTTTTTTTTTTTAAAGCTTTCCAAGTTTTTTTTTATTTTGATCCCTGTATGTTTGATGGATTTTATTGTAATGGGCTTCTTTTTCCAAATGGATTGAGTTAGAGGCAAATTGTTCCCTTGCCCTCCCTTAATATAAAAAAAAAAGCGGTCTGATGATGAGCCCAGTTTTGGGCCTTGTGCTGAAGTACATACGACAGATCCTAAAAGTGTGATTGGCCTACATAGGTATTCTGCGACGAAGGTGAATCCATATTATTGATGACTGGAAGTCTGACTTTGTAATCCTAGCAGAGAAGATTAGGGACTGGAGGCCAAGAGAAGTATTTTGATGTGGCAGAGATATCTCTTCATGAAGTACTGAACCTGCTTTCCTGTAGGAAACAGTAGCTGGCGTGGGTGGTGTTTTCTTGTTTCCCCCTCTCTGTGGAATCTTTCCCCACCCCAGCTAAAGCACATCTGTCTGAAAAGGTTTAAGCTGTCAGAGAGGTTACATTTGGCAGTTGACCTGGTATGTTAAGGAGTCATTTCACTGTTACTGGTCACAAGGTGCTTGCTGCCTGCCTTGCTCTGAGGAGTCAGTCTCCTGGTGTTTTTCCCAGCAACTTCATTCTGTCCATTTTTCTAACGAGATGGAAGCAAGTGATCAGGATTTACATTTGGGAAGTTTTGTGTATTTTAGAAAGGATTCTTCTTTCTTTTTCAAATTTATTTTCAGCTGGTTTCGGGATGGTGCCCCATGACAGTCAGGAATTATGTGTATTGTGACAGCATCTGGAGACTCAGCTGAGGAGCAACCAGAGGAAGCAATGGCAAGGCAAGTGAAGAAAAATGATGTGTAAATCAGAGCATTGTCATGTGGCCTTAAAATATGGGGCATGCAAAGGTGACTTAAAGCCATATCTGCCCCATCCCCTTCCACTCCTGCCCTGAGCACAGGAATAGACACACAGACTCTGGGCCTGAAGGTAGAGGATTGGCATCAAAGCACCAAACGTTTTCAGCCTAGCACAGTCTGTCTAGGAAAAGCATAAGTGGAGTATAGTAAAGTCCAACATCTAGCTACATACAAGGCATAGGACAGACCTCCTAATGGCCACACAAATTGCTTCCCCTATCAAATTTTTGCGAATGGAATGAGTTAATGGCAATAATTTTGGTCAGTAACTAGCTCCTAAGAACAAATGGTATTAAGAAAACTATGTAGCATGCGTTGCCACATATTACTGGTGTTTAGCCACAGAAATAACTCATGAGGACAATATTTTTTTTATTACCACACACCATAATTTACTTCTCGCAAGCATGTAATTCATGAGAGAGAGAGTTTTGTTCAGCTTATATGTTTTTTTGGTACATTTTCTATTTAGCCCAATACAATGGGTGCAGTAGAGAGATTTAATATCATTCCGAAAGAATGCACCCAGAGTGCTGAAAAAGTAAACAAGCCATGGAAATAATCTGTAATTGAATGTAGTCATAAATATGTGGCTACAATGCATGCAACAGCAGAACGACACTGAGAAGTTTTTATTTAGTCATGGAACTTTAATCTTTTGTGATACAAGAGAAAAGCCATCCTATTGGGTGGACTCTGTTAAATAACACTGAATTCCTGTCAAAAGAGACACTCCTTTCCTAGATGATAGGTGAAATTTTAAGATTTCAAGACAGAAAAGGAGAAAGATGAGACTCATATAAACCCCTGAGTCAAGCATTAATTATTCTGTTTGACATATTGGTATGAAATAGTTAGAATTGCAAGACATAAGCTGATATACCCTGATTCAAAGGTTTTGGGATTCTGTGTATCAAAACGTTGGAAGGGCTTGGTAACTGATGACAAATCCAGAGAAAACAAACTTTAGATGATGGATTGATTTGAACCTCAGCTGTGCCACGTGTTAGATCCATCTTGAATTGGGATTTGGTACAGATGTTTCCTTGCCTGAAATCCTGCACCAGGCTGAACTCAATGGAAATGACAGTGTCCAGCACCTCTCCGGATCAGGCCCAGTTTGACCCATACAGTGTTATTAGCAACCATACGATGTGATGGTTGGCTCATAGATAGGACATTGACTCAGAGAAGATCTATAGTTAACGGGCTGCAGCAGCACAGCTCCACTGATGCAGTTGTGCCTCAGTAGTGTTTCAGTGAGGACATTAGGACACCCACAGGAGAGTTTCTCTTGTCAGCATAGTGAATTCACCTCTGCGACAGGTGAAGCTCAGGGGGTAGATTTTTCACTCTCCCAGTGACAAATCTGTAGAGTAGACCTGCCTGATTTACACCAGCAAGAGAGGAGTTTGATCCATTGTGTCTTACATCAATTACAACTAACAGGACACCAGTTTTATCACACTGTTTCTATTATTTTGGGATTTCAGATGTAATAACTTGGAATCTTTTAAATATTGAAGATATATCAGATTTGCCAGAGAAATAAAGTGAATCTGCACACTGTGATCTCTATTAATTCTGGTTTAACTTTTTCAAATGCTTACTAGAAATGGTTATAGCTCTTTTGGTGCCAGATAGTTGAGTGTGCCTCAGACAACTTGTTATTCCTTGTATTGTATTGTATTCTATTTCCAGTATGATCTAATTTTTCTATTTAAAAATAGATTTACCTTAAATGTCACTAAGCAAGTGGAATATGTTATGTAGCTTTATATGTTGCTCCTGAAATAATACCACTGGCAACATTAAATCAGTTAAGATCTTTTTACTGAAATAATTCCCAGTGCAGCAGCAGGACTCTGCTAACATGAAACTTTTCAACTGCCAGAATTTCAATCAAGTAGGATTTCGTGTGAGTTTAAGGGTCTGCATATGTGAATCCTGTTGCAGGATAGGAGCCTTTTTGATGGGTTGAGAATTCAGAGTAACACAATCCTCTTGCAGTATGTTCTGTAAATAGCACTGCATCTTTATAGCTTTGGAGGCTTCAAACGTCTTACTATTTTACTACCCCCTTACAGTGTTTTAAAGTAATACAAACTAGATTAAAAAGTCAAAACACAAAGAGAAATATCCCTTACCCAATGTATTAGTATGAATTGATGCTGATTATGTTAAAGGTACAAGTTCTTTAAGGAATCAGTACATACCAACAAAAATCCAATTCATGTACCAGAAATGACTACATGTGTTATATAATTTGAATACCTACACTGTCTCTTGAAATGTATCTATGTTGGGCCTGCTTTATATCTAGTGTCCTCTTTTCAGATTACAAAATGAAATATAGCCTGAGGGCATATTATATAAACCATATGGAAAGCCTGGCTGGCTGGTTGGCTTGAATTGAAGGGAGTATCTTGGGCTGTTCGCACAAAGCATACAGTATACCTTTAAATGATACTTTAATTCATGGTAAAGAATGATGGCTCATTTTTCTGAAATCAAAATCATATTAATCAGTGAAAACCTCTTTCTAAAACAGAATAAAATCAGAGCATACACTGGCCTGTCTGGATAGTATTTATTACCAGAACTAGATAACGGTACATGGGTAAGATAAAATCAAATAACTACATCATACATTAATTTAATATAGAATCTAAAGAAGGCATATTCAAATTTTAACTTGATTTATCACCTAATAAGAAATTTGCCCCACCTTTCAGTCATCTGACTCAGATTTATAGTACATATTTCTCTAACTCTTATTAAAGAGGGAAAACATTTACGTTTTATAGCATGTATTCCTGTAATTCTTTTAAAAGAAGATGTATTCCTGTAATTCTTTTTGAAGAAGGAAAACATTTAAACTTTTAAAATCTAGGCAGACAAATGTCTCCCACCAACTTCATTCTGCTTAAATTAATAAAACTTTCTCAAAATTATGATCAAATGGATGGGATTTAAAGACAGTGAGGATCTAGTGTTGGTAACCAAATGTTATTCTTACATCCAGCAGAAGTAATATCAATAAAGTCCAAAGGCAAATATATTAAAGAATTCTTATGCATCTTGATTTTCCTCTTGCCATCGCAGGAAAAGATTGTATTTTATACAGGAACTGAGGTGTTTCCCTTTCTGTAGTCTATGTGGATTTAACTAAAGCAGCAACTAAAAGAAACAAGATTTTTAATAAAGAAGCCTTGTTGATAATTATAGCGTGGTTGTAAGCATATGTTCGTAGCCTTTATTTTTCTTGTTCAGAACTTTATTATGAATTTTTAAGTTTCAAATGAATCTTGATACTTCACATGTGTGAGACAGATTTTAGGTAAATAAATATAACTTATTAATTTGGGACAATACTTCAAATATATATTGGAAAAAGAACGCCTTCTTTGTTTGGCCACATATGATTGATATAAATCTATAAACTATTCTAAAACAGATTATCGGATTATAAATAGCAGCGGGTAAAGGGAGTAAAAGGGCATAAATACAGTTTCTAATTAATACTAAAGTAAAGCAGTCAAATAAATCTGATGGGATTTATTTATTCAAAATTTTCAGCAGTCTCAAAGTCAGAAAATTAAGAATAAAAGTGTAAAATGCTGTATTTAGTTGTCAATAAGTAGCATTTATGGTTCCTGTAAAATGAAAATCTTCAACTGATACTGCTTTTTGTTGTGTCTACTAAAGTGAAAACAGTAATTAACTGAGGAAAGTGAAACTTTAAAATAATGTTTAATGGGTTTTTTTCTGTTCAAAGATAAAATGTATTTTGGCTATTTCCCTGTCATTCTATCTACCTTGTAGCCTTTTTGTTCCTCTTCAACTATTGCAGTGTCATTTTTACAGTGTAGCATGACAGATGTGAACAATTTTGAGGAAATTATAGCTACTTTCAAACATAAGGTACTCATTGATGTAGAAGGACTTTGATCTGTGGAACTTTTTAGAATTTCTTTTCAGGTGTGGCTTCTTTTAGTTAACATTTTTTAAACCTCCACTCTACCCAACACTAAGGGTACGGCTACACGGTGGGTTCTTTTCTCAAAGAAGGTATGCAAATTGCACTCGCATTTGCATATCTTCTTGCAATTCTTTTTCTGGAAGAGGATTTTACAATATTTAGCCAGTCTACATGGGGGCCAAATTCCTCATTCCTCATAGAACAATGTGTACAGGGGGCTTCTGAAAGAGGTTTTTTCCCCCGACATTTGGCCCCATGTAGATGGGCAAAATATTTGAAAATCCTCTTCCAGAAAAAGAATTGGAAGAAGATATGCAAATATGAGCGCAATTTGCATATCTGCTTCGAACCCCCCCCCACAGTGTAGCCGTACCCTAAGCGACATGACTAATGCACACACTGTGTCTGTACTATATATCACACTTTTTGTCAAAAATATCTGTGGGGAGGAATTATTTTCACAGACCATTGATTCAAAAGACTGTGAGTTTGAGAACAGCGTTCTCTGACTCTTGGAAAGTTGTTTGATTTTTAGTATTCTCAATACATTACAATGTCTTGATTTATATTCACAGTTTGCAGTGTTACTATTTACAGCATCAGCACATCTGATATAAATCCAGATCCAGATTCCATGAAGTTGTATTTGCTGCAGTATGTTGACCTAGCTCTTCTCCCTGATTAGTCCTTAATGTGAAGTAATTAAATATAACTAGTCTTTTGATCAAAATCAGGTATAGACAATTAAAATTAAGAGACCTAAGACTGAAACAACATTTCCTTGTTTTCAACCTGTTATTTCTCCATCTCTATGTGATACTTTAAATGGCTTTCATTTTTGTGACTTAGCATTTTAGAGTGTTGCGGAGAAAATTATTAAAGGCCATTCAGCAGTCCTAAGAAACAATGTAATCTGCAAGGCCATTACTGTTTTGTTATGTGTTGAAAAAGCCAAGAGCCTGACCTATAGCAAGGTCAGTTCAGTGACTGTCTCCTTGTAGGTACTACTACAACTATTGCAGATATTTTAATTTGTGCCTTTAGTAATCCTTGATTTAGTGTTAGACAAGGTTAAAAATGGATGTTAAGCTGCTAACATATAATGTACATTTATTTTCAGGGATTGACATTGTCCTATAATCAGTTTATTATTTTATACGACCTATAATTTGCTAGGTGCCTCAGAGTACGAGTGGCACAGTCTCAGTCACATACAACTTACAAACTTAAACCAAACATGATACAATCAAGAGGGAAACCTCAGTCAAGCAGCATCAGTTGTTGAGGGTGAGAGCAATAAGAGTACTTGGGCATGCAGCCCAGCAAGTGTTAAGTGTGACTATAATCGCAGTTTCTTAAAACAATGTATCAAGGTGGATTCTCCAGCACTGTCAATATTTGAATCAAGATTGGATGATTTTGTAAAAGATATGCTCTAAAATCATGTTGGGGAAGCTCTATATGGCCTGAGTTATTGTAATGGTCCCTTCTGGCTTTAGCTGTTAGGAATCTCTAGGAATATGGGTGCTTAGGAGGGAGGGAAATGTGTGGGTCTTGGTCTTGCAAACCATCTTAGAAAGAGCATCCCATGGGAGGGGAGGTGACAAGGAAGACAATGGGCTTGTCTCCACTATGCTGGGGATTTACAATGTTGTGATCGATCCTCCGGCCATCGATTTATTACATCTGCTTAGATGTGATAAATTGATCTTGAAGCACGTTCCCATCAAAGCTGATACTCCACCAGGATGAGAAGAGTAGCTGGCATTGATGGGAGAGCAACCTTTGCCAACCTTGCCACACATAAAATGCTGTGGTAAGTATGTTGACTTCAGTTATGCTATTTGCATTAGATTGATGGAGGGGACTAGTATAGGCAAGGCCAATGTGATGTTTGTTAAAAAAAAAAAACAGACAAGGACTGGAAAGATGCAATAAGATCGCAGATTTGTTAAGTAAGGTGGGAGGCAGAGTTATGAAGGCGAGGGCAAGAAACGGAATGGTATTTGTGCAGCTAGATTTTGTTCGGCTTCAGGAGATGATGCAGGTGTTGGGGAAGCTAGAGAGGAGGTGGTTGCAATAAGAGAGGAAATGCAGAATACATGGATGAGTTAACTTTCTCCCTTGGGGTTACATTAACTGTTTCTTAGTGCCATAATAACCAATGTCATTTTTCACCCAACCCATCACTCCTGCTGGTCCACACCTACTTTTTGTGTCACATTTAAAATTAGACTAGTAGAGGTCTTTGGGGGCAGGGTCCACACCTCTCTATTTGCTTTGGAAAATGCCTAGTATGCTCTTGGGTGCTGTACAAATAATAACCTGCAGGTTACACAATCTGACACTGTTTAGGAAAATAAGAGTGCTTCAGCATGTGTGCTGAATTCCTGGAGGGTATTATTTATAATAAACAAGAGTATCACTGCTCACCACAGCAGCAAACTACCATGCTGGATGTACATTATCTTGTGCACTTGCATCACGCAGACATATACAAAGTCTAGAGTGTCGTTCTGGTAACTAACTAAATGAATAAACATATAATCTTCCAGGAGCTGGCAGGGCAGCATCTAGCTCTCATTACTCTCTTTATGTCTTTGGCTCTAGCCATAATTGAAGACAACTGTGCTGGCCATTCAGCTCCGCATCTGCAATATGAAGTTATACAACTAAAGAATCAATGCTCCAGGTTTGGCACTCACTTGCCGGTTGATTTCCCTCCTCAGATGTCCTCCTGGCCTCTCACTTGGCTTCACTGTGGCATACCTGCCTGTTAGGCAGCTGGGGATGCTATTTGGGGCTAGGGTGTTTTCAAACAGAGGAAATAATGGAGAATGTGGTGGTTCACGCAGAGCTCAGTGCAAGCACAAGTACATGCAAAGTATTTGGTTTATTTCCAGACTGCTGGTGCGGGTGCTTCCATGATATAGCAGTGAGCTAGAAAAGCTTTCTGAGTACATGCATTCCAATGAATACACTAAGTGTCAGCTCCAGCAGTTCCAGCATGCTGGGGGTGGTTCTGTTTTTGTTTCGTTTTTAAAGGATTAAGCAGGACTGCAATTGATATTAATGTTTATATATAGACAGATGAATTTGTTTGAGAAGGTCCTGTACTCCCCATGATAATGATAATTTATACTGCAGAGAGTAAAAATAACTGGCACTCACCCCGCACTAGACCCGAACAGGCTAGAACCACACTGAAATTGAAATTACAGGGCTCCAGTTTTTTAAAACCACAAATCAGGTTGTGCACATGCACATACTTCCATGAACTATGAAACCAAATTAGCACACATGCACTGGAGTTTGCACAAGCACAACGGTGCACTTTAAATTTTTTTGCCAAATTTTAATATAAAGCCAACAGGGATTTTATTTTGGTAATGCACCCATTCTCTTCGCAAACCAATTTTAAGTGTTTTGTATTTCTTTAGTTGGCAGATACAGTTATATCATTTGGAGTACCACAGTTTAGAATGAAATCACTGAAAACACAGAGAGCTTGAGCAGTTGCAAGTGTCCATTTATTCCATAACACAGAACTAACTAGAACCAGCTCAAACTGGCTGGGCTGACCCCTCTTGACATAACTCAGTTACTATAACAACAACAAGATCTGTATCTACAACCCAGTACACAACATATACTATTCAGTGGAAGCTGTTCATAACTCAGCAGGGAAAACTCATGCATGCAACCTGCAATGCTTTGGGTTTTTAGATTGTATATCTATAGGGAGCATGGACTTCTCAGCTGTGATCTGTAAATGCACAAGTACTGTGCATGCAATGGCATTTTCACATACTGCCTGTATGCAGTTCTAACAACATTAATTATTGGATGTTTCAGAACTAAAATGTATCTTCTTTCCCTCTGGTTTAATTGTTAGATTTTTTTTTTTTTTTTTACTTACTAATTAGCTTGTCAACTTAATACTGCTTTTATTAAAATCCATCAATTTCCTCTTGAAAAGGGTGGGTATTATTAATGTAATAATATCTACATGCCTGACTCCTTCTGACAGTACTTGACACTCTTTTAGTGTTATAGAATGTGCTGGTGTGATGGTGTTAGGAAATAATCATATTTGTGAATCTACATTGTAATAAAATATTATTAATAAACATTTACATTAGGATAGTGCTTAAAGGTCTCAGTAAGAGACCTTCGGGCCTCATTGTTCTGTAGAAACTCCGATACTGTCACAGCTCAGAACCCTTACAACTGAACAGAATCAAGAACAGAGTAAAGTCTATGAATGCTAAATTCCTGATTATATTTTGGTGGTTTTTTCCCTCTAAATCAGGGGAAAGCACCACAGCATGTCCGTGTTGCTGTTCATCTCATACATGTGTGCACATATTTCCCAGCTAATTCCTAATAATGTTTAAAAATTAGTTTTTACAAATATATTCTATTTAGAAAAAGACTCATGAGGTGGCTTTTCCAATAACATCTTAAACTTGTAATTCTGCAATGTTGTCTTTGAGCCATTAATGAAATCCATATTGCAAAGATGGCCTTGAAATAGAGGGAGGAAGGAAAAAGCAGCTGTATTTGCTCTTCTTTGGCTCTGAGTTATTCATTATGTTCTTATTTATTTTTTGTGAGGATATTTTTGTGGCTCATGCAGCATTCATGTGGCATATCTATTGCAGACACTGCAACCTGTTAAGCAAGGCACAAACATGCCTGAGAAACCATGTCAGTATTTTCCTGTGAACAAAGCAATGCAGGTGGATAAAAATTCGACTACAACTATTTGATTTAAATATTCTAGTAAATGATTTTTGTAAAGACTAAACACATAACAAAATAAAACAGCCACTATCAAAATTAGCCAAATTTTCATAATTGATGCCTAATTAACTAGGAGAATTTGATTCCCAGTTGAAAACTACACTATAGAATAGTTTCTTAGTTAAAATGAGTCACACTTCTGCCAATAGACATCAATTAGTTAGACACACAAATATAATTATTATTGTCTTCTCTTTCTTCTATAGTTAGCTCTAGCTGTAGGGCTGCTGTGCATGAAATCCACCCGATATCTTTCCAGAGAGCTCTGAACTGTTTAGCCTTCAACTTATGTCTAGTGAGATTGGAGGTAGTAGGTAATGAGCATGGAAACGATAATGTACTGAGGACTGCTAATTTAAAAAATGTGCATGCTAGTTATATGCCTTAAAACCACGGAGGCACTTTCTGTAAGCAAAATAGACATTGGTTAAAAAAGCTTGTATCTAACAAAGGCTCAGCACGGATAAAGTTAAACACAACTTTATTTGGAGCTACAAAGCTCACAGTGCTCTGTCTTCTTCCACATTAACTTTCCCCCTGCCCCTTTGCTAACCCATGTAACTGCACACCTGCAGCAGAATTAACCTCAGACCTAACCCTCCACTTTCACTACAGACACATTGAAGTGAACTGGAGTACTGACTTCAGTGGGGCTAGAATTTTTCCCAAAATTATAAAAGTCTGGGTACAGATATATCCAGGGTTTGTTCACATTTTTTTTGCTTCCAAATACTGACTCCAAAGTGGCTGCACCAGTGCAAGCCCCTAATGTAGATAATGCTCAACTGTTATAAAAATGCCTTACCTCAAGCAAGATATCATTAACTCCACTGTACAGGTAATTGGGAAACTGAGGCACAGAGCTCAAGTGACTTGCCTGGCATCACACAGCTGTCCTGAGTACTAGCCTAGTCAGGGCTCTAGCCCCAATGCCCAGGGCTGCTGATGGGGGAGGGAGAAGAGGGTAGCTGCCCCAAGGTCCAGCAATTTAAAAGGGCCTGCAGCAGCAGCCAGAGCTCTTGGGTCTTTAAATCATTACTCAAGCCCCAGGTCTCATGGTCTGGGCAGAGCAGAAACTCTGTCTGGGGAAGGCTAGTCCCCAGCCCTATTTCTTCCACCCAGGGTCCTGCCTGGAGCCACCTCCCTGGCTCCACCATTTCCAAGCCACCATCTCCACCATTTCTGTCCTCAGCCTTGCCCCTGCCACACTGGCTCTTTACTCATGCAAAAAGTGACTAGTAGCAATGTTGCTTACCCTACTTTCAAACTAGGGTAAGCAACAGGGATGCAAACTCCATGTTACACCAATGCAATGCATCCCCTGGAAGCTTGTACAAGCTTAGCTATACATTTGTATAGTTAGGGTTGGTCCTGCTTTGAGCAGGGGGTTGGAGTCAAAGACCTCCTGCAGTCTTCCCATCCTCATCTTCTCTGATTTTCTGACATCCCTAGCATAGACAGGCCCTGAGGTAGCACCTAGAGCAGCTGCAACAGCTTCAAATGGAAGATCAAAAGCTGTAGGGGAAGTCACAGGCACAGGGTTTGTTGGGTTTTTTTCTGCACTAGTATCTCGTCCCCCCCCCCCCATTTCAGATTACTATCTCCTACACCAGTGGTGCACTTTTGTTACTCAAACCGTTTTACTTCCTATTAAGGAAAGAGCATTTATTTATGCAGCTTCACTTCCAATTAAAACTCCACTTTGCAGTGCATTATACAGGATGACATTGGTGCACCATATTACCAGGTCATGCTATCGATCACAGGTGCCCTGCCAACACCCGGCAAAGAATTTTGAAGTAAACTATAGTAAGAGGCTGAGACGAAAGTGGAGCCAGAAACAATACGAGTTAGAAAAATGTTTATTTTAGTTAGCAAAAGAAGAAAGGGTTTGACTTATTAGCTATATTTTTCCTACTATATTAACTCCTGGAAAAATGATTGCAACAGGACTTCCTGGAGTTGACCCAAGTCTGTCTCCAAAAAGCAGGATACCAAATGTGTTTGAGGGACTACTAGCAGCTTACGTTGAAGCTATTACTCTTCAGGCGATGTGCCATGCACCGTAATGTGTGCTAGGCTACATAAAGCGCACAGCCTGCACCTTGGTGATAAAAATTCCCCATGCTAGAGTAAGGTCTGGTGAAAAGTGGGACGTTTCGCCGCCTGAGCACACGTGTTATTGGCATGCTACTGTGCATCTGATTATTAAAGTAGTAAAAGTAATTTAGTCCAGATATTAGCTGGAATAATCTACATGCTTGAGGCAAAATTCACTCAAGATGGAGGGACTGAGGAAGGTAATTCAACACAATGGAACCACAGGATGGACTTGTAGAGAGTCTCTGCAGCTACCGTGTGCGACAGGGTTAGGCTCAGTGCCAAATCTCTATCAGGGTTAGAAGAGGATGCGAGGCATAGCCATCCTGATTCTGGTGGGAAGCTTGTTTTCAGCCCCGACCCCAGGTGCAGGGCAAGAAGAGCAGCCATTTACTCTATGCAGGGGGTGAAAGCCAAGAGTCTTGAAGTGCTGCTGTCACACCTGCCAAAAATAAGACAAAGAGGTAGATGAAAGATCCACCCTTGCATGAACTCTGGTCTGCAAGGCTGGTGAGTCTCCTAAAGCCCAGAGACCTGATGCATAAACTATCTAAAAACCTGGCATCTCAGCACAGCGAATGCCACAGATTCATTGATTCATCGTATCTTCCCTTTTAAAACTTTGGGGAGTAGCAGCTTCTGGGGAATGCAGAAGCCAATGGGATTGCTGTATTCCAAGGGATTTGCAGTGGCAGGGTGTAGAGGGTCCACAGACTTCCATCCTCACCTGAAGCTAGTTGTTCTACTATATTAATGGCAAAGACCAGGGGTGGGAAACCTTAGACCAAGAGGCCAGATGCTTGCCTGGATCCACTTCCTGGGACTCAGGGTTTCTCCTCCCTCCCCTCTCCCCCCCAGAATTGGGGAGCCTGAATTGGCACTCTAGTCCCTGTTGCCCCCTCCTCACTGATTTTTCTGTGGATCAGTGGCCCCCACTCCAAAAAAGGTTCCTCATCTCTGGCGTAGACCAAAGCATCGTTATAGATTGGCACTCTCCTATAAGGTTAAGGCCTTTTTTCTGTAGCCGTATTGGAAGGCCTAAAGCCCAGGCCTTAATCTGCAGCCAGACTGAACTGCAGTCCTTAGCTGAGAAGCAGACAGTCAAATACTCTCATTCCATCTACATTGCATTACAATAGTATAATACCAGACTGTTAAAAAGGAGACCCTGTCCACTGGATTGGATCCACGTTCTTTGTACTGTCCTACAAAACAAAGAGCTGTCAGGAATGGCAAACTGCCTTAAACAGTTAGAAGGTCATGTAGTCTCCTGGATCAGTAACTGATTAAAAGATAGGAAACAAAAGGTAGAAGTAAACAGTCCGTTTTCAGAATGGAGCAAGGTAAATAGTGGTATCCCCCAGTGTTCTGTACTGGGACCAGTGCTCTAGCATATTCACAAATGATCTGGAAAAAGGGGTGAAATAGTGAAATAGCTGTGTTTGGGATCAGAGTAAGTAACAGTAATCATCCCACGATCCATCCACTGCCAAGGTCCAGACACAATTAATATGTCTTAATTTGTTAAGTGGACGCAAGCTGCCTCTAGGACTTGCTGTATCATAACCTGGTTCCACATGCAGTAGGAAGTTATAGTGTGTAATGGGGAGTCCAGATTCACAAAGGTACTTCAGAGCCTAACTCCCATTGAAAACAATGAGAGACGTCCAAACACTTTTGTGAATCTGAGCTCAGTGGTCTAGACTATGGACTTTTCACTGACATTTGTGTATTGTAGCACAGCATATACAAACAGTAAATATCATTAGCTGCAAACAAATGTGTCAGTGTTGGTCAAAGCATCATGCGTAAAATACAGCTTATATTAAATGCAGAGACAGATATTCCCTGGCTAGCTTCAGGTTTGGGTCACAGGGTTATGCTGGTTAATTTCACAACCCCTTTAGCATGGAGTAGGTGCAAAGGCAGTAGATTTAAACAGAGCAAATAGAATGGATTTCTGGAGCATTTCTTAAATTAATGTCTTGGTGGCTTCAGGCTGTTTCGATGCTTTCCATTTAGATGTTTTCCCCTAAAAAAGAGAAAATGGTTGTTTAATTCATTCTACATAATATAATGACAAGGGATTGTTTTCATACGTACTGTTTTTGTTGACCTTTTCACATTTTGAAATGTCAGGAAATACCATTACTGTAGGTCTATCCAGCTTTAAGGCTACAATAACTTTGTAGCAGTTCACAAGGGAAATTATTGTATATTAAGAATTGCTGAACACAGTGAAGGTGTATGTGTACATGCATGTATGCATACTCACACTTCTCTCTCTCTGTTTCTCTCTCTCTCTCCCTCCACCCATAACATCTGTCTATCTATATTAAGGCTGCAGCCAACTTCCATTATAAAATCTTGCTTTTGCTTTCCCGTAACACTGACTTGAAGATTTAGTTTAGCCTCAAATTGCCAGATTTACTGAGAAGATAAGTTTGAAGACCTGTCAAACATTTTTGAAGCACGGGTCATTTTAAAGGTATCCTGACTTGAAATTTTAGCTTTTGTCTAAAGTTTCTATGTGCATTATTAGCCACCCTTTTTTTCAGTTGGGGCAACTTTGATTTAGAGCAAGTCAGAAAGTTGGATAGGAGGTACTTTGATCTATGTTGCATTATGCACTGGCTGTTAAACTAAGCAATGGGAATTGTAGTCATCGGTCACACTTGAGAAATTGTTCTCAGGTTTTTCTGTGTATGCAATACCAGCCCCCCTTGTTTTGGAGCTGTTCTTTGCAAATGCCATGGGTCTGACTAATCACACGTTCTGGGTGCCAGGAAGGAATCTTTTCTTCCTATTAAGGCAAAATTGGAAGATCTCTGAGGTGTTCTTTTGCCTTCCTCTCACCATTCTGGAGGCACTATCTGGTTAAGTAGGAATAGATTTTAGTAACTAGTCATAGCGCTTCATGGGCAACGTGTGACCAGTTGCCATAGTAGATAAAAGCGAAAGTGCCCAAAAATAAAAAACCTGTCTGGGATTTTGCTGATGAGCCCATGATCATGGGATAGGGCAGGGACATTGTGACCTTCACAGGCCAACCTACCCCTCATGCTTTTAGCACTCACAGGGAAGGGGAATGAAGAAATTCAGAAGAGCAAGCTGAGTTTTGTGAAAGTGGGACCATCCTAACTGTCAGGTGTAATCAGGGGAGCAGCAATGCTGGGCCCCTGGGCAAGGTGGAGGGGTGGGGCCTTGGGCAAAAGGGGTGGGGCTGGGAGCAGCCACCCCTCAGAGCCTCCCTGAGAGTGCATGTTTGCTTCCCCGGAGCCCTTAGATCTACTCAGAGCATGCTGTGCAGCCCTCCAGCGGTGCCGCCCTAAGCCCTTTAGAATTGCCAGGCAACTCTCCCTTTCCCCTCTTCCTTGTCGGCAAGCCTGGGTGTAATTTATTACTTGGCAGAACTTTGGAAATAAGAGCTGTGAAAACTGGCTACCCATAACTACAAAAAATCTTTTCTACTGGCTGAGCTGAAGCTTAGGGCTGAATACACATGGGTTATTACAAAGACTATGACACGTTTAGATGATGACACATTTTATTAGACTTTCATATATAGTCTATTTTAAATGTGTGTGTGTGTGTGACAACCTGACTGTCCTAGTAAAGTTTTCTGTTTATATTAATTTGTATACTACAATAGTGTAACCAAATTTCAACTTCCATATCTGCCGAACAATAGATTAACCTTTCTATAAGTGTATTTAATTGTAATTTGCTAAATGTTTTAGTACCAGCTAGTTTTGAAAATGATTAATCCAAATGAATTAACATAATGACTTTATTCACTTTCTCTTTTGTTATTACATCCTTAAAATCTAAAAGTAAAAAGTGTGACATCATCTAAATATTTTTCAGATATTTTTGAATTAATCTATATGAAATTCATTCTTAAGATTAATCTCAGATAGTAGAAAATGTTTTTATCATATTTCTGGGTAGGTAGTTTTCACAGTATTAATTTCCAAAGTCTTGCATAGTAATGGATTGCACTTGACTGAGAGGAGAGTCATACTCATTTTGTCTTCAGATTTGTGGTCTATATGTTACTTTGTTACTTGGACTACACTGCAAAAGATTTATGATATTTAATTATGAACTTCAACACTGGTGTATGCAGTGAATGGTTTATTTAGAGGTGTTCTGTATTTTCAAATTATTATATTTGATCATTATATATGTATTGCCTTTCAGTGGCACCATTCCCATCATGGAACTTAAATAATATTTCCATTTCTTTATACTGGTATATTTCAAATGAGTGTGACTAAAGCCCAAAAGTGGTCTTGAAGACATCTGTGTAAATATACAGTCAGCTTGTCAGTGAACTATTTTTAAACTAGTTCTCAGACAAATGTGTTTATTTCAGCATTATAAATGGTAGAGGATTTCTAATCTATGATATTATTGAGAGTGTATAAAAAAGAAACACAGCTTCAACTGTGTTAACTCATCAATATTCCTGCATTTCTAGGGTTGTAGTGACTCCCATGCATAGACTCAAGGAAAAGAGCAAGAAACTCTGACATAACTTGTGGGCTGGCTATACAAATTAATTGTCTGTTATTGGAGTCTGGCACATTTGGCCAGAGAGGGCTGAGGGCTCTGGACACTGTCTGGAATCTTCTTGTTGTCAGAGAGGGGAGGCTACTTTGCCCCAAACACTGATTTGTGGGGGGAGAGAGTACTGGGGGGGGGGGGGGGGGGATGGGAAGGGAAGAGAAGGGAATAAAAGGATGACAGTCACTTTGGAACCGAGGTGTAAGCTAAAGTGATATTTGTCAAGTATACAGCCTCTTTAAAATGCTTCAGCTAATCAGAGAAGAACTCACAGATAAAGATAAATGAAAGAATCTAGTGAGTTTCAGGGGTCAGATTGTGTGTCTGATCCTAGGAAGCCCTACTGCAGATAATAATAAAAGAGGGGAGCTGCCTGTATAGCCAAGAACCTACTTTAGATTGGCAACATCAGTGCTTGGACCTCAGATATAAAAGACAAAAGACTAAGGGCAGATTTCTTTCTCCTTCTGGTCCAAAACAGGAATCACAGTGGGGCAGGTGAACTGAAGAGAAACAAAGCTGAACATTTTCAAACCTTCTAAAAGAATGAGGTTCAGTTCTAACTTTTCACTGTGGTTTATTTGATGAGAATCAGTTCACATATCCCTCACACTTTACTATTAGCTGTTTATCAGAAGTTCCAAGATTGCAGTCTTACATAGCTTACAAGAGAGCAGAAGGATGGTTTCCAATAGGATAATGTTTAAAAAACAAAAATCTAACAACCCCCAGACAGTTGGGAGGTCATCAAGGACAACTAGAGGATTAAACAGAGAAGCTGGGTGATTTCATTTAGTGATTCTCCTGTGGCAGATAATTTTATAAAGTTGAAAATTAGACTCTAGAATAGCCCAGTTTTACTGCTTTCCACAAATATTCTAACTCTTTCAGAAATGCAGTAAAATGATCTTGTCTGAGCCTATTCATCTCAAAATGTGGAACATGCAATCCTCTTAATCCTTCCTTGGAAGGACTTGAGCGATTGAGGAGCCAAACTGTAGTCAGTGTATTGCTATGGTGTTCAGGTTTCTAGGATTCCTACACCTTTTTGCCTTTGGATCATGGATGACTAAGCCCCTTTCTATTACCTGAGAAAAGCATAGAAAATAATAAAATATTAAATGTGCTATGGAATTTCATTCCACTTCTATAATGAGCTTAGCAAACTCTTGATGTGGAGAATGAATAATTTTAAACAGACTTTAAATAGCTTTTTGTCTGGGTTGCCTCTGTGTCACAGTTTCAGGGCAATTGCATCTGTATTCCTGCTCTGTTGTCCCTCAAGGGCACACACACAAAGGTTCCAGCTCCCAGCCATCAACTCTCTTGTGTGAAAACCAGACTCGCTCCCTCCAGACGAGGGTTCTTCCAGGCTGCACAGTTCCAGCCCCACACTTTGTATGTACTTTGCATTCTATTCAAAGGGTATAAATAAAATGATTGCCTCTAGTCACTAGTTGCTACCCAGTTCTTTCAAAGCAAGCACATTTATTCTTCAGGTGAAAGCCTTACAGAGAAGACACATTAAAAACAATGAAATAACCTACACACATGATAAAAAGCTTACCAGAGATCACCTATTAGTCTTACAGAAAACAAGCAAGTTAAGTTTTTCTAACCCTTCCACTCTATCCCTTGGACAGACAGCTCTCACACCCCCCTTTTACCTCCAAACCTGTGGGCATTAGCTGAGACTAGGCACTTCCATTCCCTTTCTAGGCAGTGTATGTGATGTCCTTTTGTCCTTCAAAAGGTTGTCTGCCCCAGCACTGTGTAGAGGTTCCCATATGTCCTTGAAGTATTGCATGCAGAAATTCCTTGAGGCGGGGCTGCCTCCCTATCTTGTGAGCGATGAACAACAGAGAGGTGAGGCAAGGAAGATTCTGCAATGCACTCTACAGATAACCAGATTCCTGTCTGTGCCCCACCTTCTCACAGGTTGGCTCCAAAGAACTCCAGTGGCCTGTTCTCAGATTTTCCTTCTTTTTCACTCATACTAAGGCTGCTTCTCACACTTGCCAAACTGTTGGGTTTCAGAAATTCAGACACTCTGTCCCCTCTCCCTCTCCAGATGCAGCTTCTTCTGCTCAGTTGATCTGCACAATTATTGGTGTATTTGATCCTGATGGAACATGGGTGCTGCCTTTGTTATCTTCTTTATAGCCTCCAGTGCCAAGATTTTCCCCACCTGCTGGATGTTCCCTGAAAACCTTGACCACAATTCCTCTTCTGGTCATCACAATACATCAAGTCAATTAGCTGCACCCTTGCCTGCTCCTCAGTGTTATCAGCCTTTCCCTGCATAATTCAAGCAGCTGACTTCTCAGGTGCGAGACCTCTTGACCTCAGGTGCATGGGTCTGTCAAGCGAGAACTGATCCTTTGTACCACAGGGTCAGTTAATGCCCCACCACCAGATGCTGCGGTCTCAGCAGTTCATGTGACAAGCATCAGACTGCTGATTGGACATGACAGGGTAGAATGCTTTATATTCCTATCCTACACCTTGTCTGAGTAACTAGTTGTTAGGCTTGTTGATACCTAGATCCCTGAGTGCAAGTCTTTGCCTCTTTGCTTGTCCCTTGCTCTTACTACCATGCCTAATCCCAATCACACCTTTTTTCTCATTTCTCGTTCCTTGCTCTCACCATCACTGCTTATTCCATCTTAGACTGTAGCTAGGCTATGTCTACACTGGCGGCTTCTTGTGCAAGAACAGCTGTTCTTGCGCAAAAACTTGCCGGGTGTCTGCACTGCATGTGCATCCTTGCGCAAGTAAATTTACAGTAAAGCGTCAGAAAACAGGGCGTCTTCCGGAAGAGTTATTTCTCTCCCCATGAGGAATAAGCCCTCTTGCACAAGTGTAGACAGGCAACATGAATTTCTTGGACAAGAAACCCCTATGGCTAAAATGGCCATCAGAGCTTTCTTGCGCAAGAGAGTGTCCACGCTGCCATAGATGCTCTTGCACAAAAGCACATCTCTTGTACAAAAGCACATGCCAGTGTAGACGTGCTCTTGTGGAAGGCTTTTTGTGCAAGAACTCTTCTGCAAAACAGTTCTTGCGCAAGAAGCTGCCAGTGTAGACGTAGCCTTGGAGTGACTTCTGACTCCAATTCTGGCTTAATTTTTGGTGTGGCTCTGACTGTGACCCTTGGGGTGGTTTTGTCTGTGGCTGTGGCTTTGATCTTTACCAGGACTCTCAGCTGTGATGCTGATTCCATCCTTGTTTCTGGCCAGTAGGTCAGAGCACCATGTTATGAGCCCTGACATGACCTTTCTTTGCCTGTTCATAACTAATTTTCCCCATCTTTGTTTTCACTAGTCCTTCATTGAAAAGACTATAAGACTTTTCTCTTGTGCATTTTCCTTCTACAATGTTTGCTTTTACTGCTGTTGGCTTTTATGGCAATTTACACCTTAAGAAATCCCACTGCTTCCACCATATTCTCATAGTTTCAGGACAACTGCAATTGTATTCTCACTTTGTCAAGGGCATCTCAAGGTTTCCTGCTCCCCAGACATCAATTCTCTTGGACAGAGATCTGCACTTCACACCCACCTACCTTGGTTTTTTCCAGGCTGCTCAGTTCCTGGCCTACACTATGATATTCCCAGTTGCCTGAACAGCTCTGTGTCAGTGATTTGCTTTCTCTCCAGAGGCCCTCTCTGAAACAGCACATTTATTCTTAAGTGAATCATTATGAAAACATTTAACACAGGAAGAACCTATAGGCAAACTAAAAGCTTACTTGAGATTACCCATCCATCTTATTGGATCCTACTAAGTCAAGTTCTTCTAGCCCTTCTGCAAAAATTCAGGTGTCCCTTTAAACAGCAGTCCTGTTTATTTGCTGCATCATATAGAAGGCTGTGAGTCAGTTTAAACTCCAGCTACTTTATCCAAAAGGCCTCTCTCTAATTTTTTCCAACTGCTGGATGTTCCCTGCAAACCTGGACCATAATTACTCTTCTCATCCTCTTTGGAAGACCTTGCTCGAAATAATGTATGTGAGCCTTTCCTGGAGGTGTGACCCCTCTGGGTGGATTACAAACCTGGCTGATTTGCCTTAATCACTATCCATTGTTTTTAGTTCCTGGAGAGCTGTGGTAGTCCTCCCAAGTGGCGTGGAACAGAGTCACACACAAATCATCCATTTTAAACAGTGGACAATGGGGTTGCAATATTTGTCACATCTCCCTATAGACTGGATTACACACAGTCCCAGCTCTTGACAAGATATGACTTAATGCCATAAGGTTAATTTCAAAACTATACATTTCAAGAACATTGAAGGAAATTGCCATATTTGTCACAGTGTGTTTCCTGGAGTAGGATAGGCCACTGTTTCTCAACCAGTGTTTCTCAACCAGTGATACGAGTACCCTTAGGGGTACTTGAGAGTAGTCTGGAGGGTATGTTAACACAACTGAAATCTGGTGAAAACTGAATTTTTGTTTAAAGTTTTGTTTTAAGGTTGAGAAATACTGGGATATGTTGCCAGATTTGCCCAATACTCTGGGGTATGCTCATTTATTAGGGTTACTCTTATGGGACTGGGGGAAGGTTATCAATTCTATCAGTGTGCTACTTGTGCTCTCATATGGAGCTGAATTCTCTCCCTGCTGTCAATTCCCCTCCCACTGGAGCTCTCCTGCAGGAACTAGGTTCCTCAGGATGGGGCTCTTCCCACCTTAGCAACACACACGGACACTCACAAGCTGACTGCTCATATGTCCCTGGTCTCACAAGCTGACCGCTCATATGTCCCTGGACTCAGCAGGCTGGGTTTAACAACAATGTCACACTGCACCCTCATGTGCCTTTGGACTCAGTGGGCTGAGGACTTCAAGCTGCCATCCTCATATGCCCCCAGGTTCAGCACCCCCTATCCCCAGTTTCACACCACAGTCATTTACTGGTAAACCACACGATGAGCAAACCCCACAGGATTTGGGGCAATACAGGGATCTTTAGCTTGGGTACAAGAAGTGTTGATGCAGAGCGAATGGGGAAGCCAAAACAACACCCCTTGAGGAAGAGTGAGAGAAAGAGAAAGAGAGAGAGAGAGAGAAGCAATCAGCTTAACAATGAAAGTTATTTATTTTATATATATAGGAAGCCAAACACACAAAATAGTTACAATATTAAATCTAATAGTTCCAGTATTAAATCTAAATTGGAACTGATTACAAATGTTAGGGCTAGCTAACCATATAACAGTTTACATAGGGCAGAGTCAGGAGGCTAGGCTTAGAGCTAGGTAGTTGTGGGGCTGGGGGGAAAGGAGAGAGAGGGGGAGAGAGAGAGAGACCTCACCACTCTGTGGAGCTTGCACTGATCGGGGTTCCCAGATGATGATGGGGGTCCAGAGTGCAGGAGACAAGCAGAGCAGAGCCCCCAGCACGATCAGACAGGAGATGATGAAGTTTCAATGGAACTGATGCAGTTTAAATCCAGGTATCAGAACAGTTTTTTCTTGGGGCAAGGATAGGAGTTTTTATAAGGATAGGACAATCGTTCAAAGAGAAAGAGGAGTGACAATAGAGACTGATCACCTCTGGTTATGGGTGATGTTCCTTGAAAGAGCTCACAATGCAACTAGGCACTTTCAGTATTTTAGATGTCAATAGGATCATTAATAGAATTGGTTTGATAATGACTAATTTGGGTGTGAGCAGACCTGGGTTTATTAGCATCCGGAGCAGAGATTTCCCATCAGGCAGTGCTTCTCTGCTTTCAGTATCTCATAGTTCACTGCAGTTCCTGCCTTGGAAGAGCTGATCTCCATTCTGTATGCTAATGAGATGTCTCTCTGTTCTATCTTCAATGCAGATGAGGCTGGGGTGTTTCCTTAATTAGTTTAGGTGTGTCTTTCCTGGCCTTTCATTGCTTTGTCTGATTCTAGCAAAGGCTTAGGGAGAGGGGGGAGAGGATGGTTTTCCACGAATGTCACTCCCTGGCTCCCCAAGAGCACAGGGCTGGTAGGTAACAGATAGGCTAATGATACTTTTTCAGAAGCAGCAGCAATAGCGTTATGGGCCTTATCCCGCAAGGGGCTGAAAGCCCCAAGATGCCATTGCAGTCAATGGGAATGAAGGGCACTGCACTTTGCAGAACTGGCACCTATATGGGTAATAGCAAGCCACGAATGTGGTATTAGCTGTCAGATGTCGTCTAATTGTCCAGATCAGGGCAACAATGTAAGGAACTGTTGGTGGTAAGGCATAGGAATAGTCAACTGCTATACAATAACAAGTCCTTGGGGTACAGTATTGCACAGTGCATCACTAACTATAATGTTAATAATTTTCCCTACCACATTAGGCTTTCCTTGACTCCCCACTAATGAAAGCTTCTCACTACTCTCTTATGAGGGAATGGGGTGTGTTGTCTCTGCACAAGTGGGAATTTCAAGGCACCTAGAGTCACGTGACCACGAAGAGACGGTTGTTAGGTTCTCTATAGCTACAAGCAGGGCTCAACAAACTGCGGCGAAAACCACTCGCCAGTCCCTCACTGCACATGCGCAAGACCCGCACTGTGCATGCACGAACCGCCGGTGAATGGGGCGACCGGCTGAAATCTACTCACCACAGGCAAGTAGATAAGCGGATTTGTCGAGCCCTGGCTACAAGCTCTCTCTATTCTTAATTTCTCTTGACGGGGAACCTATGGCCAGCTCCAAAGGGAAAGCTAAAAAGCACCTATCAAGTCAGCACAAAATTCCTAAAGCCAGGCCATTCCAATTAGGTCACGATAGGTGGTCAAAAGGAGATTTCCTGTGTTCTTGATCATTCTCCAGTATATTTGTCTGATTTATTTTATTGTGGTGAACAACATGAAGCTGTAATCAGAAAAACTTCCAGCATCAGTTCTGTCTGCAAATAAAAACAGATAAAGCTCAAACTAGCTACTGCTTCTTGATTAAAAAAGCTAGAAACAAAATAGATAAAACCATTCATTTATTTCCTGTGAAAACCTCTGTTTTGAGGAGACCTGTTCCACACTGTTTCATACAAGGTCGACACATTAATCTACTTTTCTCTCCTTCACCTTTTATAGTGATGCCGTACAAATGATATCATCCTGATGGTGAAAATTATAAATATACTGTGGCTGTAATTGGCCAGTATTAATCACACACATTTAGTAGTGTTAGGTGGTTGTAGGTCATCAATTAGCTAAGAAGTTGACAGCTGTAGCATGGAAGCCTGAGTTCAGGCCTCATCTTCTCCTTTCAGTTCATCTATTTCTTTCTCAGCAGAAACATCTGGTCATTTCAAAACTGTAATTTTCATACACTTTAGCTAGCAGTGGAATGTTGAAAAGCTGTTCTAAAAAACATAGTTCTTTTCTGTGCCAAACCAGTTGGCCTAGAGTTAGCAACTATTATTATAAATCTTCCCTTTGCTTTTTCAACAGCTCTAAAAACTACAAAATAAAATGCTTCATAAAGACCAGCCAGTGGCTGTCTAATAACACACATTATTACTGCTGTGAAGAGGGTTAGGATGAAGAACCACCAACACCTCTTCAAGGCCACTACTGGCATCATCACAAAGGGACCCTTTGATCCCTGCAACTTCTCCTCCTGAACCCCTGGTTTCAGGGTACTAGAAATGTAAAGAAGGATCTTAGCTTTCCTTTTAAAAAGTTTCTTATTCCTCCCGCCTTCCCCAACAAACACAAATCTACTGCCCTCTTCCCCTTTGCAAAAACAAACAAATATCAAGTACTGAGGAGAATCAAAAGGAATAAGGAGCTGAGCTCCACTTCTTTCATCAGGAAGCAACTGGGACCCTACATTTCCCCTCCCCCACAGACATACACACAGAATTAATGTTTAGCTGGAAGATGTTCCTAAAAATCTACCCACTGCTTCTCCTCAAAATCTTAGCCCAATCTGTTGTAGGGAACCACCATTATCAATAAACAGGAAATCAGTTATAGTTGTTGTCAGGAGAAAGAGTGGCAACACATTGTTCTGCAGGCCTAAAAATGTTGAAGTTGGCTCTGGAAGTCCCCTCCTGGAGCTTGACCGGCCTTGATCAGAGAGTAACAAATATGTTCTAGCAGACTGTGCATGAGACAGCAAACAAGAGCCTTCTGCTTCCTAATCTGGAGTCTGACACTAATGCCTTCTTCATGTAAGTAGGATCTGAATCAATGCCTCCATTACATCCAGCTGGAAAGGGAAAGAAATCCTGGGCCTGTTTATGTACATACAGTTTACCCCTGCTTCACTTAGATGTGTTAGATATTTGGCTGTCACAATGGAGTTTTGCTCATTGTAATCAGCTTGGCTGGTGTTGGATCACAAATTATACTAATTGCAGTGTCTGTAATTATTGGGGGAATACAAAAGAAGAAAGTCTGTGCTTAACCTGGCACAAACTCTCAGTTTAAAGAATGAGATATTGAGCATGTGCATGTAAATATAGTTCACTCAGTTTGCTTAGGCCTGCTAGCTATTCAACTGTTACAATGTTGTTTTGCCCATTGTAATCAGTTTGATTGTTGAGGGGCCACAAATTGTGTTAACTAAATACAGGAATTGTAAGATCTGGTCACCAATATTTGAAGTTATTGTGGGAATACAGAAAGGTCAGACTGTGTTTAACATAGTTCAAAAGGAGAGACCCTCTCAATGTAAATACATTTGGATGGGCAGAGGCTCCACTTCCAGAGCCCTATGAGATTAAGCTGGGGAGGGAAGTGAGTCAGCTGGCTGCATACTGACTGGTGCAACCTGTTTCTCCCCACTGTTTCAATGATAGTGCTAAAGAAAGGCTCCATAGAAGTCTCTCTTAGTATTTAAATTTACTCCAGGGGATGCTGAAATCTCTTGTGGCTGGACTGTGCTTTGATTTAAAAGATGAAATCACAGAGCTGAAATCACTAGGTTTGGCCCAGAGCCAAATCCACCACAAGCCAGCACAAGATGGGACAAACAGCATGATGAGCAGCTAGCAAAGTAGTGATGGAGAGGCATAAGGAGCAGACAGCAGAGTGGCAGCAGCTAGGGGCAATGAATGGCCAGCAGAGCAGCACCAGACAGCAACAAAGAGGTGGATGGTGAGTGACCAGCAGAGTGGGTGAGATTCCTCCTACCTTCCCACTACTCATGATGGGAGGTGAACTCTGTAGATGCACCTCTGAACTCTAGGTCTACCCTGACCAAGGGCTCTGTGCTTGTGATTGAGGAAGCATTGCCTCCCAGAGGTGCCCAGGGGTGTTGTGTGACTTCCCTGGTTACTGGGTGGGGGCTTGAGCCAGGTCTGTGTTGGATGGATGGAGAGGAACTCCTAGATATTGAACCCATCCTTGGTTGGGCTGGTGCTACCAGACAGAAGGGTTACATTGACTTGGATCTCAGGAAATCAGCAGAGGCCTAAGATCTCTGACTTCTAGGCCTTTCAGACTCGTATGGCTACGTAAGTCCTAAAGGAGCTGTCATGATTATGAGAGAGAGCCAGCAGCTGGGGGACTAAGGAGTTAACTATACCTAGCCAGGTGAAGTGGCCAATAGAAATGTAGGTAGGACTTTCAACTGGGACAAAGGAATTTTGTTTTTCCTTCTGTGTCTCCGGTGGGTGTTGCTCTATAGCTGCCGAGAGAGACAAGCATGTCTCTCTCTCCCTCCAAGGAGAGACTCTTTCTTCACTTTCTGTAAGTAGGGTGAAGTTTAGATAAATCCATTAGGTTTCATTGTTTTCTCTTTGGGGATGAGGTCTGATGTCTGTGCACGCTTTAAGAAATGGTTGGTTTTTCTCTGTAACTAAGTTCTAGGCCCATGGAGTGCCTCCATGAGTATATCATTTGTTACTTTTCCATCTAGGCATTATGCTTGCAACAGGAATATTGTTGTGATAATAAAAGTTTTCTCTTTTCTTTTTATTAATCTGGGAATCTCCACAGCCATGGAGTTCTGGCCCTTGTGGTGTCCATGGAGCTCTGGCCTCAGGGAGCCCTGGCTGGGCTAGCAGCAGTGGAACTGGGTGGGAACCTGAGCCCAGGAGCAGCAGGGCTGAGCATGGGCCACAAGGAGCAGGTAGCAGGGAGGGGCAGCAGGCTGGGAGGCCAGTGGCATGGCACCTTCCCTAGTCCAGCAAATCCCCTTGTTTGGGACCTGTCAGGTCACAAGGTTGCAGGACCAGGGAGGTCCAACCTGAACATCTACCGCTTCCATGTACTCAAGCAGGAGTGAATAAGGGGAAGAGTGTGTGTGCGTTGGGGGCAGATAAGATAATGCTGTCAGCCGCCGCAGAAGATGGCTCCACCATTGCCAACTCAGATCTGCCCCCAGAGTCACTGGGATAAAGGACTCAGCTTTCATTGATTCTCAACAGCCATTCAGTTTGTGAAGTCACATATACTTGCACTGAGTGCAAAGTAGGCATAAAATGCTGCAGTTCTAATTTTATGACATTTTAACCCTTTACTTTGCACTGGCATAAGTGACTTCACAAACTGCAAAGCAGTAGAGAACCATGCTCCAAGCATGTAATTATAGATGTTAGAAATGCAAAGAACCTAGAAGATCATCTACCTTACCTATTTATTTGACCACATTAAGGTCTTTGTCCACACTGCACTTTCATCATTAGAACTTTTGTCACTCAGGAGTATGAGAAAACACATCCCTGAATGATTAAAGTTTTAACAGGATGAAAAGTGCCAGTGTGGACAACAGTTTTTCAGTGGAAGACCTTCTGGGGATGAAGCTACAACCCTTCATTGACGGTGGTTTAATTTTGTCACGGGGGGAAGGCTCTCTCTGGCAACAAAAAGCAGTTGCATGGCCTGTCTTAGAAGGTACTGATATAGCTATACATTTGCCCTGCTGTAAGATGCACAGGTTAGACATAGCCTAGATATTTACACTGTGCTGCATTATCATGGCAGCTCTGTCATGCACCAACCTTCTAGCCTGCAGAATCATTCACAATGTAGGAGTAAAATTCTTGTTACACATTTTATTTCATTTGAATTGCCTGTCCCAGTCTGTTCAATATTGTGATGTCTTGCCAAGCTTGTTTACCTAAAGTGTGTTTACATAATAGCTAATAATTTTGAAGGAAAAATTTCCCATAGCTCTGCCATCTAATTTCTACACTTGCCAACTCTGCCCACCAAGACTCCCTCTTCCATACATCTGTGATAGCCAGAAGTCTCCTATAATCAAAGTTTCTGTGTGTTCTAGAACCAAAGGAGTTGTATCAAATGTCAGAAGCAGAGTTTGGGAAATGTGTTTTCTTTTTATGGCTTTCACCAATAGCCCATTTATTGCCATGTCTCTGTTATAAATGCGGTGCACTGTGCTAGCCCCTTTTTCATTGGAAATCAAGGCTTCCTGGCCTACATTACAGTGCTAGCAATTAGACAAACGACAAATGTCAGAGCTAAGGAATAATAATGTCAAAAGCTACTTAACAAAAAGCTCTGAAGTGCAGGTCAACCTGAGAAATGAATAATTTGCCTTTATGACTTGCTTAAAAAGGGGACTGTTCTATTTCAACAGCAGACAAAGATTCCATCCCTCTCTCCAGGCACTTGAAAGACAAATCTTCTTTTGTCAAGGGTGCTAGACCCTTGGGTCATGCTGAAACATGGGAGTTAGAAGCCCTGGTTTCTAATCTTTCACCTGATCTGTGATCTTATACAACTAACTTCTCCCATGGGCTGTTGTTTTCCTTCCTGTCTGTTGTGTTTATTTTAATTAAAAGCTTTTTGAAGCACAGAATCTCTCTTACTAAGTTTTTGTACAGTGTCCACTATTATGAAGTCTTAATCTTGGTTGAAGCCTCCAGGTGCTACTGTTATACAATTATAACATGGAGAAGGTGGTGGCATGGCAAAGACTGAGGGGTTATTCTCCATGCAGAAATCAATGTAGATAGATGCTTGGAGACAGAGAGGAGAAAAGGGGACAAATTGAGCATTGCATTCTGAAACATGCCTCTGAAATGAGCTTATTTTCTGTACAATGCAGTTAAGTTGTAAACAGTGTTTGCACTGAAAGCCCAGAGCTTGTAGTACTGATGTGCTCAGCAATTGTTATAGTTTACAGCACAGAAAGTATTTGATATTTGTGTCAGAAATCACATCCTGCTCCAATTCCCCGAAAGTATTTCAGAAAGAAAATCCTTTGGTTTGTTTTTTCCTGGAAAGGAAGTAAATATCTGACAGCTTGGCCTGGAAGCAGCTCCAGCTTCAGCTTCATATTTAACTTTCAATGGCAATATTTGAAAGTTTCATATGTGTAAAGCATATGCCTTTTCTGTTCTTTCTGTAAGGATCTGAAACTTATCAAAACATAGTTCATATATAAAAGCTAGTTATTATTTCAACACTCGTTACAAGTTTCAGAAGGAGAGTAAAGTGCTAAAATCAATCAATTGACTTAGAAAATAAAACAATGTTACATCAGCATTCACAGTATTGCCCATACAGCCTCTTTTCTATGTAGTGAATATAGATACCAATTGCCATTTGAGGTGGGAGGGGCTGTGGAGTCCCCCACACCTGATATCCCTGTTCCTCTCTCAGGTACATCCCCCAGTGGCCTGATTCACCTGACCCATGAGCTCCCATACTTACTCTCTCCAAACCTGAGTGAGAAGTCGCATGACTTTTTACTTTGAAAAGATAGATGTCTTCAAATCATCAGGGCCTGATGAAATGCATCCTAGAATACTCAAGCAGTTGATTGAGAAGACATCAGAGCCTTTTAAAAGAAGATAGGAGAGATACCAGAAGACTGGAAAAGCACAAATATAGTGCCCATCTATAAAAAGGGAAATAAGGACAACACAGAAAACTACAGCTTAACTTCTGTGCCAGGAAAGATAATGGAGCAAATAATCAAGAAATGCATCTGCAAACATCTGGAAAATAATAAGGTGATAAGTAATAGTCAGCATGAATTTGTCAAGAACAAATCATGTCAAACAAATCTGATAGCTTTCTTTGATAGTCTAACAAGCCTTGTGGATAAGGGGGAAGTGGTAGACATGGTATGCCTAGACTTTAGTAAAGCATTTGATCTCACATTATGTTCTTATCAATAAACTAGGGAAATACAATGTAGATGGGGCTCCTATAAGGTGGGTGTATAACCAGTTGGATAACCACTCTCAGGGCATGTCTACACTAGGAAATTATTTGAAATAACTAAAATCGACATAATAAGCCCTGATTTAACAAAATTGAAATAGCGTGTCCCCACTATGGGAAAGCATTTAAATTAGTTAGAATTATTCTGAAATAGCATGTCCACACCAATTGAAGCCTGCTTCAGACTTAAAGCCCCCAGAAGGACTCTGGGGAGGGCACCAGGAGGGCAGATTCTTCCTGTGCCTGCTTGGTTAGGAAAGTTGCAATGGGAGCTTTCTAAGGCTCCTCTCTACAGCCGTGTCTCACATGCCACTCCTCCACTCCCTCCCCCCTCACATGACACAAAAGGGATGCAGTGGGCACGTGCCTTTTTGTTCTCTGGTTGCCCTTGCTGATGACACAGCACTCACACCATGAAGCCAGAGCTGCTGCAAAGCAGAGCTAGGCTCACGGGCCTCATGCTGCACCTCATGGCGCAGTACATCCAGACTGCCCACATGTTGCTCCAGCACACTGCAGCATGGACCGCAGACCCTGAACACCCAGGTCCTGGTGCTCCTGCTGCTGTGCATGCCCCTCAATCCCCTGGACACCATGGAACAATGCTTCTGGCAGCAGGAGATGAGCTTGGACTGGTGGGACTGCATCGTCATGCAGGGATGGGATGACCAGCAGTGGGTGCAGAACTTCTGCATGCAGATGGCCACCTTCCTGGAGCTCTGTGAGTAGTCTTTGGTGACAGCACACCCGCATGCAACTCAGCATTCCCGTGCAGAAGCACGTGGCCATCTCTCTGTGGAAGGTCACCATGACAGACAGCTACTGCTCTGTCAGGAACCAGTTCGGCGTGGAGAAATCCACAGTCGGGACTGTGCTCATATAGGTAGCAAAGGCCATCAACCACATGCTGCTATGAAGGGTGGAATGTGGACAGCATCATGGATGGCTTTGCCACCATGGGCTTTCCCAGCTGCGGAGGAAATGCATAGACGGCACACACATCCCCATCCTGGCCCCTGACCACCATGCCTTGGACTTTATCAACAGAAAGGGGCACTTCTCCATGGTGCTGCAGGCCCTCATGGATCATAAGGGACGCTTCACCAACATCAGCGTTGGGTGGTCGGGAAAGGTACATGACACCTGCGCTTGGTTCTGAAAGATGCACTCTGGCACTTTTTTCCCTAACCGCACCATCAGAGTTGGAGAGGTGAACATGCCCATTGTAATCCTGGGTGATGCAGCCTTACCCCTTGCTCCCCTGGCTCATGAATCCTTACATGGGCAGCCTGGTCACTGACTGTGTGTTTGGCCATTTAAAGGGGAGATTTTTAGAATCTTCTCACCTGTCCAGACCTCAGTGAGCACAACATCCTCTTTGTGGTGGCAGCATGTTATGTGCTCCACAACCCATGCGAGAGCAAGGGGGAGACTTTCTGCCGGGGTGGGAGGGTCCCAAAGCTGAACGCCTGGCCAGAGAATTGGAGCAGCCAGACACCAGTGCCACCAGGAGAGCACATCAAGGGTCTGTGCTCATCAGGAAGATCTTGAGGAAGAGTTTCATGCAAGGTCAGTTGTGAGATTCTCCCCCATTCCTCCCCACAAGGGGCCCCTGTGAGAATCATGTTCCTGCCTCTTCCATTTGCATGTAAAACACAGAGAACACTGTTTACAATATATGCCTAAGAATTAATAATCTGCCAGGTAATATAACATTGCCTTACAGGTCTGTCAGACTTGTAGAGCTAACTTCTGATCTTAAGTTGGGCTTCCAAATTTAAGAAACAGGATTCAGAACAGTCACAGAAAATAAACATTTGTAATTAGACACGGCAGCCACTGGATGTCAGCAATTGCTGCCACTTTTAACAGAATTTCTGGTGAAATATGAAGGTCTATGCTTTCAAAAAGTAATGCACCACACACAGAACTGGAAATGGGAACTGCAAGTGCGAACAGATGGTTAGACAGAAAAGCACAAAACCAGATGTTCAGGGTTGTTTCAAACTGGGTGCAAATTCATATACACATAAGTTTGTATGTAGTGATTTACAAAAAGAAGGGGGAAAATCTCTCACACACACACAGAATTGTTTAATTGCACTGGGTTTGATTTAAAACTTTGTGACACTGGAAAAAATGTGGCTGTAGTACTGGATATATGGTAGGAACAATGCTGAGAAGTAAGCAGCCATTTTCATTTGATTTATTTATTTATTACTATAGTAATGTCAGAGCAGAATTGAATTTTAAACACAAAGCAAATAAATAAAGCCACATAGCAAAACAAAGCCATACAAGAAGTAAAACAGACTTTCTCCAAACTTTATCTATCCAGTACGCTTAGGCTATGTCTAGACTGCAGGCTTCTTTCAGAAGAAGCTTTTCTGGAAGAGATCTTCTGGAAAAACTTCTTCCGAAAGAGAGCATATACACAGCAAAAGAGCATCGAAAAAGCCATCTGCTTTTAAGAAAGATAGCATCCACCCTGAATAGATGCTATCTCGCATTTAAGTTGTGATTTCTACAGCCAGCAGGGGCCAGCAGGGTACCTGTGCTTTTTCCTCTTTCCTCTTCTTTCAAAAGAACTCCCTCTTCCCCATCCACACACGCCATTTTTCAAAAAAGCTCTTTTGGAAAAAGGCTTCTTCTTTGTAAAATGCGGGTTACCAATGTTGGAAAAACCCCTCTGTTCTTTCAATTTTCATTCAAAAGAACACAATTGCAGTGTGGATGTAACTCAAGTTTTTTCAGGAAAATGGCAATTTTTCTGAAAAAACTCTGCAGTTTAGACATACCCTTAGATATCAGTCCAAACGCTGCTCAGCATAATGAAGCCAGTGAGTCTACATGCATGAGTTATCCAATTTCCAACAATGGATTGCAATCAGCAGGTTTCTCAAAGTGGTTTTGATTTAGAGGTAAATTAGAGTGAAATAACAGCACAGAACACTGAGAGACAGGAGTGGTGGCTGTAACAAACTACATGGGACTACGGGAAATGTGGCCGTACTCATGGTAAGTGAACATCTGGCTAACTAAAATCATGCTGGACCTCGGATAGATCAGTGAGTGCTGGATTTGAGAGATTCAACTGGTAGCAAACATCATGAGATTTCCCAATGTCTTATACGTGATAAAGCCCCTGGCTGCGTCTAGACTGGCATGATTTTGCGGAAATACTTTTAACAGAAAAGTTTTTCCATTAAAAGTATTTCCGCAAAAGAGTGTCTAGATTGGCACGGATGCTTTTGCGCAAAAAGTGCTTTTGCACAAAAGCATCCGTGCCCAGTATAGACGCGCTTTTGCGCAAGAAAGCTCCGATGGCCATTTTAGCCATCGGGCTTTCTTGCACAAAAAATTAAGGTGCCTGTCTACACTGGCCCTCTTGCACAAGCATTCTTCCACAAGAGGGCTTATCCCTGAGCAGGAGCGTGAAAGTATTTGCGCAAGAAGCACTGATTTTGTACATTACAAAGTCAGTGTTCTTGTGCAAATTCAAGCAGCCAGTGTAGACAGCTGACAAGTTTTTGCACAAAATCTTGCCAGTCTAGACACACCCCCTGAGTAATAAAAAATGCAGCACTCAATATTTCTCACGATTCCTCATTGTATTGTCCAGGAAGCCCAGCCTATGGGTGTGTCTATGCTGCACGTGTGAGTTAGATTTCAAACCCAGGTCCAGTGACTTGCACTAGTGTGCTATGTAGACATTGCAGTTAGGGCTAGAGCTGGAGCCTCCTCCCTGGCCTGGGCTTCAGTATCCAAGTTCCAGCCAAGTCGCAATGTCTACACAGCTATTGTTGGCACATAGTGTGGGACTGTGGGCCCAGGCTGGGGGTTCATTCCCAAATCTAATGTAGACATATGTTAAGAGCCAGGCATTGCAAAGTCTATCCCTTTGTGGCTCTAGACCTAAGTGACCAGGGAGTGCAGTACAGTAGCAATTATGATGACCACAGATTTCTGACAGTAGATTATTTAATTCTGTATCATATTTTAAAACCTAAAGCATGAAAAAAATAAGGAAGAGATTAACCTAATTTTGCTCTGGGGACCCATACATTGCAGTCAATCTGCTTTGCCAATAAGTCACAGATTGGTATCACAACATGAGCAAGAATCTGGTTGGGAGGAATGAAATGGTATTCAGTGGCAGCCTTGCACATCCATTATAAGTGTAAGCATTTCACTAAACTATGAGCATACTGTAAGACAGACATGTCAAATTCAAAGCCTATTAAGGGCTGCACAAATGAAAACTGATAGTTTTCAGGGCCACCAAAGGAAAGTCATAATTATTTTTTACTAGCAGAAATACCCAGCATCACCCGGGGAAAATATAGTAAAAGGTGCGATGAATGAACTATGTCAATGATATTAACATAGCATATTTTATTGGAAATACTTTTCTCTTATATATTACTTTAAGAAATTAACATAGCTAGTACTTTTTCTGTTATCTTAGGGAAAGGATCTCGTAGTTGCAGTTTGTGACACGCTGAGCAGAAGAGTCCAGCAAATGCCTATGATCAGGCGCTCCTAAAAGCTAATTAGTGGCCCAATTTGGGCTTTGGGGGCCCTATTGGGGCTCTGGGGAACCGATTTTGAGATATAACCAATCCAGTTATTTAAGTTAGGAAATCAGTAGCATCCATTCAAAATTTGGTGTTTCTTACCATTCGGAGATCTTTTGGGACAAACAAACAAACTCGGAAATATGTATAGATTGTTTTAGGTATATTTTATAATATTTTTTCAGGTCTTGTTTGAATATAATACAATTATTTGATGTGTAAAATTGTTATTTGCATCCATGAAGAGTTTAAGATGCTTCAGCCCTCCCTTACTCTAACCCAATGCCCTCCCCTCCCACAGAGCCAGGCACCCCCATACCACCACTCTAACCCAATCCCCCTCTGCTCCTGTAGAGCCAGGCTCCCCCAGCTTTCCCCCCGCTCTAACCTAATGCCTGGGTCCTGGAGCCACCGCCGTCATGCGCTTCTCCCTCCAGGTGCTGGGGCGTGTGCACAGAGCGGCCGGCTGTGAGCAGTCCAGGCGCGTGGCTCAGAACCAGCAGGAGTGGCATTTCTTTAATCAAAGAGCCTCATGCGGCTCGAGAGCCTCGGTTGGCCACCTCTGTTATAAACAATGTAACCGGGTAGGCCACACTTAGATAATTTATAAAGATGTAGTCACAGGCAGCAAAAAAATTCGATCAGGCCGCATGTGGCCCACAGGCCTCATGTTTGACATGACTTCTGTAAGAGATACAGAGAAGGTCATTAAGACAGTAACTCTTAAGCGGTCTGTGAAATAGCATGCTAATTCTCATTAAAATGGTTTAATATAGTGAGGGCTACATAAATTATTGCTATATAAGAATGTAAGAACAGCCATACTGGGTCAGAACAAAGGTCCATCTATCCCAATATCCGGTCTGCTGACAGTGGGGGATAACGGGTGCCCCAGAGGGAGGGAACACAACAGATAATCCTCATGGGAGCCCTTTCCTGTCACCCATTTACAGAAAAACAGAGGCTAGGGACACCATTCCTACCTATCCTGGCTAATAGCCATTGATGAACCTAAGCTTCATGAATCTTTCTAGTTCTTTTTTGAACACTGTTAAAAGATCTAGTCATCAACATATTCTCTGGCAAGGAGTTCCACAGGTTGACTGTGCGCTGAGTAAAGAAAAATTTTCTTCTGTTTGTTTTAATCCTGCTGCCTATTAATCACATTTGGTGTCTCCTAGTTCTTATATTGTGGGAATAAGTAAATAACTTTTCCTTATTCACTTTTTCCATATCAGTCATGATTTTATAGACCTGTCATATTCCCCATTAGTCTCCTCTTTTCTAAGCTGAAAAGTCCAAGTATTTTTAATCTCTCTTCATATGCGATCTGTTCCAAACCCCTAATCATTTTTGTTGCCCTTTTCTGAACCTTTTCCAATGCCAACATATCTTTTTTGAGATGAGGTGACCACATCTATATGCAGTGTTTAAGATGTGGGCGTACCATGGTTTTATATAGAGGCAATAAGATATCCTCTATCTTTTCTCTCTCTCTTTTTTAAATGATTCCTAACATTCTGTTTGCTTTTTTGATTGCCGCTGCACACTATATATTATGGGGAGTGCAAGAATGGATAGCAAGCTACCTCAAAACCTGCCTTCACTGAAAATAAAGATTCCATTCACTTTAATCTTACTGTATGTGTTAGGACAGTAGAACTAGTGATGTAGACCATAAAACCCAACAAAGATCATCACCATGCTTCATCTCTGACACTAACTCCATGGGGTTATTATTTGTATACACTATATCAAAGTTCTAGATGGATTATTTGCCACAATCACATGTCTAATTGCTTGTGCTACAAGTAATAAAGATCTTTTGTCCTAATAGTCATCATTCTATTTCTGGATCAGAGTCTGTCTGACTGTCATGGGTTAGAACTGAATACTTTGGCTTGGTTTTCTATAGTGGCTATAAATAATACCATAATTATGACATAGTGTCTCACTTAGTAGTGGCCATTGCTTTTCCATGTGTTACAGACATGATAAATATAGACAATCAGTTAAAGCTGAGAACACTCACCAGCTCACAGGATCAGACCCTAATGCATTTCCTTTAGTTGATGACTCTAGGGAATGGGTTAATGAACTTTCACTCCAGTGGAAAATGTGTTCTACTTTTGATATTTATGAATTATTTTTATGACTAGAGGCATATGTAAAAAGAAAAGCTCTGATAAATAAAATACATGCATTTATGTTCTTCTATGCAAAAAAAGCTTCAGTAGCTTGTAAGAGCCATATTTCTCTTGGTGTATTTGCTGGAATTGCTAAGAGTCTAATGAGAGTAAGAGAAGGAGCAAGGAACGCTGGCAGGTGTAGAAATAAGATGAAAGATTTTCTTCAGGTCATTTTTTTAATACTACCAAAAAATAGCTCCCAAGCTGTATAAATCCACTTCTTTAGTCAAAAACTCCCCAAGATAAATAGTTCTTTCTCTTTTATTAAATGGGGCTCAGTGGTAGTTATTACCTCTAACCTTTTGGTCTGGGAGCTTTGACAAAGGCCAGCCGATTTATGTTTTAGAGCAAACTACTCTGTTATATTTAACAGTTCATAAAAAGTAAAGTTCCCTTGAAAAGTTCTCATGTGTACCAGCTCCCAGATGCCCTTGAGAAGTAATATAATGTAAAGAATGAGTAGTTCCTGGAATATTTCAGTGATGACTGAGGCAGGTTTTAGGATAATTTACTTAACTAACAACAATAAATAATCTTTATAGTAAACACAGTCCCTGTGCTGCTTTCACCTAGTCTGGCAGCATTTCTTGCCTCAGTTTATGCAACTAGCTTCTGTTTCTCTGCTTGAGTTTGTGAGCCCACAAACTGTATTATAGAGTCCTCTAGGATGGTAACATCTTTAAACTTCATGCTGAAGCTCAATCCCAGGTAGCCCAGCAGCAGGCAGAATTCACAGTGCTCATGTTTATAACATTCACATACTTACTGACATACTAGTCTCTTGATGCAAGTACTAGTCTCTTTGTAATAATGAAAGTTAAACACATGGAATAAGAGGATAATGCACCCCTAGGCTATTGCTGACATGCAGTTACCCTCTGATCATTCTATCCCAGATGCCTCTGTTGTTCTACATCTCCACCTGTTTAAGTGCTTTACAATCATTCTCCACTGCTTTTCACCTTGAGTAGTCATTTGCACCTGTGCAAAGTGAGTGCAAAGTGAGTTGACACCTACTTTTCACAGATGCAAATCATTTCACAAGGCATCGAAGGCTCTCTGGAGCTGCTGTGGACAGAAGTTGCATTGTCTGTTGAAGCATGAAAAATAGGTTGAATGTAGGTGATGGAAACTCTCTATGTGAAGGGATAATGGATATGGAGAGAGAGAGACTTAATTATTTGAGTAAAGGTTTGATAATCCTTGGACCATGAGATAATTATTAAATTAATAAAAGGAAAATGTCTGTCTTATATCTAATTTTTAAACATCATGGGCTGCGTCTAGACTGGCAAGTTTTTCCGCAAAAGCAATTGCTTTTGCGGAAAAACTTGCCAGCTGTCTACACTGGCCTCTTGAATTTGCGCAAGAACACTGACAATCTAATGTAAGATTGTCAGTGTTCTTCCGCAAATACTATGCTGCTCCTGTTCGGGAAAAAGCCCTCTTGCACAAATGTATTTGCGCAAGAGGGCCAGTGTAGACAGCTAAAAACTGTTTTGCGCAAAAAAGCCCCGATGGTGAAAATGGCGATCGGGGCTTTCTTGCGCAAAAGCGTATCTAGATTGGCACGGATGCTTTTCTGCAAAAAGTGCTTTTGCGGAAAAGCATCCGTGCCAATCTAGATGCTCTTTTCCGCAAATGCTTTTAACAGAAAACTTTTCCGTTAAAATCATTTGCGGAAAACCATGCCAGTCTAGACGTAGCCATTATGTTTAACATTATATTACAATGAAGACAAGGAAACTTGAAAATAAAATACCAAATCCAAAGGAGGTTATTGACTTGGAAGGACCCACAGACAATGCAATTACACCTAGCAGCCAGAAGCGTAATAGTTCATTTTTAGAAAAGATCATATCCTTTCCCTTGCCAAACATTAGTGGCATGGAGAAATACAGTCTGGGAAATCACTCCCACAGTAAAAAATCCAAAATATATATCATGATCAAGTTGGTATTATAATATATGGTTACCATTTTCTGAATTTCAACAAAGTACGTAAATACAAAATTGTGATAAGGGGTTAACCAAACCTAAATGGATCTGTAATGGAAACAAACAAGGCTATTTATGACTAAGATTTATTAATGCTTATGGAAAGGGTATGCATGTTAATGATAAATTGCCTGCATTATTGCATTGACAGTTTTTTGCTCCATTTATAACATCATTTTAAAGAACAGGGAAGTTACACTGCTACAGGTTACTAATTAAGCCTCTTCTATCAAGGCTTTTGATGTGAATGAGCAGAGGCTGATTGCTACAGTCTCATGGGTCTTTATGGTAGCCTCAGTCCACTACCCAACACAGTGGTATTCATGTCAAACAAACCACTGCTGCTGCCACCCTCTGCAGGGAGTAAGGTGACCCGATAGCAAGTGTGCAGAATTGACACTTTTTTCTGGAAGGAGGGGGAATAGTCACGTATATAAGATTTTATTTAAAAACAATTAAAAATAGAACAATTAAAAATAGGAAAGATTGCAGTGCATTACCTATGTTATTCCTGTTCTGTGGCTAATGAATGGTGAGCTTCAATTGCAAGGGACAGGCATTCTCACTAGCATTAAATTAAATAATTAGAAAAAAAATAGTCCCTGGAGGCTTAGCTGAGATTAATGCACAGCAGCTTGGGTGGAGAAAGGAAAGTGGAGAGCAGGAGCTGCCCAAAGCTTTTACTTTGTAACTCCCCAGGCGTGAGTTCTTTTTCAGATTATCCATTTAAAAACACACTCACTAATGTTTTCCCCTAACAATTTACCTAGATTAGTTTTTATAAGCTTTCCATGGGGGGAAAAATGATAATGTGACCTAAAATATTTCTCTTTCAAAAATGGCCAAGTTATAGTGGAAAAAACAACTTCAGCCGCATAAAGATGTGATGGCTATAAAAACAATCCTTGGGACTTGCACTGCTCTGCACCTGCAGCAGCTAATTAGGAAAGAGGCCCGAAAGTCAGCGCCTGCCACTGTAAAGCATAGGAAAGGAAAGCTTCCTGTTTGAGTGAAGGATGGATTTAAGATCTAGTCCTGGAATCATCTGTTTCAACAGGCCTGGAGTGAAAGGCAGCTGAATCACATTTCTTGCTTACAACTGGAGAGGACATAGAAAAGCTCCCATATGCAAAAGTGGTGTTAGAAAATGGTTAGTCGTTTATGTGAACAAGTGAAACAAGGCTTGGGGAGATCCTGGAGGCCTTTTAAAAAATAAGGGGTAGGGGATGGTTCATTTTCTTTGGAGTCTATAGGATACACAGGATTTCTAGTCCTCAGCTGAAGCTTCCAGTGCAAATACCTATATTCAGAGAGTGCTTCTCAGCAGTTCTTTTTTCTTTCTCTGTAGAAAGACCTTACATTTCAGGCTATGCTCTGTCTAGACCATGGGGGCAGATTTTGTGGGTTTGCAGTGCCACTGCAGCCTACCATTGCACAGGTGGTGCCTCCTCTTCAACAGTTAAAATTTCATTTAACAAAAAAGTTGAACTTTTATCCCTGTGGTTATAAGGAAACTCCTCCAACCATGCCCCTAGCACGTGCTAGGTTGCAGTTACTGGCCTTGCTTCTGATCTCATTTACTTTGGTGTTTACACCAGTGGAACTCTGCTGACTGCATAGGCGCAAGTCTTGACTTTCATTGGTGTAATTGAGAAGAAAATATGGCCTACTGACCACAAACAAACAGAAACAACAGTGTATTAGGTGCTGTAGGACCTTACACACTCAGTGACGGATGTCTAAAGGCTTGTCTACATTTGGCTGCTCAGAAAAGCTAATGTGAATTAAGTAAAGGTGTAAATACAAACTGAAGATGAATTAAACTGTATTCAGTTCCTCTGTGGATACTCTCATTCAGACCTGAAGTGGCCTTAATTCGATTTAACTTAATTCACTTTCTAGCCATAAGTCCTAGAAAATCACCTGCAATTATTTATACCCTCAGCTTTCCAAGAGCAAAAGGAGGGGCTGCTTTCCAAATTCAGATCCTTTATGTGCTTGAAAAGTATGCTCTCCAAGTAGTTCATCAGCTCCTCTAACCTAAACTCCTATGTACTGTGTTCAAGAGTGCATGTATTTTCTATGCATGCAGAATACAAACAAGCTGGTATTTTACTTATCAGAATTTAATCAAAACTTCAACAAATTACTTCATATTGAAGTAATCGCTACCGAAGGCTCTTCATATAATCACTCAAAAAGCTTTTACTGGGGAGCTAAATAGTTCAATAACACTAATTAATTGTGTTTCTTGGGCAACTGAGACCATATAAGTGGAAAGGTGGTTCTGGTACATTTCCCACTACATTGATTTTCACATTTCTGGAACACATTTTCCCCTAATACTCATTAGTGTGCAGAGAAAAGAGCTGGAAAGGCATAGTAGAAGGATGGCATTCCTGAAATATGATTTGAGATTTCTACTAGCTTTGCAGTGTTTGCCAGAAATTCAAATTCTGGCAAATTACTTAGCCCTTCTAGGCTGTTTGCCCAATAGGCTGAAAGGAAAAAACCCCAGCAAGCCTAAAAATCTGCTAATATTTATGTACCACTATATGATTCAGTTGTTTTATTACAGAGTGAGAGTGACATGAGAAAGAGGGATGGAAATTCTGTGAGTCCAGAGGAAAAAAACATAAGTATTTGAAAGTGTTACTGTTAGAGTTTTAAAGGTGGTAATTAAACCACCCCGAGACTTACAAGTTTGAAGAGGCTGAGAGAGAGAAAATGAACATGATTGCTCTCTGGGGGTTTTCAAAGCTCTACTTTCTACTCGCTTCTGAAAGTCCACAAAGAGGTACAAAGAAAGTGCTTTTCCCACTTGAGCACTGTTGTTTGGTGATTCATGAAGCTTTCTCCCCTGACTGAAGTGGACATCTCTCAGTTATATACCCCAGGGCTTCACAGCTCCAAAGGGAAAGAAAGCTGTCTGAAAGAAAGTATTACAAATTTAAAGGCCTTGTGAGGTCTTTAAACTTTTTAGATCAGTAGAACATTACTCAAAATACAATAAAATATTCTTGTGAGTAAATGGATTGTTATAGTCTGTGGCATGAAAAAGTAAATAAAAAAGGCTGACTTGGCTGGAATCCCTACTGGAGGTTGTAGGCTCAGATTCCTGTTTCAAGGCCCCCATGTTCCAGGCTGTGTCTACATTTTCAGGCCCTGAGCATTTCTCTGTCTTTCCTTATTAAGTTACATATAATAAGAGGAACTAAACCTGCACTTAAAAACACACACTCTGCTCATCCAGTTTTGTCTTATTCTTCCTTTCCTGCCCCAGTCTTCCCACTGTGACCCCTCTTTTAGTCTCAGCTGCCAAGTGTCTGGTCCTAGCTATTCTGCTGGTAGCATGACATAGAAGGGAGTAAAAGGATAATAGTGCCATATGGCACAACTAGTTTATGTTCCTAACTTAATTCTCAAAAACAGACTCCAAGAGCTGGAGGTGTGCTGCAAATACCTTCCCAGTTAATTCTTTGACAGAGGGGCATCACATGGGGTCAGATTTCAGTCGGTGTTAAACAGCAGAGATCCATTGACACCAACAGAGTTATGCCAGTTTACAGCAACTGAGGCTCTGGGCCCCAATTTTTATACACAGTGTTTAATGTGACTTTCACTCTAGGTAAAAGTAGGCAATCAGTGTCTGTAACCTACTCCTCTCTCTCCCTCCCTATGGAATTCTCTAATGTTTGGCTATTATTAACAAGAAAATGAAGGTTGCAGACCATGAATTCGGTCATAGCCCAGGAATTATGATGCACCCGAATATCTGTAGAAGAACTATGAGGAATCCTGTGGCTCCTTAAAAACTAACAGATTTATTTGGGTATAAGCTTTCATAGGTAAAAATCACTTTGTCAGAAGCATGGGGTGGAAATCACAGAGGTAGGGAGATATATATATATAATACACTAGTCTATCAAAAGAAGGGTGTTATGTATCAAATGGTAACCAGGCCAATTTATCCAGCATGGATGTGGCTCACTCCTAGCAGTTGTTGGGGAGATGTGAATACCAAGAGAAGGAAAATTGCCTTTGTGATGAGAGAACCATTTTAAGTCCTTATTCAGTTCTAATTTGATCATGTTAAATTTGCAAATGAATTGCAGCTCTGTTGTTTCTCTTGATAGTCTGGTTTTGAGGTTTTTTTTTTAAAGGATGTTTACTTTTAATTCTGTTACTGCAGTGGTCTCCAACCTTTTAAAGCACATGTTCACTTTCTGAATTTAAGTCAACTAAGGATCTACTTCACATCCAAATACCCTTGATCTGCCTTCTTCCCCGTCCTTTCTCCTATTCCACTCATTGTCCAAGGCGCTGTTCTGCTCACTCCACAGAGATGGGGTATAGGAGCAGGGGCAAGGGGATACCCTGATATTAGCACTCCCCTCTTCCACCTCCCCCATCCTGTATAGCAAGCTGGAGGCTCCCAGGGGTCAGCTCCAAAGCAGAGGGTAAGAGCAACATGGCAGGGGGAGGAGGAAGGGCAACTGAAGTGCAGGCATTTGATAGTCTCATGACCAAACCAGTCAGGATCACCTGTCAGAGGCTCCAAGATCTACTGCTAGATTCTAATCTGCTGGTTGGTAACCACTGTGGTACTGACTGTTCAGGGAGGTTAAAGTGTTCTCCTATTGGTTTTGTATGTTACCTTTCTTATTCAAAAGGGCCAGAAGTCTGTGCAATGGAATGTTTGACTCAACACCAAGAAATGTAACATACAAAATGGAATGTGCTACTTGGACATTAAGAAAGGTTTTTACCCACAAAAGCTTATGCCAAATAAATCTGTTATTCTTTAAGGTGCCACAAGACTCCTTGTTGTTTGTACAGATGCAGGCTAACACAGCTACCCCTTTAAGACTCGCAGAAGAACTGGCATTTTAATTGTAGCATGGTATATTCAAAGAAAATATCACATAAAATCATCAGTTACTATTGAAAACAAGTTGACAAAGGACATGTGTTGACACTGATATTAGAGATGTCTGTGGAATGGAAGAACTGATGAACATAAGTCCAAAAACTTAGCAACATGTCTCTGTCATGTGAAGACATATGTGTGCTCATTGGAATTTGTGCATGAGGCTTGTCCTGCAAAAGGATACTCTGGCATCCATTTTAACCTGTATAATATACTTGTGAGCTGTCACTTGTCCTGGTCTCCCAAGATCTGTCTGCACCTCTTTGCTATTGTGCTTTATGAATCATCCCCAGTATGCAAATGTCCTCCTCCTGGGGGACTCCGATGTAGAGCCATGAGCTGGTGTTTCAATAAGATAACAAGTTACTTAAGCCTTTGTACATACGTTGGGTTTCTCTCAGGCCAGATAAGGCTCATTTTGTTGTTTTTTCTAAATGTCTGGTGGCTGGATGGTGTAGTGCTGATTTAATATGACCCCCTTCCCCATTGCACTGCAAAAGAGTTTTGAACCAAGAGCCACCCCACCTTGTGCTGTGCTCTCAGAGACCCCCACATTCCCAGTTACAGGTTCACCATTCTCAGTTGAAACAAAAAACAGGGCTATGTAGCACATAAAAGACTAACAAGATGGTTTATTAGGTGATGAGACAGTGTAGTTTCTGTTGGTATTCCGAGGTGGGATTAGAGGAGAGAGGTTTGTAAAATGTGGTGTTGGAGAGTAGTCTGGCACACCTCTCTCCTCTGGTCCCACCTTGGAATACCAACAAAAACTACACTGTCTCCTTAAAAGCCTCCCTACAGTTACTCGGGAACAAATCCGCATAGAAACACCTTCTGAACCCCGACCAGGACTGTTCTATTTGCTTCCCAAAATCCATAACCCTGGACACCCCAGATGTCCCATCATCTCAGGTATTGTCACGCTCACTACTGGTTTATCCAGCTTTGTAGACTCTCTTCTCAAACGCTACGCAACCAACACCCCCAGCTATCTCTGAGATACTACTGACTTCCTAAGGAAACTACAAAACATCAATAACCACCCCGATAACACCCTCCTTGCCACCATGGATGTAGAAGCTCTATACACCAACATCCCACATGAAGACAGATTACAAGCAATTAGAAACACTATCCCAGAGGACACCACTGCCAATCTGACAGCAGACCTATGTAACTTTGTTCTCACCCACAATTATTTCCAGTTTGAGAACAACTTATACCTCCAGATCAGTGGCACAGCCATGGGTACACGCATGGCCCCACAGTATGCTAACATCTTTATGGCTGACTTAGAACAACGTTTCCTCAGCTCTTGTCCCCTTTTGCCACCTCTCTACTTATGCTACATCGATGACATCTTTATGATCTGGACACATGGCCAAGAAACACTGGAGACATTCCACAGAGATTTTAACAACCTACACCCCACCATCAATCTCAGCCTGGACCATTCTACATGAGAGATCCATTTCTTGGACACCACAGTACAAATCACCAATGGAAAATTAGACACCACTCTACAGAAAACCCAACGACTCATACAGTTACCTACATGCCTCCAGCTCCCATCCAGAACACACCATACGATCCATCGTCTATAGCCAAGCCATTCGATACAATCGCGTCTTCTCTAATCCCACTGACAGAAACCAGAAACTTCAGGATTTCTACCAAGCATTTATAAACCTCAACTACCCACCCAGAGAAACAAAAAAACAAATTGAAAGAGCCAGACGAATACCTAGAAACCATCTACTTCAAGACAGACCCAAGAAAACCAACCATAGAACACCACTTATCATCCCTACAGCCCCCAACTTAAACCTGTCCAACACATTATCAATAAACTACAACCTATACTGGAACAGGATACTAAACTCCGAGAGGCTCTGGGAGACAGATCCATAGTCTCCTAGGGTATGTCTACACTACAGCACTAATTCGAACTAACTAACTAAGCTAATTCGAATTAGCGCATCTAGACTTAAAAACTAGTTCGAATTAGCGTTTTGCTAATTCGAACTAGCATGTCCACACTGAGTGGACCCTGAACCGAGGTTAAGGACGGCCGGAAGCAGTACTGGCAGGGCATCAGATTAGGACTTAGAGCGTGGAGCTGCTGTCTCAGGCTAGCCGAGGGCAGTGCTTAAAGGGACCCAACCCCCACCCCAGACAGATAGTTCTCAGGGGTTCCCCACTTGCAAAGCAGTCCTGGCTTGGAGTGCCCTGAGTGCCCACACTCGGCACATCACAGCACTCGGCCATCAGCCCGGCTGCACTTGCCGCAGGCTGCCATCTGGAGGGGGGGTCAATCGAGGGGCTTCAGGAGAGCTTCCACCCCAAGGAGCCTGCAGAGCCAGCCCAGTCCTCCCCATCGGAGACTCATACCCCATTCCTCCCTCACCTCCTTCCACTTACCCCTCCTTAGCCCCCCTTCCTCATGTACAAAATAAAGGACACGTGTGTTCAAAAATAGAAACTCTATTGAACAAAACTGGGGGAGACTGGGAAAAGGAGGTGGGAGAGGGGAAGAGAAAGGATGGGAGAGGGGAGGGCAACTAAAATGATCAGGGGTTTGGAACAGATCCCATATGAAGAGAGGCTAAAGAGACTGGGACTTTTCAGCTTAGAAAAGAGGAGACTGAGGGGAGATATGATAGAGGTCTATAAAAGCATGAGTGGGGTGGAGAGGGTGCATAAAGAAAGGTTCTTCATTAGTTCCCATAATAGAAGGACTAGAGGACACCAAATGAAATGAATGATTAGCAGGCTTCAAACTGATAAGCGAAAGTTCTTCTTCACAAAGCAAATAGTCAACCTGTGGAACTCCGTGCTGCAGGAGGCTGTGAAGGCTAGAACTAGAACAGAGTTTAAAGAGAAGTGAGATAAAGTCATGGAGGTTGGGTCCATGGAGCGGTATTAGCCAGGGGGTAGAAATGGTGTCCCTGGCCTCTGTTTGTGGAAGGCTGGAGATGGATGGCACGAGACAAATGGCTTTGTCATTGTCTTCGGTCCATTCCCTCCAGGGTACCTAGTGTTGGCCACTGTCTACAGACAGGCTACTGGGCTAGATGGACCTTTGGTCTGACCCAGTACCGCCATTCTAAACTCAGGGCTCAGGGTCGGGGGGTCTCAGTGGACCCCCTTGATTTTCATGCACACCTGCTCCTGGGTGGTCAGGCTGGCAGCTATCCTGCCCTAGACGGCCACTTTCCTGTGCCTAGTGCGGAGGTCATGAATGAGGTCCACGATGTCTGCACTAGACCGCCTCTTGCAGACCTGGGCAGGCTCCTGGGAGCCGCCAGCCTGGTCCCGGGAAGAGGCAGAGGGCTGGGTGGCAGCGGGTGGCTGGCTCGAGCTGTGCCAGGTGCAGGGTCTGCTGGCTGGGTGCTGGCAGGCTTGCACCTGGCACGGGCACCGTAGCCAGACCTTGCCCCTTTAAGGGCTCCGGGGCCGGGAGGGGGGCAGAAGAGTTTCCCTGGTGGTGCCCAGAGTGGCCACCAGGGAAAGCTGGGGAGGGCTAGCCTCCCACTAGTTCGAATTAAGTGGCTACACAGCCCTTAATTGGAACTAGTTAATTCGAACTAGGTGTTAGTCCTCGTGGAATGAGGTTTACCTAGTTCGAATTAAGCGCTCCGCTAGTTCGAATTAAGTTCGAACTAGCTGTTTGCCTGTGTAGCGCCTATCAAAGTTAATTCGAACTAACGTGTGTTAGTTCGAATTAACTTTGTAGTGTAGACATACCCCTATAGACAACCACCTAACCTCAAGATGATTCTTACCAACAACCACAGGACATACCTCACTAATACCAATGCTGGAACCTTCCCTTGCAACAAACCCCGTTGCCAGCTTTGTCCACATATTCACTCTGCTGATACCATTATTGGACCTAACCAATTGAGTTATAAGATCAAGAACACATATTCCTGCTCATCCAGAAATATATTTTATGCTATCATGTGCCGAAAGTGTCCGTCTGCTATGTACATTGGACAAACGTCTCAGACACTTTGCCAAAGAATCAATTCCCACAAAACAGATATTAGACAGGATCACAAAGAAAAAAGTTTCTTGCCATTTCAACCAGAAAGGGCATTGTCTCAACGACTTGATTACCTGCATCTTGCTTCAAAGACCTTTTAACACCAGACTTGAAAGAGAATCCCCTGAACTGTCATTCATGCTTAAATTCGACACTTTACACCTAGGTCTAAACAAAGACATTAATTATCTTACCCATTACAAAGATAGCTTCCCCAATTATCACCTCTAATATCATTAGCTCTCAGACATTTACCTCCCTCCTCATCCCCCTTCTGTTCTGAAATTTGATTTGTCCTTTTCATATGTGTTCATTTTTTTGATCGTATCCTTTGGTATATATGGTTGTGCCAATTTTCTTCCACTATTTGATCTGAGGAAGTGGGTCTGGCCCACGAAAGCTCATCACCTAATAAACCATCTTGTTAGTCTTTTAAGTGCTACATAGTCCTGTTTTTTGTCTACATCAGACTAACACGGCTACATTTCTATCACCATTCTCAGTGACAGCTTCTCTCTTCTGACTTGGGGCCAAATGTGCCAGACTCCCAAAACAGGCCCTGTTCACAGTGGCAACACACAGTGTGGTCACATTCCCCAAACCCATAATTAAGGAAACTTTTAACACTTTGGGAGCATTGTTTGATTTCACATACACCTAATTATGAAAGGTGAATGTGTGCCAAACCTCTGGGGTTTACAGCACAAAGGAATCCACCTCATAGGACTAGTGATGAATGTTCCCTCTAGTCGTTTCCATCCATGTGCAGAATAAAAATTTTATGTGCACTGAGGCATGTGTGAATGTGCACCACCAGTAGAAACAAAAACTAGGTGTGGGTGCTCTGCTAATCAGCTGGGTGGCATTTGAATTTCCCCTGAATGGCCACACAAGCACACAGCTTACAGGGAACACTGCTAGTCATTTTACCATAGCTCACCAGGTCTGTAGACAGCTGCTCATTTCCCAAGAAAGGAGGGACATTAGAGAGAGACACTTTAACAGCAGGTGTTGAGAGGGGCACTAATAAGACAAAAGCACCGCACACAATCCCCTCCACAACCACTTGCTCAACCAGGTAAAACATGCAATAACAGCCTCACACATACCAGAGATATACCTCACATGTTTAAACTCAGTCACCTCCTCCCCAGCTAGCACATGCTCCTCCTCAGAGGCAGAGTATGCAGCTAAAACCCTGGGTGGGTTAAATCCTCTGACACCACAGAAACAGATCTCTGTCCCCTGGGGTGGCCATGGCAGCTAAGATGGCTGAGAAGGCTGCTAACACACAGGAAAGCCTGAAACCCCACTTCAACCATAAAGCTAAGCACATACAAAAAACCCAAAACCCCATTTCCTCACAACAACAACAACAAAGATAGAAAGAAAGAGAAAGAGAGAGAGAGAGAGAGAGAGAGAGAACAGCAAAGCACACCCACTTTCAGCCTCCCTCTCAAACACTCCCACATTCCTTAGAGTATTAGGTACACAGTTATACCGTGACTGTGAAGAATGCAGCTGGAATACAAGAGGAACAGAAATTGCAGAAACGTAGACTAAGTCTTCACTAGAAATGATGCAGCTGCACTATAGTCTGTCCCAAAGAGCTTGTGATGTAAAATGAAATACAATATACATGGAGTGTAGTGATTGGAAGATACATGGAGTGCAGGGCCTTAGGTATTTCCTTGATCTAAAAGATTTAAAACTGTAGTTAGATGAAGAATGAAGAATCTATTACTTCAATAATACCAGAAAGTAACTAATTATATTCATAGTTTTCAGGAACCAGAACATCCACCATGGTCTTAACCTTTGTCGGTACCTTGTGAAAACCGTTAAATCACCCATATATTTTAGGGAACGCTGGAAAACTTTGCATTTGCTATTATGAGCTCTCAAACTATAATGCTCAGCATACTGATACCCTGGCATTATTTGCATGTATCAGTAAGCTTGACACAGGTCAGTTTTGCTAAGCATTTGACCTACGGCTAAAGAAGAAGTGATATTAGGAAGTAGATTTGAGTCTGAACAAAATACTAGATTCCTAGTCACCATGATCTCTCCACAAACTGAAATGGTAGCATAATGGAGAATTGCCCATTTTATTAGCCAATAAAGAATCATGCCTTGATCAAATGTTTAAGATCTGCTTCAACATTTGGTCTGATGATATATGGTTCTATTCCCACCTTGCATCGCCAGATTAGTTGTCTGATTTACTGGTCAGCTCACAGAGATGCCTTTCATGTTCCCCTTAAAAGCACCAGCTGTTTGTGCAGCACTGCAGGTGGGCCTTGTAACTGACTCGCTGTCCTGAAGAGCCCCCTTCTGGCTCCTTGCAGCATTTCCACAACTCTGCCTCAGCTTTTCATCCAGATTCTGGTTGGCCAGAACTGAAATGGCATGGCAATGGCACACTCTAGTCCCAAACCTTCTGGAATACCACTGTATTTACAGTCTCAGGTAATTCTCTTATGAAACCCTTCCCATATAGTCTCCTCCCACATCTTCTGTCCCTCCTCGGTCTCTCTTCAAATCTGGTCTTGCTGCCAAATGGCATGGAACAACAAATACCGCTTTATTTCATCCCTGTAGGGCTTGAAATTTCAATCTCTCTTCATTCCCCGCACCTCAGTCCTCTGTTCTGTTCTCAGTATGTTGACTCGCAGGGCTCAAGTTTTGTTGTTTCCCAGGGCCTACAAGCTGGAGCTAATCCAGCTTTTCTATAGCACCTTATGCATGGTTGTTGCCCATCCTCTTCTCTCAGGAGGGGATACAAGGCTGCATCTCTTCTGGGTCTTGTCCACCTGCCCCGAGAGTCTTCCCTTGAGTCTTCAGGTATACCAGGTGTACGCTCTCCAGGTGTACCTGGATTCTCTGAATCTAATTAACCCCTTCTCCTGTGTGCAGTTTAGACACCCCATCACAGACTATTTCACTTTTCATCATTGTCATGCAAAGGTCTAGCCAATTCTTATAGCTCCTTTGGATCAGCAAGGATGGATCATCCTTCATGACAAAGAAGGGCAATCTAGTTGTATGTGACTGTTGGACATGAGAGGCAATTTGCGTTGCAAATTATGTAGCTCACAGAGGAAGGTGACTAACTTTGCTATCACTACTGCACCAGATAATGGAATTTACCCAGAAATACAAAAAGGCCTGCAATAGTGAAGACATGCAACTTTGTTTATTTTGTTGTTTCTTTTTTTCTCTCTCTGTCTAGCTCTATTCCCTTTCATTGGCTTTTACCTTCCATTCTTGTCTTTCTATGCCCGTTTACTACCTCTTGCCTGCAGCCATATCCTTATGCCTAAATATGCAGTCAACATGTCCTGTTTCACCCTGCTGCCAGCCCATTTGCATGCCAGGTTTTTGCTTCTGAATGACTCTCTTGTCACATCTGAAGTAGTGACATGGGACCTGAAAATTCTGCTAACTTGTGAACTTTATTAGACATATTCACCACTTGGGATTCTCTTGCAGCCATATCCTTGACCTTGAGATATGACATGCCGCACTCAGACAAGAGGTGCTTGTTTCTGTATCACTTACCTACATGGCCCAGCCTATTAAAGAGGGCATCAGTTAACACTGTGTTCAACATGATTAAGGCGTCAGTAAACTGTCAAGTTATTCCTTCCACTTCTTGGCTTCGTCTATGTAATTGGAATCCCTCAGTGCTCACCAGTGGCTGTGGAGCTTTATAGGATCTCTACATGTGCTTTTGTTCCTGGCACATCTGTCTGCATCAGACTCCATAACAGAGCAAAAGTTTTATTCCCTGTGCTATTCAGCAGACTGAATACAATCTGATCTTTCAGAAAAGCACATGCAGCTACATAATATTCAAAAGGGCATGATCTCCACATTCTTATCAACAAATACTGCCACTATGGTGACTTATGTTCAAACCAATACGTTTGATGGGAACAAAGTGTATGTATCTAGGTCCAAAAATCTCTGTCTGAAGATCCAATCAGTTGCATCTAAATGAACATTTTCTTGATTCTGGAAATTTCACCTTTGCTTTAAATATGCATCTCTCTCTTCCTCTCTGCTTCCTTTCCTCTTCTTCAAGTATTTTGTTTTCCATCAAGGAGCAAATCTCACCTCTTATTTGGAGAATGGAAAGCTGGAGGAATTTTTGGCAAATCAAAATGAAATGTTTCCATTTCAATTTTGACCATTTAAAGATGTTTTCATTTTTTAAAATAAAATGAAAGAAAATAGAATATTTCATTGTGACATTTTTATTTTTAGATTATTGTTTAACTAAACAATTCAATGAAAGCAACATGATCCCTGAAACAGCTGAATATTGCTGAATCTGCATTTTTCAACAAAAAACATCTCAGACAAAAGTTTTCACCTTGTTTCTTAACACTGTTAAGTCAGAGAAGTAAACATACTCTAATAAAAGAATACACTAATGGTGAGTTATCAGTGGAATAGTCTGATAGGGTATTGAGCAACAAATGGTAGATGGTTGGTGTCACCCCGCACTTTTAAGGTAGACTGTTCTGGTGCACTATCCATATTCTGGAAAGCTATCCTGCCTACTAATACACAATGCAACCCCTACCAAAAGTGGATGTTAGCGATCTACCCCAAGAGATTGGAGTAAGGGTATGGTTGTGGGCTTAGGTCTCTGATCAGTGCATATTATGCATGTCTGGTCCACAGAGGGCATAAGTGTTATGGTGCCCAAGTGCTGTGTTGGGCTGTTTAACTCAAGCTGCAGAAACTCAGGCTTTTAGCTCTGGAGATTTCTGGTTCAATTCTAGTGTGTTGGTCAAAGAGGTTAGAGCCCACGTAAAAGGGCCATGGCTGCACCTTAAAGTACTATATGCTTTATAGTTTTTGCCCACCCACCATGAGGCATTCTGAAAAGATGAAATTCACCTTTGTATAACATTTATAGTAGTCTAGTCTAGATATGTCTAAACTGCAGTCATCTTGAGATAGAGCTCCTACATGAGCAATGAAAGGGTCATTGTAATGGACTATAGATGACAAGAAGCCCACAAAATTCAAAAATTTTCCAAAGATTTTTAGTAATATTTTTAAAAAATGAATAATTCCGGAGCTTGTTTTTGTTAAAATTGAAATTGAGGGAAAACTTGCATTGGCTTTAGTAGAAGCAGAATCTGGAAACATTTAAAATTTCATGACAGAAAAATAAGTTTGATGATAACTTTTTATCCATTTAAATGCACATGCAACATTTTGAAGTCCTTTATGACATGGCCTTGAATTTGAGTCAATTAAGAAAAAAAGAATGAGTACTAGAAAACACTTCCCAGTTTAGAAAAATGTAACCAATCATCCTCAATCTGCAGAAGACTTTTTTCTTTTTGTTCTTGTAAAACAAGTTTTAAAAATTACAGTTGGCATTTAGTTTCTGTGCTACCATTTTGTTGCTGTTGAGGGAATGTAACAAGAAGTAGCTAAGTATTAGTTTACATAATAATGTTTCCACATGTCCATATTTAATGTCCAGTTGTAAATCCATGTTCCACTAAATCCCACGCTCATGCTGCTACATGTCCCTGTGAAACAGATACAGGGAATATTTCATGTTATAAATTGGGTATAGAATTCCCATCACAGTTGTCCACGAGGAAATTGCAAAAAGGTTTCAACCACCCTCCTCGTATTTTGGTTTCTAAAGGGGCCCTGAGTAATGCTTTTTAGCCTATATTGAATGTAGTGATTTATTTATAGTTTTTCACACAGTTAAGGCTTTTATTTTAAGTTGTCTTGGTTAATATAGAATTTGTGGAAATGTGTTTTTTTTTATAAGAAACAAGCTTGGTTTTTATTTAGAAGGGGTAGAGTGCATGTAAATGTATATCTAGCAGTGTAACATGCTACACATTTCAAACAAATGACAAACACTTTGAACATGTTCAGTAAGAGCATAACTTTTAGCTATGGACATATGGATCTACCTATGCTATTAAGTCAACCTTGTCCAATCTTCTCTGATTAAAGTCTTTATACTACTCATTCACAGACATCCTACTAAGCTGATATCTGTTCCAAGAATATAGCCAATTATTTATAAAACTTTGACATTTCCAAGTTTTGCTTTACAGGAATAAAGGTTTGGGTCACTTTCAACCATGTTTTCTAAATTGACAGTTTATGTTGGTTTCACTATCAATAAAATATTGCAATCAATGTATGACCACCTAGAAATTTATGGTTGTCATTTTGCTGCTCACCATGACCATTCAGAAATTCATATACTACAGGCTGGACCTCCCTGCTCCGACACCCTTGGGACCTCACAGGTCCCAAATGAGGGAGTTTTCCAGATCAGGGGAGGTCAATTCTATTCCACTTCTGCTTGGACCCTGGGCTCTCCCAGGGTCCACCAGCAGACCTAGTGAAGCTCCCTTGCTCCCAGGTCACTGGCTTCCAGCTCCCTGGCCAGCCCCCACTGCTGCAGCTCTGCTGCCTTGGGGCTATCAGGCTCCGCTCACCCTAGGGCTGCCACAGATCCAATGTCCAGGGACTGCTGGGACTCCACTGTCCCAGGGCCATCATGGCTGGGCTGCTGCAGCTCTCAGGTACCAACACTGCCACAGCGCCAGGGTGCCAGGGCTGCTATGGCTTTGTGGCTGCTAGGGAGCAGCTACTGGACTCTGTTATCTCCCGGCCACTGCAGCTTCCTGATTCCAGCACTGCTAGGACATGGGGCATTGGGGCTGCCATGGCAACTGTGGTGCCACTCCTCAGAGCTGCCAGGACTCTGCTCCTTGGGGCCACCAGGGCTTCTGCAGCTTCCCTACTCCAGGGCCACTGGAGCTGCCATTGATCTGCTGCTTTGAAGCCACTGGGGCTCTGCTCCTTGGGTCCGCGAGGGCTGCCACGGCTCTGCTGTCCCAGGGCTGCTGTAGCCAATCCCATGGGCCACCTAGCTCCATGGTCCAGGGGCTCTCTGGTCTAGCAATATCCGTGGTCTTGTTGGACCACAGATGTTGCCGAATGACGGAGTCCTGGACAAGAGAAGTTCAACCCATGTTTTGTTGTTGGTTAGCAGTTTAAGTGGAGGCAATACTCCCCTCTTTGAGCTGCTGCTCTGTATTTTCTCTTGCTTCCTCCTTTGCTCCTTGTGATCTTGACCCTTTGTGACATGTAACCCCCCAACTCCAGGATGCCACCTGGTGCACTGGGGTACCACTGAGCCCACCTGTTCCACCAATCTGGGCTCCTTCACTCTGTCCTGCTGAGCCAGGTCTTCAAGTCTCCTTAAGCACACACACAGGTAGGGAACATGTCCAAATGCAGAAAGAAACAAGCACTGAAATCAGCTCTGCATGGGACGATTAAGCTAGTGAATTACTCAAGTGCACGTCATCCTTAGGGTGCAACCCAAAATTGTATTGGCACAGAGAATTCTAGAGTGCAGTCTTATGAAATTCACCCCCTCCTTCAAAGTGACAGAAGATATGTTCTTGCCCCCACAGTTATGAATTCTGCAAACTGAGTTCAGAGAAAACAGAATAAAAGTGTATTAACTTCAAAAAGAACAGCAAACAGATGAAAGAAGACTGCTAACCAAATAAAACAAACATAAAAACTAAGTTTAATACACTAAGGAAACTGGTTACAATAGTAATTTCTCACCCAAAATGCTGTTCTAGACATTTCTTTCATAGGCCAGACACCTTTTCCAGCTTGGGCTCATAATTCCCCCTTTTGCCCCCCACTTCTTCTTGGTTTCTTAGATATTTGCAGCACTTATCCTGGATGGGGATTCAGTAAAGAAAGCACCTAGATTAACTTACTTTCATACCTTAAATAGGATGTATATATAGTGGGAATTATTGTTTCACAGTGTGATCCCCACCCCGTATTACCAGAAAAACACTAGTTGTCAACAATGGAGTCCAGTACCAGGTGACATGATCATATGACCTGACAGTGTCAAAGCAGCCATAAGTCAGGGTTGTTTGCAGCATCCCAGAAAGGAAGGTGAGAGATTAGTATCTTCAAAGTCCTAGGCTATGTCTACACTGCTAGTTTCTTGCGCCAGAGATATGCAAATGAGGCTAAGCGTAGAATCTCGCAGAGCCTCATTTGTATACCTAATAAGCCACCATTTTTGCAGAAGAGGCTCTTGAGCCAGAAGGAGCTGTCTACACTGCCCCTTCTTGCACAAGAAAAACCTTATTGCGCAATGCCGTTATTCCTGAAAATAATCAGCGTAACAGCATTGCGCAAGAGGGGTTTTCTTGTGCAAAAAGGGGCAGTGTAGACAGCTCCTTCTGGCGCAAGAGCCTCTTCTGCAAAAATGGTGGCTCATTAGGTTTGCAAATGAGGCTCAGCGATATTCTACACTTAGCCTCGTTTGCATATTTCTGGTGCAAGAAGCCGCCAGTGTAGACATAGCCCTAGTGTTCCCCCAATGACCCATCCAGGCTCATTGCATTCTGTCTGCTGGGTGTTCTCAGAGGTAAACAATGTTGTAATAGGTTCATGGATAACATACTCAACTTCAGATACAGAAATAATACCTGTATACTAATAGAATAATCATATTTAGTAAATCATAACCTTTCCAATGGTACCTCAGACAATCCATCTCGTATAAAACATATCTTAGGTATCCATGTTATTATTTATAGAGATTTGTTATGATCTTATAGAGCCAGTGTTACACTCTTACCTTCAGGTGTGGAAGAAGAAATTCATGATCTCTTGGCTTTAAACAACAAGCCCTGTAGTTAAGGGTGAGTAGTATCAGAACTTTCTGTGTTTATCTCCTTCTTCTGACTAAATGTCTCCATTTTTCATGAACCTAGGGAGCAGCAGAAGGTCTGAGCTTGCTCCTAAGCCCGTGAATCTCTGATGGCAGCATAACTGTGCTACAAAGCTACCCTTCAACACTAAAAACATTGTTCCTGACAATTTGTTAATCACAAAAACATAACTTTTTTTGAAAAACAGGTATGCAAACTTAGGTTTCCAAGTACATGTTTTGGCCCCTAAATAGGTGGCCTGATGTTCAAAAATGCTGAACACCTAGATGTTTCCAATGACAAGCGTGGAAATTATGGAGTATTAAAAAAATCAGACTATTTATTTGTCAAGTTTCCAGTTCTTCAGCCAGCTCTCTTGGAAGGAGACATGTGTCTCTTCCTCCCTCCTGGACAGGGTATTGCCAGGTTACATAGCAAAGTCAGACTTCCTAAACAGGACTCTCTTACTTTTTTCCATAGACAGGGCACAATAGGTGTAGTTTGACTTCTATATTTGGGGGGACAGCCTCCAGCAAGGCCCAATGAGGCCATGCAGGGGGGAGGGGGGCAGCAAATTCCATGCCTACTCAAGGCTTGCAGGGATGGGCCTGCTGTATGGTCAACATTGGCCTGTGGAGCTAGGAATCTGCCCTGGTGTTTGATTGGGTCTCACACAGGTATCCCGTTGGGATTTAACTAGGACCACAGGGTGACTAATGCACAGAAGTCTCAGCTGGGGATGGGAATAGGTCCTGGGAATAGGTTACTGCTAGTCAAAGTTCCCTTCTTAAGGGTGACATTTCAAAAGAGAAAGGCCGGAAGTGGGTATTTGCCTTTTTCAACTCCCAAGAGAAGAACACTACTAAACTAATAGTGGATTCTTGTCCTGACCCGCTGTTTAAAAAAAGTCGTATGAAGCTCATACCTCTTTCCAAAGATCACATCAATCATCTCTCCCAGACAATTTACAAACAATCCCACAATAACACAGACACACATTTTAATTTTTAATACAATTTGCTCCTACAATACTTCAACTTAATTCAGTAAGGTTTGGCCAGGGTATTGCAAGAAATTACCTTAGATGTCAAACTATGCATTTAAGAGACTAACTTTGGGCACCTTTTAAAAAAACTATTGGCCCAAAAAGCATAACTAAATTATTTTATTTGAGTAACAGCCCTCATTGGGAATCATTTTCATTTTGCCAACAACCAGCAAACCAAATTCTGAATTACTGTTCTCCTACCTCCAGGCTCAGCAATCATAAAAGGGAAATGTAATCTAGAGGGGGAACCCACAGGTACAGTGTATTCCCTCTGCTTACCAGTTCAGGGTACCCATGAATCTGCTTTCCATGGACATATATGTTGTTCCTCACCTCCCTTTCCAGCAGAGGGTAAGGGTTATGTTGCCTGAGTGACATGTGGATAGCTTGTGAATGTGCCACATGCATTCCAAAGTTTACAGACTGTTGTATCATGCAAGCAAGGTACTAACAAACTTCAACAGCCCTTTATTTAACAAAGGTGAAACCTCTTTACTGCTGCTGCTCCCTTCTGTAGCTCTCACTTAACCCTGGCTCATCTCCTCCCCCCTCCTTCCTGTTTCCTGTGCTTCCAGACTCCCAACAGCCAGTGTTCCCAGTTCTAATAATTACAAGCAGCATCTAAAACACCACACAGACCTGCAGACAGTTCCTATATGAGACTTCCAAATAGGAATAACAGGATCATTAAGGATTAAGATTCCCTCCCTCGGGGCAATGGGAAAGGGGAGAGGAAATTATGCAGCTTCCCTAGACTCCACAAGTGACTCACACACACAAAGCATTTTTTTTTTGCCATCATTAGGCTCCTCTCTCACCTGCATATCAGCTTGTGAATCCCAAAGATTGCAAGAGACTCCAGGAAGAAAATGGAAAGCTCTGAAAGGGCTGTCTGGCAGGGCAGATCGTTCAAGTGCATCAGCGCTTTCTGAGCTGTAAGTCCCAGCTTATCAAGAACCAACAGCCCCCTATTCAGTGTTAAATCTTTGTCTTTATTTACTAAGTATACAAGGGAAATGTGGTTTCCAAATCAGCTGTTTCTTATACTTTTCTTCATTGCTAATGTAAATCTCAGTGTAGTTACTTACCACGCTACAATTCTGCTACATTGTTTTCCCCAACCAAGCACAGACAGAATAGCACAGGTTACAAAGATACTATCAGAAGAGGGGGGAAAGGACAAAAAGCTTCATTGTGGCTGAACAGAATAACATTATAATCTCAACCCAAGGTGGCACCTGTCTTAGATTGGCAGGTGGTCCAGGGGTATTCGAGTCATCCTGGATTTGGAGGTGAAATCCTATTGTCAAGAGAAATTGCCATCTCTTTGCCAGTAGCAGGAACCAGTGGAGCAGGCAGTGGAGCCAAATTCAGGACTGGCTAAGTTGCACTGAGAAACAACATGGGCTGGTGTGTCTCAGGGTGCACAGGGCCATCTGGAGGACTTCTGGGGATGCTTCTGGCTTACGCCAATGTGCTGTCTCAAAAGGCCTGGTAGACATTGTTAGTTCCATGGAGTGGAAGGGCTAAACAATACATATCCTTCCCAGTGGAAAAGAGACAACAAGAAAACATTCAGGCTGTCTCTACACTGGCCACTTATTCCGGAAAAGCAGCTGCTTTTCCGGAATAACTTGCCAGCTGTCTACACTGGCCGCTTGCTTTTCCGGAAAAGCAATGATGATATAATGTAAAATCGCCATTGTTTTTCTGGAAAAACTATGCTGCTCCCGTTCGGGCAAAAGTCCTTGTTTCCTTCCCATGCCTATGGGTACTGCCCCCCTGAACTCCCATTTGGCTGGGAACAGGAACAGCATGAGGCCTAATCCAAACTAGCTACTCCGTGCCGCGTGTAGCCGCGCGGCACGGGGTTCAAACGAGCTGGCATTTAAAAATGGCGCCGGCCGGCTTCATGCAAATGAAGCCCGGGAAATTCAAATCCCGGGCTTCATTTGCAACTACAGATGACTACATTACCCCTGCTAGTTCGAACTAGCGGGGTAGTGTAGACATACTCTCCGAGGTACTGTTCTATGGCAACACTCTCCTCAGCCCTGCCCTGAGCCTCCCAAGGGGGTGATTTGTGATATGACAGTACCTGTAAGAAATGTAAGTTATTTCCATCCCGAGCAACACCCTTATCACTACCATCATTGCCAGCTTGTCTATAGCATATATTGGGCCAGGAACTGGTGCAGGTGACCTCTCATGCCTTGGAGGGGAGGGTGGTGCTATAAGCACCAGGAGGTCTGATGCTGCCTTAAATGCTTCTGCCATAGTGAGCTGCTGCAGGTCCTCATGGTGTGTGTGTGGGGGGGGGGGCAGTAAGTGCTGCAGGTCTAGATTTGAGTGGACTCCTCCTCGGGCAAGCGTAGGTGCAAGCCCCACCAATTGGGCACCTGGGAGCTTACTAGCCTCCTAGTGTTTAGACCTGGTTAGGGAACGTCCTCTGTTGGCCTCTTTCTTCTTGTGGGACACCTGGGAGCAAGACCGATTCCTTGCAGAGGTCTGGGTTGAGCGTGCAGAACGGTGGCAGTGTGGAGGGTCTCGAGCAGAGTCCGTCCTCGGTACCGGCTTGCGTGTCAGTGATGCTAGAGCACTGTGCACCAAGAAATTGGCGCTTGGGGCTGCATTCACCACGCTACCTCCATAAGCAAAACTCGGAGGCACTGTTCTCTGTCTTTAAGGGTCCTGGGGCAAAACTCTCTAGAGATCTTACAATCCTCCCTAAGCTGACCCTCAGCAAGATACTTCAAGCACAAAGTATGTGGAACACTTCTAGATATAAGCCTGCCACAGTACAGAGATAGCTTAAGGCCCAGGGACCAAGGTGTACCCCATGCTAAGGAAGGATTGCCCCCCCCCATCCCTCAAAGGAAATGTATGAAAAATCTAGCAAGGCAAACTATAAGCTACTCTCCTGCTAAAGCTAACTATGTACCCACAGTCATATTGCAAAGCACCCACTTGCCAAGGCAAATGCAATGGGGAGCTCCCACCAGCTGCCACAGGTAGTAAGCAGGAACTGGGGATTGGGGGTTAGCAGGGTCCCATACTGAGAGCCATGAAGGCATGATTCCAGGGGGCTGCCTGCACTGACCCCATGGACACTGCTGGAGGATAAAATCTTCCAGCTGTCGGGCAGGCAGCACACACACGATTGGAATTGACATGAACAAGTACACAAAGAAGAATAAAGCACTTCTATGCCTATATAAAGGAAAAATATGCAAATAAACGGCATTTAAGCCATCAGGAAGTCATCATCTTTAGAACGTCATCATCCAAGAAAAGATTCAGTTAGCTTTCCCTAATGTAGAAATAATTTTGTAGCATTTTTGTCTAATGGTAACAAACTGCTCAAGAGAGAGGTAATTTTTGCAACTGAAATATATCAGGAATTAACTGAGGACAACAAATGCCGCAAGAAAATCTATCTTCCCTAAGCATTCTGTGAATCAACCCTAAAAACACCATAGCTTATAATTTGAGGACATCATCAATGACTTTATTTATCAAAAATCATGACACGAAATATTTTAAATTGCACATCACATTAATTTTAACACTGACCTCACAAATACTGCTGGTTGTATTGCTTCAATTAAGAAAGCTGGTCTGTGTAATAACTGTTTTTGTGTTGCTATAGATATTAAGTTTACATAGTTACTCATTAAGAAATCATAGATGAAAGTATGTTAATTTAAAACTTTAATAATGCAGACAAGCTTATTGCAAGATGTGTTTGTTACATTTTTCTATTTTTACAACTTTGCCTTTGTGCATATGCAAACATAAAACTTTTGTATTTATATATTCAGTGTCCTTTCTGAGAAAATAATACATCCATTTTTTTATGATACACTTACACTTGACATAGCTTATGGCCTCAGACTGTCATAATCTGGCCCTCCCTTGTTTGAGAGTTGAGACTGTACGTCTATGTTCATCCTGAATGAGCAAGCAAATACTATGCACCTCACACACTCTCCCACACGTGCTGATGGGAAAGTCATTCTGTCTGCTAGTTTAGCTCCTGCCTTCTCTTAGGAGAATGAGTTTTCCCTGAGAACATGGCTCCTGAGCTCCACAGTGAATTTCCAACAGAGTCATCACAAAGAAGTTCACTGTTCCCAGCGCCACCTATGTGGCCATAGAGAGGTCACTTGTTCGTGTCAAAATAACAAGACGTCATTGTTAGCTCACTGAAGTAACTCTGTGCAAATGTTAACAGGGTTTTCCTGATATGTTCTATACTACATCATAGTGCTGTGAGACATGGACTACCTTGGTTCGACGTGGCAGACATAAATAAATTAATTACGTCTGCTGAACAGGGAGAAAGTGAAGCAAAGATTCAGAGGGTAACAATACAAGAGGCGCTACACTTACAGCACCCCCAGCTTTTGTGGGAAAATATGTAACAGCTGCCTCTATCCTCATGTGCATACCATTTTTCCAGTGGGTATTCTAGGCAGCCATACTATTACTGATGAGAATTTTCCATACACACTTGCCCATTATATGCATTTCTGAAATCTTGCATGTTTTCTAATTCTCTGTGTGTTCCTTTCATTACCTACTACTCCCTGCTTAGTCCCTGGTTGGCTGCCAGCTAGGGTCCAAGAGTAGATGAGGAACACTTTTGCATTTTGCGCTTACAGGCTCAGTAGGATAGATGAGCCTCTGCTGCATAACCACCCAAGGTGATGGTGGCATTTTGAAAACCCATTAGGCTGTGAATGCTCACCTAGATTCAGAGCATCTGGGCAGTGTAGGTAGTCAAAGCAAGTGCTACATTTTCAGAACTTCTAGATCATTGAGTATGGCTTTGAAAATTCCTCTGTTTTAAGAGCATCCATAACAAAGAGCTCCAGTCCCCTGATGTTTACTCCATGGCTTCCTTTGGAACTCATGCTACATAGGCTTTACTAAAATTCACACAGGAAGGCTGTGATAGATCTGGGAATAGAATCAAGGTCTTCTGCAACCCATCTTCCCACCCCCCTATATAACGTGCCTTTACCATAAAGGCAAGACATGCCCCTAATTTGTGGTTATTTACAGCACTATAAATCAAGCATATGCCATGAAGTACCAATAAAAATTGTTTAACATAAGACTTAAATAACTAAACTCTCAACAGCAGCTCATAAAATGAGACTTGGCAGTTCTTATGTAGTTATGGTTAAATTGACAGTGCTTTAGGGAGTTAAGATGGCCAAAAGCAGTAATAGTTAAGAATACAGTGATAGACGGTACAGTCTGTTGGTTAGACAGTCTTTATAGCACATTCCTGAGCCCATCACATGTTGAGAAATGTTAATTAGCACTGAGATGAGAGAATGAAGATATCAGTTAGTGGGAGACTAGACTACTGAAATCATATATCCTTCATCAATATAAGCCTAGACAGAAGAATGAGCTTTGGCATAAAGGGTCCTGTTGCCCTCTGTATGTAATAGGATCTTTTTCAAGTAGGAAGACAAATGGAAGAGGAAGCAAGTCCAAAAGAGGCTGAAAGGGAAAGTCAAACTCTGACAAAGGGATCCAGAGCCCAAATGTAAAAAGACCAGCAAGCATACACAGCTCAATTCCCTTTAAATATTCATGTGTGTGAGGTAAATGAGCCTTGGGCAAGGTCTAACTTCCGCTGCCAATAGCCCAAGCTGATATAACAGAAGCATTTGGAGCCTGTTCTATAGCATTTGACATTCCTGTCTCTTTTCCACTTGTGGCAAACTACCTCCCTCCATATTTAGGATGGATTGCCAGATGGCTTAACCAAAAATACTGAAATCCTCCCCCCCCCCCCCCCAAAAAAAAACCCACTGGGGAAAAAATTCTGTTGGGAAAAAAAGGAGGAGGGAGGAGAGGCCAATGTTATTGAGAAAAAAAACAAACCCCTGACAGTTAAGACAAAAATAAATAAATTAAAAAAAAACACAGCATGGCCCCTGTAAGAACAGGGGCTGGGTGCTGCCACTCTTAACACGCTGCCAGTGTAGCTGCAGAGAGAAGGCAACAGCAGCGCTAACTGAGCATGCTCAGTTTCACTAAACATGCTCATTACGCCCTAGGTATGACTTTCTGAGAGGCAGCTGTTTGTGATGCTACACCTCAGGTGGTGGCCATCTTCTCTGCCTTCTCTCCCTGATCTGGACCAGACAGCTTCCCTGCAGAACCAGGTGTGTGGGGGGGGAAGCGGGTGGGTTGGGCCTGGTTGCTTAGGGTTGCCGCATGTCTGGTATTGACCAGGACAGTCTGGTATTTTTGCCCCCTGGCTGGGAAAAAAAATCAGAAAATACCAGACATTTTAGGTGTCCGGTATTTTCTGATTTTTTTTCCCCAGACAGGAGGTGAAAATAGCGGACTGTCTGGGTCAATACTGGACACCTGGCAACCCTATATATTAAACAAGGTGAGGTCAGAGATGGGGCCTAAATCAGATCCACAAACCTACACTTTGAGGGACTTTAAATTCTGTCCCTAGACCAGGATCTGAATTTTGCAATGTCCCTTATCCTGGAGCAAAATGTGCTTAAACTTTGGCATGTTCAAAATCTGGTTCCAAATTCTGCAACATGATCCCACTTCTGGGCTCCATTTCTGTTACAATATGTGAAAGCCAAGCCATGCTGCAGTGCAATACAGGCCTGTGAGCCACACCTAGTCCTCCCCCCCCCCCAACCCCAAAAGAGCTCTGAATGCTAGAGGGCACTGGGAGTGTTCAGTGTGTCTCAGTTATAAGGTGGATGTGATTTGGGCCCCTGGGCAAGGTGGGGGCAGGAGGGTGGGGCAGCTCCATGTTTCTTGAAGGAACGGGGCCTCAGGTGGAAGGGGTGGGCCTGGGGCAGTGAGCACACTATGCCAGCCTCCCACAGTCCTCAGTGCCACCTGTAGTGTGCTGCTTCCTCCTCCCAGCCCTTAGAGCTGCTGGGAGCATGCCCTGTGATGCTCTGGCAGCGATTTAAAGGGCCAGTCGCAGTGGCAGCAGCTGGGAGCCCATGGATCTTCAGCAGGCCTGTGCCAGTGGCACAGAAGAGCACCAGTCCAGAATAGCTCAGGCTTTCTGCCACAGAAAGCTGGCATAGATGCAGGGAGTGGAAATTCTATAGCAATGAAAGTCTGTCACAAACTTCCTGTTGCTATGTGACCCATAGGAATCCAGGGCAGCCTAATAAAGTGGCAGCACTGGCTGTGGACTGTGTCTTGTCACTATGGGCAAAGAAATGTGTTGGCTCAATATGTCTCTGCTACACCCGTCACAAGATGACCCTCAGCCAAACTCAATACTAGTTACCCTCCCAGAGGGGGACTCCTCCACTAGGCACAGTTACTTTCACAGATCCAGAGAGGTTTGAATTGCCTTCCTGTGCCAGCTTTGGAGATAATTTTCTAACCTCTATCAGAGCATAAGAACTGGCAGCATCACACCCACCAGCATGAGCATGAGGCTGTTCAGAGGAAACTCCCATGCAAGACTCTGAAGTCAGATTCTGTTTTCTCTCCTCTCTATAGCCCAGCACACTATACCTGGCGAATCAGTCAGAAGCCATGACCTTGCTGAGCAGCCACTGTTACCTGGGATGTACTGAGCTGCTACATTCACTCACACATCAAGAGGGTACTAACAGACAGTGCCCCTCCTCCCTCTGCTTATCACATACTGCACCCCATTCTAACAACCCCCATAGTACATGAAAACAGAGAGAACATAGCATGCATACGATAACTAAGGAAAAAGAAATGTTCATTTATTTAAAAAACAACAAGATTTGGTTTGCAGTTATTTATTTTATTAAAATGGTTACATAGGTTGAAACAAAAAAGAGCAATACTAATAATGTTTGTTTTTCCTACGTCATAAATAATTATTGAGACTCCATTAGCTGTTGGCTCAGCATTGATCATGATCCTTGTTATTTAAAACACACACACAATTAGCATTTATGTTTTTAGAAAACATTCAAGCAGCAACAAAAATAAATTAAAGAAAATTTTAACAAGAAATTATGCAAATATTTGTTAATTGTAAAACCTACTTGATATGTTTGGCAGGCAGGCTTTGTGCTTTGATCATTAAAAAAAAATACAAACGTATGTTTGTAAAATGGCTTGTCTTCCCCAGTTTATCCCAGTGAAGTCACTGAAAGTCCTTTTCATTTCTAACATGATGACAAATATTGTTGTCATTTACTCAAATAAAAATACTGAGAATATATCCAACAGAATAGTTTGACAAGACAATCAATTTATTGTCACAAAATATTTAATACCAGAATAATTTATAATAGTATGAACAAGAGTGAAGTATTTAATTTCTGTTCTTAGTTACAAACTCACATTATTATGACAAAAATCCAGTAAGTCAGTTAGATATAAAAAAATTATTGTCATGGAATTCTAGACACATAATGATGCAAGTCAATAAGAGGTATACTTCAACTGTTCATACAGTCATGACGTATGTTTCCTGCTTGGCACTTTATGTCAATGCAAATCAGCAATTTAGAAAACAAAGTAAAAATATATATGTACAAAATATTTCCGTATCAGTCATTTTCATTGTACCCTAAATAAACCCAACATAATATTATGTTACATCAGGAAGCATCCTAGAAGTCACAAAAAGGATGATATTTGCTAAATAGCTTGACTGTTTTAGTGCAACTGGAACAGACTATGCTTGTAGGGTACTTGCATTATTGGCCCAGTCCTGCTTCCACTGAAGCATATGAGAGTTTTGCTGTCAACGTCAATAGGAGCAAAGGGCTACCAATAACAACTGATTGTTTTTTTCCTGTGGGTAACCTATCCAAACTGTAGGAACAATCAGCTCTTTTCCAGTTTTCTGTAACCGATTCAGTACAAATTATATTTGGCTTTACCACTGTTTATTCAAGCACTGGTTAGGATATTGTTGTATGATTCAAGAAAATCTTGTACACCAAACACAAATTTCTGCTTTTACACTGATTATATCACTCAATAGCAGTCAAGTTTGGAGAGTTAAAATGTTATTTTTGAATGCATGGTTTAGCATTGACTTTAAACCTCTCCTAAGATATATGCTGATATTTTTCAATGTTTCACATTCCAGATGTTTTTAATTTGGGTCTTAACTTGGAGTATATATAATTTTGGTTATGTCTTTTTTTCCATTGAAATGTGAATTGTCAATCAACTGTCCTTATTTGATACAGTATGTACAAAATAAAAGCATTTGGACATATTAAAGTAATAAGTTTCCATTGTGGAACGTTATTGAGCTCCAAAACAAACTGTGCTATACATTTAGTTTGGGACCAGAAGAGATTGGTTTTGTTTATATATATAACTACTTCAATAAGTCAATAGCAAAGCTTTAGAAGGATAAGGATGAAATCCAAATTGAATGTACAGCCTGTCCTGCTGCAAGCTTCTCCTCTAGAAATCTCTAATTATCATGTCTGTGTGTACATGTGCATTCAGATTAATCTAAATGACTGAAATATTCATAAACCTGTGTATTTTCTACAGTATTGCACTTTTTCAAATGAGTTATTTTGGTATTTTAACACACTGCAGATACAGGTAAGATGCAACACCCTCGGTGTCATTTTGACAAAACGCAGTGTACAATTTTTAAATAATACTCTGCATTTTAAAAAAAGATTTAATGTTTTCATTAAGAGTCACCAGTCATCAATTTGTATAAGTTAAATATGCAACATTTCTCTCAAGGGCTTCCGGCAATAATGTGTTCAACTCCAGACTGCTCAGGATCACTTGAAGTAATATACAAAGATTAAGGTTAATGGCATTGTCATTTTGAGGCATAGCTGTTGTACTATGCCCACGTTATAGCTTATTTTTTGAAAGCAAGGCACTTGTTATTATAGCAATGCAGACATTTTATGCGCACTTTGATTAACATAAAATAAGTTAATATCTTGATAAAAATTGACTTTATTTTATAATTTACATGCCTTTTATAGAAGCAATGGAACATTTTATTTAATACAATGAAAAAGTCTGGGTCGGAGAGTGCATTTTATTTTTAAACTGACCATAATGTATCTATTTTCAATATTTGCTTCATAGCTGTGGATCGGATTTTACTGAAAACCAATGCTGTGAGGAATGTCCATTTGACCACAAAAAGTAAAAAATTTTCAGAACTGCTGAACTAATGGCACTTTAACAGTCTTTATTTCTGATATATGTGATGACTTTTGAATGATGCAGCTGGTAGTCCCCTGCATTTTATCCTTTCCTTGGGCCAGGTTTGTTAGGGCCATCGCTGCATTGATCTCCTTCCAGTATGTTTCATCTTTTCTTGTTCCTTTTCTGTTAGCTGCGCTAGATTCAAGCAACAACAAACATTTACATGTAGAGATTACATTTCTACCATGACATTGTGATTAGGGTACAAATTGCATAGAAAAATTCAAATGGCCAAAGACAGCACCTCACTCACCTTTCACACTTATTGGGTCCATTTTCCAAAGTTTCTGAAAGCAGAGAAAAAAAACCTATTATTGTCCATTTTGTGCACAGTATTTCCCAAAACATACTCCAAACCCAGCATGAAATTGGCTCAGATGGAAATAAGACTATTTCTGAAAAGGAGATTAGTATTCTATGAAAGTAGCTGTATTTATCAAATGAGAGAACCTGAAATACAGTGGGACGGATTCACTCAAGGGTCTTAGCCAGGAGGAACTAACATAGACCCTAAGCAAGGCACTGGGTGACAAAAAGTCCAATTTGAGAGGCTGCAGATAGGTAAGTCCAATTTGAGAGGCTGTCTGCCAGGGATGTCATAATCAGCAAGAACCCCAAAGCAGGTAGTTTTAGTGCAGAGGGATCAGTTCTCCCAGCTTCAACAAAGGTGACTCTTGCCCAGGAAGCTTACTTATAGGTTCTGGTGGGATTGAAGATAGATGTTAAAAAAAAAAAATCCTGAGAACACGAGGAACGATAAGAAACATGAAAAAGCAGAACCACAGGCCTGTATGAATTTAAGGGCAAATTTACTACAAAACAAAATTTCCACCAACAAGATGGTTTAATCAGTTGTATGTAACCCTGACCCAATTTGCAGCTAAACCACACATAGGGTATGTCTACACTACAAAGTTAGTTCGAACTAACGGACGTTAGTTCGAACTAACTTTCATAGGCGCTACATTAGCGCTCCGCTAGTTCGAATTTAATTCGAACTAACGGAGCGCTTAGTTCGAACTAGGTAATCCTCATTCCACGACGATTAAGCCTAGTTCGAACTTGCTAGTTCGAACTTAGGGCTGTGTAGACCCTTAATTCGAACTAGTGGGAGACTAGCCCTTCCCAGCTTGCCCTAGTGGCCACTCTGGCCAACACCAGGCAAACTTGTCTGCCCCCCTCCCAGCCCTGGAGCCCTTAAAGGGCCACGGGCTGGCTACACAGTTTGTGCCAGTTGCAAGGCTGCCAGCACCCGTGCCAGCACACCCTGCACCTGACACCCATGAGCCAGCCACCCGAGGACACCCAGCCCTCCCCCTCTTCCCGGGACCAGCCTGGCGGCTCCCAGGACCCTGCCCGGGGCCGCAAGAGGTGGGCGCCCGCGTGGTCTAGTGCGGAGATCGTGGACCTCATCGAGGTTTGGGGGGAAGCCTCCAATGTCCACGATCTCCACACTAGCCACAGGAACGCAGCAGTCTATGGCCGCATGGCTGCCAGCCTGGCCGCCAGGGGCCACCAGCGCAGCTGGGAGCAGGTGCGCTGGAAAATAAAGGACCTGCGGCAGTCCTACTCCCGGGCCTGCCTACCAGGGGCTGACCCGGAGGCGTGTCCCCAGTTTTTGGCTCTGGCCCGCCTCCTGGGAGCTCATGCCGTCCCTGCCCCCCGGGACGTGATAGACCCCGGAGCAGAGGGACCGCTCCAGGAGACGGAGGAGGAGGAGAAGGGCGCCGAGAGCCAGGAGCCTGCCGGCAGCCTGCCCAGGACCCGGGACCCCCGAGGCACCCCACAGAGCCACTCGCCTGTGTCGTCTGAGGCCGGGGAGGCGTACACCTGTGAGTACCATCTTGCTCCCCTTATGTGTACGGGGGGCTGGGGAGAGAGGGAGCTCCAGGACCGTGCGCCTGGGCCTTGCCCACCACGGAGCAGCAGCTGGGGATCCTGCAGGGGCCCTGGCCTTGCAGAGGGGAGCTGGGTTTCACACACCTGGGCCCCTGGGGTAATTGACCACTGGTCTTGTTTCACCACAGCCGCAGCACCTGGGCCTGCAGGGCGCACCACCCCGCCTGCAGCAGCTGCCCATGCCCGGGCAAGCAGGAGAGCCAGGAACCAGGAGGAGTACCAGAGGCGGCACCTCCGGATCCTGGAGCAACAGCTCTGTCTCCAGGACCACTGGGTCCAGGAGGACCTGAGGCTGCACCGGAGGAGCTTGGAGGCCCTGGAGGAGCAGGGTCATGCCCTGCGAGGCCACCTCCAGAGCCTGCTGGACCGCTTCCCAATTCCTCCTGCTCCCCCTGCTCCTTCTCCTGCTCCCCCTGCTCCTCCCCCTGCTCCCGCTCCTGCTTCCACCACACCCCCCGTCCCTCCTGCCCCACCCTCCACAACCATTCCCCGCCAACGCCCCCGGACCCGCAGTGTGGCGAGACGGGAGAGGCAGCTGGACTCCCACCCCTGAGCTTTCCTTTCCCTTCCTCCCTTCCCTCCTCTTCCTGCTCCCTCATCCCAGGTTTCCCCCTCCCCTCTCCCACCCTTCTTCCTCCCACCCTCCACCCCAGTTATGTTAAATAAAAAGACATTTTTGTTTGAAAAACAGGTGTCTTTATTTGACAGTAGGTAGGGAGGGGAAAGGGGAAGGGGGTAGGGTGGAAGAAGGCCCCAGTGGGTCATGCAGGGAGAGGTCAGTCCTCCTCCTCCACCAGGAAGCTCTCCTGCAGGGCTTCCCGGATCCAGACAGCCCCCCGCTGGGCTTCCCGGATGGCAGCGGTGCAGGGCTGACCGTAGTGTCCAGCCATGCGGTCAGCCTCAGCCATCCAGGCTGGCAGGAAAGCCTCCCCCTTTCGCTCACATAAATTGTGGAGCACACAACATGCTGCCACAACGGGAGGGTTGTTGTGCTTGTCCAGGTCCAGATGGGTGAGGAGGCATCGAAAGCGGGCCTTCAGTCGCCCAAAGGCCCCCTCCACCACGATGCGGGCCATGGTCAGCCTGGCATTGAAGGCCTGGCGGGAGGGATTGAGGTGCCCCGTGTAGGGCTTCATCAGCCACGGCTGCAGTGGGTAGGCGGCATCCCCCACCAGGCACACGGGTATGTCCACGTCCCCGACCCTGATGTGGCGGTCGGGGAAGAAGGTCCCGTCCTGCAGCCGCTGGCACACGGAGGAGTTGCGGTACACCCGGGCGTCGTGTGCTTTGCCGGACCAGCCCACATTAATGTCTGTGAACTGTCCCCAGTGGTCACACACGGCCTGCAGGATCACGGAGAAGTACCCCTTGCGATTGACATACCGGGACGCCTGGTGTTCCGGGGCATGGATGGGGATGTGCGTCCCATCGATGGCCCCCCCGCAGTTGGGGAAGCCGAGGGTGCCGAATCCCCGGATGATGGCGTCCGGGTCGGCGAGGTGGACCACCCTGCAGAGCAGCACCCGGTTGATGGCCTTGACCACCTGCGGCGAGAGACACAGCAAAGCGCCAATCAGTGGGGCGCCTGGGTGGCTGGGAGCGTTCGTGCCCTGGCAGTGCCCCGCGCCCCACTCCCGGAAGCAACCCCCCTGGCGGCGTGTAGTATGGCCAGGACAGACTGACCCCTCCGGTGAGGGGCGCTTTCGCCTCCTCCCGCCCCCCCTTTGTCCCTGGGGCGGCCCATCCCCTCCTTGCAGCCCCCCTCTGCCCCGGCGCAGTGGCCGACAAGTGCCATACCTGCATGAGCACCGCTCCGACGGTGGATCTCCCCATGCCGAACTGGTTCCCGACGGATCGGTAGCTGTCCAGCGTGGAGAGCTTCCAGAGGGCGATGGCCACCCGCTTCTGGAGGGGGATGGCGGGCCTCATGCGAGTGTCCCTTCTCCACAGAGCAGAGGCGAGCCACTCGCAGAGCTCCAGGAAGGTGTCTCTCCTCATCCTGAAGTTCTGGGTCCACTGTCGGTCTTCCCAGCGCTCCAGGACGATGCGGTCCCACCAGTCGGTGCTGGTGGCCAGACGCCAGACGCGGCGGGGCATGCCGGTGCCGGGGCGCCGCCGCGGCTCCTCCACGGCCCCCAGGGCGGCCAGGTGGAGAGGCAGGGGGCTGACGTGCACCAGGTGGTGCCAGGCAGCCTCGAGCCATTGGTGGCAGGCTTGCAGCAGCAAGTCCAGAAAGTGCACCAGAAGGTGCAGGGCAAGCTCTGGCTCCATGTTGCCACCTGCGGCGGCATCCCCGAAGGGAAGCACCGACACACACGGGCACAGAGACCAACACTTTGCTGTCCCTCAGCGAGGTTGGCAAGCAAGCAGGAAAAGCTGAGAACCGGCTGTCCGGGGGGGTCCCTTTAAGCACGAGCCTCAGATAGCCTCAGACAGCAGCTACACAACGCAACTACTGACCTGATGCCCTGCCAGAACCGGTTTCAGCCGCCCTTAAATGCCCCCCTGCGTCCAATCAGTGTGGACGCGCTAGTTCGAATTAGCAAAACGCTAATTCGAACTAGTTTTTAGTTCTAGATGCGTTAGTTCGAATTAGCACTGTAGTGTAGACGTACCCATACAGATTTAGAAATGACACATATTTACATAAATAACACACACACATGGTCAGTAGCCTTTAGTAATATGGTTGCATCACAGACATTTTCTCCTTGGCCCCATCCTGGGGCATTGGTTCAGAACTATTCTGAGATGGGAGGACAAAGTTGCCTCAGCATATAGACTGTTATATGTCATTGAACTATACACTGCACAATCTTAAGTGTACAACAAATGGCACATATAGAACTATGAAACTTCTGGGAGGGCAAACAAAACTTCCTGATCTACCCCACCCCCTGCCAAGATGCTCTACTGCTTGTCTCCTGTTGTGATTCCTCCTGTTTGATGACGTTTGTAGCATGCGCAGAATTCTTGTCTGAGGGCGACAGAATTTTTTTCTGCAGAAAATGTGCCGCATTTCTGCCTTTTGTCTACCAGAGGCCACTGTGGCATCAGTGCAGCTTGAGCTGGCTGGGGCTGACTGGGGTGGAGGGTGGTGGCAAACAGCTAGCAGGCTGATGCCTTTTTTCCTCAAGTGAAAAGTCACAGTAGCCTTCTTGGTACCAAGTTGGGGGAGGGAGAGCTCAGTGGTTTGAGCACTGGCCTGCTAAACCCAGGTTTGTGAGGTCAATCCTTGTGGCAGCCATTTAGAGATTTGGGGCAAAAATTTATCAGGGATGGTACTTGGTCCTGCTATGAAGGCAGGGGACTGGACTTGATGACCTTTCAAGGTCCCTTCCAGTTCTAGGAGATAGGCAATCTCCATTAATTTATTTATAAGTTAGTAGGAAGAGCAGGTTACCCAGGGCTTCTGGGGAGTAGGTGTCACAGATGGGGAGGTGGGAGGAGGGAAGCTCCAGGTAGGGCCACATGGTGAGGCAGGTGTCTCTGATCCACAGTTGGCTTTGGCATATTTTTGTTACTGACTCTGTATAACTCGATACAAGAACAAACCAATATCATGTCATGTACCACATACAGTATTACTAAATTACAGGACCTTCATAGCATTTTACATATGAAAAGCATTAGATAGACAACTCTATGACCTGAAGAAGAGCTCTGTGTAAGCACCAAAGAAACTGGTCCCACCTATAGAAACTGGTCCCACAAAATACATTACCTCACCTACCATGTCTCTCTAATCTCCTGGGACCAATACATCAATAACAGTCTGGTTTATGTAAAGATAAATATAGAGCAATAAATACTACCTGACAGGCACCTGCAGTCATTATAATTTGCTTAAGACTTCCTACCAAACTCCAGATAACACATTTTCTGAACATCCTCCTTTTTCATCTGGGTATAATATTCTTGACGTACCCCAAAAGAAAAGTTAAAAGCCATTTATTTTGGTTACTATTCCCAACTCTAGCCCTTCTGCCAGTTTTAATACTTTCCGCACACTTACCCATTTCAAAAATATTTTTCTCTCTAGTGACTGAGTGAAAGATTCACACAAACTGAACAACCAACTACACATATACAAAACAAAACCAGGGAAGCTGGATAGACAGAGCAGGGTTTCACATGGACTAAATCAAACTGAGGAAAGAGCAAGGATTTTTTTCTTCAGTGTCTTTCCATTGCATTTCTCTTAGTTCTTACTTGTCATGATACTACACAAAACTTTTGCAGACAGATAGATGGCTTTTAAGTTGGTGGTGTCCTTTTACACAACTTGTCCAATGCCTCAGAAGGAATTGGTATAAAATGCAGGAGCAGCAGCAAGAGCATTCCATGCAACTGGGATGGACTCCAACAAACTCAGATTTTCTGATTTTGACATGCTTGCAGCAGTTTTGGTTATTTTCAAAAGACTCATGGGCCTAGTTAGTTATTTCAGTCTAGCCAGAGCATGGAAAGAGGCTGGAATTTAAGAACAAATTACATCTACAGCTTAATCTTCATGTTGATTAAACTGTATTATTCTTACAGTGTGAAATTATGAACAGCTTCACCAAGGTTCCCTCAGTGAGCTGCTTTAAAAAAAAAAAAAAAAAAAGGTCAGTTGTGTTGCAGCCAGACTAAGGCTATGTCAGAAGAAACTTTTCCAGAAGAAGTCTTCTGGAAAAACTTCTTTCGAGCATTCACACATCAAAAACACATCAAAAAAGTGATCTGCTTTTTCACAAGATAGTGTCCAATCAATGTGGATGCTATCTCGCATTTAGGTTGTGATTACAGTAAACTTCTGATAATCCGGCACCTTTAGGACCCAGGGGGTGCCGGATTATCAGATTTGCCGGACTATCGGAAGGGGGGGCTATGAGGGGCTTGGGGTGGGGAGGATGCCACTCCAGACCCCTCATAGCCCCCCCTTCCGATAGTCCGGCTCTGCCCCAGGCGTCCCTGATTCAACAACTGCTGGTCAGCGGCTGACTTGGGTACACGCGGAGTAGAGCAGCTGGGGTGCTGCCCGGTTGGTCTGGTAGCGCCGACCCTTGGCGCGGTGAGACCAACCCGGCAGCACCCCAGCTGCTCTGCCCCAGGTGTCCCCAAGTCAGCGGCTGCTGATACTGATCAGCAGCTGACTCCAGAAAGCCCGAGGCAGAGCTGCTCTGCCCCTGGCTTCCTGGAGTCAGCCTCTGCTCAGTTTCAACAGCGGCTGAATCAGGAGGCTGGGGGGCAGAGCAGCTGGGGCGCTGCTGGGTTGGTCCAGTAGTGCTGCTCCTCGGCGCTGTGGGACCAACCTGGCAGCCCCCCAGCTGCTCTGCCCCCGGCTTCCCCGATTCAGCCGCTGGTCAGTTTTAGCAGCGGCTGAATCGGGGAAGCTGGGGGCAGAACAGCTCCAATGGTCCGGCTGCCCGGAGCACTTCCGGGTTCCTGATGGTGCCGGACCATCAGATGCCGGACCATCGGAGTTTTACTGTACTATGTATGGAGTGGCCATCACAGCACCTGTGCTTTTTCTTGGAGGCCTCTTCTTTCAAAAAATAACCCCTCTTCCCCATCCACACGCACCTTTTTCCAAAAGAGCTCTTTCGTAGAAAGAGGTTTACCACTGCCAGAAAAACCTCTGTGTTCTTTCGACTTTCTGTCAAAAGAATGCAATTGCAGTGTGGACCTAAGTGTAGTTTTTCCAGAAAAACTCTGCAGTGTAGACATACCTTAAGAGATGAACAATCCTCTTCCTGCCTATTTCATGAAATTTACGAAGGGACGGGCCATGCAGAATTGTAGTCTTTGTGCTCCATATACCCCGCTTTTTTGTTATTTAGAATAGGCAGAGCAAATGGAGCTTCTAGTTCAAAGGGAAAGGGCCTTTTATAAGACAGTGGAAGAGAAAAAAAAGGAGGGTTACAGATTATTATATAGTGAAAAACCCCAACATGGGAAATTAAGACACAGGAAGTCAATCTCATGTGACTGAAACATAGTTAGGAGTCACATACCAATGTATAGCTTTCTTATGAACAACATGTCCTCTGTTCCAGAAATAAAGAGATCTCTGATCTAAGGGGTCTCTTAGGCCTTAAATTGTGAATATTTTCTGTGTTGATAAAAGGTCCTGTATAACTCATCTTCATTTTAAAATTGGCAGCAGGACAGTTGGCTGTTTCTCTTTCCTCCTCTTTTGCTGGTTTTGGAGAACCTGGTTTCACGTATGCTGACTAGTGTTTTCAAAACAAGCCAAAGGAAGAAACGGAAGAGGAATGAGGCATAACAGGAGGCATTTGAATGAAAAATGAAGTTTCCATGTGTATGTAAATTAGTTCTGATGTGACAATTTTCCAGGTTAAACCTGATATTTTCATTGTATAAAGCTTTTCAAACCAGTTTAAGGGTACATGATTTAAATGGCAATATGAAAAAGCATAGGGGAAAGCTGGGTTATGTGGCATTCATATTATTATATTAATTTACATTGATATACCTCCTTTCCTGGCAGCAGATGCCAAAGTAAAGCATGAACCATTTAATACCACTACAATCCAGATGCCTTTGGAGCAGGAAGGTAGTAAGCAATCAGCATACAGCATGCTACACAACAGAATGGAGAAACTATTGTAATCACGAGCACTAAGCCATTCTCCTACTCTTACAAAAAGTGCCATTTAATATCCCTGCAGATCAGGGAGTACCTTTTGAAGGACCCGAGTACAGTAAACTAACTTGAGTGGTGAAAGTGCAGGCTGACCCACCTTTGTACCCAGCCCATGGAGACAAGGTGATACCATTCTGATCTTTTAACCAATACACTTTTTTTTTCTGGGAAACTAATTCTGTGCTGCCAGTGGGCCACTCTCTCAAACAGCTTTGTAGTGCATTTAGGATCACCTTCTTACCCCAGAAACCGGTGCAGAGGCTTCAAAAAGCCTTTTCCTTTTGTGTTCCCATGTCCCATGTCTTGTTGCTCTACAGAAGCCCTATAATAGATGAATCATAGAAGGAGCAGGATAGAATGGATACCTCACACTCAATCTGACTCCTGTATATAGTTTTTTTTTAAGTGAAGAAAATTGACTCTCCCCATCTGCAAATTTCTAGTTGGCAGAACTGTTCAAGGCAGTTGACAACTTAGTGAATCTGGCCTGTCTTCACCTGGAATCAGAATTTATTGTTTCTCCTATGGGAAATGTTCTGTCTGCTTTGTGGAGATGGTTGCTCAGATTTCGAACAGACTGGTTGCCTTTGACAGAGTTACTTGTATCAGGTCAGGGGAGACAAGCTGGTTGATTTGCAGCCAACGTGTGGTACCAGAGGTTTTGCAGAGCATCAGGTTGTGACTTGTGGACTGGACCCACATTCATCATATTCATATAATCTATGAGCATATACTGGGTTCACACATGGCAGAAATTTATCAATACCTCGTTTTGTGGAACTGGAGGAGGAAAGATGCCAGAAATGACTGACATCTAGCCCCATGTTCAGGAGACCAATTCTTTAAATTGATGTTGTCACTGATGATTACCTTCTCTGTATGCGATACCAGGTTATTGAGAAGACTGTGATGAAGTAGCTCCAGCAACATTTTGCCTTGACCACTTTCAGTCTGGTTTTAGATTTGGCTACAATACAGAGACTGAACTGGTCTTGCTCACTAATAATCTCTTTCTGTCACTGAACAAAGATCAGGTATTTGAACTGTCCTTAAATCTGCCAGCAACTCTCAGGTTTATCTTTGGACTCTGGTAGCAGAAAGAGAGTTGTGTTTGAATGGCCCCATCGCTGCATTATGGACAGATTCCAGAAGTGTAGAGACATTTAAACATATGCATGTTGAACCTCTCTCATCCAGGACTCCCTGGTCACCACAGATGTTGCTAGACCAGAAAGCCCTAGCTTCAGAGGTTGAGAGTGGCTGGGAGCGAAGCTGGTCTGGTTGACTGCAGCCTGCAGGGGCAGTGAAATGAGGGTAGAGAGCCCTGGGAGCAGCTGCCACCCCGCTGCTACTGGGGTTCCCAGGTCCTGCACATAGGGGAACCCCAGGAGCAGCTGCCGCTAACACCATGATGGGGCCGGGGCACCCCAGAAGCAGCTGCTGCTGCCACTGCAGTTTGTGGAGCCGGGGCTGGAGAACCCTGGGAGCAGCTGCTGCCCCACGCAGGGTTGGGAGCAAGGAGCAGAGCTCTGTGAGCGGGCTCGGGGTAGCAGAGACTGGAAGGTGGCTGGAGGAGGTCAGGGCTCTGGGTTCTCCTGGGGCAGCAGCCAGGAGGGGAACCCCGGGATAGCCCAGATGCCTGACCACCTCTAGTTTGGCAAATTCCATTTTTCAGGACCATTCCGGTCCTGAGAGTGCTATGAAATGCTAAGGGAGATTAGAGAGGCTATCAAATTAAAAAACTCAATAATAGTGGGGGATTTCAACTATCCCCGTATTGACTGGATACACATCAACTCAGGATGGGATGCAGAGATAAAATTTCTGGATACATTAAATGACTGCTTCTTGGAGCAGCTGGTTCTGGAACCCACAAGGGGAGAGGCTATGCTTGATTTAGACCTAAATGGAGCGCACAATGTGGATCAAGAGCTAAATATAACTGAACCGCTTGGAAATAGTGACCATAATGTAATAAAATGTAACATCCCTGTGGTGGGAAAAACACCTCAGCAGCCCAACACTGTGGCATTTAATTTCAGAAAGGGGAACTACACAAAAATGAGGAAGTTAGTTAAACAGAAATTAAAAGGTAAGGTGACAAAAGTAAAATCTCTGCAAGGTGCATGGTAACTCTTCAAAGACACCATAATAGAGGGCCAACTTAAATGTAAACCCCAAATTAAAAAACACAGTAAGAGAACCAAAAAAGTGCCACCGTGGCTGAACAACCAGGTAAAAGAAGCAGTGACAAATAAAAAGACATCTTTTAAAAAGTGGAAGTCAAATCCTAGTGAGGAAAATAGAAAGGACCATAAACTTTGTCAAATTAAGTGTAAAAATATAATAAGAAAAGCTGAAAAGGAGTTTGAAGAACAGCTAGCCAAAAACTCAAAAAATAACAGTAAAATGTTTTTTAAGTATATCAGAAGCAAGAAGCCGGCTAAACAACCAGTGGGGCCCTTGAACAATCGAGATGCTAAAGAAGCCCTCAAAGATGATAAAGTCATAGTGGACAAGCTAAATGAATTCTTTACTTCAATCTTCACAGCTGAGGATATTGGGGAGATTCCCAAACCTGAGCCATTCTTTTTAGGTAACAAATCTGAGGAATTGTCCCAGATTGAGGTGTCACTAGAGTAGATTTTGGAACAAATTGATAAACTTAATAGCAACAAGTCACCGGGACCAGATGACATTCACCCAAGAGTTTTGAAAGAACTCAAATGGGAAATTGCAGAACTACAGGCAGTCCCCGGGTTACGTACAAGATAGGGACTGTAGGTTTGTTCTTAAGTTGAATCTGTATGTAAGTCGGAACTGGCGTCCAGATTCAGCCGCTGCTGAAACTGACCGCCAGTTCTGACTTACATACAGATTCAACTTAAGAACCCCAAGTCAGCTGCTGCTGAAACTGATCAGCGGCTGATTCCAGGAAGCCTGGGGCAGAGCAACTCTGCCTCGGACTTCCTGTAGTCAGCACTGGTCAGTTTCAGCAGCGGCTGACTTGGGGACTCCTGGGGCAGAGCAGCTGGGGTGCTGCTGGGTTGCTCCAGTAGCACCGCTCCTCGCTCCTTGGCGCTACTGGACTAACCCAGCAGCACCCCAGCTGCTCTGCGCCAGGCGTCCTGATTCAGCCACTGCTGAAACTGACCAGCAGCGGCTGAATCAGGACCTGGGGCAGAGCAGCTGGGGTGCTGCCGGGTTGGTCCAGTAGTGCCCAGAGCGGCACTGCAGGACCAATCGGCAGCGCCCCAGCTGCTCTGCCCCAGGGTCCACAACAAAAGCCTGGTCTGCGGGGGGGGGGGGGCACACTAGCTGCGCCCTCCCCCCCCCCCAGCAGACCAGGGACACAGGGAGCAGAGCCGCAGCAGCGGTGGGTTCCCGCGCTTCTGAGGCTTTGCTCTGGCAAAGCCTCAGAGGCGAGGGACCCCGCCGCGGCTGCGGCTTCAGTCCCTGTGCCTGTGGTCTGCTGGGGATGGTCCAGCACCAGCAGACCACAGGCACTGGGAGCAAAGCCGCAGCAGCGGCGGGTTCCCGCGCTTCTGAGGCTTTGCTCTGGCAAAGCCTCAGAAGCGCGGGAACCTGCCGCTACTGCGGCTTCAGTCCCGGTGCCCCTGGTCTGCTGGAGACGGTCTCCAGCAGACCAGGGGCACCGGGAGCAGCTTACGAACGGGGCTTTCTCCCCACAGAGCTCGCAGGCAGCAATCCGCCACCTCGACCTCCAGGGCGAGAAAGCCCCGTTTGTAAGTGCGGATCCAACATAAGTCGGATCCGCGTAAGTCGGGGACTGCCTGTATTAACTGTGGTTTGTAACCTATCCTTTAAATCAGCTTCCATACCTAATGATTGGAAGATAGCTAATGTGACACCAATATTTAAAAAGGGCTCTAGAAGTGATCCTGGCAATTACAGACTCGTGAGTCTAACATTAGTACCAGGCAAATTGTAACTATAGTAAAGAATGAAATTGTCAGACACATAGATGAACCTAATTGGTTGTGGGAAAGTCAACATGGTTTCTGTAGAGGAAAATCATGCCTTACTAATCTGCTAGAGTTCTTTGAGGAGGTCCAGGGGGATCCAGTAGATATAGTATATTAGATTTCCAGAAAGCCTTTGACAAGGTTCCTTCACCAAAGGCTCTTAAGTAAAGTAAGTTGTCATGGGATAAGAGGGAAGATCCTCTCATGGGCTGATAACTGGTCAAAAGACAGGAAACAAAGGGTAGGAATAAATTATAAGTTTTCCAAGTGGAGAGAGGTAACTAGTGGGGTCCCCCAAGGGTCTGTCTTGAGACCCATCCTATTCAACTTATTTATAAATGATCTAGAGAAAGGGGTAAACAGTGAGATGTCAAAATCTGTGGCTACCACCAAACTGCTCGAGATAGTTAAGACCAAAGCAGACTGTGAAGAGCTTCAAAAAGAGTTCACCAAACTAAGTGATTGGGCAACAAAATGGCAAATGAAATGTAATGTTGATAAATGTAAAGTAATGCACATTGGAAAACATAATCCCAACTATATATACAATATGATGGGGACTAATTTGGCTACAACTACTCAAGAGAGAGATCTTGGAGTCATTGTGGATAGTTCTCTGAAAACATCCACTCAGTGTGCAGCAGCAGTGAAAAAAGCAAATAGAATATTAGGAGTCATTAAAAACAGGGATAGCGAATAAGACAGAAAATATCTTATTGCCTCTATATAAAACCATGATACGCCCACATCTTGAATACTGTGTATAGATGTGGTTGCCTTATCTCAAAAAAGATATATTGGCATCGGAAAAGGTTCAGAAAAGGGCAACAAAAATGATTAGGGGTTTGGAATGGGTCCCATATGAAGAGAGACTGAAAAGCATTGGACTTTTCAGCTTAGAAAGAAGAGACTATGGGGTGATATGATAGAGATCTATAAAAATCATGAGTGGTATGGAAAAAGTGAATAAGGAAAAGTTATTTACTTATTCCCACAATATAAGAACTAGAGGTCACCAAATGAAATGAATAGACAGCAGGTTTAAAACAAACAAAAGGAAGTTTTTCTTCACTCAGCGCGCAGTCAACCTGTGGAACTCCTTGCCAGAGGATGCAGTGAAGGCTAAAACTTTAACAGGGTTCAAAAAGAGCTAGATAGATTCATGGAGGTTAGGTCCATCAATGGCTATTAGCCAGGATGGGCAAGAATGGTATCCATAGCCTCTGTTTCTCTGGAAGGGGTGACAGTGGAGGATCACATGGGGATTACCTGTAGTGATCCTTCCCTCTGGGGCATCTGGTATTGGCCACTGTTGGCAGACTGGATACTGAGCTGGATTATCATCCCTAGATTTGAATGTCTGGGACAAGGAATTCTTAGTGAAACTTTCACCTCTGGAATTCACTTCTGGCTCTGGAACTTCAGATCCCAGTGGTCTTAGCCTGCAGGAATTGGTCTAAGATCGATCTATCTAGTAACTCAAGTCACTGGAGACATAAGAGTTTGACATTTTCTCTGAGGAATTTATAACAGAGAATGTTATAATGTAACAGGGAAATGTTGATCATGGTGGGGAGCTGTCAGCAAACTGAGGATTATGGTGCTGAAATTAAACTGAAGTCAATAGGAATCTTTGTTCATTGACAACAGTAGGCTTCAGAACAGGCCCTTCTTCAGAAAAGAGTCACAAAAATGATAGGGGTATGGAACAGCTGCCATCTGCAGAGAGATAAATAAGTCTGGGACTTTTCAGCTTGGAAAAGAGACGACTAAGGGGGGATATGAGAGAGGTCTATAAAATCATGACTGGTGTTGAAAAAGTGGATAAAGAAGAGTTATTTACTCCTTCCCATAACACAAGAACGGGGGGAGGGGGGGGGAGGAGTCACCAAATGAAAATAATAGGTAGAAGGTTTAAAACAAACTAACAAAGTATGTGGCTTCACACAACACAGAGTCAACCTGTGGCACTCTTTGCTAAAGGGTCTGGTGACTATAACAGGGTTCAAAAAAGTGCCAGATAAATTCATGGAAGATAGCTCCACCAATGGCTATTAGCCAAGATGGGCAGGAATGGTGTCCCTAGCCTCTGTTTGTCAATCTGTGAATAGGTGACAGGGGAGGGATCACTTGATAATTACCTTTCTGTTCATTCCCCCTGGGGAACCTGGCATTGCCTACTATTGGCAGACAGGGTACTGGGCTAGATGGACCTTTGGTCTCACACTGTATGGCCGTTCTTATGATCTTTTGTAATTAATAATGGAAGGGCTTGGATACATTTTTATAGTCACCAATATATATTTTAAAGCAAATAAATAACTGCTATAAGCTTAATATATGAAATGCTGCGTCTGTAGCGACTACAAAATACGTTGTATTCACTGGTGGAATGGACCGGATGATCAAATAGGGCTTTTCCATTTCTAGCTGCAATAATCTATAATGTCAACTAAGTAAAGTTCATTTTACAAGTAGCAGGTAGGGGGATAGGAGAGTTAAAGGAGGGAAAGAAAAAAGGAGAAAGGAGAGGAGAAGGAAAAACCTAAAGGAGATTTTAAAAGGAGAGTGATGCAATAGAGTACATGAGAAAGGCAGTAAGGAGAAGAAGAGATGACATTTTCTGCATATATTTAATATCTATATTTTTAATATTAAATAACCCCCTCCCAGCTAAGATGTTCATAGTACTACAAACATGTTCAGATTTTCACTCTATTTAAAACATTTAACTGGGAGTTTGTAAAGATTAAAATAAGGCTTTTAAAATAAACAAGTTGAAGTTAAATGCAGCCAGAGTAAGCTCTATTACACTTCATGGCAAGCCCCAAATGCCCCAATTGTTTTTGATTAAAAGTGAAGGGTAAAGGAATGGGTTTCAAAGTCATTTTTCAGCCTTATGTTGACACTACAGCAGTAAAATCTGATTTTGTTATGCTAGTTGGTTGTGGGTTTGGGAGCAGACCCTATATACACGGTATAATATTATGATATAAATGCATACACACAGGATGTTCTCAGACTCGTGCCACAGAATTCACAAAAATGTTTCACAGAATTCCAGGGCCCCTGCTCATAACCCCATTCCCCCATTCTCCCACTTTCCCAGGCAGACCTCCCCAACAACAGCAAAACATGCTTATACAATGTATAAAAGTAATGTAAGTTGCAAGATACCCTATTGTCAGGCCAGGCATCAAAATTTCTAACTCCATGCCAGAGCTGATTCCATGGTGTACTTAGAGTGAAACATGCAAGTGAGAAGAGGGAAAGGAGTTCATTCTTTCTCTCTTGCATACATCTGATGAGGAAAAGGTAAAGAACCACTTGATACGCTGATCATGTTCTTTCTAAAAAATGTCCATTTCAATCGACAATGGGTTGACAGTAATAGTTTCTACAAACCAATGTTCAAAACGGTCACCTAAGTTGTGATTAGACATTCATGCTGCTATGCAATCACAAAGGAAAGGCATAAAATAAGGCTTTAGTGGTGCATAAGCAGGGCGGAGGCAGATTTAATCCATTTATAGAGAACCTTCATGTGCACACACTGATCCACTCATTTCTGTGCTTTTGAACCAGTTTCAAGAGGGGAAAGCACCTCAACAACTTGCTTCATATCAGATAGCAGGGCAAACAACAGGACAAACACCTCCTTGGGAGTTCAAAAAAATTTTTTTTGAGGTGACCTGAAAGAAAATTTATTGGAAATTTCTAGTGAACCGAAAAGTTGGAAAAAAGTCTGCTATGGGCGGAATTAAATGGTTCATTTGGCCCAAAGCAAAAGGTTTCAGTTTCATGGAAATTTGTACGTGAAAAGTCATTTTCAATTAAAAAAAATCAGCATGCTTCACTTCATACATTTCACAATGAAATGTTTTGATTTTTTTTGTTTTGTTTTTAACAGAGACAATTTGGCAAATTCAAGGGGCTGGTTTGCTACCTTAATCCCCCTGGTAATTTAGCCAGCTGCCCAGCATTTCCATGTGATGTGGGGCAAGTCATTTAAGCCAACATTTCACTAATTGTGTGTTCCTCATTTTCTGGGTGCCTGACTTGGGACCCTGAATTACAGAAGCGCTGAGCATTCCCAGCTGTAACTAAAGTCAACAGTAGCTGTGCCTTGAGCATATAAAATGCTATATAAAGCTAAGTACTTTGAAAAATCAGGCCCTAGGCATCTCAAACTGGACAACCAATATTAGGGTATTCTCAATGCCTCAACTCCCCATCTGTAAAATGGGGATAATACCACACCTATCACCTCAGAGGAATGTGGTGAAAATTCATTCATTAATGTTTGTACTGCACTCAGATACTACAGCAATGGGCGCCATAGAAAACCCATGAGGAAGCCAGTAATTCTGTTTTCAGAACAGGATTTGAGTAGTATGCAACATATAAGGGCCTAGGGCCACGCATTATGCAACAAACAGAAACAAAATATTGAACAGCTGCTCATTAAGTGAGCACCATCTATCCTATGCACCAAATGAGGCAGATGTCCTGTGGAATAAACCATATGGCCCAGTCTTCTCCCATCCCAGCTCCCAGTCCCATTTTCCACAAACATAGGCTCCTTGACCCAATCTACTCCTGCCGCCCCCTCACCGTCCTTGTCTGGCTCTCAGAGAGGTAGTCTCTCTGCTATCAGTTCAGGTGCATGCATCCTGACCCAACACAGACCACAGCAGCCAAGAGATGTGTTTGGAGGGAGAGTCTTGCTCAGACCCAGTGTGGACAGAATAGTTGGAGAATTAAGCTTCTAAAATCCAAGCAGTCTCTACTTAGCACATGCAAACCACAATTTTTAAAGGCTTAGAAATTTGCCAAATTTGGATATATTTTCACAGTGATAGGAAAAGGAACATCTCTGATACAAAGACCACCCTCATACCAAATTTCAAATTCCTGCTCTAAAGCATGCAGACATTAGAATTTTCCCAAGAAATGTTTTAACATAGGCAAACCAATGTATCACCTCATTCTCGGAATTGGCTCAACCATTCTGCCTTAAATTTTCCTAAAGTACTCAACATGAGGCAGATACCAAGCACAGAAAATCTCTGGGCAAGCAAAACAGATGGAAAGTGTCAGGCACTATTACTTATAAGCAGTGCTACCAGCCCTGCCTATAATTCGCATGTAGATTATATTGCCTTTTTATGCTTTTAGCCTAGGAGAGAGCCTACGATACAATACAACCAGCTAACACAATTTAGAAAATCCTAAGATGTGTTTTTCCTCTTTGTTTCCTCTGCTCAGCACAACTCGATCCTTTATCTTTTCTTTTAGACGTTTCTTCCCAAATCCAAATATTCCCAGACACATTCTAAATAACAGGATCTTGTAGACTTCCACAAACTGGAAGGTGTGTCAATGTAGATATTACACTTTCAGATCAATCCATTCTTCTCATTAAATGAGTGAGTGAAAAAGAATACAGCAAACAAGGTGAAGGAAAGAAGCGTATTGCAGCAAAAAAAAGATCACAAGCCAAGAATAACAACTCAGGAAGTTCATAAATTTAGTCCAGAGTTCAGGAGAAGCAGAAATACCTTATGGTCCCCTATGACAAGCCTGTACACAAAGGAAGGTTTGGGTCTTTCTTTGTACCAGGAGATTCTCTCTTCTCAGACATGAGGAAACTGAAATCCCATATGGAGTCCAGCATGGTGTAATTTCAGTGTGCTGTCAAGAAACTGATCTTTGATGAGGGCATGTCTATACTTTAAAAATAACTCCCCTTATTTTGAAGTAACAAGGTTCGTGTCCACATTACCAAGTCCGTTATTTCGAAATAAGGGGCTGATTATTTTGAAATAACTCCTGCTTTCTTTGGGGAATAAGCTTATTTCAAAATACAGTAAAACTCCAGTTGTTCGGCATCCAGTGGTCTGGCACTCCCGATAGTCCGGCACCAGCTGGAACCCGGAAGTGCTCTGGCCAGCCGGACAATTGGAGCTGCTCTGCCCCTGGCTTCCCCAAGTCCACCACTGATCAGCTTCAGCATCAGCGGACTTGGGGAAACCGTGGGGCAGAGCACCCCAGATGCTCTTCCCCAGGCTTCCCCAAGTCCGGGGCTGCTGAAACTGATCAGCGGCGGACTAGGGGAAGCCAGGGCAGAGCAGCTGGGGTGCTGCCAGGTTGGTCCCGCAGCTCCGCCCCTCACCTGAGAGGCACTGCAGGACCAGCCTGGCAGCACCCCAGCTGCTCTGCCCCGGGCTTCCCCAAGTCCGCCGCTACTGAAACTAACCAGCGCGGGACTTGGGGAAGCTCTGCCCCCAGCTTCCCCAAGTCTGCCACTGGTCAGTTCCAGCAGTGGCAGACTTGGAGAAGCAGGGGGCAGAGCAGCTGGAGTGCTGCCCATGCTGCACAGTTCCCCGCCAACCCCCGCCCCCAGATCCTTCATAGCCCCCCTTCCAGTACTTCGGCATATCCAATAATCCACCACCCCCTGGGTCCCAAAGGTGCTGGATTATCGGAAGTTTACTGTAGTTATTTCAGGAGTTATTTTGAAATAACTTATTTTGAAATAATTTCCCAATGTAGACATAGCCTGAAAGAGCTCTCAAAACCAGCTCTATCTAAAGGTATGTGCTATTTTGGGATACCGGAGATATTCCAAAATAGCTATCCTGCATTTATACAAGCTGCACATTATTTCGAAATAATTTTTTAAAATAACAGGTGCGTTATTTCACCATCTCAGTAAATCGCATTGCATGAGGGATAAGGAATGGCTCGAAATAGCATATTATTTTGAAATTTGGCACTGTGTAGATGCACCAAATTTCAAAATAAGCTATTTCGAAATAGATTTGAGATAAGATACACAATTTGTGTAGCTCAAATTACATCTCTTATTTTGAGGTTAGGGTGCTATGTAGACACACCGTTAGATATTGTGGTGGTGAGTATGGTACGAGGAGATAGATAGCTTAGCTTGTGTTCTGGAGGAGCAGAGCAATCTTTACATTGTAAATATTAACTCACTGAAAGCTGTAAAACAGATGAGGTTATTTGACTCCAGTATAATGTCTAATGTGTGGGAAGTGTTAAAACAGTAGCAGATAGATTTGTACATGACACTGTTAAGACTTTGTATTTGAGGAGCTCTGAAGAGGAGAACTAAATGGTTCTTTCAGCAAAATATGAAAATATTTCAGCCAAATATGAAACTATCTGTTATAAGGTGAATGCAAGTAAGGAGGACTAAAAAATATTTGTACTGAATGTCTTGTCAGAACTTCAGTATTGCTTCTGATATGATCTATACTTTTAATGTTATTGTTTCTGACAAGCTTACAGATATTGCAGATGTGAGATACGGCTGCTTTGAAAGAAAGTGCTTTCAAAGAAACTATCGTTCATAAAAGGCTGGGGTTTAGGACTGAATTATGCTACTCCTGCATGACCTTGGCAGCCTCCTAGTGGCTCAACTCACCTATTTATATAACAAATATAGTAACTGGGGATGTCCAAACCCAAGCTGTGTCTAGACTACACAGTTCTTCCACAAAAAGATACGCAAATTGCAAACTGCAATTTGCATAGTTTTTTCCACTTCTTTTTTCGGAAGAGGATTTTCCAATATTTGGCCCGTCTACACTGGGCCAAATGCCAGAAAAAAACCCTTTCTTGGAACATCCCTTCTTCCTTGTAAAACAAGGTTTACAGGGATGCTGAAAAAATGCATCTGCTCTTCTGAAAAAATTTCAGAAGAGCAGACGCATTCCTTGGATGTGGCACAGTTTTTCTGGGAAACCTCCAGCATCCCAGAAAAATGCTGCAGTCTAGATGTACCCCCAGTGGTTCTTGGGGGTTTGCATGAGGCCTGGATTACTTTGAAACGAGTTTGGGGGAAAGTTGCAAAGAGTTTTGTCTGTTAACACTGACATAAGACATGTATGTATAGATTCTACCCTATGCTGAGATCTGCTCAGCACAGGGAAAAGTTGGGGAATGAGAAAAGGCTGTCAGGCAGCAGCTTCTGACTGAGAGCTGGTCAGAAATTATTCATCACAATCTTTTTTCAATGAGAAATGCTGTTTTTATCAAAATCAAAACATTTTAAGAATGTGTTGATTTCAATGAAAACTCCTGCAGAAAAAAAATATATTTCAAACTGGACAAAAACTGTTTCAGAAAATGTTCCAAAACATTAATTTTTCAGAAATTCCATTTTATGGGAAATTTTAAAAATATTTGATTTTGTTCTGAAGCAAACTGAAATTTTACATTTTCTCACAAAACAAATTCAGAGTTCTGACCAGCTCTGTTATAACCCTAGTCTAGCCATTGCTCTATGCTATGGTCACAACAATGCATCACACAGCTCTCTTACCCCACCTCACTCAATTCCTTACTTTCCCCCAGCATATCCTCAGAGCCAGAAAGAGGGGTAATTGGTGCAAGAGCCATTTCCATCATTCCCACCCATCAGAAAGTTCCCACCGCTAAGCAATGCAGAAGGGCTAGAACTGAGCAGAGAATGTGGCTCTTAGCATAAGTATTTTTCACTGTGCAAATACAAAAAGTATCTATTATTATGAACTGTTCACAAGAACAGCACTTTTTACAAACTCAAACACTGAACAGAAATACAGAGGCTCCTAACATGAAAAATGCAAACAAAAATATAAAATCATTTTCAAACTGAGAAATAAAAACAAACCAATCAGGGTATTTTGTTCTGGCTCTGGGGCTGTGCATGCTCTAAATAAAAATCACGTTCCTAATTATGTAAGATGATTTTAAAAAGCTGATTTGATTGGAAGAAACTGTATTGCCTATTTGAAATTGAACCTAAATAAATAAATAAATAAATAATAGTTATTATTAATTATTACCTACCAATTTAGCAGAAATTAGAACTTCTACTTATTTTTCAGCTAAGCTTCTAATACTTCATTTTTTTCAAGACTCTTCAAACTCATAAATAACATGACTTTTAAAATTAAATGTGTAACGGGAATTCTGTTTAAGACATGTCAATATAACAGTGACAAATTGGTATATGAATGCATTTTTAAACTGTGATATTCTTGCTACAAGATGATCAAGCTACATTTTCTATTTGTACCTTGAAGCAAAATAGGAATTGTGGAAAATGTTTACCAAGAGCGGTAGTCTTAGAAACCCAGCCAAAATTTTTTCTTTGTGTTTTCATATTATTTTAAGAATCATGAAAAGTGTGTATACACACACACATGTATTTTTTTCCTGCCGCTTGACAGAATGATGTCATCAGGCTTTCTGGCTTCTTTTGCTTTCATGGCCAGAGAGAAGGAGGGTTGATGAGCATAGTGAGCAGGGTGCAGCCCCCTAGTATGTGTGTATTATATATATAGTATATAATGTATGTGTGTGTGTGTGTGTGTGTGTGTATGTATATATATATATATATATATATTTTAGTAGAAAGTTTTTTTTACATACATTGAATCTCAAATTAGTGTGTAACTATGTCTTTAGCTATACTATTGTTCCTTGTTTCAGAAGATTATTCAAGATGCAGTTCTCTATGAAACTACCCTGATTCCTAAACTACAGAGAGAATGCCCTCCACTGGCAAGTACATGAATATTGTTCTTTTCTGTTGCAAAGAAAAATTTAAACAAACCAAATTTCCAATCAACACTTATTCATTTGAAACAAAAAGAATTCTCTCTCATTGAAAGCAGATTGTGGTGAAGAAGCAGAAGTCTTCAAGGTCGTATGATGTTGGCAAAACTCGAAGAAGCTTATAGTCCAACTTGCTTATGTTCAGCTGTGTTTACTTAGTATTAACTCGACAAAGTCTGCCTCTAATTATACATAGCAATCATCGGCTCACAGATAAATAGATATTACACAAACGTTTGGAGGGAATGATATTTGGCCACTATAATTTTTGGAATATTTTACTCTGTATCCTGAACTTAAAGCACTAAAATGATTCATAACACGTTCTTGGGCTCCAAACATAAATATTTCTACTTCACAAAGTGATTGATCTGTATGACCTTTACAAATTTACATGACATGTGTTTCTCACAAACAAAATAATTCTATAATTAGGAATCCTGTATTTTTTGTAAAAGGTGATTTTAGATAGAGTTAGGAGCTGATCCTAACTGAAGTTAATGGCAAAACTCCCATTAGCTTCAGTGGGCTGAGGTCCAGAATTTGCAATGCAAACTGAAAAGAATGTCGCAAGAGAGAGGACTTTCACTCAGTTTTAAAAGACATCTCTGTTGTAACCTAACAACATGCATGCAAGTATATATTGCTCTGTTATCTCCAGGGAATAAGCCTCTGATTAAAGCTTATGTTAGCGGTAAGAAGCAAAACCTCATTGCAGTGCCTAAATTACATGTGTGTACTACACATTAAACATATATTATTTACTTTGCTGACTATTATTTATTTATACAATGAAAAATTAGCATATATTGCTCACACTCTTGGATACTATAATCCAAACTAAATTTTTTCTTTACACCAGGCAGATGTTGTTTTAATGACATTTACACATAATGCTTGTACATAAGCCTGGTTCTTCTTTAAAGTCAATAGGAATTTTGCAGTATTTAAGACATTATTTGGTCCATTTATTTTATAATATACATTAGTAATTTAAATAAATAAAATAGTCCTTAGTACTCATTCCCCAATTGAAACCCTCTCCTATTGCTAACCCTGTACCAATCCCCAGAAACATACCTGAAGAAAAGTTTTGATCTCAAAAGTGAGACATGTGAAAGACTCCTTGAAGTCCACTAGGGACGTCAATATTCCTATTGATTTTACATGCAAGGTGCTCAGACATGAGGGTGATGGGTAGCAGAATAAACTGTAGATGGGGAAGGGGAGGAAAGAGAGACCGAGATTACTGGATTTTATAAAATTAGCATGCCTTTGAAAAATTATGTTTGATCAGAATGTTAAGTAAAGAGATAGTCACTGATGCAATAAAAAGCATATGGTATTGATATTACCAGCTTGTCTACCTCTGACATAAAATATTCAGTTTAAAGAAAATTAAGACACTTGTTTACACAGTTCTAGCTCTGTGTTTACAGGACTAAAATGAATGTTTCTAGATGGGACGATTATACCCCAGTCATTTCCTCTCATTATGCCTTGATTCACAAATGAAAACTGTTATAGAAAAATGGAATGTGTTTTTGGATGTGGGTAGCTGCAGAGACAGAAAACAGATTTTTATCATGTGGAACAATACAATGAATTCTTTCGAGGCCATTTTCTTACAGAAACTATATATTAAGACTTTATTAGATTGTGATGCAAATCTGCATGCAGCCAAGAGTGTGCCAATTACTTAGAACTGAAGAAGAGTCAAAGACCAACTGAATCCAGGAAAAAAAGCAGCACAGAAATCTCATCAGCCCAACCACATGACAAAAACAGAGGCATCTCCAAAGCCACTGATAGAAATGGCTGCCAAAAAGAGAGAAACTGCTGCAAGAAAAATAACTTTCACAGCTTGATGACTATGTCTTGTGACTGTTGTCCAAACAAGGAGAAGAAGTGGTACTATATAATGTGTCAGGGTAAACAGATCCACCCACTCACCACCACAGATTGCATTTTTAATCCAGATAACTCCCATTTCTTTTAAAAGCAATGTTTTTGGGCCAGGGGAGGGGAAAAGGGAAGGGAGAACAACGGTTGCTGTTGATGTTCCACTGAAATTATATGTATAGTCTGTTTTATATATATTTAAAATGAATTATTCAGGAATGAAGGATTTGCCATGCCAGATCAGACTACTGGGCCATTCTGTGTTATGTTCTTTGTGTGCCAGTAGCCAATATATGATGTTCCTGAGGAACACAGAGTCCCTATAATGATCCTTGCCATCTATCCAATGCCTCTACAATGTGATGGTTGAATTTTCTTCCTGAACTTTATGAACTTTCAGAAATGTCTTAAAACAAGAAATTTGATTTTCAGAAGTGACAGAAAGAAAAGGAAGTATGGGGTAAAGTTCAAAATATTTGGAATATTGTGTCAGAGATAACACCAAATACGTCCAAACCACTGTACAGGAGGCTGGAAATCAGGCTAGAAATTTTAAAACATTTCTGTGCAAGGGAATTTCCAATATTTCCAGGTTTGTGTTTGGTTAGGTCAGCTCAAGAACACTGAGTACAGCATTTGTCATAGTATTTCAGCACTTACACTTCCCACCAAAATTGGAAAGTGCAGAAATACTGGAAAACGAAAAGAAACGAAAAGAAACGAAAAGAAACGAAAAGAAACGAAAAGAAAAGAAAAGAAAAAGGAATCAACTGAGCCTTTCCCTAACTCCAAATAAGATCAGGTTTGTTTTAAATTTTGAGGAAATTCTTATTGTATCCTGACCAAGTCATACCAACCTTTAGAAAAAAGGTATGCTTAATTTGATCCCATTATACATGCAAAAATAGTGCAAGAATACATTTCTTAAATGCATGTCCTTTCACAGGAAGTTTCACCTTTGCATTTACACCACAGGAAGATTGATATTTTCTATGTTTGTCTCGATTTCTTGCCTAGATTTGCCCCAGTGAAACCCCATGCCTCCCACCTACCCTTCCAGCAGCTCTCTGGCTTCTCCAGAATTTTCTCTTCCTGTCCCCTCTCCCAACAATTCCCTTTCCTTTTCCTCCTTCTCGGTGCTTATTTCCAATTCCTTTCTTCCTTTTCCCAGTCTCTATCCTTCCCCACCTGTGTCTCACTATTCCTTATTGTCAGTTCCCAATTAGTCTGCTGGCCACAATGCCTTTTTCTCCATTCTGTTCTTTCTTACTTCTCTTGCTTCTTCCCCTACTGCATCATGTCATAGAAATGAGCTGACCCAGCAGGAGGTCCCAGCAACAGACTACCTTGCTAAATCCTGGAGAGTGAGGCTAAATCCTGTAAATCCACAGACAGTGCTAAAGGGAAATAAACATGATCTTGAATGGTGTGAAAAAATGACAGGGAATTGTTAGTTATGCCTTCTCACAACACAAGAATAGGAGACCACCCAATGAAATTAATAGGTAGCAGTTTTAAAACAATGAAGTACTCTTTCACCACAATGCACAATCAATCTGTAGAACTTGCTGTTGGCTGTTGTGAAGGACAGTGTGTAAATGGATTTAAAAAACCAAATAAGTTAATGGAGAATAGCTCTATGGATGGCTAGCCCAGAGATGCAACCCAATGCTCTACATGTCCCTAAACCTCCAGTCACCAGAATATTGGACTGGATTCATTAAAATTACCCTATTCTGTTTATTCCCTCTGAAGCATATGGCACTGTCCATTGCCAGAAGAAACAATATTGAACGGAATGGACTACTGATCTGAACCTTCATGGCCATTTTTATGTTCTTTCAACAGTAGTAAATGACTATACCATATAGGCTATGTCTACAGAGCTGCATTATTTCGGAATAACTGATATTATTCTGAAATAACAAAGAGCAGGTCTACACAGAAAGCCATTATTTTAAGATAATGGTGAGCTGGAGGATGTCATACTCCAACTCCTGTAACCCTCTTTCCACAAGGAGTAAGGGAAGTCAAAGGGAGAGTGTTCTTCCTTCAACTTCCTACTATGTAGACAGCACCAAAAGCCAAATTAAGCTATTTTGACTTCAGCTACATCAATTGACGTAGCTAAAGTTGTGTACCTTAATTCTACTTTTGTCCTGCTGTGTAGACGTGCCCATAGTCCCCTGGATAAATAAGTGTAACTTATATTGACAACATTGGGAATTCAGCATATGAATCAAGTCATTATACACACAGTTCCTCAGCTGGAAAGACAGTCCTGAATGTGTAGAGGATTGCAACAAAGATCTATCCTACTTCACTACTCTAGATGGCCATGGCATATAAGGATTTCTTGCATTGGCCACAATAAATTAGAATTGAAAAAAATAGTTCAGATAAAATAGGTTACAACTTCAAACTTCACCCAGGATGGAACCTAACACAAACCAAACTTTTGCTGAGGTTCAAAAATATTAGATAAAACTTTTATTTTTCAAGAACATTTGTTAGTTAAACCTCTATACTCCCTCATTTCTGCTGGGTCTTAGAGCAGAATTGTTAAAATACAAGAAGAGAAGTTACTTGTGTGGTGTGTATGACCAAACCAACAACATAAAGTAATAGAAAGCTCATGATACAGCCTTTCTGTCTTAAATTTCAAACAAAGAAGGAAGCAGAATCACTCCTGGCTTAACTTCACTTGAATCACTAGAATTACACCACAAATTAATTTGGCCCAGAAAGTTCAGAAAAATATAATTATGAAGTGATCTGCTGAACCTTTTGTGGTTTGCCCATCATGACAATAAATATTTAATCTCCATGAGAAACCAGCTGAACAAAGGACATGCATAAAAGCCATCTTTATACCCAATAACTGGAAACTGCTCTGGAACATTTTTTTCATGGTCCTAATATTACTCTGTAACATTGCCAAATGTTAAGATCTGTTTCACCTCCAGCTGGTGCTACTTGGGCAAGTTAAATCTGTCTAAGGACTAGTCCAACTTGCATACCCGGTTTTTCAAAATTGTATGTTTTCTTTGCCTTGCCCCTTTTATTTCACTTGCATGCTTTTTTGCTGCTGCTATCTTTCCACTCTCTCTAATATCCAACTGCCTGCAGACTGAGGTAAGCATACCAATTCCATGTAAGGAACACAAGGGAGACGAGTATTGCATGATTTTTCTATGCACAGTAACTTGCACAACATTTGATAATACTCAGGGATTAAGTCATTCATGAATAGGGCCCAACGGGAGGAACAACTCCAGAAAAACAACCCTCCTTGCTGGTAGTACAGCATCCAGAATTTCACAGTCATTACTGCCACAGTTACAATTTGTAGTCTGTCTGGCAAAGTAAGGAATCTAACTGCAGGGTCTGTGGTTTAAATAAAATGTATCTACAGCAGTTTGGATCGATGTTTAAAAATGTTCCATGTTATTTTAGTCCAAGGACAAGCTTTTAAAATTAAAAGAAAACTTTGGCTTTAATTATAGATTAAAAGTGAAAGTTGTTTAAAAAGAATGTGTTTTTTGAGCAGAACAGTTACAAAAACTGTTTGAAATTTAAAATTCATTCTCCTCTCCAAAGTGTGAGGCAACATTACCCATAAATATTTAAAGCAAATGTGTGAAAGTAATTAATTTATGAACAATATTTAGGGTGCTTTTGCCATTGCTGTCGTGGATCATTGGCATATTCTTACTTTTTCCAAAGTTTAAAGTTTTTACGCTGAAGTAAATGTCGGATTGATTATTACAGACTACACGAAATCTACAACAGAAAAATTTACCTAATTTTCTTGATTCAAAATATTTGCTGCTACTTATAAGCAATGTAGCATGTCATGCCACTACACATATGAATGTAAGGGGCTTATTTCAGATCCAAGTACTGACAACGTGGTTTCAAAATAGGTGCTACAATGGAGAAGCTGCTACTCTTGGGATGATTTTCAGCAACAATGGCCCATCTGAAAATCATTAGTGCAGAGCAGTGGATTTTCCACATGTTCATATGCTGGACAAGCAGGTTGCCCTTGAAGTATTGTTCCCTTGGGGAAGAAGGAAAACCTAGAGAAAAGTATTCTATTGTCAGATCAGTATTTAACTACAGCCAGACAAAAATATGGTCAAACATTCATTTAGCTGTGCCAGACTGGCAACAGCTAATGAAGAAGACAAAGAACTGAGATTTAGAATGAAGAAGGCTATAGGAGAATGGAAGGAGAGTTTTAAAAAATAGAAATAGGATTAAATATGTAAATCTCCTGTCTTTCTTAGCAATGACCTTTATTGTTACAAAGCCAAAACTTTGGAACGGGTATTCTCTTGCTTTGTGGAATACCTTGGTATTTGAAGTACCAGCTAGAAATTACTGAAGTAACCCCAAATAAAAAGGGTAAGAAAACATCTATGTAGTATTTGACATTTAATGCCCCATTAATCGATAATTTGGCTTGAAGGAGAAAAAAGTTGGCAAAAAGGAATGGAATTCTTTAGCTCCTTGTTTTTACTTTAAAAATTCCCATCAGGCCTCACTTAAACAAAGAACTTCAGTTTTCCACTGGAAAGACAAAAAGAAAATCTTGCTTTAGTATGTCCTGCCACATGCTTAACTACACAGTAAAATAGTATGTACTTGGATTCCAGTCACATTTAAGAAGTGTAGTATTTATTAGCTACACTATTGCCAAGTTCCACCATTATCATTTTATTATAACTAAGGTATATTTTTACTAACTAAATTATATTTAGCTCTTTAGTTTAAGCACTTGCAGTTTTGAAGGTACCGGAGTGTAACAATTTGTCACATACAGATGACACAATATATCATACGAAGTTGAAGTTTTATTTTTCTTGCCCTCTATAAACAATATATTTTTTATGTGTGATTCTGGGGATTTAACTTTAATTGTGTCCTGTTGAAGCTCTAAAGACATGTAAGGTTCTGCAGAACATGTGCCTCGGACTGAGACAACTTCAGGCTGAGTTTGGAGCGGGAGGATGAGGCTCAGAGTGCAGGAGGTGACGCACAGTGGGGGTGCTGGGCATGGGAGGGGGAGGGGGGCGGATCTGGATGCATGCGGGCTGGGTAAACAGGGAGAGCAGCTCCCTGTACACTTACCTCTTTCCCCAGCCCATGTATCCAGAGGCCACCTATGAGACTCCCAAGCTCCTCTTCCACTGTCTATCTACGCCTGCATCAGGAGCCTCCCACACCTGGACCCCCACTCCACTGAACCCCAACTAGCTGACCCCTGACTCCCCCATCTCACCAATCTCCACTCCCTGCAGCCTCACCCAAGCCCTAACCACCTTCACTTGGACTTCTCTGTGAAGTCCCATTTCTCCTGCACCCAGAACTCTGCACTAAGCCCCTCCAGGTTCTCCCCTGCATCCAACCCTCTTCATGAGCTGCCTGCACCCAGATTGCACCACACAGAGCCATGATACTCTTGAGGGAATTCTGTAACAAAAAAATTAAAAATTCTGCATATTTTATTGTTAGAATAACACAGAAACACAACCATATAATTGCACCATTTTCAATTATTTTGTTAATTTATTTCAAAATAGTTCTCAGGAAAAAATTGAAAATGGAGTGATTATAGTGTATTATTTTGACAAAATATGCAGACTTAAAATAACTCGTGCAGAAATTTTATTTTTTTGTCACAGAATTCACTCAGGAATATACTATGCTCTTTATTTAACTCCAACTCTCATTTTCTTGGATGGTCATTTGGGGGTAAGAAAGCAGGATTAGGCCTACAATAGGAACACTTCATTATAATGTTGAAGCATAATTATCTGTGGAGAGGAATCTCAAAGCAAGATAAATAAAGCCAAATAAATACATAAATATTCAGTATAGTGGAGTGCACTACTTACATGTACAAATTCAATCTCTTGAAATGCCTACCATTCCATAGCATTTATCATATACTTCTAGGTAAAAAAGTATTACAAAATATTCAATATTATTGCAAGTCAATAATGATGATAGTATGACAATTACATCAACAAATATTACTGAAGGATGAGGACTCCAAGTTATATTGCAAATGCATGATAACTGAATGATGTTATTGCCATGAAAAGAAACTAAATTGTACTTTCATTTATTCCTCCACCCCACAACCACATTGAAAACGATGTTTTTACTACTGTCAGGACCTCCACTAAAGTCAATGCATGTTTTGCCAGCAAAAAATAATGAAGGAATAAACCTTCCGATACAATGATCTTATCTATTAATCCAAGGGAGTTACTAATATTATGTGCTAATCAATGAAAACACCATCTAAGTAACATACAAGAGAGAAAAGTAGGAGAGCAATTAATTTTACTGCATCACTGTAATGCATAATATAGCACCAACTGACACTGCATTCACCTGAGATGTGGGAGTCGCTCTACTCCAAATCAGACAGACTAGGGATTTGAAAACAGTCTGCCAAATCTCAGAGAGTGCCTTAACCTCTGGGGGTATGTCTACACTACAAAGTTAGTTCGAACTAACTTTAATAGGTGCTACACTAGTGCTCCACTAGTTCGAATTTGAATCGAACTAGCGGAGCGCTTAGTTCGAACTAGGTAAACCTCATTTTATGAGGATTAAGCCTAGTTCGAACTAGCTAGTTCGAATTAAGGGGTGTGTAGCCCCTTAATTCGAACTAGTGGGAGGCTAGCCCTCCCCAGGTTTCCCTGGTGGCCACTCTGGCCAACACCAGGGAAACTCTATGCCCCCCTCCCGGCCCCGGACCCCTTAAAGGGGCACGGGCTGGCTATGGTGCCCGTGCCAGGTGCAAGCCTGCCAGCACCCAGCCAGCAGACCCTGCACCTGGCACAGCACAGAGCCACCCACCCGATGTCCCCCAGCCCACCCCCTCTTCCCGGGACCAGACTGGCGGCTCCCGGGAGCTTGCCCTGGACCGCAAGAGGCGGGCACCTTCCTGGGCTAGTGCGGACATCGTGGACCTTGTCCACGATCTCCGCACTAGGCACAGGAAAGTGGCCGGCTAGGGCAGGAGAGCTGCCAGCCTGGCCACCCAGGAGCAGGTGTGCATGAAAATCAAGGGGGTCCACTGAGACCCCCGACCCTGAGCCCTGAGCTTACAATGGCCGTCCTGGGTCAGACCAAAGGTCCATCTAGCCCAGTAGCCTGTCTGCTGACAGCGGCCAACCCTAGGGACCCTGGAGGGGATGGACCGAAGACAGTGACCAAGCCATTTGTCTCGTGCCATCCCTCTCCAGCCTTCCACAAACTTTGGGCAGGGACACCACTCCTACCCCCTGGCTAAGACCACTCCATGGACCCAACCTCCATGACTTGATCTCACTTCCCTTTAAACTCTGTTCTAGTTCCAGCCTTCACAGCCTCCTGCAGCAAGGAGTTCCGCAGGTTAACTATTTGCTTTCTGAAGAAGAACAACTTTCTCTTACTAGTTTGAAGCCTGCTACCCATTCCTTTCCTTTGGTGTCCTCTAGTCCTTCTTTATGGGAACTCAGGAAGAACTTTTCTGAATACACCGTCTCCACCCAACCCCTGCTTTTAGAGACCTCTATCCTGTCCCCCCTCCGTCTCCTCTTTTCTAAGCTGAACAGTCCCAGTCTCTGTAGCCTTTCTTCATCTGGGACCTCTTCCCAACCCCTGATCATGTTAGTTGCCCTCCCTTCTCCCAGCCTTTCTCTTCCCCTCTCCCACCTCCTTTTCCCAGTCTCCTCCCAGTTTTGTTCAATAAAGACAGAGTCAATGTTGGAAGAAACGTTATCTTTATTTTGTACATCAATAAGAAGGGGGGCTAGGGAAGGGTAAGTGGAAGGAGGTGAGGGAGGAAAGGGGTACGAACCCCCGATGGGGAGGACTGGGCTGGCTCTGCGGGCTTCTGGGGGTGGAAGCTCTCCTGCAGCCCCCCAATTGCCCCCTTTCCCCAGATGGCAGCCTGCAGCAAGTGTAGCTGGGCTGATGGCTGAGTGGTGTGATGTGCCCAGTGTGGGTACTCCGGGCACTCCAAGCCAGAACTTCTTTGCAAGCGGGGCACCCCTGAGAACTGTCTGTCCGGGGTGGGGGTCGGGACCCTTTAAGCGCAGCCCTCGGCTAGCCTGAGACAGCATCTCCATGCTCTAAGTCCTCCTCTGATGCCCTGCCGGCACTGCTTCCGGCCATCCTTAAGCCCTGTTCAGAGTCCACTCAATGTGGACTTGCTAGTTCGAATTAGCAAAACGCTAATTCGAACTAGTTTTTAGTTCTAGACGCGTTAGTTCGAATTAACTAATTCGAACTAAGTTAGTTCGAACTAGCGCTGTAGTGTAGACGTACCCTGGGCTATTTGCTATAAAAAGGGAAGGAGATCTCTTCTTCTCTTTTTCCTTCCCCTCCCCTCTCACAGGAAAAGAATGGCCTGATTTAGACACCTAGCACCAAGAAAAGGGTCACAGCTGAGCATAGGTGTCTGGTACCTGCAGGAGGGGGTGTAGGGAGGGCCAGCCAGAGGAACAAGGAGGAGGCACCCCATTTAGCAATAAAATTTTTGGCAGGAGCACCAGGAGAGCAGTGCAGCTCATAATTGCAAGCAAACGTAGGTGCCTACCCTTGGGCCATTCAGGCATCTTCGTGAATCTGGGTCTTAAGCCCCACCCCTCCTCTGCACTTAGGTGGCTTCCCGCTTTCTGGCTTTTGAGAACCCTTTTCTTAGGTATCTAGCTCTCCAGGGCACCCATCTCAGGACTATGAATTGCACTGGGTGGTACAGCCAGAGTCAGCTTGAGCCATTCCTGTGCTCCAGGCAGTGGGCATGTGACACATGCATGGTTCTGCCCCTGGGTGCACGGCGCATGCGCGGCCCCACTCCCCGGTGCGCTGAGCACCTTACAGCTACAATCGGGTGTGTGGTGCCTGATGGCAGCTCTAAGGGGCGCCGCACGGCCGTTGGCCCCAGGCACACGGCGCCTGATGGCAGCTCTATGGGGTGCCGCACGGCCTCCGGCCCCAGGCGTGCAGCACCTGATGGCAGCATTAAGGGGCACCGCACGGCTGGGCACACAGCACCCCTTATAGCTGCCATCAGGTGCCCCCCATAGGTTGGCCCCTTGGGCAGCTGCCCGGCTAGCCCCCTCCCCTTAATCCAGCCCTGAATACAGCAGCTAGGATTTAGGGGTTGCAATACTGAGCATTGCAATGGCTAAAGGCTTTATGAATCTAGCCCAGGGTGGCTATTTCTGTTCAGGTACTTACAGTGAAATTCTGACCTCTGCTGAAGTCAATGGCAAAACTCCCATTGACTTCAGTGGGCCTGCATTTTGCCCTTTGTCTTTATCTCTGTCTGGAAAGTGTCTAGCACAGCATTTTTCAAATGCGGCTGCCTGGGAATGTTTCTGTGGCCATGACAGCCTCCTTTTTGGGGGGAGGGCAAAACAACAACCATTCCCTGCAGGTTGCTTCTGGCTGCGTTGCCATTTGCTGGCACTACCCTACCAGCAGGGGATCTGCACCTTCCACCATGCAGCTTCTTGGGAGCTCCTGGCAGTGTGTGTGTTCAGCAGGCTTTGGGTTTCAGTCCCTGGGTTCCATCTCTGGGCTTCAGCCCTGGGCAGCAGGACTCAGGGTTGGAAAAATTATCAGCATGGCCACCAAAAAGGGTTGGTGGCTGTACTCTGGGGACGCCAAAAATATTGTTCTCAGAATCCCCGGTCTACCACACTGCTAGCATTAGACAAATAATGATGTAACACACACAAAGAGTCTGGTAACAAAAAGAACTTGAAGGGCTTCACTTCTCCAGAGTCAGTTTATGAAAAACCCTGATTTTTTCAACAAGCTGTATTTAAGATGACAAATAGTAGCTGAGAGAGAAAAAAGGAAGTAGTCAAAATAAAGGGAAGTGGAGAAAACAACAACATTTAACTTTAGCTTTAAGAGAGTAACTCTGTCAAGAGTCAGAGATGACTACAAGTCTCTAATATTCCAATAAGCTAGTCTGAGATACCACAGTTCAGGCACTTGGCTAGTACCTTACCCAGGAAAGTGAGTTTTTACATTCAGAAATGTAAAACACTGTAATATTTAAGGAATCTTGGCTACAGTCAGCTGGCCATCTTTCCTCTCAGCTTCAGCTGACAGATTTTGAATGTTGCTTTGCCTTCCATGCATCTGTTGTCTAAATCAGCTTGAAGGTAGAAGGGAACGATTGAAAACTGGATTTTGAATCTTGGCAAAGTAGTTCATTCTAACTTAAAAAGTCAATGCATACCAAAAGACTTGGTTATCATAACCTTAGCCACTAGCTAGTCTGAAAGACCCTAAACACTGAAAGTCATTTATATTAAGGTTTCAGGCTACTGTGAAGAATTAAGAAGGAGAATACATTTCATGGCTCATCAGAATTTTGATATCGTTATTTATTTTTGTGTCCCTTTGCAGCTCTTCTATTCCTCAAATTTTTAATTTAATTCTCTTTTTATTTAAGTTGTTCTTACATTTCCTGATTTTCTGCAATGGTTTTCCTTTCCAGCGTAATCTCCTGCTTTAATCTTTTGTCTCACTGGGGTTTGTTTGTTTTTGTTTGTTTGTTTAGGTGTCATTTTTGTTTCTCATAAAACTCATTTACATATACTTTTAATTGAGTGTATATTTCAGACAGCCCCACATTATGCAAAATGTGTGGTAATTTCTGCTATTGCTTCTTCCAAAACACTCAAAAGGCATCAAATAATAGCTAATATTTATTATTCATGGAATTCTGGAAGGCTAGCTTTTCTTGCAGGCCTGTATTTTTGTAGCTAGCTAGAAGCCAAAGCTGGAACCTTAAATCTCAATTCTTGAGTTGGTGGAATGGATAGACTTGAAACCAACACTGTTTCCCTGTTTCAGTTTTAGTTTTTAGTCTAAGATGGTAGAAATCTCACAGGAACAGATGTTCTCATGAGAGTTTACCCCATGACGATAGCAAAAATATCAAAAGATAAGTTGAACCTGTGAGTTTCCTACTATTATGAGGGTGAAGTTAATGAGATTTTGGAGTGAAAGAATATAAACCTAATTCCCAGTGTAAACCTAGTGCACACACAGATTGAAACTCTGCTTTCTCAATATATTTGTACTTGTAACTCCCATTGGTGTCAACTCTCTCCTATAAGAGTTCCCTTGTATATATATATATATGTATAAGCAGTAGTCTGGTCTCAATAACCTATTTATTTCCATCATTGTGCCACGGGTGTTCACATTATGAACAAGAGACCTCAAAATTAAACACATAAAGCAGTTTTGTAAGTTATGGTGTGGATTTCAAAAGCCACAAACCTCCAAAGGGAAATAGGATTTGCTATGTCATATTGGTCCATTTAGTCTGGCACTCTCCAATACATGACATTTTAGATCAAAATGTGGAAAAATATAGTGACTAACACAGATTTTGCAGTGCTGTACAGAAGAGATATTTTAATTATAATTAATTTCTGCTCTATCACTCAAATTTTAATTAAAAAAAATCAGTTTAAAAATTGGCTCCCAAGAAAAGTGATATGAAGCTATCAATTATTAATTTCTCATGAATTTGTAAAGAAATGTCACCATTTTCAACAGTGAATGCAAGTTTTCACCAGGAAAAGTAGTTCACACACTTGTAAACCACTTTAAAATATTTTCACAGCAAAATGGCAATTTTTCTCTTAAAGAAATATGGATAGATGAGAGACAGACAGAACAGAGAATAATTAAAGAAAAAATATTTTCCCCCAAACCATTAAAAAACAGTTTTTCCACCAATTTCATGAGGGGAGTGAATTTACGCACACATCTCTACTCCTCGAAAGATGCCTTTTAGTTTCTCATAACTTTGACTGGTATTATTGGGATGTACCTGCTTAAATCCACTACACACAGATTGGAGAACTCCCAACTGCACCAAATTTCAGACCAGACTGAATTTAAACAGCTGGGTAATAAATTCTTGGATTAAAAAGGATTTTCATGGAAACACCAATAAAATCTTAAATATAGCAGCATCAACAGCACCTCTTTAACACTGCAGAAGAAGACAGGTCAATCCAACAGACCATGGTTCAAATAGAATTTACTGTCTACTGAATGTTACCAGTAGTTCATTTTATTTATACCAAACAGTAGGAACAGAATGAAATACACAGAAACACCATTCTAGGTATGAAGTTTCAATTCAGACATTTTTCCCAAAATAAATGAATTTTATAGGCTCCCCATACCTTTAAGTTTACTGGAAGAAATGCTAAAAATACATCCTTCTTGCAACCGTAGCACCACCATCCTAGAAAGGATGGTCAGGAGACAGTTCTTCCTCTGCATGTTCATGTAGGTTCATTTGCACACTTGCATGCACATTTTGATGCATTTACATGTGTATACACAAGATGAGTGGAATTTTACAAGATGTAAAATTCTCCAAGCAAACGGGTGTTTTGCCCATGACAATTTTATTACCTGTATATGCAGGTGTTAGTGTTCCAAAGTACACACATAATACTGTGCATACATGAGTGGAAATTTGATTGATGAGTCATTGAAAACCCAGGATGAAAAACAGGAACATTTGAATATCAGGCACAAGAGTGTTGCCAGTTTAAACTCAGTAAAGCAGCAGTTTAGTCTGTCTCCAGCTACAGATTTGTACTAGAAAGTAGGATCTCTCTTGTCAGAGATAGAGTGAAGCATGTGATTTCAAAGCTAATCCCCAAGGATTGGAGTCACATGTTTTTAATCAGTGGAAACACTCTTGTTTTGTTTCTTTCCTTCACATTTCACTTGAATTTCTTTTGTCTCATGTCACATTTTTTTTTCACTTTCTTTAGCCCAACTCCTCCCTCCAGCACAAATACCTAGTAAAAGGGCTTTGCATTAGAGCTTCCCAGGGGTTGTAGAAAACAGAATCCCCAACCCCAGTGAAATATTTCTATGGCTACTGCACATGCCTGCCTCTCCCATAAATCTACTGGGGGTTACGGTGAATCTGCAGAAGTGCCAGGTCCCAGCTTTATCCCCAAGCCTCTTCCATGGTCCCAAATAGGAGACTGCTCCAGTTCTCTGGCTCTGTGTGGCCTCTGCATCATTCCTTCCCACATAACATATGTCAGGTCAGTTTATGCTAAGAGTCTCTTCATGACTTCATGTGGGCACATGAATGTTTCTCTTTGTCTACTGCAATAGGAGTCACTGCTTTTATTGTTCTGTACGTGCAGGACAACAAACAAGATTCAAGGGATGTAGTTTAATTAGGCTGCAACTTTATTAATTTCACTTATCTGGAGATTACCCAGCAATAACTCAGACAGTACAAGTATCTCATAATTCCTTCCTTAATCATTTCTACCTGACTGGGAGTGAGGAATGCTATCAGTCTTCTCCGTCTCCCAACTGAGTCTCAACCCAGTGTTGAAACCCCATTGCCCTCATCCCTAACTACTAAGGGGCTGAGGACAGGAGGCGGTTTCCCTACTGTACCAGATATTAGGAACCCTACCTCCTTTCCCCAGTTTCTTCAGGGAATGCCTCCTTCCCCTGAATCTTCTTCCAATTCCAGTTTACCAGGGAACCAGAGGCCCCAGAGAATGAGTATGTGTGCTGGACACCTGCCAAATTGCGACACCTTGAACAAAACTCCTGATCCACCCCTATCAGATCGATGAGCTGCTTTGACAGAGACAAAAAAACCCACCCCACCCCAGCCAATCTGGCAGTGAAGGAAAACATTCCTTTCCTACAAAGGTGATTAGTTCAATGCCTAACAACACAACAAAACACCTTGATCTTACTTTGAGGCTAGGGTGCTGCTGATCCTGAAAGAGGGCTCTGTCTGATGGAAATGGAATATAAATATTCTCCCTCTAGATGTGCCTGGGCCAATATCCCACCTGAGTACCCTCCAGTCAGCTGCTGGCTCACGTGATGCTTCTCTTTCCCTTCCCTTTTATCCCAAAGGGGAGGGCACTTTCAACAAGCCACAACTACTTTTCTTCCCACAGGTCAGAAAATGCTCCCACTTTCAAGATCACAGGGAGTGTATTTTGGGGTGCAAACAATTGTGATCTGTAAATGCTGTGAGCTTCCTTTGTTTAAACAAGTAAATTCACTGACTTCAGTAGGAATTGCTGACATAAATAAGGTTTTGCTGGACTAGATATAAGGCCTTCTCTACATGAGAAAATTGTACTGATTTAACTAAATCTGTTTCAAAATGAATTTAGTTAAATTGGTTCAACCATCTATGCAGACCTTATTACTCTGGTTTAACACATGTTTATATCAATTTAGCTTCAGGGGTAGATTTTTGAAAACACAAAAAATTGGCTTTCAATGGGAGCTGGACATGTATTTTTCCTTTGTTCCTTTAAAATCTCCCCTTAAATGGATAGTTTATGGATCTACGGCAAAACATATCAGGGATGCCTTAATTGAAATAAGAGTGTCCACATACAGGTTTTAAACTCATTTAACTAAATCAGTTTCTAAAGTACTTTAGTTAAATCAGTATAATTTTCACATATGGACCCAACTTAAGTTTCTTTTTCAGTTTCTACATGCGCATTGAATATTCCTTTTTAAGTGTCAATTGTCTTACTAATTTCCTTATTATAGTGATTATCATGCTATCCACTGCTAAAGCCACAAAACAATTTATGACCAAACTAACCATCCGTTTTCAGACACTCATAACCTCCTGAAACAGTCATATTTTGGGATGGATCTTTTAAATTCTCTTTTTCTTTCTTTTCTGCAAAATCTTTTCAGTCATTTTGGGCACAGGGAGAACGGGAAAAAGATATTTTTTCCCCTTAGTACACATGTTTCCGATAAGTCTGGATGGATGAAGTCTGAAACGTGGCAGGGGCATTGTCCTCACTGAGGACTAGAACATTTACTAAATTTGAGGGAGGATATAAACATAAAAATGTGTAAAAAAATACTCATCACTTTTAGGCATACGAAAGCTCATGAAACCATCTACGTTTTTTGTTAATCTCTAAGGTGCTGCAAGACTATTCATTATTTTTTAAGTTTTTTCTGTTACAGACTAACACAGCTACCCTTCTGAATCTCTTGGCATCATCTACCATTTCAGAAGCACCTGCCACAGTACTGTCCCATGATGACAGCACTGTTCATTTTTCCCATCTGGCCAGACAAAGGGCAAGCACAGAGACTGCTGCTTTTAACCTAGTGATAACAACATTTGTATGAGGGAAATTGTAGTGGTCTTAGTTAAATACACACTGTCACAACATCGAAAGCAGGAGAAAGCTCTGGCTAGAGAAACATTGCTTCGCTCATGATTTTTAGATATTTCTGGATTTTTTGTCATGTTTTAGTATTTTCAATTTCAAAGTTTTAATTTAAAAATACATCCTACTCTGCTGTAATGACAAAGCCTGCACATATAATAAAAGCCAATTTCTGCTGCCTTGCAACAAAACTGTCTGCAGCCAAATAACTGGCTTAATCCTGCTTAAAGTGAATGAGAATTTTGCCTGGCTATCCATAGAAGCAAGAAGAGAAAGTGCCTAGAAGGCTCTGTGAAATGGATTTAATTGATTTTCATTGTCCAAACAAACAAAAATCAAAAAATGTACAAACAGCCAACTGGGTTTTTAAAAATGTCCAGGGATGGGGAACCTTCTTTGGGTTTGGATTAACTCAGAGGAGAAAGACACTCTCCTCATTTCCTGTGCACACCAGAGCCTAAGGGGGCCCAGACTTAGATTTTGTGTGCTCCAGCCCTGTGGTGAGGTGGTGGGGAGCTGGAATGCCAGTGCAGGCTCCCCAGAGCTGGTGGGGGGCCCTGAGCCTTGGGGGCCAGATCCAGGCAAGCCAGGGGCTGCATCTATCCCCTGGGCCTTTGGTTACCCACCCCTGGTTTACAACATAAGATATATTTTTAAATTGATAACACCCATTTTAGCACAGGTAATTTCTTGTTTCTCTTTTCCCTACCAACAACCATAAAGAAATTACATGCAATCCCTTCCCAAAAGAATCTATGTTAATGGAATATTGCTCAATGTGATGATGAAAATGGTAAAGTTCCATTAGCAATGTTATTTTAACTATGTAATCTTCAAATTTCAGTTCTATAATTTGTACATTAAATACTATATTTGATATTTCACTTTCTAAACTTGGTTCTTGAGTATACTGAGGTCTGAAGTTAATATCTCCTGCAGCTGGTTTTAAGTGACAACTTATTTTAAAATATCCCTGAGGATTCTTTTATAATTTAGTTCAAACTTATAGAAATCTCTAACACTAGAATTTTTTGCTGGCCCCTCAAGACAGGTTCCTCTGTATTCAGGTTATGCTTTAGATTTTATAGCCCATTTTAAAAGTATATGTTCATTTTTGAAAATACAGTACTAAAGTAAGAGTAAAAGTTGGCAAAGACAACACAGAATCACAGAACCATTATATAGAGTGAGTATACACACACACACACACACACACACACACACACACACACACACAATGACATTTGTAATCATGAACTGGATCTTTTAATGTGCGGAGTGTCTTTTGCAAATTTGAGGTGCTAAGCACCTTCACATCCTAGTGCAACTCAGTGGAAGTTGAGGGTGCTGACAAAGTGCACAATGGAGAACAATAAGGAGAGAGGAAAGAAAAAAGGGTGAAAAAAGCTACAGCTATAAAAACACCAGAAACCAATCATGCTCCTGAGTACAAACATCTAAAAATAAAGATCAAACATCTTCAAAGTCAACCTGCCTCACATTTTTTAATGACATCTTCCTTTCCACGTCTGCAAGTCTTAATTTCCTCATTATTCTTATTTGTTCTGATTCTCCTACACTGTTAGGTAACACACAAAATAAAATTAATGAAAATCTGTCTGTCTCAAGAAGTTTTCAAACTCTCTCTACAGCCATTTTGTCCTTTGCATTTTCAATTTTAAGTTTTGCTTTTGTTTATCAACCCTAGCTCATAACATACTGACATTCCAGGAGTCTGGGTGTTTTTATTTCTTTGCCCTGTAACAGTGCAAAAGATTCTGCATCAATATGTGACCAACAGAGCATTTGAAGACCATATTAAGATAATTACAATGTTAAAATGTTAATAAACCATTGGGCAAAGATTAACTTAGGTTTTTGACATTTACATCCAGATCTCAATAATATTGTTAGGTCTTTTCATTATATTATTGTACAATGCTTAGCACAATGGAAACCTGGCCTCTAGATATTAATTATAATTTATACTGTGGAAGTAAGACGAGATAAATGAGATTCTCTGTTCTTCATCTATTCAATGAATGCATCAGAGCATTGTACAGTGGAACCTGTCCAAAGGGGCCAGCAAAAATTGATTAGCTAATATAAATGGTTTTAAACAACAGGTTAAATAGAATTATATTGGAAAACTTGAGATACATAAAACTAAAGTCAGGAGGCTGATCAATTAAATATACAGTATATCTGCACTAAGAATTACTCTGGACAGATACTTTTCTGTTTTAAGTGAACACACATATAACAGCAGATGATATATGTATCCCTTAAGGTAGAAGCTTTTACGTAAGTAATATGTATGAATATATTTATATATATTTTCCCTTTTTCACTATTTTATCATTTCATGAGTTAGCAATGGTATGTCATTTCAGTCTGTTTTCCTATTTAACAGTGTCAATGATATATGAGAACAGGATGAAATGGCTGAAGGAAGTACAAACCTAATTCAGAATATGTAAAAGATTTAAACTATGCAGTTTTCTGTTTTCTTTTGAAGACTACAGTGGGATTAAAACACTTAGTTCTCGTGACCTCACAGTACTTATGTAGAGGAGTAATGCAAAGACAATCTCTTAACAATAAGTTACACTCTAGCCTTAATCTAAAGGTAGGACTCCCCAATTCCATACATGAATCTAAGGCATCATATGGTCCAGTCTTTATAAGCATGTTAATTATTAGAATGGGAAATGGTACAATCCATTTTCCTTATACATTTTAAATGCAATTTCTTGTTTTTGTCATTGGACACTGCACTCATATTGTGTTAATTTGGCCAAAATCATGAAGATACACAGGGCCACATTCTGATTTCAGTTACATCAGAATATGTTAATGGAGTTATTCCAGATATACTGATATAACTGAAATAAGAATGTGACTCATAACATTGACCAGCTTGGTTACTAAACTTTATTTCATGATTATCCACAAAAAATTGCTCTTAAGAAAAAGCACAATATATAGTTTGCTTCTAAACAATATTTTCTGCTGACATATCAAACCCAGTTAATATTTTTTTCAAAGTTAAAGTGTGAATCAATTTTCACTCACAGTTCACTTAAAATACCAGTAAAATTGTCGTCATAATATAGAATGCCAAACAGACAAGTTTTAATTTCAATTCTTGTCTACTAAGAATTATTTATTTTACTAACACGAACTATATGGATCAATAAATGTACACTAAGCCTTACTTTTTAAAAAGTCGTTCTCTCACTTTCTGCTATCAGAGACTTATGACTGACATCAGAAAATAATAATCTACCAATCTGACATCACATGAATAGCTATTATTGAAAACATGCATACATGTCTGTTACATGATTATTCTGGGAATGGTGTGAGGGGAAAAATTCTGAAAGATTAAAATTTCCTTATTTTAACTCAAACTGTCTAGCAATCATTTTGGTAAGTTCAAGTATTTCTAAAATAGCTCTCATAAATGGACGTGAAATAACTTGAAAATACAACTATAATTTTTCTTATAACAAGCTCTGTTCTTGTATCTTATAATATTACCAGGACCCCTTTAATGAAATTATAAACTTATTGTTTAAAACAGCCTACCTGCATCTACTATTTTATGAGTGGTTCTGTACACATGGGAAAGATAGACAGCATGACATAGCAGACACCTGGTACTTCCCACAAACTTCTGCTTGTCTTTTTTATAAGTGCAGGGAGAATAAAGTGAATCCTAAAAGTTGTTCTGTTCTCATCAAAGACTGTAGCACTCACAAAGTTAATGAAGATGTTTAAAAAGTGATTTTAAAAAGATTGTACAGTGAGTTTCATATATGCCATGATTACTGACTTTATGGGGAAATATACTGCTAGTTGTACATTACAGCCCAGCCCCTTAACACTGCTGCATTTATACTACAGCTGTCTCAACCTTTCCATTAAAGACTCTGTTTTTCACTCTCAGCTGAAACTTGGCAAGCAAAACTTAGTCCAGTAGCAAATTTATGACATTTAAAAAAATTGTTGTGATCCCTTTTAAGTTACAATATAAAAGTATAGAAAATTCAAAGTTTACATGTTTAAGCTGCTGTTCTCTTCTTCAATAAATTCTGATTTAAAAATAAAACTTGGCAGGCAATTAGTCCATAATGTGGACCAAATGCTTTTGGTATGTTGAAAAATAATGTTAAATGATCAAGCAATTTAATTTTCGAATATATTCTCTATGCATGCACCCTTCCAGTACTAAAAAGATTTGATATTACCACACATCCTAATTCCTCATCTCCTTATGAGCTGCAAAAAAGGGATTACTAATGATTCCTTAGTATTATATTTTTACCCTTGTAGTCATTGGAGGACTTTCTGCAGGGACAGAGATCCTGGGAAATAGGCAAAAGATGAGAGGTAGAGAGCTACCGACAAGGTCGAGAAGAACTTGTGTCTTCCCTCCAAATCAACCCAGCTGGGAATCCACAGCTCAGAGCCGTATGAATTTTCTCACAGAGACTCTCCAAGCCATAGAAAGATGATCACTGCTGAAAAGGGAAAAAGTTGTGTACATAGTCCCTGGTGGGCAGCTTCTGCTGGGAAGACCCCAAGTCAATGGGAAGGCCCCATTCTCCTGCTGGTGGGATTACAAATTTGGGGTTCAAAACTCTACTTTTTCCCGGTTCAGAGAGAATCACTACCCTCTTCCACCCCTCCCCTCAGCAAAAAAAAAAAAAAAAAAAAAAAAAAAAATGGAGTAGGTGCCAAAGCAGAGCTTGTCTCCCCTTATTTCCCTCCCCCGTCTATGAGGGTCTGACTGAGCCCATAGAAGGCCCAAATCTTGCCCTCAAGTACACCTGTAAGAACATAAGAAGAGACATACTGGGTAAGACCAGAGGTCGATGTAACCCCTGTTCATGTAATCCTGTCCTCTGCAAGTGGCCAATGCCAGGTGCTCCAAAGGGAATGAACAGAATATGTAATCACCAAATGATCCCTCCACTATCACCCATTCCCATCTTCTGACAGAGGCTAGGGATACCATTCCTACTCATCTTGGCTAATAGTCATTAATGGACCTAACCTCCATGAATTTATCTTGTTCTTATTTGAACCCTGTTAAAGTCCTGGGCTTCACAACATCCTCTGGCAAAGAGTTCCAGAAGTTGACTGTGAGTTGTATGAAGAAATATTTTTGTTTGTTTGTTTTAAACCTGCTACCTATTAAAAGGGTGTGAGTCAAGGCAGATTTGGTGACTTCTCAACGAATAGCCTATTGATTAACACAAACACATTTTTCTTTTATTGCTAAGATTAAAATAATACATTAAACATTAAAAAGGTTAAACCAAGAAACTGAGAGCTAAGCCTAAAACTGCATGAGCTCAGTGTGTGATGGCTAGGTAATGCAGCAACAACAGGGCCAAGCCACTTGCCAACATATGCAGCAGTAAGTGGTGATTAAAGATTATAAGCCCCAAGTGGTCATAAAACGAGCTACAACCAGGATGGTTGGGCCTGAGGTACAAGTGGGAAGGAAGGAATCCACATGGTCTACTTGGGGAGCAGGTTACACTCATAATGTGCTCCTACCACTCCCAAGGATGCCTAGGTGTATTTAGGTCCTCATGAGGCAAGGATGGTGCTTGAACCCTGCAGTAATGTTTATGTGACTCCTACTGGAGAGAGAAAGGTAGAGAAAGAGGATGGTTGAGCTCCCTAAACACCTTGGCTGCTGGGCTCTCATAAACTAGGGCAGCCACTTCTGAAAATACTGGCTGCATATATCTTTTTATGTCTACCCTGAGAGAGGAAAGATTAAGGAATGCCTCAAGAGTTCTTTGCCTTTCTTCTCCATTTTCTCACTTCAGCTTCTCATGCAACAGTCTGTAGTATCCATTTTTAAAAATGTTTCCCTGATATCCACTGTAAAATATGGTATTTACACCAGAGTAGCTTAATTTCATGGACAATCATAACAGAAGTGTGAGACTGGAAGGGACCTCAACAAGTCAGTCTAATTTTAGTTCAATCCCCTGCACTAGACAGGACTAAAGACAGGACTAAGTAATAACTAGACCATTCCTGATGACAGATGTTGTTCTTACAAACCACCAATGATGGAGATTCCACAACTTCCCTAGGCAATGTCTTTCAGTACTTAATTACCCTGACAGAAAGGTTTTCCCAATGTCCACCATAGAATCATAGAATACTAGGACTGGAAGGGACCTCGAGAGGTCATCGTGTCCAGTCCCCTGCCCTCATGACAGGACCAAATACTGTCTAGACCATCCCTGAAAGACATTTATCTAACCTACTCTTAAATATCTCCACAGATGGATATTCCACAACCTCCCTGGGCAATTTATTCCAGTGTTTAACTACCCTGACAGTTAGGAACTTTTTTCTAATGTCCAACCTAAACTTCCCTTGCTGCAGTTTAAGCCCATTGCTTCTTGTTCTATCCTCAGAGGCCAAGATGAACAAGTTTTCTCCCTCCTTCTTATGACACCCTTTTAGATATCTGAAAACTGCTATCATGTCCCCCCTCAATCTTCTCTTTTCTAAACTAAACAAACCCAATTCGTTGAGCCTTCACTCATAGGTCATGTTCTCTAGACCTTTAATCATTCTCATTGCTCTTCTCTGGACCCTCTCCAATTTCTCCACATCTTTCTTGAAATGCGGTGCCCAGAACTGAACACAATACTCCAATTGAGGCCTAACCAGCGCAGAGTAGAGCAGAAGAATGACTTCTCGTGTCTTGCTCACAACACACGTGTTAATGCATCCCAGAATCATGTTTGCTTTCTTTGCAACAGCATCACACTGCTGACTCATATTCAACTTGTGGTCCACTATAACCCCTAGATCCCTTTCTGCCATACTCCTTCCCAGACCGTCGCTTCCCATTCTGTATGTATGAAACTGATGGTTCCTTCCTAAGTGGAGTACTTTGCATTTGTCATTATTAAACTTCATCCTATTTACCTCAGACCATTTCTCCAATTTGTCCAGGTCATTCTGAATTACAACTCTATCCTCCAGATTAGTCGCAACCCCTCCCAACTTGGTATCATCTGCAAACTTAATAAGCGTACTTTCTATACCAATATCTAAATCGTTGATGAAGATATTGAACAGAGCTGGTCCCAAAACAGACCCCTGCAGAACCCCACTTATTATGCCTTTCCAGCAGGATTGTGAACCATTAATAACTACTCTCTGAGTACGGTTATCCAGCCAGTTATGCACCTACCTTATAGTAGCCCCATCTAAGTTGTATTTACCTAGTTTATTGATAAGGATATCATGGGAGACCGTATCAAACACCTTACTAAAGTCTAGGTATACCACATACACCGCTTCTCCCTTATCCACAAGACTCGTTATCCTATTAAAGAAAGCTATCAGATTGGTTTGACGTGATTTGTTCTTTACAAATCCATGCTGGCTATTCCCTATCACCTTGCCACTTTCCAAGTGTTTACAGATGATTTCCTTAATTACTTGCTCCATTATCTTCCCTGGCACAGATGTTAAACTAACTGGCCTGTAGTTTCCTGGGTTGTTCTTATTTCCCTTTTTATAGATGGGTTGTTCTTATTTCCCTTTTTATAGATGGGCACTATATTTGCCCTTTTCCAGTCCTCTGGAATCTCTCCTGTCTCCCATGATTTTCCAAATATGATAGCTAGAGGCTCAGATACCTCCTCTATCAGCTCCTTGAGTATTCTAGGATGCATTTCATCAGGTCCTGGTGACTTGCAGGCATCTAACTTTTCTAGGTGATTTTTAACTTGTTCTTTTTTATTTTACCTTCCAAAACTACCCCCTTCCCACCAGCATTCACTATGTTAGGCGTTCCTTCAGACTTCTCAGTGAAGACCGAAAAAAAGAAATTATTGAGCATCTCTGCCATTTCCAAGTTTCCTTTTACTATTTCTCCCTCTTCACTGACCAGTGGGCCTACCCTCTCTTTGGTCTTCCTCTTGCTTCTAATGTATTTATAAAATGTCTTCTTGTTTCCCTTTATTCCCGTAGCTAGTTTGAGCTCATTCTGTGCCTTTGCCTTTCTAATCTTGCCCCTGCATTCCTGTGCTGTTTGCCTGTATTCATACTTTGTAATTTGTCCTACTTTCCATTTTTTATGATTCCTGTTTTATTTTTAGATCATGCAAGATCTTGTGGTTAAACCAAGGTGGTCTTTTGCCATATTTTCTATCTTTCCGACACATCCTAAACCTCAGTTGCTGCAATTTAAGCTGATTGCTTCTTGTCTGATCCTTAGAGGTTAAGGAGAATATTTTTTCATCCTGTTCCTTGTAACAACCTTTTATGTAGTTAGGAACTATTATCATGTCTCTCTGCAGTCTTCTCTTCTACAGATTTAAACAACCCCATTTTTTCACGTAGCTCACATTTCCTAGACCTATAATTATTTGTATTGCTCTTTTCTGGACATTTTCTAATTTGTCCACATCTTTCCTGAAATATGATGCTGAGAACTGGACACAACACTCCAGTGCGGAGTAGAGTGGAAGAATTATTTCTTGTGTCTTGCTTACAGAATATTATGGGATGTATCAGGGGAGGATGTTTTGGAATGCTCTGTAGATAATAATAACTTATAACCATGTGATTGCATAATTAACAGTAATGGGAGTTATCCATTCATATGAAGAGCAGAATGGACACCTATATTCATTTTCAGGTGACATTAACAAACACAGCTAACTGTTTTAAAATAATACATGAAGAATTCCTTACCTGTCCGGTAGACAAAATTGCCTTCAGTCTCTGATGATGACGGGGATACCAATTCTTCCTCAAATTCATTGGAACTAAATGAACCAGAATGATTCCTTTGCCTCGTTTTTTCCATCATGGCTGCGTTAGTAGCCATGACATGTCTCAATGAGTCATTTAGGTAACGATTCAATAAACTGCTTTTGTATTTGGGAGGTGACACATAATCCTCATTGGCACTTGTCTCTGGTCTCACTCCTGGTTTTATCACTGAATTTTCAGTTTTAATCACAGTATGGTGAACTGGTTTGTTATATCCGCCTTCATTCATATGGTTTCTTGGAGGATTTTCCCCATCTGAAAAAAAAGATACATTATGGTTTACGTAATATTTATAGAGCAACCTTATCTGAGCATCTTTAAATATTTTAAACACTAGAAGATTTACCTGGAATTGCTTAGGTCCTTAATTCAATTAATTTTTGGTTTTTGGAAAACATTTAAATAATTGCACTGGGATAGGATTGTGGATGATGGGTTAAGTATGCAGGCTGCCTGGGAAGAGAGGACTACACCAGCCTTTTCTGACTGAAGCAGCTTGGGACCAAGCACCTCTCCATGGCTGCTGCAGCTCCAGCAAGCACAGCTGAGGGAGGGGTACATGTCCTCCAGCTGGAACAGGTCCAAGTTTGTCTGCACCCTGCATTCCTTAGCCAGAGTGAAGAATGCAGCAAGTAGTGCACTTCTCCCTCACTTCCTGACGAAAGAATACAGCCAGCAATGTTTCTATATGAATGTGGGGGAGGTTCAGCTCCCCCCCCCCCCATGGGTGAAGAGGGAAGGGGAAACTCAGGACTGAGGGAGTCCTGGATGGGGGCGGGGAAGGGTGGAGTGTGCCCTCAGTCAGCTCCTTTCACCTGCCTGGTGATTCTGTCTTTTTTTCCTGTAAGGTTTTATGAGAAGCAGTCCAATTCCAGGAACATTCCATTTTCTGGGTACAACCAAACCTGACCTTGCTTTATGTTATGATAAGAGGAAGCTGTATATCGAAATAGGTGATCCTAGCTCTTACTGTTTAGGAGGAGTTTTTGAACAAACGGACAGACAAACTCTCTCAAATGATGACTAAAGCTAGGCAAATAACATAACTAATGATTTATCAATTAATTTCACTTTTTTTCAGTTTACAAACTTCCCATGAGCAGACCACAATCTTCTCAAATATTTTAGCTATTCTAAATTATTTTCTGAACAATTTTAGAAATAATGCTTGGTCTGTAGCTTTTATATGAACAGTACATTCCATGCATTTGATATCTGAAATCTCAGCTGTGTAAACAATCAATTATATCACATGCTATCTTGCAATGCCCTGATTAAATTAGCCTAATTCTTAACATTGTATTTGCTGAGAATTATGCATTTGAAATTCATTTACCATGAACACACTGAAATATTTGCTTAAAAATTTGCTCTTTTAACTTATATTCTTCAACTAAACTTTTATGAAAAGTGAACACACAAAACCCCCCACATGCACAGATGAAACAAATTCATTTGAATGCAAACAAACATTTCTATAAATGTTTTGCAGCACTGGGTCATTTCTAATGTGACTATAGCGGATAAATACATATACCATGTTACAAAGTTACTGGAAAAATATTGAAATGTATGATGACTGTCAACATTCAGGAAACAAAGGTAGAGTGCTGTATAAAACTCTTACACAATCTATGCTATCTAAATTCATAATATTTACCTCCTAAATCAGGTAACATAGTACTGCACTTTCATTTTGCAATGGAGAGGAAATAAGACCATCTCCTGTGATGATTGCATGACAGACCAAACCTTGCTCACCTTACTATGTGAAAAGTTCAAATGAAGCTAACCAGTCTACTTTTGTTAATAAAGTGACTGTGATTTGGCCCTACTGGTATGTAACAACACATAAACATAGGAACATTAAGGTCCTTTGATTTCAATAAAATTAATCATGTCCTTGAAGTCATGTACATTTTAAGTGTTTTGCAGTATTAGGCCCTAAGGGTCTGTTATTTAATAACCAAAGAATTAAGCATTATTTTGTCAATAATAATAATATACAGCAAAGACAAACCTACCTAATGTATGGCCAGATTCTTCCCCCAGCCAGTGAAACTGTATAATCCTATTAACTATGGAGGGGGTCTATATATGTATTACTGCAAACAGAATTTGACATATAGCTTGTAAAAAATAAAGCCTGTGACACGATGCTTTTTGTGAAAGATTAGAATCCTTTCTGAAGAATCTGATATTTTCTAGTTTCATATAGAAACATGGAACAAACTTAACATAAAAATATCAACAAACCTTCAGAACACGAATCGTCACTGCTTACACTAAGTCTTTCAGCATTTCCTTGAACGTATTTGTTGTACAACTTTATTCGTAAAGCCCAGCTGAGATCTGGTTGCCGGACTGTATTCTTAAGGCGACGTCTTGCATTGGCAAACCAGTTTGACACCTACATTAAAACAAATGCAATGGTTTTCCTCAACAAGATTATAAATCTAATCTACCAATTTTTTTTTTTACAAATTTCATGTATGCTTTGTGAAAATGGTGAGCGACTGAAATGCATTCACATGTATCAAGGCCCAAGTGTGTGTTAAACTCCATTAATGAGAATGGAGAATTTTGCCTGAGACAAGAATGCAGGATCAGACCTTTGGTTGGCAAGTACTCCGTCTGAAGAGCTAGCAAGCACTTGTTAATTATAATAGTTTTAATTCAATTCTTCCATAATGTTCCTTTTATACTAACTTCAGTATCTTTGTAAAAAGATAATACACTGAAATTTTAGTATCTCCAACTAGCTCCAAGTATCTCCAATTAGCTCTTTTAAATTAAATTAAATAAGTTGTTAGATCATCTATCAGTTGACACTGTAACATCTGTTCTTGAACTGTCAAGTATGTGCATAATAAAGCAGCAAAATCTGAACCCTTTTCCAAATGTTGACATAAATGACTAAATTCTGCCCATTGCTGAGCTGGTATATTATAATTGATGGCAATAAAGTAAAAGGAGCAGCATGTAGAGAATATGCCAGTTTATGAAGTCACTGCAGAAACCTTAATATTGATTTATAGATGATTATTCCAAATAATATTTTTCAAAGTTAAATATGACATAATAGACAAAAATGATTTAACACATGTTCTGAGCTTATACATTGGCTTCAAGAAAAGAGACTCTAGGGAAAAAAGACGATTGCAATATTGTGTAGTACTTTGTGTATTAATGAAGTGAAAAAGCATGTTACACATGCTGTAGACTCTGACAAGTCACCTATGTTATGCAAACATTCCAAACATGTTCCTGTTTATTTAGAGTGATGTTAAATAGTAACGTTTGCAGTATTTGGGCAAATACAGAGTTTGATTTCATTTTCACTTAAATTATTGTAACATTGGAGAAATTTGATTGATGTCAGTGAGACACACTGGTATAAGTAAAGAGTTAAGCTGCATACATTCTAGAAATTTGGAAATCTTGATAGAAACTAATAATGTAGATGAATTTTAGAGTGCAGGTTATGTTTTCCAGGATTAATTGTATTTTGATTGGGTCTCTTCAGAAAGAATGCAAAGCAACATTACTTCAAAAGTAGAATGTGGGGGATCTCTGGATTGTCCACATAACCTTCCCCTCTTTTTTGTGCTGTGAAAGTACATAGGAAGTGGTAGAATATATGATTCACACTGATTTCAGCTCCATAGCATGGCTTTTTATGCTATAAAGCCTACCTGAATCCATGTAATGATTGTATCAGTAATCACAAGATAAAGAGGTAAGAATAGCAGAAATGAAGAGCCCTTAAGCCTAGATCTATGATTCTATGATATGCTAACTACTTAATTTATGGTTAAGTAAAAGACATTACAGCGTAAGTATGAATAGTTGCTCCATAAATTAGCATAAGTAAACTTAACAATGACCTTAAATTACAAGATGGCATTAACACTTTGATTATTGTTTTGTTATAGTCACAAGGGTTCCAAATTGCTGGTAGGTAACCCACAAGAAGGCAGTTTGTGTCTAATTAGAGTATTTTTGCAGAGAACGTTTGCATATGTTTAGCTGCAGATAAGCATAGTAATCCAATTTATATTAATAAACATTTCTTTATTAACATATTCACCTATAGCACACAAGCACCTCAATATTTTGAGGGGGAATATGTTAGGACATGGTAAAGAAGGGAAGAGCTATGCATACATATGCGTGAGGACTATCAAGGGCTATAAAACATCTGGTCTCAGTTACTGCCAGTGGAGTTCTTTCATCTCAACTTCGAGAGCACTCCCCAAGGACAGAGTGAGTAAATACCTGTGATGGTGCCAATCATCTTGACAGCCTTATATGACATCACTTTACTTGTTGGGACTGGTTTGCTTATCGCACTAATTATTTTAGTTACAGAAGGTTTTCCCTAACTGGGAATGTTTTTGTCATTGCCATAGCCAGGGGTGAAAGTAACTGAAATTTCTTACAGGTACTGTCCTATCACAACCTGCCCCCTTCCTTGGGGTGTCTTAGGGTGGGAGAGGGTTGGCAATACCACAGTACCTGTAAGAAATTTAAGTGTGGGGTGGAATGTGAGGGGCAGAGGGTTGGAGTATTGGGGGATGCAGGAGTTAGGGCAGGGGCTGGGGACAGATGCAGGAGTCAGGGTTGAAGTATATGAGGGGCTCAGGCAGAGGCAGGGGAGTATGAGGAAGGGCTCAGGACGAGGGGTATGAAGAGGGGCTCAAGGCAGGAGATTATGGGGAGGAGCTCAGGGCAGAGGAGGGTCAGGGTGCATGACTCAGGGCAATAGACTAGGGGTATGTCTACACTACCACCCTAGTACATTAACTAGGGTGGTTAATGTAGTCATACGAATTTGCAAATGAAGCCCGGGATTTGAATTTCCCGGGCTTCATTTGCATGTTGCAGAGCGCCGCCATTTTTAAATGTCCGCTAGTGCGGACTCCATGCCCGCGGCTACACGCGGCACGAACTAGATAGTTCAGAATAGGAAGCCTAGTCCGAACTATCTGTATGCCTCGTTCGGAATAGGAAGCCTAGTTCGAACTATCTAGTTCGTGCCACGTGTAGCCACGGGCACGGAGTCCACACTAGCGGACATTTAAAAATGGTGGTGTCCGGCAACATGCAAATGAAGCCCGGGAAATTCAAATCCCGGGCTTAATTTGCAAGTTTGTATGACTACATTAACCACCCTAGTTTGAACTAGGGTGGTAGTGTAGACATACCCTGGGTGCTTTTAGGGGTGAGTGCAGGGGGAAGCCAAGGATGCCATTTTGAGGGGAGGGGGCTGTAGCCACACATACCAGTCCTGTGTGTTGCTCTTCCTGCTTCTTCTGACTAAGGAGTAAGGGGAAAGTGCATAACCTACTGCGTTTCTCCTCTGCCCCTCCCTGGGCAGCCAGGAGTGAGAGGAATGAAGCAGGTTATGCTGCACTTTCCCTTCACTCCCTAGTCACAAGAAGCAGGAAAAGCAATACACAAGGACCGGTATGTGTGACTGCATCTCCCCACCTCCCAAAATGGTGGCGTGGGGCAGAGGCTCAGGGTGGGTGCAGTACCAGACAGGGGGGTTGCCCCCCAGCCTGTTCCTCTGCCTTGCCTGGGTCTCTGCTTCTAGTGTAGCAGTCTGAAAAAAGCCAGAAGCCAGGCTGGGAGCATCCCTCCCCTCCCCTTGCAGCTAAGTGCCCTAGCCCAAAGGTTCTCAACCATAGGCCATATGGCTCCCCAGGGGCCACGCCCTACATCTAAGGGGCCACATGGAAAAAACAGAACATTAGGTAAATTAAGTACCTTTTTTTCCAACTAACAGCGGCTATGAGGGGGGCCACAGAGGTAGAGGCTCAGAAGGGAGCAATGAGCAAAAAAAGGTTGAGAAACACTGCCCTAGCCAACCAGCTTCTTGCCAGAGTGCCGTACTGGGTGCACCAGTTTACTTTTACCTCCGACCATGGCCCACATGGCTTCCAAACCAACAATTCTGATAATAGTGGGCCTGACCTTGAGACAAGAACCTACCAAATTTGAGAGTGTTATTTGGGGATGTTAAATCAATAACCTAGACAATAACTAATCAACAGATCAGACAACATACCAGATAGCACTCTATTATCAGAAAGCCACAGTGTGCATCTCAAAGATGGATTTGGCCCTAGTTTTGTAATCCAGCTATTTTGGTAAAGTATATAAATATCATATGAGTAGTTAGCTAATTACTTTTGATCGCTAATCCAGTTAAGGGTGATTATGAAGAAAATAAACACTACCTGCTTAATTACAAGTAAAATTTTGATCCAGCTTTCTATCTAGAACTTAGTAGAGACTCGTTAAGCCTGTCACTTTGATTATACTTAAACCCTATTTTACATGAAACAGAGCTCCACAACAAGCAGAGTGAGCTCTGGATCAGTGCTCTCATGCCATATTCACTGCTTTACAAACCCTGGAGTTTCCTGTGACGGGTGAGGAGACCAAAACTGAAGCTGGCAAAGAAGATTAAGTAATGTTTGTTCTGCTCCAAGGCTTCTTGTTTACATTCATCATATTGGCACAGCAATCATTATAGTAAACCAGAAGGGATGAATTGGAATCTATCCATCTTCTAATGCAGTTAACAAACTCATTCCAGACTGCTCAGATGAAACACTGGTCACCTGACTTCCACAGGATTTAGTATAATTCTAGATTCATACATGCAATGATAGAGACTGATTGATTTGGGGTCCAACTAAATATTTTAATGGTTACTGCAATGCCTAGGAAAACGGACAGTTTTCTCAGCATCCCATGAGAAACACTGTTGTCAAGCTAGGCCTATACAGATCATCATGGTGCTATCAGGGAACCATGTACAGAAATGGTGTGATTCTTGCATAAAAACAATTAGATTTAACTAATGTGATTTATGGATACACTGTCAGTTTAATGAAAACCTAACAGCAAACACAATGGATATGTTCTTTCCATGTCAACTCTCAATATTTTTCATAGTAATAGGAGTGAATAGTATATGTGTATGTTACGCCTTCCGGTATAAGGATGAAAATATTTAACAATTAAGAAATAATCTTAACTCAGCATTTACAAAAGAGTCTTTTCCCAAATATATAGTACCACAGACCCTGTTTCAGAAATACACTCCAGCTACTGACTCCCCCTTCAATAACTTTACACAGAAATTCTGACTGGAACAACAAGAAGTTTTACTTATGCTGAATGAAGGTGATGCATGAGGCTTATCCACCTAACAGTTCCCAAATTCTGTGAGTGAAATCCTGATCCTGTTAAAGTCAAAGAGAGTTTTGTGATTAACTTTAAGAGGGGCAGGAATTTATCGTATATCCGTATGTGTTCCTTCAAATGTGGCATGTCAAGTCTCTCAAGTCAGTGGCCTGTGTTACACAGGAGGTCAAGACAGATAATCACAGTGATTCCTTCTGACTTTATAATCTATTAATATATCTCCACATATTAGTACCACGATTATTTAGGACTGATCATAAAAGAAAGTACCCTAAGCTGACAATACCTAAACAGCTGTTAAAATGGCTTTGACTTATGTTACTGTGTGTGCATGAAATATCTTAGAAAACACAAAAAACAATAATTTGCTTACAAGGCACTGTGAAAAGACATTTGCATTTGAATTCAACAAATGACTAAGTATCCTGGGAAAAATGCACAATAAAAAGTGTTACTACTGTCTCCCTATATATGCATAAAGATCAGCATCATCATAATAGTATTTAAACAAAACCCTTATTTATGAGCAAGAAAAAACATTACCAATATGATATTACCATAAAAATGGTTCTCAGCTTTGTAGAAATTCTCCAGAATGGCCAAAAGTATTCACGTGGGCACCTAAGAAATACAGACCCTTTGGCTTTACCTCTGAAAAAATTATTCTAATTTATTATGCTTTTCTACTCAAGAAGAGCCAAGGACTTAAAACAGGGATAATAGCCAAATGATCCCTTTACCCAAAATAAATTATGTCATTGATATTCTTTTGCAAATGGTAATATTATTAAATCCGCAGCAGCATATGACCAGTATATTAATCTTACTATGGCAAATAACTTCTTATTAAACAATAAAGCCATTCATATTTCCTTTTGGAAAGTATATGCAGTCATTTTTCTTTTTTATTTCACAAAAATATTTAAACCAAAATTTAAAATAAAATAAATCAAATGTTGTGGTAATAGTGCAAATGAAAACATAACATATTCATGGCAAATTAATAGAACAAATTGCTGGATTTGTTGAATTGGAGTCTAATCTGTGGGCTAAGATGGAAGACAGCTTTTAGAAGTAGTCTTCTGCCTTCAGAGTTTTGAACTGCTAGGCCAAATGCTGTAGTAATTTACTCCTACTGAAATCCTATTCACTTTATTGGGATTGTATAAGCATAAATCTACACAGAATTTTGCCCCATGTGCTTATGTTATTAGTGATTAGAAATAAAGAAGCTTCCTAATGCCTTCAAAACCCCAATTCTCTATAAAAGTCTGTGTTTATTTTCTAAGTTTCTAGGGACCAGAAAATAGAACAAACCTCCTTTTAGTTTCACAGCACCAAGAGACAAAGAATTACTAACATGATGGAAATTAGTTTTAAAAAACCAGGAGGCAGTGGGGAAATGAAAATAGCAGGACCCTCAAAAATGGCCCAAAATCCAGTCAGAGAGATACTACCCTAAGAATAACCCTCCTCTGTTCCATCTGATCTGGCAGAAGCCTTGTGCAAATTCTGCATTTTGGAGCGCTGCATATTTGGAAAGAGTGGGTGAGACAAAGACTGGATATGACCTGGGGGCAGCCACTCTACTGTATTCAGCATCAACTGCCAGCCAGCTGTGAAGGAAATATATGCAGACATGAAGGTTGATCCCTGGAAAGTTTACTAGTAAATTCTTACACATTTCTTCTCCATGCTTGCAAACATTATGTGTGGGAATGGACAGGTTGCCAGCAGGGAAGCATTGGTAGCACAATTCTACTTTTAACTATTCTGGAGTCCAGAACATAGCATAGGGGGCCTGAATTTCAAAGCAGATGCACCTATGTGTATGGAAATTATTTTTCATTCTTGGAATCTCTGCAGAGTTGTATTCAGGAAAACAATAAAACCCAATAAAATCTACTGTATGAGTCCCTGGACACACTGTTGATAGAAACTCAATGATTTTCAAAGTATCATTAGGCCTCCCATAGAATTGTCAATGCAGGGTGTGATGTAAGCCTCAATGAAACTGAAGGCGTAATAGCTTCAGAAGACAAGAAGCTTGAAAGAACTAGTGAGAAAATAATACTATCATAGGTCCATATTTTAGATGATAACAGAGGAGGCTGTAAGGCACTGAGAAACTGAATTGATGAACTGGAAAACAGATAAGATGAAATGTCAGTCTGTTTAGAAAATGTGAAGGAATGCTGTCAGGAGAAAACATTACATAATGGCTCATGGTTCTTTTATATGTCTTGGTATTTGTTATTACTAGATTAGATGGGCACTTATGCAACACCCTGTTTGATACATCTGGAATGCTCAGTTCTTGGAAAATTATTTTTTTTTTCAAAAGGATGCAAATATATGTCCCAGAACTGGCTCTTTATTATGCCACTCTCCATTCAAAGTAACACCATTAATTTCAGTGGAGTTTTTTTCAGATTTACACCAGCATCTCTAAGATCACAACCTGGTTCTGTGTGTTTAATTCTCAGAGTTCAACTATTTTGATCTGTATTACTGTCTTGTTCTTTATTGGCATTTGAAAAGCATATATGGGATACCGATATTTTATTCTTCCAGGTGCAGGAATTACGGTGGATGCCATACATATATTTATCCCTCATACAGATGCTATGATGTTTCTGGATTAAAAGAACATTCACGTAAATTATGGGAAAAACAGATGGGGTTTCTTTTTTATCCCATTCTTCTGTAAATTAAGATAATAGTTGGGTTGCATGGTTCTTTAAAATGTGATATTTCACATAGAATGCCAAGGCCAAATTCAACCCCACTGCAATTCTTATAAAGTCAATGGCCAGTGGTTAATTTAGATCTATATTATTCTTTTATTCTGCTTAGAATATAAATTCTGTGGAACAAGGGCCATGTCTCTCTCCATGTTTGTTCAGCATCTATCACAACAAGCCAGATACTGATAAGTTGTTTTAACAATATTTTCCAGTTATAAATGGCATTTTCCAGGATGTTTAATATTATTTTGGTGAAAGCTATGTTGCATTCACTAATGCATGCATTCACACTGAGGTACTCTCTTTGAAGTACTCATTGATAGTATAGTCTTATTTATTTGAGGGAACGTGCAAACTAATGTTGGATTCCTATCTCCTTCCTTCTTTTCTAATATTTGATATTTTGTTACAGGAATGTAATCTATTAAGTGGCACCTAATGCACACAATGCAGTACCAAGGCCCTGCCCTTGCAGAGGCATACACACATGTTTATTGTTATGCAGCATAATGACTAATTTCACTGCAGTCAAGAAAATGAGAGGGTATAAGTCTGTGCCTGAGCCTGAAAAAGCGGGACCCTACAGCTGATACCGTGTAATTCCAGCATCTAACAGATGGTGCCAGATGAAAGAAAGAAACTCCTGTCAGTCAACCCTAAACGCCTTTCTCTTGACACAACTTTCACTAATTTCAGTTTTGCCCAGGCCCATAAAGCCAAATAGGCTCCCCTCCCATATTTAGCTAGATCTTATTAAGATAATGTGTATATAATCCAGATGCCCTCCGTGTATATGAGACTAATATGTATTGACGTGATCTCTGTAGTTAGGACTGGCTAGCTCTTTCCAGTCTATCCCATTTTCAAATAGGAAATGCACAGCTATTAATCACTTACTGAAACATTTGCTTTTTGTGATAAAATATCCCTTGCTTACCCTGCTTACCCGCTGCCTAAAGTTGATTTTTAAAAACTAAGCAAAACTGCTTTTGTGAACGGGATGAATAAAAATATTCCCCTTTCTCCTCACAAGGACGGAAATCTCTTGCGGCTTGTTCTACCGGCAGAAGGGAAAACGTGAGGAGGAGACCCAGCGGCAGCGCTAAGGGCTTGCTTATGAGTTCAGTAAGTCCTAGGCTCCTCAGACCTCTCCTGCCCTCAGCGAGAGGTTCAAGGTGCGCCCGGGCTGAGCCGAGGGCTTTGCACAGGACATCTGGCTCAGTCATTGGGCCGCGCGCTGGGGCTACAGGTACCTCGGTAGTGTGGAGGGAGTTGCTTATTGGCTATTGCCCAGGGATAGCGAGAGACGCTCCGTGCTGAGGGGAGTCTAGGTACCAAGGCGGTCTGAGCGCTTGTCTAGAGCGCCCCGCTCAGGCAAGGCCACGGGAGGGGAGACGGGGCAGCTGGACCCCGCCCGGGCGCCCACGTTTCAGCCGGGTCTCTCAGCTCATCCCTTAGCGCCTCCACAGAAGCCCCATGCCAGCCTCGCACGCGCCAGAGCGCGGGGCTTGCACAGTGGGTGCGGGTGGGGGGCCGCCTCTCTTGCACGGGGCACACGAGGGGGCTGTGCGGAGCCGGGGGTGGGGCCGGGCCTCTTTGTCGGCAGCTCGCGCGGAGTTACCTGCACCAGAGTCATCTGGGAGCCGAGCGCCAGCAGGATCTTCTCGGTCTTGGTGGGGTACGGGTTGTCGCGGTGCTTGTACAGCCACTGCTTGAGCGGCCGGGCCATGTCCTGCAGCGCCTGCCGCTTGTGCCGCACCTTGCCGCCGCTCTGCCGGGCCCTGCACGGGAGAGAGCGGCCCGGCCCGTTAGTAGCTCGCGGGGAGCCCTTTTCCAGCCCTCTTCCCTTCCCCTCCCCCCGCGCCCGCAGGGAGTCTACCTGGCAGGCTGCGGGGCACACGGTGGGGACAGCCCGCGTGCGTCACACCTCCCGCGCGCTCTGAGGAGCCGCGCACCCCGCGACACGGGTGGGTGCTGCAGCTAGAACAGCTACGAACTCACCCACGCGACGCCTGATTTGTGTGCGACCATTAACGTGCTGTGCTGCACAAGGCTGTGGGTGTGGTGCGGGTAACGCACAGGCCCATACACCAGCCCGCCACTGCACGTGCAAGCCATATAGTTACAGCAAAGGTCCTACGGCCAAAAACAAACAAACAAACAAACAAACAAAACTCTCTCACTTCGACGTGGTTTTCTAGCCTGTGTTCAATTAATCCCAAAGAATGATGACAAAAGTACCACGACTCATACTGTCACCTAAAAAGTAATATATTCAGCAACCTCTTCTGCATTAAGACATGCGAGTCCAGTTGCCAACAGGAAAATACAAATTTCATTCTACTACATCGTCTGCTGTGCTCTGCATATGGCAGCTTGACTTTGGCCGAAGAAACAAACTCCACGATAAAGTGTGTGTGTGTGCGGGGAACCAAAAATAAAACCCCCGTTGAATCGTGTCAGTAAGACACCCTAGCAGAAGGCTAACCTTGGGACAGCGAAGAGAAGAGGGAGGGATGTGAAACAGACAAAACAGAGATTGCAATAGACAAATATTTAGTGCCAGTCCTAATGCCCTCTTAGAACACCAAAGAAAGGAGGTGGTAGATGGCTCCATACACTCGCGCTGAGTAAAGTGAATCTCAAAAAAGTGTCAGGTAGAGAATTAGCGCCCTTTATTAGGTGGTGTAAGCTATTCGATGTCTGCATATCATATTTTGATACGTTTGCAAGATCTCAGGAAGCCTTTTTGTCTTGGGTACATTTAGCTTTTGAAAATATTGCAGCACCCTATTCCCAGCCTAGCTTATATCTGTTAGCCACAAGAAATTTGTTCTCTTGTACAACACGTTGAGGAATGTACATTTAGCAATCTGGCCAATCTCAATGAGTTAATTTGCCAGAAACAAACAATCCGTTCCGGATACAATTTTAAGATGTTAAGCCGGTCCTGGTTCACTGGTGCATAAACCTTCGTTAAATCAAAAGGTCAGATAATCATCCTCTTGAAACATACGTGTCATTTCCCAAAGTAGCAGGGGGAAAATCAACAACTCGGATTTGAAAACAACTAAAATAGGAAAAGTGAAACTGTAGTTTAAAAGATTCAAAATGTTTAAAGAAATACAATAAATTATAGGAAACAATAAATCAAGTTCAGAAGAACAATCAGATTAAAAATAGTCAAGGATATGTTCTCTATGAAACGCCTGCTGCAGTGAATAGGAAAAAAGGTGAATTTGGTTCCAGGGTGTATCGGCAGGTGTCGCTGTCGGACCTCGCCAGCTACCTGCTAAATTTTCCGGATTCTCTCGCTTGTTTCCCGGTCTTTTAAAATACTTTATTTAAAATCTATGTCTGAATCGGCTGGTGAAACATTTTGATGAAACATAATCTCTGCCAACCAGCAATGCCTATAGAAGTATGAGCTGATGCAATTTTTAAGGTGGAAATTCAGCTATAAAAATAACTCTTCGGCATTTTTTTTCATTTTCTTTGTCGGTTTTAATGCCTTAATCCTTAATTTATATATTTAACCAAAGATTAATCGCATTGACACGAAAAATTATATTTGATTAGACTTTTGAGCTAACAAAACATTACTTTTCCTCCTCCGCTACTACACCACACCCCTTCCACCTGTTCTAGAACAAGCAATAAACTTCTAATGTATATCACCAGGTGGATTTTTAGCATAACTCCAATATTCCAGGTCTTTGACGGGCTTTAATAAAAGAGTAATCATTTTTTAAATCCTCTTGCAAGCATTGTAAAAAAGTACACTTTCTTTAACTCAGCCAAACTTAAAACAAAAACAAATTTGTAGCTGTTTGTTTGACATTGTTTTACTTTCGTAAGGCTCTATTTGCTTTAAAAAAATCTTAAAATGCCACTTCCTAGAGTGGCAGCGGGTCTATCTGGCGGATTTAACATCACGCCATGAGAAAGGATCGTTTATAGAGCGGTTTTCCTTTGTGCAAATATGTTATTGCACAGTTACTATTTTCAAGAAAACAGGATAAAGACTGATGTGCCCCTGTGTGGTTTTGTATTTGTATTTTTAAAAGTGGGAGACAAGTAATCTAAAACAGAAGTACTCTCTTTCACACAGTCCAATAAAATAGGCTAGACACTGCATTATCTATCACAGGAATTTCCACTAGCCATAGCTGTGGAATTGGAGTCTCAATACAAAGGCTTAAAAAAATATTTACAATAACCAGTCAAACAATCCTTTGACACCACTAGATTCAACACACACACCGCTCGCTTCTCTAGGCTCTGTTGTTAGGCAGCGCTGCAAGAGCAACACAAATGACTGCCATCAGAATGAGGCCCATACCCTGTCCGTCTGTTCCGAAGACTGAGGTTGTCTTTAATGGACGGGCTGTCGGGAAGGTGCACTTCGGGGTGGTGTGGGCTGTCGATGACCCCCACGTAAGGCCGGCTGTGACTTTCCCTTTCTTTGGCGTTTTCCTCAAAAAGCACTTGGCTGCTGAGTTTGTTAAAGACGACGGTGTTCATGATGGGGGGGCTGGTGGCCGTCCGCCGTCCGCCTGGATCCTCAGTTGCAGCAGCCTCTGGGAAGCGGGAAGCTTGCAGCGGGGATGTCCAGATGATTCGGCGTGTGCTGGAAAGAAGCAGCATCGGGTTACCCGAGGAAATCGGTCACATCGGACCAGTCATTATTTAAACACCAACAGCATCAAGGCGAAGTCGGCAGGGAAGGCGCTGGCTGCTCGCTGCGCGCGGTTCCCCAGAGGTCTCCATGGCCAGTGGGAAGGGTCCCCCCGGTTGGGAAGTTGCTATTTGTACGTGCGCGCCCTTGTGTGCGGGGGGTGGATGCAAAACTACGCGCTATATCCCGGGACAGCTTTGGCGTCCCTGCCCCAGCCTCTCTTCTCCTGCTGGAAAATCTCCCCCGCAACGCCTTCCCCGGCCGCGGCGCTCCCGAGGGTGTCTGGCAGCAGCCGGGAGCTTCCGCTGCTCCCGCCCCCCGCCGCCTCCCCGAGGGACGCAGGAAATAAATTGTTTTAATTACCGGGAAACCTGGCGGCTGGTTTGCTGCAGCGGTTCCTCTCGAGGGAGAACTACAGCGCAGGGAGCATTGCTCAGGCAGCTCCGCGCTGGGAGCTTGCTCCCTGGAGCTCCCAGGCTGGATTTGGGGCGCTCCTTCCAGGGGGTGGGATTGGTTCCCGGGACCCTCCCCAAAGGGACCCGGGACCTCAAAACACAGCCGCGGTCGGGGGGGGGGGGGTCGCTCTTTCAGAACACGCGTGTTCCCGGCTCGCAGCCGGAGTGTGGGGGAACACAGGGCGGCAGCGCGAGGATTTAGGATCGCAGAGGGCAGCCGCTTTCCCAGGCCGGGTGGAGCAGCTCCAGAGGCAGCTGCAGCCGGGGCGCCAGATTTTCCCGCCCGGCCGCAGCCAGATGAGAGGGCAGGGACTGGGCGAGCAGCCTGCGCGCTAGCTGAGCGGATGGGTTACAGCCTTTGATGTGCGGCCGAGCGTCTGGCTAATTGCAACCCCTCGCCCCAGCCCCCGGGCTGCTCAGGCTGCGGGAGGGAGCAGCGCGGGGCGCCCTTCCTGCCAAGTTCCACCGCTTAGTATCCGGCCATTCGACCGCGGTCCAGCCAAGCAGGCCGAGCCCCGCGAGCTGGGACGACTCGATCCCGGAGAAGGGCGCTGCTGGGGCTGGTCTCACAGCCCGTATGACCCACTCCTGTCTGGGCAAGTGCCGCTGGGCTGTTTTCAAAGCGGCCCCCTGCCCCCGGGCTTCCTCAGCCCCCACCGCTCTCGCGGGCGAACAGCCCCCCCCCCCCTTGCTGCTCCTGGAGCTGCTGCCTCCCCGCTCCGCCGACCTGCCGCCCCGCCAGCTGCTCCCCAGGCCGCCGCGGGGAGAACTGTGGAAGCCACTGTTCACAGAACTGAGAAGATGGCCACTGTCAATATTTGCCCGGCTGCCCGTCAGACAGCATTTGGCGGCTGCTGCGTGTGAAATAGGACGGGCTGTCTGAGCCCAGCTGCCGGGGACGGGCACGCCGCTCGGAGCGTGTTCGCGCCCAGACACAGGCTGCAAGTACAGCGCCGGGTTTTCCACGGCTCCTCCTCGCTGCTCTGCCCTCGGATCCGCACCGCCCGTACCTGCCCTTTAAACGCGGTCAAAAGACCCAGCAGCTGCGCTACCCCACGGCTTACTGACCGACGCCCTTCTTGCGTCCGGTGGGCCCCGCTCCGCTCCCCCTTGCTCTCCAGGCCTAGCCCCGTCGGAAAGGCCAAGTCTTGCCGGGACCCAGCCGAGGTGTGTTGGGAGCCCGGGGGAGCAAACAGCCCAAGGGAGCTCCGCAACCCCACGCGGATGCGGAACACAAGCCGTTCTCCGGGCACACGTTCGCTTGCTAACACAGCACGCTGGTGCCCGGGGCATGGACTTGCTGTGCTCCCCCTAGCACCCTGCTTCGGCAGCAAGTAGCCTGCCTCTGACCGTCCCGCCGGGCAGCAGCACACAGAGCGCCCCCTTCGTTTCCTTCTCGAGGTGTCCCTACAAACCCGGGGCACCGAAACACTGGGACCCCCCTCCCCTCCGGCTCAGGCTCCAGCATCCCGGGGCGCCAGGCGCTTGCCTGGGAGACTCGCTCGCTAGGCAGCAGCCGGGGAAGGTCACTCCCCCAGGGGATCCCGCTCACCCGGCGGCGGATCTGGGCCACCCCCCAAGCTGGGCTGCAGAGCCGCGCCCAGCCCGGACACAGTACCTGGTGCAAGCGGGCCCGCGGAGTCCGCTCGGCGGGGCCTGATCCAGCCGGGTCCCTACTCCCATTCCCACTCCCGGATCATGTTTGCTCCACGCGCCGCCAGGCCCCGAGCTCTGACCGCACCGACCGCAGCAGCCCGGGCTCTTTATTCCCCGAGCAGGCACGGCCGGGCCCCGGAACATGAATCGCGAAGCCTTCTCATGTTTCCTAGCTGCGGAGCTGAGCCTGCGAACATCCTCCCATTGCGCTATCCACCGTTCGGGGCCCCGCAGAGGGGAGGCTACCGGGCTCTCCGGCCATTCTCCGCTGCAGCAGGCGCGGAAGCCTCTTGCCCTCTCTTTCCTTCTCGTGTTGGCCCTACAACCCCCAGGAAACCCTCCGTCTCCCCGTTGTTTGCACTGGAGCAAAGCCCTGCGGCTCTGAACGCCAAGCTCCTAGATTTGCCAGCCCGTCCGGGGACAGGGTGTCTGTGGTAGGAGAGGGTCGGGCAGAGAACTGGGACTTGCTGCCACCCCAATACCTTCAGTACACGAGGTAGCCGGGTAAGATGTACCTGACTGTTTGCTACGCAGGCAAAATGGGTACTCCTTCGGAGCAGAGGTGGGAAACCTACTTACACGTGCCCGGGGCAGAGCTGGGCTGGCTAACCTGTAAATTTTAAACAGACAAAGCGAGCGATAGCCAAGGAGACATCAGCTTTCTGCCTCGGCTTCTGTCCGCAAAAGAAATGTTTTGCAGCTCCAGCTGGCTAACAGCTGCTTGAATGAGTGACATCACTGTCTGTCACTATGATGTCATAATGTAACGCACCGGTAAGGCACTCACGGCGGAACAAGTAATACACTTGAATGAAAACAACAGCAAAATAAGGATGGAAACCTATTTTTTGAATTCATTAGATTATCATATAGTCTAGGATAAATAGTGAGGCAAGTGCGGTGGCATTTCGCGAAGCAGAAAGGTGTAAGATATTCGGAGCCGGAAAATAAAACAAACTTGCCAGTTTTTTAAAAAGTGGTTAAATGCCGGGTTTTAAGGGCAGCTTTCAATGGACAAACTACACTGAGGTTAAACTAGGAGTTTTCTGGCGTCATTTTATTTTTGTTATCCTACATTTTTCCATCTTACCTTCTCTATTTTCGCATCAACCGTAATGCAGAAGGACGCTGGCTGGTTTATGATTGAGACATACTTTTGAAAACGGAGTCTGTAAATTATAGTCAATCGTACCTTTTAATCAGAGCAAACTGCTCCAGACTGACTGAAACACATGCAGCTTACTCACTACCCCGGCTGAACTGTTTATGACGTGAAAGTATTATTCTAATTGTATTACAGTTAAACAAAACTCCACAGCGAAATACTCGAGCGAGGAGAGAGAGAGACCTTCTCAAGGCTACACCTTAGAACAACAACTAGAGAGAGCAAAATGAAAAGACAATTCAGAAAGTGTACATTTTCAAACACATATTTTCCAGTTACTGCTTCATTTCCCCTTTCCAACACCGCTTGAACTGTAAAAATAATCCCGTAGAATAACACGTGGAATTATTTACACTTCACGATACATAATTAGGTTGTAATGCCAGCGTGGTATTTTGTTACTAAACATAACTAGCAGAAAGCTTCCGAGAGGTTTGCTGATGTCAGCTGGGACCCCGAGGCAGACCTGCAGTCCAGAAACGGCAGAGACTGAGAGCGGATCGCCCAAATAGAATTATGCTGGCGTCTGAAAGTTTTAATTTAAACATGGTAACGAATATTTCAACTCCCATGTGTTAGGAGGGAAGGCTACAGGCTTCACAAGGATGTTAAAGATCGCGACTAGATAAGTTTTGATAATACAAAGAATGATGATGCCCAGTAATTCGATTTATTAATCTGATAATATTTTTATGGATTCTTTCATATTGTTGTCAATGCTAAAACGTTAACAATCTCTACTGGTTTTACGCCCAAGGAGTAAACCATTTCAGATCCCCTTACGTGAAGGGGTTTAACCAAAGAATTCTAGAATTCATCTATCAGCTGTTTTGTAGTCACTTTAATGTGATTATAGCAATTAACAAGTATATATTCATAAACAAAAGTGTGCCTGCATATTGCATAATACTAATAATAATTAATAATAAAATGATATGGACTTTAGGGAATCTGTCTTTGGTTTACTTTCAGAGAGGTAGCTTGTTTGCTCAATTTTTAAAAATGTAAATATGTTGTTGATCTTGTTAGTGTATCGTCTTGTATTTTCATGACCTTACTAGAGATACGGGGTGTACCTTAACAACTTATGCTTGTTCCCTGGAATATAGATTTATTATTTGATTGATAGCTCATGATTATTCCCTTGAACATGATTTAGAATTAATTGGCACATATAAAGGATGAAAGCTCACCAAGAAGCAGGAGCAGACTTTGTAACTGTCATCTTTTCATTCTTTTTCTACAGATCTTGTATTTTTATAGTAGCTATATGAAAAACCCACAAAGCCAGTTTTCTAATGTAGCTTTTATCTACAAACGTTACTACGGAGTTTTGACATTTTATTTGTAAATTAAGTCTATGCACATTTGGTCCACTGTTAGCTGTAAAGAGAGATTTGGATAATACTGGTACCTAACTGATTCTGATGAAGCTCCATGGTGATAGTGAAGTTGTGATAGATTCTCAAAACTTCCTGTTCTGTTTTATCAGGGAGGTAATGACATCAAAGTGAAGAGAACCCCTACAAGTGACATTTTAATTATACTTGTAACAAAGTTCTAAACATTTTTAAAAAGTGATAGTAAAACCAAGCAAAATGTTTACTTTTAAGTTAAAGGCTCACTTCCTTGTGTTTTGTAAAGATGCTGTTTTACTAAAGGCTAAATTCTTTCTAGTGGAATCATTTTTTCCATTAGTGCTTTTAAAAGAAATTCCTGTCATATAGACCACATCCCCAGTCATAAGCAAGTCTTCCAGAAACACACAGTTGACAGATACAGGAGACAGAGAGTTGCTCTCCCAACTGGTCACATTCATTGATAGGACAGCAGGTTAACTGAGAACACCTTGAATCACTGTTTGCAATAAAATATTTTTTTTAAATCAACATTTGGAAAGTGGAACTGGAAAAAAAGAAAACAAGCCCTGTAGAGAAAAATCTGCCAAACAGTGTGAAGGAACTGCAGGAGCATTTGGCACCAAAATGCCTTTAAAGTAGTGAGACCTACCAAATCATCACATGTACATTTTACATACACTCTCCCCCTCCATATTTTATTTCTTAGATCACATTTGAAAAGCTTTAATGAAAACAAGATTTCTATTTTCAGAGCTTGTTTAACATTTAGAATGTGATACAAAATGTAGGCTTTATGTTTTTAATTAAGGTTACATACCCAAAACTTATGGAACAGTAAGTCCAGAGCTGTTAGCTGGGCAGCAAGTTCACAGCTCAGTTCATTCACATTTCAGAATGTCCTTAGAGGGAAGGCAACAGTGGTCTGTCTGAGAAAGGACAAAAGGTTATACAGAAAACACCAGCATTGAAATATTAACTGTATCGAAGGGCAGAAATTCATAACAGGGTGGAATGACCGTGTGTTTTAGGCTAGAGTTTTCAACTCAAAATGGGCATCTGTCATCTGGAATTCCCACTGAGAAGTTGATTTTATATTTAATTTCCATTCATGTCTCCAGAATGACTCTTGATGACTAGAGTTCTTAGCAGGAATCCAGAGAAGTGTTGGAGAGCATTTTTCAAGCATTATTCAGAATGGGCTTCATAGGGCCTGAAAGAGGCACCATGGGCCTAATGATATTTACCACTGGAAGCACCAGTGTGTGTTAGCTAGAGTTCAGAAAGTGCTTTGCTTTAAAGATGGAAACCTCCAAATCATAAGCCCTACTGTGATACCAATTGCACGGAATGGGACATAGAGAGTACATCTAGCCAAGACCACGGGAAACCTCACTCCTGGGCATGCTGAAATCTTGAAGAAAGTTGCTCAGCCCAATAACTCAACTTTTCTCCTTGACTCTGAATGCGGTTTTGAGAACCTTCTTCTTCAGTGTTGTGGCAAACTGAGGCCAAAATGAATTTTCCAAGTGATTGGTTTCAAATACAGTTCTCCACTAGTTCTTTCACTTTCAGTATAATCAAACCCATGATCCACTTTTAATCTAGTGTGCTATATATATATATATATATATATAAAACTAAAAATGCTGATTTCAGTTATCCTCCCGTTCCACAAAACGTCATTCCTCATGCTCATTTTGAGCTAGTTTTAAAAAATTTATTTAAAAAATATCACCTTGGTCCGACCCTCAAAGGTATTTAGCCACTTAATTCCCATTGGCTTCAGTGTTAGTTCAGCACCTAAATAACTTTAAGAATCTGGACTCCTCTTTATGACAGTTTCTTTTCAGCTGCAAATTCCTACACAGTTAACATACAGAGATAAAATTCAAAGAATTTCCTTGTCTCACACACACATGCTATGCTACAAGCTTCTGGGCAGCTAATAACTGCCTTTATTTAAAAAGCCTAAAATCCTCAGGTAGATGAGGGATTGCTTAGGATAATATAAACAAAAGCCTTATTTACAATCCTATACAGAACAGGTGTTGACAACTGTTGTTAACAATGATGAGCAATGATCTAGCACGGAACATGTTTCAGCTGTAAATGTAAAGGACGACAAACTTGGGGTATGTCTACACTGCACAGGTATCCCAAAATAGCTACCCCGCATCTACACAAGCTGCCCGGTATTTCAAATATTTTTCAAAATAACAGGCACGCTATTTCAGCATCCCGGTAAACCTTGTTGCACGAGGGATAAGGGATGGCTCAAAATAGTGCATTATTTCAAAATTTGGTGCTGTGTCAATGCGCCAAATTTCAAAATAAGGTATTTTGAAATAGATTTGAAATAAAATACACAATTTGTGTAGCGCAAATTGCATATCTTATTTTGAGTATAGGGTGCTGTATAGACGTACCCTTGGTTAACCCAATTCACTAAAGTGGTGAGAGTCTGGATTTGCCCTTGCATGACCCTATCTAATACTGCTTCAGTTGCAATCACTTCCACTGCTACTGTTTGGTCATCTTGACCAGGCTTCAAAAGCAAAGGGATGGCACTAAGCAAAGGCTAATTTAGGGCATGTTTCTAAATTGTGAGGCCTCATTAGACTGCAATACTCTCCTCCCAAAGGAATTGGTGGAAGCCTCATCTCTTGAGACTCCTGAAATCAGACTATATCATGTTCTAGAAAATACACTGTCACAGGTGCCATCTTTCCAAGTTGCCAGTGCATGCTTGATCCTCACTCCAACCCTTTCCTCAAACCTCCACCCCACTTCTTCCCATACTGTTTTTCACTCTCTCCTGAGTACACCCCCACTGTAACTTCTCTCCCGTGTTACAAATCTGTCCCTCTGGGTGTCGGTGATCAGACCACTCAAGGGATCTTATAAAGAGGAGCCGAAGGATGGAAGGCACAACGAGAGTAGTATCCTTATATTAGTTTTATTCCGTATAGATATCAACAGACAAAGATGTTAAGATGGTTTATATGTAATTGCGATATATTCTATTCCCCTCTTCAAGCGTACTCACACAAGCGTACTGATCAGGTGGCCAGCCCCGATAGTTGCTGGAAGAGGCTGGAGATCTGGCCATGTACGTGCTTCCTCAGCTTCTCTGTTGATTTGTCTCCACTGATGCCCTGGCAGGAAGGACCCTTATACACTTCTAATCAGTAGCTCTGTTGATGATTCACTGAGAAACTGCTGTATAAAACTTTCCTCTGAAACTGCTGCATAAGACTGGGTATCACACAAACAGTCACACGAACAGTCACTCCAATTGGGTCTCCTGATATTTTGCCTCTTTGCCTTCAGCCTCTTCTGTCCACTCCACAATCATACCACATCCACACTTATTCTTATTTATTCTTACCCCATTAATTCATTATAATCAATAGATAAATCAATAAAATCTGTGTGAATTATATCACCCTCCCCTCCAGCACCTCCTGCATGCCAAATGAACCAGCAAGCAGGAGTTGCTGGGGGTGAGAGGAAGAATCTGATTGGGGGGCTGCCAGTGAGCACTGAGCATCCATAATTTTTTTAATAGTTGCTCCAGCCACAGAGGACCCATAGGGTCGGCACTTGTGTATATTGTACCAAATGAAGGAGCATTTTACATAGGTAGGGAAATTGGCCACACAAGATACTAAGCTAGGTTACTTTGGCTATTACAGATGATCTTAATAATAACTTTCTCCTGATGTGATCAGACCTGGGACTAGTCATGTGATCATGGTGGACAGAAATCTGATACATAAGGAGAACAAATGTTTCATAGGCTCTTTCAAAAATGCCATGTCTCAATCTGGGAATGTAACCAAATCCTTGGAAAATTATGTTGAGAGCCTCTCTAGGAGATAAAAGGATATTAGCAGGGAAATGGGGGATCTCTGCAGTTTCTTGAGGGATCCACCAGAAAAATAAAACAGCACCTTGAATTTTTCTTTTTACACACATTGGGCCAAAGGTATTAGCAAGGGGAGGATGATAAGTGGGAAATTATTTGAAAAGTGTATAAACCAATATAATGCATCACTGTTTTTAAATTAATTTCCCTGCTGACGCTGTAGCCAGAAGCATTGTTAAAGTGCAGGTCAAAGGAATGTAGTGCTCAAAGAAAGATGAAAAGGCAAAAAGACGATTGTCAATCTGTGAGGTTGTGAAAACTGGCAGAACTTAATCCTGTGTTGCCCAAGTTTAGTCAGACTAAATTCATTGAGGCAACATCTACACTGCAATGCTATTTTCGGATACTGGTAGTATCCCAAAATAGCTATTCCATGTCTTTTGAGCTTGCCTGTTATTTTGAAATATAATGGATTTGCTGTTCCAATGTCCCTGTAAACCTCATTCCTCAAGGAGTAAGGGACATTTCAGAATAGCAATTTATTTCAAAATGAGTGCTGTGTAGACAGTGCCAAATTTCAAAATAAGTTATTTTGAAATTAACTCGCAATAATCTACACAATTTGCATAGCTCAAACTGAGTATCTTATTTCGACCTATGGTGCAGTGTAGACACGCCCTGAAACAAAGATTCTACACCTAGCAGAGACTTACTTTCAGAATAACTAATACAATTATTTCCTATCAGAAAAAAACATTAATATGATGGCCTTATGTATGGAAACAACAGAAAGTAAAATACGGCACAATTAAATCTGGAAGAAATAGACAATGTCAGAAAGAATCCTGAAAAGAAGAGCTGCCCCAGATTCTTTTAAAATGCAAGAGACCACTGTGTTAAAATATTATTAACAGGAAACATTGTGCGAGTGGTTTCAGATGTTTGACATGTCAGAAAAGGAAGATCCTGCTTCCTTGGGATACATTGCTGACAGTCACTCAAAACCAAAGAAGAGAATGGCAGGCTGCCTGGGTTACTTGGAAAAATTCCAATCTAAGGGTGTTAATTTAGAAAATAGTAATCCCAAGTAATGTGATGCCTCCAGTTTATTGCTCCTTCTGTCATAGATGTCATGGGCTGCTGATGAACTCCTTTCACTTTCATCATCAACATCAACAACCATGGGCTCAATGCTCATTGGTATCTGAGGCCTCTCACTATTTCCTTCCATCTTCCCCTGTCCAGTGCGGAGTGGCTTAGTTTCTGTAGACTAGCTCTGCACCAATCTACTATATCATCTACCCATTCTCTGTGGGGTCTGCCTCGCCTATTCAGACCATCCATTATGCCGAATACCAGGGTCTTAACTTTTCGTGTGTCATTCATTCTGCAGATATGTCCGAATAGCTGTGACTTCCATTGTATAACCTTCTGCAGTAGGCTCTCTTTTGGCTGTATCTTCCTATATATTTCCTCATTGGTGACCTTCTGCATCCATCCTATTCTCAAGATCTTTCTATAACAACTCCTCTTGAATGCCAGTATCCTTCTCTTCTAATCCTTCATTATCACTCATGTCTCACATCCATACAACATGCTGCTAAATACACACGTTTTCAAGATGCTCAGCTTCATTCCTAAGCTAATCACTTTACTTTTCCAGATCTTATCCATTGCCTTCAAACTCACTCTTGCTTTTGCTATCCTAGTCACTATTTCCTTTTTTACAGTCTAGATCATACATCATGTTGCTCCCCAAATATGTGAACTTCTCTATGTTCTCTAGTTTGATCCCATCTACACTGATCTTCCTTCCTATTTCCTTGTCTCCAAATACCATTGTCTTCGTTTTATTGATGGCATCAGATTTCATTCCTATTGTTGGTTTATGATCAGCGCATTGACACTCATCTGACCAACCCTCCTCCTTTATCCAGGCTTGGGACTGGCATGAAACCCATAGAGGTTTCATGGCAGAGTTAAATATTAACTTCCGCTGCAAAACCTGCTGCCCAACAGGGGGCTCAAACCCACAAGCCTGAGATTAAGAGGCTCATATTCTACAGACTGGACTAGCTGGGCTGGGTCCTTTCATTTTATCCAAGCATATATTCCAAAGTGACCATCCCCTTCTCACAGAGAAAAATGGACAGTAAATAAAGATACCTCTTGCTATAGACATAATCCTTTTCATCCATAAATCTCAAAGGTGGGTAAACATTGTTATCCCCATTTAGAAATGAGTAGATTCAAGCAAGAAGGTCAGTGAATTAATCAAGTTCATGTAACAAATCAATGGTAGATCTTGGAAGAAGAGCTCAGTCTACTGATGCCTGGCATGGTATCTTGAACTCAGCTGCCTCATTGTCTCAGGACACTGGTTGATCACTTGGTAATGGGCTTAGTGCTTTCTTTTCCCCTGCATTTTGGGCCATGTCTTCTGTTCATTGGATTCCTCAGATTTCCCATTCTCTGGATGAATTATAAAAAAGCATATTCTCTGTGGGCCAGATTCTACTCCACTGAAGCCAATATTTTCTTGGCACTGACTTCAATAGATACAGGAGCAGGAATTGCGTGAGACGTTCACTCCTCTGCTGATATGCACGCTACGTTGTGGATGGATTTAGCTCTGAAGACAGCCATGCAGGCAAATAAAATCCATGCAATTACTGTTTGCTGGTGTTTTACTTGGAATAGCATCAGGCAGTGACAGTGCTGTAATAAGTGTGCAATTATGGAGAAAATCAGATTGGCAAGTGAGTCTGAGCAATGATCACCAGGGAATTGTGCATTTCATATTCTTCTACTGGAATTCACTGCACTGTTATATTTGACAAGTTAGAAAATAATTCAGTTCCACCTAATCCAGCATCTCAAATGGAAGATTACTGCCAGACATTTCCAAAGCGATTGAGGACTTACTGGGGATTCACCATTAATGGATATGTGCCACAATGTTTACGATACCTACTGCTACTTTGAAAACTTAAGGCTAAATGTTTAACAGTCTATAACAATAAAAATGTATTTGCCTAATTTCAGGCATCTGTGCAAAAAATAAACATCACACATCATTTTGTTAAATTCACTAATATTTATTCTGGTTCCCAATCTTGTTTTACTGAAAGGGATAAAGTCAGATATTTGTAGGGTAACCAATACCACTGGCATTACTTCACCAATATAATAAATACAGTTTGCCAAGCTAACATTTTAAATAATCAAAAGCATTATAATATGTTTCAAGTTGTGAGGGACTTTCGTTCAAGTCTATCTTTTATAGACAGGGAGAGATGTACATGTTAGGACTGGCCAGAAAATAGCAATTCCACTTTGATAAAAAATCAAGATTTCAGTATTTTTCATTCCATTGTGGAATGGGACATTTTGGAAAATGTTGTGAAAACAGAAGCACACAAAGACAATAGACTTGTTAAGACCTGAGCCTGGGGTACGGGATCTGCAAGTCTAAATTTCTGCTCTTTCTGATCCTCACTTCCCATATCCAAGGGATGAGCCCCAATCACCTGGCTCTTCTGAGATGGCCTTTATAGCTCTTGATATAAAAATTTTAGTCAAGATGCTTGACATCTCATCTGTCCTCTGTTCCATCTTTGTGGGATGTATGCTACTGTAAGCAGGGGCTGAACTGCTGCTTGCTGTCAGCCAGCTGAAAGGAGGGGTGGGTGTGCCCACTACAGTTGTTTAGCTCTACAAGGTAATTAACTGTTAACTGTTGACATGTAAATACTGCTCAGGAGAGAATCCAAGGTGTGGCTATGTAAATCCCATTCAGCCAGGGCTGATGGAGGGTCAGTGTTGGAATGGAATGTGGAGAATTGTATATAATTTGGGACTGTTGTGGGGGTCACTAATCATGCTACCCCTAAATGTGGGAACTGTCAAACATGCCACCAGTGCTTGCAGGAGAGACACCACCATCACGGTAAGAGGTCTCGGAAGAACAAGCCTCCCCCTTCCAGAGTTGAGTGAACAGAGCTGGGGGAAAGGGTTAAAGGACTTGAGTCAGCCTGCTTCACACCTACCAGGTGTGAGCTGTAAGACTGGCCCAGCCTGCACCTTTCCCCCTTTGTTTTAAGGACAGACCTAAAGCAGACTCCCTGAGGAGTCTTTTTGTTTGCTAGTCCAGTGAAAGCTGGATTCATTTGTGAGCTGAAATCACTGGTTTGGCTGAGAGCCAGACCTACTGCAGCCAGTAGAGTGGCAGCAGGCGAGGAGCGGCGACTAGCGGCGTTGCGTGGCGCGGCGGCAGGCGAAGAGCGGCCATCAGCGGTGTGGTGTGGTGCGACGGTGGATGAGGAGCGGCCATTAGCGGCGTGGCATGGAGCGGCGGCAGGCGAGGAGCGGCCATTAGCGGTGTGGCATGGAGCGGCGGCAGGCGAGGAGCGGCGACAGGTGCCCAGCGGAGCGTCCGGAGGTGTGGGACGAGACAGCTGGTGAAGCATAGCGGAGTTTCGTATAAGGTGCCCCCTATCTATCTCCCCACCCCCATCTCTACCCAGGTTGGGAGGTGAAACCCTGCGGGTGAACCTTGGGACTCTGGGTGGCACAGAGACTTGTGGGGACAGAGACTTGTGGGGAGTCGGTGGACTTCGGGCGAATCTTGGCCGGGGTGGGGGCTCATGTTTGGGTTATGAACTCTGTTTGTGGTGTTTTCCCCAAGCTAATGCCGTATGAATTCTTCCTCTGTTTCATTAAATGTTCTTTTCCTACACTCAGACTCAGTGCTTGCGAGTGGGGAAGCATTGCCTCTCAGAGGCGCCCAGGGGTGCGTGAATTTCCCAGATCACTGGGTGGGGGCTCGAGCCGGTTCTTTGTGAGATTGACCCCAAGATATTGAACCCAGCCCTGGTTCCTGCCAGGCCTACCCGGCAGAAGGGCTACACTACCATTCCATGCTCCTCAGTATCTTTAAATAGCTGCCATATATATAATAGAACCCAACCAAAACCTGTAATAGGTGTGTGGTTTACAAGAGAACTCACAGGCTTGTGGTGAAGCTATGGGAGTGGGATTCATGAGGTTTTGGCACAATTGCCAACTCTACCACGAACTTGTGTTTGACCTTGGAAAAGTTGCAATCTCTATGCCTTAGCTCTTCATCTGCTACTATGAGATAATAGCTGTTTCCTATGCTTTTACTGTGCTGCATAACATACCATGCTGTATTACGGTTTCGTGACCTAAAAAAAGAATCCCAAATTATTTCCAGGTGCTGTAAAACTTCTTTTGGGATGGCTAATATGGATTGTTTAGAATCATGGGGAGCATCAAGACCCCATTTTCTCGGGGCTGATCTTGAAATCAGAGCTTTTTCCAGTATAGGCAGACCAATCCTGATAGTGCTGAAATTGTGCAGGTTTATGGTAAGCTTTTTCTAAATGTCTCTAACTATGAAAACCACTGGGCACATGTGTGAAGAGCCTCTTTCCTGTGACTGGCAATTATAGAAGACCTGTCCTAGGTAGCCCTACCTTCAGGGCAGGATTAACACTCTTGTGGACCTGGGGCTAATAGATGTTGTGGGGCTCCTACATACAAGTCTTTTTCCTAATTTTAAACAAAATTATTACAATTATGGCATTGAAGCTATGAATGCTATACTAAACTTGTCTTTTAATTAACACAAACCCATCCTGTGGTTACATTTCAGTCTTAAAACACGTAGAATACAGTACATTCAAAATAGCCTACTTCTTACCTTAGAACAGCTGTTATATTAATTTCTTTCTGGGAGGGAGGGTGCAGGAGGGAGTGCCAGACTGGGGCAGAGTGTTGGGGTGCAGAAGAGGGTGAGGGGTGCAGACTCTGTGAGGCAGTTTGATTCAGGAAGAGATTCTGAGTGCGGCTCAGGGCTGGAGTGCAGGAGGGTGTGCAAGGTACAGGCTCTGGCCAGGCAATGCTTAGTACAGGTGGCTCCTGGCCAGTGGCACAGCAAGGCTGAGGCAGGTTGCCTGCATGCCATGTGCTCATGCTGCTTCAGAAGTAGCTGGCTGCTGGCATGTCTCTGCATGCCACCGGAGAGAGGGAAACAGCATGTCTCCTTCATTGTCTGTGCCCACAAGCACTGCCCCACAGCTTCCATTCACTAGGAACTGGTGCTGTGGGCAAGGGCAGAACACTGACATGCCTCCCCCCCACCCACACACACACCAGGAGCTGCAGAGATGTGCCAGCAGCCAGCTGTTTCCGGGAGTGGCGTGGGGCCACAGCATGTACCTTAGCAGCCCAGAGATCATGATTATTTAAAATCTTCAGTTGAAGCAGATGATTTCTTGGCATTTGCGAGCTTAATAGAAATAGCTATTCAATTAAATGAAATGACAGGCCTAGCTAATTAATGTGTTGTGTTACTCGTTGCATCGTCCCATTCAAACAGTTGCCCAGCCACATGCATCATTCCCGATAAATGCAGAGATACAAAATGCTATTGCCAGTGTTAAGGACATATTCTTCATGGAATGGTACCCAACAAGCTGGAATGATCACATCATCTAGCCCTTGGGTTAGAGATCATGTATGTGTATTATGAAGGATGCAAAATCATAGAAACAGCAGTGAAAATTGGTGAAAATAGGAACTGCAGGTTCCTAAATGTAGGATCATCCTGAACAGCTAGGGAGTCCTTATGAGTTCCTTTTGTGATCTCAAAGTAGTTGTCCCATGCAAGAACTCAATAAAATGAGGCACCTCAACCATTCCCGAGGCCACTTTCCCACCTCCCTCCAGAACTTTAGGCCAAATCCCAACATGTGCCCACTCTGGGAATTTAGAACTCTCTTAAAAGCAGGAGGCAAAGTGCCAGAACATGGTATCACTGACTACAGACTTTAAATGAAAGTCTTTTACACTCCAATTTCATCTTTTATAACACCAAATGCTTGTGAGCTACATGAGCTACAAGAATGGCAGCTTAATAACAAGCCTTCTTTTTTTGTCTGTTATCTATTGGGTCTTATGGAACATCTGACTGTGGTAGCATTCTGATAATTGCCTGCCTATGTGTTTTCCCACTAAATGTTGGGATTGGCTGGCATGGGTACAATAACTATGATTTAAAGACATATCAGTCTCTTTAGAGTTCCATCCATGTACCTCAGCAACACAATGAGCAAAAAGGAGGTTGTCTTACCATGGCTCATTATATTGCAAGTACGTCAAATTACTTTGAAGTTTTCTTCTGTGTTAAGGTGGAAAATATTTCACGTCATATAATGACAATTTCATTTATATTTGGCTTTGCCATGAAGAAATTCAAATGGTCCTTCCAAAGGAAAAGCAGTACCATTTATCCTAACAAAAACTATATAGTGACTGGTCTCTTGCTGAACTTGCACTTCACTGAGCGCTCTGGCAGAAATAATATAAACTATGATAAACATTTGGGTTGGAAAATCTGCACAGGTAATGGCAGTGCAAATTCCCACACAGAGTCACAGTAATTCACTCCAATTCTGTTTGGAGTGTTACTATAGTTACCAAACCCAGGCAATCACTGGCCTAAGAATGCTAATGTTCTCTAGGAACTGGCTGGAAAACCCCTGGTAATTTCATATGGGTTATCAAACAACTATCACATAGTGCTTGAATGCACGAATATCCCTTATCAAACTGATGACCATCTATTTTCAATCTTTATTCTCCCTGTCCAATTATTTTTAACAGTTTGTCCCAACACGTGTTTTTTCCCCTCCGTTCATTGGAAGGTTTCATGATGTGTACAAAAATCATGAATACTCTTTGAACAAGATCTGGGAAATCTCCTTACAGTACATCAATAGCAGGAATAAAGCAAAGGCATTAGATGAACATGCAATGCTCTGCAAGTGGGGACAATGTAAGATGTCTTTCTGTGATTAGAGAAATACTAATAATCCTTAATGGGTGACAGGATCAGGCCCATATAGTGTCATTTATATCCAGTGCAGCGCTTCCCATACATGGGTTTATGAATCTGTTGAAGGGGAATCAGATCTGTAACCATAATACAATTGACAAGTATGCAGGGGCAAAATTAGAAAGGCAAAGTCACAAAATGAGCTCAATCTAGCTAACGACATAATTCAAAAATAATCTGGACAAATTGGAGAAATGGTCTGAGGTAAACAGGATGTAGTTCAATAAGGACAAATGCAAAGTACTTCACTTCAGGAACACCCATACAGAATGGGAAGTGACTATCTAGGAAGGAGTACTGCAGAAACGGATCTGAGGGTCATAGTGGAAAGCTAAGGTAAATATGAATCAACAGTGTGACACTGTTACAAAAAAAAGCAAACATGATTCTGGGATGCATTAATAGGAGTGTTGTGAGAAAGGCATGACAAATAACTCTTCCCCTCTACTCTGTGCTGATAACGCCTCAGCTGGATTTTTATGTCAGTTCTGGGCATCAAATTTCAGGCAAGATTTGGAGAAACCAGAGATGGTCCAAAGAAGAAGAGAACAGAAGGGGAGGGAAGATGGAAAGAACTGAGTTTGTTTAATTTGAAAAAGAGAAGACTGAGGCTATGTCTACACTAGAATGATCTATTGGAAAAAGGTACACAAACTGCACTCTACAATTTGTGTACCTTTTTCCAATAGTTTTTTCGGAAGAGGCTTTTCTGAAATGTGGCACGTCTACACTGGGCCAAATATTGGAAAAGCCTCCTCTTTCAGAAGAGCCCTTCTTTTTGTGGGAGGAGGAAGACAGAGCTTCTGAAAGAGCACATTTGCTCTTCCGCAAAAAAAGGAGAAGAGCAGGTCTGTGTCTACGTTGGCACCCCTTTCTGGAAAAGGGATGCTAATGAGACCAGTCGGAATTGCACATGCCGCGAGGGATTTAAATATCCCCCGCGGCATTTGCATGAACATGGCTGCCGCTTTTTTCCAGCTCGGGGTTTTGCCGGAGAAAAGCACCAGTCTAGATGGGATCTTGTGGAAAATAAGCCCTTTTCCGGAAGATCCCTTATTCCTACTTTCAAGTACCTAAAAGAATATTACAGGGAGAGTCAGGGTGGCTAAGCATTGGAATAAATTGACTTAGGAGGTTGTGGAATTTCCATCACTGGAGATATTTAAGAGAGTTTAGACAAACATCTATCAGGGATGATCTAGATGGTGCTTGTGTAATGCTGACAAGCAGAACCAAACCTGGGATCTGTGGAGTTTAGTGCATGAGCCTCAACTGCTTAAGCTAAAAGCTAGCTGGTGCTCCACTAAGGCTGTAGAACACACACATTCTTTTTCTTGGTAGGTGGTCCAGGTGCCACTAGATGGGACAGTGTACCACACCCCGAAAATATGTGGATTACTCTTGGTCCTGCCATGAGGTCAGGGGACTGGACTTGATGAATTCTTGAGGTACCTTCCAGTTCTATGAGTCTATGAAACTGATGAATGACACTATAAATTTGTTATATAAATGTGGATAAAACATGTAACATGCCAATAAAAATAGCAGGAATAGGAGAATTTGTCAGCCAAAGAGTGCCTTGCATACACCACAGAAACAAGACTAGAAAACTAACACAAAGTAAAGCAATCATGTCCATAAAAATCCTTCATATAAAATAGCAAACACCACTGAATTGGTATCTAGAAGATAATGTTTAAAGTCCCATTACAGAACTACAAAACAGCACATTAGGACTAATGAGTAAAATGGATTAATAAAATGGGAGCAGTACTTTGTTAGTTTCTGCATCTTGGTCAGGAGAGCAAAGTACTGAGTAGTGTGGCATATTATCGTTTATACTAGGTAGTGAAGCATAATTGGTATGTCTTATCTTTTTCTTTGTGAGAAACGCCTTATCGTCTAATAGTCACCATAACATAATGGTTCCCTTTAGAATGCAGGCTTTTGGCCCACATCCTCTGCTAACATAGCTCCAGCGACCTCAGTGGTATTACACCACCAGAGACTATGGCCTTGTAAAAAGTAAATATGTCACTGAAACTCAGAGGACTAGTTTGTTTAAGTGTGGCTGAGTCACACAAGATTGCCTCTCACTATTTTTGTGCAGCCCAAGAAGTATGTGGCAAAGCTTAAGAGGCTACAAAGAGGAAAACCACAGCTTACAGCTGGGGAAGAGTTTGCTAAAGAATTCAGAAATAAACTGTTAGAAGATAGCCTATATGGGATGGTGAATATTATCATTAGAGAGACACATAACTTGTTTTCATTTGCATTTTTCTGCTGTTGTTTATAAAGCAAAGATAACTTCTGTAGAAATAAATGTAAAAGGAGCAGCCACTTAATTTATTATGAGAAGAAATTGTTAACAGTACATCCCATTGGAAAGACTCATTTCTTTGACACCCAGAGTCAGCAGCTCATCTCAGGTATTTTATAAAATGTGAAACAAAAGAGCAAATAAACCACTCTCAGAAGAAGTGAACAGCTGGTTTCCAACAAATTTAAATCTCAGACCAGAGCATTGTGATCTTTAGACAATATTTCTGGTGACAGACTACCATAAAGAAGCAGCTAGTGCAATATGAAATGTGTTGCACTCAGAACTCACAATTTATGTTTCCTTAATAACTTAGAGATGAAACTTTGTGTCACTACATATGCATTTTTCATAAGCATGAACTTTAATGGGAAATGAACATAAATCTTACATTTAAATGTGCAGGTAGCCATCCTGGGACAATTCAATAATTGATCATGATTGTCACCAAGCAATAACTCACACAGCTATAGAGTGATTAAAAAAACCCTTTCTTGTCTGCTGACAGATGTTTGAAATGAAAGACTTAATATTCTTTTAAGATTCAAGAGGAATTACATAAAGGTGACAGATGCTTTTTTCCGTGGTCTTGCTGGTCAGCCATAGTATATCTGTATTAGAATTGCTACTGTCTGCCTGTCCATATTGCCTTTTTGGAATTTCAAATTTTCTGAACATTTTAATGAAAATTAAGTGCAAAAGTGACCTTGGTGTAAAGTAGTCACAGCTTTATTACCTTCAAGGACACTAATTACATTAATTGACACTAACTGAGGACTGGACCCCAAATAATTAAAAAAGGTGGATTGGGATAACCTCAGATTTTACAGAAAAACAATTGTAAATAAATGCTAGGTCCTTGTGGCTGCTCTAATTTGTACTGGAGCTATTCTCACCCTCACGTGCTCCCATGCTTAAGGGAAGTTAAAGTGATTGGGACCCATCTTTGTCTAGGTCCTTTTCAAAGATCAGCTCTGTTGTGATATCTGTTGGTTCAATGAAGGAAGTGGAAGTCTTTGAAAATGCATGTGCCTACATTGCACAGTATGGGCACATCTACACAGCAGGGTTAAAGCTGAAATAATCTACACAACTTGAGTTATGTCAATTGCATAGCTTAAGTTGAAATAACGTATTTTGGCTTTTGGCGCTGTCTATACAGCAGGAAGTTTGAGAAAGAGCACTCTTCCTCTGACTTCCCTTATTCCTCATAAAATGAAGGTTCCAGGAGTCAGAGTAAGAAGTCCTCCAGTTTGATGTTATTTTCACATTATATTGAAATAACTGCTTGTAGTGTAGACATGGACTATGTTATTTTGGAATAATGGCAGTTATTCCAAAATAACACTGCTGAGTAGACGTGCCTTATGTCAGAGAACACAGAATGCAATTGTTCTTAAAAACCTATTCTGTTTAAATTAATGATGTAGAATCCTGCAATTTTATACAAACAAGAGCTGTGTTTTTAATACAGACTGTGACTATGCAGTTGTTCTGCCTCAATTTCAAAGGGCTTCTTTTCCTTTTATAAAACGGAACAGCTGCAGGAATGATAAAGGAAAAGGAAACATCACAACTAATACAGCACAAGGCTGGGATTACAAGACTGTGATTTAAACCAATGACTTCAATGGAATTACTTCCATGTGTAAGGGTTACTCAGGTGAGTAAGAATTTCAGGTTCAAGCTCTGTCCCCACCATGAGAATTACATATACTTTTCAAATAACTAGATCATAAAATTAAGTGTATGCTTTATCCTCTTCAAAACTCTACATAAAATATTAAAAACTGAAAAAATGTGTCATATTTAGGCCAATTATTTTTGACTGAAAGGTTTGTTTCTCTTTATATAATAAAATATTAACTTGTGTTCTGCTTTTCGTAAGCAAGAAAGTGAAACTATTCTCAACCTCCTCCTCAGACTACTAAAACATATTTGCATTTATCAAAACTATTTATTGGATAGCTGTGTTCTGTGAATAATAAATACTTTATTGTGATATCAGACGCAAGATATAGAGATGTCTATTTACAATTAGAAAGAATCACCAACTGAATTTGAAACATTCATGTTCCCATACAAAGGTTTACATTTATGTACAATTGTTGATTAGCTGGACTCACATTTTGATCTCCTTTATTACTAGTGGAATTACTGCAGACTTAGACCACTATCATGGAGCTCAGAATCTGTCTGCAGATTTAAAAAAAACCAAAAAAACTCCTTATACTTAACTAAAGGGAAAATTCTGTCCCCTGCTCTGACTGCTGGAAATACTGGATCCTGTGAATTGGAAAGAGCATGGACTTATGTGCAGGGGCCTCTGTACCCCTTTTCCTCCCAATGCACCATAGAGTTCTACATGTGTTGTGGAGGAACAGACAATGGGTCCTCCACTATGCAAATCCACAGATGCAAACCATCTACTCAGGAGACGTGTAGGGACCACAACTGCTACTAGATTAAATTTGGCTGTAGAGGGGAAAGTAGCGCAACTGCTCAGATGCTTCCCACTATATCTCTAGGTTAGGGTATGAGACTATAGAGAAGCAGGTTTGGGTTGTTGGATTTCAGTGAATTATCACAAGGGAGTTTCTAGTTCATGTATGAGTTTGTTGACAAGTTTAGTGGTGCCTAAATTAAAATGTGAACAAGAATATCGTTTTAAGGAGATTTTTAGACCTCAAGTCAGGAAAGTATTTGATGTTTAAAGTTTGAGCACTTGTTTAAGAGCTATCTCAATATAAGCACATACTTAATACTTGCCTAAACCATGGTTTGTTGGTTAAACTCACAGAGGCCTTCAAAAATGTAAAATTAGCACAAGAGCCAAAAAAATTGTTTCAGTCCATGTATGTTGATTGTTTCTTTTAATTAATAAAATGAGAAATAATTGTATTACCCCTCTTTAGCTATAGCTAATGAGTCTGTGGATACAAAGTAATACATATGAAAAAGTTGAGCTTTGTATCTGAATGTGTCCATTAGAACCCAACCTTATTCAGTAGCTGCAGTTTTATCTCACAAGGAACAGGGGAAATTAATAAAATGTAATAGACATGGCAGCTTTTAGACTAGGTGTATTGTACTTTAAATAACCAGGATTGAAAAGTAAAGTAATACAATTCATTCAGAAATAAACATTTAAAAGTGAATGGCAAGTATTTTAAGATTTCTTTTTCAGGTATAACAGAATTATTTGCACTTGTATTCTACTTACAAAGGTTGCTGTCCACAGTACCGGCATAAACCTGGACTACTCATGGGTTAATTAATTGCTTGAATGTGTTTCAGTTGTTCTATAATCTACAATATCAGTGACAATTCATTAAAATAAAGACCGTGATTACTAAAATTAAAGTAAATTCTGTAAGTACTTTTATGTTAAATAACAAACTAAATGCTTCAAATATTGTTCTAAATTTAAAAGAATAGGTGACTCCCCATGAGATTATATTTCTAATATACAAATATAAGAATATTAGTATAAAATACTCACTCATCTTTATTTTTTCTTAATTTATGGCTGTGAATTTTGACTATTTAACATGTTTTTATTTTATTTTCATCTAATATATAATTAAATTTAACATGTTTTATTTTATTTTCATCTATAATTTTTTTTTTATGTTGGTGCTAGTAAGAGGAAATTTGGGATAATCTTGGAATGATGTCTAGAACTCTAGCCATTTGCAGTACTTATATAATACCAGATGTGAAATTGGTGCATCTGTAGTTAGTCCTCTTGTGGATTGAAAGTGATCAAACAGGCAAAACCATAATGACAGGATGATTAGACAGGTTTAGAAGTAAGGGAATTGTTCATTCATGAATTACTGTAAGCCACACACAGTGAAGAAAAATGTATTTATTACAATTTCATCAAATGGAAAGACATAGCTTACATTTAAGAATTAATGTTGTTAACCTGGAACTCAGACAATTATTTTCATGTGTTTTAAGTACCTTAATTTAGATGATACAATAACTGAAAAACATTTTTAAAAGTATACAGTATGACTATACTATCACATAAATTTTAAACACATATATTTTAATTAGATAGTAAGCTTTAAATATATCCTCCAACAGATGTTTCTCTAACTTAGATAGCCCATGTAGTTCAACATATTCAAACATCTTGCAGTGTGTAATACATGGGAGACAATAAAAGATAGCTGAGACTTCAACCATATTTTGCTTTCTCTGTAGCAAGAGCCAATCTGCGGATATTTGCTATGCAACCAGCTGCTGCTTCTTGTAGAGTTTCATCTGTTGAGCCTACCATACCCAGCAGAAGCTAGTAAAATAAAATCAGACAGAAAAAAATAAATACATTGAAATTAAATTATTGAATTAATTTAAAATAATATATGTACACATATTTATATGAATATGCACCCTCATATGCGTATGCACTTATATACACAAATAACAAAAGACTTTTTGAATTTTAAATTAAGAAATAATACAATTCTTGTTAGTTCAATTCATATAAGGAATCTTGACTCATATTTTCTGTCACATTTGTGACAGTGATACTGCTTCTCCTCATCTTATACTTGTTTATTTTATGTATTTATCCTGTTGGATTCTCTCTTGGATATTTTCCCTCATATAAGCTACAAAATTTTCTTTACTAAAGTATGACAAGTCATATTCAAGATTTTTTATGAAAGCAGTTGTGTACTCTGCTCTAGACCTTCATCCTAGGATTGGATCCATGTGAATACCTCATAAAACAAGGTATACAGGATCTATCGGAAAAGGCTATCTTTAGCGATAGATCAGTGTCTAGACTGCCACTTTTCTCCGACAAAGCTCCATGCCGAAAAAAGCGGTGGCCATTTTTATGCTAATGAAGAGTGGGATATTTAAATCCCCGCTTCACTAGCAATTTCGCCCAGCCTAATCTTCATCCCTTGAAGGCAGAGGGGTGCAGTCTAGACATACCCTCACAGTCCACCCTCATTAATTTATTTGAGGGATCCAAACCTTAAGATATAATTCTTTAGACACTTATATGTCAATAAGAAAACAATTTAGTGGCACATTCTGTCCTTTGCTCAAGTTGAGCAGAAATTTACTTTGTGTGTAGTCCCATTGTTTTCAATGGGAATTCTTGAATAAGGCACCACTCAAAATAAGGATGGATCTTTACAGATAAATATTGTTTACAATCAGCAAACGACTAATCATAGTGCTATTTCCTTATTTTTAATATATTGAAAGTCAGCGACGAAACTGAATAAGCCATATACACTAGAAAGCAGAAAACTCTTGTTTAGCTCAAATTAGCTCCACATAATCTTCAGATTTTGGGAAATCTGCCAATCTTAATATGAGTTCAGGTATTTTGAAGCACAGACAGCTCTAATTAAAACCCCTGCTTTCAGTCTGCAATACTTAGGATTCTGTATTCACCCAAACAATGTAGAGTCAAACCACAAAGAAATCTGTTATCACTCAACTTCAGTGCATATTTTTCATACAGCTAAAATATTACATAAAATTATGAACTGCTAAATATAAAAGCATAAATTGAACGCAGATATTGAATTCATATGCTACCTTTTTCTAACCTTCCAGCAGTTGTGAGGAATGGGTCACAGCTGCACACATATGGCATTTGCTTATGAAGATCAAAGCATTTTATACTTAAGGAAGTATTTGTGTTAGACTAATGTACAAAATAAGCTTCTTGCCAGTCACTTTTCACCCCTTGACCCCATCAGTAACTTATGAAAGGCTGCCGTGAGTATGCCTGAATTATGTCAAAAAAGGCCTTATGTAAATTAAATGTCAGTGGGAGATCAAGTCTTGTGTTAAAGTTTTCACATAACTACTATTAATGTTAATGCAATTTACATATGTATGAACAATAGATCAGAATTCTGAAAGTCTGAACACTTCAGAAAAATATACATGTTTATTTGCTCCAAAACAGTTAAAATTGATGGTGAATGGTATGATGGCTTTTTATCTATATCATAACTTCACTGATAGCTGGCTCAGGCCCACAGCATACAGGTAAAAGTAAAGTCAACAGAAGATTTGCCATTTTTTTCAATGGGAGTAAGAACAGGGTCAGTATGGGTACATCTACACAGCAGCGTTGTTTCAGAATAACTAACATTATTTCAAAATAACATAGTGCGCATTCACACAGCAAACCTTTATTTTGAAATAATGTCAAGCTGGAGGACTTCTTACTCTGACTCACGGTAACCCTCATTTAATGAGGATGAAGGGAAGTCAAAGGAAGAGTATTCTTTCTTTGACTTCCTGCTGCGTAGACAGTGTCAAAAGCCAAATTAACCTATTTTGACTTAAACTATGCAATTGATGTAGTTGAAGTTGTGTAGTTTAATTCGACTTTAGCTCTGCTGTGTAGACGTACCCTATGTGTGTGTGCTGATAAAACTGCATTATGTACTACAAAAAAGCAGAATGCATATCTTAAAAGGCAGCTTAAATGAATGATTTTTTTAAAAAAGTGGTATTAATAAAGACTGTCTTTCTTACTAATTATATAATGTGTCACCTATTAATTTTGTTTCTTCAGTAAGTCATAATTCTGATCAATTTTAATTGTAAAAATAAAAATGGGTTCCCTTGAGCATGTCACAATTTTCTTGTGAAACTTATAGAGGAAGGGTATATGTATTTTGTGTGTCTGATTCAAAATCCAAAAATAGATATGCATCACTGTACATACGGTGATTTTGGTAAAGGAAACCATATACATTATATAATTACAGTCTATAAGTTCACAGACCTAGAGCAAGACCTTTTTATTTTAATGAATTATGAACCCCAATGTTTCATAATGATTCCACTGTTAGAATTGTGATTAGTTTATGTCACCAGATGTTTTGATGGAATTAGTGTTTTTGGAGGTACATTATTTAGTAACAATTATGCAAAAATGTTTGTCTCCACTCTCTGCTTATTGCCCTCAGCTCCATGCTATTTATTTTTTCCTTCAGATATTTACTTGTTTCTGAGTACATATGATTTTTTAAAAAGGCACTCTATTTTGTTACTTGATTAGAACATCAGTTATAAAAATATAAACAGGAATTTTTATAAACCTATTCAGTGATATAGTCCATCATAAAATATTTGTGTGTTATACTGAAGTCAATAGGAATTTTAATTTTGACTTTGCCAGGGCGGGAGCAGTCACTACCCAATTTGCTGTTCCAAATAATCAAGAAATCATAATATATGCACAGAACTGCCACTATATAGAAAAATCCTACATACCAGGGTGTTCGCTGTGTATCTTCATAGTGTCTATAGGATGAAGTAATCCTCCCACCATAGGCCATGATAGTAGCCCTCTGTCAGGGTGGAGGACACATAGCAGCAGAACCTCTAGCTCGCTCTCTCGCTTACCCTACTCTCACAGAGTCACTGAAGAGGTAATCAGCACAGAACCCAGAATATTTCAGTTTAGGTATTTAATGATATAATTTGGCACTTAAGTTTGAGGACTTTAGCTAAACTTTGTTGTTATTATCTTTGCCTTATGTGAAAAAAGTATCCCTTTGTTGCAAGGTAACAAGAGCATAGGTTATTGTTGTCCTGCATGCTATTTTTCAATGAAAAAGTAAATTGTTTCACAGGTTCAATTCAATTCACTTGTGATTTGGGGTGTTCAGTCACAATATTACACACATTTTGACATGTCCAAGAAGACTTTTGGGGCTTCCAAAGCACTAATGCATTATAACTTGTCTTTTTTTCTCTCAGATGCAATGCTCTTGAACTTCACTTATCCTTTCTCTTTACTGTTCAGGTATTGTTTTCTGTCACATGCAAATGTTAACAGATGTCAGAGGCAGCAAAGAAGCAGGTGGTATAAATGTATCAGTCTGGCATATAAGAGACATTTTCCACAAAAAGAGAAGGCAATTGCAGTATTATTTAGACTTTGTTTTTGTTGGCTGGTATTTATATTCTAAGGCAAAAGTCCAAGCAAATTTGGCACAGGTAGAATATCATAACAGCAAATAAGCATAAACATAGGGGCTACATCTAGATTGGCATGATTTTCCGGAAATGCTTTTAACGGAAAAGTTTTCCGTTAAAAGCATTTTCGGAAAAGTGCGTCTAGATTGTCAGGACACTTTTCTGCAAAAGCACTTTTTGCGGAAAAGCGTACGTGGCCAATCTAGATGTGCTTTTCCACAAAAAAGCCCCGATCGCCATTTTCGCGATAGGGTTTTTTTTTGCAGAAAATAAATCTCTGCTGTCTACACTGGCCCTTTTGCGCAAAAGTTTTTCGGAAAAAGACTTTTGCCCGAACGGGAGCAGCATAGTATTTCCGCAAAAACACTGACAATCTTACATGAGATTGTCAGTGCTTTTGCAGAAATTCAAGCGGCCAGTGTAGACAGCTGGCAAGTTTTTCCGGAAAAGCGGCTGATTTTCCAGAAAAACTGGCCAGTCTAGACACAGCCAGGATGTCTGAAGATTATACAGAGTGTGCACATCATTTATGGGCTCTAAAAGCAAGAATAATTCACAGCCTCAATTATTCAGATGGTCAATAGAGAACATGTTGCTACTGCTAGCTCATCTTTAAAATAATACAAGATTCAAAGGCTGCATAATGGAAGATTAGTTTACCTTGTAATTCTGATAGATAATCTTACAGGATTCTGATTGCTGAGTCTTGTGCACCTTAGTACAAGACAGGCATAAAACACTGAGGTTTCTGGTCCCTAGTGCAGTAATGGGTCATGGTGTAAGCATATCCATTGGTAGTTGTAAGATTCCAGTTGTAGGTAGCTGAAGGACTACAACTGCCCTCAAATGAGAAGCAAAGGCTTCCCAAAGAAAATCTTAGCCAATCACAAACTGCTTGAGAAAGTATTTCCTTGCAAAGAACAATATGAACATAAAACTGCAAACATATACACTACTTCTCAAGATTGCCCTCCAAACTCTGAGGAGAGATGATTTGTGAATGAGAACTCTGCAGAGGCGATATTTTCAGTGAAGCAGAGTTACTAAGGCAAGTAATTCTGCATTTTCTGAAGATACCATCTTGGCAGGATTCTTGCTGTTAGAGTCTAAGTAGTTCGGGGATGAAAAGAAATTTAAAAAAGCAAACAAGCACTGATGCACTAGTAAACCATTCATTCAAAAATATCTTGGTGTCTAAGATCAAGGGTCTGAGCACAGTAGTGTATATTCACCTTCACTGCTCTGGCCATGGCCATCTCAGCTACCAAAGTCTCATGTGGGCAGTGGAAGATACAGGAGGCAGCATTTTCATGGAGAATTTCAGCATTTTCAAGTAAATCTTTAACTAGACAAAGAAATGCTTGAAAGTTAGAGATATATCAGATGGATCTTAGAGCCTTTGAGACCAAAAAACGTTTGCTTCAGTAGGATTGCTGTTTCTTCCTATCACTTTGGTGATGACATATTTTACATTGACACAGTATCACCAACTACTGTTAGGACTTACAGTTTTTTTCAGATTTAGTTTTTCATTTTTTTCATATGCTGCAGTTTCTAGAAGATGCTATAGCTGTGATCTTCTACTTGTAAATCACTCCCATTCAAAAATAATAATAATAATAATAATACAAAAAGAGACATTTTACATGGTTTTTCTAATTCTAACCTAAAAGAAAAAATACTTTAAATAAAAGCATATGGAAGAAACGTATCCAAAAATGTATCAATCTGGATCCAGCCAACATTTTGTAACTTTCAACAATATACTGCACACTGGAAAATTTTAAAGCACCTAGCTTTGAGTGTTATGTTACACATATAATTTATCCTTATGAAAATATTTCTCATACAATTAAATTATAAATAATACAACATACTGTACAATCAAAACATGAGGTTAAGCTCAGTCACTGTTTCAATTTTACTAAAATCCAAGCTGATTTCCATCTCCAACTGAGCAAAAGGATAAGACGTTGTTGGCTACATCCATACTGCTGAAAAAGGCAGCTACTATATGCTCATTTTGCTTTGCTCAGGCAGCACAAAGTGGATGGGTTCCAGCTGTAAAAGATTCCCTGCTGGTGTAAATCTGGCAAATTAGAAAAAGCAGTTCTTGCTCAAGCCACCGTCCCCAACCTGAACAGAGGATGTGCCAGGGAAGGCAGGCGGAATGTCAGGAGATGGGCAGAATGGAGCTTCATAATGATGATTTTCAACTGACATGAGGTTCATTCTCTTTGGGGTCTTATGTAGTGGTGTAAATTACAGCAGCCCTGAGTCAGAGGGGGCTCTAATTAATTCACTGGCCAGATAAGTGCTAGGTTGAGTTAGGGATTTCTAATGTTAGGTTCTAAATGGATAGCTAAAAACAAGAAAGAAAGAAACAAGGAAAGATTAAACCAAGAGAAAACTGGAGACAAAGGAGCCTGCAAATGGGAGAGAAGAAGGGAAAATGAGAGAGAGAGTGAGAGAGAAATGACAGGACACAAGGGAGAAGAAAAAGAAATTACATACTTGACATACAGTGTTGGTTTCCTTAGGAAAGCTGTAGCTGATTGTATCTGGCAATAAGATGTAATCTGTTTAATTTCAATACACATTTTCATTACATTTTAATTGATTTTCTGTTAAAATAGATTTTTTTTAGTTTAGAACTTTTTGTTTTGTGAAATGTCATCATTATTATTTTCCTCATCTCCCCACATTCATCCTTATTTCTTTCATCCAGCTCTTGCATCCTGTCTGATACCTTAGTTGTAAGATCTCTGGGACAAGGATTATTTAATTTGTTATTTGTCGGCACCATGTCTAGTCTAATGGGACTGGAGTTCCTCTAGGAAATGCCATAAATAAATTAATAATAATCAATACTGCCTGACCTGACAAGCTTACAATCAAAGAAAATAAGTACTGTACCAACAGTATATGGGAAGGACACAATCAAATATAAACTAAAAATCATATCATATCATATCTAGCACTAGTAGGAGTAACCTATCCTCTACGCTCCACAGCCATTATCAACTGGCTAATTTCTTATGGCTTTATGGGACAGATCAGGGACAATGGGGAGGGTGAAACATACTTGTTTCAGAACTGACAAATGGGCAAATGAAGCTGGAAAATCGTTGACAGTGTGGTGGGGTGGATGAGAGGGGCCTAATGTAAAACAAATACAAAACACTAAACATTTGTAAACTTTTTGAAAATTTTAAAATGTAGGAACTTTTAAGATTTCCCATTTTAGGTTGTAATTCTTATGTTTTCAAGGAACATTTCCACAAATGTAAGATAGGGACTGTTGCGGTGTATACACATCCCATCTTTGGGCTTGAGAGGACCCACGTGTGTGGACACCACCTAGTCAGTTGCTGGATCATTGGCAGGCTCTTTTAGTCTGTGAGAAACAGCCCTCGGGCTGGGTGTAGTATAGCCTAATGGCCAAAGTCAATAAGGTTAACCCTCATCTCAGGGCCATACAGCCCAATATCCAGAGTCAATGAAGTTAGCCCTTATCTCAGGGCAGTCTAGCCTAACAGCTAGAGTAAATGATGGTGGAGCCCTTAGCTCAGAGTCAATAAAGGGGAATGTTACTTTGTTCAGGGCAGTGTGGGCTACCAGCCAGAGTCAATAGGGAGTCAATAGGGAGTGGCCCTTTAATGCAGGGCAACACAGTCTAATGGCTGGAGTTAATAACGGGGAAGCCCTGGGCTCAGGACAAAGTCAATAAAGGGGAATGGCCCTTTAACTCAGGGCAAGTGCAGCCTCACAGCAAAAGTCAATATTGAGTGGGTCACTGCAGATTATGTAGCGCTGGGAAGAAGGATCAAGGAATTTGAAGCGCAAGTGGTGTTCTCGTCCATCCTTCCGGTCGAAGGAAAAGGTCCGGGTAGGAATCGTTGAATTGAGGAAGTAAATGCATGGTTGCACAGGTGGTATCAGAGAAAGGGCTTTGGTTTCTGTGACCATGGAACCCTGTTCTGGGCTCAAGGAATGTTAGGAAGAGATGGGATCCACATAACAAAGAGAGGAAAGAGCATCTTTGCAAGCAGGCTTGCAAACCTAGTGAGGAGGGCTTTAAACTAGGTTGTTTGGGGGATGGTGACCAAAGCCCTGAAGTGAGGAAGTCGGCTACCGGGAAGAAACACAAGGAGGAATGAGCAACAAAGGAGGACCCCTGACTCAAATAGAAAAGGCAGGGCGATCAACTAGTTATCTAAGGTGTTTGTACACAAATGCGAGAAGCCTGGGAAACAATCAGGAAGAATTAGAAGCCCTGGCCCAGTCAAAGAACTATGATTTGTTTGGAATAATGGAGACTTGGTGGGATGACTCGCATGACTGGAGTACTGTCATGGAAGGGTATAAACTGTTCAGGAAGAACAGGAAGGGGAGAAAAGGAGGAGGTGTTGCATCGTATATAAGAGAGCAGTATGATTGCTCGGAGCTCCAAGATATAGAGGGTGAAAAGTCTGTTGAGAGTCTATGGTAAAGTTTAGAGGTGGAAGCAACAGGGGTGATGTTGTGGTTGGTGTCTGCTATAGACCACCAGATCAGATGGATGAGGTAGACGAGGCTTTCTTCGGACAACTGAGAGAAGCTTCCAGATCACAGGCCCTGGTTCTCATAAGGGACTTGAATCACCCTGACATCTGTTGGGAGACCAATACAGCAGTACACGGACAATCTAGGAAGTTTTTAAAGAATGTTGGGGATAACTTCTTGGTACAAGTGCTGAAGGAACCATCCAGGGGCCATGTGCAGCTTGAGCTGCTGCTCACAAACAGGGAGGAACTAAGTAGGGGAAGTAGAAATGGGTGACAACCTGGGAAGCAGCGATCATGAGATGGTAGATTTCAGGATCTTGACCAAAGAAAGAAAGGAGAATAGCAAAATACACACCCTGGACTTCAGAAAAGCAGACTTTGACTCTCTGAGAGAAATGATGGGCAGGATTCCCTGGGATGCTTACATGAAGGGGAAAGGAGTCCAGGAGAGCTGGCAGTATTTTAAAGAAGCCTTATTGAAGGCACAGGAAGAAACCATCCCGATGCGCTTCAAGAAAAGCAAATACAGCCACTCCCCAACTTACAAACACACTGACTTACGACCATCCATACTTATGACCAACCTCCCATTAACCCCATTATAATATTTTCAAATTGAGAACCATGTACGTCAAGTTTTTCAAACAGCACAGGCATCACATTTAAGGGTATTTCCGACTTATGACCAAATCGAATTACGACCAAGTGTTCGGAACGTAACCCATTCGTAAATCAGGGACTTCCTGTATGGTAGGTGACCAGATTGGCTTACCTGGGACATCCTTGGTGAGATTAAACAGAAAAAGGAAGCTTACAAGAAGTGGAAAATTGGACAGATGACTAGGGATAAGTATAAATATATTGCTCGAAAATGCAGGGGAGTTATCAGGAAGGTGAAAGCACAATTGGAATTGCAGCTAGAAAGGAATGTGAAGGGTAACAAGAAAGGTTTCTACAGGCATGTTAGCAATAAGAGGGTGATCAGAGAGGGTGTGGAGCCCTTATTGGATGAGGGAGGTAACCTAGTGACTGATGATGTGGAAAAAGCTGAAGTACTCAATGCTTTCTTTGCCTCTGTCTTCACTGACAAGGTCAGCTCCCAGACAAATGCACCAGACAATGCAGTAGGGAAAGAAGGTGGACAGCCCTTGGTGGGGAAAGAACAAGTTAGGAACTATTTAGAAAAGCTAGATATAAAAAAATCCATGGGTCCAGATTTAATGCATCTGAGGGTACAGAGGGAGTTGGCAAATGTCATTGCCTTTGGCCATTATCTTTGAAAACTCGTGGAGATCGGGAGAGATCCCGGATGATTGGGAAAAGGCAAATGTAGTGCCCATCTTTAAAAAAGGGAAGAAGGACAATCCAGGGAACTACTGACCCATCAGGCTTACCTCAGTCCCCAGAAAAATCATGGAGGGGATCCTCAAGGAGTCTATTTTGAAATACTTGGAAGAGGGGAAAGTGATCAGGAATAGTCAACATGGATTCATGAAGGGCAAGTCGTGCCGGACCAATCTGATTAGCTTCTATGATGAGGTAAGTGGCTCTGTGGATATGGAAAAGTTAGTGGACTTGACTTCAGCAAAGCTTTTGATATTGTCTCCCACAATATTCAACAGTGTGCCCTTGTAGCCAAGAAGGCTAATGGCATAATAGGTTGCATTAGGAAGGGCATTGCCAGCCGATCTAGAGAAGTGATTATTCCCCTTTATTCAACACTGGTGATGCCACACCTGGAGTACTGTGTCCAGTTCTGGGCCCCCTCACTATAGAAAGGATGTGGATGCATTGGAGGGGGTCAAGTGGAGGGCGACCAAAATGATTAGGGGGCTGGAGCGCATGACGTATGAGGAGAGACTGAGGGATTTGGGTTTGTTTAGTCTGCAGAAGAGAAGAGTGAGGGGGGATTTAATAGCAGCCTTCAATTTCCTGAAGGGAGGTTCCAAAGAGGATCAAGAGAGGCTGTTTACAGTAGTGATGGATGGCAGTACAAGGAGCAATGGTCTCAAGTTACAGCGGGAGAGGTCTAGGTTGGACATTAGGAAAAACTATTTCACTAGGAGGGTGGCGAAGTACTGGAATGGGTTACCTAGGGATGTGGTGGAATCTCCATCTCTAGAGGTTTTTAAGTCTCAGCTTGACAGGGCCCTGGCTGGGTTGATTTAGTCAGGATTGTTCCTGCCTTGGGCAGGGGGCTGGACTTGATGACCTCCTGAGGTCTCTTCCAGCTCTATGGTTCTATGATTCTGCCACTCGCTCAGAAGGAAGTCAGACCAAACACACCGAGCTCACCTGGGTGGGGGATACCACTCTGACAGCCTCCCTGGGTCTGTTTCTACCAACAGTGGTGCAGGTCTGATCCAGGAGGTTTCTGGATCCTCTGGATCCCCTGCAGCCACCTCTCCCTGGGGCTCCTCCAGTGTTGGTAGCTCATGGCGGTCTCTGGGTCCTGCTGTCTGAGTCTTTGGCTGGAGTGGTTCTGGAGCTCCTGGTGAAGAGCCTTCTCCTTCGGTGCCCAGCCTAGACTGAGCTGGGTTACTGTCTTTTATGCTGCCCCAGCATTTGGAGTATGCCCAGTCTGGGTGAAGGGACCCTCTGCCCACAGGGTTTTAACCCCACCTGATTCAGTGCGGGATATGCACATCCCATCACAGGACCTTATTGGGTATACTCATATAGCACACAGGTATGTACCCTACCTTCATAAAACTAATACTAAAACAGATTTGATTTTTAATCTTTGTTAATCATATAAGAATACATGAAACAAGTCTAGACTCTTACTTGTCAGATAATGTCATACTATATTTGTCTGTTAGAGGTTTGGTGCAATGTTTAGAAAGAATTCTATCAAGAACATTCCAATGTACTACGAGTCTTATAGGATTTGAAATGCATCCCACAAAAAGCAATAGGGAGATCTGATAATTCAGAAATGTTGAAGCCAAAGGTCTTAAAACATATTTTGTATGGGACTATAATCTTAATCTTATTTTTATTTCACTGTAGTTTTCTAGTGAAGATTAACATATAAAGGAGGCACTTGGAGAAAGAGAGAGAACACAGACCTATTTCCTAATAGCTAAAGAAAGACACTAAAAGAGTTTCAAAATTGATTGGAAATCTATATTATTAAGATTAAAATAGGAACTGAATTAGTTACTGTATGTACTACACATTTATAACAGACAGCCCTTTGCCAGAAATGTTTTTTTTTAAATTTAGATTTGCTTCTGTGACATCCTGAGGATCTTATTTTCCATTTATTGCTGCTTCTCATCCACATTTCTTCTTTTTGTTATTTCACATTTTTTTATACTTTTTTAAAAATGTCTATTTCTTTCTACTGTTAAGAACATGATTTTTTCCTTACCCTCCCTGTATCTGGATTACTGTGGGAGTAGGAAATCTGGGGAGGATTGCCAAGAGGCCTCCCATTTCTCCAAATGTTTGTTAACTTGAAAATCATTTGAAATGTTTTAGCAGCCATTTTATCTATGATTGTTATCTAAAGATTGCAGAGTACAAAACAGGACAACTGGAAATAAATAATTAGTTGCTGTGATTCACAGAGTTCTTACTCTTTTTGGGGTCACAAATAAAAACCTCTGAAGAGTAAAGTACTGTATACCTTGGTGACAAATAACTCTGGGTATGTCTACACTACAAAGTTAATTCAAACTAACAGCCGTTAGTTCGAATTAACTTTCATAGGCGCTACACAGGCAAACTGCTAGTTCGAACTTAATTCGAACTAGTGGAGCGCTTAATTCGAACTAGGTAAACCTCATTCTACGAGGACCAATGCCTAGTTTGAATTAAGTAGTTCGAATTAAGGGGTGTGTAGCCCCTTAATTCGAACTAGTGGGAGGCTAGCCCTCCCCAGCTTGCCCTGGTGGCCACTCTGGGCACAACCAGGGAAACTCATCTGCCCCCCTCCCGGCCCCGGAGCCCTTAAAGGGGCATGACACGGTCTGGCTATGGTGCCCGTGCCAGGTGCAAGCCTGCCAGCACCCAGCCAGCAGACCCTGCACCTGGCACGGCACGAGCCAGCCACCTGCTGCCACCCAGACCTCCGCCTCTTCCCGGGACCAGGTGGCGGCTCCCAGGAGCCTGCCCGGGGCCGCAAGGGAACCTCATGCAGGGTTGGGGGGAGGCCTCCAACGTCCACGACCTCTGCACTAGGCACAGGAAAGTGGCAGTCTGGGGCAGGATAGCTGCCAGCTTGGCCACCAAAGGTCAAATGCGAACCCAGGAGCAGGTTTGCATGAAAATCATGGTGGTCCAGTGAGACCCCCCAACCCTGAGCCCTGAGCTTAGAACATAAGAATGGCCGTACTGGATCAGACCAAAGGTCCATCTAGCCCAGTAGCCTGTCTGCCGACAGCGGCCAACACCAGCTACCCCAGAGGGGATGGACTGAAGACAATGACCAAGCCATTTGTCTCGTGCCATCCATCTCCAGCCTTCCACAAACAGAGGCCAGGGACACCATTCCTACCCCCTAGCTAATAGCACTCCATGGACCCAACCTCCATGACTTTATCTAACTTCTCTTTAAACTCTGTTATAGTTCTAGCCTTCACAGCCTCCTGTGGCAAGGAGTTCCACAGGTTGACCATTTGCTTTGTGAAGAAGAACTTTCGCTTATTAGTTTGAAGCCTGCTACCCATTCATTTCATTTAGTGTCCTCTAGTCCTTCTATTATGGGATCTAATGAAGAACTTTTCTTTATGCACCCTCTCCACAACACTCATGCTTTTATATACCTCTATCATATCCCCCCTCAGTCTCCTCTTTTCTAAGCAGAGGAGTCCCAGTCTCTTTAGCCTCTCTTCATATGGGACCTGTTCCAAACCCCTCATCATTTTAGTTGCCCTTTTCAGAACCCTTTCCAAGGCCAAAACATCTTTTTTGAGGTGAGGAGACCACGTCTGTACACTGTACTGAAGATATGGTGTACCATAGTTTCATACTTCCCCTCCTCCTTCTTCCCCGGCTTCCCCCTTCCAGCTCCCTCCTCCCAGGTTTCCCCCTCCCCTCTCCCACTCTCTCTCTTCCTCTCTCCCACCTCCTTTTCCCAGTCTCCCCAGAGGCTAATCCCCCCCCCCCCCCGTTTTGTTAAATAAAGAGAATTTCTATTTTTGTGTCATTTATTTTGTACATCAGGAAGGAGGGCTAGGGAGGGGTAAGTGGAAGGAGGTGAGGGAGGAATGGGGTATGAGCCCCCGATGGGGAGGACTGGGGTGGCTCTGCGGGCTCCTCAGGGTGGAAGCTCTCCTGCAGGGCTGCCTGAATCCTGACAGCCCCCCGATTGGCCCCCCCCCGGATGGTAGCTTGTGGCAAGTGCAGCCGGGCTGATGGCCGAGTGCTGTGATGTGCCGAGTGTGGGCACTCAGGGCACTCCAAGTCAGGACTGCTTTGCTGTCCCTCATCGAGGTAGACAAGCAAGCAGGGAACCCTGAGAACTGTCTGTCCGGGGTGGGGGTCGGGTCCCTTTAAGCACAGCCCTCAGCTAGCCTGAAGCAGCAGCTCCACACTCTAAGTCCTAACCTGATGCCCTGCCGGCACTGCTTCTGGCCAGCCTTAACTTTGGTTCAGGGTCCACTCAATGTGGACATGCAAAACGCTAAGTCGAACTAGTTTTTAGGTCTAGATGCACTAGTTCGAATTAGCTTAGTTCGAATTAACTAATTTGAATTAAGTTATTTCGAATTAGTGCTGTAGTGTAGACATACCCTCATTGATTGTAGAAAAAAATACTGGTAGTGTCTGTTCTCATTACTGATGGGTTATTCATGACCTGTCAGTAAGATGTGTTGTTAGGGATTCTCAGTTGTTCCTGAATCCTTGAAAATTCGCTCAATATAGCATGGTCCTTGAATACTACTTTGAACTACAACTAGCAAACACTATACAACTTCCAGATTAGGGTCAGATTCTGCCATACTTCCAGCAGGTAGTAACAGTGAGGATTCCCATTGTTTCCAGGTGGTCAAATCTGACTGTTACTTAGGAGAACTAGCTTTAAGGAATATATTAATTGGATTCACATTTTCTTTGAGTTTAATTCAATCTGATAATTTTGATCTCTAAAGCTCTCTTAGGCTACGGATACATCTGTCTGTATATACTCAATCACAATAGCTGAAACCAATAGCATGCTTTTGCTAATAGTTCTCAGATCTGAATGCCTGGGGACAAGAAGAAGGGCGTTCTTATTAGAGAGCCCGAGATCTTTGATTTTTTTTCTTTGTTGGTCCAAGAAATCTTAAGTCTTTTGGCCATCAGAGCAGAATAAAAGACTTGTATATGTTCTCAGGCTTTTGTTTTTATGGATAAAAGTAGTGTATACATCTGGTTAATCGCAGGTAAGTCTATTTAGAACTCATATTGCTCTACAATAGTAAAGTAGTTGATTTCCTACCATGTAACAGGACATGTTTAACAGACTGCAAGCAGGTCATCTCTGTCTGTTGGAACCAACCAGGTACCATGCCATCAGTGCAGATGGTCGATCTGAAGGTGAAGCAGAGAGAAGTGGTTCTGCATGAGCAGGTCATGGCATCTGCGTGGATATGGTGGACGAGCCGACATACGATGCAGGTAAGGGAACCATGTTTGTCGCAGCCAGAAGGGAGCTATTAGAATTACCGTGGCTCTGTCGTCCGTGAGAATTTTCTCTCTAGGACTCTGGGGATTAGAGGTGTGGGAGGGAATGCATATAAAAGATGGCGACTCCAACTGCAAAGGAAAGCATCCCCTTTGGAATTGTGTCCAATCCCCGCCCTCGAGCAGTATTGAGGGCATTTCGCATTGAGATATGTGGCAAAGAGGTCCGTTGTCGGGAAACCCCACTGTTGAAATATTGTGGAGAGTTCCTCGAGGTGCAATTCCCATTCATGGTTGAGCGAAAAGTGTCTGCTCAGGGCATTGGCTGTGCAATTCTGTTAGCCGGGGAGATATTCTGCAGTGAGGGAGATTTTGTGGCTGTTGCACCAATTCCACAAACGTATTGCTTCTGCGCACAGCAAATGGGATCGGGCTTCCCTCTGCCTGTTTATGTAATATACCATAGTCATATTGTCTGTGAGGACTTGTATGACTTGACCTTGGATAAAAGGAAGGAAGTATTGGTAGGCATTGTACACCGCCCTGAGTTCCAGAAAGTTGATGTGCATCAATGATTCTTCAGGGGACCATAGGCCCTGCACCTGCTTGCATCTCAGGTGGGCACCCCATCCGAGTAGTGATGCGTCGATAGTGAGCTGCATCGTTTGCTGAGGACAGTGGAAAGGTATGCCGAACATCAGATTGTCGGGGACAGTCCACCAGGCTAATGATGTCCTCACGTGGGAAGGAATTCCTACCGTGCTGCATATGTCGTGAGTGTTTGGAGCATACATCTTTGCAATCCAATGCTGAAGGCACCAAAAATGTAATTTTGTGTGTTCAATGACATAAGTCGTGGAGGCCATGTGCCCCATGAGTTGTAGGCATTATAGTATGGAAACTTTTGGACTGGTGAGAAGCACCTGAACCAAATCCTGGATTGTTTGAAATCTGGTTATTGGTAAGAAAGCTCATGTGTTGGTGGAGTCAAGCTGGGCACCGATGAAGTGTATTGATTGCTGGGGCATCATGGTTGACTTTGGAATGTTGAAAATGAGACCCAGAGCCTCAAAGACCTCTCTCATGGTATTTGTGGCGTAAAAAGCCTCTGTCAAGGAGGGAGCTCTGATTAAGCAATTGTCAAGATAGGGGAATATCATTATACTAAGACGACGAAGATATGCCATCACTATAGCTAGGGTTTTGGAGAAAACCCTTGGAGCTGATGATAGACCAAAAGGCAGGACCTTGTATTGGAAATACCGCATCCGTAGCACAGGCGGAATTGTTGATAGGGATGGTTCTCAGTCCCTCAACGGAAGCGTCAAACCTGTTGCCTGGTGTTTTGCTGGGTGGACGCTTTTGGTGGGGGTCGTCTCCTCTGCTGGTGTTATCTGCCTCATTGTTGGTCATGCTGTCTGTATGCCGGTGGTTGATGAGTGAAGGTTCTCTGCCTCTGATATGGAGTGTATCTCTTTTGACGGTAAGGTGGCGTGTACATTCCAAGAGTCTTAAGGGTCGTTCTGGAAACTTTCCCCGAATGGAGCAGTTGGTCCATCTTGTTGGAAAATAGATTCTGCCTGTTGAGGGGAAGGTCTTCAACCTTCGACAGGAGGTCTTTGGGGGCAGATGACTGTTGTAGCTAGGACGCCCTGCGCATAACAATTGAGGTGGCTGTCATACACGTTGTGGTGTCGGCAGTATCCAGGGCTATATGTAGAGCCATTCTTGAGGCTGCATACCCCTCCTGGACTACTGCCTTTAGAATGTCTTGTTTGACTTTGGGCAAATGATCCAGAAGCAGCACAAGTTTGGCGTAGTTATCAAAATTATGATTAGCCAATAATGCCAAATAATTAGCCATTTGTAGTGTCAGTGTCGCTGAAGAATACACTTTTTGGCCAAACAAATCCTTGTCAGAAGTTGTTATCCTTGTCAGCAGTGGAGAGTTTATGTTGGGGAGCTTTTGCCTTCTGTTGTATTACATCCACAACCAAAGAGTTAGGTTGTGGATGAGTAAAGAGAAACTCCATCCCTTCTGAGGGAACAAAATACTTTTTGTCCACTTTTTTTGTTGGTAGGCAGAGTGGAAGCTGGTAATTGCCATATGTCATTTGCTATTTTGAGGATGGCATCATCCAGTGGTAGGGCAATCCTGACTTGGTGGGATTGTTTGATGTTGTGTAGCAGATGACATTGTTTTTGCGGTACCTCTCCAAGCTGCACCCGCTGGCTGTCAGCAACTCTTTTGAAAAGTTCCTGAAATTCGTGTAAATCATCTGAAGGGGAAGTGTCACCCTGTAAGACTGCATCGTCTGGGAACGATGAAGATTGATTGGTAGGAGAGTGACCCTGTATACCCTCCTGCATGGAAGGAGATCGTTGTACATCCCAAGGATGTGCTGGGATGGACGATGGGACCCCCGAAGGAGTTGGTGGTCTCGAAGAAGGGTGAAGTGGTGAACAGTCCTTGACAACTGAGGAATGGGAGTGGTGTGGTGAAAGTGGTGATGCCACATGCCGGTGAGGTGAATATGCACGATGGTGATGAGGTGGAGACCGGCGATGGAAGTGAGATTCGTATGGTGATCTAGAATAATGCGATCGTCTGTAATAGCCCAAATGGGTTGATAAGGTGGGTGACCTGGGAGATTGCAACCTTCCTCTGGAATGCGTGGAATACGTGGGTGATCGACGGTCATGTTGGTAGTAATGCCGGAGTTGTGGGGAACGATAGTCCCTGTGTGAATACCCCGGTGAGTGTCTTAAGTAGGGTGGAGATGGTGAAGGTAGGTACGGTGAAAACTGAGGACTGGGTGACAGAGTTGGCAGTTTCCGAGCTCTATGGTGACTAGCATGGGTCATAAACTGATCTGGTGGAGATGAAGCCAGAGTAGAATCATAGAATCATAGAATCATAGAATAATAGGACTGGAAGTGACCTCAAGAGGTCATCGAGTCCAGCCCTCCGCCCTCAAGGCAGGACCAAGCTCCACCTACACCATCCCTGACAGATGTCTATCTAACCTGTTCTTAAATATCTCCAGAGAGGGAGATTCCACCACCTCCCTTGGCAATTTATTCCAATATTTGACCACCCTGACAGTTAGGAATTTTTTCCTAATGTCCAATCTAAACCTCCCCTGCTGCACTTTAAGCCCATTACTCCTTGTCCTGTCCTCAGAAACCAAGAGGAACAAATTTTCTCCTTCACAGAAATTGTCATCTGTGCTGGAGGTGGTCCGCGAAGGCCAGCTTCCCGGATCGATGTAACAGTGTGTGGAGTGGGTTCCACTGCGACTGCTGTGGGTGGAACCGGTGAACACCTTGGCACCGGTGGGTGTCTCGGTGCCAGCGAGTGCCTCGGTGCCAGCAAGCGACTTGGGTATGGAGAGTGCCTCAGTGTTGGAGGATGAATCGGAGCTGGTGAGTGTCTCGGTACAGGAGAACACCTCAGTGCCAGACGACATCTTGGTGCCGGCGACCGGCTCGGTGCTGAACAGCGCGTCAGTGCTGGGGAGTGCTCCGGTGCTGGAGAGCATCTTTCTTGAGGCCTTAGCTGGTGCCGGTGTTGAATGAGACACCAATGGCGGGGCCGAGATAGCGGAGCCCGATACAGAGGGGCTAGGTGCCGACTTGCTTCGGCTTTGTTTGGGTTTCTCAGGGCCACATGCAACAGACGTGCATGAGGTGTCCGGCTTATCGCCAACACTCATTCGCTAGGGAGGTAGAGACTGGGAACAGACTCTTTACAGGAGTCAGAGTCTTGGTTTTCTTGAGTTGGTCTGTGGACCTCAAGGGTTGAGGCGGTTGGGGATCAGTACCTTGAGGTTGTAATGCTTTGTCAAAAAGGAGCATTTTCAAGCGCATGTCCCTGTCTCTTCTGGCTCGGGCTGTTAACTTAGAGCAGTGGGGACATTTCTGTGGAATGTGGTCTTCTCCCAGACATCTTATACAGAGGGGCTACGTCTAGATTGCATCCCTTTTTCGTAAAAGGGATGCAAATTAGACGTATCGCAATTGCTAATGAAGCGGGGATTTAAATCTCCCCCACTTCATTAGCATAAAAATGGCTGCCACTTTTTTTCAGCTCGGAGCTTTGCCGGAAAAAAGTGCCAGTCTAGATGCGGATCTTTCAGAAAATAAAGCCTTTTCCGAAAGATCCCTTAACCCTCTTAAAATAAGGGATAAGGGATCTTTCAGAAGCTCCGAGCTGAAAAAAAAGTGGCAGCCATTTTTATGCTAATGAAGCGGGGGAGATTTAAATCCCCGCTTCATTAGCAATTGTGATACGTCGAATTTGCATCCCTTTTACGAAAAAGGGATGCAATCTAGATGTAGCCAGGGAATGGCCATCAGAGGCGGGCATTGCCTCGAGGCAAGCACCACATTTTTTAAACCCAGGTGATCCCGGCATCCTAACTATGTACAGAAAAAACAGGGAAAACATATTTTTTTGAACTAGGACTATCTAACTAACTCTAACTAATAACTTTGAACTATTAACTATTAAAGAGTTTTCCTCTCACTCGATCCTGACAGGAGAGAATGTGACTCCATCTGCAGCCAAGGACGGTCAGGAGGAACTGCCGGGAGCAGGACCGCGCGCACACACAAACGGCGCAAAAAGGCACACCGCGTTTCACGCACGTGCGGTCCAGCAGACTACAGCTGGAAAAATCTCTGATCTGCAGCGCCAGGACAAGCCCGACACCTACAGTGGAGCACCCACGGGACACTGCTCAAAGAAGAATAATGCCTTTTTTCGACAGAGTTATGTCGAAAAAAGGTGCTATTGCAATCCACACTGTGCTTTTTCAAAAGAGAGCGTATAGACTCTCTGTCAAAAAAGTGGCTTGCTTTGTCGACAGAACTGGCTATAGTCTAGATGCTCTTTTTCGACAGAGGCTTTGTCAACAAAGTATCTGTCGACAAAGCCTCTATCAACAAAAGCCCGTAGTCTAGACGTACCCGAAGAGGGAGAAAATGTTCTCTTTAACCTCTGAAGACAGAAGCAGCAGCATTGGGTTTAAATTGCAGCTGGAGGTTGGAAATTAGGAAAATCTTTGTAACTGTTAGGCTGGTTAAGCACCTGAATAACTTGTTTAGGGAAGTCATAGAAATTTTATCACTGGAATTTTTTAAGAGCAGGTTTAACAAACACTTGTCAGGGATTATGAAGTTACTATTTAGTCCTTGCCATCAATGCAGGGAATTGGATTAGATCAATGTTTCTCAAAATGGTCCGTGAAACAACCCTGAACGTGCATCTGCACAGCACATCTTAACTCGAAATAAACTACGCAAATTGAGCTATGTCAATTGCATAGCTTATTTCGAAATAGCTTATTTTGAAATTGGGAGTGTCTACACAGCACTTATTTTGAAATAGAAGACTCTTTCTCCAACTTCCCTTAGTCCTCATACAATGAGGGTTACAGGAGTCAGTGTAAGAAGTCCTCAAGTTTGACAGTATTTTGACATTATTTTGAAATAATGCTAGTTATTTCAAAATAATGTTGCTATGTAGACATACCTGGGAAAGCTGCCACCTGGTGTGTTTATTTACCGGCTCCACAGTCACGGTGACTTACAGCTCCCGTTGGCAGCAGTTTGCCATTGGCAGCCAAGGGGAGCTGCGGGAAGTGGCGTGGGCCAGGCCACCACTTTCCACGGCTCCCCTCATGCAAATGACAAACAAGAGCCAATGGGAACCACAAGGCTCTGTGGCTGTGGAACTGGTAAATAAACATACCGGAGCGGTCAGGTAGCAGCTTTCTCAGAGTGCTTTCACGGAACACTTTGAGAAACACTGGACTAGATGACCTCTTGAGGCCCCTTCCAGTCCAATAATTCTAAGTGATCCAGTGATCAGAGTTAAACTTTTCCATGTTGTACTGACTGGCATATATTAATGATCTCCTTTTCACATATGAAAAATGAGGCATTTGTTTTAAAAAATGTAAATTCAAAGTCCATGGGACCAATTCATTTTTAATTTACCTCCACTGAGATCAACAGAGTTGCACCAGAAAAGATTGTAGCCCCAGTTGTTTATGTTTACTTACTACAACATTTTGTTGCTATCAAATGATTAAAAATAAATAGAATTTGAAACTAAAATATTTTGATTTAAGAAACTGACAATTGCTCAGTGAACTTTTATTAAAAATACAGTTATACTGGAACTTTTCAAAATATATCAATCAAAAACTGCTCATTCACAGTCCACATTTTGGCTGAAGGATTTTTGTTGAAATTGTTATTTTTGTTTGTTTGTTTTTTTGTTTGTAACCTTTATGGATAAATAAAAGTTAGACATCCAGTAATTGGAATTCATTTGGTAAAATACACAGTTTAGAGTACATTACAATCTTATAATACCAAAGAGATCAATATGCCAAGAAAAAGAAGAACAAAAGAAAAATTAAATATACAACTCTTTTGACATTTTTGAAGGTCAGATTGAATGAAAGGTCATACAACATGTTTCTCTTTCAAAGGTGGCCTCTAAAGGAAAACAAAAGGGATTTACAGACTTTTTGCTTCCTTCTGATCCATAAACTCATACTTGAAAAGTGAAATTTGATTTTACTGTATTTATTTATTGTTTGTTTGTTTGAACATTAGCAATTCAGATTACACCTACTCTGAAAGTGTTCATGGATGGCTGGAGAACTAAGTTTATGATGGCAGCAAAACATACATGCCCTGCATGTGCACGTATGTGCACACGCGCACACACAGTGTATCCAGAACTGAGAGGGCATGTGATTTATGTCATACTATCTGAAACTCTGTGGCTACATCTACATTGCCAGTGCGTTCTTGCGCAAGTAAATTTACAGTACAGCGTCGGAAAACAGGGCTTCTTCCGGAAGAGTTATTCCTCTCCCCATGAGGAATAAGCCCTCTTGCACAAGAGCTCTTCCACAAGAAGGCAGTGTAGATCGGCAACATGAATTTCTTGTGCAATGGACATCAGAGCTTTCTTGTAACAAGAGAGCGTCCGCACTGCCATGGACGCTCTTGCGCAAAAGCACATGGCAGCGTGGACACGCTATTGTGGAAGACCTTTTGCACAAGAACTCTTGTGCAAAACAGTTCTTGCACAAGAAGCCTACAGTGTAGACGTAACCTGTATGTTTAAGTTAGTATCTATTTAACCACAGCATTAGAAATAAATTTTCTCATTATTGGTGATTCAACACTTTCCAACTCAATCCAAATGTCCATGTACATCTATGCTACCTCATCCACAGTGGCATAGCCATGCAGTGGAGCTGACAGCCTCTGCAGGTCCCTGGGCAAAATGGGAGAGGGACATGGCTCTTTGCTCCCAGAAGAGACAGGGCCGAGGGCAAAAGGGGTGGTACTGAGGGCAGCTGAAGCATGGCCCTTAGCATTGCCCGGAGCATGCAGCATAGCACTCTGGCAGCAATTTAAAGGGCCCAGAGCTCCAGCTGCTGCTGCTGCTAAAATCACCAGGACCAGGGGCAGCTGTCTCCTTGCTTTAGCTTAGTTATAGAAATAAACTATACATTAGAAACACCTTTATAGTGGCATGTATATCAGGAAGTTGTAACACTTATGGTAAAGCAGCACAAAATCTGTATGTAGACCAGTCCTTAGTAACACAATGAAAGTATGAACTTCTGAGAAACAAGACATGGAATCATATAATCTTTATATGTCATGCAGAAACTACATCAACACTACACATTACTTTTGGTGGCATATAGCATATGTGTAGATACACACCACATTGAGGGTACATCTACACTGCAGGGTGTTTACTGGAGGTATCCCAGAAAAACTCTGCCGCGTCCAGGGAATGCATTTGCTCTTCCACTTTTTTTTGTGGAAGAGCAAATGCGCTCTTTTGGGGAGCCCTGTATACCTCGTTCTACAAGGAATAAGGGCTCTGCTGAAAAAGGAAGCTTTTCCACCATTTGGCCCCATTTAGACACAGCCAAATGGCAGAAAAGCCTCTTCCAGAAAAGCAATCGGAAAAAAACTACACAAATTGCGCTGTGCAATTTGCGTAGCTTTTTCTGAAAAAAACCTATAGTGTAGACCTAGCCTGAACGGCAAGCTGTGTCCACACTGCAATGTGTAGCTATGTCAGTGAAAGGCTCAGGCAGAGATGAGGCAGCAAGAAAAGGTTTCAGCAGCTTCCTTCTGCTGAAGCCTTTCACATTGGGGAGAAAAGGCTCTGGGAAGGGAGAAGTTGTGAGGAAAGGTTCCACCTTCAGAGCTTTTCCTCACTGCTGGAATCTTGCCCTGCTGTGGAGAAGGTCTCTAGAAACAAAGAGCCAATGGAGACTTTCCCCACTGTCTCACTGCTGCTGGAGCCTTTTGAGGCTGTGGAGGTCATTCCCTGCAGTAGAGAAAGGCTCCAGCAGTGAGACATACATTGCTGAAAAGAAGCAGTGTAGAGGAGAAGGCATAGCTTCAGCGAGTAGAGAGCCTTGTAGGGTATAGATCTAAGTGCATAACCAATCTCTTCTGGTGTGTCTTTAACCACTTAATCTGCATCTCACTACTGCTCTTTATACCTATTCTAAGAGAGCTACCTAAGTATTCATTCTAAACAAGATAACAAAAGATATGAAAGCAGAGTCTGAATGAGCTCACCCCTGACATCTAGTGATGAACGGGGAAAAGACTTCAGGAGTCATGTGTCTATTTACCTACTCTGCCTAGATGTTTAGCATAGCTCTGCCAAGTAATCAATTTTGGTATTTTGGGTTAAGTATTGAGTGCAGAGGTAATGAAAAAATATTCTTATTGTATGAGGAAAGGGAAGCAGACTGTACTTAGCATGCTCTGAGGGAATCACCCTAATTTAACTTCATTCACTAAGCAGAAGACTAATTTAAGTAAGAGTCTAAGAGGGTGGACACAGGTATTCCTTCTTGGTGGTATGGACCTATTTAAAGGGACTAGGAAGCTACATGGCTATTCCCCTTCTCCAGAGTTTGAAGAGAGAAATTAGTAGACTTATTTGAGAGTCCTGATTCTTTATCAGTGATCAGTAGAAATGAATTCATGAATCAGCTGAGCTAAGAGTGCTGACCCTTAGACCTGGTTCAGAGACAGTATTGTGGTGAAAAGAAAATGCAGAAAAGACAGTAGCAGAGAGGTTTGCCATTACCCAGTGAAATCATTCCAACAGCTCACAACAGCTGGGAATCTTGCTTAAATGGCTACTTGAAAATTATGTTTTCACAGTGAAGCTCTTTAGCTGGTGTAGTGGCATTGTTGCTAGTATAGTGGGCATTTTCAGATTGTTTAACTAGTGCAATGAGGAAAACAAGGCCAAAGACAGAGCAATTCTCTGAAGTGTGAATACAATTGCTTTTTCATTCTGGCTTAATGAAGCAGCTCTTGTGAGGAAAACATTCAAGGACACATTTAAGCTTTACGCCATATCTATACTAGAAGATTAGGTAAAATTTATTAAGGTAGATTTTTTTAGCATCCAATTTTGTAAAGTTGAAGGAGCATGTCAACTCTGTGCGCAAGAGTTCATTGTAGTGCATCCCCAGTAGGTGGCTACCATAAACTTGGACAGTGATGCACTGTTGGTAGCTATCCCACTGTTCTTGCCTCCCCTTTGCATTCTGGGTTAGGCTCCCAGTGCCTGATGGAACAAAAACAGTGCAGCAGGTGGCTTATGGGTACATGTCGTCAGCCTCCCATGATGCACTTACTTATCTGCTGCCTCTCCTCCTGCTTGAAAGCCACAGAAATCTTACTATGCCCCCTTTTTCTCTGGTTATCGGTGCAGATGCCATAGCATGGACCCCGTCCAGCTGCAAAGTGCTGTGGTAAGCATTGCAAACACCTCACATCTTATGCTATGGTATGTCCAGAGCCTAGTCAAGAGCTGCCAGAATGAGGAAGAATGTGAGGAGGCCACAAACAGCAGACATATATGAAACACTTGAGATGCTGGCAGCAGTCAATCCTGTGGACGCAGTGGAATGCTGGTTCTGGTGCCATGAAACAAGTTCAGACTAGCGGGACTGCGACGTTATGCAGCTATGGGATGATGGGCAGTGGCTGCAAAACTTTTGCATGTGTAAGGCCGGTTTCATGGAACTTTGCAGATTGATTTTACCCACCTTGAAGCACAGCAATACCAAATGAGACTCACTCTGACAGCTGAGAAGCAAATGGCAATAGCCCTATGAAACAGGACATAGTGAATGACTTTGCCACAATAGGGTTCCCTAACTGTGTCAGGGCAATAGATGGCATACATATCCCTGTCTTGGCACCTGACTACCATGCCAAATTACACAAACTCTAAGGGGTACTTCTCAACAGTGTTGCAGGTGTTGGTAGATCACAAGGCCCGTTTTACCAACATCAATGTGGGATGGTCAGGAAAGGTTCATGACCTGCACATCTTTAGGAACTCTGGTCTCTTCAGAAAGCTGCAAGATAGAACTTTCTTTCCAGACTGGAAAACAACCATGGGAGGCATTGAAGTGCTAACAGTGATCCTTGGAGAACCAGCTTAGTCCTTGCTCCCATGGCTTATGAAGCAGCTTGGACAGCAGTAAAGAGCAGTTCAACTAGTCTGAGAAAGTGTAGAATGATGGTAGAATGTACTTTTGGAAGTTGAAAGGGAAGGTTTCACAGTTTATTGACCCGGCTATCCCTCAGTGAAAGCAACATTCCTATTGTTGTGGCAATCTGCTGTGTGCTCCATAGTATCTGTGAAAGTAAAGGGGAAATTTTATGCCAAGATGTGGGGCTGAGGCAGATTTCCAAACAGGAAATGAAATCCATACTTTCCTGGTCCTTTCTCTGTACACCTGCAGAGCAGTAGAGTTGAAAGTCCTGGCCAGAGTGGTCACATTGGGGCACTGTGGGACACCTCCCAGAATCCAAGAACATTGACTTTTACAGTGCTGCATCTGCACTACCCTAAAGTCAATCATGCAAGGCCAAATTTACCATTACTCCTCTTGACAAGCAGAAGTACAGAAATTGACTAGCAGCCCATAAAGTTGGTGGAATGGGTGTGAGGGTGTGAACTCTTTCTTTAGAAAATTGACCTAATGTGGCTAAATTTGACCTAAACTCATATTGTAGACCAGGCCCTAGTGAAATCTATGGGACTTAAGCATATACTCAGGGGGGTTTCTGAACTGAAGCATCTGTCAGGATTGATTGTTCTTGTTCTCTAGCTTATCAGAGAACTGAATAGAATACCAGGTTTTTCTCCCTAAGACCCATTGAGGACAAAGGGATAGTAAGACAATGTTTGTTCATATTAATTCTTTGTGAGAACAGAAAGTAAAGAGAGGTTGTTTCTCAGATGAAGAAATTCGGGACCAGAGCAGTGTAGTGAGTCAGCCTGGCCCCCTGCTGACCTAGAAAAGAAAACTCTCCCTAAAGCCGTTTGGCGGACAGTGCCAGAGCAATCCAGCCCCACCCACAGGAAGCAGAAAGGCGGGGGCAGAAGTGTAAAAGGCTGAACTCAGAGCATAGTTAGAGCCTGGCTGCCGAGCAGACTAGACACTTGGCCCAAGCTTCAGCGGATGAAGATCCAGCTGTGCTGCCCTCAGTGGGAGGACTGGATTGGGCTGCCAGGGCTGCTGCTGGCCCTTGAAGACTGGCCAAGGCCACCACGGCTGCTGCTGGGGCTCAACAACTGGTCAGGGCTGCAGAGAGTGCTGCCAGGGCCTGAAGATTTGCCAGGACCCCCAGAACCCTCACTGTTACCTGAGGACTGGGCTGGTCCACTTGGACCCCTGCCCAAGCCCGACCTGGATCCCATGGATACACTACCAGTACCTCTGTCTGTGGCCATAATTTTGGAGCCAGGTAGGCCCCTGGGGGGAACTGGGAAGCACCCAGGGGTAGCTGACCTCAGGCCAGAAGAGGAAATGGAGGTCAGTTGGGCAGTGTGTTGCAGTAAGGATCCCCACTGACTCAGCAGCATCATCCGCTGCCACTGTTGGGGCCCTGGGTTGGGACAAAGTGGAGTGGGTGGCCAGAATCCCCCCCATTACCCCTCACCTTGGGTCTCAGATTCTCCTCTGGTAGGGGTGAAACCCTCTGTGCTTGTCAGCTCTCCGCCAGCGAGGAGACCTGAGTCCCACTCCACCTGTGAACAGGCCTGAGCCTTAAACTGGTGAACTAATTGTTCTGTTTGTTGCCCCACCCTGAGTCAGGGCTGGACCTTGTAAACTGCTGCTTGGCCTGCAGCCAGGTCTGCACCTTATTTTTACTACTTGTTGCTCTGCCCTGACTAAGGGCTGGTCCTTCTAAAACTACTGCTGGGCCTGCAACCAGGTCTGGGCCTTAGCTAGATTGTTTGCTTCTTGCCCTGCCCTGGAAAGGGCCGTGGCTTTAGAAACTATTTACTCAGTCTGCAGCTAGAGCTGAGCCTGTAAACTGTGTATTGCACTGCCCTGCATCAGGGCCTGGTCCTACCAGGACCAGTGAACTACTGTTTGCGTGTCTGCCTTGCTCTGAAGCCTGGGCTCGGGGCTGGGCCTACAGACTGTTAAACAGCTTTTGTGTACCTTTGCTGCCTTTTACTCTGGGCCTGGGCAAAAGAAGGACCTCTAACGGTTTCTTCACAAGCCTGAGCACAGGTCTACATTAACCTGTCCGTGGGCAGAGTCAATATTAGAAGTCAAGTATGCCTGGTTTCCAGGTCTGTCTATGTTCCATTAGATTATGCAGCCCCTGAAACCTGGGACCCATTTCTTTTCTTTTCCTGGGGTTCATACAAATGAGTTATTCCAACCTTCTGGTTGCAGAAACTGCTGTAGGCTGTACAAGTGCAGTACATAGAACAGACAGAAGAAGACAGTGATACGTCCAGTTTATTGAGCTGCAGTACCTGCAAGTCAGGATGGGAGCACATTTATGTGAGTTGTGTTCCCCAAGATGATTTGCAAGTTCTTTCCATGCAGATTTCCTACCTCCCTGATTTTAGGCTTTTCCCATGGATAGAATGGTTTCCCGATAAAGACTGCTGGTTTTCCAAAGTTTTGGACTGGATTTTTTTTTTTTTTTTTTTTTTTTTTGCTGTATTGGATCCTGCATTCAGAAGTTAACATAAGAGGACACAACACTGGCCCCTATTATATTCATTTAACATTCATTTTTCTTTAAATGACCTCACTCCCACTTTACAAATAGATCCAACACAAACTTTGAATTCTTACACCGATTAGTTATTAGTAAGTAAGTATGACCAAATCATTATCCTCAGAAAAAACACAATGAAAGAAAATAAATTTGACAAGACTTTATATATTCAAAGAAACAAAGTGTTAGAAAATATTCGCATACCTTTTAATATTTATTGTTACAGAATGAGTATTACAACCAGGATTCAGAGCCGAATGCAGTGCCTATTGAAGTCAAAAACCAAAAATCTCACTGACTTCAATAAGAGCTTGATTAGGCCTTTATGCCTTATTTTACCTAAAATACGTGGCAGGACTGAGAAGTCTTTTAGGAGGCAGATTTTTTAAACAAGAACTCATCTTTTGATAGTCTACATGTACAAGTACCTTTATTCACCACCTTCATATTACATGTGAACCTGTTACTATAAAAATAAAATAAAAATATTGCTTGGAGATTGTCTCAGGTAGACATATCCAAAGACATTTAAAGACAATGGTGACTAAGTATTTGAAAGCTGTTTTTGACTAAAAACTGATTGATCCTTCAGAGAGAAAAAAGGAGTTTCAGAAGATGATTTTAATAAATGCATATTTCAGTACAGTAAGACTCCTGAATGCTACTTCAAGGACTATTTACTGATGCACACAATCATATTTTCACTGACTTCCAAAAAAGAGTTATTCATGAAGTCTGAAATACCATCATTGTTGTTGTTATTATTTCTTATGTCTAGCTTCTATGAATAGCTTCTGATACAAATAAACTATTTTTGGTCAGTTGAATGCCAAAATAATTATCTGGCATTTGCCATTATGTATTAAGCCCCAATATCTACTAATTAATAAAATTAATTTTACTCCTTTTAATATTAAATTTTATATAATATTATTTAGCAAAAGTATTCTAATAGTGCCTCTCTTTTTTATTACTGCCAAATTAAAAAGAAACATTTCACACAGTCACAAAGATCAGACTGTGCAGGGAACTGAACAATTGCAAGAAGCTGCTCTGTGTATTTCTGTGGTTTGGAAAAAGTGCCAAGTCGGAAGGAAAAGACATTCCCTGCATTTTCTAAAGCAAGATAAATACAGAAAAGAAATATAAATGAAAGATGGAACTGCTATCTATGGACTCTGCCAGATTCCTTGGCTTTTTGGCACACCTATTGAAGCTGGCAGATACAGCCAATAGCAATCTTTTCCATTAAAAGAAGCAGCATATATTTTGGTCTAACATACTTTGTTTGTGCATTTTTAACCTTCAAAAATGTCTATTTAATTTTTTTTAATGATTCCTTCTGCACAGTTGGCTTTAGCTCCACTTATTTGAAACGGCTCATTTATCACTAAAAGAGCTGCAGGGCACGGCTACTGTTGAACAGCTCCAACAAACCTACAACTTAGTGGGACAAGCTTCTTTTTATAAGACTAAAAGTTGTTTAGAATGTGCCAAAAGAAGCTTTATGCCAGCCTCACGGTTTGTTATCCAAACGTTACTAAATTAGTGGTCTCCTGAACCACACGATTCAGGCAAAGATAAGATGATCTCCCTTGTCACTGCTGCTGTTTTCCCCATCTGGGGTCAGACAAACTTTAATAGAGACTTTCTAGGTATCCCAAAAGTCAGTAATGTGATAATTTTGAGAAATTAACTCCAGCCAAGGTCTAATTTACACTGAAGCAAAACCTTTATGATATCTGGCAAGGATGCAATAGCAAACTGTGGTGAAGCAATGCTTGATCTGAAGGTGGAGGCTGCTGTTTCCTTTAATGGAGTTGGATCTTTAAGGAAAATGTTTCAATCTGGCAACTTTTAAACTGAATGCAGATTGCAGTGATTTATGGTTGTCAAATTTCAGTAGTCCTACCTAAACAAAACAAAATATGTAAGTATGGTCTATGGAGCCACCTTCCTCTAAAATTCACAAGTGCAGTTTGATTGATATGTTCACTGGCTTGTAAACAGCAAAGATATTGGGCAGACTTTCTGTAGATGACAAATATGCAGCAATTTTGCCATCTAGTGCCTTATTTTTTATGTCAAAGTACTGCAGAACCAATATGGAGCCAACTATGACAGTTACAAAAGTAGGTTCTTTCATATTTTAGTTGAGAATAAAATTCTAAAGATAAAATAATTTGTAGAAAAATATGTTCTGTGTAGTTATATATATTTAAGTGGAAATACTTTGCATCAATTTAAGAAATACCTTTTCTTAAACTAAAGCTAATGATGTCAAACACTAGCTTCTGTGCTGTGATGTTCTCACCAAAAACATGCTAAAAACCATACACATAAATAAGAGCCAAATGTTTTAGTGTTCAGATACTAAACTGAATACTAAAACATTTCAAACCCATATCAGCAGCTGGCAACAGCCATTTTTGAAATATTTGCAGTAGAAATTGCAAATAATTATGTTCCATATTTTGTAATTTACCTCAAATTACTTCAAAGTTATTTTATGAAAGAAATTCTTTAATATAAAAAACCTATCCAATGATTACCAAAATGAGTCCTTGATTGGGGCCTCTAATTACTATCACAATACAATTAAATATGTAAGTAAATGGCAAATTAATTATTAACTTATTACCATTTAGTTGACAATTTTAGCACACGACTGACTTATGGTCAAATGGCACCCTTTGGGAGCATCAAGAGGTGCCTCATACCTTCCACAACATGGTAGAACTGACAGTAAAGGCAATTTGATTGGATAGATATCCCTGACCTTATTAGCATGTTTTTATGTGCCAGCTGATCAGCTGCTTACAAACCAGAGAGATATTTTTATGTGAGAACATCATCATCTTATTTGCAGCTTTACAGTTTTCTTATCCAAGCTGCTTGTATTCTTATCATAAAGGGAATCCATCATCAGTGTGTTCCTATAATTCACAAATCATTATCATATTTTCAACCAATGAGCATCATGTTTTCTAACATATCATACTGCTGCCAAAACTGTCATCTCCAACTGCAATAATGGAATATTTCACTTTCAAAGACTGTACAGGGAGATTCAGTATTTTTATCTCTTAATAAATATTTTATTTTCTACAAAAATACCTGGATACAGTTAAAGCTGTTAGGTTGTGAGGGATCCTTACCTAATGAGAGGTCTATATTACCGGGGACTTAAAAATTATTTCAGCAATCTTTTATATGTAGTTTCTGGCAAAAGAAACAGAAAAAAACAAAAAGAAAAGAAAAAAAAAGAAACCAGTGCAATGACACATATAAATTCCAGTGCAGCCCAACCAGACCTCTCTTTGCTTGGGACATCAGCATTCAGGGTGAGAAGAAAGGATTAACACTTTAGATCACTCCTATCTGGAGTGAGGCAGAGTATTTTGATTATAGTGGCATTGAAGGGAGGACTAAGCAATGAAAAAGAAAGAACAAAATATATTTATTTTGGAAAAAGGTAAAAGACGATAGTTTCCCCTGTGGATGCTTATTTTCTACTGACATTAATAGTAGGGACTTCATATGTTAAAGGAGGGGTTTATGTTTTGGTCCTAAGGAAAGGAGGTTGACCTATCTTTTTAGGGCTATTTAATCTGTTGATGATTCACCAGGACCAACCCTAGTAGCAGGCAGTTATGGGGAAAGTAATCCCCCTTTTCCCACAGATATGAGTTCTATGCTAGTGCTAAATTAGGAATCATTAGGACCAGACAGTGAGAATTTCATTTATTTACACCATTATTTACACCATAAATAGCCCCACTGAAGTCAGGGAAAAAACCCGAAAAGTATCATGAATTATGGCACCACTATCTGGTCCTAAGTTAGTAATTATGCAATTAATTAGTTAATATGCATACACTCCGATTGGAGTCAGAGTTAGCTTGAAAAATCAGGGACAGCTAGTTTTACTTATTTATTCATTAGCACATTTACTCTGCATTGCTCTGGTTCTTAATACAAGTAGGATATGTCTAGACTGCATCCCTCTGTCAGCAAAGGGATGCAGACTAGGCAGGTTGGCATTACAAATGAGGCAGGAATTTAAATATCCAGTGCCTCATTTGCATAAAAACGGCCACAGCATTTTGCCGACTCAGCACGTTGTCAGCAAAAAGCGGCAGTCTAGAGGGGGATCTGTCGAGAAAGAAAGCCTTTTTCGACAGATCCTGTAAACCTCTTTGCAGAAGGCATAAGTGATCTGTTGAAAAAGGCTTTCTTTCTTAACAGATCCCCCTCTAGACTGCTGCTTTTTGCTGACAAAGTGCTGAATCGGCAAAACGCAGTGGCCATTTTTATGCAAATTTAAATCCCTGCCTCATTTGTAATGTCAACCTGCCTAATCTGAATCCCTCTGCCGACAGAGGGATGCAGTCTAGACATACCTGTTATGTTTTGAGGTTTTTTTGGGGAAAATAAAATGAATATATACATGCTTCATTTAAATTACTGTATTTTTCAAAAACAGGGAGTGAGAGCAAAGTGCACAGCTCATCTGCCCCCTGCGTTCCCCAGCCAGAGTAAGAAATGCCACAAACGATGCATTTTCCCCTCACTCCCTAGTGAAGGGGAACAGCCAGCAATGTCCCTGTATGAATTTGGGTGCGGGAGCTTCAGCCCCCCTTCACATGCTCCCTAAAGGGTGCCTGGGGAGTGAGAGGCTTGGGGCTGAGGCAGACACAGATGGGGGATGCCCAGCCAAACCCTTTCACCTGCCTGGTGATTCTGTCTCTTTTCTGTATGGTTTTATGAGTCACAATCCCATTCCAGGCACTTCCTATTTTTTGGCACAACCAAGCCCTTGTGCTACTTTAAATTATGATAAGAGGAAGCTGTACACTAAATTTGGTGGTCTAGCTCTTACTGTTTAGAAGGAGTTCTTGAACAAATGAAGAGACAAACTCTCTCAAATATATAGTAGATAAAAATAATTTTAAAAAGCTTTAAATGATTTAGAATCAGCTAGTTATTCAGTAGCTAACCTAAGTAACTATTTGATCTAATTTTTATTCTTGTACTCCCTCCCATTTTTCTTCCTATTGTTTGCTAAACCCATTGTTGAATCTTGCTTCAGATTACACTACAAACTTTTCAGGAGCAGATCATATCTTTGCATGTATTTGTACAGTGCTAGCATAATGGGGCTCAGATCCTAACTGAGGCCTTTGGACACTAGCACATAACAGAAGGAGATTCCATACTGAATCTCTAAGAGCACTAACACAGAATGTATAGACCAGTAGGAGGAAACTAACGTGCCTTTATGTTCATTTTACACCCTCCTGGTCCTGGGCTGTTCTGGAGGGTGAAAAAATCTCCAGCATAATTTAGACAGCCCTGAAGCCATCTAAACTACATAATCCATCCAGGTCTACTTTATGGGTCAGAGTTCTACCTGAAATCTGTGCATCACTGATTGCTGAGGCCCAGCCACTGACACAGCCATCACCCTGCAAGCCCTGTACAAAAGGATTGCAAGAAGATTCTCAGAAGGCAGACTAATGGTTGCCCCACAGTATCTGCATTTGATAAATCTTTCCTAGACAGAACAAAGGCTTTTTACTAGATTCTAAGGCCAGAAGAAACCACTGTGATCTTCTATTCTGACCTCCTGTATAGCACAAGCCATTGGACTTCATTGTCCCAATTTCCATTCAAACCCGAGCAGAATTTTTAGAAACATCCAGTCTTGCTTTAAACATTTCCAGTGATGGAAAATCCATCATACAAAAATTATTTCAATAGTTAATTACCGGCACTGTTTAAAATGTGTGTTTTATTGCTAATCTCTATCTATCTGGCTTCAGTTTTCAGCCATCAGCACCTTAATCTGCTAGATTGGAGACATCTATTATCCAGTATGTTTCCCATGTAGGTACTTCTAAACTCTCATCAAATCACTCTTAACCTTCTCTACACAGATTGAGCTTCTTGAGCTCAGTTGAATTACACAGATTGAGCTTTTTTTATAAAGCAAGTTGTCTGATCCTTTAATTATTCTTGTGACACTTCTCTGAACCTTATTCAATTTTTCAATATCCTTCCTGGATTGTGAACACCAGAACTGGATAGAGTATTCCAGCAGCAATGATACAATGCCAAATACAGAGGTAATATAACCTCTCTACACTTACTTAATGTTCCTCATTTTATACATCCAAATAACACAATAGCCCTTTTGGCCACAGCATTGCACTAGGGGCTCATATTCAGTTAATTATACATCATCACCCCCACATATTTTTCAGTCACTGTTTCTTAAAACAGCACCCTCCATCCAGTAAATATGGACTGTATATGAGACTCAATAAATAAAATATTAAAAGAGGATAATATAATTAATGACAATCAACACTGAGATTTGTGGAAAATAGATCTTGTCTAACTTGATCTACTTCTTGTCTTGCTTATGATGAGATTACAAATTAGACTGAAAAAGGTAATAACATTAATGTACTATATTTAGATATCTGTGGGGCATTTGATTTGGTACTGCACAATATTTGGGTTAAGAAACTAGAACAATACAGAATCAATATGGCACACACTAGTGGGTGTGTCTACATTGCAGGGGTTAACTTGAAATAAGCTACCCAAATTGAGCTATGTCAATTGTATAGCTTATTTCAATATAGGAGTGTCTACACAGCACTTATGTCAGAATAGAGCACTCTTCCTCCGACTTCCCTTACTCCTCATACAATGAGGGTTTCAGGAGTCGAGGTAAGAAATCCTCCAGCTTGACAATATTTTGAGACTATTTCAAAATAACTGCCTGCTGTGTAGACGCGGACTATGTTATTTCAGAATAGAGCTAGTTATTTTGAAATAGCATTGCAATGTAGACGTACCCCATAAATCAGGGTGGGCAAAATAAGGCCCATGGGATGAATTGGCCTGCCGAGCATTTCTCTCTGGCCCATCCAGCTGATTAGCAGAGCATGCATACTTCATAGAATCATAGAATACTAGGACTGGAAGGGACCTCGAGAGGTCATCGAGTCTAGTCCCCCGCCTTATATATTTTATAAGTATAAAATACTTATAGCTGGCAGCATGTGTTCAGTTGCCCCTCCCTCCATTTTGCTCTGTCCTGCAGCTGAGCTGCTCCCAGGAGTCTCCTTCTAGCTATCAGAGGGGAGGAGTTAGGGGAGTGATAAAGTCAGGGTGTGTCCTTTCCCCTGTAACCCATCTCTGCAGAGCAGGGGTCTGGGTGAGGGAGACACACAGCAGAACTGCTCCAAGCTAAAGCATGGATTTGTAAGTGACTCAGAGAAATGCCTGTGATACTAGGCAGTGCACTGTTTCATTCCCCCCTGTCTCCCATAACAATCCTTGCAGAGTGGGGTAAGAAAAAGGCAACAGAGCAGGACAACTTTTCCTGTCTTAAAGAGACACTGTGGCTTCTATCAGAAACTTGCCCAGCGGTAGCCAATACACACTGTATCACTGTCACAAACACCTAGTCTGTGCCACACACACAGAATCACTATCACACACACACACACACACTGACACACACACACTCTCCTCTCTCTGCGTTACAAAGTCTATCTCTCACAGTTCTAGGTTTTATTGAAAAAATAGCAACAGTAAACCTCCACAGACCTCCTTAGCCAGCTCTTTTAAAACTACTGATAATAAGTTACTTTGATCTATCTGCTGAATTAAAAATGCCTAACTTTAGTGACTGCTGTTAAATATCCTCCGAAGTTAGTGATGGAATGGAAAGTATTTGATTACAGGCAGTCCCCGAGTTACGCAGATCGAGGAGACGCAGAGCAAAGCCGCGGAGGACACGGGCAGCGGGACCGCGGCGCGTCTGCGCCCCCCCCCCCAGCAGACCAGGCTTTTCTCGCGGACGCCTGTGGTAAAGCAGCTGGGGTGCTGCCGGGTTGGTCCCGCAGCGCCGCTCCTCGGCGCTACTGGACCAACCCGGCAGCACCCCAGCTGCTCTGCCCCAGGCGTCCTGATTCAGCCACTGCTGGTCAGTTTCAGCAGCAGCTGAATCAGGATGCCTGGGGCAGAACAGCTGGGGTGCTGCCGGGTTGGTCCCCGCAGCGCCAAGGTGTGGCGCTGCGGGGACCTACCCGGCAGCGCCCCAGCTGCTCTGTCCCAGGCGTCCGGATTCAGCCACTGTTGAAACTGATCAGCGGCTGATTCCAGGAAGCCCGGGGCAGAGAAACTCTGCCTCGGGCTTCCTGTAGTCAGCCGCTGGTCAGTTTCAGCAGTGGCTGAATCTGGACGCCAGTTCTGACTTACGTACAAATTCAACTTAAGAACAAACCTACAGTCCCTATCTTGTACGAAACCCGGGGACTGCCTGTATATGATTTGAATATATCATCCACCGTTTTCTCAAATAGAGAACAGGAATATTTATAGAAATTCTACATTTTCCATCTAATAGTGGACCAATATTATTATTGTATTCTTTTTTATTCTTAATATACTTTAATACTCTTTGTTGTTCCAGCTGGGCAGGGGTCGGGTGTCCTCACTCCCAGAGAGCTGACAAGTACAGGGGGAACCTGCCACTCAAGAGTAGCGGTGGCAGGGGGGATGCAGGCCCACCTACTCCACTGCATCCCAACCCAGGGCCCTGCATTGCAGCCACTGGGTCGGCAGGGATCCAGGCCATTAAACACCAACTAGGTCAAGGGTCAGTAGGGACCCAGGCCACAACATGCTGCCCACCCAACCTCCATCTCCTCAGCTGCCGCGGGGTTGGCTATCCCTGGGCCGCTTCCCAGTTCCCTGTGGGGGCCTACCAAGCTTTAGTGCTGTTCCTGGGGGTCTGCAGGCGATGGAGGGGCTGGCAGGGTATCCATGAGTTCTGGCTCAGGCAGGGGCCCAGGAGGGCCAGACCAGTCATCTGGGCCCAGCGAGAGTCCCGGAGACCTTGGCATGTCTTCAGCTGGCAGCCGGGGTCTCAGCAGTCTGGACCAGGGATAGAGGGTTGGTAGGGGTCCTGGAAGCCCAACCCAGTCCTCCGGTTGGGGGCAGCACAGCTGAGCCCTTTGCTGCGAGCCAAGCATCTACCCTGGTTGGCTGCTGGGCTCTGACTGGGCTCGCAGCTCTTATAGTCCTAGTCCCTCCTTCTGGCTTCCTGTGGGTAGGGCTAGGTGAGACTGGACCCACCCACCAAGGGGTCTTAGAGGACGCTTCCTCTTCCGAGTCAGCAAGCGGCCATGTTGCTGTCCCAGACCCATTACAGGGACCAAGTATATTTTACTGATTTGGAATTTATTCTGTTTGAACATAACAAATGTAATAAAATCATGATCACCTGCACCTATGCAACCACTAATTTTTATTTCTGGAGTCAATTCCTTTTTACCAGTCTAGGTGAGGTTCTTACAGAATTCCTCCATGTTGCATGCAATACTTTCTGAGTTAGGAAATTATCATCTATAATGTTTAGAAATTCTGAGGCATACCAGCAGCATGAAACCTCCAGCATATGTCACTCAGATTTCTGCTCCTGTTTTCCTATCCAGGAGTTAGCTTGGCAAATGACTTGTATACTTGACCTTGCTGTTCTGCACCATTCCCTCATTAACATGAAGGCATCAACCTTTAGGATTGATCAAATGTTGGAGCTAATCAAGAACCCAAAGGTCCCAGCCACAGAGCCCTCACTAAGGGTAGATAGGTTGCCCCAGGGCTGGAGCTGACAACCGAATTAGGAAGGCAGGATAAGGGATGCCCAGAAGGTACAAAGGTGGGGTGGATTGTGGAATGGCCTAGGGAATAGGGCATTCACCTGGGGAAGGTAGGGGAGGGCTTGGGACCTCAGTCCTGCCCCCACCTCCCAGCCTGGGAGCAGCTAGATAGCCACGAGCCAACACAGGCTTCCCACATTAGGAAGGCAGGATAAAGTACTTCCTGAAGAAAGGGATGTAGCATGGGTTCCATAGTGGCCTAGATGATAAGGCATTTACCCGGGGAGGGCTGAGCTGGGAACCTGAGGTCCTCCCCACCCCCGGGAACAGCCAACATCTACACTACACCACACCATTATTTTGAAATAACTAGCATTATTTTGAAATAACAATGCAAGTGTCCACACAGCCATTCTGTTATTTTGAAATAATTCTGAAATAACATGACTTATTCCAAAATCTGTAAACCTCATTCTACAAGGAATAACACCTATTCCAAAATAGCTATTTCAAAATAAGGCATGTGTAGATCCTCCACTTGTGCTATTGTGAAATAGCTCCTCACCAGGGCCATTGTAAGTTATTCCTCCCCACTGCCTTCTGGGCCTCTAAACTGAGATAGCACGCCTACATTGGGGAAAGGTTTGCAACCCAGCTTGCCAAACATTAACTATTTGTTTAGATAAGAAATAGGTTTCTCTCCATTTTTCAATATCCTTAATTGAGCCAGACATTAAAACAATTGACACCATGGATTCTCTATTCTATCAGCTGGCCTCATTTTAATGCTTCATCAAGGCTCAAGATTTCAAGGAAGAGGCCTTTAAGAATAGCTCAGTTCATAACTTATAAACTATCAAAATACTGTATTAAAATATCAGATTAATTAAAACACAGAAATAATTGCTTGTGAAGAAGTGTTCCAGTATGTTTAGACATATATAATTATGTTTATATTCTTCAGAATAAATGTCTCTAATTAAACACTGCTATGATTACTCGCTTGAACGTAAATGAAAATGAACACATAATTTAAATATTGTATTTTATGCAGGTGTTGAATAAGATTAATCAATTTAGCTTCACTAGTTAATTTGTAGCTTTTAAAACTAACCATGGAAAGCATCTAACTCAGTCACACATAAATTTGATGCTAGACAAAATTATATTAAAATTGCTTCTTTGAATTTTAAAATATTAATTGGAATTGTTCCCTAGGACTTCACTTACAATAAGCTCATCTCTCGCCCTCAAAACTAAGTAAGAAACCCTGGTTCTTATACTATTTTTAGAATCTGGGACAATGGTTTGGAATGGTTTTTTATTCAAACTGTGATTACCATTTTCAGCTCAAAGGTTCCAGCCAGGCATACGGTAAGAATAACAATAACTCAAACTTCAGACATTAAACTACAATGCTGTTTAAATGTTTAATTTTACATTGTTGTTTAAGGGCTAAAGCCTCACACCCTTCCAGACTCCCTATCCCAGTCTCTTTATTGTTACTACAGGTCTCCCCTTACTATTCCGTTTCTTTGAAAAGCTATTCCTAGTTTTTTCCACTGTAGTTCCCCAGCACCTTGCCCTAGTCTTTTTGTCCAGCCCATCCCAGTTCTCTTCAATGCTCCCCAGTCTGTCTTTCTACTCTCCAGCCTGCAGCTACCTGACTTTCTGCCCACATTCCCCACCCGCAATGGTTCCAAGACCAGTCTCTCTCCCCAAGCATGTCAACAGGTTTGCCTGCCTTGCCCCAGTTTCTTTGCTCACCAATTCCATTTCTCTTGCACCTCAGATCCTTGTCAGATGTCTCTCTTCCATTCCCACATCCCTCTGCTTCAGAGTCCAAGTCTCTCTGCTCTGCCATTCCCAGTCTCTGGCTATGTCTACACTACAGGGCTGTGTCTAGACTGCATCCCTTTTTTGCAAATTAGACATATCGCAATTGCAAATGAAACGGGGATTTAAATCTCCCCCGCTTCATTAGCATAAAAATGGCTGCCGCTTTTTTCCAGCTCGGAGCTTTGCTGGAAAAAAGCACCAGTCTAGACGTGGATCTTTCAGAAAATAAAGCCTTTTCCGAAAGATCCCTTATCCCTCTTAAAATCTACCACCGCCCATGGTGAGTAGATTTTGCCAGCTAGCGAGTGCAGAAGCGGACTGGCCCAGTGGGCCATTGTAATGGGCTGGCTGAAGCCCGCACTATGGGTGGCGTGGCCCCATCCAATCTGCCAGCCGGGGGAGGAGCAGGGTACTGCCAGGGAGGGGGAACTGCGGCGATTCTCAGTGCCGGGCTGCCTGCGGCGTGAGGAGGCGGAGCGCTGGCAGACACCAGGACGCTGGCGTGATGTGGCCCCACTGACCTTAAAGGGCCACGGCAGCTCGGCTCTGGCTGTGGCGCACGGCGGAGCCAGGCCCTGCTCCATTGGCTCCAGTCCTGCCACGGCCCCAGCCCCTCGCCGGCGAGAGACCACTCCCAGCCAACCAGCCGGCTTGCTGCGCCTGCCCCGCCCCCCATCTGGCTCCCGCCGCCCATTCCCCATGCCGCCCCTGCACTCCGGATCCCCTGCTCTCCCTTTGGCTCTGCACTGCCCTTGCACCCCGCACCGCCCTTGCACCCCGCACCCTGCTCCCCCCGATCCCTGCTCTCCCCCCGCCCCAGCTCTGTGCTGCCCGTTCCCTGCACTGCCCCTAGACCCCAATCCCTCTGCCCCTCCTGTTCCCCGCATCCCATTCCCCGTGTCTCCACCGCACCCCACACACTGCTCCCCCCGATCCCTGCATCCCTCTGCCTCTGTGCCTCCTGTTCTCCGAGCCACCCTGTCCCCTCCTCCCCACTGTTCCCTGCACCCTGTTTCCCCTGTCAGTTGGGAGTGAGGGGTGCTTGTCCACAGGGAGGGGCTGGACAGGGCAGGGAAAAGGCTACTGTGACCCAGCAGCGAGTGAAAGGGGGAGTTCACTTGAAGCGCCTTTGCCTTTATGGAAAAAAATGAATGAAAATGCTATTTATAGGGCTAAAATGCTGGGACAAAAATGAAAACAAACGAAAAAAATTGCAAAATGCAAACGTGTAAAAGACAACAAAAAAGGGAGGGGGAATGTTTTGCTTGGCCCTGGGGGAGGGGAAGTGGATGGGCTGGGCTGTGGGGAGGGGAGGGGGAAAATATGGGGAAGGGGCTTGTGCTGAGGGGAGGGGAAAGGAGGTCAGAAGAAGAAGAAGAAAGGGTAAGGCACCAAGGGACAGGGGTGCAGGAGAGACAAATCCCTGGGGGGCAAGTGCAGACAATGAGGAAAAGGGCAGGAGGGGAGGTGTCAGTGGGAGGGGGAAACAGGGTGATGCTGGGAGAGGAGAGGGTAAGGGCACTGGGGGCTAGAGGGAGGAGGGAGAGATGCTGGGAGAAGGCTTGAAAGAAGGGGTGGGCATGAGGAAGGTGGGGATGGAGCAAGGCATGTGTGAGGGCACAGGGGCATGAGGTGAATGGGGGCAGAGGGTGCTGAGGGGTGGGTATCAGGGAAAAGAGGGTAAAGGGGGCAGGGGCAGTGAGAGAAGGGGGAGGAACCAGGAGGGTGCAGGTGCCAGGAGATTCTGGGGGTGAAGCAGAAGGGCAGACACCTGCAGAGGAGGGACCAGGATCAGAGGAGAGAGGCAAGGCAGGTGTATAGAGGGAGGTGTTAGGAGAGGGGATGAGGAGAGGTAGCTCACTTGATCAGAGTGAGGCTACTGGAGGAGTGGGCACAGGGGGGAGAGAAGGGCTGGTGGAGGGGGGGCAGGTCTCAGGAAGGCTGAGGGCAGCGAAAAGGGCAGGAGTCAGGACAGCAGAGGAGGGTGTGGAGTTGGGGGGCAGCAGGCACCAGGGGAGCTGATGGAGCAAGGGGAGGAGACATGGCAGCAGAGGGAAAAGGTAGAAGTTTATAAGATATTTATTAATAACGTGGGTGATATTTATTAAGAACGTATTAGTAATTACTGTTCTTATTCTTATTAGGAATTTATGCCATTAAAAAAAACACTTTTTGGGGGGAGGAGGGTGGCGAGTAGGGTTTTCCATAATTTGTCGAGCCCTGCTAATAGCCATTTATGGACTTAACCTCCATGAATTTATCTAGTTCTCTTCTAAACCCTGTTATAGTCCTAACCTTCACAACCTTCTCAGGCAAGGAGTTCCACAGATTGATTATGCGCTGTGTGAAGAAGAAAAGAACGGTTACTTACCTGTAACTGTTGTTCTTCGAGATGTGTTGCTCATGTCCATTCGAAGTAGGTGTGCGCGCCACGTGTACCATGTCTTCCGGAGCGTTTTCCCTAGCGGTACCCGTAGCGCCAGCGGGGCGCCCTCTGGAGTGGCGCCTCCATGGCGGGGCATAAGTACCCCTGCCGGCGCTGCCCCACCTCAGTTCCTTCTTGCCGGATACTCCGACGAAGGGGAGGTAGGGTGGGAGTCGAATGGACATGAGCAACACATCTCGAAGAACAACAGTTACAGGTAAGTAACTGTTCTTTTTTTCTTCGAGTGGTTGCTCATGTCCATTCGAAGTAGGTGACTACCAAGCTAACCCCATAGAGGAGGGGTCGGAACAGTCATAGCACCAGAGTCATAAAGGAAGGTGAACAATAAACAGATTTATTTGAACAATTATACAGTGACAAGTCACCAACCCAGAACAAAGACAACCATATCTCTATATTTACATCACAGATTCGAGGACTGCAGAGCCCAACCTTGCATCCTCCCTGGCCTGTTGAGGTAGCGCATAATGTGTTGCAAACGTGTGAAGGGAAGACCAGGTGGCTGCCCTGCAAATTTCTGTGATAGGTACCTGGGCACCAAAGGCTACCGAGGACGCCTGCGCCCTGGTAGAGTGTGCCTTCACCCTGGGTGGGGTTTTACCAGCCAGTTGATAACACTCCGCTATACATTGTACCACCCATCTTGATAACCTTTGCGTAGTAATAGGTGAACCTTTCCCCTTATCCCCAAATGCAACGAACAATTGTTGGGATTTACGGAAGGGCTTGGTTCGGTCAATATAAAATGCCAGCGCTCACTTGGCATCCAGGGAGTGTAGAACATGCTCCTTAGGGGAGGCGTGTGGTTCAGGGAAGAACACCGGTAGATAAATCCGAGAAAAGGAGAAACCACCTTCGGAAGGAAGGTCGGATGAGGCCATAGCCTCATGTTATCATGTGAAAAAACAAGGTAGGGCGGCTCTATAGTCAGCGCCCTTAGCTCTGATACCCTTCTAGCAGACGTAATGGCTACTATGAAAGCAACCTTCAAAGAAAGGTGCTTCAGTGAGCATGTAGCCAAAGGCTCGAAAGGAGGGGACATAAGCCTGTGAAGGACCAGGTTGAGGTTCCATTCAGGGTATGGAGCCCTCACCGAGGGGTACAATTTCTCCAAACCAGTAAGAAACCTTTTAACCACCTGGTTAGAAAAAAGAGAGGTTCCTGCCGTACCAACATGGAAGGCGGAGAGAGATGGCACATGGACTTTAATAGAAGAAAAGGACAGGCCAGTAGAACGGAGTTGAAAGAGATAGTCGAGAATAGATGGAATAGGGGCCGAAGACGGTTGTACTCCTCTCCGGGACGCCCAAGATGAGAAGCGCCGCCACTTGGCAGCGTACAACTGTCTAGTAGAGGGCTTCCTGCTGCTAAGGAGCACCATCTGTACTTGTCGGGAACATTCCCTTTCTGGTTGGTTCAACCATGGATAAACCAGGCCGTTAGGGGAAGAGACCGGAGATCCGGGTGAACCATTACCACCCCATCCCAAGGTTGGGTTAGCAGATCCCGAACTGGAGGGAGTGCTATAGGGTCTTGGGTCAGCATGTCCACCAGGATGGGGAACCAAAACTGCCTGGGCCACCTCGGGGCTATGAGGATGATCGAGGACCTGAAAGTTCTCGCTCTGGTCAAAACCCTGGAAATTAGTGGAAATGGGGAAAAAGCATAGAGAATGCCCTTTGGCCACACAGTCGTCAGGGCATTCCCCAGGGAATATTTCCCCAGCCCCAGCAGGGAACAGTAGTTCCTGCACTTGGCATTGTGTGCCGAGGCAAACAGATCTGGGTGGGGATAGCCCCACCTGCGGAAAACCTGGCTGAGGACAGAGTCCTTGAGCGACCACTCATGGGCTCCAAAGGATCTGCTCAGTGTGTCTGCAAGTAGGTTTTTGCACCTGGGGAGGTACTCCGCCTGAGGCGTGACATTGTGCATGGCATACAGATGCCATAGAGGCAGGGCCTCCTTGCATAGGGGTGGCGAATGCGCCGCACCCTGCTTGTTGAGGTAGAAAACCGCTGCAGTGTTGTCCATACATACCAGGATGGAGTGGTGGGAGAGCCTCAGCAGGAATGCTTCGCAGGCCCTCCTCACCACCCGCAGTTCCCGGACGTTGATGTGCAGGGACCATTCGGAAATGGACCAGAGGCCCTGAGTTCTGTGGCACCCAAGGTGTGCACCCCATTTCAGGTCGGACGCATCGGTGACTAGCGTCAGCGAGGGGGGAGGGGCGTTGAAGGGAACCCCGCTGCGCACCACGGATTCCTGGGTCCACCAGAGTAGGGAGTCCAGAATGTCCGGGGGCACTGATACTATGGAGTCCCATAGACCCTTGGACTGGCAGAAGGCCTTCGCCAACCACGCCTGCAGAGGTCTCATCCTTATCCTGGCATGTCGCACCGTGTAAGTGCATGCTGCCATATGGCCCAGGAGCCTGGAGCAGACCCGAGGTGTCGTGATGGGGGACCGAGTTAGCTCTGAGATCAGCTCCACTATGGAGAGGAACCTGCTGTGGGGCAGGAATGCTCTTGCCACCTTCGCATCGAGGAGGGCTCCCACAAACTCTATGCTCTGGGAGGGGGTCAGGGCTGACTTTTTTATATTTAGCATGAGCCCTAACCTTAGGAAGAGAGCTCTTATGAGTGATATGTGAGCTTCTACCTGCTCATACGAACGACCTTGGATTAACCAATCGTCGAGGTATGGGAACACATGTACCCCTCAATTGCGCAGAAAGGCGGCAACCACAGCCATACATTTTGTGAATACCCTTGGTGCAGTACATAACCCAAAGGGGAGTACCGTAAACTGAAAATGGTAATGGCCCACCATAAACCGGAGGAACCTCCTGTGACCGGGCCTGATATCCACATGGAAATAGGCGTCCTTTAGATCGAGAGTTGAGTACCAGTTGCAGCACTGGGATGACCGAGGCTAAAGTCACCATTCTGAACTTGTGTTTTACAACTGCCTTGTTTAAGTATCGAAGGTCCAGGATAGGACGAACTCCCCCTTTTGGTTTTGGGACGACAAAATAAAGGGAGTAGAACCTCTTGCCCCGCAGATGCGGGGGGACCCTTTCTATTGCTCCTTTTTCGAGGAGTGCCCCCACTTCCTGAAACAGGATGTGTTCGTGAGGGGTGTCCCTTATTAGGGACAGGGTAGGGGGTTTTGAAGGCGGTGGGCCCAGGAACGGGATAGAATAGCCCGTATGTACAATGTTCAGGACCCAGGCATCTGATGTTATCCGGGCCCATGCCTGGGCAAAATGGAAAAGCCGGGCCCCAAACGGGGGGCCAGGATGGCAGACTGGTACGGGATTCTCGATTATCATGTCAAAACTGAGGCTTGCCCTGATTGGAAGGGCCATGGGGACCTGCCCGCTGGGAATCTGACCTGGGGCGATGACATTGACCCCTAGGCCCTTGAGGGTACGCAGCCGCCCCGGAACCTCCACCGGAGGCCCGGGAGCGGCGCCTCCAGAAATCCCCACGGGGGATCTGGGTCTGCACTCTACCCTGCTGCCTATACGGCAGTTGTCGCCGCTGCATGGCTGGCGTATGTATGCCTAAGGACTTCAAAGTTGACCTAGCGTCCTTTAGGGTATGGAGCCTGGAACCGGTGTGCTCCGAGAACAAGGCCTTCCCTTCAAAGGGCAAGTCCTGGATGGTATGCTGTACGTCCGAGGGAATCCCCGAGACGTGGAGCCACGCCCCACGGCGCATAATGACACCAGTCGCCATGGTATGGGCTGCCGAGTCCATGGTGTCCAATGCCGCTTGGAGGTCAGTTCATGTAATGACTTTACCCTAGGAAGCCATAGCTGCAAACTCCTGGCGGTCCTCCATCGGGAGTCGGTCTCTAAATTTTTCGACTGCCTGCCAGGTGTTGAAAGCATACCTGCTCCGCATCACCTGTTGGTTAGCGATACGGAGCTGCAGACCACCTGTAGCGTAGACCCTGTGGCCCAACAAGTCCAGCTTCTTAGGCTCCCTTGCCTTTGGAGAAGGCCCGGGCTGGGGAAGCCTTTCTTATTGGGCCGCGGCCTGTACGACCAATGATCCCGGGATGGGCTGGGAGTAAAGAAATTTGTGACCCGACTGTGGGACGAAATAACACCTTTCTACCCCTTTTTGGGTAGGAGTCAGAGTTGCTGACGTTTGCCACAGGGCATTAGTAATCTTTGAAACAGTTTTATTGAGCGGTAGAGCGAAATGCACAGGGGTGTCCTCAGTGAGGATGTCTACCATTGGATTGGTATCCTCAATTATGGGCTCAACCGGAACAGCCAGGTTGGAAGCCATGCGCCGCAGGAGGTCCTGATGTGCTCTGGTGTCCATTGATGGTAGCACAGGCGCTGGGTCTGCCAGTGCCTCATCGGGGGAGGACGACGCCGACGACTCCTGAATCAACAGGGGATCGGTCGTGACCAACTGCGGGGCCGGTTGGATGGTCTGAGCTTCCGGAGGGCCTGTCTCCGGTACTGGTGGTTGCGGTGCCACAGAATCTTGTTGCGGCACTCGAAAGGGGGGGTGGCGCCCTACACAGGGCCGCAGAGGGGCGGGAACGGTGCCCTGAAGCCTCCGACCCCATAGATGGTGGTGGTTGGCCCTGCCACTGATGATAGGCCCAGGGAGTCCAAAAGGGCCACTGCGGATGAGGGGGCCACATCTGCTGGTTGTGGTCCCTCCGGTGCCTGATCTGGACCTGTGGGTCGAGGATGCTCCCGAAGACCCCAACCGCACCGACACCGCGTCCGAGTCCGAAGAGTAATCAGATTCCGGCCAAGGGGGAGCCAACGAGGAGTGCGGTGCAAACTTGGCCATCGACTCCGGTTTGCCCGCATGGGTGCGGTGAGGACATGCCGTCTGCGGTACCGGCGGACCCATGCCCAGTGCCATAAGGGCTGCTGATAGCTGCGGCACCAGGGGACCCAGACCCAGTGCGGCGAACTCCGCCGAGTGTGAAGCAGTCAACTGTGGCACTGGGGTGCCCAGGCCTGGTGCCGGTTGCACCATCAGTAACTGCGGCACCGGGGTACCCTAGCCCGGTGCCGTTTGCGACGCCACCATCTGCGGCACCAAGGTGCTCAGGGTCGGTGCCGGCTGCAACGTTTGTGGCACCGGGGTGCGTAGGCCCGGTGCTGAGTGGGTCGCGTGAAGTTGCGGCACCGGGGTGCCTAGGCCCGGTGGCGAGTGCGACGTGATAAGCTGCAGTACCGGGGTGCCCATGCCTGGTGCCGATTGCATCGACTGGAGCTGCGGCACCGGGGTGCTCCGGCCCAGTGCCGATTGTGTGGCCAGCAGCTGTGGCACCGAGGTGCTCAGGGTCGATGCCGACTGAGTCGTGCCCGACTGAAACGGTACCGGGGTGCCCAGACCCGGTGCTGGGGTAGACCACTGGGTCGATGCCGGTGCTGATGACGGCACGGAGATGGACGCCGACTCCTGGGAGGCCACATGGCCATGGGGTATGGCACCAGTATGGCCAAACGGGGCTCTGGCAACGTGGAGAGCAACGATCTGCCATGGCTCGAAGCTCCCTAAGAATGACGGTTCGGCATCATGAAGGGTGCCGTAGTAGTAGCGGGAGCTGACCCCACCGGGGTTGGTCCTGACACATAAGCCACCATAGCATGCCGACCCGGGCCGTGCACGGGCGATGGCGGTGCCCTCTGAGCTTCCAACGGGGGCAACCTCGACCCATCCGAGTCGACCGACAACGGTGGGGAGGTTGTAAGACTTATTAGGTCCTGCGCCGCTTCAGAACTGTCCAGCGTAGACGGACGATGAGAGGGCAGGCGACCAGGGCTCACTAGACCCCTTCGGTGCCGACGGTGCACCGGAGGGGGAACACGCCCCGGTGAACTGCCGGTGAGGTGTCCAGCCGACATTGGCTTCTTAGACAGAGACCTGCCCCGGGACTTCTTCACCCTCTTAGATGGAGAGTGAGACTGGTGCCGGGATTTTGACGTCGATGCCTGGTGCCGGTGTGCAGCCTCGCGCGTGGAGACCGGTGTGCTGTGCACCGCAGGCTGGTCCGGCGGTACCAGTTGAAGCGCCGTCTCCATGAGGAGAAGCTTCAAGCGGGAAACTCTTTCTTTCCTCGTACGGGGCTTGAAAGACTTGCAGATTTTGCAGGCAATTGCCAAATGAGCCTCACCCAGACACTTAAGGCAGCTGTCGTGTGGGTCGCCCCTGGGCATAAACTTCCCACAGTCAGCGCACATCTTGAAGCCTTGCGGCCCTGGCATTCCTTACCCCCAAGGGGGGGGGGGAGGAATAAAAAACAAAAAACCTAACTATCTAACTACACAAACCATTTACAATGTGAGAAACGGGAACCATTAACTATCTAAGCCTAACAGATAGAGAGAGAGAGAGAGAGAGAGAGAGACGCTCCAACAACTGACACGGCGGTAAGAAGGAACTGAGGTGGGGCAGTGCCAGTAGGGGTACTTATGCCCCGCCATGGCGGCGCCACTCCAGAGGGCGCCCCACCGGCGCTACAGGTACTGCTAGGGAAAACGCTCCGGAAGACGTGGTGCACGCGGCGCGCACACCTACTTCGAATGGACATGAGCAACCACTCGAAAAAGAACTTCCTTTTATTTGTTTTAAACCTGCTGCCCATTAGTTTCATTTGGTGGCCCCTAGTTCTTATATTATGGGAACAAGTAAATAACTTTTCCTTATTCACTTTCTCCACCCCACTCATGATTTTATATACCTCTATCATATCCCCCCTTAGTCTCTTCTTTCCCAAGCTGAAAAGTCCCAGTCTCTTTAATCTCTCCTCATATGGGACCCGTTCCAAACACCTAATTATTTTAGTTACCCTTCTCTGAACCTTTTCTAATGCCAGTATATCTTTTTTGAGATGGGGAGATCACATCTGTACGCAGTATCCAAGATGTGGGAGTACCATAGATTTATATAAGGGCAATATGATATTCTCTGTCTTATTCTCTATCCCTTTTTTAATGATTCCTAACATCCTGTTTGCTTTTTTGACTGCCACTGCACACTGCATGGATGTCTTCAGAGAACAATCCACGACGACTCCAAGATCTCTTTCCTGATTAGTTGTAGCTAAATTAGCCCCCATCATATTATATGTATAGTTGGGGTTATTTTTTCCAATGTGCATTATTTTACATTTATCTACATTAAATTTCATTTGCCATTGCATTCTTTCAAAAAATAAATAGAAAGAGCAGAGGGGTTTTTCCGACATAAGAAAACCTCTTTCTATTAGGAAGAAGTCTTTTTCCGAAAGAGGTCTTTCGGAAAAAGGTGTGTGTGGACGGGGAAGAGGGAGTTCTTTCGAAAGGGGAGGAAAGAGGGAAAAGCACAGGTGCCCTGTTGGCCACTCCATCCATAGTAATCACAGCTTAAATGCGAGATAGCACCCATTCAATGTGGACACTATCTTTTGAAAAAGCAGATCACTTTTTCAATGCGCTTTGGCAGTGTGGATGCTCTCTTTTGGAGGAAGATTTTTTGGAAGATGTCTTCTAGAAAAGCTTCTTCCGAAAGAACCCTGCAGTCTAGACGTAGGCTCCCTTAGACTCCGCAGCCAATCTCAGTCCCCTTGCCCCCCAATCCATTGTCTTGTGGTTTCTTCTGTTTCCTTCTCCAGGGCTGTGTCTAGACTACATGCCTCTGTTGTCAGAGGCATGTAGATTAGACACATAGGCAAAGTCAAATGAAACCACGATTTAAATGATCGCGGCTTCATTTACATTTACATGGCTGCCGCACTGAGCCAACAAACAGCTGATCAGCTGTTTGTCTGCTCAGCGTGCTAGTCTGGACGCTCCTCTGCCGACATCAAAGCCCTTTTTTGGCAGCCCCGTTATTCCTTGTGGGATGAGGTTTACCGGGGCTGCTGACAAAGGGCTTTGATGTCGGCAGGGGAGCATCCAGACTAGTGCGCTGAGCGGACAAATAGCCGATCAGCTGTTTGTCGGCTCAGCGCGGCAGCCATGTAAATTTAAATGAAGCCGCGATCATTTAAATCGCGGCTTCATTTGACTTTGCCAAAACAACAAATCTACATGGCTCCATCGACGGAGCCATGTTGTTTAGACATACTCCAGGAAACAGTCTTATGGTATGTCTAGACTACATGCCTTTGCCGACAGAGGCATGTAAATTAGACTACCCGACATAGTCAGTGAAGCGGGGATTTAAATATCCCCCACTTCATTAAAATAAAAATGGCCACTGCGCTGTGCCAGCTCAGCTAATTGTCGGCATAGCACAGCAGTCAGGACATGGACAGGTCAACAGGGAACGCCTTTGTCGACCGCTCCTGTAAACCTTCTTTCACGAGGCATAAGGGAGCAGACGACAAAGGCGTTCCCTGTTGACCGATCTGCGTCTTGACTGCCACGCTGTGCCGATGATCAGCTGAGCCGGCACAGCGCAGCAGCCATTTTTATTTTAATGAAGTGGGGGATATTTAAATCCCCGCTTCATTGACTATGTCAGGTAGTCTAATTTACAGGCCTCTGTCGGCAGAGGCATGTGGTCTAGACATACCCTTAGTCTCCTTGCCCAACTAAGACTCTTGGTCTGAGTCTAGACTGCACCCCTTTTTCGTAAAAGGGATTCAAATTAGACATATCGCAATTGCAAATGAAGCGGGGATTTAACCCCCACCCCCCGCTTCATTAGCATAAAAATGGCTGCCGCTTTTTTCCAGCTTGGAGCTTTGCCGGAAAAAAGCACCAGTCTAGTTGCGGATCTTTTAGAAAATAAAACCTTTTCCGAAAGATCCCTTATCCCTCTTAAAATAAGGGACACCACAGCACTCCGCAGCATGGCGCACAGACCATCCTGCCCCCCAGGATGCAGTCCAGGGCATCAAAATAGAGGCAGCTCTCTGGGTCTGCCCTGTTTGGTAGCTGCCCCCTGTGGCCCTGGCATAAGCCTGCTGCAGCTCCTTAATTTTCATCTGAACCTGCTCCTGGGTTCGGATGTGGCCTTTGGTGGCCAGGCTGGCAGCCATCCTGCTGTGATGGACGTGTTCCTCCATCTAATGTGGAGCTCATAGACGTCAGAGGCATCCCCCCAAACCTCAATCAGGTCCATGATCTCCGCACTGGACCAGGAAGGCGCCTGCATTCTCTGGCCCCTAGTAGGCTCCTGGGAGCTGGGGGACTGGGCCCAGGGAGCAGTGCAGTGGAGGGCTGGCTGCCACTGGCTTCCTGGCTCATGCTGGGGCCACTGGGTCAGGGCAGCCAATACTGGCTCTGGGCTGGTAGGCCTGGAGCTGGCACAGACACTGTGGCCAGATTCTACACCTTTAAGGGCTCTGGGGGGAGGGGGGAAAGGAGAGGAGTTTTCCTGGTTGGGGCCAGAGTGGCCAGCAGGGCACCCTGGGAAGGGCTGGAGGCCCCCTATTTCGAAATAGGTGCTATTCCTCGTGGAATGAGGTTTACCAAGTCTGAAATAAGCCCTCAGCTATTTCAAATTAATTTTGAAATAGCGGTTGGCTTGTGTAGATGCTAGTACAGTTATTTTGAAATAACTTTGCTGTGTAGACATACCCTTGCTCCAATTCACTCTCCCTGCTTTTCCTCACAGCACCGTAGATCCACTCTTGCCCACTTGCATTTGAATCAGACAACTTCCGCAGTGCATGAGACCATAGTAAAGACAGAATTTATGCTTTTAGTTTCCCATCCTGACCTGCAGCAGTCAAGTGTAGTGATTACAGAAAAAGTCTTGCATTGCCCAAGCAGCTCTGGAGTAAAGAAAACCTGCTCAGTTGCTCTGTGGGGATAGGACATGTGCAGTCCAATCACGTGTATGAGGTGTAAAGAGATGGACCATGCTCAGTTACTGTAGTCAGCATTTAGGCGATATGGGAGGCTCAAGCATGATAAACGAGGATAGAGTTTTCAGAGATTTTAGCATGTGAACTCTATCAAGTCTCTACTGAGTATGTGCAATTTTTCAAAGGCTTATAGCTTGCCAAAATTCAGTGGATTTTCACGAGGATGACAAAAGGCACATGCTTACCCAAAATCCATTCCTCTGCCACATTTCAAGTGCTTCCTTCATTGCATAGGGATGCTAGAGCTTTCAAAAAAGTCACCACAATTTTTAACACCAAAAAACAATGCATTTTCCATAGCCATATTCTCATAAATGGCTGAACCTTTTTGGTGATGATTAAAAAAAATCTTCCTGAAGCAAACACATGACATGGAATATTTCAGCCCAAATAGCTAAATTTTGGCAAAGTTATAGGCTACTGAAAATAGGATCTTATAATGGGAAATGTTGGGCAAATTTCCTAGTCAAGGTAGAAGCTCTTATAGCTAGAATTTAAAGTCAAAAAATTAACCTCAATTCGGTGAAATCTTAAATAAAAAAATACTTTATCAGTATCCTATGTAGCTTAAAGTGTGCTAGAAGCTTTATAGATCTTTAAAAAAAAGAAAGCACCCTTCTGGGAAATTTGCAATTAAATTTTAGACATGATATGAGTGAGAACAACAAATGGCAGTTGGGAAATAAACAGGATGTTAGGAATCAGGTAAGGGGGCCAGACTAGAAAGGGAGGATAAGCAGCAATGGAAGGCAGCAAAAATGAAGAGACAACCTTGAATTCAAGATGGGCTGTGATGGTAGTGTCAAGCTTCTCCACACCACATTACCAGTATACCTTATTTATGACCTATCGGGACTATATATGAGAAGCAAGAGGATAGTTCAAACTTCAGTCAGCTTTAGAGTGACCGTATTTCCCTATGCTGAATAGAAGACACCTGATAAAATTACTCACATTCAAGCAAGTTCAATGGCAATCAATCAGAACTGTGCAATAGAAATATTCAAATTAACATCAAGCTGACTAAGCCCCTGTTAAAAAGAAATACAGAATACACCTCCATGCTTTTGGATTCTTTTTATTTACCTTCTTATCTTTAATGCTTTAGAACAAGGTTGGGCAATAAGTGGCCCACAGGCAGATTGCCCAGCGTGGGCTGCTTCCATTGGCTGGGAATGGTGAACTGCAGCCAACGGGAGTTGCAAGACGCCATACCTGTGGACACGCAGATAAAGAATCTCGCAGCTCACTAGGGGCTAACCCTAGAGAGCCGTGTCCCACCTGTGGGCTGCTTATTGCCTACCCCTGCTTAAGAATTCACATACACTCCTGTACACCTCTCTCACATGGGTGGGGGAGGTGACCGACCAACTGACCTGACTCTCCTTGCCTGGCACTCTCTACCCTCCTTGCCATGCTGGGCCCCAGAATGGACCTGCCTCTCCTGGTAGTTGGCACAGCATCTTCCAGAAGAAAGTCATTGCAGGGGTGCTGTGCAGGGTTGGGGCACAATCCAGATTTCTGCCACAGTTCCCACCAGCAGCCTTTCAGCACTGCGTGGAAGGGAAGGAATGGCAGTTGCTTCCAGCCACAGGAAAAGATGAGCTAGGGAAGGGTTGATGTGGCCTGTGTCTTTGCAGAGCATGTCTCCCCCCACCTCCATGTGGCTGCAAGAGACTAGTGCCTTCCTGACTCTACAGTGTTGAAAGGTAGCTAACATGTCCATGCTGCTCCTGGTCACCCAGCTATAGCATTGGCAGGAAGGGGTTAATCCCTAAGGATGAACTGTGCACTAGGGTCCAGGGACTTCAGCAAACTCAGCCAGAAAGGTAGCTCAGCAGGGGAGAGTGTCTAGCAGACAGAGCAGCCCCACACTCCCTGAACCAAGGGGAGCAGGTGAAAAGGGTGCTAAGCCTTGTCCAGGTGGCTGCCGTGGAGCCTGCAGGATTGGGGCACAAACAGGCTGGAAAGAACTCACCCTCTGCCACACCGCAGCTTAACTGAGGAATGGAGAGGCTTCCCCATGCTAGTGCTGTGAGAGGTTTTGGCACCTGCAGGGCTTAGCTCCTACTGGGCTTTCCTAGGGTGCTAACCCAGCCACAGGCAGTGGGGGAAGGAAGGAGCTTGCAGGCTGTTGGTGAGCTGAGCACTCCAACCAGGGGCTGGTTTCTCTGCATATTGCTGGGTGTGTGATGTACCCCACCTGGAGTAATGGGGCTGGGGAGGAGCAAAGCAAGGAGAGGACAGTGAGACAGGGAGTACATAAAGGGCTGATGATTGGGCAACAGAGGTGACATGAAATCAGCCACTGCCTGGTGCCTGCCTCCACTCTTAGCCACTGCAGCTCACAGCACACAATCAGTGCTGGAGGAAATGGGGTGAGGCCCTGCTGCTTGCTGAAAGCCAGCATACAGAGGGGGCTGCACTGATGGATTTGCAGGAGAAGCAGTCACCCATCTGCATTACTGGATACTGGATCCCCCCACTCACCATAGGTGGCTGGGTGGCTGGCAGCAGGGATCCAACCAGCAGTAGCACCTGCCAAAACTGATGGGAGAGGGAGACTGAAAATATGGGACAATTTGCCTGTTTTTAAGAAAAAGCTGGGATGCCTGCAGGAGGACTTAAATATAGAACCATTCCTTTAAAAATGGGGTGTCTGGTCACCTCGGTTCAAATCTTGGCCTCTCAACCATTTAATGCAATAAATGCACCATCATTAACACAAATACAAAATATGAATTTAAAACTCGCAATAATATTGCACCATAACGTATCCCTTTTGCTTCCAGAACACTTAATCTGGATGCTAAAGTGAAAAGAGGAATTCTAAATACTAAACCTTTTATGAAATTTTCCATAAATAGCTTGACACAGTTCCCTAATACCCCCTCTCCCACTCAAAGGCCATAATCCTATTATGTCCAGTTGCTTTGGCTTTAACCTCTGGAGTCAAAAGCTTTTCTAGAAAAAGCTTCTGCTAAGAAGACATTCTCCTAATGGATAATAAAAACTTTGGGTAGGATGCTGTCACTTAACTTCTAAAATGAGGCTTTTTATAAGTGAATGCAGAGCTCAAAAATCTCTTTGGCTTATACTGCTCTATTTTAATTTGGCCCAACAAGATCAATAATGTAAGTGGATCCAGCTGCTTTCAGATTCTCTATGAGGTGGCTACTGTGCCACAGTATTCAACCATCCACTTAGTTGATATAATTCATTTTGCAAAACAAACCAACAAAATAAGCAAACAAAAAACAGAACACCCCAGTTGAAACAGCAGAACAATAATGATTCTGTATCACAATCAACTTGGATTTGAGTTGAGTGAATAACCTAGAGGTGAATGGGTTCTGTCATATTACCATTTCTGTTAACCACCCAGATGACTTCTTTTTAGAATATAAATACTCTCTTCAGGTATGTCTACACTACAGCGCTATCTTGAATTAACTTAATTCGAAATAGTTAATTCAAAATAAGCTAATTCGAAATAACGCATCTATACACAAAAACTATTTCGAAATAGTGTTTTGCTATTTCAAAATAGCACGTCCACACTGAGTGGACCCTGAACCAAAGTTAAGGCTGGCCAGAATCAGTGCCAGCAGGGCATCAGGTTAGAACTTAGTGTGTGGGGCTGCTGCCTGAGGCTAACTGAGCTCCGTGCTTAAAGGAACCCTACCCCCATCCCGGACAGACAGTTCTCAGTGTTCCCCGCTTGCTTGTCTACCTCGATGAGGGACAGCAAAGCAGTCCTGTCTTGGAGTGCCCTGAGTGCCTGAACTCGGGACACCACAGCACTCGGCCACATGGAGCCAGAGCTGCCCCAGGGCATGCTGGTGCATCTCGTGGGGTTGATGCGATCAGCTCGGCTACATTTGCTGCAGGCTGCCATCCGGGGGGTCCATCAGGGGGCTGTCAGAATCCAGGAGGCCCTGAGGGAGAGCATCCACCCCGAGGAGCCCTCAGAGACTCCCCAGTCCTCCCCACCGGGGGCTCAGGCCTCATTCCTCCCTCACATCCTTCCACTTACCCCTCCCTAGCCTCCCTTCCTGATGTCAAATAAAAGACATATATGTTCAAAAATAGAAACTGGGTTTATTGAACAAAACTGAGGGGGGAGGGATGAACCTCTGGGGAGACTGGGAAAAGGAGGTGGGAGAGGGGAAGAGAGAGAGTGGGAGAGGGGAGGGGGAAACCTGGGAGGAGGGAGCTGAAAGGGGGAAGCAAGGGGAAGGGGAAGCTCAGGGCTGGGGGTCTCGCCAGATCAACTTGACTTTCATGCAAACCTGCTCCTCGGTTCACATGTGGCCTTTGGTGGCCAGGCTGGCAGCTATCCTGCCATAGACGGCCACGTTCCTCTGTCTAGTGCAGAGATCATGGATGTTGGGGGCATCCCCCCCAAACCTGAATAAGGTCCATGATCTCCACCTTGGACCAGGAAGGCACTCGCCTTCTCTAGCCCCTGGCAGGCTCCTGGAAGCTGGCAGAGTGCTCCTGGGGAGCAGTGGAGGGCTAGCTGCCAGTGGCTTGCTGGCTCATGTTTAGGGGTCTACCCCTTTAAGGCTCTGGGGCTGGAGGAGAGGAGAGTAAGTTTTCCTGGTTGTGCCCAAAGTGGCCACCAGGGCTCCCTGGGAAGGGCTGGAGGCCCCCTATTTCAAATTAAGTGTCTATTCAGCACTTAATTCAAAATAGCTATTTCGAATTTGGTGTTACTCCTTGTAGAATGAGGTTTACCAAATTCGAATTAAGGGCTCCGCTATTTTGAATTAAATTCAAAATAGTGGTTTGCATGTATAGACGTTATTAAAGTTAATTCAAAATAACGGCTGTTATTTTGAATTAACTTTGCAGTGTAGACAAACAGTAACATAATGTTTACCCACAGTTCTCTAATAAAACCTGAGCTGATATCAGGTGGACAAATATATTCAGAAATTTCCTCATGTGACAGAACTCTTCTTCTTATCATACCAATGCTATTTAACAATTTGAACCCAGAGTTACAAAAATCTTTCACCTTACCTTCACCACTCCATTTTCATGCATGGTGATGCAGTTATTGGGATCCTCTGAAAGTTGGTACAAGGCTTGAGCAGTAGCTCGATGAACAGATGTGTCATTTGATTTCAAGTAACGTACTAATGGGGCCACAGCTTTGGTTTCTCCAAAGGCAATTCTGTTACTTCCCCACATACAACAGCGAGAAATGGCCTCTGCTAAATGATGCCTTAATTTGTCATTGTTCTAGGCAAAGAAAAAAGAATCCATTCTTACATAAGTAGGAGAACTGTATTTCCAAGTAGCTTAAAGGCAGCCATAATTTTAGAAAGAAAGAAAGAAAGAAAGAAAGAAAGAAAGAAAGAAAGAAAGAAAGAAAGAAAGAAAGAAAGAAAGAAAGAAAGAAAGAAAGAAAGAAAGAAAGAAAGAAAGAAAGAAAGAAAGTTAGTTAGTTAGTTAGTTAGTTAGTTAGTTAGTTAGTTAGTTAGTTAGTTAGTTAGTTCTCAGTTTATGAAGAAGATTCTTGCATGAGGACAGTGGAGCTGGCAGGTTTATACTGTTCAGTGCTTAACAGATGCTGTATATTTTCAAAGATTCAGGTGTGCATATTGGCTGGTTAGTAATCAGGAAAAATGGTCTTAAAGTCTGTACGAAAAAACACAGCTTGAAATGTGGCTCCATCACTGAGATTCTGAAAGGGATTTCTCTGTGTGAGTCAGATATATTGCTCATTCCCTTCCTCCTTCTTCCTCCCTGTTCCTCCCAGAGGACAGCTGCTACATAGAGAGGCACCCTTATCCCTTTTGTACTACTTGCAAGGAATACTAAAAAGGGGTTTATACTCCAAAGCAGCTGTATTATTAGTCACCGTGACTTCACAGACAGTCTACATTCTGAAGGGGGAAAAGATTCTATATCCCTTTTCCACAAATGCTGTAAAACTCACCACTCATGCAATAATCATTCACTTTTGGTTTGATACACAAGCTGGAATTGAGTGGCTAATTAAATTTGTATGGCTGCTTGGATATTACAGAAAGATTTCACTTACTGTGTTTGCTAGTTTGGATAACAGAGGGACGACTCCATGATCTGTTATAACAGCTAAATTCTCTTCATCTTTGGCTATGTTTGTAATAGCAGCACATACACTTGCTAAAACTTCTTTATTCTCTGATTTTAGCAAATTGACTATCAGTTCCAAGCCACCAACAAAGGAGCGAACCATTTCTCCAGCATCCTACATGAAAACCAAAATAGAAGTTATTTTTAAATGACCAACCTGCATTTGATACAAAATTTTAAAAATACTAAAATTGGCATTATGACCTAAATATTCCAAACACTGCAACCATCACTGGTTTGCTTTTCCTGGGAGTTATAGCTAATTCAGAATCCATAGTCTCCTAGTTGGCATATTAAGGCTAGGTTATTTTACAGGCAGTCTAAAATACTTTTGTATTTCACATTAGACCTGACAGCTCAAGACAAGGGACATTATTATCCACTCACTCACACAGTGTAAATGAGCATTCAATGGCAGCCAGGAGTCCCAGGTTCCTTTGAATCGCCAGTCCCAAGGGCAACTGCCCCCTTTGCTTCCCCCTGTCGGTAGACCTGCATAGGGACTGTCACTTGAAGTAGCAAGATTTCTTAATAGAAAATCCTTCCTAAACTTTAAAACTACTGCTCAAAGACATCAATTGACTAGTCACAATGGAATACTTCAATGTGGAAATTCATCCTCTAAGATTATGATGTTCCCCACTAGTATGAATGGACAGATCTAGGGTAGGTCATGGAAAGGAGGAGTGATAGCTCTGTGAAATGTGTGCTCTTAAAAAGTATACTGTAGTGTGAGGAGTCCAAGTTGAAAGGGGACATAGCTAGGTGGAGAAGCAGAAAAATGATGGATGGCAACTATCTCACCTCAACTTACAAAGATATTTCTCCAAAATTTAATGCTGAACATGTTTGCATTATCCTACTTTGCTTCTTGCTCTGCCTGCTATAGTTCTATCCCCTTAAAGTTGAAGGACTGGTCCTCCCTGCAAATGCCTCTATCTCTATGGATGGTTCAAATTCTAAGGGATTTCCCTGCATACTTCTGAAGGGCTAGGCTCTTTTATGAAGATGGGGGTAACCTGCTCCAAAGCCATTCATTAATGTAAAGATCTATAAAAATCTTTAAAAAGTTAAAATTCAGATTTTTCAGGTCCATACATGGTAACGATAGCCCTACATGTCCAATATCTACTATGGAAAATAATATACTTTCTGCTTTTTGTAAAGGAGTAAGGTGAATTTAGACTACTAATATGCTAGCATATAAACAGCCAAGTATCAAGGAAGATAACTTAGTCTTGGGTATTCACCAGCTAAACACAGGGACAGAATCTTCTATCAGTAATGAAAAGCAGAATGAAACTGCAGAAAGCACGTCAGGAACTTTTCCCATATGTGACTGTGGGCGTAGTCTGCTGGTGTATGGAAGGAAATAAAAGAAAAGCAGAGAAACAGGAAATCAGGATAATAATGAGCAGAAAGAAGTAGAATTGAGAGTTTGTGGAACTGATATGTCATTCTGTGCTCTTTACAAGATCTTTTGAAAAGATGTTTTGCAAATATATTTAAATTCAAATTAAATCTTTCAGCATTATTTAACAAAACCATATACCTTGCTTACCATATTCAGTTTCAATTAGAATTTGTATTTATTGAACCATGTAGGTATCCACTGTATACAAATGCCCCATTTATTTTAGATGTTTTGATATAATTAGTATATTTGTGTAAATAAGATATATCTTCATACTATTAGTATTTCTTTTATTAAACAAAGTCTTCAGTTGTTTGTGTTCTTCTCAGACTCATTTAATTTTCAAGTAACTTAGGGCAGTTATGTCTACAAATTAATTTTATAAAATATAAAACAATCATAAATGGCTTCAGAGATCTCCTTTGTACTCAGTTTTCTTTCTGAATTAGGAATAAAACATACAACCTTCCTGCTACATAACAAAAGCACACCTTTTAAATTAATCAACACATGACCTTTTTGTGAGTCAAACCCAAAAGGTTTGTCATTGCCAAAAGCTAGTGTGTGAGGCTTTAATATATACTAGTAATCTTAAAATCTTACTACAGAAATGTAAACGATATTGTTTTTAAATCTTGGCTCAATGGTCAGCTTGCTATTGGGGAATAATAAGATTCTGACATTAAACATGAAGAGAAGAGTGTCATTTTTCAAGCCTAAGGCTAAACTACTAACTTGGTACATGTGAGATATAATAAGCCTTTTTATACTATAAAATTCTAATGTATTAAACACATTTAAGTTCACTATTTAGACTCGTTATTTTTTTTTTGATAAATTACATATAAAATATAAACTTTTAGGGTTGTTTTGAAAAGTTTAGGAAGCATCTTACTGTATAGACAACAAAAACAATGCCAGCATTTGGATTCAGAAGAAAATGTATTTGAGTGAATTTATCACATTAATTCTGATACTCATTCAGTCACTTTTACTCATCAAGTGGTACTTCATTTCTTAAACAGTCCTCATGTAGTAAGAACTATTCATTGTAAGGCAGAAAAAATACTGTCTTGTAAGAATAACTAAGCAACACACTTCATAGCTTAAAATATGAATAGCTATTCTCATAATAAATAAAATAATCATATTTTCCCTGTAAAGTCATACAGGTGCCTTTTGATTAATTGTGCATGCTTCCTGTTATAAGGTAGTAATTGTGTATTAGACTGAATAAGTGGAGGGGCCAAATGCTGAGGTATTTATGGCAGAAATCAAAAAGTTAACAAGAAGTACCTTCAAATTATTATTACACTGACATTTGAAATGTAATATTTATATCTTAAATTAAAAACACAAGAAAACCTATAAAAGCAGGATAGGCTGTTAAACTACTTTAAAAAAATTGTAAGAAGCAGACTAGAAGGCCAATTTTTATGATGTTACATTCTTATATATATTTCCCCCCTAGCTACAAAGGAGAAAAACTTGTGTCCTCAGAATAGCAAAGGGCTTACAATCATGAACAGTGAAAACAAAAGTCTGGCAGGTTTTCAGAAGACAAGACCCCTGTTTATTATGTTAATAGAAGTTGCAGCCTGTTGCCTTCTAATTACACATTTGATTGATAAATCTTACTGATCCTCTCAAACACCAACTCAGCAAAATGTAGTGAATTTTTCTTACATTCATTTTTTTTTCCAGACACTCCTAAACATCTAGCTCCTGACAGGAGCAGAAATACTGTCAGAAAGCCTCATCCTGAAGAATATATTGCCTAATTGGAAATACCAACTACAAAAGTCTTGCAATATTTCTAGCTTAATTTTAAAAAAATACAGATTTGGAAAACATATGAATGTTGATGTTCTTATGCCAAGTTCTCTGGCCTCTTATGAGGTTTGCCCATTACCAGATTATACCTAACTTAGGGGTAGTGATTTCTATTGAGAAAACAAAGCTCATCATCTCTCTCTATATATATTTTAGAAATATCTGTCTGTCTGTCTCTGAGGCTGTTTGTTCAATAACTCTTTCTAAATAATAAGAGCTAGGCTCACCAAATCTGCTATGCAGCTACCTCTTATCCTAATTTAAAGCAAGGTCAGGGTTTGGTTGTGCCAGGAAAATGGGACGTGCCTGGAATCCAATTATTTTCTACCACATGGAAATGGCTGGTCAGAGGGACTGTTATACTGCAGAGTGATCACACTGGGGGGCAGCTGCACCAGAAAGACAGTAGCTAGGTGGGGCCGGCATTCGTCATCTTGCCAGCCATCGAACAGGGTAAGTAGTCCTCCATCCTCCCCCCATGCCCATCCCTCAGCCACGGCACTGGCCGGGGAGGAGCCCTGCCAGCCACTTGCCTTTCCTCAGCATCCCTGGAACCACTCCCGGGGTTGGCCAGTGCAGCCCTGCCCCCAGGAGATGCTGAGATGGCAGAAAGCTCAGCCTGGCCCCAGTCCCCACCTCTAAGGAGATGCCAGGAGAGGTCAGGAACCAGTGTTCCCTCTAAGAATTTCCAACCATGAGTGGAGTGAGTGTTGGCATATATACCAATATTAAGGTCATGCGTGCTGGTTTGGATGTGTATCACCATGGCACCCAATTTATTAACATACACATTCCCGGCCACTGGAGCAGAACCATCCCTCCCCCCGCCATGTAGCATGTCCTGTTCCCAGTGGCTGGAGCAGTCCCTGCCCCCGCCAGCCATGATGCATATCCCATTCCTGGCTGCCAGAGAAGACACCCTCACTATGTCCCCTCCCCAGTGGCTTCCTCACTATGCCATCTCAGCCAGCCCCACCCGCTGGAGTAGCTGCCTGCCATATGAGTGCTGCTGCATGGCTCTCCAGAGGTGGATGGAGGGAAGAATTTTTTGTTCTCCATCATGCAGGCATGCACCTTAGCGGGAACTGATTTGGGAACCACAGGTGGCCCCAGTGGGAACTGCATCATGATCCCGACCTCCCCACCCCATGAGTAGATGCCAGGGAGGCCCAGAAACCACAGCCCAACTCTACTTGTGGGGAAAGGCAGAGACTGGGTCTGGTCTGGCAGGGGGGGAGCCAGACAACTCCCCCTCTCCACAGAGCAGCCAGCTGGAGAGGCTGACTAGCACAACCCCCACCCTATGGGAAGAACCACCAGCTCCTCCCGCCCCTTCCTTCATGGCAGAAGCCAGTGGGGCAGAGCAACCCCTGCCCCCTGGGAGGAGCCATAGCTGGAGCCACCACTCTCACCACCACGGGTGACTCAGAATGCCCCCTCCTCCCAGCCCCCTGCCTTAAGCACCCTGGTCTGAGCCCCCCTCCTCCCCATCCTGATTCCTGAACATTCCACTGCCCAGAGCTCTCACCCCTTCCCTGACTCCTGAACCCCCACCCTGTTCTCAGCCTCCCCACACCTCCCACCCCCTGCCTGAGTCCTCTGCCCTACACCCCTCATCCCCTGCCCTCAGCCCCCTCATACACCTTCCATCCCCCTGCCCTGACTGCTGCACCCCATTACCCACACACATACACTCCCTACCTGAGCCTTCACAGCAACTTGGGCAACCCTGAGTAAATCCTCTAGTTGAGACATAAAAGACAAAGTGCTTGTCCAGGCATTAATACAAAAAATATTCTGAAACCAAATTCCTCTCTGATTTCTTCTGAAGAATCCATTGCTCTTCTTATTTGAAAACTAAATACTACACTTCAAAAACACATTGGCTGTGTCTAGACTGGCCAGTTTTTCCGGAAAATCAACTGCTTTTCCGGAAAAACTTGCCAGCTGTCTACACTGGCCGCTTGAATTTCCGCAAAAGCACTGACTTCCTACTGTAAGAAATCAGTGCTTTTTGTGGAAATACTGTGCTACTCCCGTTCGGGCAAAAGTCCATTTTGAGCAAAAGGGCCAGTGTAGACAGCCGAGATTTGTTTTCTGCAAAAAAGCCCCGATCGCGAAAATGGCGATCGGGGCTTTTTTGTGGAAAAGCGTGTCTAGATTGGCCATGGACGCTTTTCCACAAAAAGTGCTTTTGCGGAAAAGCGTCCGTGCCAATCTAGACGCTCTGTTCCGAAAATGCTTTTAACGGAAAACTTTTCCGTTAAAAGCATTTGCGGAAAATCATGCCAGTCTAGACATAGCCATTGTGTTTATCTTTAAAAAATACTTCATTTTACAGATAAAAGTTTCTCCGCTAAAATCAGTAGTATTTTACATTTAGAACATCTTACAAAGCTTAAGATGTCAAAGCTAATTTGTCAACCCGCATTGCTTTTGCCCAAAAATGTGATGGTATGGTTGTGCAAATAAACTGTAATTATCAAGTCATCTTTAGACTACCTTTCCGCTAATGGAAACTGTCCATTTTTACTCTCCATTGCCAATTCCATAATTTAGCGTATTAAAGCACAATGCAATTTATAAACTTCAAAAATTCTGACCTTCATTTTAAAAAATACAATATATACTGTTTCCCTTCTATGAATGTTCTTAGGTAACTTAACAAAACAGGTACAGTACTCTACTTCAATTGTTTAGTGAAAAGAGGGAGCATGGTATTTACATAAGGAAATATCTATTCATTATTCATATTACACACTTAACTGCTACTATTCATTCAAATTCTTCTGCACTTACAAGCAAATCTTGACCTTTGTCCAAAGCTAAGAATATTCCCACCATTACAGAATTGGTAAGGCAAATCCTGTCCCTGCTTCAGAAGTTGTGAAGGTTCTTGTGACTGCAGAACTGATGAGTTTCCATCGCACAAGGTGAGACAGATTTACAGTAGATTGCCCAGCTCTGCTGTGCACAAGGTACTGAGTGGCACAGGGCTGGGCAGAGGTAATAATTCTACATGAATTTTCCTGTCCTTCTCACCTCATTGAAGTGGCAAAAACTACTGCAGCCTCAGAGTTGCAATAATAGCTGTGAAATGGCTTTACTACTGCTCTTTGACCTGAGAGGACAGACTCCTTCCCCATGACTCTTCTTGGAGCAATCATCAGACAATCAAATACTTGGGCTGTGTGTTGCTGCCCATGTTTAAGCATTAAGGCAAAAGCCTTAACCAATAAGCATGCTATTCTATGGAGCATAGGATTGCCAACTTTCCAACTGTTCAGAACCAGATACTACAGGCACCTCCTCACTTTCTTCTCCCACCCCTCAGGGCTCACTAGCAACCTGAAAAGTTGGGCTGGGAGAAGCTGATGTGGAGTCTGCTTACTGCTTGGGGCACAACAGGGCAGAGGGGATCAGTCCCTTGAGCAAGGAGCTGAGGGTAAGTGGGGCACAATGGGGTGCAAGAAAGGTTGGTTCCCCAATAGAGGGTCTCAATTCAACTGGGGCACAGTAGAGTGGCTAGTTGGTCCCCAAAGTGACAGGCTAGGAAGAGCTGAGGCCCCGACAGGCTCAGCAAGTGGAACTGACCACCATGGACACCAAGCTCAGCCACTGGCCCCACTCCTCAAAAGCCTCATGCTGTTCAGATCCCTTCCCCAGGACGGCATCAGTATCTGTCTCTCTGTCAGAGCTGGGAGGCAGTTCTTCCAGCAGTAACTGCTCTTCCTTGCCTTTCAGCCGCAGAAGCCAATTGCAGTTACTGCAGCAACCAGACTTTTGGTGTCTGATCAGCAGTACTGAACAAGTCCCCTTTCAACCAGACTTTCCAGTAGAAAAACAGACAGTTGGCAACCCTAGGCATTCTGTGAGAGCCAGTGGGAGTGAGGGAAAGAACCTTCCCTTTCTCAGGCCATTTTATAGCATCGATTGCAACGTTAGGGCCACCCATACTGTAGTGAGGTGGTTGGATCCCCTCTGACCCAGAAGAGGAATGGAGTCCTGGTCCAATCAACTGCTAGAACAAAAAGCATACGTTTATGTATAATATTCAGAAAAGTTTTGGAACTACTGAAATTGTTATTCTAACATTTTTTATTACTGACATGTGGAAACCAATCATTCTCACTAATCTAAAACAGTAACTGGCAATATATTTATTTTATAAACATCAAAAATCTTTACAAACTCAACAAACTTTGTTACCAAGGTTCTCTATAGGTTACACATATGGTAATGTTAAATTGATTCTGTAGCAGGTGAAATGCACTTCTGCATAAAGCTTGAGTAATCATGTGCCATGAAGAAGAAAGTAGCACATTCTTCACCAATGGCCCTTCTCTAGATATGGGCTGCAGTAAAAGTCACATGTCCTGCATACCACTTCTGTGAGTGTAGAGGCCACTGGATCTGCATAAATGCCAATCTCATGGCCCCACCCATCCACTTCACACTAGTCTTCTGTGATTACCTATGTGGAGCCAACATAGAGATCTCCTTTCATGGCACACAGGGGATACACTTTCTGCATGGCTGCTCATCATGAAGCTTCCCCATGAATGATGGGCTTCAAAGAGAGCCATCAATTTGAAAATCACACTTCCATCTGAAAACGCTGAATTATTTTGTTACAGGTAATCCCTGAGGGCATGTGTACACAGCAGGGCAAAAGTCGAATTAAGACATGTAACTTCAGCTATGTCAATTGCATAGCTGAAGTCAAAATAGCTTAATTCGGCTTTGGCACTGTCTACACAGCAGGAAATCAAAAGAAAAACACTCTTCCTTCGACTTCCCTTACACCTCGTGAAATGAAGATTACAGGAGTCGGAGTAAGAAGTCTACCATCTCAACATTATCTCAAAATAATGGCTTGCTGTGTAGACACATGCTATGTTATTTCGAAATAATGTCAGTTATTCCAAAATAACGCTACTGTGTAGACATATGTTAAAAGATTAGGGAGTCCTTTCTTTTTTTTCAATTTTATTACTTTACTAACTTGACAGCTTAAGAGGGAATCAGTTTCAGTGTTTTCTTGATGTTGCTCACCCTTCCCCAATCCCTTTAAAGGAATATGTACCGGTTACACCAGCGGCAGCACTAAAATTGAAATTAAATATGAACAGGCAGCAAGCAGGTGTGTGCCTAAAGAGAAAAGACAGGGAGAGGATGGGTGAGCCTGAGCATGTTTCGTGTTCTACTATCAGGACTACTCCAAAGACTCCTCTAAACATAAAGAAAGGAGTAGAAAACCCTTATAACATTTTTTTTTTAATTTCAGAGATTTACTATTTAAAGGCTGCTTACCCAGGAAATCAATTTTGTTTTTAATTCATCAGTTAAAAATGTATATTGACAGTGTCACTTTCAGTAGTATGAACAAGCTATTCTCTGCTGCTTTACAGGCAAATTTCACAATATCATTAATAAAACTTGTAGAGTTTGCCACATTTTTCTGTTTGAATTGTTATGGTTTGGAATAAAGGTATAAATAATGTTCTTGAGGTAGTATGATTCGTAACATGTAATTTAACATTTCAGTATCAACAGAGTTAAGTATACTTTTCTTTTTACTTTTTCATAATTATTTGCATTTCTTGCATTTTTTCCTCTCTGTACCAACATTGCTGCTTTTTTTTATATTTTGAATTAAGAAACTAATTAATCTAAATCTGTTATAATCAATCTTTTGAATTAATGACCCACACAGCTCCTCTATTCTTGCTTTCTAAGTCAAACATGAATTCATGTATGTATAGTTTATATATAAACTTTGGAAATTTATGTTCATGAAAGTGGATGACTAATATCACTGGAAGTTGTTTTGCAAATTTTCACACACAGTTCTACTATCTCAATCAATGCCAACTCCCTACTATTTGCTCATAAGTCCTTCTTAGGTCACTCTGGAATCCATTGGATGTAGTTAGTGATGTAGTGTTATTCAAAAACAGTAACTGACTTTAGACTATGAAACTATCATTTGTAGTTTCCAGAGGTGGAATGGTTTATGTATTAGGCAGTACCATCATCAACTCATTTAAAAATGTCTTAAGACTATCATACACAAAATAACATTAACCAAATAATTTTATTGGTATTCACAATTAGAAGTTAATTAACTTTAATTCAATATAATTTCTACAGCACAGTGACCCAAATCAGGCACTATGGTGTACATGTGGCCTCTTGTAGCCCAAAACTCATGGCATGAGGGTTCAGTTGACTGAGGTGCTATAGACTTCCTATGTGACCTTGAGTAAGTTATGCAGGCCTTGTTTACACCAATCCCCATAGTTGATCATAACTTCAGCTGTGCAAATAGAGTAGCTGAAGTTGATGCATTTACTGTGGTGTTTTGTGTGCAATAAGGCCAGTGGAGGCTGCTCTCCTGTCTATGCCAGCTACTCTTCTCATTCTGGTGGAGTACTGGCATTGATGGGAGAGTGCTCAGAGATCAATTTATTATGTCTAAGCAGACATGATAAATTGATAGTTGGTGGATTGATCTCTGCAGCATCAATTCTCGATGTAGTAGAAACAAGCCTTTAGTTTCTCTGCACTTTCTGCTCCCAATTTGTCAAATGGAAATAACAGCATTTTCCTATCTCACAGGGGAGTTGTGAGGATAAATACATTGAAGATTGTTAGGTGCTTAGATACTATGGTAATAGAGGGTATATCAATGAAATATACAGATAGCTCAATTAGATCCAGCACAGTAACTCTGTTACAACATCTAGTGTTTTTTAAATTAGTTTCTGTAAAAGTTACAGAAGCTTATTTTATTTCAGTATAGAAAGAACTACCATGGTACAGGGGACACTTAACACACAGGTGTAGCACAAAACATAATTATGAATTTTAGAGAACATAACCTTTAAGATCCAGGCACATTACGGGCGTATCTAGACTACACGGAATGGTCAAAAGAGGATATGCGAATTCCGCAGGAGCGGAGCTTTCGAAAGTGAAAATAGTTAAGATGAGGCTTTTTTGGCAACCCCCCCCTTGTCTAAAAGCCACATAAACCTCCTTTTTTGTACCACTTCAGAGGCCCCACACAGATATTTTTATGGCATGAGAGATCTGAAATTGGGTAGGAGGCAGAGAGGTGGGAAGAGGACTGGCATGTTAATGTATATAGCTTCCCTTTCTTCACAAAACCAGTGAGAAAGCTAACAGAAAGTTAATGCAGCCTAAGATTACAATATCTGATCCATTGCCCTCTATACTCCATGAAAAATACCTTTGAAAGGAATTTCAGGAGATGGAGGGGGTCTCAGGCAATACAACTGATGAAGCTAGGTGAACTAATTATCCAGTATAGTCCCGAAGCACAGGTGATGAGGGACCTACTCAGTGGTACAATGAAAAGTCTTGGCTATCAAATACAGGTGACATGTAGAGGTAGTAACTGTCCAAAGGTACGTCTACACTAGCCCCCTTGTTTGAACTAGGGTGGCTAATGTAGGCATTAAAACTTGCAAATGAAGCCCGGGATTTAAATATCCCGGGCTTCATTTGCATGTTCCCGGGTGGGCGCCATTTTTAAATCCCCTTAGTTTGAACTGACTGCCCGTGGCTACACGTGGCAGTCAGAAGTTAATCCGAACTAAGGACTTAGGGGAACTAAGGGGATTTTAAAATGGTACCCACCCCGTGACATGCAAATGAAGCCCGGGATATTTAAATCCCGGGCTTCATTTGCAAGTTCGAATCTCCTACATTAGCCACCCTAGTTAGAACTAGGGGGCTAGTGTAGACATACCCCAAGATACAGACAGGAACATCTGTTTCTTGAAAAAAAGGAAATACATGCGACTCACCACTTATTGATATAAAACCTTAGAGGAGAATGTGTCAATAAAAAAGATAGGGAAATACAATTCAGAATGACTTGATTAGTTTAGTAAATCGTCTATAGAAATCAGTGTGAAAAACTGTAAGATGCTGAAGCTAAGACTCAAAATCAGGAGGATGTCCCTTCAACTGTTTCATGATGTTTATAAAACACTACAAAGAAAGGAAGATACACAAAAACTGTTGATCCCAGGAAGTGCTGAGCACTTAATACAGTGATACTCAGACTTCAGCGATTGCATGGTTAGAGATCACATTAAAGAGCCACTTGTGGCTTGTGAATCTCAAAGTATCACTGATGCAGTACTTTCAAGGAGGTTCCAGTACCTCACAGGATCAAGCCTTTAAACATTGCAAAGAATGATTTATATCAAAGATAGAGTAGAAAGGAAAACAAAAATTTGTGTTAGTGGGAAATTCATTAAAAATTGGAAGAAATAATTCCAGCCTTGTATAAGAGTTTGTGATGTAAGACTTTCTAGATATTTAAGGAACATGCTTAGGAGAAACAAAAACTTTTATATTCACTGTACCATGGATCATTGCTTCTAATCCATTCTAGATCAGTAAAAGGAAAATAGCCACCTTTTTATCTCTGTTTGGCAGTTTATATGAAATAAATTAATAGTCCAGTTCTTTGTGCACAGCTGACTACAGCACAAGAACCACTATTCACAACTGGCACTTTTTGTTGGCAGTCTGAGCAGAGAAGCTAAAGATTTCATTGGCATGGAGACTGAAATAAGTTCTCAAGCCAAAAGGTGCTCCCTTGAGATCCAGATTAAGGTATGCAAGGTTGAGGAGAGCCACTACCTGTGCTGTTCACAGGCTGTTAATAGATTATTTTTATTTCTATTATTGTTAGATTAGCACCTTCCAGGGTGCTTTACTGGAAACAGTGTGCAGAGTTCTGGGAGGGTTACAGTATTATAAAGACAACATTTTATTAAAAGAGAAAGTACAGTTAAGAACAACCAGATTGCTATGAGCAGTAAATGGGTTTCTGTAGTTGTATTAAAAATATTCAAACAAATACATAATTTAGGGCAGTTAAAATAATATGAATAAAATGGCAATTAATTAGCAAGACTTTAAAAATTAATTATGGAAAACCATAGAAAAATATAAGGGAAGTAACTCACCATATGCAGTAATGATGGCTCTTTGAGATGTGTATCTCAGTGGGTGATCCACTGTTGGTGTCAGGCTTGTCCTGGTGCCAGAGACTGGAGTTTTTCTATCTGTATCTGGTCAGGCCATGCATGCGCAGCAGGAAGCGCATGCCATCTGTGTCTTTGCAATTTGTGCACATGGCCTGATCCCCCTCAGTTTCTTCATGTACACCCTATTGCATGAATGTTAATCTGAAGAAGAGGGGTGTAAGGGTGGGTTATGGAGCACCTTTGGGAACACACATCTTGAAGAACCATTGTTAGGGCACAAGGTGCGTAACTTCTCTTTCTTTCTTTGAGTGATGTCCCCATGGGCGCTCCACTGTTGGTGACTACATAGCGATACTCAATAAATGGTAGGTCGGCTTCATATTTACATTTATGAGCAGAGGAAAATACTGCATTTGCAACATGAAGTCATCTCCATTCGTGTGGAGATTGCGCAGTGTCTCATGTAAGTATAGTTGGATGACCATGTGGCTGCACAGCAGATGTCCTTTAGTGGAACTCCCTTCAGGAAGGCCATTGATGTAGCTACAGCCCATGTAGTGTGTGCCTGGGGAGGAGGCATAGGGAGTGGTCTACTTTAGAGGGAGTAGCATTAGATGATGCAGGATATTATCAACTTGGAAATACATTGCATGAAAGTGGCATTCCCCGAGAGTGCTCAGCAACTGAAACAGACAACGTCTATGGTTTGTGGAAGGACCATGTCCAGTCAATATAAAAGGATAGTGCCCTTTCGACATGCAGGGTATATAGAATAGCCTCCTCTTATGAAGCATGAGGCTTTGGATAAAAGGTAAGGAGGATGATAGACTCATTAATTTGGAAGTTGGAGCAGACTTTAGGCAAGAAGGAGGGGTGAGGTCAGAGTACGAACTTGTCTTTATGAAATACCATGAAGGGAAGAGTTGCTGGGACAGTGGCAATCTCACTGACTCGTCTTGCTGACGTGATTGTTATTAAGAACACTGTCTTTGTAGTTAATAATAAAAGTGAGCACTTGGCCAAGGGTTCAAATGATGGTCTGGTTAGTGTGTCGAGTACTAACTCCAACTCCCACATCAGAGTGAGAGACCTGTGTGGAAGATTATGGTTATACAGACCTTTAAGGAACCTTCTAGAGATAAGCTGTGCAAAAACCAAGAATCTGTCAGTCATGGTGGAATGCTGCCAGCGCAGTTAAGTTCACTCTGAGAGAGGATATGTATAGTCCTTGTTGTTTCAGATGTAGGATGTAGTCAAGAATCAAATGGAGAGGTACAGCAGATGGTTTGTTTGGCTTACTCATACACCAGGCTGTAAAATGCTTCCACTTGTGGAGATAAGTACTACGAGTGGTCTGGCATCTATTGTGGAGTAAGATACCCTTTACTTGTTGTGAGCAAATTCTCTCCATTTCAGAGAATCAGAGATCAAACACACCGTCAGATGCAGAGTTTCTGGAGAAAGGTCTCTCCATTCTGAGAGAGGAGGTTGAAGAGACATCTAATAAAGATAGGGAAATCAAGTCTATCTGGACCATATTGGGGCTATCAGGATGATTCAGGCACCATCTGACTTGAACTTTTGGAGGACCCTGGAAATGAGGGGGATTGGAGGAAATGCACGGTAGAGGAGAGCGTTCCATGTGATGAGGACGGCATCACCCAGCAATCTGGGTGCTAGCTCTGCCCTGGAACAATACTGGGGACACTTGGTATTTTGGTATGTTGTGAAAAGATCTACAGGTGGAAAACTCCAACTGCAGAACAGGTTGTGTAGGATCCATGTATGAATTTCCCATTCATGGTCTATTGCAAAATGTTGGCTGAGAGTGTCCGCAGTTGTATACTTGACCCCAGGGAGGTACAATGCAATGAGGTTGATGCTGTTGTGGATACACCAGTACCAAAGATGTACTGCCTCTGCATGGAGGGATTGAGAACGAGCACTTCCCTGACAATTGATATAAAACATCATGGTCACGTTGTTGGTGAGGATGCAGACTGTAGAGCCCCAAATATGCTGAAGAAAGTATTGGCAAGCATTGCGCACAGTGCGGCGCTCTAACAAGTTGATATGCAGCCAGGATTCGTGAGTGGACCATCTGCCCTAAGCAAAGTGGTGCTGCATGTGTGTGTCCCAACTAAGAAGGGAAGTATCTGTGGTAATCTGGGTGGATAGCTGTGTCTGGTGAAATGGGAACTGGCAAGGAGGTTCTCTGGATTGGTTTACCATCACAACAAAGCCAGGATCTTTGGGGGAATCAAAAGCTATTTGTGCATGTGGTGTTAGGATGGGGTATATACTGAGGAAAGCCAGTGCTGAAAGCAACAAAAGAGCAAACGTGTATGCTGGACCACATATGTTGGGGTGGCCATGTGGCTATATGGCCCATGAGCCAGAGGAAGGTTAGTTCTGTCACAGTGGGACTGGACATCATGACAGAAACCAGGTTTCTTATGGCGTCAGAGCACTGGTTCAGAAGATATGCCTGTGCTGTCGTGGAATCCAGATGATCTCCTATGCATTCTAAAGATTGGGTGGGGCATAGGATGGACTTCTGTTTGTTTATGGTGAGGCTGAGAGATTTGAAGAGCCTCTTGCTAAAAGAAGCATGTCCTTTGTGGCTTGTTCGGAAGGATTTTGTATGAGGTAATCGTCTAAGTAAGTAAAAATCATAATACCTTCACAACGTAGATATGCCGCAACTATGGCCAAGGTCTTTGAAAGACTCTGGGAACAGAAGGAAGTCTGAAAGGAAGGACTCGGTATTGGAAATACTCTGAAGTGACCATAAAGCAGAGAAAATGTCTGTGTGATGGGTGTATAGTCACATGGAAATAAGCATCCTGGAGGCCGGGGGCTGCAAACCAGTCTCCCACATTCAGTGCTGCCAGGATGATTGATGTGAGTGTAATCATCTTCAACCATTGCTTGTGGAGGTGTTTGTTTAAATAACAGAGATCGAGCATGGGTCTCCAACTGCCTGTTTTTTTCTCTGTCAGGAAATAGTTTGAGTAAAATCCCCTGCCCCAATATTTATTGGGAACCCTCTCTATGGCCCTGATGTGCAGGTGATGCTTCATTTCTTGGCATAGGAACATTTCATGAGAGGGGTCCTTGAAGAGGGATGGGAGGATGGGGAGGTTGGAGGGACAGAGATGAAGGGAATGGTATATACACATTTCACAATCTCTAGGACCCAACGGTCCATGTTAATTGCTGCCCAGTGGCACAAATGGTGGTGAAAGATCACATGTTTGCAAGGCACTGGTGGAGAGGTGAGGTTGTTGAGGCCCTCAACCAAAACCTCAGATCTGCTGGTTGGAGGACTGTTGAGCGGCCAAACGGTTGTTGGGAGCTCGTCTACGTAGATTTCTTGCCCTGGAATGATTCTGGTCAAAGGCTCTTTGTTGTTTGGAGTAAGAGAAATCTCTCTGCCTCTGATAGGGAGCATAATGCCTCCTATGGTAAGGAGGTGTGTACATCCCTAGAGTATGTAGGGCGGTGCAAGAATCTTTACTAGAATGAAGGACCTCATCTATCTTTGCTGCAAAGAGCTCGTCCTTGTTAAACAGGGGGGTCCTTGACTTTGGGTTGCAGCTTTTTTGGAACCCCTGCTGCTTGTAACCACAAGGTCTGTCTCATCACTATGGATGTCACCATTGCTCTTGTTGCACTATCCGCAGCATACAGCACCATCTGCAATGTTGTGAGGGATGTGGTGTAACTTTCCTGTACTATGAATTTCAGGATAGATCATATTTCATCTGGAAGGTGCTACATGAATTTGGTCAGTTTAGCATAATTATCAAAGTTGTGGTTGGTAAGTAACGCAGTGTAATTCATTATCCTAAGCTGCAGTGTCAAGGATGTTCCTTTACATAAGCACTGAATAAGTCCAAGTGCTTATGCTTCTTTTCATGAGTAGAGGACTTACACAGGGCGGTTTTGAACCTATGGTGTGCTGCATCCACCACTAAAGAATTTGGTTGTGGATGCAGGAATAAAAAGTCTACGCCCTTTAAGGGAACAAAATATTTTCTGTCAGTCCACTTGACGGTAGGAAGGGCTGAGGTCAGGGTTCCCTGTAAGGTGCGTACCTGCATGGGTGTGCACCAATAATTTAATTGCTGCCCACCCCCTCAGCAGTCACCCACCATGCACCGGGGGCAGGGGTGCATGGTGGGTGACTGCCCATCCCAGGAGCAGCTGAGCAGCCAGCACAAGTCCTACGTGCCAGCTGCCAGAGCTGGAGCCTGGGCCACAGTACTAAAAATAGCACCATGGCTTGTGTCCAGTCCAAACAGACGAGGCATGCTGCCCCGTGTGCTGGGACTAGAGCCTGGCCATGGTGGAGCTGCTCCTGGGCCAAGGTCACATCACTAAAAATAGCACTGCGGCCCTGGCTCCAGCCTTGGCACACAGGGCAGCCACCCACCATCCTGCCCCACTCAGCAGGTGCAGGTGTCAGGAAAGCAGAAGGTAAAAGGAGGGGCAGGGGATAACTAAGAGGAAGGTGGGAGTGAGGAGAGGAAAGGACTTGTGCTGAGGGGAGAGGAGGAGGCCAGGGCAGGAGAAGAAAGGGTAAGGCACCAAGGGGCAGGATGGAGGAAAGATAAATGTCAGGGCCAAGAGGAGACAATGAGGGGAAAGGGCAGGAGGAGCGGGGGTAGGGGAAATTGGAAGGTGCCAGTTGGAGGTGGGAGAGGGGAGGAGACAGGGTGATGCTGGAAGAGGAGGGGCAATGGGAGCAACGGGAAGGAAGAGGAGAGGGGAGGAGTTGGTCCCAGAAAAAGAGGGGTTGAAAGGAGGGGTGGGAGCAAGTCATGTATGAGGGTACAGAGGGGCATAAGGAGAACTGGGGCAGAGGATAGTGATGGGGTGGGCACCAGGGAGGAAGAAGGGGCAAGAGGGGGCAGGTGTTGGGAGGGCAGGGGCAGTGAGGGGCACCAGAAGAGTGCAGGGGGTAAGGGAAAGTCCAGATGCCAGGGAGATTGTGGGGGTGAAGCAGAACGACAGACATGGGGAGGGGAATGGAGGGGAGAGACGGGCACCAGAGGGCAGAGGAGAGAGGCAAGGCAGCTGGGTAGAAGGGAGGTGTTAGAAGAAGGGATGGGGAGGGGAACTGGAGGTGGGGTGGGCACAGAGGGGAAAGGAAGGGCAGGTGGAAGGGTCAAAGAGAATGGGGAGGTGGGGCAAGTCCCAAGAGTGCTGAGGGGAGTGAGAAGGGCAGGAGCCAGGACAGCAGAGAAAGGTGAGGGGTGGGTGTGGAGGCAGTAGCAGGCACCACGGGACGAGGGGAGGATGGGAGACATGGTAGCAGAGGGGAAAAGGGATGGGTTTATAACTTGGGTGTGAATGGCATTCGCTTCCTGCCCACACATTTGTGGCCCAACCCGATACTTTTAGAAAAACTCTGATCTGCAGTGCCGGGATGAGCCCGACACCAACAGTGGAGCACCTATGGGGACATTACTTGAAGAAGGATATGTAATTATGATTTATCAATAAGGCTGTGATTCTGACATGGAGGTTGTGGAAGTCATGAATTCTGTGACTTTCCACAACCTCCATGACTTTCACAGCTGCAGTGGCTGGTGCAGCTGATCTTAGGACTGCCAGGACAGCTGTCCGTAGGGGCAGTTGATGGGGCGCCCTGCAGATCAGCTGCACAGGCTCATGCTCAGATAGTCCAGGGCAGCTGTCCTCAGGGAGCACTCAAGCAGCAGCCCTGAAGACTGCTCTGGGGCCAGCTGCACTGGCCACTGCTCGGGCAGTCATGGGAACTCAAAGAGGCAGGACGCTGACCCTAGGAATCACCCATGCAACAGTCCCCAGGGCATAAGAGCAGTGGATAGCTACGGTCAGCCAACCCCAATGGCCAGTCTGGGGGTAGCAGTCCACTACTGATGCCCACCAACAGCATCCAGGACCCTAGGAACTACTAAGTTTTAGTCAGGGATATTTTTATAGTAAAAGTCATGGGCAAGTCATAGGCAGGTCATGCGGACATGATTTTTTTTTTTATTAACTGTGACTTGTCTGTGACTTTTCCTAAATTTCCCATAACTAAATCTTAGTCTTATCTATAAACATTTGCATTTTACTGAATATATTCTCACCTTAGCATTTTCAATACAAGGACAGATAGCCCACGCTGCACTTGCTTGAACATCTGGATGAGGATTTTTCAACAAAGACCACAACAAACGAACTCCATCTAAGCGGTCAATTATCCTATTATAGAAACACACAAGAAACAGTGGTATGATTTTTTTAATAAACTGTCTTGTTATCTAAGTGTTAGTGGTTTACTGTCAAGTAAATATTATCAACATTTTCTATAAATGTTACTCACTCTCACTAGATGGTTGTGCACACATTTTTTAACTAAAGCTTATGGGTGTTATTTATCTTTTTCTCAGTATTTACATGTAAAATGCCTTATTCAAAGAATGAAACAAACTGCATTATATCTAGGACTCATGTAAACCTAGAAACAAGCCACGTGACATTTTAATGAGTGAAACCCTAATTCAAACATACTAGTTCCTTTCATATGGTAACAAATATTTTCCAAAACTAATATTTATGTCAAAAAAAACTATGCACTTAACTTTTTTTACAGTCTATGTTTAATTTATTTGCTTTACAGTATGATATATTTTAAAATCCTATGTTTCTAATCTAGCATTAGGAATTAAAATGGTCACACCACAGTGCATCCTTTGTTGGACATGAATAACGTGTAACTTGTTTCCCGTGTGTTCCCTACTAACAAGACTAACATTGAACACTGTGTTATAATTACTTAAACACACAGTAATCAAAGTATCTTCATGACTAACTGAAAAGTGAATTATCATCAAAGTCATCTCTACACCATCTGTCTTATGTTTATATATCAATCAGTCAGGGGATCATAACTTCCCATTAGGGTCCACTGAGTACTTTAAAAGGAAAGGCAGGCCAAACAAAACTTAATATTCTTTACAAACATGTCTTTGTTCAGAAAGATACATTAAACTCAAAGCAGATGAGATGAAGATAAAATCAGGCACTCTTTGATTTCTGATCACAAAAGTAAAAGTTTAATTATACACTGATAGCCCACATCTTAATTGAAAATCTTATAAAAATCACATAAAAACATATAATTTATGTTCACTATGTAAAAGTATGCCAGGATTTAAGTATAAAATCAGTTCTGTACAAAATCATACAATTTTTTTGTTGCAGAAGAAATGACTTAAGACATGAACTCCATCTAAAGTAACTTAGGGCATTACTTACAACAAATTGAGACAACCTGGTTATGTAATTTTGTTTTCAAAATATAGATCCGCCTCCACCCTCCACCCCCGAACTGAGGAGAACCTGATTTTAAAAGCCCTATTTAATGTAAGGCCTGCTAAATTAAAGGCAGTATCAGTGCCAAATATACCAACTGCCAGAAGAAAAGTCAACTGAGAAAGTAAGTAATCAGAGTTCACATCGGCAGTAGCACAACAAACCATAACAGCAAAATGACACAGAACATAACTATGTATAAATACGTAAATGTTTGGTCCACATAGTAACAAAGACTGACAATTTTCAAAATCTCATATAGTGCTTTTTTCAGTAACTTCAATACTGCTTTCCTGTCATTTCAGAAAACACAAACACGAACAGGAAACTTTTTGCTATTGGATTTGATAAAAGGCCCAGTGTAGATCTGGAGTTTACTTGAGGGAAGCCAGTGTAGTTAACATAACTGGTGTGAGAGCACAAGAAAGCTCAAAGTGATCTGAAGATGTACAGCAGTTTTCCAAAACTGTAATGAAAATGTACCAGCCCAGGAGAATTGAAAAATAATTTTTTTTTTTGTTTTTGCTTTTTGCTGTGCAAATATTTGTAATCAAAATACACAGAGTGAGCGGTGTAGATTGTGTTGTAATTGAAATCAATAGATTTAAAAATGTAGAAAACATCAACAATATTTATTTAAATGGCATTTTGTTTAACTGCATGATTAATCACAATTAATTTTTAATTACATGACAAATCCATTAATTTTTAATCACTTGACAGCCCTAATATAGAGTATTAATGCATAATTAATTTGATAAGTTTACTATTTTCTAATGCCAAAGTTTATTTTAACTTTATAAAGCTTTGTGGGATACTTAACATGGGGGAATAGACTTGTGGGAGGAGCATAATGTATTCAGTTAATATAACTTCCTAACATCCACATATATAATGAATATTATAATACTATCATGCACATAATACTTATTAAAGGATGTTTACTATATCTAACAAATATATATATGTTAACAAAGCCCTATTTTTGGTAAGATGGCTTTTTCTCCATCTGTTTTTGTTATGGTCTCTGTTTTTCTTTTCTCTTTTCCAGCTCTCTCACATGCTCCCCATTATTTATTTCCTTTAAACACCATTTTCTCACTGTATTTCACATCCTCATCTGCCTTTCCTTGGCCCCTGCATCTTCGATTCTTAATTCCAACTTGTATTATATTCTTATTTTGCTGCTCCTGTTCCTGTCACCGTTCCTTCCACATCTGTATTTCTTTTCTTCTCACATCATGTCCCTCCTTATTTTCACTACAGTTTGTGCCTTTCAACTTCACAGGAAGGGATATCACATTAATAGTTGCAAAGTCTAATGAGTATCAATAAACTATATACTATTTCAGAATAATACATTGAAAAATGTGTAACGGAAAATAGGGGCAAATATTAAATGTATTATATTTCCTCATCATGTATCTGTTGACGAATTTAGCCAATGTATGTAGATTCACATGGAAATGACCTATTGGCCCTCACACAAAATTCCCCGTGAAGTCAAAATTACGAGCACAGATTGTACCTCCCTTAACCAGGACTTTCTGGTCCGGCAACATCTGTAGTCCGGCAGGACCACAGATGTTCCTGGACCACAGAGTCCAGGTATGGGGAGGTCTGGCCATGGGGCAGTAACACGGGGGGTAGGGCGGGGACTCACCCAGGAGCCCCATTGGGGGAGGCACCACAGCGGGGAGATCTGGCCCCAGCAATTGGGCAGTAGCAGGGGCTGGCAGTGACCACGCAGCTCCTGTCCCAACCATACAGCTCTGACCCTGACAGCAAACAGGAAGCTTCAACCCCTGCGGTGCAGCTCTGACTCTGGCAGCAGTGTGGCCAGTGGGAGCAGGAGAGCTCTGGCCCAGGAAGCAATGGCTGGCCAAGCTGCAGCAGGGAAGGCAGCAAGGGAAGGAGGGCAGTGGTTTAGCACAGATCATTAGGGGAGGGACCTCCCCGGTCTGGCAATTTCCCTTGTCCGGTACCAGTCAGGTCCTGAGGGTGCCAGATCAGAGAGATCCAACCTGTATGTAGCTACGCTCGGATTCTGGTTCACAAAGTCCACTCATGAGGGAATAACCAGAACAAAAAACTCTGGTGGTCAGATCCTGTGAAGTAGAAAGCACCTACAATTTGCATGTAAGTCAATGGACCCACTTCTGCTCCCATTCTTCAATAATGGGAACAGTACTGGGTTCAAAATGGTCTCAAAATGCATCATAAGAAAGAATGGGCAGAGGTGCTACATGGCCTAAAACAAATACATTTACTTCACTCACCATATTCACAACCTCTGTCTCTTTCTCTTTGATCATTCAAAATGAAAAGAACAGTTTGTGGTTTCAGCAGTGCTCTTAAGGAAATATTTTTGTGCTGGGAGGGGCTTTAAATTGTATTTAATCACAATTTAAGCATAAACCATTTTACGTATTTTTTTTCTATGATACTTGCCAATTTCTATTAAGCAGATCAAGAAACTGGGATGTATGAGACAGACAGCTTATTTTCAAACTCAGATATTTGTAATAACAGTAGAAGGACACTGAATATAAATGGCTAGGAACATTTATTTCTGTAAATATTTCCCAATTTCTAGCTTCTTCTAGGATAAAAATACATTTTAAAAATGCCTAGAAATACAAAAGTTTCTTCTCACCTTTAATATTACTAGCAGGATGCTGTAATAAAGTTACTTATCATAACCAAAATAGCCTTGAATACTTGAACATTTACTTTGGTAGGCATCTGTCATAACCATGAGGGTTGGCCAGCAGCCTGGGAACTAAGGGGTTAACTAGCCAGGTATCTGCTCAGCTAATAGTAATGCAGGTAAGGATTTCAAACTGAGACAAAGGAATGTTTATATTTTCCCTCCTTTGTCTCTGAGCCAGTTTTGCTTGCTAGACACTAAGGGAATCAGAAGACATGTCTCTCTCCAAGAAAAAGACTAGTCATAATGTGTAAGTAGGGTAAAGTCTAGATAAATCCATCAGGTTTTATTGTTTTCTGGTTTGGGAATTTGGATCTGATGTCTGTGCTGTTAGAAATAGTTGCAAAAGAGAGGAAAAACTAAGTGTTGGCCCATGGCGGAATCCTCCATGAGTATATTAATTGGTGGCTCTTACCATCTAGCCATTCAAACTATGCTTGTAACTGGAGTATTGTTTTAATAATGAAAGTTCTTTCTTTTTTAAATTTACCTGGTATTGGTTCATTTTTGTGTCCTGGAAAATCTGTCTGTGGGATCTGCATGCCTCACAGATTCCAACTTGTATTTTCTCTTCTTTTCAAGCTCTTTGGATAAAAGAGCTTGGGGTGCCCTGGGGTTGGTTTCAAGTGTCCACCCCTGTTTGTGGGTTCAAAAGCACTTGATTGTAGCAGCGGATTCCCCAAAATCCAGGTATTAGGATTTGTGGGGAGGAGTTTTTGTATAGAACCCTGTAGAGATCAGGTTTTGGGTTGCTTTTGTGGGCCCCCCACTTCTGCATTCATCGTGCCAGACTGGGGAACAGCCTTGACAGCATCCAATTCTGTACTCATTCATAGCATGCAGATTAGTCACCCTTGTGGCTGCTGTCACTTAAATAATGCATTTTACAATAATTTGTTGGCATTATGAAGACAAAATTAAACTACAGCAGAACCTGTATTAAGCAGAGATGTTAGCATCATGGAATCCTAGGGCTGAAAAGGACCTCAGGACATCATCAAGTCCAGCCCCCTGTCCAAAGCAGGACCAATCCTAACTAAATCATCCCAACCAGGTCTTTGTCAAACTGGGACTTAAAAACCCCTAGAGATGGAGATTCCACCACCTCCCTAGTGAAATAGTTTTTCCTAATATCCAGCCTAGACCTCCCTCACTGTAACTTGAAATCATTGCTCCTTGTTCTGCCATCCATCGCTACTGAGAACAGCCTCTCTCCATCATCTTTGGAAAAAAACTAGACATAGCCTAACCTGCAGGGCTGTATTTACCCTGATAAGGAGAACTGTGTTTGGGACTAGGCCCGCAGGGCTGTATTTATCCTGGTTAGAGGGAACTATACTTTGAGACTAAGCCCATAGGGCCGTATTTGCCCTGTGAAAAAGGGACATTGACCCCGACTTTGGGACATCCTGACCTTCGAGGTGTCCGGCCCCTTGACAGGGCCCCACACCCTCTCTGATCACCCTCTTTTGAAAGAGGAATGTAAATGAAGATGATCGAAAATTCAAATGAAGTGCGGATTTACAAATCTCATGCTTCATTTGCATAATCGTGTGAGAGCGCTTTTTCAAAAAAGGGTTTTTCGAAAAAGAAACCACAGTCTAGACAGGGTTATTTAAAAAAAAACACCCCCTTTTTTGAAAGAACCCATACTCCTGAAAAAATGAAGCGTATGGGTTCTTTCGAAAAAGGGTTTTTTTTTTTAAAAAAAAACCCATCTAGACTGCGGGTTTTTTTTTTCGAAAAACCCTTTTTTGAAAAACCAGTCACATGATTATGCAAATGAAGCATGAGATTTGTAAATCTGCACTTCATTTGAATTTTCGATTGGCCTCATTTACATTCCTCTTTCAAAAGAGGAATGTAGTTTAGACCAGTGGTTCTCAAACTTTTTGGACTCCGGAGCCCTTTACATGTGTATAAATTTACGCGGAGCCCCAGTAGTCCACTGATTGTATGTGTTGTACCTATCGATGTTTCCAGTTTGTCAACCTCACGGAGCTCCTGGAGATGTCTTGCGGAGCCCTGGAGCTCCGCGGAGCACAGTTTGAGAAACACTGGTTTAGACATAGCCTTATTGCTAACATACCTGTAGAATCCTTCTTGTTACCCTTCACATCCCTTGCTAGCTGCAATTCCAATGGTGCTTTTGCCTTCCTGATTACTCCCCTGCATTCTTGAGCAATATATTTATACTCCTCCCTAGTCATCTGACCTAGTTTCCACTTCTTATAAGCTTCCTTTTTGTGTTTAAGCTTGCCAAGGATTTCCTTAGTAAGCCAATCTGGTCGCCTCCCATATTTGCTTTTCTTATTGCTCATGGGGATGGTTTGTCCTGTGCCTTCATTAAGCCTTCTTTAAAATATTGCCAGCTCTCCTGGACTCCTTTCCCGTTCATGTTAGCATCCCAGGGGATCCTGTCCATCAGTTCCCTCAGGGTGTCAAAGTCTGCTTGAATTCGTAGAAGTTAGTCAACTATTCCATAGTCCTTAGGTGTGAGGATGGCAGTACACTCTGGCTCCACTCCTGGGGAGCCTCTTGCCACCCCACACTGCTGCCTCTGTATCAGAGGCAGCAGCACAGTGTGCAAAGCAGGAGCCAGCTCACAAGGGGAGCCAGTTTAAAAACCAGCTCCCCTCAGAAACTGGCTGCCTGCCACCCTGTGCTACCCCCTCTGATACAGAGGCAGCAGCATGGGGTGGCAGCCCAGCCCCTGTCTGCAGGGGGTCTGAGCTCCTTGTGGACAGAGGCTGCTGAGGGCGGGAAGGCCGGGGGAGGTTGCCGCGAAGCACCCTCTGTCCGCGGTGGCCCAGGCTGGCTGTGGACAGAGGCTGCTCTGGCAGCAGCCACTGTCCACGGGGGGTTCAAGCTTGCCATGGACAAAGGCTGCTCCATGGGATGTGATACAGGGGCAGCAAGGGAGGGAGAATGCAAGTAGTCAACTAGATAAACTGATACGCCTAGGCTTATTGGTTAGTCGTCTAGTCAGCTACTCATTGACATCTCTCATATTAAGGAACAACTCAAAGGATTTTTAAAGGATATTATTTTATAAAGATAATTGAACATTTTATTTGAAAAGCTGAAGGGACTCGAATAAAAGATTAAATCATATACTATATAATTGACAGCAAAAATCTTACGTATAACTTTTTTAAAATACATATATTTAAATGCTTTTATTTTATATCGTATGTAAAATATAAACAATTAAGTAGATTTTTTATTATATGAAAGGCCATTCAGAGCCAAAATTCTGATCTTTTTGCCAGATATCCTAGATAACAGATGAAATAAAAATATAAAGTTGATTACATTTAACTGCTGTCTCATGTTTCTATATAAAATCTTTACAGTACACAGAATTATGTACAGTGCAAAAACTATGCCCCCATTCTTTGGGTTTGTTTATATTTATAGCACCACAGCAGTGCACTGGTGCAGTAGTTCTGCTGAATCACTAAGTGAAGATGCTATCTACGCCAGCAAGAGAGCTTCTCCCATTGGCACTGGCAGTAATTATGTTGCCAGGCAAAACCCACAGTTATATTGATATTGGTCTGCATAGTGTAGGACAATGTATAGAAATTAAGTTGATCTAAGCATGTATATATGGGGAAGGGAGAGTTGGATCATGTACATATGGGGAAGGGAGAGTTGGATCATGTACAATAGCACTGATCTGCCTCTTCATTCAGGAATTATATTTTTTTCCAAATTAGTCCATTCCTTCATCCCCATATTAATGCAATTTTATCACAGGATGAAGCCATTGAAGGCTAGGTGAACATGCAAGCTTCTTCATAGGGATATTGTAGACACTTGTATAGCAACAGATCATTTATCTTTTCCCAAAGCATGGCTACTTGAGCAAACATCAACAATCTAGGGCAATGGGAAGCAATCTTTTTTCTACCATCACCCCCATGGCTGGGCTCAGCTGTTGGCAACTGTATGGTGCGGGGCTCAGATTCGGGTGGCCGGGGGCTGGGCCTGGTCGTTGGTGGCTGCGCAGCAAGGCGACCCCCCCAGGAAGACATCCGCAACCCCCACGGGTTGTTCACCACTGATCTAGGGTACAAAAGATTTCAAATTATTCTCCAAATCTCTTCTCCTACACAGCCTGATGTAGTGATGTGTCCCCCACCCACTGCAAAGGAAATTATTTTCCAGTTATTATTTTTCTATTAATGAGTTTACATGTATTTATTTCTTATCCCATTTTGAATTTAACTACATTTTCATTAGTCTTTTTGCCTTGAAAATCTATAGATTTTAAATCTAGTTTTCAGTGCTGAGGTATTAGATTTTTATGGACTAAAATGAAGCCATTGAAAGCTAGGTGAACATGCAAGCTTCTTCATAAGGATATGGTAGGCACTTGTATAGCAACAGATCATTTATCTTTTCCCATAGCATGGCTATTTGAGCAAACATCAGCAATCTAGGGCAATGGGGCGCAATCTTTTTTCTACCATCACCCGCATGGCTAGGCCCCGCTGTTGGCAGCCGCATGGTGCGGGACTCAGATTCCGGTGGATTATTTTAGCCAGATGGATTTAGAGTCACTGATATACAATTTATCAAAGTAATTTACAAGAAATACTGTGAAAGTTTTAAGTCACATATTAAACTGTGGTTTGAAAAAAGATGAGATTACACTCTTCCAGAAGTAAACCCTATAATTTTACCAGTGAACACAAAACAGAGTCAGTATAACGGTGTTTGTTTATGTTTGTGTACGTGGTCTGAGTTGGCAGGATATACTCCCAGATTTCTCAAAAGTGCTGGCAAATAGTGTTTAAAAGAAGATGATAGATATAACAAACAGATGTCTGAAGGGCATGCATGTTTGTTTGAGCAATCCATGTTAAAGTTTATGCTGGAAATATTCAATATCAAATTATTGGAATGTAAATTGGTTTGTATAAGTTACATTTTTATTAAAATATATGATCAAAATATTGATTTGAATTTCTAAAACCGTTATCCTGGCAGTTAAACATATTTAGCTATCATGACCTTGGAGGTTTTTAAAATAAATACAGTGAATTCTATGTTATTAAGTAAGTAGTGAACCTAAGCAGAAGCCTCAAGTCTTCCTAAGCATTTGATGATATTAAATTATCTATATTAAGTGACTGCCTATTCAGAATGACCAAAGTCTGCATAGAATTGGTCATAGAAACAGCAACACCTCAACCTAGGAAATTACCTGAACTGCTCTGAATTTTACTGCCCAATAGGCATATATTCTGGATGCATACAGTTGGTCAGCTGTTTTGAGTGTGCTTGGTTTGCTTGGCCTACTGGGAATTTCATTTTTCAAGGGGAATCTTCAAATAATGCAGAGCTGATAGCAGCTCTATGCCACCCTCACTCTTGGTTCCTAGTGTAAGGGGTCATGGCTAATGGAAAAGGGCACAGATGGGATGCCTTTGCACTCTGGTCATTCCCAGTTGCCAAAATAGCTGTTTAAGGCCATGGAAAACCTACAAGCAGCTCCAAATTGTGCCACTGAGCAAGCCTGACCAGTCTCCAGCCAACACCAGAACTCTGTGACTGAAAAGGTAGCATACAACTACTTTTCCCCCAGCTACATGTCTCAGCTGTACTGAGTGCATCTCAGTCACAACTAAGACATGGTCTAGTCTAAAAGAACCAAAGAGAAAATAAAAAGACCTACATAAGACCTCGCTTTATAAGAGATGGAACTGGATTCATGTATTATCATCTAATCCTACTCCCTTGTCAATGTAGGGTTGCTCTCTCTGGTGTATTTTCTAGTGCTTTGGGCAGTTTAGCACTTACTCATTCCATCTTATGGGGATTGCAGCATTTCCCTTAAGAGATTATTCCACAGTCTTCACTGAATGGATTTCACTGTTGAAACTTTTCCTGATATTCAACCTCAGTTTTCACTTTTTTAATCCTGTCCTCCTAATTATACCCTCTTGAACAACTCTAAATGATTTTTCTCCATCCTCATTATTTGCAATATTCAGTTTAGGAACTTGAGTATTTATTTTTTAAACTTATTACACAAAGTATTAGGTAAGTTCCTCTGTCAAACTTTGTATGGATTCAGATAGCTGGTAGTAACTATTTATGTTAACATGATGACTTCATTAATGCATGAGTCTGGTTCCAGCAAAAACAGAGATGACACACAATAAGGGTATGTCTACACTAGCAAGATCAACCCTCCAGAGTTTAAAAGCTTCAGAGGGTAGCCGTGTTAGCTTGTACAGGATAAACTTAAAAAACAAGTAGTCTGGTAGTACCTTAAAGACTAACAAAACATGTAGCTGGTATCATGACCTTTTGTGGGCACAGCCCACTTCTTCAGATGACCAACTTGCACAGACCCAAACTGATATTATCTTCCTTTCCAAGTGCAAACAGATGAACATCATACCTAAGGGTGAAAAACCACTACAATCTATATCTCATGGAATACAGCCAGAGATTATGCCACACTCTTGCAAAAAACAAACAAAAAAACAAAAAAACCCACACACCACAATGAGGAATCACCTTATCAGTATTTTATACAACAAACAGAAAAAAATCAAGGAGGAGCTCTCAACATTAGAAACGATCATAAAAAACCAAGCCTCCACACACACTTCATCTTGTACAGACTTTATTACAATTCAACAAACCACCTACAAGGACCACTTCAATTCCTTTCAGAAGATAAAGGACAATAAACTATCCAAACTGCTACATGCCTCAGGATCTCTCATTCCAGATACTTTCAACTCACACAACATCATTGTCAGACTATCCAACTACTCTCCTAGCCCAGCAGAGGAATCTGTCCTATTTCAAGGACTCTCCTTTTGCCCCACTACCCCTATGAATATGATACAGTTCTGTGGAGATCTGGAAACCTATTTTTACTGCCTCTGTCTGAAGGAATACTTCCAGCACATCAATGTACAACACACTGACCTTGCTGCTCCCCCCCCCCCGATCCCATAAGAGGATAGCTACTATGTGGACCCCCACTAACAGTCGTAACGAGAGTCTTGATTTCTATATCAACTGCTTCTGCAAACGTGCTCGAGCTGACATTGTCAGCAAAAAACAACATATAACATATAACCTCAGTAATGCTGAATGCAATGCTATATACAGCCTCAAAAACAATCCTAACATCATATTCAAAGACGCTGACAAAGGAGGTGCTGTAGTCATCATGAACAGGACAGACTATGAAAAAGAAGCAACTAGAGAACTGACCAATACCAGATTTTACAAGCCTCTCTCTGATTCCACTAAAGAGCTGGTCATCTGAAAGAGTGGACTGTGCTCACAAAAGCTCATGATACCATCTACATGTTTTGTTAGTCTTTAAAGTGCTACCAGACTATTTGTTGTTTTTTAAGTTCCTCCGGAGTTTGATCTTCTGACATTCAATTTAGCAGGTCTAATGTAGAATTGTAAATTGAATGCTGAGGGCAGCCCCCTCTGGCCTCCAGTACTCCTATTTCTGCAAGGAGTAGGAAGCCAAAGGGAGCATGTGTTCCCATTGGCTTCCCGCTGTGTGGATACTGCCACAGCTCGTCTTAAGGTAAGCCGACTCCAGCTACCTGGAGACTGATGTTGCAAAGAGAAGTCTTTCTCCCCTTCCAAATCAAGAAGCCAATAAAGAACAAATTAATGCTGACCAAATCAGATTTAACTGGCCTATATCCTCTGTTCCTTGGACAGGGATTTTTTCAGGGGGCAACAGTTGGCAAAGGACTCTGAGGTAGCAGATGTGCACTAGAAGCAGTCAGCTTCCAAATAAACTTTCTTTGCTTTCATTGGCCCACAGGAGATATATAGAAGTCTGGTGCCCAAATTCCAGACTGGTTCTAAATGAGCAAGGAAACCAACTTGTCTTTTTCCCCACCAAGGGAAGAATTTCCCAGTCCTTATATGGGGAAAACACACAAAAGAGGGATTATAAGGTGCTAATTTTTAATTGAAGGTTTATTTTGCATTTTATTAATGAACAACTTCATTAGAAACTTTATAGTAGACATGCTACTGGTCCCATATAAATATTAATCATTTTTCCTAAATAAAACAAAGAATACACCAAACATGATACAACCACATGGAACTAAGATTCTTACAATGGCTCTCTTCACTCATTCTTCCTATCCGTCTAGCTTTCTCTGTCCATTCTCACAATCTTACCACTATTGGTGCAAACTCGTCAATAGAGCCCCACCTCATGAATTGGCCCTTTCTTTTCAGACCATATCCAAAACCATATTTTTCTCCCTTTCTATCAGTTTCTATCACTATAGTCATGGAGGGGAATACTTTGCTCAGAAGGAGAGGCAGGAAAAAAGGGAGAAGGTGCTACATTGTATATCACAAATATATACAGTTGTTCTAAGCAGGCTGAGATTAACCACTGCACATTCAGTGCCCTTGCCAACAATCACTGGAAAATGAAAATCAGTCTACACACCAATGTTCCCTCTAATCTTTTCCATCCTTGTGTGGATCTTTTCCTATCTGTGTTCAAAATACATTTTGTCATGTGCACCAAAGCATATGCAAATGTATACCACCAGGAGAAATACAAAACTAGCTGTGGGTGCTAATCAGCTGGGAGATATTGGAAACTCCCCTGAGTGGCCACACAAGCATACAGCTTACAGGCAACACTGCTGAGTACACAAAAATCAACCCAGGACCAGCAAGAGAGCAGGGCTGGGCATCACCAGAGAAGGGAAATGCCTGCATTCTGAGGTGAGAACCAACAAGCTAGAGTGGGGAGCCAATTAAATCCCATGAGAAAGGAGACTCTGTGAACTGAGTGAGGAGCAGGCTCACACTCCAACCCCTATTTAGGCCTCCCATCCACCCTGGGGCAGATCTTACACTCCCCACAGGGCCTCCCAACCCTCAAAATAGAACCTCCCAGGGCCTCCTACCCAACAAGAGCAGGACCCAACCCTCCCCAGTGCCTTCTATGCCTTAGCACAGGACTCACCCCCCCCCAGCCAAAGGCAGGACCTGACCCCCCGAGGGGCATCTGACAATATGGGAAAGCTCCTCCCCCAGAGATACAGAGGGCAGCAAGCCTTAACTGCCATAATGCTCAGGACCCCACGTTCTTTAATCCAGTCTTGGTTCTAAAGTACAAAAAAAAGTGAAAGGCAGAGCAACTGAAAGTGTCTTGATAAAGATAAAAGGGAAAAAAAGTGAGCAGTGTGATGGTTGGAGTCTACTATAGACCTCCAACTCAGGAGGAGGAGGCGAATGAGGCATTTCTAGAACAAATAACAGAAATACTCAAAACACAAAAGCTGGTAGAAATAGGGTACTTTAACTACCATGACATCTGTTGGAAATCTTTGATAAATTCTTGAAATGTGTTGGGGACATCTTACAAGTGGAGGAAGTAACCGAGGTGGCAGCCATTTTAGATTGTTTAGACTTGAGAAGGTATTGTCAATCTGAAAACTGAAAGCAACTTGGGTGAAAGTAATCATAAAATTACTGACTTTGCATCCTTACGGTTCTCCCCCTTTACTCTCCTGACAGTCACGAATCTGTAATTTTATGATCATTTTTCCCAAAGTTACCTTACACCTTGAGATTTACAAACTCAGATTATTGGTAGATAAGAACCCATAGGAAGAAAATCTGTATGAAAAATGCCCAATGGTAAACTATCGAACTGCAAAGGAAATATAAGAAAAATAAGAAGATGCCAATATGGCTGAATCAGGGACTCTTTAATAACCTGCACATTATAGAGTAATCCTAGAAAATCTGGAAACGTAGACAAATTGCTAAGAAATACAAAAGCAATCATCCATATTTCCATATTTCTTGTCTTCACATTGGGATAGTTTACTGTTGGGCCTTTAATACTGTCTCTTTGAGAGAAAACTACCTGCTGTGCTGAGTTCTTTTTCCCCTCACAGATTTTCTTCCCATGGACCTTACTTACCAATTCTCTGTATTTGTTAAAGTATATATTTTTTTGAAGTGCACTGTCCTCTTGATTTTAGTAAGGCCTTTGACACCGTACCATAAGACACTCTGATAAGTAAACTAGGAAAACGTGGTCTAGATCAGTGATGTCCAACCAGTTCTTAAGCAGTAGTCACGTTGTTCAAGACAACTAATCACACTCAACCAGCCAAATAGGCACAAGTGGTTAGTGGCTAGCATACTGAACACCATGGGTCTAGATGAAAGTACTATAAGATAGGTGAACAACTGATTGAAAAAACAGTTGTTAGAATGGTTTGCTGTCAAACTGGGAGGTCATATCAAGTGGGATACTTCAGGGGTCTGTTCTGGTACCAATACTATTCAATATATTAATATATGACTTGGATAATGGAAAGTAACAGAGAGGTAGCCGTATTAGTCTGATCTTGGTAAAACAAAAAAAGCAGTCATGTAGCACTTTAAAGACTAACAAGATGGTCAGGGCTGGCCTTACCATGAGGTGAACTGAGGTAGACCCACGAAAGCTCATCGCCTAATAAACCAACTTGTTAGTCTTTAAAGTGCTACATGACTGCTTTTTTCTGGATAATGGAGGGGATTATAGAATTTGCTGATGATACCAATCTGGGAGAGCCTAAAGCACTTTGGAAGACAGGATTAGAATTCAAACCAACCTTGACAGTTTGGAGAATTGCTCTGAAATCTACATGATGAAATTCAATAAAGATAAATGGCAAGTATTACATTAATAATGAAAAATCAAATAAATAAATACAAAATGACAGATAACTGATTAGGCAGCAACACTGCTGAAAAAGAACTGGGATATATAGTGGAACACAAATTGAATAACAAACTACAAAGTTATGCAGTTTTGAAAAAGACAAGTATCATTCAGGGTATATTAAAATATGAAAGACGGTTATTCTGCTCTACTTGGCAATTGTTAGGCCACAGATGTAGTACTATGCCCAGTTTTGGAAGCCACGCCTTAAGAAAGATATGGACAAATTAGAAACATTCCAGAGGAGAGCAACAAAAATGATAAAAGCTTTAGAAAATCTGATCTATGAGGAAAGAGTAAAAAAAGAGTATGTTTAATCTAGAGAAAAGCAGACTGAACATGCATCTGATAATACTCTTTAAATATGTTAAGGGCCGTTAGATCATAGATGGAAATCATATTGTTCTTTATGTGCACTGAAGACAGGACAGAAAGTATAGGTTTAATCAGCAGCAAGGGAGATTTCAGTGAAAAATGTCTAACTATAAGCATAAACAAAGCACCAAACTATAAGCATAAACTATAAACAAAAACAAGTTACCTAGGTGGCTATGGAATCTCAGTCATTAGAGATTTTTAAAAACTGGTTAAACATCTGTCAGGGATGATCTATGTATATTGGGTCCTGCCTCAGATTGGACTAGATCAGTGGTTTCCAAACTTTTAAGTAAGGAGAGCCGACTCATTTTTGTCTTTTTTTTTTTTTTTTTGGTGTGGCCTATCAAGGCTCTAAATTGGGGAGGGCCCCCAAAATCACAGACCAGTGTCTTTCTCTTTCTCCACCACTTCCTCCTCCTTGCTCTGTAGCCTGGAGGGGAAGTCTGGGTGGCAGCAGGGGTTGGAAAATTATCTTACCCACACTCAACTTGCAATGATGACTCCTGTGCCACAGGGCAGGCCTGGCTCCCTGCTCTGAATATTATGACATGGCATACAGAGTTGTAGCATCATTCAGGTTTGGGCCAGTGCCCTTCAGTGTGCCAGATCACAACACTGTTCACTAAAATTTGGTCCAGCTGCCCATCTCTCATAACAGAGAGGCAGCCAGGAGAAACCTGAGAAGAGCTGTGATCCTGTGCACCAGATGGCAATGTTCAGGATGGGGAGGCAGAACAGGGAGCTGCTGTTGCAGGGTGGGCTTCTTCTCCAGCATCCTTTACACCAAAATCTCCTCTCAGCTCCAGGCCTGCAACCCATCTAGTGGTATGACCCAGTTTGGGAAACACTGGATTAGATGACCCCCTGAGGCACCTTTTAAATTAATTAGCTCTATAAAGCATTTTGAGAGATGGGATGAAATCCTGGCTCTAATAAAGTCAATGAGCCAATCAAAACAGAAGACTTTGTGAATGGGGGCCATCGCTCTCAGCTATCCATCATTACAAGGAACGTCACTCATTTTAGTCCAAAACTACCTACTTTCCACACATTTTAGGAATCCCCTCACTTTTTGCTGAAACTTACAGAAAACATTTCTAAAGGAAAGAAGCCCACAGCATTTTAAGTTTCTTGCAAACATATTTTTGTGTGTCTCATACTTTGGTTTTGTCACATATTATGTCCCATATTTAGTGTTTGGCATTGAGTGATATGGCAGTGACTGTTTCTCCTCATCTCGCTTGCCAGACAAACTGCTCGAAAATGGGTAGTGTGGAGCAGAGGAGGGGCAATGGCTTCAGTTATCTCTTCACTGGCTGGTCTGTGAAGCAGAAATGGTACACCATGGAAAACAACAGATGACTCAGAGAGTGAAGCCCCCTATGCATACTGGGGAACTCTAATGATAGAAATGTAGCCGTGTTAGTCTGGTGTAGCTGAAACAAAATACAGGACTATGTAGCACTTTAAAGACTAACAAGATGGTTTATTAGATGATGATGGCCCACGAAAGCTCATCATCTAATAAACCATCTTGTTAGTCTTTAAAGTGCTACATAGTCCTGTATTTTGGGGAACTCTAGTATCTCATTCTTTTAAGATGTGGAGCACTAAAACCAACTTAAATTACTTAAGCATATGCTGTATTTTAAGTATATGATTAGTTTAATTGAAGTCAGTTGGGTTAAATCACTTAAATATGTACTTAATTGCTTTCCTAGATCAGGACCAGAGTGCTCTGCATCTTACAGGATTGAATCCTAGGAAAGATTGTAGCACAGTCTCGTTTGCAAAGAGTTATATGTGAATTGCACCATCTAGCTTGTAATAAGTAGCTAGCTATGCCTGGTTTTTTTCTAGTAATAAAAATACATTTTAGTCTTGTACTACAAACTTGCTTTCTTAGTTATCTAATGTTGAGAATAATTTCAATGGAGAAAAATTTTCATATGATTCTAATTTGAGATTTGATTCCTTCACCCAATCTTGGCAATCTTTTAAAAATTTCCTCCTAAACAACCTGTACTCTCTCCTTCTCAAACACAAGATGGACTTTGTCTGACCACAATTTTAGCAATAACTTATGTTATTTTTGGTGCTTAGACTGACCACACTTCAGAATGAAGCTATCCATACTGGGTATTTGAAGTGATAGCCCTGGGTACTGGAGTATGTCTGAGGTTTTATGAGTGCCAATTTATATTTATTGGTGTTTAAATTTCTCTGTTGATTTATGATGTTCATTCTGTTGGGTTAATATATTAGTGTATAAGGTTGATGCTTACAATTCTTCATATGAAATAAGCTGTGCAGTTTATTTCATTTATGCATACTTTTATGCTACATGACTAGCACTGTTCATATATGCCATGTTTACAGTTGTGTACTATCTAGGCTTTTGCCACTGGGTGACAGCCAAAGCATGAAAACAAAAGCCCTATTCAGCAAAGGGAACCCTTGCAGTGCTATATGAATATCAAGTGAATTATGCAAATCAGATCAGCAGGAGAGTAGGACAACCATCTCTTTCTGACCATGCTAATGTGTAAGGAAAGAATTATCTATTTAGGACAGGGAAAATGTCCCTGTCCTAAACACAGGAAACACAATAAATGCTGACCTAAACATTTTAGTGGAACATTAAAACATTTTAGTGTTTCTCGCAAAATTAAAAGTTTGATTTTCACATGCTATACAAATCTAATATTAGAAAACAAGTCAATGAGTAGTAACACTGAACAAAACACCAAGCTTTTAATTTGGTCCTGTGTGTGGTTGTGTGGGAGGAGGTGGATATGTATATTTGTACAAAAAGAGGGGAGGCACGTTAATTTATAAAGAGAATTAACATGGATTTTTTTTTCCCAAGTTAAAACATTAATAACAGTCCTAACATAAGAGTTTCAAAAAAACTTTTTCATGGTTCTAACTGAATACATTTCTGTTACTATAACTTTTCTATACATTGAGCCTCAAAGTGCAGGAAAATAAGGAAAAATATGTCCTCAACGGTGAGCACTTGAAAATAGGAATTTATAAACCTATTTCTGGAACTTTAAATCAGCTTTAAATCAATAACTTTAAATGTTTATCCAAATCTCTCAAGAGCACAAAAGTTTATTCTTCCTATATATTATTTTTCTGCAAAATGTTTGTCTTAGCATAACATAGCATAGGATAATCTACAGTAACACATAAAAAACCACATTCTGCAGAAAAACAAAAATACGCATATTCAAAACAATTACTAAATAAAGCCAACACTATCTTGACAAAAGCAAAACCAATAAATGTGCTTACAAATGTGAAACAAATGAGAAATTATATGGAGTTTTAATGCAGAGAAGTTCATAAATAATATTCTGTGCTGGTTATTAACATGTTAATTCCAAATTCACATAACTTTCATATTGTTCCATTATACCAAATAATTATTCTGTGACTTAAATGCAGCATCTATGGCAAATAAATCTCTCCTTTTTATTCTGCTTTAACAACCTTAACTATATTCATGTTTGAATGCTGAACCTGTAGCCAACACAACTGCCAAGATTTTTCTTTTACATAAAACATTTAGAATGAAGATGAAAACTTACATCATATTTTCAGGTTCGGTTGCACAAGCGCCTACGGCTTTGGTGACATTCACAAGAAGAGCCTTATTGGTTCCAGTAAGTAAATTAACTAAGGGTGGAATGCCACCACATTTCCGGATAATAGCTCTGTTTGCTGGTTCCTGGCAACATTCCCCTAATGCTCCAACCACATTCACAAGGACTTCTTCAGGTTGATCAGTCAGCAGTACTACTAAAGTTTCTATGGCTCTGTACTCCCGAAATCTAAATGTTAACAATAAAAAACAAGAAACATCATGTCAAGTGTATTAAGGTTACAAGATAATGTTTTCATTTTTATAAAGAAATTGCTTTACTAAACAAACAACTGCATGTGTTATTCATTCAAAAATAGTTTGGAAATGTAATGTACAGTAAAACAATTACTCTTATTTTGATTTTTTAAATAGGTTTCTTTTATTTCAATTAATAGTTTTTTAAAAGGAAAAACAATAACCGTATATACCCAACTTAATCACTCACCATCAACAATCCTAAATCCTCTACTACTAGCACTGGTGTTTTATTCCAAAGGTGCAACCTCATACCTAATGATATTAAGTTAATTAACAGTTAAAACGTGATTTAGCAAAATCTGAAAATGTACCAATGGACAGGGAATTTTACACAGCTAGTTGACTCAAAATATTACTATCATTCACTTAGGCTACGTCTAGACTGGCCCCTAATTCCGGAAAAGTCATGCAAAGCAGGTAAGTCAGAATAGGGAAATCCGCGGGGGATTTAAATATCCCCCGCGGGATTTAAATAAACATGTCCGCCGCTTTTTTTCTGGCTTGGGGAAAAGCCGGAAAAAAGCGTCTAGACTGGCGCGATCCTCCGGAATAAAGCCCTTTTCTGGAGGATCTCTTATTCCTACTTTCAAGAATAAGAGATCCTCCGGAAAAGGGCTTTATTCCGGAGGATCGCGCCAGTCTAGATGCTTTTTTCCGGCTTTTCCCCAAGCCGGAAAAAAAGCGGCGGATATGTTTATTTAAATCCCGCGGGGGATATTTAAATCCCCCATGGATTTCCCTATTCTGACTTACCTGCTTTGCATGACTTTTCCGGAATTAGGGGCCAGTCTAGACGTAGCCTAGGGCTAGATACAGGCATACAGATAAAACTGCACTAATCACAGGTCGGGGCAAGTATGTAAGAAAGAGTTACTCACTTTGTGCAGTAACAGTGCTTCTACAAGATGTATCCCCCCCCCATGGATGCTCCACTCTGGGTGCCAGTGCATCCTTGTGCTGGTGACCGGAGATTTTTCTAGCAGTGTCCGCTGCGTTGCACACACGCCGTGGTGCCCCCTCGTGCCGCTGGTGTCCATTGGGTGCACATGTGACACGGCTCCCTCTGTTCCTTCTCTACCCATGCTAGTAGCGCACGGGGCTCTAAAGGAGGGGAAGAAGGGAGGGTAGTGGAGCACCCACAGGAACACACATCTTGAAGAACCAACGTTACTGCACAAGGTGAGTAACTCTTTCTTCTTCTTCCCCTGCTTTGAAAGTAGTGTCCCCTTAGATGCTCCACTTAACAGCCAATGAAGGTGCAAACAGCTCTTTGTGTACACTCCTATGTCAGGAAGGATACTATCAATTGACTTTGATTCTTATCTGCTTTGTTTTAGCTACCCAATCTTCAGATACTCACCGATTCCCTCTAGCTCCCTGTCTCCCACCCCCTCCTTTTTCTTCTCCCCCTTCTCCTCTCCTATTTATTTTGGGTCTACACATCCTAAACTTATAACTCCGGTCATCTGAAGAAGTGAGCTGTGCCCACGAAAGCTCACGATACCATCTACATGTTTTGTTAGTCTATAAAGTGCTACCAGACCATTTGTTGTTTTTTTATAGAGCAGTAATCAGCTCACGGAGGCGGGCATGAAGCCCTGTTGTTGTCACGGAAGATAATATTGCATGTCCAACAGCCATAGATGACACTATGGAGGATGCGAGAGTGTAATGTTGCACAAATGTATGGTCTGATGACCAAGTGCCTGTGTTGCAAATGTCCTGTAGAGGTACATTTCTGAGGAAAGCAGTTGTAGAGGACATGGCTCTGGAGGAATGAGCTGTGATGGTGCCTGGTGCTTCTTTGTTATGGATGGTGTAGCATGTGTGGATGCATGAAGAAATCTACTTGGAGATCCTCTGAGAAGAGACAGCCTGCCCTTTAGATCGTTCTGCAAAGGATAGGAAGAGTCTAGGAGATATTTGCCAGGCTCTTGTGCAATCAATGTAGAACGTGAGCGCTTCACAGACATAAAGGGTGTGCCAAGCAGCGTGTGTGGGATCAGTGTGCGGCTTGGGAAAAAATGCAGGTAAGTGTATTGGTTTGTTTATGTGGAAGGCAGAGGGAACTTTTGGGGCGGGGTCAAAGTGTCACCCTGCCCTTGGTGAAAATGTATAAGGAGGGTCCGCCATTAGGGTGGCAAGTTCCCCCACTTTCCTACTGGAGGTTATTGCAACTAGGAATGAGACCTTCATAGATTGGTATGACCAAGCGCCAGTTGCCAAGGGCTCGAAAGGTGGCTTTGCCAAGCCCTTGAGTACGTGGTTTAGGTCCCAGATAGGAACTAGTGGGTGGACTGATGGAAAGGTGTTTTGCAGACCCATGAGGAATCTTTTGATGATTGGGTTCGAAAGGAAAGCATCATCCTGAGTAGTGTGCTAGAAGGCTGCTATTGCAGCTGTGTGAACTCTGATAGTACTTAGCACCAGGCCCAACTCCTTAAGGTGCAAGAAGTAGTCCAATAAGAGGGGCGGTCTCAGGAGATATAGTATGAGAATGTTTAAGCCAGTGGGAGAACCTGTTCCATTTGTAGAGGTAAGTTTTCCTGGTGGACTCTCTTCTGCTGTTGATCAATATTTCTTTTATTCTTTCAGAGCAGGTGTTCTCGGCATCCTGGAGCTATGAAGGAGCCAAGTGTGGAGATGGAGTTTGTGCAGCTTCGGGTGGAGAATTGTGCTGTGATTCTGGGCAAGAAGGTTGAATTGAAGTGAAAAAGCATATGGATCCATGACTGTCATTCTGAGGAGATATAGATACCAACCATGTTTATCTCGACCACACTGGTGCGATGAGAATCACTTGAGCTCAATCTGTTCTGATTTTGATGATGATCTTGTGGAGAATGGGAAGGGGTGGGAATGCACAGAGTAGTGGTGCATTTGATGGAGAAAGTATCCCCCAAAGAGTGCTTTCCTAAGGCTGCTCTGGAGCAATAAAGGTGGCATTTGTGATTGTTCCTGGTCGCAAAAAGGTCTATGTCTGGTTGACCCCATCGGCGAAACACATAAGTGAGGGTGTTCATATCCATCTCCCACTCGTGATGGTTGTAAAAGTGGCAACTGAGGGCATCTGGTGCCACATTTAACACCCTGGGAGGTACGTAGCAATGGGGGTAATCTGGCATCAATTCCATACCTTGAAAGCCTCTATACATAGGGGTGGGGATCGTTTACCACCTTGCCAATTTATATAACACATGCAAGTGGTATTATCTGTCATGATGCTGACAGACTTGCAACCTATGTAGTGTAGGAAATGTTGGCATGCATATCGCACTGCTCTCAGTTCCAAAAGGTTGATATGGAGGGTTTGCTCTGCAAAACACCATTTTCCCTGGGCTGTGAGCACCCCATCCCATGAGTGATGCATCGGTTGTAATGGTAAGTGTAGGAGTTGATTGATGGGATGGAATGGAATGCCAGTTAAGATGTTGTGTGGATTTGTCCACCAGTGCAAGGAGTTGAGGACCTGTGATGGAATGGTAACTGACTTGGAGAGTGGGTCTCTGGATGGGGTATAAAGTGTGGTGAGCCAAGACTGAAGGCATTTCATGTGAAGACTTGCCATCCTGATGACGTAGGCTGAGACGGCCATATTGCCCCAAATTTTCAGGCATTCTCGAACTGTTGTGGTAGGGGTTGCTTGTACTCCTGCTATGAGGTTGCGTAGGGTGTTGAATCTGTGCATAGGTAAAGTCGCTTTGGCTGCAATGGTATCAATGTATGCTCCTATAAATTCTAACACCTGTGTGGGATGGAGCATGGAATTTTCATAATTTATATGGAAGCCAAGATGGAGTAAAATGTTCATGGTAATCTCAGTCATGTGTTTTGTCTCTTGGAGGGATGTGCCTTTTATGAGACAGTCATCTAAGTGTGGAAATATTATGACCCCTTGACAATGCAGACATGCTGCTACAATGGCTAGTGTTTTGGAAAACACCCCGTTGAAAGGCCAAAAGGGAGCCGTTGGTATTGATAATGATGACTGCCAACAGAATCATAGAAAATGTCTGTGGGCGGGATGGATTGTTATGTGGAAGTATGCATCTTGAAGGTTGAGATCCAAAAGCCAGTCTCCTTGATCTAATGCTGGGATTATTGTTGCTAGGGTCACCATCTTGAATTGTTGAGCTTTCGTAAATCTAGAATGGGCCTCCATTCTTTTTCTGTGTCAGTTGAGTAAAACCCTTGGCCCTGGAACTCTGTTGGTACTGTTTCTATGGTACCTAGGCGGAAGCGGTGAAGCACCTCTTGCTTGAGGAGGGTCTCGTGAGAGGGGTCCCTGAAGAGGGACGGGGTGGAAAGAGGGGTGGAGGAAGAGAAATGAAAGGGATAGAGTAACGATAGTGGATGAGCTCTAGGACGCATTTGTCCGATGTGATTTGAGCCTATTGTTGAAAGAAGGTGCGGAGGCGATGATTAAATTGCGGATGGTTGATTGATGGTATAACCACAAGGAGAGTTTCTTTCTGGCTCCCGGCTGAGCCTTCACATTTGCTGTTTGGTGGAAGGTTGAGCTGCCGCTGTTTGGTTTGCTGTTGACATTGAGGCCTACGTTGTTGGGGGTCTTTGCTTTTGTCGTAAGTCATATCTTGGTTGCTGTCTTTATGGCTCCCTAGGTCTTTTGTAATTGGTGTATCTGGCTCTCTTGAATGGAGGCGCGTATATCTCAGGTCTGGAGAGTGGTGTGGGAGTCCTTCATCAAGTGAAGTACTTTGTCGGTTTTTGCAGCAAAAAGGTTGGGCTTATTGAAGTGTCTTTGACTTTCTCCTGCAAATCCCTAGGCACTCTTGACGCTTGGAGACAAGCTATTCTCTGCAACATGATTGCAGAGGCGATGACGCGTGCAGCCGTGTCTGCCTCATCCATTGCAGACTGTAGAGCAGTGTGAGAAATTGTATGGCCCTCCTGCATAATGTTGAGGAGGATAGGCTTCTTATGTTCAGGTAAGTATCATGTAAGTTCTTGGAGTTTAGAGTAATTGGAATAGTCATAATCCACTAACAAGGCAGTATAATTTGCTGCTCTGAAGAGTAGAGTGGCTGAAGAATATACTCTGTGGCCCATTATGTCCCTTATTTTGTGGTACTTGTCATGTGGCATTGACCTCATATTTGGTTGCCTGGCTTTGTGTCTAACCGAATTGACTACCAGGCAGTTTGGTGGAGGGTGGGTAAAAAGAAAATCCATTCCCTTTGGTGTGACGAAGTATGTCCAATCTGCTCTTTTATTGGTTGGAGTGATGGATGCTGGGGTCTGCCAGATGTTATCTGCTGGGTTCATAATTGCCTCGTCCATGGGGAGGGCAATTCTGGAGGAGGTAGGAGGCTGCAAGGTTCGCAAGAGGTGATACTGCTTTTCTTGAACTTGCAAGTCTCGCTCTTGTGCCAAAACTACCCTCTTAAAAAGCTCTTGACATTTCTTCGAGTCATCTGTTGGTGGTGGGGTGGTGGATATTACCCCCTCATCTGGTGAGGATGATGAATTATGGACATGGGACTTCTTTTTGCCTTCCGACAAAGAGTCCTCCATCTCAATGTGTACCGGGGAGTTCGGCATAGTCATCGAGGTAGAAGGTTGGAGAGAATGAGGTGGTTCCCTGGATGTTATAGAAGGTGCGAGATGATGACTCTTTACATGAGGATGTGGCTCCCATGATTACCATTACCCTGAGTAAGGGGATAGTGGATATGTGTAATGAGGTGCATACCAGCGTAGTGGTGAAGGAGGGTATGCATATGTAGCATGCCCAGTATCCCAAGATGGGACTCTGTGTGCTGGACTGGAGTGCTGGGAAGACAAATGGTTCCGTGGTTCGGTGCCAGCTTCTCTTGGGGAGCGAGACAGATTCAGCGACCTGCGAGAGTGAACAGATTGTATGGAGGAGCCCTGGGGATATTGGTGCTGGTGAAGGGCGGCTCCTGACAGGAGCATCGTGTCATCATTGGTCTTGGGACGGTGCCGAGATTCTTGTATTACTCGGTGCCATGGGAGTAGGTAGTGCCGATTGGTCTGGAGGAGGCATATTGGCATGGTGTCTCTTTGGTGCCAATGTTGGTGCTGAGTGAGTTGGCTGTTTTGGTGCTGAGCAGTGTCTGTGTTGGTTGGACGGTGCAGCCAGTGCCGTCAGTGCCGCTTGTTTTTGTTTGGGCTCCAAGTGCGCCCTCTTGTGTGGTGCTGGCATCTTGGGTGGTGCCATGCCTGATGTGCCAGGTCTGTCCGCGGTGCTGACCTTTGAAGTAATTGGTGCCGAGGGCAAGGATTGAGCTGGAGATAGTCTTGTTTGAGAGACAGACTTGCCAGAAGAGGTAGAGGGACGTGATTTGTCCATACCTTTTGGCTTGGATGGTGGTTTTGAGGCAGTTGGTGAGTCCTCTGAAGGCAGCTAGAGAGACCTTTTATAGAGGAAGGTCTTAACGTCTATGCAGTCATGGTGTGCCCTGGCTGTCAATTTGGAGCAATGAGAGCACTTTTGTGTTTAGTGCAATTCCCTAAGGCACTTTGTACACGCTGAATGCCTATCAGATACAGGCACAGCATCCCAGCACAACTCACACCTCTTGAAGCTGGGAGATCCCGGCATTAGGCATGATGAAAAACAGCGGGCTGATGAATTTTTTTTCCCTATAGGGTAGGGGGTGGAGGGCTTAAAACTTGAAAATACGAGAAAACTAAGGGGAATTAACAAGTTTTTTTGTCATTTCTCTGTAGAGTATCAGGAAGGAACGAAGTTCCATCTGTTGCCAAGGACGGTAGAGAAGTAACTGAGGGAGCCGCATGGCGCATGCTCCTAATGGGCACCAGCGGCATGAGGGGGCACCACAATGCATGTGTGTGTGGCATGGTGGACACTGCTAGAAAAATCTCTGGTTGCTGGCGCAAGGACGCACCAGCACCCATAGTGGAGCACCCATGGGGACACTACTCAAAGAAGAAAAGTGGCTTACAGTTTACTGCCATAATACTCTTGCAGACTGGTATTCCTGGTCTTACTCTAACTTACAGTGAGTTGCAATGGCCACATGAGGCTGAAAATTTCTTTTTTTTCCGGCAAGCACCAAAAAAGGCAAGTATGGGATGTACCTCTCTTAACTGGGACTCTCTGGTCTGGCAACATCTGTGGTCCAATAGGAAGCGATGACTGGCCAGGCTACAGTAGAGCAGGCAGCAGGGAGAGGTGGAGAGAGGGAGGAGTGAGGAGGGAGCAGTTTAGCACAGGCCATTAGGGGAGGGACCCTTGTCCGGAACCAGTTAGGTCCCAAGGGTGCTGGACCAGAGAGGTCCAACCTGTACCAGAAATACCTTATGTCAGCTCCACACATCCAAAGTATCTCATTTACATTGAGATGAATGTCATTATTTTAGTTCAGGTCCAGGTTCTACATTCTCTGAATATAGATACTGTTTGGCCTTGTAAGAGCTTACCTGTATATTTCCCTATGTATGAACATAAGAATGACCATACTGTGTCAGACCAATGATCAATGTAACCTACTATCCTACATCGGACAGCAGTCTGGGCCAGATGATTATATCAATTAGAAATTTAGGGACACCCAGAGGATGGTGCTGTAACTCTGATTATCTTGGCTAATAATAATTGATAGACCTATCCTCCCAAAACTTATCTAATTCTTTTTTGAACCCAGCTATGCTTTTGGAATTCACAGCATCACATGGTAACGAGTAGACTGTGGATAGTATCAGAAATATTTCCTTCTGTTTGTTTTAAACCAACCATCTGTTAATTTCATTGTGTGACCCTTGGATCTTGCATTATGTGAGAGTAAATAACTCTTCCATATATTCTTTCTCCACGCAATTCATGATTTATAGATCTTTATAGGTCTTTGTACCTGTTCCATTCCACTAATCATTTTCCAATTTTAATATATATCGGATGTTAGATAGTGTGTAGTTGAATAGTCATGTAACCTCAACAAATTTTAGTGATTACATGACTATTCAATAGTCCTCAGAGGTGGGACAAGCAGCCAGTGCACTCCCAGACCCACTCCTGGGGACCCCCCTGCCACCTCATACTGCTGCCTCTTTATCAGGTGCAGCAACGAGGGGTGGCAGGCGAAAGCTGGTCCACAAAGCGATCCAGTTAAAAAAACAGTTCCCTGTGCAGACCAACTCCTGCCTGCCACACTAAGCTGCTGCCCCCGTGTCCATGGGAGCAGGAGGAGGGGCCTAAACTCCTTGCAGACAGAGGAAGCTCCAGCATGGGGAGCTCAGCCCCGTCTACAGAAAGAAGCGGCTGCATCCGCGGAAGGCCCAGACTCACAATGGACAGAGGCTGCTTCTTGGGATGCCAGAGCAACCTCTGTCTTCAAGGATCTCAGACCACCCCGTGGATAGGGGCTGCTGCTGCGGAGCAGCTGCTGTCCATGATGAGCCCAGGGCTGCAGAGGACAAAGGCTGCTTCACGACAGCCTGCTCTAGTCCATCCCCCCACACTGCTGCCTCTTTTAGAGACAGAAATGTGGGAGGAGGACAGGCTGTTCTTGCCTGTCCCGCTTCTCCCCCATTGCCTCTGTAAGAGGCAGCAAGGGGGGCAGGTGGGTCTGTGAAGCTGGCACATGCAGAAACTCGGCTTAAAAGCCAGCTCCCCATGTGAATTGGCTCCTGCCTGCCCCCTCACCCTCTGTGCTGCTGCCTCTGTATCAGAGGCAGCCACGCAGCGGTAGTGGGGGGCACCAGTTCCCACCTTAGACCCCTTGCTACCTCTAATACAGAGGCAGTCAGGGTGGGGGAGGAATGCGTATAGTGAACAGGATTAACTGTTAAACCAAGGTTTATCAGTTAATCATGCAGTCATCTACACATTGACATTCCTAATGTATGTGTGTGTGTGTGTGTGTGTGTATTTTAAAGAGTTTATATGTCTGTTTGTCTCTCTGTCAGTCCGTCTGTCCAGCTGTGTGTGAGTCTGTTTGTTCTCAAGAACGCCTCCTAAATGGTAAGAACTAGGACCACCAAATTTGGTATGCAGCTTCCTCAAAGGTGACATTTAAGGGGTGGTTAGAAGGCAGTAGCCTCCTCAAAGACTGAACCCCGGGATTTCATACTTGAGATCTTCTGAAAGCTGCATTCCCTGGCTCCAAAGGCAGTTCTTAAATGCAATAGAGTCTGAGTTGCTTGCAGCTTTGCCTTTATAGTAGGGAGTTTGTTATAAAAAGAGGGAGGCAGATGATTAAGAACGACAAAAAGACTGGACATTCAATAACTGAAGAATCGTGAAATCATCATGAAAACATTTCTGGGTACTCCACTTACAAGATAGGGTGAAAAAGGAATGAGTGTTGTGCTATTGTGCTGCTGGGATTTGCATTTGGACTAGTATTACTAAACAAATAAATGTTCTTGAAAAAGTGGTAAACAGTGAGGTGGCAAAATTACGCATAATAGTTAAGTCCAAAACTGACTGCAAAGAGTTACAAAGGGATCTCACAAATCTGGGTGATTAGGCAACACAAGGTCAGATGGAATTTAGTGTTGATAAATACAAAGTAATACACATAGAAAAATAGAATCTCAACTATACATACGACAATAACGAGGTCTAAATTAGCTGTTACCATTCAAGAAAGAGATCTAGGAACCATTGTGGATAGTTCACTGAAAACATCTGCTTAATGTGCAGTGGCAGTCTAAAAGCTAAAAAAATTAATATAATATTGGGAAACATTAGAAAAGGAATCGATAATAAGAAAGAAAATACCATATTGCCTCTATAAGAAGTCATGGTATGCCCACATTTTGAATACTTTATGAAGATCTGGTCACCCCACCTACAGAAAGATACAGAAAGGGGAATAGAAATGATTAGGAGTAAGAAACAGCTTCCATATGAGGAGAGATTAACAAGACTGGGATTTTTCCACTTCAAAAAGGAAGACTAATGGACAGGGGGAGGGATATGTTCGAGGTTTAGAAAATCATAATGGTGGGGAAAAATAGAATAAGGAAATGTTATTTATTCCTTCACTAACATAACACTAGAAGCAGCACCTGGAAGAAAGTGGCCAGTTGGGATTATGTTGCTGGCCACCATCTCAGGTAAGTGGCCCCTCTGCCCCCAAACTCCTTCCTCCCCCGCCCTCAACTGCAGCACCAGACACAAAAGCAGTCCCACAGGCAAACAGCCCCATCCTCCATCCTCTTCCTATGAGGAGCTGATGGGCAGCACAGACACAGCTCCCCCCTGTGAGGAGCTGCCCACTTGGTCAGCTGTGGGGGCCTGGGTAATCCCCCACCAAGGAGCTGCTGGCCAGGAGGGGCCAGCCAGCACATCCCTGCCAGAACCACAAGGGCTGCACAGACCTGGCCCCCTGGGAGGAGCCACGGTCAGAGCAGTGCTACCCACACCACCATGGGAAGCATCAGTAATGCCCCCCCCCCCCCCCCAACCTCCAAACACCCTGCCCTGAGACCTCTGGTCTGATTCCCCCCCTCCCTGAATCCTGTGCACCCTTGTCTCAAGTCTCCCCACAATTCTCACCCCATCTTCTGTGTCCCCCATCCCCTGCTCTGACTCCTGTTCCCACCCCCTGCCATCAGTCCCCCCACATCTACCAGCCTCCTGACCCAACTCCTACATCCCCCACACTTGCAGTCCCCTGCTGTGAAGAACCTGAGCAATGGTGAATAAATCTTTTTGTGTGTGTGTGTGTGTGTGTGTGTCTGTGTGTGTGTGTGCATATTTGAGATGGGGCAACCACAATTGCACATAGTATTCAGGGTATGAGAGTACCATGGATTTATATAGTGGCATTATGATATTTTCTGTTTTACTATCTATCCCTTTCTAATGGTTCCTAACATTGTTACCTTTTTTGACTTCTGGGGCACATTTAGCAGACATTTTCAGCACAATGACTCCAATATCACTTTCTTGAGTTGAATTGCTAATTTAAGACTCATAATGTTGTATATATATAGTTGGAATTATTTTTTCAACGGATGTCATTTTGCATTTATCAGTGCTGAAGTTCATCACTAATTTTGTTGCCTAGTCACCTAGTTTAGTGAGATCCCTTTTTAACTCTTCACAGACAGCTTTGGACTTAACTATCTTGAATAATTTTGTATCTTCTGCAAATTTTGCCTCTTCTCTCTTCACCCTCGTTTCCAAATCATATATGGATATGTTGAACAGCACAAGTCCCAGCAGAAATCCTTCAGGGACCCAACAATTTTCCTTTCTCCATTGTGAAAACTGATCATTCTTTCCTGTTTTAATCATTTACTGATCCATGTGAAAACCTTTCATCTTATTCCACGACTACTTAAGTTTTCTTATGAGCCATTGGTGAGGGACTTTGCTAAAGGCTTTTTGAAAGTCCAAGAACACTGTTGGCCTAGTCTACTCTACAAAGTTTGATTGACATACAACACCTTGCATTGACCTAGTTGTGCATGTTTCTACACATAAAGTTGTCTCCCCCCAGTATAAGGTCTTCATTATGTTGACAATATTAACACTACCTCCTAGACTGGCACTGAGCCATGGTCAATAGAATGAGGTCAACACAGCATGAATGTAAGCACTGAGTTAGCTATATTGATCCTAACAGTCCCACAGCTATGGCAGCTGTACCACAATGCCTGACAATGACCACTCTGGTCACATTTGTGAACTCCTCTGCCCAGGGGTCATGGAGACTAGAAGCTTCACTTTTTTCTCTCTTTAAAGGCCCATAAAGTTTTCAAATGCTTTTTCCAGATTGTCCAGCTTGGTTAGCACACCTAGCAGCTCTCCACTGTGCAAACTGACAAGATGGCCAGGCTGGCTACATGCTCCACACATGCTCTGGCTGGGAGTAGACAGAAGATACTGGATCTCCTGGGTCTGTGGGGAGAAGTGGCTGTGAAAGTACAGCTATGGACTAGGTACAGAAATGTGTACATCTATAAACAGATTGCATGGTGAATGCAGGAGGATGGATATAACAGGCATCAGCAGCAGTGCCATGGAAAAGTAAAGGAACTGTGGCTGGCATACCAGAAGGCCAGGGAAGCTAACAATCCAGAGCCCAACTGCATACTTGCTGCTTTTACAAAGAGATGTATGTCATACTTAGTGGACACCCAATCACCACTCTTCACAACACCATTGATACCTCCGAGAAGCCTGAATCACACGCCCCTGCCAATAATAGCAAAGACAAGGAGGAATTGGAGAAGGAAGTAGAGAAGGGTGCCAGACATGCTACTGGGGAATCCACCAAAATCCAGTCAGTCTCTAGATGGAGTGGAGCATAGGCAAGCCCAACATAGGGAAAGGAACCTCGAGGAAGTGATTTCCCATTAAAGGGATGGCACTCCCAACTTAGCAGGACATAGCTATAGACTTTTCATTAATTTATCCTTTCTACATGATGTCAGAGAGGGTAGAGTTGTCATCTGAATTTTGTTCTCTTGTAGCGTGATGCAGGAGTGTTTATATACCTAAGCATGTGCCTTGAATCCTCCTGAGAGGTTTTGATAAAATTTTGTGGAGATATTTTGTAATCCTCTTCCAAATATTTGCAGGGATTGTAGCCTAATTTCTTCCTCTGAGGTGAGTCAATTTCCCACAGTAGGCGATGGCAACTTGAGCAGTCACCACTGCAGTAAATAAACTAGCAGCTTATGAGAACATAAGAATAGCCATACTGGGTCAGACCAAAGGTCCATCTAGCCCAGTATCCTGTCTTCCAACAGTGGCCAATACCAGCTGCTCCAGACAGCAGGAACACAACAGGTAATCCTCATGTGATTCCTCTTCTGTCACTCATCTCCAGGCAAACAGAGGCCAGGGACACCATTCCTATCCATCCTGGCTAATAGCCATTGATGGACCTAACCTCCATGAATCTATCTAGCACTTTTTTGAACCCTGTTAAAGTCCTAATCTTCACCACAGCCTCTGACAAGGAGTTCCAGAGGTTGACTGTGTGCTGAGTGAAGAAAAACTTACTTTTGTTTGTTTTAAACCTGCTGCCTATTAATTTCATTTGGTGACACCTAGTTCTTATATTGTGGGAACAAGTAAATAATTTTTCCTTATTCACTTTTTCCATATAAGTCATGATTTTATAGACCTCTATCATATCCCTCTTTTGTCTCCTCTTTTCTAAGATGAAAAGTCCAAGTCTTTTTACTCTCTCTTCATATGGGACCCATTCTAAACCCCTAATAATTTTTGTTGCCCTTTTCTGAACCTTTTCCAATGCCACGATATCTTTTTTGAGATGAGGCAACCACATCTGTAGGCAGTATTCAAGATGTGATCATACCAAGGTTTTATATAGTGGCAATAAGATACTAACTGTCTTACTCTCTATCCCTTTTTAAATGATTCCTAACATTCTATTTGCTTTTTTGACTGCATCTGCACCCTGAGTGGATGTTTTCAGAGAAGTGTTCACAATGACTTCAAGATCTTGAGTAGCTGTAGCTAAATTAGTCCCCATCATATTGTATATATAGTTGGGATATTTGGGATAGTTGGGATAGTTGTTAAATGTACACGCCCATGGGGTGCATCCCCGACAGAGACAGAAGAGAGCAGAGAGAGGCAGGAGGGGGAGAAGAGAGAGATGGAGAGAGAGGCAGAAGGCAGAGGAGAGCTGAGAGAGAGACGGGGAGACAGTAGGTAACGGAGAGAGAGAGAAAGAGACATGGAGTGAGAGACCGGAGGCTCAGGAGAGAAGACCAACATGGAGGAGAGACCTGAAAATCCCGTCTTATGAGGGGCTAATTGGCTAGTATAATAAGAAATACAGGAGTTTGAAGAATAGCTAGCCGAAAACTCAAAAAGTAATAGCAAAATGTTTAAGTACATCAGAAGCAGGGAGCTTGCTAAACAACCAGTGGGGCCCTTGGACAATGGAGATGCTAAAGGAGCACTCAAAGGTGATAAAGCCATTGTGGAGAAGCTAAATGAATTCTTTATTTTAGTTTTCACAGCTGAGGATATTGTGGAGATTCCTAAACCTGAGCCATTCTTTTTAGGTGACAAATCTGAGGAATTGTCCCAGACTGAGGTGTCATTAGAGAATGTTTTGAAACAAATTGATAAATTTAACAGTAACAAGTCACCGGGACTAAATGGCATTCACCCAAGCATTCTGAAAGAACTCAAATGTGAAATTGTGGAACTATTAATTATGGTTTGTAATCTATTCTTTAAATCAGCTTTCGTACCTAATGACTGGAAGATAGCTACCACGATGTCAAAATTTAAAAAGAGATTTAGAAGTAATCTGGTAGACGGGTAAGTCTAAAGTCAGTACTGAGCAAATTAGTTGAAACTATAGTAAAGAATAAAATTGTCAGACACATAGGTGAACATAATTTGTTGGGGAAAAGTCTGGTTGGGGAAAAGGTTGGTTTCTGTAAAGGGAAATCATGCCTTACTCATCTGCTGAAGTTCTTTGAGGGGGGTCAACAAATATGTGGAGTAGGGGGATCCAGTAGATATAGTATACTTTGATTTCTAGAAAGTCTTTGACACAGTCCCTCATCAAATGCTCTCAAGTAAAGTAAGTTCTCATGGGATAAGAGGGAAGGTCCTTTCATGGATTGATAACTGGTCAAAAGACAGGAAACAAAGAGTAGGAATAATTGGTAAGTTTTCAGAGAGGAGAGAAATCACTAGTGGGGTCCCCCAAGGGTCTGTCCTGGGACCAATCCTATTCAATTTATTTATAAATGATCTAGAGAAAGGGGTAAACAGTGAAGTGGTAAAATTTGCAGATGATACCAAACTGCTCAAGACAGTTAAGACTGAAGCAGAGTGTGAAGAGCTTCAAAAAGATCTCACCAAAGTAAGTGACTGGGCAACAAAATGGGAAATGAAATGTAATGTTGATAAATGTAAAGCAATGCTGCACAGTGCTGCACGGGGAGTGTGGACCCCAAACAGCTGCTTGCGCTGCTTGCGCCGCTTGCTCCCATGCAGCGGCCCAGCTGAGCAGCGCAGAAGTCAGCCGAGCACCACGGCGGGAGGCAACAGTGCCGCCCAGAGGGAACAGCCAGTGTTTCAGCGTTACAGAGTCACAGACGTTGTGCTTTTCTTATTATATTTTTACACTTAATTTGACAAAGTTTATGCTCCTTTCTATTTTCTTCACTAGAATCTGACTTCCACTTTTTAAAAGATGTCTTTTTATCTGTGACTGCTTCTTTTACTTGGTTATAAAGCCACTGTGGCACTTTTTTGGTTCTCTTACTGTGTTTTTTTAATTTGGGGTATACATTTAAGTTGGGCCTCTATTATGGTGTCTTTGAAAAGTTTCCATGCAGCTTTTTACTTTTGTCACTGTACCTTTTAATTTCTGTTTAACTAACCTCCTCATTTTTGTGTAGTTTCCCTTTCTGAAATGAAATGCCACAGTGTTGGGCTGCTGTGGTGTTTTTCCTACTACAGGGATGAGAATTCTGAAATTATGGGCCCAGGCAGCTTTGGGATGCCAGTAGCACCAGTACTTCTGTACGTTTGCTACCATCAGGTTTGAGATATCAACTAAAATCATCACAATCTATGAAAAATGAATGTCATTACCCTATATTCATAATTTCATACAACCAAGTGCTTCCCTCATCTCTACCAGGCTATACCCACCATGGATGGAGCTGTGAGTTGCACTATGCACAAGCTCACTGAAGCAGAAGTGTCAATAAGTATGTCTTGTTTAAGAGTCCAAGAGAAGGGAGTTCTGAATCTTAACATTTTTTTTCCATTGTGACTATACAGATAACGGTACCTCTGTGTATTTAATCTGTAGCTAATAACGATGCAACCTTGAGGCATCCCCTCAATAGTATTAGGTGGTGTTGGAAACCTGATAGTGGGCCTCATTAAAACAGTCTTCATAGTTGAGTACTATGACTGTGCCTCTTTGCTGGTTTGATCAATATCCATTAAGTTAGTTGCATTTCAGGAACTGGATAGCTGAACTCTCAGAGATTGCAGTTGACATGATTTTTTTTTTTTAAAGAATTTCACAGTCAGTTCTCCTCCTCCCATTCCCCCCCCCCCCCCGAAGCAATCAGTGTAACGATTAAGTGTGTGGCTTCATCTGTTGTAGGTGCCCAGGAATCTTGCACAATCTAGTACTGACAAGTTTATTAGTTCCTGAGCTGCCTTGAATGCTTCACATGTAAACAGCGCCAGCTAAGGCTCCTGACCCTGGTACCACAAGCTCAGCTAGTCCTGGAATTGGCCTTACTGGAACCTTCCTGGGCTCCAGATTCAACAATCCCTCTTTGCCGTCAGGCTGAGGCTTCATCTGGAGGGGTGCCTATTCTTCACATACCCTTGGTATCCCTGCCTCCACTTGATGCCTTGCCCACAGAGCCATAAAACCCAGTCCTTTGAGGACTTATGACGACTTTTCTTTGGTACTAGTGAGAACCATTTATCTTTAGACTCAGCTAGAAAGGTCAGAGCACTCCTGACAGACCCAGGCATATTCAGTATCTGTTCCAAGTGGCAAGGTTCCCATGGAGGGCAGAGTGCAGACTCCAGGAGTAAGTACTTGAGCCTGGCAGCTCGGTCCTTTTTCAAACAAAGTTTGAATGGGGAAGTTACTCATCTTGTGTAGTAACGATCGTTCTTCGAGATGTGTCACAGTGGGTGCTCCACTCTAGGTGTCGGGCTCGTCCCAGCACCGCTGATTGGAGGCTTTTCGTAGCTGTAGTCAGCCGGACCGTGCATGTGCAGCAGGCGCCGCGTGCCGTTTCGCCCGTCGCGTGGTCCGGCCCCTCCGCCAGTTCCTCTCACCGTCCGGAATCTGTAATGAGACAGGAAGACAGACCCGGAGTGGGGAGGCGGGCGGGACGTGGAGCACCCTCGGGGACACATCTCAAAGAACGATCGTTACTACACAAGGTGAGTAACTTCCCCTTCTTCTTCGAGTGGTCCCCGCGGGTGCTCCACTCTAGGTGACTACAAAGCAGGAGTCAAGATGCGCACCGGGTCAATGATTGTCTGCAGACGCTAGAACCACAGACGCTACTGCCGCGTCTGGGGCCCAGTGCCGCACTATAGCATAATGATGTACGAAAGAAGTGCTAGAGGATGAGGTGGCTGCCTGGCAAATGTCGCTGAAAGGGACGCCTCGCACAAAGGCGGTGGAGGTGGCAACCGCTGTAGTGGAATGAGCAATAGGCTGAGAAGCGAGTGGCCTTCCTTTGAGTGAATGACATGTTGTGATGCAAGTAGTAATAAGTCTAGCTATACGTTGACTCGAAAAAGGATTGCCTTTGGAACACGGCTTCCTTGACCACGGGGTGCTCTTCCAGGAAGGACTGCTTGGCAGAGATGGAGTTCACCTTTCCAGGAGCAGGAAGGCCTTCTTTGGATAGACTGGCTAACCTTGTGAGGAGGGCTTTAAACTAGGTTCGACGGGGACAGGTGAGCAAAGCCCACAGGTAAGTGTTGAATGTGCGGGACTGGGAGATGGGTTGGAAATGGGGGCGACTACGGCCTATAATGGCAAGGAGAAAGGAGGGTCAGGGCACAACAGGGAGGCAAGATCAAATCAGTATCTTAGATGCCTATATACAAATGCAAGAAGTATGGGTAATAAGCAGGAAGAACTGGAATTGCTAACAAATAAATACAACTATGATATCATTGGTATTACAGAAACCTGGTGGGATGGGACACACGATTGGAATGTTGGTATGGAAGGGTACGGCTTGCTCAGGAAGGACAGACAGGGAAAAAAGGGAGGAGGGGTTGCCTTGTATATTAAAAATGTACACACTTGGACTGAAGTGGAGATGAACGTAGGAGATAGCTGTGTAGAGAGTCTCTGGGTTAAGCTAAAAGGGGTAAAAAATGAGGGTGATGTCATGCTAGGAGTCTACTACAGGCCACCTAGCCAGGTGGAAGAGGTGGATGAGGCCTTTTTTAAACAATTAACAAAACTATCCAAAGCCCAAGATTTGGTGGTGATGGGGGACTTCAACTATCCAGACATATGTTGGGAAACTAACACAGTGGGGCATTGGACTGCATTGGAGACAACTTTCTGTTTCAGAAGGTTGAAAAAGCTACCAGAGGAGAAGCTGTTCTGGATTTGATTTTAACAAATAGGGAGGAACTAGTTGAGAACTTGAAAGTGGAAGACAGTATGGGGGACAGTGATCATGAAATAATAGAGTTCATGATCTTAAGGAAAGGTAGAAGGGAGACCAGCACAATTGAGGTAATGGATTTCAGGAAGGCAGATTTTGATAAGCTCAGAGAACTTGTAGGTAAGGTCCCATGGGAAGCAAGACTGAAGGGAAAAACAACTGAGGAGAGTTGGAAGTATTCAAAGGGACGTTGTTTAAGGCCCAAAAGCAAACAATTCCGCTGTGTAGGAAAGATAGAAAATATGGCAAAAGACCAGCTTGGCTTAACAAGGAGATCTTGCATGATCTCAAAATAAAAAAGGAGTCCTATAAAAAATGGAAACTAGGACAAATAACAAAAGATGAATATAGGCAAGCAACACGGGAATGCAGGGGCAAGATTAGAAAGGCAAAGGCACAAAATGAGATCAAACTAGCTACAGGCATAAAGGGAAACAAGAAGACCTTTTATAAATACATTAAAAGCAAGAGGAAGACCAAGGACAGGGTAGGCCCACTGCTCAGTGAGGAGGGAGAAGCAGTAACAGGAAACTTGGAAATGGCGGAGATGCTCAATGACTTCTTTGTTTCGGTCTTCACCGAGAAGTCTGGAGGTGTGCCTAACGTAGTGAATACAAGCAGAGAGAGAGTAAGTTTAGAAGATAGGATACACAAAGAACAAGTTAAAAATCACTTAGGAAAGTTAGATGTCAGCAAGTCACCAGGTCCTGATGAAATGCATCCCAGGATACTCAAGGAGCTGATAGAGGAGGTATCTGAGCCTTTAGCTATGATCTTTGAAAAATCATGGAAGACAGGGGAGATACCAGAAGACTGGAAAAGGGCAAATATTGTGCCCATCTATAAAAAGGGGAATAAGAACAACCCAGGAAACTACAGACCGGTCAGTTTAACGTCTGTCCCAGGGAAGATAATGGAGCAGGTAATTAAGGAAATCGTATGCAAACACTTGGAAGGTAATAAAGTGATAGGGAATAGCCAGCATGGGTTTGTGAAGAACAAGTCATGCCAAACTAATCTGATAGCTTTCTTTGATAGGATAACGAGCCTTGTGGATAAGGGAGAAGCGGTGGATGTCATATACCTAGACTTTAGTAAGGCATTTGATACGGTCTCGCATGATATTCTTATTGATAAACTAGGCAAATATAACTTAGATAGGGCCACGATAAGGTGGGTGCATAATTGGCTGGATAACCGTAGTCAGAGAGTTGTTGTTAATGGTGCTAAATCCTGCTGGAAAGGGATAACAAGTGGAGTTCCGCAAGGGTCTGTTTTGGGACCCATACTGTTCAATATCTTCATCAATGATGTTGATATTGGGATAGAGAGTACGCTTATTAAGTTTGCAGATGATACCAAACTGGGTGGGGTTGCAACTTCTTTGGAGGATAGGGACATAATTCAAAATGACCTTAGCAAGTTAGAGAAATGGTCTGAGGTAAACAGGATGAAGTTTAATAAAGAGAAATGCAAAGTACTCCACTTAGGAAGGAACAATCAGTTCCATACATACAAGATGGGAAGCGACTGTCTAGGAAGGAGCATGGCGGAAAGGGATCTAGGGGTCATAGAGGACCACAAGTTGAATATGAGTCAACAGTGTGATGCTGTTGCAAAAAAAGCAAATATGATTCTAGATTGTATCAACAGGTGTGTTGTAAGCAAAACTCGTGAAGTCATTCTGCCGCTCTACTCTGCACTAGGTAGGCCTCAACTGGAGTACTGTGTCCAGTTCTGGGCGCCACATTTCAAGAAAGATGTGGAGAAATTGGAAAGGGTACAGAGAAGAGCGACAAGAATGATTAAAGGTTTAGAGAACATGACCTATGAAGCCAGGCTTCATGAACTGGGCTTGTTTAGTTTGGAAAAAAGAAGATTAAGGGGGGACATGATAGCAGTTTTCAAATATCTAAAAGGGTGTCACAAGGAGGAAGGCGAAAATTTGTTCCTCTTGGTTTCTGAGGACAGGACAAGGAGTAATGGGCTTAAAGTGCAGCAGGGGAGGTTTAGATTCGACATTAGGAAAAAATTCCTAACTGTCAGGGTGGTCAAATATTGGAATAAATTGCCAAGGGAGGTGGTGGAATCTCCCTCTCTGGAGATATTTAAGAACAGGTTAGATAGACATCTATCAGGGATGGTGTAGACGGAGCTTGGTCCTGCCTTGAGGGCGGGAGGCTGGACTCGATGACCTCTCGAGGTCCCTTCCAGTCCCATGATTCTATGATTCTATGACACGAGCAACCTGTCCGTACGTCTCCATGAGCAGGTTCTTTCTATGTAAAAGGCGAGAGCTTGTTGCACGTTGAGTATGTGCAACAAGGTCTCTGAGGGAGAAGCATGTGGCTTGGGATAAAAGGTGTTTAAAACTATAGGCTCGTTGATATGAAAAGATGTATTGACTTTGGGGATAAATGCCGGATGTAGGCGCAATGTCACTGTGTCCTTTGAAAACGATGTACAGGGAGAACTTGCCATTAACGTCTCTAGCTCGCTGACTCTGCGTGCCGAGGTAATCGCTAATAGGAACATGACTTTCATTGTTAACATTCGCAGCGATATGGATGCCAAAGGCTCAAAGGGAGGGCGAACAATTGTGTGCAGAACCAAATCCAGACTCCAGGCTGGTGGAGGCGGTCTGCGGGATGGATGTAAGTTCATCAGACCTTTCAAAAATCTTTTCGTGGTTTGATGGGAAAAAATCCAGGAACCTTGCAGTGGTTCATGGTAGGCACTGATCGCTGCTAAGTGAACTTTCAGAGTTGACACATAGAGGCCAGAATCATGAAACTGGAGGATGTAATCCAGGACCTGCCGCAAAGGAGAAACAAGGGGTTGCACGTTTTGAGTTCGACATCATTGAGAAAACTGCGCCACTTCACCAGGTCAGTTTTCCGAGTAGAAGCTTTCCTACTGCTCATCAAAATTGTCTTGACTCGTTGTGAACAAAGGTGCTTGTCGTATTTGAGCCAGTTATCAGCCACGCTGTGAGGTGGAGTGAATCGAGTCTGGGATGCAAGAGAGCTCCTTCCTCCTGTGATAACAGGTCTGGGTGAAGAGGGAATGTCCATGGTGGGCATATCGACATCCTGTGCAAGAGTAGGTACCACGGCTGCCTCGGTCATGCTGGGGCTATCAGGATGACTGTCGCCTCCTCGAACTTTATTTTCTCGAGAGTCCTCGTGACTAGGACTGTCGGGGGGAAAATGCGTAAAGGAGCGATCTGTGCCAAGTGGTCAGAAGAGCGTAGCCCAGAGATCCCCTTCCCATCCCTGCTCTGTAACAGAACTGGGGACACTTGGCATTCTGCGCTGTGGCAAAGAGGTTCACCGTCGGCGTACCACACTTGCGAAAGATGTAATGTAGTACGTCTGAACTTATTTCCCACTCGTGATCCACAGGGAATCGTCTGCTCAACGAGTCTGCAATGACATTGCTGATGCCAGGTAAGTAAGACGCCGTGATGGTTATGTCGTTCTTTATGCACCAGTTCCAAAACCGTATTGCTTCGGCGCAAAGGGAACGAGATCTGGCACCTCCCTGTCTGTTCACATAGTACATCGCTGCCACGTTGTCTGTGAATATCCTGACCGTGGTGTGCCGTATGCATGGGAGAAAGTACTTGCATGCCAGGAAAATGGCACATAACTCCAAGAGGTTGATGTGATCAGTCTTCTCTGACTACAGCTACGATCGTTGTCCATATGTGCACCCCAGCCTATGAGAGAGGCATCTGTTGTTATAAGCACGGAGGGCTGAGGATGACGGAATGGGACTCCCGAAAGGAGGTTTCCTGTGTGTTCCCACCAACGCAGGGAATCGCGGACATGTGGCGGCACAGTGACTGTCTTGTGAATGCTGTGCTTTTGCGGTAAGTATACCCTCCCTAACCAGTGCTGAAGATCCCTGAAATGAAGTCTGGCATGAGGGACCACGAAGGTGGTGGATGTCATGTGGCCCAGAAGACGAAGGCATGTATGGACGGATACAGTTGGAACGATGTCGAGGACCTTTACTAGCTCTTGTATCGATTGAAACCTGTCTAGAGGTAAGTATGCCCTTGCCGTGATAGAATCTAGGACTGCCCCTATGAACTTTATATTTTGTGTTGGAGCAATGATCAACTTCTGTTCGTTTATTATAAGGCCGAGAGAATCGAACGTGTTTCTGGTCAACGAGATCATCCGCATGGTCTTCTGATGCTTTGTCGCCTTTATGAAGAATTGTCCAAATAGGGGAATACGAGAACGTGCTGGCGACGGAGATATTCCGCGACGATCGCTAGAGTCTTTGAGAAAACTCTGGGAGATGACGCCAGGCCAAAGGGGAGGACCCTGTATTAGAAATGGTCGTTGTTTATCACGAAGCGCAAGAAGCGTCTGTGCACTGGATGGATAGTAATGTGAAAATATGCGTCCTGCAAGTCGAGGGCCGCAAACCAGTCGTTGTGATTCAGAGATGGGATTATTGTGGCCAGAGTCACCATCTTGAAACGTCTTTTCTGCAGATAACGGTTGAGCCGACACAGATCGAGAATCGGTCTCCATCCTCCTGTCTTCTTTTGCATCAGGAAGTAGCGGGAATAAAAACCTTTCCCTCTGAACTCTTCCGGGACTCCCTCTATGGCTCCGATGGCCAGTAGGCATAGAGCCTCCTGTTGCAAAAGAGCGTCGTGAGAGGGGTCCCTGAAAAGGAACAGGGTTGGTGGATGGGTAGGGGGTCTAGAAGCAAAGGGGATGGTGAAACCTGATCTTATTATTTCCAATACCCATTTGTCGGTGGTTACGGGCCCAATGATTGTAATAAGGCCGAAGGTGATGATGAAAGATGGGTATGGTATCGGCAGTGATGGCAATGACAACTGGTGAGTTTGCGCCCTCGACAGGCAAGTCAAACCTGTTGTTTTGTGTGCGGTACGTTGGTCGCCCTAGATGGTTGCAGACGTCTACGCTGCGGTCTTTGTTTGGATCGAGTCTGATCAAAAGGACGAGGTTGTTGTCTTTGGAACTGAAAGTCATATCGCCTTTGATATGGGAAGTACCTTCGGCGACGGAGAGGTGGTACGTACATGCCAAGCGTACATAGGGTCATACGTGAGTCTTTTCCAGTGTGCAACACCTCATCAGTTTTGTCCGCAAATAACTTTAATTTGTCGAACGGGAGGTCTTCAACTTTCACCTGCAAATCCCTAGGGGCCCCAGCAGCAGCCAACTATGATGCTCTGCGCATGGATATCACGGTGGCTATTGATCTTGCGGCAGTATCTGCAATATCCATAGCTATCTGTAGGCTAGCTCTAGAGCAAGCGTACCCCTCCTGTACCACAGTGCGGAGTATGGCCTTGTCCTCTTCGGAGGCGTTCTGGGCAAGTCCTGCCAACTTGGCGATGTTATCGAACCCATGGTTGGACAGAAGTGCCACGTAACTGGCAATGCAAAGAAGGAGGGTGGACGAAGAATAAACTTTTCGACCGAATATGTCTAGTTTTTTGGCCTCTTTCTCCACTGCTGCATTTTTAATCTGCGGATTCTTGGCATGATTAAGGGCTGCATCCACTACCAGGGAGTTTGGCTGGGGGTGGGTAAAGAGAAACTCCAAACCCTTGGAAGGAAAGAAATATCTCTTTTCCGCCCGCTTTGATGTAGGTGGGGCAGAAGCTGGGGTGTGCCAGATCTCCGAGGCTGGTTCAAGAATGGCCTCATCAATCGGAAGTGCTGCTCTCGACTGTTGTCTCGGGTGTAAATTTTTCAGCAGCTTATATTGTTTGGTCTGCACGTCCGCCAGCTGAACATTCTGTGTCTGCACCACCCGTTTAAAGAAATGCTAGAATTCTCAACCGTCATCCGGGGGTGAAGTGTCTCCTTGAAATACAGCCTCATCCGGGGAGGATGAGGAAATGTCAGCTGGAGATGCTGTGTGCGGAGGGACATCCTCGTCTGAAATTTGACCCTCCTCTGGTTCAGACATCTGAAGAGGAGGAGGAGGGGGAGCCGCCGGAATCTTGGGGGATGGGGCTGTCTGTTGTAGTGAACCCACCGGGGACTGGCGTCTATCCAGCGACATGGCAACACTAAGAATGGGAAGGAGAATGAGATCTTGTGTAATAAGAAGAATAATCTCTCCCTCCATGGTGATAGGAGCAGTCAGGAGACGGCCTCCTGGATAAATGGGCACTGCTGTATCTACTGCAGTAAGACCTCGAAGGTGAACGAGTTGGTGAACGAGATCTACTAGTATGCATCCCATAATGCGGTAGGGGGTGCCTGTATACATAAGTATAGTGAGGCCTCGAGTGCCAGCGCGGAGAACGCGGGCTATGGTGATAATGAGACTCTCGCGGAGAATGGTACCGTGGAGGGGATGGAGACGGTGCCGGGGAAAACATCGGTGAGGGAGAAGGGGACACCTTTCTCGGAACCAATTTCCTTTGCGCCTTTGTAGGAATGGCTGAAGGCGTGGCGCGGGGCTCATCGACAGAGGAATGTTTCGAGGCTTGATCCTCATCGTCCAAGACCAGTATTGGGGAGTGCCGTACCAATGAAGCTGGGTAGGCTAAGTCTCCTACCGGTGCCTTATGCGGAACCGAACTGCGGTGATCCGTCGGTGCCATGCTTGGTTTCTTAAGAATATGTGGTGATGCCTCTGGTACCGCAGTGTGACTGCCACTCGGCACCATAGCCGGTGCCGTGGGCGTCTGGTGCTCCGGTACCACCTGCTCTGTCGGTGCCATCGATTGAAGCGGTGCCGGCCGCGGTGCCATATCATGCCTCCCGTGCCGTTGTACCGTTGGTGCCGAGGTCCTCAGATCTGGTGCCTGCGTAGGCGGCTGCCTATGAGTCAGAAGAGCCGTTTTCTTCCCCGCAGCCTTAATAGCGCTCAAAGGCGCCTGCACCAAAGAGGAGCGTACCAAAGACTTATGCCTCTCCGATTTTTGTTTCGCGGGCTGACAACCCATTCCGGAGGTACCCGGTTGGTCACCCTCACTGAGTTTAGACAGAGGGGCCGCGGCCAGGGATCGCGCCAGGGAGGGTTTCTTCCCTTTCTTCTCAGTCAACCCCCTCGGCGGTGATGACCTCCACTTGTGCTCCATAGAGGGATCCCCTTGAGCCACTTCAGAAGGCTGCAGAGCCTTATCAAAGAGGATGAGCTTGAGCCTCATGTCTCTGTCCCTACGTGCCATGGCCGTTAATTTGGAACAGTGAGCACACTTGCTTGGTATATGGGATTCCCCCAAGCAGCATATACATGCGTCGTGGCCATCGGACGCCGGCATGGAGTCTTTATATAGGGAACATTTCTTAAACCCCGGTGAACCAGGCATTTTGATTCTACCGGATTAAAATAGTAGTAAGAAACTAGCAATAATAACCGTAACACTGACTAACTACGTCTAACTTTAACTTGTTTTTGTTGTTGTTCTAACTAACAAATAACTAACTAACAATAACCTGAGGAAAACTAATGAAAATTTTTAACTTTTCAATTGAAAGGAGCTGCCTCTGAGAAGAGACATGGAGCTCCATCAGCAACCTAGGATGGTTGAAAGGAATTGGCGGAGGGGCCGGACCGCGTGACGGGAGAAAAGGCGCATGGCGCCTGCTGCGCATGCGCGGTCCGGCCGACTACAGCTACGGAAAGCCTCCAATCAGCGGCGCCGGGACGAGCCCGACACCTAAAGTGGAGCACCCACGGGGACCACTCGAAGAAGAACCTCTACATATGTAATATTTGTCACTTAAGTGCACTTCCCACAGACATTTAAAGCAAGTGAAGAAGGTCACTCACTAGCATAGATTTGCAATAGGACTGACAGGCTTTGAACTTGAGAGAATGCAACACAAGTCTGGTATCGGACCTGTTACCCTAGTAGCACCAGGGATGAAGCTTCACTAAGAACTAAACTAAATTAAACTAAATTTCTTTTGGTCACTATTTACAAAATATGCTACTTGAGACTTAACTAGCATGACAGGTATTGCATACACAAGAAGGAGCAGACAATTTACAAAAGCACAGATCACAGCTCCGGTAACTATCACTGGTATAAAAAGGAACTGAGGTCACTGGGAGCAGTGTGAAGAGGCAATACATGGGGGTCATGGAGTGGTAAGTGCCTCCTCTGATTTCTGCCAGCATGGAAGTCAAGCTGAGTACGGCTGAGGATAATGTGCCTAGGAAAACCACTGGCATCTAGCACTCTTATGAACCCTGGCAGGAGGTGCCTGGAGTAGGGAAGACCAATCGGGCTATCAGTGGACCTCTGCTAGAGGGGCACAGGAAAGCCTGATGAGTCCCATCCCTTCTTCCCCCACAACCACAGTTACCTGCTCAACAATAGGTGTGCAGAACCTGCTTCAAACCATGACATGCCTGCAGTGGTGAGCCAGTGGAAGAAGTGGCAAAGGAGCTGCGAGAGGAGTGGAGGCAAGTGGTGCCAGCTTAGAGTGGGTGCAGGAGGCACAGAGGGAGTAGGAAAGGGACCAGAGGAGACATTGGGGCAGTTGCATGCCCCCAAACCTTTAAATTGTGCCCCCCACAAGAGTTACACATCACCTCTAGCAGCATGACCCTTCATATGTGTGTGTTGTGATGCAGAGTACCAGAGGGCACTCACTGTACTTATAGGAAAAGTTGTCAATAGCAGTGCATGAGGCACGCACACACATATCACTCACATAGCCACTATGTGCAGTCACTTAAAGAACCATATTTTTTATAACTTTCCAGAATCCAGCATGACAAGAAGAACAAGATATATCAAGGTGATCTCAACTGTGTCTTATCTAATAATTATTCTATAGTTCTTACTTTGGTTGACATTGTAGTTATGTATTTGTTCATATCAATTCTTAGTCTATTTTCCTTCTCTGGAGGTAGAGAGTCTTTCTCTCTGCCTTCCTATAGCCCTTAGTTTCCACTGAAGTCCATATGCATGACGGTGCTGAGCACTTTACAAAATTCTTTATATACCTGGTCTCTGGATTGTTGGTTTCTTTAGGAAAAACTAGAAGACTTATCCAGCATTGCCCAGGTTCTTCAGGGCAGGAGGCCAGGGGCATGGGGGATGCAGGTGTCAGGGTGAGGAGTTGAGGAGGGGCTCAGGAGAGGGAGCTGGGGATGTGTGGGAGGTTAGAGTGAGGTTTCCAGACCATGTAGGGGCTCAGAGCGGAGGGGCGGGGGGAGGGATGCAGGAGCCAGAGCAGGGGGTGAGGAAGGACTTAGGGCAGAGGGTTGGGGTGGCCGCTGGTGTCTCTCTGGATAGTTAGCCAAGGCAGTGGGGATGCCCGTTGTCTTGTCCCTAGGGGCGGCAGGGGCTCTCCCCGTTCCCTGTGGCCCCTCCCAGGGCAGGAGGATGACCAATGGAGTCTGTCTCCCTCCACCCAGACCATCTTGGGGTGAGGGAGAGGAGGCGTGGGGGGGTTGCTCTCTCCCTCCCCTCTGGTCCCTCCCAGGGCAAGGGGGACTATCTCCCTCCCCCTTGGCCTCTCTCAGAGTGAGTGGGGGGGGGGGTCTAGCAGCTGCTGTCTCCTTTTCTTCTGCCCCTTCCCAGGGTGGGTTATGGTTAGAGAGGGCTTTCTCCTGGGCAGAGGACCCCACTTACCTGATCTGGTGGCAGGAAGAATGGCAGAGCTCCAGCCCTGCTGGCCACTCCCTTGGTAGCACAGCTGCCCCCAGTGGACACTCTGCAGTATAGCTCTCCCCTGCAGGCTCCAGTGCCACTGTAAGTATAGCGTCCCTCCAAACAGCCCCTCTCTTTCCATGTTCTGTAAAATAGTTCCATTTCCAGCATTTCTGGTTTTCCTGGCACAACCAAATTCCGACCTTGCTTTAAGTTAAGAGAAGAGGAAGCTGCATATCAAATTTGGTGGTGCTAGCTTTTACTGTTTAGGAACAGTTCTTGAACAGATGGACAGATGCACATTTCTAAATTAAATAGCTAAATAGCAGAGTCTTTGAAGTTCAGAAAGAAGGGCTAGAAGTAGTTTATTGAAAGAACTTTAGCACTTCGTATGTATTATGAAAATGCAATTACCATAGCAAGCCTCCTAGGGAAATCTTTCCAGTTCCTGCACCTTTTCAACAGGTTAATGTTTATCCAAGAGAAAACATATTAATAATAACAGTTAGTAAAGAAACAGCCATACACTTTCAAAAGTGTCAACAAAAAAGGAAGATATAAATGAAGCATAACAGAAAATCAAAAGGCATTGGTGGAATATGGGGAACTATCACAAAGCCTCTGGATAAGTCACTTCACAGATCCTCTGTGACAAGAACTGTTGCTGGTAGACAGTGGGTGGAAGAAGATGCATTAGAAGTCAGCATAGGCCTATGTATTTGCGTGCAGGCCATTCTGATATGACAATGGCATCTGCATATCACCCACAAATGCTATGCTATAAATCAGTGATTTTCAAACTTTTTTTCTCATGACCCAGTTGAAGCAAACTGTTCATGCCTGTGATTCAACATAATTTGACTAGAGTGTGGACTCTGTGATGGGGCTGAGGACGAGAGCTTTGGGATGTAGGAGAGAGCTCGGGCTTTGAAGGGGGGTGTCTCGGGGTTGGGGAAGGAGGGGCATATCTTGACTGGCTCCCGGTCAGGGGTACAGCAGGGTTACTAACTAAGGATGTTAAAATGCAGTTAATTGACTAGTCGATGGTATTTCCATCAACTACTCAATAAGCATGTAAATGAGTCTATCGGGGGCCCCAATGGCACCCCTAGCTCTCCGACCCCAGTCCCGTTCTCCCGTCACCCTGTGAATCGCCGTCTGGCGTCCTTGTCAGTTTCACTCTTGGCCCAGGGGACCTCTTCGCGGTCAGAGGCCACCTGATCTCCCGTAGCGGGGAGAGGGGAGTTCGGGCCCCCCCCCTCACGGACCCCAGCCCAGGGCCCTAAGGACTCAGACGCTTGCATCGTCCGGTCCGGCTGGCGGGGTGTCTGCCGTAACGCGCCAGCCCGCAGGCTCCCTCAGCCCACCCTAGGCTACTTCCTCTCCCCGCCGGTCCACTATGTCTGCACCGGCGGCTTACCTCCTCAGTTTGGGTCCCATCCGCTGCGCTGCATTGCGGGAGGGCTCTCTCCGAGCTCCCCCCCTTACCGGTGCTGCTTGGGGGGTTTAAATTCCCACGCCGCTTGGCGCCGATGGGGGCTCCACCCCCCGGGCGTGGGTCCGCTTCTGGCTGGGCGGCAAGGGCGCGTGGTGACGTCGCCCCTTGGTGACGTCACCCGGGATCCCCGTCTGGCCGAGTGCCTCGCCGCAGCGGCCGCCCAGGAGCATCCAGCGCATCGCCGGCCGACGGGCGCTAGGGCCACTCTGCCCACCGATCACAAAGCGGCCGGCTCTGGGGCGCCCGGCTTGCTCCCGAGCCATGTATGCGGCCTCCAGGGGGACCAGAGTGCAGGGTGCCTCTGCCCCGTCACACAGCACTTCCACATTCCTCCATTGAAATGTACAAGAGCCCCCACTGACTCTGGGCTGCATGCGGTGCCTTCTTTGAAATGCACAAGAGTCCCCAGTGGGGGCTCTTGTACATTTCAAAGGAGGAATGCAGACGCGCCTATCGACTAGGCCAGCGTTTCCCAAACTATGGGCCACGACCCGGTACCGGGCCGCAGGAAAAAACTACCAGGCCTCAGAGTGGTTGCCGGGGTGTTCTGCGCTCCCGGAGTGCCCGTGTGGTGCCGAGTCCCTCGAGCCCTCTGCCAGCCTGGGTGGAGTCTGCAGCCGGATGTTCCGGCTCCTAGCAGAGTCCTAGCTAGGGGACGTGTGGGGGGGGGGGGGGCAGAAGGAGGAGGGGAGAGCTGGCCACCGGAAGCAGCACTAGATGGGGGAATCGGGGCGGGCTGGGGAGAGTGGGGGGCCGGTGGAAGCAGGGCTGCTCGGGGGCGTGAGGTTGGGGGCAGGGAGCTGGCCAGGGATGATGTGTGTGTGTGGGGGGGGGAGAAGCGGCCACTGGAAGGAGGGCTGGACGCGGGCAGTGAGGCTGGCCAAGGGAGATTGGGAGGAGAAGCGGGGGAGAACTGGCTGCCCGGGAGGGGGTTGGAGGAAGTGGGGCTGGCCAGAGGCGCAGTGGGGGAGCAGGCGGGAGGAATGAATCAGCCTGTGGGGAGTGGGACTGACCCGGCCATATATAGATCTCGGGGCGCTCTCCCCCCCCCCCCACAAAGCACGAGTTAGTTTGGCCCGGGGATTCTATTGTCCCCCCACACACACCCTTGAGTAGTTGTGAACTGTCTGGCTGATAGACACACTCGTGCAGCCTGAGCACATTTACCAGCCAGGCAATTCGAAACTACAAACTGATACAGCTAGTAATAATAAAACTTACCTAATGAGAAAATACCAGATATGTTATATGTCTGGTATTTTCTCAGTTTGTTTTGTGTGTTTATATTTTCGGGTTGCAAAAAACAGTACTGAAAAAAAGGGTTCCAACTAAGTAAAAACTTTGGGAAACCCTGGTCTAACCAGCTTTCTGTCTGTCTTACAGTCCATTTATCCAATCCATATTCCTTAACTTGCTGGCAAGAATATTGTGGGTGACCATATCAAAAGCTTTGCTAAAGCTGGCACTGGGGGTTTTGGGAGGACCAGAAACAACGTATTTGAATATTCATCATTTGATTAATGAATATGCATATATGCAATGGACGTTACAGGTCCTCCAAAAGTTCATGAATGGATTTACTGGTCCCCATGTCAAAAAGTTTGGGAACCCCTGGACTAGGTGACTAGTCAAAAAACTATCTGATAAGCAAATGCGTATCAGATAGTCAACTAGTCTAACATCCTTAGTACTAACGCAGGCTTCCTGCCTCTCCTAGCACCACAGACCATGCTGTGCCCCAGAAGCAGCCAGCAGCAGTTCCCAGCTAATAGGAGTATGGAGTAGTGCTCAGGACAGGGGCAGTGCATGGAGGTCTATGTGCTCTCTTCCCCCCACATCTAGGAGCTAGGCCTGCTGCACAATTTGCAGCCAGGACAGGCAGGTAGCCTGTCTTAGCACTTCCACAGTCACCTGATCCCCTTGCAGCAATGAGACCCAGTACTGATTCACGACCCGTAGTTTGAAAATCACAGCTATAAATAATAATAACCTGTCTAGATGGTTGCAGTTGGGCCAACACCAGACAGAATATGGAGGCAAATAAAGATTGCTTTTTTGTTGTTACTATGCACCCATTTTTAAGACAAAATGAGCTCATAAAATTGAAAAATACCAATAAATACATATATTTAATAAAATCAAACTGTTACCCATACTTTGTCACATTTTCTCTGCTGATTGCACACTTCCAGATTGCTCCTGTCACTGCTGCTAATAGTTCTTTATTTTCAGAGTTATTGAGCAGACTAGCAAGTGGTTGTAGGCCTCCATGATGCCTAACTAGGTCACGTGTCTCCTCATCTTCTGCACACTAAACAGCAAATCAAATATACAATATTTAAAATGTATAAAACAATGCCCCAGGAAGTCTAGTGTATTACCAGGTGACTGCTACGAACTGATAGAGAACTTTGTATAATTACTTTATTTACTAAAATATTTTCAAAATATATTTTCTAATTTAAATCATGTTTAAAATTAATACAAAGATGAGGGTAAAGAACTGTACATAACAACAGAGCACTGTTCAGAGAAATGCTCAGAAAAAAAAGTCACAGGTCCTTGCACAAAACACATACACAGAAAACATGCATGCAATTAACATAACTGTACAAATTGCAAATGGGTATATGTGCACTCAAAAAACTAGTGCAGTGAACTACTGTATGTGTGATAATGGATGCACATTGTTATGTACATTTTTGTGGATTTCACACTTTCATTTCTAAAAAATCGGCCCTTAAATTGTGAAACAAAAATAAAACATTGAAGAGATGCTATTTTTCATTCATCAATGTTTCATACTTAAAAGCATGTATTCCTCATTAATACATATCACACATTTTTATTACAGTATAGGCAAAGTTTGAAATTTTAATTCTAAACTATTAAACCATTTTAGGCTTAAAATATGAAAAATTTTCAGAAATGATAAATGGGTATTTTTTAATTTACTCTTTCCCCAAAATTAATACTGATCTTAAGACAAATAGAAAATCTTTCACCCCGGAAAATAATTATCAGGAAAGATATAAACTATTCTATAAAATAGAATCGTAGAATGAAAATTAACTTCTCAGGCATAAATACAATATTGCTAGCACAATGCTACGACTATCTCGCTTTCCAGCAATCTGATCATACAGGGCATTGAACACACACAATTCTCACTGAATTCACCAATACTGAGGACTCGGTTTCTGGTTGATGGTTTTGTATCTGATATTCATAAAACCTGGAGATAACACTACACAGATATTATTAAGATACATCTGTTTTGCCTTCAAAATTGCAACTAGCTCTGCAGACTTACACCAGCACTCACACATACCTCCATTGATCTCAGGGAGCTGTACAGGAGCATAGGGGTCAACACATACTGAACCAGTTACAGAATTTGGGTCTTAGTTTCCTACTATGTCACAATCCTACTTAATATTACAATATAATAGCCAGCTGTTAGATGATCCAACTATTTTACACAATGACAATTTTGAAATGCAAATAGGTCATGAAATCATAATCTCAAATGTTCGAGAACTATAAGCGGCATCACAGAGTATAAAAGTGTGAAGGTATTTTTAGGGATATACTAAAAACATATTTTTTTTAGGTTTCTTCTTCTGTCAGAAAGAATTGACACATCAGCATGCTAGGATTGTTTTTAGGGATAAAATAACTTTAATAATTACAATAAATAGTCTGGTAGCACTTTAAAGACTAACAAAACATGTAGAAGGTTAGTCTTTAAAGTGCTACCAGACTATTTGTTGTTTTTTTAAGTTTTTCCTGTTACAGACTAACTTGGCTACCTCTCTGAAGCTTTTTAATAATTACATTATGGATAAATCTCTTTAGATGTACAATAGAAAAAATATAAAATTTAAATCACACAACCAGGCATATTTTCTTCATGTAGAACTTTATGATACCACAAATACAGGTGAACCTTTGTAATCCAGGACTCCCTGGTCTGGCAACATCCAGGCTGGCGGCTGGGCTCCTCGCTGCTGGGCTGCCCAGTGCGCCACAACTAGGCAGCCAGGCATAACCAGTGAGGCTGCCTGGTGGGGCCAGGAGCCCAGTGCCCCACAGTGGGGTTGCTCGGTGGGGCCAGGAGCTCAGCACTCCACAGCAGGGCTGCCCCGCAGGGCTGAGAGCCCAGTGCATAGGGAGCTGGGCTTCCCAGCATTGCAGGGAAGGAGATGGGAGAACTGGCAGGGCAGTGAGACTGGCAGCAAGGGGGAGCTGGCCAGGAGACTGGCAGCTGGTCCAGAGCTGGGAGGAGTGGGTAGCAGGAGAGCCAGATATGACCTCTCTTGGTTTGGCAAAATCCCTCATCCAGGTCTGGAGGGTGCAGGACCAGGGAGGTCCAAACTGAATAAGATAACTTTATCGTGTGCACCGTATGAAAACAAACAGAAACGCTTGTGTTAAATGATCTGATAATTAAAATTACACATTTACCTTAAAGATAGCACTGGCACAATGCATCTGAAGTTCTTCATTTTCACTACTCAGATTTTTCACAAGATTCTCAATCATCTTCTCTGTCTTGATTGCCAGTCTGTAACTAGCCTATAAATGCAAGGTAAATTTTTAGTTACATATATCAGTAAACAAATGACATTATGCTAAAACTACTTCACTATTAGTGTAACTCCTAATCCTGCAAAGATTTGTGCATGAGACTAGCTTTAAGCATATGAGTTGCCCCATTGCCTTGTCCTGAAAGAGACAACTGATGTGTTCAAAGTTAGTCATGGTGCTCTGCAGGATTATGGTCTTAATCTCTGTCACTGTGTGTCATAAATACATGTTGTCAAACTTCCATTGTGCATGGAATTAAATAGATATTAAAAAGATTTACTTTAAAATAGCTTATTCTTGTTTGCATTAAATATTTTTCAAGGCTCTCTTCCTCATCATTTTTATGTAACAAAATTGCATAAGAATAGGGACACTTATTTCCCTACTTGTAAGTCAGGCTGGTTGCCCTAACTATTGTGAAATTTGCCATAATAAGCCCGTTTTCAGTTGCTTATAACTTTGCCAGACTTTAATTGTTTAGATGCAAGAGGCCTCTGGCTTTTTTAAAAATTTCAACCAGTGATTCAGCTATTCTCAAGAGCAAGGCTAAAGGAAAAAATGCTGTTTTGCCCATGCTAAAATATTCTTGTGACCTTTTCTTTGAAAAGATCTAGTGCTTTCGTGCTGTGGAACAGGAATTTGAAATGTGGCTGAGGGATAGCTTTTTTCAGGGATGTTTCTTAATTTGTCCCCCTCCCCCCCCTTGATCTTAGCATTCAAATTAGTGGATCTAGTGTAGACCCCCAAATTGAACACTGAGGTCAGCCCCTGCCAGCATCCTGTACTCCTCATTCTGCAAGAAGAAAGGGAAGCCAATGGGCTTGTATGCTCCTGTCGGCCTCCTGTAGTGTAGACACTGCAGCAGCTCATCGTAAGGTAAGCCAAATCCAGGTATGCATTTTGCAAAACTGGATGTCATACCTTAAGCCAGCCTGCCTAGTCTTCTGTAAGACACACACACAATATGTACTCTCCTTGGTCTGTTGCTCTTCAATGGGACCATACTACTTAATGGCATAGAAGGAATCCGAGTGCATTCTTTCAATGGGCAAGTTACCCAGTTTGATTTATTTTAAATCATAGTCCAATCCATCAGTTTAAAAAGGTTAGTGGTAAAGTGTGGGTGTGTTTACACTGCACATACCCAGGAGGTGTAAATAGCAGTGACAGAGAGGCACAGGACCAATACTTTTTCCTGCTGTAACCCCCCGGTCTAGTGTGATCAAATGTCCTATTTTGGCTACAACAAAAAAGTGAGGTGTGGTGGAACATGTGTGTGTGGGGGGGAAACCAGACCTGGGCAAAAGGAGAGAAGGGCTCACGACAAACAAATCCTGAATATGTGGGATGGAGGGGGTTGAGCAGTTTGGGCTGGCTTAAGGTTGCCAGCTGTCTAGTTTTCAACCAGAAAATCCTGTTGAAAAGGAACTGAAATAGTGTTTGGTCACATGTACTGACCAGATGCCAAAAAATCCCATTACCATAAGAGAGAGTGAAGGGAAGAGGTGCTGGGTTGTCAATTCATATCAGCCCCTGCTCAGCTAGGGCAGTCTTCTATCTGCATCTCGTGGGCAAGCAGGCTCCTGACCTAGCACTAGAGCAGAAGCCCAGCTGATTCAGAATGGGGAGGTGGAGCAAGGGGGAGAAAGTAAAGCAATAGGGAAGGGGAAGGTTCTGTCTCTCCTGAGTGTCTAGTTTTCAGAAAACTGGCCACATACAGTCTAGTGGCTTGGGCCAGCTTCGTGTGGGCCAAGGCATGAGTGGCATAAACTAAGGGGGGTAAAGAGCATGGTCAGCCCTGTGTGGGGGAGGGGACCTCAGGCTAGTCCCAAATATCATCCTGTTTTTTCTTTTGGGAGATGTGATCATCCTACCTCTGACAGAATCTGTCCGCACTGCCATAGCCTTTCATTTTGGTATGTTGCTGCACATGTAACGCTTGCACTCTACATGCTGCTGTGAGTGCACAAATAGTCTAACTGGTTATACAGCTTACCTCAGATGCACACTCTTGTAATGTCCCCACCACAGGTGTTAACATGTTTGCATGTGGGGACTTCAGCAACTGAGCCAGCAGTGGAATGCCCCCAGCCCTACGAATTGCTTCCTTATTTTTGGTGCTTTTGCTACAGCTCCAGAGTGCCAAAGCCCCACAGCGTGCTACTTCAATATCTTTTTCCTGATGTGGAGTTAGATTGGCTGATCCCATTGGAACACAGTCCAGTAGCCCAACCTGACAAAAAACAAAAAAGTTGTAGTGTATTTAATGGTAATCAGGAAGAATGTTATTATACTGCATTTTAATGAGGCTCAACAAATATTTTTACCTGATTTACAAATGACTTATCAAGTGGAAAAAATACAAATACAGTAAATGTGCTGATTTTAGTATCTACTTACTAGTCTATTGATTCCTCCATGCTGTCTTACTGTCCTTCGTGCTCGTTTAAATCTGGCAACATTAGCAATTGTTTCAGCTGCCAAACATTTCAGATCCTTATCTGGGGAGTCTAGTATTTTTACCATAATTTGTAAGCCCCCGAAATCAGCAATTGTACGTCTGATCTGTGAATTCTGACTAATTTCCTTCAGGATTTTTAAAGAGCCAATCTAAACAGAAGATGACATTAAATATGAAGCATTATTTAAGAATATATAATCATTTCAGCGAACAATCATTTAAAATAATGGATTATTTAACATATTCTCTCTTTTATATAGAACCATTAAACAACACTTCTTTACACAATATATTGAGGGGGAGCATTCTTCTTAGCCAGTATATTTATTTGTCCTTGGGGGTCCTAATGGAGCATAGGGCCTCTACAGTCATTCTCCATCTCTTGTGATCCTTAGTGATAGTCTTGATCTGATCCCACATTAAGCCAGCTACTTTTACTTCATCCAAGAAACTTTGTCGCCATGTTTGTTTGGGACGTCCCCTTTTCCTCTGGATTCCATTCTAACACTTGTCCTATGATACAGTCCTTACGCAGTATATACCCACTTCAATTTATGCAGGCAATTTTACTTACTTTGCATTTAATATCTTCTGTATCAAGTAAATTAATTAGCACTTCAAGACCTCCAACATCTCTGATGGCCAGTTGACAAGTTTCTTGAGCCAAGTTAAAATCTCTCATTGAACATAATGCAATTACTGTAGCTGTCTGGTTACCTCCCTAAAATAATACAAAAATTATTATAGCTACAGGTAAAATACAGCCTTATTATTACATAAACATACTGAAATTGACCCTGTGTATCAGTTCTTGGCTCTATACCATTTATCATTTGTTTCAGAGACATGGGGTACATCTACACCAGCCCCCTAGTTCAAATTAGGTAGGCTAATGAGAGTGATCGAAATTTCTAATGAAGCGTGGGATTTAAATATCCCACGCTTGATTAGCATATTCCCGGCCAGTTGCCATTTTGGAAACTGACTAGCCCGAAGTAACTGCTCGCATCTACACACAGCAGAGAAGCGGGATTCCGAGATAAACCCCTTAGTTCGAATTAACTGTTACTCCTCGTGGAATGAGGTTTAACAGTTAATTCGAACTAAGAGGTTTATCTTGGAATCCCGCTACTCTGCCACATGTAAACGCGGGCAGTTACTTCGGATCAGTCAGTTTCCAAAATGGCGACCGACCGGGAATATGCTAATCAAGTGCGGGAAATTTAAATCCCACGCTTCATTAGCAATTTTGGTCACCCTCATTAGTCTCCCTAGTTCGAATTAGTTCAAATTAGACATACCCATAAAGAAAACATAAAATTATTACTAATAGAGTGTGAATGACACAAAAATTGAGGAAGTGGTAAATAATGAAAAGGACAGTATTTTTAAGTATTTCCCCAGTAGAAGAGAAGAACGGTTCACTAATATAGAACAATCTGGACTGCTTGGTAAGATGGGTGCAATCAGATAATGTGTGCTTAAATAAGGTCAAATGTAAGGTCGTGTATCTAGGCCAAAGAATGGTGGTTTCCCAAAAGTCTGAGGGATCAGGATAGATAATCAGCTTAACAAGAGCTTAGACTGGAATGCTCTGGTTAAAAAAAAATCCTTCAATGTATATGCAGGGGAATACTGAGTAGGAATAGGGGGGTTATTTTATCTCTGGATAGGTCACTGGTGCTTCCATTACTGGAATATCATATCCAGTTCTGGTGTACACTCTACACTCTTGATAAACTGAAGAGGATTCAGAGAAGAGCCATAAGAATCATTAAAGAATTAAAAATTATATGTCCAGAAGTTCAGTCTATTTAGTTTATTAAAGAGAAGGTTAAGGAGTGATTTGATCACAATCTAGCAGTCAGTGCCTATTATGGAGAGCAAAAATTTGATAATAGAAGGCTCTTCAATCTAGTAGACAAAGATAGAACAAAATCTAATGGCTGAAATTTGAAGCTAGACAAATTCAGACTAGACATAAGGCACATCCTTTAAGAGAGGGTAATTAACCATTGGAACGATTTATTAACATTTTTTGTATACTCTCCATCACTGGAAATTTTAAAATCAAGATTGGATGTTTTTCTAAAATATATACTCTGTTCTATTAGGTGGAAGCAATAATTAATTTAGGGAAGTTGCATGGCCTGTGTTTTATCAGAGGTCAAACTAGATGATCACAATGATTAATGCTAGGTATATGCGACTGCAGTAATTGCTTTTTAGAGAGGTATATCAGGAACATGTTAGAGTGCCACATAAAAGGCTAGCTAACAGAAAGCAGATTTGAAGAAGATCTGGATTAGAGAGTGAGAGATTTTCAATTGGGAGAAGATGGAAACTGTAAGCCAGAAAAGAGAAAGCTGTTGGAAAGAAATCAGAAAAGCTGGTGCAGAGAAAGAAGAAAACTGAAGCAGAGAAAAGCTGACTAAACAGCAGCTGAACAGCAATAGTGATTAAAGATTTACAAAGCAGTAGCAGAGATTTTAAATGGATATCAATGGAAATATAAACTAAATTACGGCTGTATTAATTTTTTGTGGACCTGCCCCTCACTCTTCTGGTGCTCTGCACCATGGCTCCACTTCGACTTGGTCTCTTCTCCTGGAAACCCTACATGCTGCTTGCATTGTGAGGAGTGGCAGAGAGGAGTGTGCAGAGATCAAGGAGAGGAAGGGAGAGGGGAGGAGCAAGTGGTGGATGGGGACTTTGGTGGAGCAAGGGGTGGGGCCACAAATGGGGAAGAGGCAGGGCCATGGTCGGGGCACTGGGGCACCTTCTGAGTTTGTACTGGGTATCCAGGCACCACTATAAACCCAATACCAAGTATGCTTACCAATTGTTGGTATAATTTTTAATAAAGTTTGGCATAGTATTTAACGTGTATGCTTGGAATGTTTGTGTGTACTTTAATTGTATTTTATCTACATAAAACTTAAAGTATAGTTTAAGAAGTGCTGTCAGTGATTAATTATAAACGGACCACTTGTAACAAAGTACTACACTCAGAATAATTTCTACTATATGCTATTATAATTTGAATGCTCCTTAATTTGCAATAAGGAATTGGTGTGAGGGATATTGTGCCTTGTTTAGAGTTTTTAGATTAAACTGTATTAGGAACTATAAGGTGCCACAGGACTCCTCGTCACTTTTGCAGATTCAGACTAACACGGCTACCCCTCTGATACTTGACACCATGCAAGGCACTGCATTTAGCCGTATGGAGTGGAAATCTATCAACCTCATGAAGAAACTTGCACAAGTACAAACAGATATCATCTTTCTCTCCAAATGCAAACGGATGGACATTATACCAAATGGACTGAAGGTGAAAAATCCATTGCTATCTACGTACTGCACAGACTACAGTGAGAGATTATGCCATATACTATCCAAAAAACTGAGGAACCAACTGATCAGCATCCTGTACAGCAAACAGGAAAACATAAAAAATGAGCTCTCCAATCTGGAGTCTCTCATAAAACACCAACCTTCTGCACAAGTGGACTTTACTAAAATAAGACAGGAGATCTACATACACACTTCACTTCTCTACAGAGGTAAAAGGACTGTAAGCTGTCTAAAATCCTACCTGCCACATGGGGCCACAACAGTAGTACCCCTAACTCACCCAGCAATATCGTCAATCTCTCCAACTACACACTCAGCTCAGCAGAAGAATCTGTTCTATCTCGGGGACTCTCTTTTTGCCCCGCCACCCCCACTAGCATGATTCAGTTCTGTGGTGATCTGGAAGCCTACTTTCGCCATCTCCGTCTCAAGGAATACTTCCAACACAACACTGAACAGTGCACTGACACACAGATACCTTCCCACCAACAGCACAAGAAGAACTCCACATGGACTCCTCCTGAGGGCCGAAATGACAGTCTGGACCTCTACATAGAATACTTCTGCCGACGTGCACAGGCAGAAATTGTGGAAAAACAGCATCGCTTGATGGTAACCTCAGTCGTGCAGAACGCAATGCCATCCACAGCCTCCAGAACAACTCTGACATTATAATCAAAGAGGCTGACAAAGGAGGTGCTGTTGTCATCATGAACAGGTCTGACTATCTAAAGGAGGCTGCCAGACAACTCTCCAATACCAAATTCTACAGGCCTCTTTCCTCAGATCCCACTAAGGAATACACTAAGAAACTGCACCATCTGCTCAGGACACTCCCTAAACAAACACAGGAACAAATCGACATACCCTTAGAGCCCCGACCAGGGTTGTTCTATCTATTACCCAAGATCCACAAACCTGGAAATCCCGGATGCCCCATCATCTCGGGCATTGGCACTCTCACTGAAGGACTGTCTGGCTATGTGGACTCTCTGCTCAGACCCTACGCCACCAGCACTCCCAGTTACCTTCGTGACACTACGGATTTCCTGAGAAAACTACAATGCATAGGTGATCTTCCAGAAAACACCATCCTAGCCACCATGGATGTAGAGGCTCTCTACACAAACATCCCACATGCAGATGGAGTACAAGCTGTCAGGAACAGTATTCCTGATGATGCCACAGCACAACTGGTGGCTGAATTCTGTGAATTTATCCTCACACACAACTATTTCAGATTTGGTGACAACATATACCTCCAGACCAGTGGCACTGCTATGGGCACCCGCATGGCCCCACAATACGCCAACATTTTTATGGCTGACCTGGAACAACGCTTCCTCAGCTCTTGTCCACTTACACCCCTTCTCTACCTACGCTACATCGATGACATCTTCATCATCTGGACCCATGGGAAGGAGACTCTGGAAGAATTTCACCATGATTTCAACAGCTTCCACCCCACCATCAACCTCAGCATGGACCAATCTACATGGGAGGTCCATTTCCTGGACACCACGATACAAATAAGTGACGGTCATATCAATACCACCCTTTACCGAAAACCTACCGACCGCTATACTTACCTGCATGCCTCCAGTTTCCATCCCGGACACACCACACGATCCATTGTTTACAGCCAAGCACTGAGGTACAACTGCATATGCCCCAACCCCTCAGACAGAGACCTACACCTACAAGACCTTCAACAAGCATTCTGTAAACTGCGATACCCACACGAGGAAGTGAGGAGGAAGATCAACAGAGCCAGACGTGTACCCAGAAGCCTCCTGCTACGGGACAAGCCCAAGAAAGAAACCAACAGAACACCACTGGCCATCACCTACAGTCCCCAGATAAAACCTCTCCAACGCATCATTAGTGATCTACAACCCATCCTGGACAATGATCCCTCGCTTTCACAGGCCTTGGGAGGTAGGCCGGTCCTTGCCCACAGACAACCCACCAACCTGAAGCATATTCTCACCAGCAACTACACACTGCACCATAATAACTCGAACTCAGGAACCAATCCATGCAACAAACCTTGGTGCCAACTCTGCCCACATATATACACCAGCAACACCATCACAGGACCTAACCAGATCAGCCATACGGTCACTGGTACATTCTCCTGCACATCTACCAACATAATATATGCCATCATGTGCCAACAATGCCCCACTGCTATATACATCGGCCAAACTGGACAGTCCTTACTTAAAAGAATCAATGGACACAAATCAGATATTAGGAATGGCAACATACAAAAACCTGTAGGGGAACACTTCAATCTTCCTGGACACACAATTGCAGATCTAAAAGTAGCCATCCTGCAGCAAAAAAAACGTCAGGACCAGACTTCTAAGAGAAACTGCAGAGCTACAGTTCATCTTTAAGTTTGACACAATCAACTCTGGATTAAACAAAGACTGTGAATGGCTCGCTAACTACAAAAGCAGCTTCTGCTCTCTTGGAATTCACACCTCCAGATCAGCTGCTGGAAGTGGGCCTCATCCTCCTGGATTGGATCCACCTCGTCATCTCCAGCCTGATCCTGGCCTGCATATTTATACCTGCCTCTGGAAATTTCCACTACATGCATCTGACGAAGTGGGTCTTTGCCCACGAAAGCTTATGTTCCTACACTTCAGTTAGTCTATAAGGTGCCACAGGACTCCTCGTCACTTTTGCAGATTCAGACTAACACAGCTGATACTGGTTCTTTAGTGTTTCCTTAATAACCCCAGGAATTTATACCTCAGAAAGTAAAGACTAAGGGGGCAATTGGCAGATTATTATAGGGGCATCCCAAAATTTGCTTTTCGAGGAAACAACCTCACCCACCTCATAATTTAAAAATAAGTCTGTTTAATCATCACTATGGTCCTGATTCCACAAGGTAATTAAGTTCACGCCTAACTTTAAATATTAGAAAACAACAAATAGTTTAGTTTCACTTTAAAGACTAACAAAACACGTAGATGGTATCATGATCTTTCGTGGGCACAGCCCACTTCTTCAGATGACCAGAATGTTGGAAGTCCATAACCAAGAATAAATAAGGGAAGGAGGGAAGGGGGGAGAGGAGGAGGAAAAAAATGTTAACAGGAAAAACTTTAAAAACAACCAGTCTTTCTTGTGAGAGTGCGTCCATGCAGTCTGGACACTCTCTTATGCAAAAGCACATCGCTTTTGCGATGCACTTTTGTAGTGTGGACACGCTCTTGCACAAGAACTTTTTGTGGAAGATCGCTTGCTCAAAAAGCTTCTTGCACAAGAAGCCTGCAGTCTAGATGTAACTCAAGTGATATCTTTTCCTTTAAGGAACACACTTACTAAACTGTAATTAGACTTTGATCCACCATGAAATAATTCATATTATGCTTATGTATTACATATATAATAGATGACATACCCATCCCGATGCGTAGCAAGAGAGACAAACATGGTAGGAGACCGGATTGGCTTATAGGGGAAATCCTTGGTGAACTTAAGCACAAAAAGGAAGCTTACAAAAAGTGGAAACTTGGACAAATGACCAGGGAGGGGTTTAAATGTATAGCCCAAGAATGCCAAAGGGTTATCAGGAAGGCAAATGCAAATGGAATTGCGACTGGCTAAGGATACGAAGGATAACAAAAAAGGTTTCTACAGGCATGTTAACAAGAAGGTGATCAGAGAGGGTGTGCGGCCCCTACTGGATGAAGGAGGTAACCTAGTGACAGATGATGTGGGGAAAGCTGAAGTACCCAATGCTTTCTTTGCCTCTGTATTCACAGACAAGGTGGGCTCCTGGACTAATGCGCTAAGTGACACAAGATGGGATGAAGATGGACAGCCCTTGGTGGGGAAAGAACAGGTTAGGAACTATTTAGAAAAGCTAAACGTACACAAATCCATGTGTCCGGATTTAATGCATCCGAGGGTACTGAGGGAGTTGGCAAATGTCATTGAGGAGCCTTTGGCCATTATCATTGAAAAGTTGTGGAGGTCAGGAGAAATCCTGGATGATTGGAAAAAGGCAAATGTAGTGCCCATCTTCAAAAAAGGAAAGAAGGACGATCCAGAGAACTATAGGCCGGTCAGTCTTACCTCAGTTCCTGGAAAAATCACGGAAGGGATCCTTAAGGAATCCATTTTGAGGCACTTGGACGAGAGGAAAGTGATGAGGAATAGTCAGCATGGATTCACAAAGGGAAAGTTGTGCCTGACCAATCTGATTAGCTTCCATGAAGAGGTAACTGGCTCTGTGGACATGGGAACGTCAGTGGATGTGATATACCTTGACTTTAGCAAGGCTTTTGATACGGTCTCCCACAATATTCTTGCCAGCAAATTAAGGGAATGTGGATTGGATAAATGGCCGGTAAGATGGATAGAAAGATGGCTAGAAGGATGGGACCAGCGGGTAGTGATCAATGGCTCGATGTCAGGATGGCGATCGGTTTCTAGAAGAGTGCCCCAAGGTTCAGTTCTAGGACCGGTTTTGTTCAATATCTTTATTAATGACCTGGATGAGGGGATGGATTGCACCCTCAGCAAGTTTGCGGATGACACTAAGCTAGGGGGACAGGAAGATAAGCTTGAGGGCAGAGATAGGGTCCAGAGTGACTTAGACAAATTGGAGGATTGAGCCACAAGAAATCTGATGAGGGTCAACAAGGACAAGTGCAGAGTCCTGCACTTGGGACGGAAGAATCCCAAGCATTGTTACAAGCTGGGGACCAACCATTTAAGTAGTAGTACTGCAGAAAAGGATCTGGGGATTACAGTGGATGAGAAGCTGGATATGAGTCAACAGTGTGCCCTTGTAGCCAAGAAGGCTAATGACATATTAGGTTGCATTAAGAGGAGCATTGCCAGCAGATCCAGAGATGTCATTATTCCCCTTTATTCAGCTCTGGTGAGGCCACATCTGGAGTATTGTGTCCAGTTCTGGGCCCCCCACTACAAAAAGGATGTGGATGTATTGGAGAGGGTCCAGCGGAGGGCAACCAAAATGATTAGGGGGCTGGAGCAAATGACCTATGAGGAGAGGCTGAGGGAGTTGGGTGTGTTTAGTCTTCAGAAGCGAAGAGTGAGGGGGGATTTGATAGCAGCCTTCAACTTCCTGAAGGGAGGTTCCAAAGAGTTTGGAGAAAGGCTGTTCTCAGTAGTGACAGATGGCAGAACAAGGAGCAATGGCCTCAAGTTGAGGTGGGAGAGGTCCAGGTTGGATATTAGGAAAAACTATTTCACTAGGAGGGTAGTGAAGCACTGGAATAAGTTACCTAGGGAGGTAGTGGAGTCTCTATCCCTAGAGGTGTTTAAGTCTCGTCTTGACAAAGCCCTGGCCAGGTTGATTTAGTTGGGATTGGTCCTGCCTAGAGCAGGGGGCTGGACTTGATGACCTTCTGAGGTCTCTTCCAGCTCTATGGTTCTATGATTCTATATTTGATAAGCTCTAAGTATCTAAAAACCCAACACTTTTTATTCTCCCTTATTAAATAAAACAAAACAAAATATGAAAACTATAAATGCATTTTGTTTTTCTGCTTGTAAACTGCTTACACAGCTTAATATACATTTTTTAAGCAAAACCACAATAAAATATTTTCATATGGCCCAAAACATTAGTTCTACATCATAATTAATACTTCTGGTGGCCACAATAATTATTTCTCTTTCTTGTAGATATCATTACAGTAAGTCATACAGCATAGATTTTAACAAACATGGAAATAGTTAGCTCCCCATTAAATTTACACAAAATCACATTGTTATATCCTTTGAAATCTCATGTGTTGGATGCAAACTGAATTTTGCTGGCACTTCAACAATCAAGTTTAAGGCTTTAGATTAAATGCAGATTTTATTTAAAATACGTCTCTCTCATATAATGATTCAGTATAAGTATCCACAAATTAGATGAAAATAAAACAAATTCTAAAATAGGAAGTGTGTTGTGCTAATAAAGCATTTTCTAACCAACGCCAGTGTTGTAAATAGAGTGCTTAAGTTCATACTAAGGCACATGTCACACAGCTGAGAATTACAAAACCATAAAAATAGCCACACAAAAACCCTTAATTTAAAATAAAATCCACTTCAAAGTTTATCTTTACTTTGTTTTTACTTTTTACAGTGTTTAAATGGAATAATTTTTAGAATTCGACAATGTACAAGAAAATATTATTAAAAACTTAAAATGTATACAAAGCCAACTATATTGGAATATAGTATGACCAGCATATATAAATTTGGGCCTGATTGTGCCTTCTGTGAGAGAACTGATGGGAGCATCATAATGACAAGGGCATCTCTGTGAGGTTTTCTTTGTACAGATTTCTCCACAATTGTTATATTGAGGGCAGTCCATGGGGCTTGTGCACCATCACTGCAGATTCCTCAGTACCCAAACAGATCAACATTGAGGCCTCTGCCAGCAATGGGGACCCAGAGACCTTCCCCCAGACCATTCAATGGCATTAGGGCTTATTTTGTTGCTGGTATCTTCTGATGTCCTTTGTGCATATCTCAAAAGGGGTTCTGAATTACAGAGGACTATAGATTTGTAATACAGACTGTGGCTGTATTACCTTTCCCGTCCTAGCCCTAGATTGATAGAGTTTAAATCCTGAAGGGAACGCTAGGTCATCTGATCTGACCTCCTCTACATAACATTAAAGCCATTAAACATAACATAAGCCATTACATTTTACATTAAACATAACATAAGCCAATAATTTGTATTTGGCTAAAGTGTATCATCCAAAAGGGCATTCTGGCCCTGCGGACAAGAGACTGCTTCCTGGAGGAAGGTCTGGGTGGGGCTAAGACTGAGGCTGGAAACTGGGGCCATGCACAGTGCCTGTAGGAGAGCAGTGCAGCAGGGATGGATGCTGAGCAGTAAGAGGGGGCAGAAGGAGGTAGGCCCCTATTCCTCCTTCCCTTCTTCCCAAGGCACCGAATCCCTCCTGTGCTCAGGAAAGGCAAGGGGGGCAATTGCTCAGACGCCTGGGCCATTTAAAGGGACCTGGGTGCTCCAGCCAAGCAGGAACAATTCAAGTACTTCCTGACTGATTAGTGGGCAACAAATTGTTCAGGCTTCACCCTAGCTGTGCAGAGAAGGGGGTTGTAGCGTTGCCAGGGTGTCCCCCTGCCTGTGTACCCCATCTCTTACAAGGGGAGAAGGTATAGACACAGCCACTCAGGAGGACTCAAGTTGGATGGAGCTTACTGCATGCAGTCCAGGGTGAGCTGTGTGAGTGTCTTCTTGCCTGGCTTGATTTACCCAGCAGCCAGCTCACATTCTCTCTGTCCTGTCTTGTCTATCTCCCACCACCCCCACACACACTGTCCTGTCTTTGTGCATCTCACACATAGACACAAAAACACAGTCTGGCTTATCTGTCTGTCTCTCTCTCTGGGCAGGTGTAGACTACACTCTTTTATCAGAAAAAGCTACACAAATTGCTTTTCTTATTGCTTTTCTGGAAGAAGCTTTACTGCCATTTGGCCCCGTCTAGACCTTTGGTAATCTGGAAAAACCTGCCAGTCTAGACTTACCCCTTACACATTTCATAATTTTTATTTCTCTTACACTTTAAATTTAATTAATTAAGTAGTGAGTTCTAAAATGCCTGACCTATCTAGGCTGGAGTAATTATCCCTATGGTGCACATCTGCACATGCTTTGGTGCACATAAAGTCTATTGCTTTGCTCATGGAATGATAAAAAAAATCAGGAACATGCCAGCAGCAGCACTGCCCAAATGTCAGGCGGACCTCAGTGCCCATTGACTATTCTGCCCTGGGGCCCGGAATTGCTGTTAATGGAGCTGCCTGCACTTCTCCCCTTCTTGCCCCTCTCCCCCATTCCTCCTGCCCCCTCTTGACACAGGTAGTGGCCTCATAAGGGGAAGTCTGAGTGGGGCTAGTGCTGGGGTTAGAAACTGGAGCAGCAACGCATGGCATGCAGGCAGGAGAGGTATGTGGCAGGGCTGCCTGCTGAGCGGTAATGACAGTGGGGGGGACATAGGGCCTCCATTCATCCTGTTCCATCTTTCCAGGGCCCTAGATCACTTCTGTGCCCTTTCCCCTTTCTGCCCCTCATCCCAGGGCTCTGGATCCCTCTTGCCCCTCTCCTTCCTATTCCCCCCATCCCCCGAGCTCCTGCATAGCTGAGCCTTTCTGCCCCTCAAGGCAGGGTGACCATCCATCCCGTTTTTACCAGGACTGCCCCATACAGACTGTGATTCCCAGGTGTCCCAACTTTTTTTTTTTAAGGGGCAAAATGTCCAATATTTCCATGCCCCTGCTAGTCCTTGAGTTCCCTGTACAGCAGCAGCCTCTTATTTGTGGCTGGCGGTAAAGCAGGCACCAGCACGTGGTGTGTGGAGTCAGGCAGGGAGCCGATGGACAAACCAAGTAGTAGCTTTCCTCCATGTGCACCCTAAAGAAGGGGGGAAGTCGGCTAGCCTTTCAGGAACATGAACTCCAGACCACCAGTCCACCCACCTCAGGGCTGAAACCCCTTCTCAAGGCCACCCACCGCTGTCTGCAGCCCTGTTCCCAGGATGTCCTCACTGCAGGGCTGAAGCCTTTTGTTGCGGCGGGGCTCAAGCCCAGTTCTCGGGCAGCCCCAACTCACTATGTGCGCAAGCTTGGTTCCTGGGTGGTCCCCACCCACCGTGGGGCTCACGCCTGGTTGTTGGGCATTCCTCCAGCCACCACAGGGCTCAAGCCCGGGTCCCAAGTGGCCCCCAGCTGCTACGGGGCTCAGCCCCCTTCCAGACTGGGTGAAAACATTTGTACATTAAAAAGTCAGGAAGGCCTTGATCTTGTGCTATTAGAGTGCATTTTATTTATGCCTTTTCTTTTGTCCTCTTAAATTAACCTCTGTATGTTAATTACTTTTTCTCCTATAAAAGTAACTACCTGTGAACTAGGCTACGTCTAGACTGCTATGTCTAGACTGCAGGCTTCTTTCAGAGATCTTCTGAAAAAACTTCTTCTGAAAGAGTGTCCACACTGCCAAAGTGCACTGAAAAAGTGATCTGCTTTTTCAAAAGATAGCATCCATGCTGAATGGATGCTGTCTCGCATATAAGTTGTGATTACTATGGACAGAGTGGCCACTGGGGAATCTGTGCTGTTTCCTCTTTCCTTTCGAAAGAACTTCCCCCTTCCCCATCCACACTCACCTTTTTCCAAAAGAGATCTTTCAGAAAAAGGCTTCTTCCTTGTAGAAAGCAACCCCTCACTTTTTTCAAAAGAATACGATTACAGTGTGGATGTAAGTGAAGTTTTCCGAAAAAAAGCCATTTTTCCAACAAAAAAAAAAAACCCCTCACTAGTGTAGACACAATCCCGGTGTTTCCATTTGGAGGCTATTTCTGAGACACTTTCTTTTCCTTCTCTATATGTTATTCCAAAAGCATTTATAGCTGAGCAGGAATTTTTTATCTACACTTTTTTCCCCTGTAAAATGCCAATTCATTGCACATGAACATTTTTGCAGGATGTATTGGTTTCTATGAAACTTTTCTTGGAAAGTTTCTCCAGTCCATAAAAAGAAAGACATCCACCCAGAATAGCCAGAAGTTATGACATTCACTTGGAATATGTAAGAGATAGGTTCAAGGTTCTGCCTGCTCTGAAACAGGCAGAGTTAAACCTGTCTCTCTCACATCTCAGATGAATTCCCTAACCACTGGACTCCTGGCTATTCTGAAATAGGGTTGCTCATTCTCATTTTCATGAAAAATTCAAAAACTCTTGTTTCGTTCTGATTTAGAATGAAAAGAAATGCCAAGGTTTTTCACAAAATGAAATGGAATTCTTGTTTTCTGGACTGCTTTACTTATAGTCCCATTGTGCTCACGGAAACACACAAAAAAACCCTTAAGTGAAAGTATTCTTCAACTCATCTTTCAGCTGATATCTGTGTAGCTGAGTTGATCCAACAATATAGCATATATTTTTCAGTTATGATTCCCAAAGAGAACCATGAACATATATTAAAAATATCTTTAGCATTTTTGAAATTTTATGGCAAGTTACAGAGTCAACCAAGTTTTGATACTTTAAGCAAAAACAATTCAACTCTCCATTTGATAAATTCCTCCATCCACCTGACTTAGTGATGGTAATTTAAAATAAATTTAGTCATGTGCTTTAGAATCCTGATTAGAAGCTATTACTATCTAATTACAACCATCAAAACGTTCTGAATGCAATTCAACATGATTGGTATCAATTTATTTTCATATCTAGTGGGCTTGTTTTCTTCATTCCCTTTATACCGGAAGGACATGTCTTCTCCCCTGTCTGGGTCTTTCATTTTTGACAGCTCTTCTTTCTCTCCCAACTCTGTTTTCTCTATATTGCTTTTTATTGAACTTCTTTTCCTGGCCAGTGTTCTTCTTTACACTCCTTCTAGCTTCTGCCTTGCCCTTTTCTCTGTTTTGTTACATGGCAAAACACTGACGGATCTCAAGAGATTCAGATAAAAATCAACTGAAAGTTACCTACTTCACAAGGCTGTTGTGAAGATCAATACTTGTTTGCAAAGCATTTTGAAAACAAAGTGCTATACAAGTAGTTCAGAGGTAGAGAAGGGGGAACTGAACCTTGTCCTATATTTCAGTTAAATCCCCTAATCACAGGACTAAAAGTTATAAGAAAGAGACCCTCCCTCATATGGCTTCCAAAGTGTATATGGTGTAGCAATTCACACTACAAAGATGAAATTTCTAAAGTACACCAATGTGCTGCATCTGTATAGGTTCATGTAGATTCCATGGATGCACACTAAAAGTTCCCTAGGGCCACCAGCGAACTTTTAATGCACATAAGCAAGCTCTATATGGAACTATTAGTGCCCAACATTTGATTGTGCTTTAGAAATCATACCCCAACAGTGCATGTTGCTGCACTATTTTGACAAGCTCAATGTCCCACATCTTCGCAAATTAGCAAATAGTTTCAGGTCAACTGAAACAGCTTTTTTCTGTGAATTAACAATTTGTCCAAAACACTTTGCCCATTTCTAATTATAATAATAATAATACTTCTTAATTCTTATATAAAATCAGCATTTGCCAACAGTTGCCACCCCTAGTATCTATTGTAAAACGGTGATTTTTTTCATCATGACCACTATAATTGTTGTTATAAAACAGGCAAGTAAACTACAAAAAAAAACATTTTAATTTTTCATTCTTTCCTTTTTTATGGCTTACATCCTCTAAAGAACTAAGAAGATACATATCAAATACTGGAGATGGGAGTTCAAAAGGCATTTAGATGTCATGGAAGAGTGGGTATAAATAGATTAGATTTTAGTAGCCAGAGCTGCAAAGTTAGCCAAATACTTTTCTTGGAATATGGCATGGAATCATCTCACATACAAGTGTTACTTTCTGCCAAGTAACTGTCCACCCTGGTAGCTGAAGAGCAGCAATATTCACTTGATCATTTTGGATTTTCAATTTCAGTTAAATTACATTCTCCACCCCCTAAAAATCATGTTCCTTGCCAAGCACACCACAAATACTGTCTGTTAAACTAGCTGCACAGCTGTGAGTGCTGAAAAAGGCACTGGCACAGTATTCTGGAGGATCAATATAAATGTATTTAGACTGTTAGAGAATGGTTTCAAGCATATATTAATATTGTTGCCCCTTTCAACCCAAATGGCTAGTCAAAGATTGGGGCACTGTCAATGTTCCAGCTAAGAGCAGAAATTGGTGACAGTCAGGTATTTCTTTTATACAACTTTGTTTATTTACAAAGAATGTACAGATTCTTCTCTATGAACAAAGGAGGAATCAATAGCAGCTTGTTTAGCTCACACCAAGAACACTCTTTCAGCATATATTCCTGACCCAAAAAATCTCTCCCCAAGTTTGTTCCAGTCAGTTATCATGCTTTCACCTACTACTTCTAACTCAAATCTCTTTCTCTTTCTCTCTAACACACCCACCCCAATAGGCATGAGAACTAAGGGCGAGGGTAGGGGAAATTAGGGTCTTAGCTGCCAGTCCCACACCCGAGGTCTCAGCTTTCAGCCACACACTATAATCGGCAAATGAGAAGTTTGTGGCAGCTAATTAAATACTTTGCTAAAGCCAGACACACTTTGGAGAGCACCTCAGATTAGCCAGAGAACACATTTCGGTAAAAACAAGCTCTCTCGTTGACCTGCAGTAGGTAGCTCACCCTGTAATGCAGGGAAAAGTGGCTAACGAAGTGGGCAGGGTAGGAGATACAAGCTAGCCAGAGAGGAGAGTTGCACAGGCATTTGTGTGGCACTGACTGGTATTTGTGCCACATACCAGTACACTAACCACACATATGTCCCTTCAGCCAGCATTCCTGAGGACCTACTTCCATGCAGATGATTAATCCTGGTTAATTTTTTCCATGTGTGATTAATGTCTATTATTTTAATCACTTTTAATTTTAATGTTTAATCATTTTTAATTTTTAAACTTCTCTGTTGAATTCTCTGGAAAAGTTTTACTCCTATTAAGTGTTTAACTAGCTATAACTAGCAGCTTTTCAGGGTTTGTCTGGTGACTTTCTGGTATGTGGAGCTACAAAACTGGGAGGGGATAAGGGTGTTGGCTGTGGGTGCAGGTTCTGGTGTAAGGCCATGGATATGGGATTTGGGATGCAGGAGGAAGCTCCAGGCTGGGGTGTGGGGCCAAAGAGTTCAGAGTGTGGAAAGGGATTCAAGACTACGGTAGGGTGTTGGAGTTCAGGAGGATTTTTGGAGTGTGGATTCCAGGTAGCATTCACTTCAGTCAGCTCTCCACAAATGGTGACATGTCCCTCAGCTCCTAGGAAGAGGCGCAGCCAGGCAGCTCTGTGCATGTCCTCTGCATGCAGGCCCCACCCCCAGGGCTCCCATTCACTGCAGTGCCTCCATAGCCATCTCTCTGCCTAGAACCTGAGAAACATGCTGCTGTTTCTGCAGAGCTGCATGGAGCCAGCCCCATGCCACGTCTTAATGGCCCCATCAGTGGCGCTGACCAGAGTCACGAAGGTCCCTCTAGTCGGCACTGATGTCCAGCGGTTCCAATGCCTACGGCACTGGGCCATCAGTGTCGGCTATGCTGCCACCAGCACAGGGACCATGGACGCAAGCCATGCCCCCACCAGCACCTATCCACAGGGGAAAGCCAAAGGCTATGGTGCGGTATCAGCTGCGGCACCATTCACCAGCACTGTCATCAGTACCCCTGTGGTCCGCATTAGACTATTTATCCAAGTCAAAAGTGGATTCGGTGCAGTCTAGGGCCTCCTCAACCAGATCCACTTTGCTGCACCGATCTCACTCTTGGTACCACTCAAGGCACCGAAGCACTTCAATGCAGCAATCATGGCTTCCACAATGGAAGCTGCAGGTCCAGTGGCCCTTCTGGACTCCATAGGCCTATCATCAGGCCCAAGGCCTGGCCCCTTTGCTACTCTGCTACTCCCCTGCCAAGGGCCCCAACATCAGAGGACAGGCAGAGCCCACATGCAAACACTGAGAGACCGCCAGTAGAGGGTGGGGGCATCCTCCCATGGCACCCCCATCTCAAAGAGTAGAGATGCACCAGAAACAATAGCCCATCAGGGAGTCCTCATCTTCCAACAAAGCACTCACTGACTCTGCTTCTCCACCCTATGGCTATGAATGCCAAGGCTCATCATGACCTGCTTTGCAGACTTGTGGCCAACTTGGGAGTGCAGGCGGAGGAGATTAGAGGACACCAACCCCATGGATAACATTCTAATGGCAGATGTGCCACCTAGGCTTGCCTCTTAATAAAACAGTGGCAAAGATTTCAAAAAATCTATGGCAGATGCTCACCTACATACCACCCACTCAGAAGGGTGTTCATAGGTGCTACTTCATGTCTGAGACTGGGCACAAGCATCTTTATGCCCATCCTTCCCTAGGTTCATTGGAGGTCCAGGTGGCCAATCATAAAGAGAGGTAGGGTAATCTGGGCCTACACCCAAAAGTAAAGCCCCCAAAAAGCTTGACTTGCTGAGTAGGAAGGCCTATGCAATGAGGATCTTGCAACTGCGTATTGCCAATCAGCAGGCAATGTTAAACAGATACCTGTATAACACCTGGTCAGCGGTGGACAGGTTTAGGGAGCAGCTTCTACAGGAATCCCTTCAAGAATTCAGAGCCCTATCTGAGGAGGGGAAGGTAGTCTTCTGCACCACACTTCAAGTGGCCTTGCACACCATGGACTCAGCAGCACATACAATGGCTATGGGCATAGTCATGTGCCGCAATGCCTGGCTTCACCCTGAGGTACAGAACACTTTTTAGGGCCTTCTGTTTGAAGGGTCTGGATTATTTTCAGACCAAATGGACTCTAAATTACACAGCCTGAAGGACTCTAGGGCTACTTTAAAGCCTCAGGGTATTCACATCCCAGCACCTCAGAGACAACCCTGTATCCCTAGACCTCTGCCGAGGCCCTTCCATCAGGGTTACAGGTCAGACCAAGGCAGGCAAAGGGGCAGGAATAACAACAATAAGAAGAGGTGCAATAGGCACAGGAGGTCCTAGTCGGACTCCGAAAGGGGTTCAGGACTTCCTCCTAGTCAGCAGCTGAAATCTTCATTTTGAAGATGCACTCGAGGACAGCTCTCGAGTCTCCAAATTAATCCTATCCTTTGGGTGCCACCTCTACCACTTCTACCATGTCTAGTCTTACATCACTTTGGATCTCTGGGTGCTATATGAGGTGGGATATGCTATTCCCTTCCTTTCTCGCCTCCCTTCTATCCCTCATCCCTGTCCCTCTCCAGGGACCTATCTTGAGCACCTTTTATAACGAGAGGTGTCCATACTCGTTCAACTGGAGGCAGCCCTGGAGGGATTCAGGGGAAGGGGATTTTACTCCTGGTATTTCCTCATCCCAAAGTCCAAGGGAGACCTCTGACCTATTCTAGACCTCAGGAACCTCAACGCATTTGTTTCACAGCAAGTTTTAAATGTATCATCTATAGGCAACGTCATCCTCACATGCCAGATATTTTAAAATGGTTCATTTAAAACAGTTGTTTTATACTAGGGACGTTAGATATTGGGTAATAGAATAGTTGAGGAACCACAAAATATTATCGGCCAATGCACTGCAGCCCCACTCCCAGGGAGCCCCCTCTCACTCTGTGCTGCTGCCTGAGTATCAGAGGCAGCAGTGAAAGGTGCCAGATGGGAGCCAGTCTGTAAGGGGAGCCAGTTTAAAAACCAGATGCCTGCTGCCCCGTGTTGCTGCCTCTAATATAGAGGCAGCAGGGCAGGATGCCCCTGTCCATGGGGGGTCAGACAGCCTCCTCTGTCTCCCTCCCCGCCCCGGTACTGCTGCTTCTGATAGCTGGCTCTCCCCCCTAGCACTGGCTCCTGCTCTCCCCCTTGCTGCCTGATATAGAGGCAGTAGGTAGAGGGCGGGGGGGATGTAAGTAGTCAAGAAGATTAACTAATAAGCACCTTCCAAGTCACGCAACAGCAGAACAGGAGTATCTGCTTCCATTTCCCTCCATGAGTCCCCAGTAACTCTATCAGGCTCTTTTGCTTCAGTAATACTCCTTGGCTGTCTCTACACTGGCCCCTTCTTCGGAATAGCCATGCTAATTTAGAACTTTGGAATAGGGAAATGCGCGGGGATTTAAATATCCCCCGCGGGATTTAAATAAACATGGCCGCCGCTTTTTTTCCGGCTTGGGGAAAAGCCGGAAAAGAGCGTCCAGACTGGCGTGATCCTCCGGAATAAAGCCCTATTCCGGAGGGTCTCTTATTCCTACTTATTTCCCCAAGCCGGAAAAAAAGCGGCGGCCATGTTTATTTAAATCCCGCGGGGGATATTTAAATCCCCCGCGCATTTCCCTATTCCAAAGTTCTAAATTAGCATGGCTATTTCGAAGAAGGGGCCAGTGTAGACATAGCCCTTGGGACTGGTTTATTACCAAAACACTGTATAAATAGTCCATTACAAAAATCTCAAATAACACTGGATGGGAGAAATGAAGTGTAAGTAGTCCTTACAATCCCATATCGACAGCACATTTGATGATCCCACATCTTCCACCACATCCAGAGTCTTCCTTAGTCCTCTCCTATCTTTCTACCAGGACAGCCACCCAGCCCTTCCATTTGACCTGCAATCACACTCTTCCCTGCCGGAAACCTCATAGCAGTGGTGGAGCCAGGATGGGACAAGTGGGTGGGCCTTGACTTCTGGTGGGTAGGCAATGATGGGGCCACCTCCCCCCACACTCTAGCTGGCCATGAAGAAGGTCACTCTTGCTGGGGAAAGGGTTTGTAGGCTTGCCTGCCTGGTGCTCCCAGTGGGGAGTGGCATTGGGGCATTGGAACTTGCCCCATATCAGAGGGGAAGAGCCAAGATGACGTGTGGGTAGACCTGGATCAGTGTTCGCACTAAATTGCCAGGCAGCATAGCTTCACAAGTAATGAATCAGCCTTACCCAGTCAGAGGCTCAGGGCTCTATGCAGGGAGCTGACTGACTATGTGGGACTGTGAAGCTGTGCCATGCAGGTTAGAGGGAACACTGGCCTGGATCCTAAGTGGATGGGCCATGGCCCACTTTGCCACTGCCTCACAGCCTCTTTGCTGGGAGGTCAACTTCAGTACAGGAGCATCCCTCACTTCCCCTTCCCCCTCGCTGTTCTGCTCGGTCTAACTCTCCAGCAAGGTGCCAGCAAGTAAGCCCCTCTGCTATGTCCCTGCCTGCAGTCCTAGCTGGTCCTTGTCTTTGGATCTCCATGTTAGAAGGCAACACCACCTGCTGCTCTCTGCTCTTCAACCTCTCTAGCCCTGGCTCTCTGACTTGGGAAAAATCAGCAGGCAAACCCTTCTTGTTGCTCTCCTCCTTGATGCTTCCCCCAGGAACTTCTTACAGCTTTCTTTAGGCACCTTCTACAGACTCCAGCGCTAAATTACCAGATCTTTCTTCCCTCTAGAACACCTCTTTTAAGATAGACGAGTCTCCCAGGTGCATTGCTCACTCCTCTCGTAAAGGACCAGTAACTTTTTGTGACAAAGTTTTGCTCGGCACCTTACACACTCCATGCAAAGAAGAATCACAATGTCTCCCTTGCACTGACAGAACTTTACTTCCCTCAGCATGCTTTTCTGGGATTGCACTGCACTCTCCACACCAGCCCATGTATTAGGCCCAACACACTGGGGCACCTCTAAAAGCATAGCAAGAGGCCCACTCTCCCTGCATCCCAAAGAGTTCTAGAAGAAATTCTGTTTTCCTCACATGATCAGACAGAATTCAACCCAGAGCTCTCTCTAGGGGAGCATAACTTTGCAACAACCTTAATGGATGCACCTCAAAGTAAGAGGCATTGTGGTTTAAGACTCTGAACACCGGACTGAGAGTCAGGAGACCAGGGTCCTAACTCTGACACTCACTGACTACAGGGGTTGAAGGTACTGACTTATCTTTCTCATGATCTTTATAGCTACAGAGAAAATGTTCTGTATAGAGCAAGATACTGTTTTATTACTACAGCATATTCAAACTCCTTTCTGGCAATCAAAAGAATGGTGAAAACATAATATAAACTTATATGGTCCCCAAATTCAAAAGCAGTGGGCACCAACCATCATGATACTCCAACACATCAACACACTATTCTCTCTGGCCACTGACACACTGCTCTGGCAGTGTAAAGTTGCTTCACAACTCAACGTAGAATGTAATTTACACCCACTTTAAAATGGATTAGTGCTGCCAGAGTATAATGAAAACAAAGTCCTCATTTCCAGTTCAAAGTGATTGTAACATCAGTGGGATCCTACTCAACAAGATGCTGTGTGCGAATTCTCATGACTCAACATGAGTCTCATAAGTGATGTTCTTCTCAAAGCCCGCAGAGAGTCTGGTCTACACTAAGTATGTTAAGAGGTAGGTAACTTGCTAATCGAGTAGTCGATACAATTTGTATTGACTACCTGATTAGTCAATAAGAGAAGGCACTCTGTCCTACCTCATGCCAGGCCTGAAACCTACTCTCACTGTGGCTCTGCATTGCATTGCATTGCACTGCAGAGTCACAGCAGGGGTAGGTCCAGGTCCAAGCCAGAACTGAGCAAGCCCAGCTTCCATTCCAGGACCACTGCTCTGCTCTGCTCCATTTACAGTGCAGTGGGCCTAGCTCCTGGACCCAGAGCGAGCCAGGACTGAGCTGGGCTTGCTCAGTCCCAGCTTGTACCATATCCAGCAGCCTCCGGAGATCCCTTACGGACAGGGACTGCTGCTGAAGCCGCCTGTGTTCAGCCAGCCAGCCTGGGCTGCCATGGCAGCAGGCCCTGTCCACAGTGGCCAGGGCTGGCCATGGACAGAGGTTGCTCTGTGGGATGCAGAGCAGCCTGTGCTTGCAGTGAGCCTGGATCCATCACGGGCAGAGGCTGCTTTGCAGTAGCCTCTCTTGTCCTTCCCCTGCACTGCTGTCTCTATCTGATAGAGGCAGCAGTGTGGGGGAGGCAGGTGGCACCGCGGAAATGGTTCTGCAGGAGCCGGCTTTTAAGCCAGCTCCCTCCCCTCCCCCCACATGCTGCATCTGATAAATGTGTGAACAATAATGAAGACTGTAGCTTGCAAGCACCCTTTCCCACATGTTTGCAAAGCAGCAGCAAAAGAGCTCTCCTAACATGTTGCTTACCATGCCTGCCAACAAACTGAGTTTAACTGCCCAGCACTCTGCCAAGTATTACACCTTACTGGTAGGTACTCAATTTAAAATGCAATATTTAGCCTTGCATATAACAAATCTCTTTTGTACCGTACAGTGCATCAAAAGAGTTAACCTTCTGGTTCTTACAATGTATTGTCTCTAACGTCTAGACTTGTTTGTTTGTTTTTCTTTCCCAATGCAGCTGGAACAATCATTCTACCACCTGTCCTTGCTCCTCCAGCAGTTAGGCTTTCACAGATTAGAAGGCAAATAAAATGTACACAGAATGAAATGTTTAACAGCCTCATGTAATCTTCCCTTACTAACAGGCACAACCGAGTGTATGGTGGTGAACACTGTTAGAGGTCATCTGCATTGAACAGAAAGATAGGAAAGGATGCAGGGAACATAAACGTAAAGACTCAGGACGAGATGTTGAGGCTCCTGGGAAAGCAAACAGAACTGCTGAGGCACCTTATAGAGATGCCGGAAAAGCAGCTGTAGCACATTGATAAACCACTTGCCCTGCTCACCAAGTTTCATATCGTCCTCCCCCAGGGTATGTCTACACTACAACGTTAATTTGAACTAACTTAGTTCGAATTAGTTAATTCGAACTAAGCTAATTCTAACTAACGGATCCAGACTAAAAAACTAGTTTGAATTAGCATTTTGCTAATTCGAACTAGCATGTCCACATTAAGTGGACCCTGAACCGGGCTTAAGGATGGCCGGAAGCAGTGCCGGAAGGGCATCAGAGAAGAATTTAGAGCGTGGAGATGCTTTCTCAGGCTAGCCGAGGGCTGTGCTTAAAGGGACCTGACCCCCACCCCGGACAGACAGTTCTCAGGGATGCCCCGCTTGCAAAGCAGTCCTGGCTTAAATTGCCCGGACTACCCACACTGGGCACATCACACCACTCAGCCATCAGCCCGGCTGCACTTGCCGCAGGCTGTCATCTGGGGAGAGGGGGCAATTGGGGGGCTGCAGGAGAGCTTCCACCCCCAGAAGCCCGCAGAGCCAGACCAGTCCTCCCCATCGGGGGCTCATGCCCCATTCCTCCCTCACCTCCTTCCACTTACCCTTCCCTAGCCCCTCTTCTTGATGTACAAAATAAAGATAACGTGTCTTCCAAAATGGAATCTGTCTTTATTGAACAAAACTGGGGGAGACTGGGAAAAGGAGGTGGGAGAGGGGAAGAGAGAGGCTGGGAGAGGGGAGGGCAACTAAAATGATCAGGGGTTGGGAACAGGTCCCATATGAAGAGAGGCTAAAGAGACTGGGACTTTTCAGCTTAGAAAAGAGGAGACGGAGGGGGGACAGGATAGAGGTCTCTAAAAGCATGAGTGGGGTGGAGAGGGTGCATACAGAAAAGTTCTTCATTAGTTCCCATAAAGAAGGACTAGAGGACACCAAAGGAAAGGAATGGGTAGCAGGCTTCAAACTAGTAACAGAAAGTTGTTCTTCACAAAGCAAAGAGTCAACCTGTGGAACTCCTTGCTGCAGGAGGCTGTGAAGGCTAGAACTAGAACAGAGTTTAAAGGGACGTGCGATCAAGTCATGGAGGCTGGGTCCATGGAGTGGTATTAGCCAGGGGGTAGGACTGGTGTCCCTGCCCAAGGTTTGTGGAAGGCTGGAGAAGGATGGCAAGAGACAAATGGCTTGGTCACTGTCTTCGGTCCATCCCCTCCAGGGTCCCTAGGGTTGGCCGCTGTTGGCAGACAGGCTACTGGGCTAGATGGACCTTTGGTCTGACCCAGGACGGCCATTGTAAGCTCAGGGCTCAGGGTCGGGGGTCTCACTGGACCCCCTTGATTCTCTTGCACACCTGCTCCTGGGTGGCCAGGCTGGCAGCTCTCCTGCCCTAGCCGGCCACTTTCCTGCGCCTAGTGCGGAGATCGTGGTCGAGGTCCACGATGTCCGCACTAGCCCAGGTGGGTGCCCGCCTCTTGCGGTCCCGGGCAAGCTCCCGGGAGCCACCAGCCTGGTCCCGGGAAGAGGGGGAGGGCTGGGGGGCATCGGGTGGGTGGCTCGATCCGTGCCAGGTGCAGGGTCTGCTAGCTGGGTGCTGGCAGGCTTGCACCTGGCACGGGCACCGTAGCCAGCCTGTGCCCCTTTAAGGGGTCTGGGGCTGGGAGGGGGGCAGAAGAGTTTCCCTGGTGTTGGCCAGAGTGGCCACCAGGGAAACCTGGGGAGGGCTAGCCTCCCACTAGTTCGAATTAAGGGGCTACACACCCCTTAATTCAAACTAGCTAGTTCGAACTAGGCTTAATCCTCGTAAAATGAGGTTTTCCTAGTTCGAACTAAGCACTCCGTTAGTTCGAATTAAATTCGAACTAACGGAGCGCTAGTGTAGCGCCTATGAAAGTTAGTTCGAACTAACGTCTGTTAGTTCGAACTAACTTTGTAGTGTAGACATACCCCCAGACTTCCTAGAATGAGAGGAGTTGAAGGCCCAGCAAGCCTTTAACTCAGCTCCCAGGGATATTATCACAGCTTTGATTGCTACACAGAGTGATTGTAATAATCCACCTGTCCTTGTGTTCCCCCTTGCATTAGCACAGCCTGGCTACACCTGCAACTCCTTTTCCATCCAGTTATGTCTGTGTTTCCTAAATAAAAATACATTATTTCAGAACAATAGGGGCTTTATTCATTGTTCCAATTGTGTTGGGGAGAGGGTTGATTTACTGGGTAGTACCTGTACAATGGGGGGCAGCTTAGTAATGAGCAGGGCTCGACAAATAATATAATCTACTCGCCCGTGGCGAGTAGAGTGTAAACCAGAAGAGCCGGGTTTGGGCGATCTATGCATGCGCAGAACGATCTGCGCACGCACAGATCACCGGACAACGCAGCTGGCAAGCCCTGGTAATGAGCAACACACATAACTGTCACATCATTGTCTGGTCATTTATGAAACTGGCTTTCAAAGCCACTCTAATGTATACTGCACCTGAGTGTGCTCTCCTTATTGCTTGGTGTCTAGCTGCCCATAATTAGTCGCTAGGTGATGTGCTTCGATTTCTCACTCCACCAGAAATGTTTCCCCCTTACTTTCACAGATATTGTGCAGCACACAGCAAGCAGCTACAATAGGAATATTTCTTTCTCTGATGTCTAACCTTGTTAATAAACTTCACCAGTGTCCTTTTACGTGACCAAAGCACATTCTGCCACCATTCTGCATTTACTCAGCCTGAAGTTGAATGTCTCCTTATTGCTGTCTGCCTGTATTCAGCCTCATGAGCCATGGGAGCAAGGGGTAGGCTAGGTTTCCAAGGTAACTATTGGCATTTCAACATCTCCAATGGAACTTTCCAGTCTGGGAAGAAAGTTTAATCGTGCAGCTTTCTGAAGAGGCCAACGTTACTAAAGATGTACATGTCATGCACCCAGGGGCGGATGAGAGTGCCGCGGGGCCCAGGGCAGCGCCGCGGAGCCCCCCCTTTCACATGGCGCATGCACCGTGGCGCCACGGCGCATGCACAGGGCCTCGGGAAGCGCGGGGCCTGGGACAGCCACCCCACTCGCCCTGCCCTAAATCCACTGCTGCATGCACCTTTCCCAACCGTCCCATGCTGATTTCGGTGAAACAGTCCTTTTAATCCACTAGTGCCTGAAACACCATTGAGTACCCTTGCAGTTTATGTACTCTTTGGCAAGGCGGTGTAGTGTCAAAATAGTGATATGAATTCCATTTATCTTCCCACCAAACCTAGGGAACCCCATCATAGCAAAGCCATTCACTATGTCCTGCATGTTCCATGTGTCACTGTCATTCCTAACAGAAGGGTATTGATTGTCCTTACTACTTGGATCACAGCAGCCCCCACTGTAGATTTACCCACTCTAAACTGATTTCCAAATGAGCTGTCGGGGGTTCCACGGGGTTATTGCCACTCACTTCTCAGTTGCCAGTGCAGGTCTCATTCTGGAATTGCTATGCTTCAGGGTGGGGGGAAAGCAATTCACAAAGTTCCATGAAAGTGGCCTTACATATGCAAAAGTTTTTCAGACACTGGTCTTCATCCCATAGCTGCATAACTATGTGGTCCCACCAGTCTGTGTCTCATGAGGCCAGAATCAGTGTCATTCTGTCAATAGGCCCGACTGCTGCCAGTATATTCCAATTGCTCCACACAATTGGTTACTGGCTATCTGTGTTCGTGGCCTTTTCTATTTTCTTTTCTTTTCAGCATCTGAAGAAGTGAGTTATAGCACAATAAAACTTACACCCTAATGCCCTAATAAATTTCTTAGTCTAAAAGTGCCAATGGACTCCTTGTTGTTTTTGCTGAAACACAGCTACACCTTTGAAACATGCACAGAGGATACCTTGCTGCTCAGCTGGGAAGCAGAAAGTTTTCTTGCTTCATGTGCTATGGGACCAGACCTTCTCCCAGCACATGAAGCAATTCTGATATGGCTGCTCTTCCCCAAGAGGCAAAGGAAATGGGGGAGGGCAACCAGCCAATCATAGGAGGATTTCCTTGTAGGATAGAGTTTTTCTCCAGAAACCAGTAAAAAGGCCTGGATATCCACAGCTTATTAGGAAGACCTACAGAATGGCTGTTCAGGTTTATATTGGAACTAATAGTGTTGTGAAACTAAGTATCTTTTAAGTTTTGTTGGGGGCGGTTGTGTACAGACATCCTTCCTTCATGTAATCTTTTTATCAACTATTTACATTTTTATTCTTCCAACATTTATTCTATACACATTATTATATTTTCTAATTTGGGAACCTCAAACAGTTTTTTTTAAGAGTATGTTAGTTCCACTTTAAGATGTGCAAAATACATATTTAATCCACCATACACATACGCCCTGAAAAAACTATGCCTGTGCTTCTATGTAAATATAATATTTCAAAATATATAAATATAACTCTAGCTATACCTTCTCTTATGCTGGATATGTCATGAACACTTGCCCACATGAACAACATGTATGCCAAAAAATCTATTCAGTCTGGCCAGAAATACAGTATTTGCACTTGAATTATAAATTAATTCCATGTGCTAGTTAAAGTTGCACTTCATCAATAAGAAGTTTCCATCACTGTCTGTGGTATGGCATTACAGCATCTTTTTTCAGCTTTATCTAACCCTTTGGAGATTTGTTGTTCAACATAGCCAACATCCTCTAGAAAATTGTTTTGTTTAAGAATATTTTATAATTAGTTTTAAGAATCTGTGTTTGTATATGTATATGCATGTGTATACCGATATAAACGCACAGTAGGTATGCATTCTGTATTTTGATAATATGGTTGCTTTATAACAATGGATATTAAAATCCCACTTTTCAAGTATTAATAATTTTCTGAAATATTTTCCTTTAGGATGAAATTTCTCATGCTTATTCTAAATTCTGCAGTGATGGCTGCTGACAGGTTGAACAAGATCTGTTCAGATGAATTCTAAAAAATAGAAGTATAAATAAACACAGTTATACTAAGCAACAATATGTGAACTGGACAAACTGTCTTCACTTTTAAACCATTTCTGCATTCTGGTAACTCAAAATGCTTCATACATACATGACTATCTGTGACTATTTGACTAGTTCACAAATTGAAAAACTGATAGTTATTGTAACTGTGGTTCTTCGAGATGTGATGCATATGTGTGTATTTAGGTGAGTGCCCAGCAAACTGGAACCAGAGAATTTTGCCTAGCAATACATACAAGAGGTTGCACTCATGTCTCATACTCAGAGCCCCTCCCCTGCTAACATGAGGTAGCAAGATGTTGACACTCACCCCCATCTCTAGCGGGATCCAGCTCCAACTTCTCTCTGTTCTGGATCCTCTGCCACTGTACCACCTACTCTTCAGCAATGCTCTTCCCCCTCATCCCAGTGGATCTAAATTTTGGTGCACTTCAGGCACCCTGCCAATCAGGGATCAGCTCTGCCATGATGGGAAAGATATTTGGGGTGGTTCAAAGTCCTGGGTTCTCCCTTGAAGTTTCCTTGCACAGACACAGCAATCTTTAGCAGCAACTCAGAGTCTTAAGACCAGAAGGAACCACTAAATCATCTAATCTGGCATCTTATATTTTGTAGACCACCAACACTACTCAGCAAATGTACACTAAACCCAGCAACCAACACAAGACCAAAGAATTACAGCCCACAGGACACTAGACCCTTCAGTGCCACAGGCAGAGAACAGGAGGAACCAAGGCACACTTCAGAGTGAGGAACCTGCAACAGTGGGGACATGATTACCTGTTATGCACGGACTTGCAGAAAGCTATAGTAATGCCCAATATGCACATACTTGGCAACAGCAGGCCTTTAAGATATTATGTACAATTACTGTCTCTTGCACAACAGCAATTTTCAATCATGTATTTTTGATAGTATGTAACCCAAACACCTGTGGGGTGTGCTGTACTGTCTCATCTAGTGACACCGAGACTACTTAGAAAGAATATTGAGTCTGCTCTCCAGCCTTAGCGCAGAGCCAACTGGCTTTTAGTTCATGTGGTAAAGGCTCATGCACTGTGTTCCAGAAGTCCCAGGTTTGATTTTGCCCATAGATGACCGGGGGGGTCAGCCAGCATTACAAGCATACAAAAGATAAAATGAAATAAAACCTTATCTTATAATAATTTTAACTTTTCACCTTAAAAAGTTGTCATGTTTGATTAATGCCCACATCCAGGCTACGTGTGAATTCTGCCAAGACAGACAGGTATCTATTTTGATTTGGTTCAGTTGGTGATAACAGGAATGAGCCTGATGTTTAAAAGTTGATTTAAAAGTGCCACTGAATGAGGTTATTTTTATTATGTAATAAATCAACAGCATTATATATATATATTTTCAACAACAATCATATCCATTTTATTTATTCATTCATTTATTTATGTATTATTTGGGAGACTCCTATTTGTCAGGCTTTTTTTTTTAAACATTTGACAAGATACAGGATGACATTAGGGTTATTTCAGCAATGCAAAGCTGATGAATGACTTTAGCCAAAGTATTCTAATTTAATAAAAACTTTTGAAAGTATCTACTGTGACAAAGCTCCTCCCCGACCTTGGTGGGTCACGTGCTTTCAGACGGATTACTTGCCTCAGAGGCTCACAGTAGCCCTTAGTTTAGACACCAGTCTGCTGTTTGTAGAGTTATACTCATCATTGGCCAGCATGGGGAAAAGAGGGGAAACCTCTTCACAATCTCTGTTGTCCCTCCAAGTGGTACAGGGCAGGATAAACTCCTCTACCAAAGCCAGTATTTTTCCTCTACAGAAATGGGGAGTTGGGGGAGGAGGCAGACCTGGGACCGCCCTGTACTCCAGGGTGTGTCTATATAGCACCCTAAACTCAAAATAAAATATTCAATTTGCACTACGCAAATTATGTATCTTATTTTGATTGTATTTCAAAATAGGTTATTTTGAAATTTGGCATGTCTACACATTGCCAAATTTTGAAACAACATGCTATTTCAAGACATCCCTCGAGGGTTACAGGAATGCCGGAATAGCACGCTTGTTATTTTGAAAAAAAATTCAAAACAACAGGCGCTTTTAAAAGACACAGGGTAGGAAATAGCCTCTCTGTCTCTACACATACCCCAGGTTCCAACCTAGGGACCTTCTGGTAACATCTCTGGTATCAGCTGCATGACACCTACAAACTCCTGGGCCACTTCCCCATGGCCTGCCGTAGCACCTTCCTTACTACAGGATCTTCTGCTGTCTGGTAGCTGCTTGCACTTTCTCTTCCCAGACTCTCCACAGTATTTTCTCTTGTCAGCTCCTTCCTCACACACTGAACTAACAGAAGAGAAGTCTTTTTAAACCAGTGTCAACTAGGTCTTAATTCACTCCCAGGTGTTCTGATTAGTCTGACTGCCTTGAGTCTGGAAACCTCCTAATTGGTTCCAAATGTTTTAATTGGCCTAATCACAGTGATTGATTCTAGAAGGTTCTGCTGATTCTGAATCATCCCTTGTTAGTCTACCCTAGGATCAGGGACCTATTTAATCTAGGGCTAACATATTTCCCTTCTATCACTCTCCTGTCACTCTGGTCTGACTCTGTCACTCTACGAAAATAAATCTCAAAATACAGCACCTCAAAATTCAAAACAAACAACTATTCCTAAAGAAGATCATAGAATACTAGGACTGGAAGGGACCTCGAGAGGTCATCGAGTCCAGTCCCCTGCCCTCATGGCAGGATCAAATACTGTCTAGATCATCCCTGATAGACATTTATCTAACTTACTCTTAAATATCTCCAGAGATGGAAATTCCACAACCTCCCTGGGCAATTTATTCCAGTGTTTGACTACCCTGACAGTTAGGAACTTTTTTCTAATGTCCAACCTAAACCTACCTTGCTGCAGTTTAAGCCCATTGCTTCTTGTTCTATCCTCAGAGGCCAAGATGAACAAGTTTTCTCCCTCCTCCTTATGACACCTTTTTAGATATCTGAAAACTGCTATCATGTCCCCCCTCAATCTTCTCTTTTCTAAACTAAACAAACCCAGTTCTTTCAGCCTTCCTTCATAGGTCATGTTCTCTAGACCTTTAATCATTCTTGTTGCTCTTCTCTGGACCCTCTCTAATTTCTCCACATCTTTCTTGAAATGCGGTGCTCAGAACTGGACACAATACTCCAACTGAGGCCTAATCAGTGCAAAGTAGAGCGGAAGAATGACTTCTCGTGTCTTGCCCACAACACACCTGTTAATGCATCCCAGAATCATGTTTGCTTTTTTTGCCATAGCACCACACTGCTGACTCATATTCAGCTTGTGGTCCACTATAACCCCTAGATCCCTTTCTGCCATACTCCTTCCTAGACAGTCGCTTCCCATGATGTATGTGTGAAACTGATTGTTCCTTCCTAAGTGGAGCACTTTGCATTTGTCTTTATTAAACTTCGTCCTGTTTACCTCAGACCATTTCTCCAATTTGTCCAGATCATTTTGAATTATGACCCTATCCTCCAGAGCAGTTGCAACCCCTCCCAGCTTGGTATCATCTGCAAACTTAATAAGCGTACTTTCTATACCAATATCTAAATCGCTGATGAAGATATTGAACAGAGCCGGTCCCAAAACAGAAAGTGGAACCCCATTTGTTATACCTTTCCATCAGGATTGTGAACCATTAATAACTACTCTCTGAGTATGGTTATCCAGCCATATTCAACGGATATCACTGAAGTTTTAAAAACCATCAAACAAATAGACTAATGGACTAACTCAGAGGACATATATTCCAAAAAGAACTAAAAAAGTCTGAGAAAGGGGAGAGAGATAGGAAAGTCAAGAGTTTCAAAATCTCAATATATGAGCTGATTAGCCATTTTTCAATACCTAAGCCTTCAGCATTTTTATAATAGAACGACTATTAAAATTTTTCTTACCTTTATATATTTTACTAGTTTCTGTATTTGCCAGTATTCAGATGGCAGATCAGTGTTTCCTTCCTGGTGACGTTCAGGTTGTTCTTCATCTTCCTCACTCTCAGAGGAACTTTCACTAATTTCATCAGATTTTTCTGACACTTTACTGGCAACAAAAAGATGTCATCATTTACTTTAAGTAGTTATTGATTTAAACAGACACAGATATAACAGATTAGACAAGATTTTTCTTATTTTAAATTTAATTAGAATAAAAATTATAATCAGATTTATCAGCCGTTGATCAAGATTACAATTACTATATGTGCTAGAAGAGAATACAAGAATGGAAGTAAAGGGAGAAAAATGAATATATACCGTTTTGAAACTGATTGTTTTTTAATAGGTCCAGGAGAAAGGATATTGGCTTTTTTCTTGGTTTCTGGAACAATAGGTCTACTTTCTTTTTCTTCTTTGATAGCTTTGTTTGCAGCTTTGTCACTGAAAATATTTAGTTTTGTTAAACATCATATTTTGCAGTTCTATAAATATTATATCTGTTCTTCAATATCTGCACCATAATATCAGTATACTTATGTGTATAAATTAATCTGTGTAATTATTTTCATTAAGAAGTTACACTTTGTTTAAATTGATCAACTCTGCTGCACCGTATGATACCTGGAGTATATTTTTCCACTGGGCATTTTCAGTGGGGGTGAAATAGAATGAGAGTATTATAAAAATTAACAGAAGTTGCCAGGATTTGTACAATACCAAGAAATGTCTAAATAAATATACAGCACAACTGATTACTTGTTTGTTTTCACTAGAGTTCATTATATTACTGATTCCTTACTGAAGGCTCAGTCCTTGCTCCCCAAAGGTTTACCTGATAAAAAACAGGGGGAGGAAGACAATCAGTAGGAAGGAGGTATATGTCAATGTTTTCAAACCTAATTCTCTATTGATAGAAATGTAGCCGTGTTAGTCTGGGGTAGTTGAAGCACAATGCAGGACAATATAGCACTTTAAAGACTAACAAGATGGTTTATTAGATGATGAGCTTTCGTGGGCCAGACCCACTTCCTCAGATCAAATAGTGGAAGAAAGTAGTCACAACCATATATACCAAAGGATACAATTAAAAAAAATGAACAAATATGAAAAGGACAAATCACATTGCAGAAGAGGAGGGGGATGCGGGGGGGGGGGGAGAGGAAGGAAGGTAAGTGTCTGTGAATTGATGATATTAGAGGTAGGGAGAGTGGGATGTTTGTGAGTTAATGGTATTAGAGGTGATAATTGGGGAAACTGTCTTGGTAATGGGTGAGATAGTTCAAATGTTTGTTAAGTCCTTGTTGGCAAGTGTCGAATTTTAACTGTCATTCATGTTAAAATTCGACACTTGCCAACAAGGACTTAACAAACATTTGAACTATCTCACCCATTACCAAGACAGTTTCCCCAATTATCACCTCTAATACCATTAATTCACAAACATCCCACTCTCCCTACCTCTAATATCATCAATTCACAGACACTTACCTTCCTTCCTCTCCCTCGCCCCCCGCATCCCCCTCCTCTTCTGCAATGTGATTTGTCCTTTTCATATTTGTTCATTTTTTTAATTGTATCCTTTGGTATATATGGTTGTGACTACTTTCTTCCACTATTTGATCTGAGGAAGTGGGTCTGGCCCACGAAAGCTCATCATCTAATAAACCATCTTGTTAGTCTTTAAAGTGCTACATTGTCCTGCTAATTCTCTATTGTTAGGCTTCTACATCCAGATTTAGGCATCTAAATAAAATGGCCCCATTTTCAAGAAGCTATGAGGCATATCTACACTAGAAAATGATTTTGAAGTAACTCCTGAAATAACTATTTCAAAATAAGCTTATTTCCCAAGTAATACAGGAGTACAGATTTCAAAATAACCAGCCCATTATTTTGAAATAAAGGGCTTGGTAATGTGGACGCTCAACTTACTATTTCGAAATAACTCCATAACATAGACCAGGACTTTCAGTTCCAGTTGATTCAGACAGCTTTTGTGGGTGAACATAAGAACAGCCATACTGGGTCAGACCAAAGGTCCATCTAGCCCAGTATCCTGTCTGCAGACAGTGGCCAATACCAGATGCCCCAGAGGGAGGGATCACAACAGGTAATCCCCATGTGATCCTCCTCCGTCACCCACTTGGAGAGAAACAGAGGCTAGGGATACCATTCCCACCCATCCTGGCTAATAGCCATTGATGGACCTAACCTCCATGAATCTATCTAGCTCTTTTTTGAACCCTGTTAAAGTTCTAGCCTTCACCGTATCCTCTGGCAAGGAGTTCCACAGGTGCTCAGCACTTCCAAAAGATCAGGCTTCTTACATTTGAGGAAGCAAATCAAGATTTAGGTGCCTAAAATTCAGGCATCCAGAGTTGAAAATTTTGGCTACAAACTTCCTCAAAATAATCCTATTTGAACTAGACCGTATCTTTAAAAAAAATCCTATTTAAAAATTACCAGTGAGGAAAATTCACAACCCTTGGTATATATTGTTCCAGTGGTGAATTACCATCTCTGTTAAAAATGCACACCTTATTTCCAGTCTAAATTTATCTAGCTTCAATTTCCAGTCATTGTATCACACAATATCTTTCTCTGCTACACTGAAGAAATCATCATCAAATATTTGTTTCCCATATAGGCATTTACAAGCTGTAAATCAAGTCATCTATTAACCTTCTCTTTGTTAAACAGATTGAGCTCCTTCTGCCCATCAGTAGAAGGCATGGTTCTTCTTTGAACCCTCTTAAATTTATGGACATCCTCTTGAATTGTGGGCACAAGAACTGGACATAGTATTCCAGCAATAGTTTCACCAGTGCCAAATATACATGTAAAATAACCTCTCTACTTCTACTTGATATATCCCTCTTTATGAATCCCAGGATCACATTAGCTTTCTTAGTTGCAGTGTCACACTAGGAACTTATGTTCAGCTGATTACCAACCATGACTTCCAAATCCTTTTTAAAACACTGCTTCCTAGGATAGGTGCACCCTATCAGTATGGATTATGTTGTTTATTCATAGATATGTACATTTACATATAGGCATATTAAAGGCATATTTTTCACTTGCACTCATTTTACCAAGCAATCTAGAGCACTCCATGTCAGTGACTTGTTCCCCCATTTTTGTGTGATCAGAAAATGTTATCAATCATGGATTTATGCTTTCCTCCAAATCTTTGGTAAAAATGTTAAATACCTTAGGGCCAAGAGTAGATCCCTGTGGTATCTCATTAGAAACACTAATGTTCAATGATAATTCCCCATTTGAAGTTATATTTTGAGCCTTATCAGTCATCTTTAATCAAGTTATTGTGTACAGTGTTAATTTTATATTGTTCTAGGCTTTTAATTAAAATAACATACAACACCAAGTCAAATGCTTTACAGAAGTTACAGCAACACTATTAGTTTTATCAAGTAATCTAATCAAAAAAAGGTATTGAGTTAGTTTGCATATTCCATTTTCCATAAGCCCATGTAGATGGGTATTAATTATATTATTCTCCTTTTATTCTTTATTAATTAATTCTATATCAGCTGCTCTATTTTCTTGCCCAGGATCCATATGAGATTGATAGGCCCATAAATATTTTCAAATATTGGCACAACATCAGTTTTCTTACAGCCTTCTTACCTTTCCCAGCATTTCAAAACTTCCTGAAAAGCAACATTAATGGTGCAGTGAGCTCCTTGGCTACTGCTTTTAAAACTATAGCAGAGGGCTAAAGCAAAGTCTCATTTTAGTAAGATGTCAGTACTTACACAAAATATAATACAGTAGGGGTACGTCTAAACTACATGGCTCCATCGACGGAGCCATGTAGATTTGTTGTTTTGGCAAAGGTAAATGAAGCCGTGATTTAAATGATCGTGGCTTCATTTACATTTAAATGGCTGCCGCGCTGAGCCAACAAACAGCTGATCAGCTGTTTGTCCGCTCAGCACACTAGTCTGGACACTCCCCTGCCGACATCTAAGCCCTTTGTCGGCAGCCCCGGTAAACCTCATCCCACGAGGAATAACGGGGCTGCCGACAAAGGGCTTTGATGTCGGCAGGGGAGCGTCCAGACTAGTGCGCTGAGCGGACAAACAGCTGATCAGCTGTTTGTCGGCTCAGCGCGGCAGCCATGTAAATGTAAATGAAGCTGCGATCATTTAAATCGCGGCTTCATTTACCTTTGCCTATGTGTCTAATCTACATGCCTCTGACGACAGAGGCATGTAGTCTAGACACAGCCTAAATGTACATGCCTTAACATAGGCCTCTATTCTGCGGAGGTACTTGAAAGGTTTCTAGATTCTGCCAATGTGGACCCCTTTACAGGGTAAGGCTCTTAGTATGCAGCATCAGAATAAATAATTAAAACTAAACAGCTGTTAAAACTGTTGTATGTTGTTCTTCTCCCATCCCAACTAGCAAATGCCTTGACCATCAGCATTACAGCTCAGTCATTGCAGAGACTTTGGCCATTATCTTTGAAAACTCATGGAAATTGGGAGAGGTCCCAGATGATTGGGAAAAGGCAAATGTTGTGCCCATTTTTTTAAAAAAGGAAAGAAGGACAATCCTTTTAGACCCTATAGACTGGTCAGCTTCATCTCAATCCCGGGAAAAATCATGGAGGGGATCCCAAAAGAATCCATTTTGAAGCACTTGGAAGAGGGAAAAGTGATCAGGAATAGTCAACATAGATTCACCAAGGACAAGTCATGCCTGACCAACCTGATTAGCTTCTATGACAAGGTAACTGGCTCTGTAGACATGGGGAAGTCGATGGATGGGATATTCCTTGATGTTAGCAAAGCTTTTGATACAGTCTCCCACAATATTCTTGCCAGCAAGTTAAGGAAGTATGGATTGGATAAATGGACTGCAAGGTGTCTGGAAAGCTGGCTAGATTCTCAGGCCCAACTGATAGTGATCAACAGCCTGATGTCTGGCTCGCGACTGATTTCAAGCGGAATGCCCCAAGGATAGATTCTAGGGCCAGTTTTGTTCAACATCTTTATTAATGACCCAGATGAGGAGATGGATTGCACCCTCAGCAAGTTTGTGGATGACAGTAAGCTAGGGAAAGAGGTAGATATGCTGGAGGGTAGGGATAGGGTGCAGAGTGACGTAAGCAAATTGAAGGCCAAAAGAAATCTGCTGAGGTTCAGCAACGACAAGTGTAGTGTCCTACACTTGGGACGGAAGAATCCCAAGCACTGTTACAGGCTCGGGACTTACTGGCTAAACAGAAGTTCTGCAGATAAGGACCTGGGAATTACAGGGTATGAGTCAACATTGTGCCCTTGCAGCCAAGAAGGCTAATGACATATTGGAATGCATTCGGAGGAGCATTGCCAGAAGATCTAGAGAAGTTATTACTCTTCTTTATTCGTCACTGGTGAGGCCATATCTGGAGTACTGTGTCCAGTTCTGGGCCTCCCCACTATAGAAAGGATGTGGACACTTTGGAGAGGGTCCAGCGGAGGGCAACCAAAATGATTAGGTGGCTGGAACATATGATCTCCTTTGGAACATATGATCTACAAGGAGAGGCTGAGGGATTTGAGCTTATTTAGTTTACAGAAGAGAAGAGAGAGAAGGGATTTGATAGCAGCCTCCAACTTCCTGAAGGGGGGTTCCAGAAAAGATGGAACAAGGCTGTTCTCAGTGGTGAGAGATGGCAGAATAAGAAGCAATGGTCTCAAGTTACAGTGGGGGAGGTCTAGGTTGGATATTAGGAAAAAACTATTTCATGGAGGGGAGGAGGAAGAGTACTGGAATGGGTTACTAGGGAGGTGGTGGAATCTCCATTCTTACAGGTTTTGAAGTCCTGGTTTGACAAAGCCCTGGTTGGGATGATTTAGTTAGGATTGGTCCTGCATCAGGCAGGGGGCTGGACTTGATGACCTCCTGACATTTCTTCCAGCCCTAGGATTCTATGAGCTCTTTTCTTTTCCTCTTTCTTTGTAGGAAAAAAAAGACTGAAGGAAGACTGAAAAGGAAGAGGGCAGAAAGAATAAAGAGTTCATAAAGATAGAAGCAAAAAGGAATGCCATTCCTCTTCTATTTCTCATAATCCCAGCATCCTGAGTTCCAGAAACAGCACAACTCCATTTCCAGGCTTTCTGTCACTGACTAGCCAACTAATAACGCCATCTTTCAGAGTGCTTTTCCTGACTCTTCGGCTATGTCTACACTGGCCCCTTCTTCGGAAGAGGCATGCTAATTTATAACTTTGGAATAAGGAAATGCGCGAGGGATTTAAATATTCCCCGCGGGATTTAAATACACATGGCCGCTGCTTTTTTTCCTGGCTTGGGGAAAAGCCAGAAAAGAGCGTCCAGACTGGCGGGATCCTCCGGAATAAAGCCCTATTCCGGAGGATCTCTTATTCCTTACTTGGAATAAGAGATCCTCCGGAATAGGGCTTTATTCCGGAGGATCGCGCCAGTCTGGACGCTCTTTTCCGGCTTTTCCCCAAGCCGGAAAAAAGCGGCGGCCATGTTTATTTAAATCCCGCGGGGGATATTTAAATCCCCCGCTCATTTCCCTATTCCAAAGTTATAAATTAGCATGCCTCTTCCGAAGAAGGGGTCAGTGTAGATGTAGCCTTCCAGTCACTTAGTCCCTGCTTTTACACCCACTTGTTACCTCCTCTATTGACTGACTTTATAGGGACTGTCAGACAGGTGCCTCTTCTTCATCTTGCTCAACTGTTTCAGATAGTCCCAAAGCAGCAATTTTCCAAGGCTCCAATGAAGGGAATCAGGTAAGCATCTACTATGGGACCTCCCATTCTAATATGTTCTTATCGTCAACTTCCTCCTTCTGCAAAATGACCACTTAATCCTAGGCCTCACCTCAGACATTCATCCTCCAGTATCACATGGACTTGACTCCTTTGGCACATCCTAATTTCAGAAAAAGAAGGCCCATCTCCATTGTAAGTAAATTCTCTTCTGTGTTTTCTATTTCTTGTCAAGGTACAGTTAGCCAAGGTAATTGCTATGTAGGTTAGGAGAAGTGAGTTATAATGACAAAGGAAGATTACTTACTGGCAGTCCAGTTTATTGTATTCCTCTTCTCCCCTCAGAAAGTGTTACTTGGAATTGGTTGCCTATTCTTTCTGTACCTTAGAAAGAACTTTTAATTTAGGAAAATGGTTGAATTGAGGCCTAAGTATTGCTGATAACTATAAGATCTTGCTGCCTCCTTCCTGACAGATGGAGCTCCATCATGATGATGTTCAAGACTCTTTTCAGGTAGGATAGCAGAAGAGGATTATAAGAAACTGGATTACAAAGTGAGCAATCTTCCCCTAAAATGTTTTATAGAAGCAGGACCCTGAATTTTATTTTGTATATGTTTAATTTTTTTTTTCAACTAACGAAAGTCACAAGACAATGTGTTTCCAAATCATTATTCTGAATTAGCAAAGTCTACTGTAAAACTCAGTTTGTCAAATAATTACATACTCCCGGGAATCAGCAAACCCAACATTCTTCCATTTCAGAGACGGTTCTAATTTCTTGTCAATGGGTTTGCTTTTTACAGGAGGGCTCTTCGTCCTCTCAAATGCATTCTTTTCTGAATAATCGTGAAACTTCTGAGATTGGCCTAAATCCTCAGCATCAACTATTTCCATATGGCGATAATGCTTTTCATACGTTGGTTCTTCAAAAAACGTATAATCCTATAAAGATGGAGAAATGGTTTGTCAATCATATTGCCACATGAATAATACACATTAAAATACATTATAAGACGACATTCCAAGGTACATTACTTCAACAATTATATGTGGCATATGCAGAATTTGGAATGCATTTTATTATGTGCATTTAAATTGCCTTAAAAGAATGCAGCATTCATATTAATTTAAAAATTCCTACAATTAACACATTTGCCACCATATACAAATGACAGAGTGGGGGAGGGGTTGTCCGGGTTTGCCAAAGAAGGATAGCTCTGCTTGATGGTTGGTGGAGGGTAGGGAAGGAGAGGGCGTAAGCCAAAGACTGCTGCAAAAAGGTGAGCACTAGGAAGCTTTGGAGCACTGACTCACTCCCTCAGGAATGTGGGGTCCAAAAGAATATAAAGAAACAAGCTCTAGGTGGAGGAAGACTCTGTGTTCCATGTGGCAAGCAAAGCCAGCAAAAATCAGACTGGCTTAGGACATGCTGAGGAAGGAATTTTTCCCACACAATCAAATTGGCATTGATGGAGTGAGGTTTTTTCACCTTCCCCACGGTGAATGTCAGGGAGCACTTTTTCAGATAAGAAGAAATGGTGATAGACCATATGTTGCAACTATTTTGTAAGGTTGGGAAGATGTCCATTGCAGGTACTCCATAGGGAAGGCATCCAGGAACCAGATAAATGGCCTGGTAAAGGACTTAAAAGGAGGTACTATAGTGGATAAATTAACAGAAGGGGGTAAGGGGATGCAGGGACTCTTCTGATTGGTATGGCAGGGGCCAACCCTCCTCCTCATTTCACAGCCCACCATAACCCTCCTCCTATGAGGATGGTTAGGTCCAAGCCATGGGTTGGCTGGGGAACTGAATGCAAATTAAAGTGGGATGACGAAGCCTGGATAATGATTTAAAGATACACGGATTTGCCTGCAACTGTATCTGCCAGGTACTTCCACATATCTATAAATAAAACTTGTAGCCCGATTAAAATCCACATGATGTGTCTCCTGTCCTTCTTTCAGTGTGTCCAGTCAATTGAAATGCATTTAAAACAAAGTTATTAGCTTATTTGGAAATTCTTGAAGCTACTCTAAAGGTGATTTCTGTCCTATTCTAATATGCCACATCAGCAGTACTACAGAATCCAAATTCATACCCGTTTTAATGGTCCAATCCTGAAAACTCTCCCACTCTGCTTTCAATGGACTACTTGTATAAGAGCTATTTTCACAAGTAACGAGTTTACAGGATCAGGTCCTTAGTTTTTAATCTCTAATTTGCAGCAAAATATCCACTCTGCGAAGGAGACCTTATTAACACTTTCTCAACTTGGGCAGTGAGGCCTGAATCACTGGCTCTTATCTCCAGTAAACCTGAAGTCAACATCCTACTATAATCACATGGTCTAGAGTTTTCATTGCCATTATAAAATATGTGACTCCCAAAACTAATGTTATACCTAAGTGCTGATTAGTTTCAAATGTACATGCTAATTTTTACAAGTAAAATTAATGTAAGTATTTTCTCTCTACTTTTTTTTCTGGTTTTGTCTTTGTACCAACAACATGCCTTCAATCTCATGTAGGGAGTTGAACTTACAAAACCAACAACTAGCTCTGTCTAGTGCCATGGTTTGTCAAAGCATCCAGAAAGTACAGCACAGCTACTGCCTTTTGTTAACTCTTATTTCCTACTGGACTATTCAGTGTTGACAGGACAGATAACTTATGATCCCTCATTATTATTATTCCAGCTGTCAGTAGCATGCATCCAAGCACTGACATTCTTTTACGTATCTGGTTCAATACAGTTTAAGAGACTGTCAAAATTTGGCCTGCCTCTTACTAGTTTGTAAGGGGAATTAACTGTCCCATGCATGCTTACCCAAATGTCTAACACTTAGCTAACTCATGTTAATTAATACATTTTAAAAATGTAGTCTAGACAGGGTAGATTGCCTTTAACATATGCTAAAATGGTCAAGATAACCCTGGGGAAATCCTAGTTAGGCCATTATTTGACTATTTTAGCAAGTTAAAGGCAGTACTTCTTACAGCAAACCCGTGCTAGCAACACTAACAGGGTATGTCTTCACTACAAAGTTGATTCGAACTAACGGATGTTAGTTCGAATTAACTTTGATAGGCACTACACTAGCGCTCCGCTACTTCAAACTTAATTCGAACTAGCGGAGCGCTTAGTTCGAAATAGGTAAACCTCATTCCACAAGGAATGAGCATCTAAGCCTAGTTCGAACTTACTAGTTTGAATTAAGGGGTGTGTAGCCCCTTAATTCGAACTAGTGGGAGGCTAGCCTTCCCCAGCTTTCCCTGGTGGCCACTCTGGCCAACACCAGGGAAACTCTACTGCCCCCCTCCCAGCCCCGGACCCCTTAAAGGGGCACGGGCTGGCTACGATGCCCGTGCCAGGTGCAAGCCTGCCAGCACCCAGCTAGCAGACCCTGCACCTGGCATGGCTCGAGCCAGCCACCCGATGCCCCCCAGCCCTCCCCCTCTTCCCGGGACCAGGCTGGCGGCTCCCGGGAGCTTGCCCGGGACCGCAAGAGGCGGGCACACGCCTGGTCTAGTGCGGACATCGTGGACCTCGTCCACGACCTCCGCACTAGGCACAGGAAAGTGGCCGTCTAGGGCAGGATAGCTGCCAGCCTGGCCACCCAGGAGCAGGTTTGCATGAAAATCAAGATGGTCCACTGAGACCCCCGATCCTGAGCCCTGAGCTTACAATGGCCGTACTGGGTCAGACCAAAGGTCCATCTAGCCCAGTAGCCTGTCTGCCGACAGCGGCCAACCCTAGGGACCCTGGAGGGGATGGACCGATGACAGTGACCAAGCCATTTGTCTCGTGCCATCCCTCTCCAGCCTTCCACAAACTTTGGGCAGGGACACCACTCCTACCCCCTGGCTAATACCACTCCATGGACCCAACCTCCATCACTTTATCTCATTTCTCTTTAAACTCTGTTCTAGTTCTAGCCTTCACAGCCTCCTGCAGCAAGGAGTTCCACAGGTTGACTCTTTGCTTTGTGAAGAACAACTTTCTGTTACTAGTTTGAAGCCTGCTACCCATGCATTTCCTTTGGTGTCCTCTAGTCCTTCTTTATGGGAACTAATGAAGAACTTTTCTTTATGCACCCTCTCCACCCCACTCATGCTTTTATAGACCTCTATCCTATCCCCCCTCCATCTCCTCTTTTCTAAGCTGAAAAGTCCCAGTCTCTTTAGCCTCTCTTCATATGGGACCTCTTCCAAATCTCTGATCATTTTAGTTGCCCTCCCCTCTCCCAGCCTCTCTCTTCCCCTCTCCCACCTCCTTTTCCCAGTCTCCCCCAGTTTTGTTCAATAAAGAGAGATTCTATTTTTGACCACACATTTTCTTTATTTTGTACATCAGGAAGGGGGGCTAGGGAAGGGTAAGTGGAAGGAGGTGAAGGAGGAATGGGGCATGAGCCCCCGATGGGGAGGACTGGGCTGGCTCTGCAGGCTTCTGGGGGTGGAAGCTCTCCTGCAGCCCCCCAATTGCCCCCTCTCCCCAGATGGCAGCCTGCGGCAAGTGCAGCCAGTCTGATGGCCAAGTGCTGTAATGTGCCCAGTGTGGGCACTCAGGGCACTCCAAGCCAGGACTGCTTTGCAAGCGGGGCACCCCTGAGAACTGTCTGTCCGGGGTGGGGGTCGGGTCCCTTTAAGCACATCCCTCAGCTAGCCTGAGACAGCAGCTCCACGCTCTAAATTCTCATCTGATGCCCTGCCGGCACTACTTCCGGACATCCTTAACCCCAGTTCAGGGTCCACTTAATGTGGACATGCTAGTTCGAATTAGCAAAACACTAATTCAAACTAGTTTTTATTTCTAGATGCATTAGTACGAATTAGCTTAGTTCGAATTAACTAATAAGCAGGAAGAACTGGAATTGCTAACCAATAAATACAACTATGATATCATTGGTATTACAGAAACCTGGTGGGAGGGGACGCATGATTGGAATGTTGGTATGGAAGGGTACGGCTTGCTCAGGAAGGACAGACAGGGAAAAAAGGGAGGAGGGGTTGCCTTGTATATTAAAAATGAACGCACTTGGACTGAAGTGGAGATGAACGTAGGAGATAGCTGTGTAGAGAGTCTCTGGGTTAAGCTAAAAGGGGTAAAAAACGAGGGTGATATCATGCTAGGAGTCTACTACAGGCCACCTAGCAAGGTGGAAGAGGTGGATGAGGCCTTTTTTAAACAATTAACAAAACTATCCAAAGCCCAAGATTTGGTGGTGATGGGGGACTTCAGCTATCCAGACATATGTTGGGAAACTAACACAGCGGGGCACAGGCTATCCAATACGTTTCTGGACTGCATTGGAGACAACTTTCTGTTTCAGAAGGTTGAAAAAGCTACCAGAGGAGAAGCTGTTCTGGATGTGGTTTTAACAAATAGGGAGGAACTAGTTGAGAACTTGAAAGTGGAAGACAGTATAGGGGACAGTGATCATGAAATAATAGAGTTCATGATCTTAAGGAAAGGTAGAAGGGAGACCAGCACAATTGAGGTAATGGATTTCAGGAAGGCAGATTTTGATAAGCTCAGAGAACTTGTAGGTAAGGTCCCATGGGAAGCAAAATGGAAGGGAAAAACAACTGAGGAGAGTTGGAAGTATTTCAAAGGGACGTTGTTAAGGGCCCAAAAGCAAACAATTACGCTGTGTAGGAAAGATAGAAAATATGGCAAAAGACCAGCTTGGCTTAACAAGGAGATCTTGCATGATCTCAAAATAAAAAAGGAGTCATATAAAAAATGGAAACTAGGACAAACAACAAAGGATGAATATAGGCAAGCAACATGGGAATGCAGGGGCAAGATTAGAAAGGCAAAGGCACAACATGAGATCAAACTAGCTACAGGCATAAAGGGAAACAAGAAGACCTTTTATAAATACATTAAAAGCAAGAGGAAGACCAAGGACAAGGTAGGCCCACTGCTTAGTGAGGAGGGAGAAGCAGTAACAGGAAACTTGGAAATGGCAGAGATGCTTAATGACTTCTTTGTTTCGGTCTTCACCGAGAAGTCTGGAGGTGTGCCTAACGTAGTGAATACAAGCAGAGAGAGGGTAAGTTTAGAAGATAGGATACACAAAGAACAAGTTAAAAATCACTTAGGAAAGTTAGATGTCAGCAAGTCACCAGGTCCTGATGAAATGCATCCCAGGATACTCAAGGAGCTGATAGAGGAAGTATCTGAAACTTTAGCTATGATTTTTGAAAAATCATGGCAGACAGGGGAGATTCCAGAAGACTGGAAAAGGGCAAATATTGTGCCCATCTATAAAAAGGGGAATAAGAACAACCCAGGAAACTACAGACCGGTCAGTTTAACGTCTGTCCCAGGGAAGATAATGGAGCAGGTAATTAAGGAAATCGTATGTAAACACTTGGAAGGTAATAAAGTGATAGGGAATAGCCAGCATGGGTTTGTGAAGAACAAGTCATGCCAAACTAATCTGATAGCTTTCTTTGATAGGATAACGAGCCTTGTGGATAAGGGAGAAGCGGTGGATGTCCTATACCTAGACTTTAGTAAGGCATTTGATACGGTCTCGCATGATATTCTTATTGATAAACTAGGCAAATATAACTTAGAAAGGGCCACGATAAGGTGGGTGCATAATTGGCTGGATAACCGTAGTCAGAGAGTTGTTGTTAACGGTGCTAAATCCTGCTGGAAAGGGATAACAAGTGGAGTTCCTCAAGGGTCTGTTTTGGGACCCGTACTGTTCAATATCTTCATCAATGATGTAGATATTGGGATAGAGAGTACTCTTATTAAGTTTGCAGATGATACCAAACTGGGTGGGGTTGCAACTTCTTTGGAGGATAGGGACATAATTCAAAATGACCTTAGCAAGTTAGAGAAATGGTCAGAGGTAAACAGGATGAGGTTTAATAAAGAGAAATGCAAAGTGCTCCACTTAGGAAGGAACAATCAGTTCCATACATACAAGATGGGAAGCGACTGTCTAGGAAGGAGCATGGCGGAAAGGGATCTAGGGGTCATAGTGGACCACAAGTTGAATATGAGTCAACAGTGTGATGCTGTTGCAAAAAAAGCAAATATGATTCTAGGTTGTATCAACAGGTGTGTTGTAAGCAAAACTCGTGAAGTCATTCTGCCGCTCTACTCTGCACTAGTTAGGCCTCAGCTGGAATACTGTGTCCAGTTCTGGGCGCCACATTTCAAGAAAGATGTGGAGAAATTGGAAAGGGTACCGAGAAGAGCGACAAGAATGATTAAAGGTTTAGAGAACATGACCTATGAAGCCAGGCTTCATGAACTGGGCTTGTTTAGTTTGGAAAAAAGAAGATTAAGGGGGGACATGATAGCGGTTTTCAAATATCTAAAAGGGTGCCACAAGGAGGAAGGCGAAAATTTGTTCCTCTTGGTTTCTGAGGACAGGACAAGGAATAATGGGCTTAAAGTGCAGCAGGGGAGGTTTAGATTGGACATTAGGAAAAAATTCCTAACTGTCAGGGTGGTCAAATATTGGAATAAATTGCCAAGGGAGGTGGTGGAATCTCCATCTCTGGAGATATTTAAGAACAGGTTAGATAGACATCTGTCAGGGATGGTGTAGACGGAGCTTGGTCCTGCCTTGAGGGCGGGGGGCTGGACTCGATGACCTCTTGAGGTCCCTTCCAGTCCTATGATTCTATGAATTAGTGCTGTAGTGTAGACATATCCACATAGACTAACATCATTCCTTTAAATGTTAATTAGACAGACAATATAAAAGCTGATTAACTTTGCAATATATAAGTAAGGTAATGAACTCTTTGAAGCTATTCCTCCCTTTTTAAATCTATCATGTCCTCTAAAGAATGATTTATTTTATCTCAGAAAAACAATCATAACAACTTAAGCTGCAGCTTAATGACATTTAGTCAGGGTGAGATTTTAGGCCAAAAGTAGTATCTCTTCTTCTGGGGCTAAGGTGACACAATCAGGGGCTTGTTCGGCTGCACATCTACTAATGTGATATATTTCATCATATGCCAGCAATGACCCTTTGCCATGCATATTGGCCAAACCAAACTCTCCCAACACGAAAGAATGGACACAAATCAGACATCAAGAATGGTGACATTCAAAAATCAATAGGAGAGCACTTCAGTCTCCCTAGAGACTCAGTAAGAAAATTGCCAAACTTCAGCGTGAAACTGCAGAGCTGGAATTCATATGCAAATTGGACACTATCAGACTAGGTCTGACTAAGGACTGGGAGTAGCTAGCTCATTACAAAAAGTGATATTCCCTCTTTTGGTATTCACATCTTCTCGTCTGCTGTTGGAAATGGACCACATACGCCCTGATTGAATGGATCTAGTTAGCACTGGTTCTCTGCATAATAATGTATCACTCCAATTTTTTCATGTGTATATATACTTACCAAACTGAAGTTCCCTCTTCATGTATCTGATGAAGTGGATTCCAGCCCATGAAAGCTTATGCCCAAAGTCTTTAAGGTGCCAAAGGACTCTGTTATTTTTGCTGAATCAGACTAACGCAAATATCCCTCACACTTTTTTCCCCCCGTTGCTCCTCAAGAACATTAGTAGGAGAACATTTGGAGACAGTTCTTTCAGTTTGTCACAAAGCAAACTTTTTCCAGACCTCATATACTGTAGATTCTGTTTCTGTATTGATAAATGCCATGTATTTCTTTCTAACCACTTAAAATCAGTTACAAAAAAGAACAGTTACTCACTGCACCAAAATCTTTTCCCTTCTAATAATTCTCCCCCTACATATGCAATAAGTTTGTTAGTGCTTGTGAAATGTGCCAGATTGACTACACAGGAAATTGTAGCCATTAACCAAAAAAACAGATACAGCAAAGGCAGTAACAATGCAAGATTCTCTATCTTATTCCATAAATGATTTCAGTCAAGAGATAGAGAAATTATTATTGGGTGTGTACAGCTTAGTCTCTATTAGTTCAAATGCTAAATGTCTGCTAAGAAAAGCTAAGAAAGAATGAAACTTGTGGTGTAGGGTTTTCTCATATAGAGTCACATCTCAATAAGCAAAATGTGGTTGACAGTTATTTACTAAACACTATAAATGTGCTTTATGGTATGCAAAATGTAATGGAAATATATTCCCTGCCTCAAGATGCCAGGTTTGAGTTAGACTTTTAAATGGCAAGGTAAACCAAAGTGCTTTAGGAAGTGATACTGGTGATTCAGTAGATGACATTCTTTACAAACAGTCAGACATCATGCAGAAGAAGTGGGGCTGGATGTGTCCCATACATAGTTTTTGATGTGGAAATGCAGATGTTAATGGAAGGAGAAACTGGCTTTCTAATGCAGTAACCAGTTAAAGTTATGGTTGCCCTGGGCCTAAACAATATCAAATCTGTAGATAAATTCCAATTCTGCAGTTCTGTAATTGGCTAGTGAAATTCTTTTGTAGAAGACTGGCTACTTTTAAATCCATGACCGAGTAACCAGACAGATTAAAACATTCCCTTGGAGGTGTATGTGTGTTACCATTTCTGATGTTTGACTTGTATCCATCTATCCTTTGTCATAGGGACTGTCTGGACTGGCCAATATACAAAGGAATTTCACTAACCAAGTAGAGAGAGAGTTTGCAGAACTGGAATTTATCTACAGATTTGACACTGTTACCTTGGGCCTAAACAATGACTAACTGATTAGCACATTACAACGCCAATTTCTTCTGCCAATAGCTTTTAATGTGGAAATGCAGATGTTATGTATTAGCCCAGCCCACTTAATTAGCCTCACTAACAATTGATATGTACTACTTCTGCTTCTGTTATTTGCATTCCAAATCATTTGATGAAGTGGGTTTTGCCTACGAAAGCTCATGATTCTATATATTTTGGTTAGTCTCTAAGGTATCACAGGACCACTCATTTTTTAAAATTTATTTGGACCTAAGCTTTCGTGAGCTAGAGCCTACTTTGTCAGATACATGAAATAAACATTGTGCCATACCATAGCTTTTCTGATAGGAAGCTTATAGTTAGTGATGACTTAAATGATAGCTTAATCTATACAACTGTAGCTATTACTTGCTCTCCTTTCTCAGGTGTGCTCATTACCTCAGGCCAGTTGTGGCTTTCAATCAGTTTTATTCAGCTGGCTCCAAATATTCTCCAGCTTCAGAGGATTCAGCTAATAACCTTCTCTTGTTTGTGTATCTCTCTGTTATGAGCGAAGAGGATGAATTTATACAGTCCTTTTCTTTTAGCTCATTCCTATTTTTTGGAAAGACAGGGGAGACTTGCCCCATTCACTCTACAAAACTCTTGGTCCCAGCCTCTTAAACAAAATGTAACTGATTTTCTCCTTATCATTACATGTTCCACAAACTGCTTCATTTCCACCAATACCTCTTATTTCCTAGATCTATTGCATACATCATAGCCTCTCAAAATCTTAAAAGGCCATGTCACATGATGAGGATAAGCTGACTGCTAGATACCACTACCACTATGGGAGCAGACTATATCACAGTACAGTATGTAAAATAACATCACAATATACATACCTGTTTAACAATGTTTTCGACAAATTTTGCTGATCTTTCCCTTAAAAATGTGATAAGATCTTTATATACATCACTTTTTCTCTCATAATCAATATCATCTTTCTCCTTTCCTCTACCCTGAAAAAAAAACAACAAACAAAATTTTAAATTATTACGATTTCCTTTTAAAAATGGTTTCCATCTCTAAAGTAAATACCATTAAGGAACATAGTTCCCAAATTTGCAATGATCTCCACACAACTGACCACTGTGCCAGCAGAGGACCCCAGTGAATATCAATGGCATTTAACATGGACCCAGGGTCCACTCACATGGAGCTCATTGCAAGATCAGCATCTTATATTCAGTCCTGCAAGTAACTACTATTATGCATGGAGAATAATCCCATGGAAAGAGACTTAGAAGTCATGGGGAGGAAATCAAATGAATATGAGCCTCTAGTATGATACAGTGGCTAAGAAAGCTAAGATATATGTTTAGGGGAATAGCAATTAGAAATAGGAAGAGGATATTACAACTGTATATGGCATTAGCAAGACCATTATTGGAAAAACTGTGTCTAGTTCTGGTGTTCCTATTTCCAAAGAGATGGTGACAAATTGGAAAGGATATAGAAAAGTATGACAACACTAATTTGAGATCTGGAAAGCCTGCCTTACAAGGGACGTGAAGGACTAGTCAACTATAAGCAAATGCTTATCAGATAGTCGAGCTGACTAGTTGCTTTCCCCCCTTGCTGCCTCTATCAGAAAAAGGCAAGGGGAGAGGAAGAGAAGGGGGTACTTCAAAGCAGCAGCGCAGCGTGGTACCTGGGGCCAGATTCTGGGCTCCATGCGGTGCTGCCACTTTGAAACGCCACATGCAATCCAGGGCCACCTCGGGTGTCCCCAGGCTGCACATGGCATTTCAAAGTGGCAGCACCACACAGAGCCTGGGATCAGCTGAGGACTCCCCCATTAACCCTGGGCTCCATGCCACGCTGCCACTTTGAAATGCTGCAAAGTGCCTAATGTCGGGCTCCCTACAGCATTGCAAAGTGGCAGCACTGCAGGGAGCCCCAGGTCAGCGCGGGAGTCCCCAGTTGATCCCATGCTCCATGTGGTGCTGCCGCTTTAAAATGCCACAAGAAGCCTGACTCCGGGCTCCTTGCGGCATTTCAAAGCAGCAGTGCCACAGGGAGCCTAGTATCAGCACGGAAGACCCCAACTGATTCTGGGCTACACACGGCACAGCTGCTTTGAAATGATGCAAGGAGCTTCACTCTAGGCTCCCCGTTGGCATTTCAAAGCGGCAGCACTGCAGGGAGCAAGGTCAGTGGGGGAGTCCCCAGCTGACCCCAGGCTCCATGTGACACTTTCACCTTTGAACTTCAAAGGCAGAGGTACCCTACTGACTAATCAAATAGTCGATGTAAAATTCATCAACTATTCGATTAGTAAATTACTCACAATTTAACATCCCTAATTCCTTACAATAGGGCCTCTCAACATGCGGCCCATGGGCCACATGCTGCCCATGGCATGTTTGTTTGCAGCCCATGCTGTGGTTTGGGTTTATGTGGGGCCAGGGCCGGCTTTAGGAAGTGCGGGGCCCAATTCGAACCACTTTGGCAGGGCCCCCTCACAGGGATTTTTTGTTGAGCAAAAAAAACAAAACAAAACAAAAACATACCCACAACAAATATCACATCAGAAGTAGATCTGGTCAAAATGTAGTTGAACATTTTCAAAAAAAAAATGCCATCCTTTATTATGCAAAATTTTACACAAAATTAAATCAGTTGCCTTAAGTGTAGGTCAAATATTTTCAATTGCAAACTATCCAATTTTTTCAATAAAGTTTAAAGTTTTTTTTAAAAAAGTTACTACAGAGCGTTGCATTTTTCTGTTACATCGATTTACTTTTTAAATAGCAAAAATTGAGTCTTAAGAAAGTGTCAGTTCCGTGGTCAAATTCCAGGCCTTAGTGATTTCAGCACCAATGATTTCACTAGGTAATATGATACCTCACCACCATTGCCTCCTTTGCGCTGCTCTTCAACACACTGCCTGCATGTTGAGCCCAAGATCTGTCTAGACAAGATTTTATCAATGATTTTTGCTCAAGCGATCACTGAGACAAGACAAAGACTCTCAATTGATTCTAGTCAGCTCTGCCTTTAAACACTGGATGTAAAGTGTCAGATATAATTGAGGACTCCCAAATAGACTCTACACCACCAGAAATAAAACCTGTTTCCATCTTTTGTGACTTTCAGTTAGATGTGACTCTTGGTGCCTTCCCCTCCCCCCACCCAAGCCCCTTCTTCTACCCCTCCCCCTCCACCCCTCTGCCTCTGCCCAAGCCCCTTCCCCCCCACCCTCACCCCACACCCGCCCCTCCCCTCCTTCGCCGCCCAAGCCTCCCACCTCCGTCTAAGCCCAAGCCCCTTCCCTTCCCCCCGCAGAAGTCCGTTCCCCACCTTCTGCCTTCCAGGTTGCGGGGCCGGGGCTGGGGCCGGGGCCTGTGCTCAGGCCCCAGAGGCCAAAGCCAGAACCAGCGAGGCCCCGCAACATGGCCTCCCAGGACTTTTAAAATCCCAGGCCGTGACACCACATCATAGCCCGTGCTTCCTCTCCGCCTACGTGCAGCGCCGCACATGGGCAGCAGCAAGCAGCGAGAAGGAGCCGCGCATGGCAGGGGCCGAGGGGGACGTTCTAGGGATGGGATGGGAAGACGCGCACATATTGGTGGAGCAGGGCCCCCGGCTCTGTAACTCACCAGCCGGCACTTCCGGGTTCAGGGGCGCAGGGCCCCCTTAGGCGCGGGGCCCGATTTGACCAAATTGGTCAAATCGGCCTAAGGCCAGCCCTGTGTGGGGCTCAACACATGGCCTGCAGGTGGGATGCTTTGAAGATGGCCTCCATTGGGAAGACGCTCCACAACGGTGAGGTGTCTCCCAGGCGGGGTGAGATTTGAAAGGCACAAGCAGACAGGCTGGCTGGAACAGATGGGTACTGGGTGCCGGCGTTTCTAGTCCCTAGGGAGAAGGTGCCATGAGCGCTGGGGCATTGTGGGAATTGCTTTGTATTCATGCCCCTCAATGTGAAAGAAGCTATTTGCATATATTTGCATGCATACGCAACCAGACTTAAGTTCCGGCCCTCGGCATGTGCTGTGAGCATCATTGTGGCCCCTCGGGCTTCCAAAGTTGAGTAGTCCTGCCTTACAGTGAGACACGACAGAAAGAAGCTCAATCAATTAATAGTTGTAAAACAAGATTAAGAGGTAATTTAACAATACTCTGCAACTTCCTACATGGAGAGAAGATTTCTGACAATAGAGTGCTCTTTAATTTAGAAGCCATATGAATAACAAGGGATAATGGCTGGAAGGTAAAGATAGAAAAATTCAGACTAGAAATAAGGCACACATTTTTGACAGGAAGGATAATTAACCACTGAAACAACTTAATTATAGGGATATGACTGATACTTCACATCAGTTAAAATCAAGAATGAAAGTCTTTCAAAAAAAATCTGCAGTAGCTTAGCCAGAAATTATGGACTTGAAGGCATTACTAGGTGATATTTATGATTTGTGTTATGCAGATCAGATTAGATGGGTAATGGCCCCCTCTGGTCTCAAAAATCTATTAATCTGTTATTTCAATAGGACTCATAAAGCACTTTGTTCAGTTGAATGTGTTTAGAAGATCATGCCTTTATTTATAACCAGGGGCAAAAAAAAATTATGATTTTTTTCCTTCAAAATCTGTGAAATTTTATACAGGTGTTATTCTTTGCTCTATTTGTCCCAAACACTTATATTTGTATACAAGCAGTCATCATAAGCAGAAATATAAATAGTTTGGAACTGGGACACGGGAAGGAGAGAGTATAGTAACTTGTGCAGTAATTGTTGTTCTTCGAGATGTATCCCCCTACGGGGCACTACTTTAGATAGTGTGCCTCCCTCCCCCATGGCTTCAAATAGATTTTCATTAGCTATGGCTGTTCAGCCTGTGCATGTGTCCTACATGTCCCTGTGCCACACATCAGGGCTATATGGGACTGCACAGGGTTATATTCTCAGTTCCTTCTCTACCATAAAGTTCTATAAGGAAGCTCTGAAATGCAAGGGAAGAAGAGCAGATAGTAGAACATCCATAGACACATACATCTCAGAGAAATACAGGTACAGCACAGGGTTGGTAATATCTTCTTTGAATAGTGTGCCTATGGTTGCTCTACTTCAGATGACTCGAGAGAGCGGTACACCCACAGGAAGGAGGGAGCTACAGAATCAGATCCAGAAATGAAGATGGAACCACTTAGCCAACTGCCACACCAAATCTAGAGGCATAGACCAAAGCATAGTGCTTAGAGAAGGTATGTATTGAAGACCATGTAGTGCTTCTACAGATGGAACATCTGTAAGTAATGCTACAGATGTTAGTTGTGATCTAATAGAGACTGCTAATACTGTACTATAAAAGGAGACTGAAACCTGGTGACAGTCACACATATTAATATACCCAAAGATCCATCTTGATTGTCTTTGGGAGGAGACTTTGGATCCTTTAGATCTCTCTGCAATGGAAATAAATAGCGTAGGAGACCTCTGAAATAGGTTGGTTCTGTCTAGATAGAAGGCCATTGCTCTTCTGATACCTAAAGTATGGAAGGAAGCCTGCTATTAGGAATTATGTGGTTTTGGGGGTCTGATTAAGAGGACACCAAGATGACACCTTGGTAGGAATTTAGGGAACTGATATAAGAAAAGTTTGTCCATGAACACCACAATGAAAAGAGGGTCTGCCATTAAGGCCCCAATGTCACTGACTCTTTGGGTTGATATAAGTGCTATCAAAAAGGCCTGTCATCACAGACTGGTTCATAGAGAGGTCCTTTAAAACATCTTGAAAACTTGACTGAGATCCCAAGAAGAAATGGGGTTTTTCAACTGAGGGAAAATATTCCTTAATCCTCCAAATTTTTCAGGTTGATTGATGAGCAAATAGACATTTCCACTGGAAAATGAAAGACTGTTAGGGTGGCAAAGTAAACCTAGATTGAGCTGATAATCCTACTGCAACTGAAAAAAAATGTAATTCAAGATAACAAGAATAGGGAAGATTCTGGTGTGAGTCACTGAAGTTCTCACCAATGACTAAATTTCTTCCACTATTGAAGGTAAATATTTTGGGAAGATTTTTTCCTATAGTTTAATAACATTTACAGTACCTCTACAGAAATGGCAGACTCCAGCCCCATGAAACTTACAAGGTATTTACATGCTAGATATGCTCAACATTGGTATGCCCCTTTCTGTTTCAGCCACAACTACTTTGTTATTCTACTAAAACCAAAAAAAGCAGCCATATAGCACTTTAAAGACTAACAAGATAGTTTATTAGGAGATGAGCTTTCGTGGAGCAGACCCACTTCTTAAATCAAGATTAATTTTTTTAATCACATCTTTGCCACTTATCTAAAATCCACAAAGGAATATCAGGCTCAAAAGCAGTGAGGTTTGTGGCTGAGATAAATAATTTTGTACAAGGAATTCCTGAATGTTGACACCTTAAACATAGCACTGTTCCTCAGAGTTCAAAGAATCAGTGACTTTTTTTCTACCTTATAGACACTTCACACCCAGTCACTTCAATGGAAATGCTGGCATGCTTAAATTTAAGCACATTCATATTGTTTAAGTGGCCATAAAAGTCATTTTTCAAGTTTAAAGTGATTAGACTAGGGGTGGGGAGCCTAAGGCCCGGATGCAGTCCCTGGCTGACCTGGATCCGGCCCCTGAGGCTTGAGGCATTCAAGGCCCTCCCCTCCCCCCCCCCCCAACATCCCCTCATGGTGGCTGGAACCCACAAAATCTATTAGCCCAGCCTTCCCACCCCCAAGTTCTGGTGTGTGAGGGGAATGTGGGGAGTGTCTTTTTCTCTCTTAGTTGGGGGCCAAGTCATCAGCCCCCCAACTGATTTTTCTGTGAGTCAGCCCAACCTAAAAAAGGTTCCCACTCCTGGATTAGACTCTTCTTTTAAAGGTTATTAACATATTTAAATACTAACATCAGAATGAGTCATACAGAGATGCTGAGATAATTTTGGGTGATATTTACTTATGGCTAATTGGGATGTTTACATAGGTAAGAAATATCACAGAACTGAATGCAATGGGACTACTCACATGCACATTATAAATGTGTGTTTTTGCAGGGTTGGGTCTAAAAGACAGAAGACACAAAATTTGGGGAAAGTCAAAAGTTGACATTGTATTGGGTCTTTCACTTCTAATTTTTCATTTATGATGATAATGATGAACTCAAGTTGAGTAACACCCTAACCATATTGTTAAGTATATTAGATTGTTTCTGAAATTATTATTGAAATGGTTAAACAAGATATCCATTTGTATTACAATGTTTTTCTTAGCAAACACAAAGGCTGTGTCTACACTGCACCCCTTTTCCAGAAAAGGGATGCAGATTAGACACTTTGGAATAGCAAAATCCGCGGGGGATTTAAATATCCCCCGCGGTATTTGCATTAACATGGCTGCCGCTTTTTTCCGGCTTGGGGGATAAGCCGGAGAAAAGCGCCAGTCTAGACGTGATTCTCCGGAAAATAAGCCCTTTTCCGGAGGATCTTTTATTCCTATTTTCAAGTAGGAATGTGATAGATCCCATTTGCTTTGATAAAATTTCCAAACTCCTGAGAGACAAACTGTGGACCATTGTCACTCACAAGTTGTTCAGGAATACCCAAATGAAAGAAGATTCCCCGTAATTTTTGGATAGTACTCTCAGCAGTAGTGGAAGGCATTATACAGACTTCTGGCCATTTGGAATGAGCATCCACCACCACCAAAAACATGCTACCTTCAAATGGGCCAGCAAAATCAACATGAATACGTTGCCATGGTTTTTCAGGCCAGTCCCATGGGTGCAGAGATGCCAACTGAGGTGCATTCCTCACACCCTGGCAAGAAATACAAGCTCTTGCCTTCTCTTCAATGTCACTGTCCAAACCAGGCCACTAAAAATAGCTTTGTGCAATTTCTTTCATGCGCACCATTCCACAGTGACCTGAATGCAGTTGCTCTAACATCTGTGGTCTCAGTATTTTTGGAATAATGACACACATTCCCCACAACAAGCACCCCGAATGGGTTGATAACTCCATTCTCCTGGACATGTAAGGGACAAGATCAGATGAGACCTGAGAGTTCCATAGAGATGTTCCACGCATCACTAGTTCCATTACTTGGGAGAGTACTGGGTCAACACGAGTTGCTCTCTTAACTTGTGCAGCAGTGATGAGCCTGTTCTCTACCTGTTCAAAGTAAAAGATTTCCTTCCGGCCACTATCTTGATGTTTGACCGGCAAAGGCAGCCTAGAGAGACCATCTGCATTGTCATGTAGAGTGGCTTTCCGATATCTGATCTCATATGTGTGTCCTGAAAGCCACAATGCCCATCGTTGCATACAACTAGCAGCCATTGGTGGAATACCTGAGTGTGGACCAAAAATTGCAGTCAGAGGTCGATGGTCAGTGAGAAGTGTAAACTTCCATCCAAACAGGTACTGGTGAAATTTCTGAATTCCAAAAACGATTCCCAATGCTTCACGTTCAATTTGCGCATAGTTAGTTTCAGCTGTGCTTAAGGTGCGTGAAGCAAAAGCAATTGGTTTCTCCTCTCCTGAGGGCATAACATGTGACAAGACCGCTCCCACTCCATATGGGAAGGCATCACAAGCCAACTGTAAAGGTAAGGATGGGTCAAAATGCGTCAGGACCTCTGCATTTAGCAATGCACATTTAGCCTGGTTAAATGCAACATCATAGGCGTCAGTCCACTTCCAGACCTTGTTCTGGCCAAAGAGCTCGTGAAGTGGTTTTAATAGTGTGGCTAGCTGTGAAATAAACCTTCCATAATAGTTCAATAGTCCTAGAAATGAGCGAAGTTGACTAACATTTTGAGGGGGTGGAGCTTCCACAATAGCCTTAACTTTTGAAGGGGACTTATGAAGACCAGTAACATCAATGATGTGTCCCAAATATTCAACAGAGGGCTGAAAGAATGCACACTTATCTTTACGGACTCGTAGGCCATACTCTTCCAGTTTTTGTAGGGTAGCCTCTAAGTTCTTAAGGTGATCCTCCTCATTCCCACCTGTGACCAGGATGTCGTCAAGATAGCACTGAACTCCTGGCAAGCCACACAAGATCTGGTCCATAGCTCTCTGGAACAAGGCTGGGGTAGAAGTTATTCCGAAGGGTAAGCGACAGTAACGATAAAGCCCTTTATGAGTCACAGTAGTCAACAGCTCTTGGGATTCCTCATCAACTTGTATCTGTAAATATGCTTGACTCAGATCAATCTTGCTGAACTTTTGTCCCCCAGCCAGGCCCGCAAAGATGTCATCGATGCGAGGCAGGGGGTATTGCTCTGCACATAAAGCAGGGTTAACAGTGACCTTAAAATCCCCACAAATCCGAATAGAACCATCTTTCTTCAATATTGGAACTATTGGAGTTGCCCATGGACTATGGGTAACTGGTATTAGGACTCCATTTTTGACTAGGCGCTCCAGGTCTGCTTCAACTTTTGGCCTGATAACATACGGCACAGTTCTGGCCTTCAGATATTTTGGTTGGCTACCAGGTTTAATGTTCAGTTTCACGGTGATTCCCCTCATACTTCCCAGATCCTCTCCAAAAACAGCAGCATGTCTCTTTAATATATCAGTCAGACCTGTTTCTTCTTGAGTCATCCTGTGCACTTCTGCCCAGTCCAGTGGGATCTTCCTAAGCCATGATCTCCCCATTAAGGCTGAGTAATGGCCTTTCACCACTAACAGTGGTAATTCTGCAGTCCATCCATTTAGTTCCACCTTAACATCAGTAGTGCCCAATAGGGGTACTGCTTCTCCTGTATGTGTCTTCAGAATGATCTTTGTTGCCTTAAGTGGAAGATGCTTCAACTTTTCCTTATACACCGAGTCTGAGACCAATGAAACTGCTGCACCAGTGTCCACTTCCATGCGTACTGATTTGCCATCCAAAAGTGGGGTTACCCAGTATTCATGGGAGCCCCCTTTCAAAGACAAAACATAGCATGGCACTTCTTCAGACAAGGTGTCACTTTGATCATCAGGCATCTATCTGCTCGATGGTATGCAGATTTTCGTTTTTGTTCCGCCAGACCACAGGCCTCTTTTTCTTTTGTTTACAGGCACGCTCAATGTGTCCTTTTTTTCCACACTATTGACACACTAGGTTCTTACACCAGCATTCTGATGCATGGTGACCTGTCTTACCACAGCGGTAACATTTCTGGCTCCCCACTGTTTTGTGAGTAGGTTCTTGGGACATTTTATGCACCCCAGGGGGTGCACTAAGGTATTGTGCCTCCTGTGTGGCCAGTTCCATGGAGACCGCAATATCAATGGCCTTCTGTAGGGTGAGCTGAGCTTCTGTTAACAGACGCCTCTGTATAGCTTCACTGTGCAGGCCACACACTAACCTGTCACGTATGGCATCATTTAACATCTCCTTAAATTCCAGTGTTCAGCAAGCTTTTTCAAATTGGCTACAAATTGTACAATTGTTTCACTTTCTTTTTGGTCTCTGCTATGGAACCTGTACCTTTCTGCAATTACCAGTGGTTTTGGAGCATAATGTGACCCCAGGATTTCCACAATGTCACTGTAAGATTTGGTCTCTGGCTTAACAGGGAGCAGCAAACTGCGTAGCAGAGAATAGGTCTTAGCCCCTACAACACTTAAAAATATTGGCACCTTCTTCTCTTCTTTAATGTCATTTGCAATAACAAAAAGTTCAAAACACTCAGTATATACCTGCCATTGCTCTAAAGTCTCCTCAAAAGGTCCCAGTGGCCCTGTAAGTGTAGCCATGGCTGCTGCACTCCCCCGCTTTTTTTTTCTTTTCCAGTCTCTGGGCTCCTTGATCTTAGTTTCAGTTTGCACAGTGTAGCAGTCAGTTCTTACCCCCACCTTCCAGAACAGCCAAAAAGAGTTTGTTTTCTTACATTGACTTCTACTTCTTTTGTTGCTGGAGGCAGCACAGGTATCCCATCCTCGTCGCCACTTGTTATGTTGTGGGGAGTTTCACAGCATAGGAAGAAATCAGTGGAAAGGCAGAGAGCTGGAGTAGGTGCAAGTGTCCATTTTATTGCATAGCACAGAACTCACTAGAACAAGCCCAGACTAGCTGGGCTGACCCCAGTGACCTACTCAGTTACCATAACAACAAGATCTATATCTACAACCCAATATACAACACAAAGGTTTTTAAAAATGAAAATGTTGATTACAGATAATATGATATAATCCAGAAAGAAAGTAATGGTACTCATCTTGCTCTTCTTCAGCATTAATTAACAAGTCTGTTTCATACTAAGCTTACTCTAATAGCCAGATATAGTGAAAGGAATGTGCAAAACAAGCAAATTCTGTGCTGCTTCACACATGTGGTAACAGAAAATGTGTAAGTAGAGCAGAAACCATTGGATTTACTATTCAGGCAAAAGCAGAAAAATAATATGCTAGGTCAAAATGTAAAAAATATAAAGCATTGTGTCATGATTTTTTTGCTCTTTCTATGAGTGCCATTAAAGTAACTCTTCAGCTATTGATTGAATACAACTATCTTAATTCCTCAGACAGGACTAGGGATGTTAAATTTTGATCAATCAACTAATCGAGTAGTTGATGGAATTTCCATTGATTAGTCGATAAGGGGCAGGGCAGGGTGCTTGCTATCCCAGCTGTGCCTCCACCTTATAAATGTAGTAAGGGCCATCCACAGCTCTTACTACATTTAAAAGGCAGAGGTGCAATCAGGACCCTGGGTAAGCGGGGACTCAAGCAATCCTTGATTGCCCGGGGTTCCCCACTGCACTGCCTCTACCTTTTAAATGTAGCAAGAGCCCCGCGGCACTCTTGCTACATTTAAAAGGCAGGGGCACAGCAGTCAGACTGGCACAAGAATAGACTGCTTGAGTCTCCACTTGCGCCATTTCCCACTGCACCTCTACCACCACCACCCCATGGAAACAGTGCTGGGGGGAACTGGTTTTTAAGCCAGCTCCCCCCAGCACACGCTCCTGCTCCTGCCCTTGCTACCTCTGATACAAGGTGGGAGGGGGGAAGCAACTAGTTGAATAGTGACTCGACTACTCGATAAGCCTATGCTTATCGGATAGTCAACTAGTCACTTACATCCCTAGACAGGACTCACACATTTTTATATACTCAAATTCCTATTACCTCAAATTTGTGTTTTTATTATTACTTACACCATTTAAAAACACTCCTGCTGTGCTGCAAGTGATGTACAAAGGATCAGTATCATGTGGTTTAACGATCAAATAACAAATTTCCCCATGGACTTGTCTCCAAGGTGGGGCTCGACATCCATTGGAGAATTCATAATCTGAAACAATAGTTTTGTCATTTTTAAAAAAATATATTGCCATTTCTAATAAGATGTGAATAGATTTTTTTAAAATTATAAAATTCATACAAATAAAGGTCCTAAACCTGCAACTCTTACTTACATCAATAATCCAAAATAATTCAAAACTTGATCCTGAAAGACGCAGAGCATTCTAGCCTGATCCAATAAACCTCTTAAACATATGTGCAGCACTTCTCAGGACCAAGCCCCTAATTAGCCCCACGGAACTCAATGTGACATAAATAGGGATTACACACACACACACACGTATCTCAAAGTTGAAGAACTGAGCTCCATGTTTGTAGGTGCATGTTATTGTATTTCAATATTTAAAAATAGAAATAAGTGTTTTAAATCATTAAGAAATAATTCAAAAAAATTATTATATTTAATGTGTATGTGTAAATGTAAAACATGATCAAACAAAAACATAAAAGGTAAACTTTTAACCTGATGTATATTCAAGAGATTCCAGCACAGTATTTTCTCCTTCTCCAGAGAAATGTTTGAGTAGATCCACTTCATTTTTTACTGCAGCTGGAGTTAATCTCACCTCTCTGTAATTAACAGAAAAGGATGTAAAATCTAATAATAAATATATTTTCAAAAAAGAATCAGAAGACTGTATAAATGGATATTGCTTTTCTGTCTACTAGTTTCAGAGTAGTGGGAAAAACAAGTAGGCAAAAGGCTGAGTGAAATGTTAGTTTCACAACTAAAATAAAATTGTTATAACTGACAAATTCAGTATAATTTTTGTTATTAACATTTAAATACTAACATCAGAATAGCTCAACATCTCTGTATGACTCAATTTTAAATGATTAAATGAACAACTCTTAAATGTTTTAGTTGCTAATGTATTATATTATAGTGTACATTATATTAAGTTATTTTCAAAGTACAGAACATATGCACCACATGCATATATATTCACACACACACACACACCGCATGCATATACACACACACACACACACACACACTTATACTCATAGGCTTTGTCTACATTGGCACCCCTTTCCAGAAAAGGGATGCTAATGAGACCAGTCAGAATTGCAAATGCTGTGAGGGATTTAAATATCCCCCGCGGCATTTGCATGAACATGGCTGCCTCTTTTTTCCGGCTCGGGGTTTTGCCGGAGAAAAGCGCCAGTCTAGACGGGATCTTGCGGAAAATAAGCCCTTTTCCGGAAGATTCCTTATTCCTAATTTCAAGTAGGAATAAGGGATCTTGCGGAAAACGGCTTATTTTCCTACCTTCAAGTAGGAAAAGAATGGTTACTTACCTGTAACTGTTGTTCTTCGAGATGTGTTGCTCATGTCCATTTGAAGTAGGTGTGCGCGCCGCGTGCACCACGTCTTCTGGAGCGTTTTCCCTAGCGGTACCCGTAGCGCTGGCAGGGCGCCCCCTGGAGTGGCGCCGCCATGGCGGGGCATAAGTACCCCTGCCGGCGCCGCCCCACCTCAGTTCCTTCTTGCCGGATACTCCGACGAAGGGGAGGTAGGGTGGGAGTTGAATGGACACAATCAACACATCTCGAAGAACAACAGTTACAGGTAAGTAACAGTTCTTTTCTTCTTCAAGTGGTTGCTCATGTCCATTCGAAGTAGGTGACTACCAAACTAACCCCATGGAGGAGGGGTCGGAACAGTCATAGCACCAGAGTCATAAAGGAAGGTGAACAATAAACAGATTTATTTGAACAATTCAACACTGACGAGGCACCAACCAAGAACAAAGACAACCAAATATATATATATATATATATATATATATATATATATATATATATATATATATAGAGAGAGAGAGAGAGAGAGAGAGAGAGAGAGAGAGAGAGAGAGAGAGAGAGAGAGAGAGAGATATAGATATATAGACATATAGATATATATATAATATTTACATCACAGATTCGAGGACTGCAGAGCCCACCCTTGCATCCTCCCTGGCTTGTTGAGGTAGCGCATAGAGTGTTGCAAACGTGTGAAGGGAAGACCAGGTGGCTGCCCTGCAAATTTCTGTGATTGGTACCTGGGCACCAAAGGCTACCAAGGACACCTGTGCCCTGGTAGAGTGTGCCTTCACCCTGGGAGGGGTTTTACCAGCCAGTTGATAACACTCCGCTATACACTGCAACACCCATCTTGATAACCTTTGCGTAGAAATAGGTGAACCTTTCCCCTTATCCCCAAACGCAACGAACAATTGTTGGGATTTACGGAAGGGCTTGGTTCGATCAATATAGAATGCCAGCGCTCGCTTGGCATCCAGGGAGTGTAGAACGCGCTCCTTAGGGGAGGCATGTGGTTTAGGGAAGAACACAGGTAGATAAATCTCCTGGAACAGGTGAAAAGGTGAAACCACCTTCGGGAGGAAGTCCGGATGAGACCGTAGCCTTACGTTATCATGCGAAAAAACAAGGTAGGGCGGTTCTATAGTCAGCGCCCTTAGCTCTGATATCCTTCTAGCAGACGTAATGGCTACTATGAAAGCAACCTTCAATGAAAGGTGCTTCAATGAACATGTAGCCAATGGCTCGAAAGGAGGGAACATAAGCCTGTGTAGGACTAGGTTGAGGTTCCAGGCAGGGTGCGGAGCCCTCACCAAGGGGTACAATTTCTCCAAACCAGTAAGAAACCTTTTAACCACCTGGTTAGAAAAAAAAGCGAGGCTCCTGCCGTACCAACATGGAAGGCGGAGAGAGAGGCCACATGGACTTTAATAGAAGAAAAGGACAGGCCACTAGATCGGAGTTGAAAGAGATAGTTGAGAATAGTTGGAATAGGGGCCGAAGACGGGTGTACTCCTCTCTGGGACGCCCAAGACGAGAAGCGCCGCCACTTGGCAGCGTACGACCGTCTAGTAGAGGGCTTCCTGCTGCTAAGGAGCACCATCTGTACTTGTTGGGAACATTCCCTTTCTGGTTGGTTCAACCAAGGATAAACCATGCCGTTAGGTGAAGAGACCGGATATCCGGGTGAACCATTATCCCCCCGTCCCAAGGTAGGGTTAGCAGGTCCCGAACTGGAGGGAGTGCTATAGGGTCTTGGGTCAGCATGTCCACCAGGATGGGGAACCAGAACTGTCTGGGCCACCTGGGGGCTATGAGGATGATCGAGGACCTGAAAGTTCTTGCTCTGGTCAACACCCTGGAAATTAGGGGAAATGGGGGAAAAGCATAGAGAACGCCCTTTGGCTACGTGGTCGTTAGGGCGTCTCCCTTGGAGAATTTCCGCAGCCCCAGCAGGGAACAGTAGTTCCTGCACTTGGCATTGTGTGCCGAGGCGAACAGGTCTAGGTGGGGATAGCCCCACCTGCGGAAAATCTGACTGAGGACAGAGTTCTTGAGCGACCACTCGTGGGCTCCAAAGGATCTGCTCGGTGTGTCTGCAAGTAGGTTTTTGCACCCGGGGAGGTACTCCGCCTGAGATGTGATATTGTGCGTGACACACAGGTGCCAGAGACGCAGGGCCTCCTTGCATAGGGGTGGCGAACGCGACCCACCCTGCTTGCTGAGGTAGAAAACCGCTGCAGTGTTGTCCATACGCACCAGGATGGAGCGGTGGGAAAGCTTCAGCAGGAATGCTTCGCAGGCCTTCCTCACCGCCCGTAATTCCCGGATGTTGATGTGCAGGGTCCGTTCGGAAAGGGACCAGAGGCCCTGAGTTCTGTGGCACCCAAGGTGTGCTCCCCATCCCAGGTCGGACGCATCGGTGACCAGCGTCAGTGAGGGGGCAGGGGCATTGAAGGGAACCCCGCTGCGCACCACGGATTCCTGGGTCCACCAGAGTAGAGAGTCCAGAATGTCCGGGGGCACAGTGACTATGGAGTCCCATAGACCCTTGCACTGGCAGAAGACCTTCGCCAACCACGCCTGCAGAGGACTCTTCCTCATCCTGGCATGTTGCACCGTGTAAGTGCATGCCGCCACGTGGCCCAGGAGCCTGGAGCAGACCCGCGGTGTCGTGATGGGGGACCGAATTAGCCCTGAGATCAGCTCCACTATGGAGAGGAACCTGCTGTGGGGCAGGAACGCTCTTGCCACCTTCGCATCGAGGACGGCTCCCACAAATTCTATCCTCTGGGAGGGGGTCAGGGATGACTTCTCGACATTTATCATGAGCCCTAACCTTAAGAAGAGAGCTCTTATGAGTGTTACGTGAGCTTCTACCTGCTCGTACAAGCGACCTCGGATTAGCCAATCGTCGAGGTACGGGAACACATGTACCCCTCGATTGCGCAGAAAGGTGGCAACCACAGCCATACATTTTGTAAAAACCCTTGGTGCAATACATAACCCAAAGGGGAGTACCGTAAACTGAAAATGGTAACGGCCCACCATAAACCGGAGGAACCTCCTGTGACTGGGCCTGATAGCCACATGGAAGTAGGCGTCCTTTAGGTCGAGAGTCGCGTACCAGTCGCCCAGTTGTAGCACTGGGATGACCGAGGCCAAAGTCACCATTCTGAACTTGTGTTTTACAACCGCCTTGTTTAAGTATCGAAGGTCCAGGATAGGACGAACTCCCCCTTTTGGTTTCGGAACAACAAAATAACGGGAGTAAAAACCCCTGCCCCGCAGATGCCGAGGGACCCTTTCTATTGATCCTTTTTCGAGGAGCGCCACCACTTCCTGAAACAGGATGTGTTCGTGAGGGGTGTCCCTTATTAGGGACAGGGTAGGGGGTTTTGAAGGCGGTGGGCCCAGGAACGGGATAGAATAGCCCATATTTACAATGTTCAGGATCCAGGCATCTGATGTTATCAGGGCCCATGCCTGGGCAAAACGGGATAGCTGGGCCCCAAACGGGGGGCCAGGGTGGCAGACTGGTACGGGACTCTCGAATACCGTGTCAAAACTGGGGCTTGCCCTGATTGGGAGGGCCGTGGGGACCTGCCCGCTGGGGATCTGACCTAGGGCAATGACATCGACCCCTAGGCCCCTGAGGGTGCGCAGCTGCCCCGGAACCTCCACCGGAGGCCCGGGAGAGGCGCCTCCAGAAATCCCCACAGGGGACCTGGGGCTGCACTCTACCCTGCTGCCTATACGGCAGCTTGTTGCTACTGCATGGCCGGCGAATGTATGCCCAAGGACTTCAGAGTTGACCTAGTGTCCTTTAGGGTATGGAGCCTGGAATCGGTGTGCTCCGAGACCAAAGCCTTTCCTTCAAAAGGCAAGTCCTGAATGGTGTGCTGCACATCCAAGGGAATCCCTGAGACATGGAGCCACGCCCCGTGACACATAACGACACCAGTCGCCATGGTACGGGCTGCCGAGTCCACAGTGTCCAATGCCGCATGGAGGGCAGTTCGTGTAATGACTTTACCTTCGGCAGACATAGCCGCAAACTCTTGGCGGTCTTCCATCGGGAGCCGGTCTCTAAATTTTTCAGCCACCTGCCAGGTGTTAAAAACATACCTGCTCAGCATCGCCTGCTGGTTAGCGATGCGGAGCTGTAGAGCACCTGTAGCGTATACCTTACGGCCCAACAAGTCCAGCTTTTTAGGCTCCCTTGCCTTTGGAGAAGGCCTGGGCTGGGGAAGCCTTTCTTTTTGGGCCACAGCCTGTACGACCAAGGATCCCTGGATGGGCTGGGTAGGGGTCAGAGTTGCTGGCGTTTGCCACAGGGCATTAGTAATTTTTGAAACAGTTTTATTGAGCGGTAAAGCAAACCGCGTAGGAGTGTCCTCCTGAGGATGTCTACCATTGGATCGGTGTCCTCAATTATGGGCTCCACCGGAACAGCCAGGTTGGAAGCCATGCGCCGCAGGAGGTCCTGATGTGCCCTGGCATCCATTGATGGCAGCCCAGACGCTGGGTCCGCCAGTGCCTCATCGGGGGAGGACAATGACAACGACTCCTGAAGCAACACGGGAGCGGTTGTGACCAACTGTGGGGCTGGTTGGACGGCCTGAGCCTCCGGGGGGCCTGCCTCCAGTACCGGTGGTTGCGGTGCCGCAGGATCCCGTTGTGGCACTGAAAGGGGGGAGGGAGGCGCCCTAGACAGGGACGCCGATGGGCAGGAACGGTGCCCTGAAGCCTCCAACCCCATAGATGGTGGCGGCTGGCCCTTCCACTGATGATAGGCCCAGGGAGTCCAAAAAGGCCACTGCGGGTGAGGTGGCCACATCTGCTGGTTGTGGTCCCTCCGGTGTCTGGATCTGGACCTGTGACTCGAGGATGCTCCCGAGGACCCCGACCAAACCGACACCGCGTCCGAGTCCGAAGAGTAATCGGACTCCAGCCAAGGCGGAGCCGACAAGGAGTGTGGTGCAAACTTGGCCATCGACTCAGGTTTGCCCACATGAGTACGGCGAGGATGCGGAAGACCCAGACCCAGTGCGGCAGATTCTGTCGAGTGCGAAACAGCCAGCTGTGGCATCGGGGTGCCGAGGCCCGGTGCCGGTTGCGTCATCAGTAGCTGCGGCCCCGGGGTACCCAAGCCTGGTGCCGTTTGTGACGCCACTATCTGCGGCACAGAGGTGCCCAGGCCCAGTGCTGGGGTAGACCACTGGGAGACGGACACCGACTCCTGGGAGGCCACATGGCCACGGGGGTACGGCACCGGTACCGCCAAGCGGGGCCCTGGCACAGTGGAAAGCAGCGATCTGCCATGGCTCGAAGCTCCCTGAGAATGACGGTTCGGCGTCGTGAAGGGTGCCGTAGTAGTAGCGGGAGCCAACCCCACCGGGGGTGGTCCCGACGCATAAGCCACGATAGCATGCCGACCTGGGCCATGCAGGGGCGACAACGGTGCCCTCCGAGTCTCCAATGGGAGCGACCTCGACCCGTCCGAGTCGACCGACGACGGCGGGGAGGTCGTGAGACTAATTAGGTCCTGCGCCGCTTCAAATGTGTCTGGCATGGACGGGCGGTGAGAGGGCAGGCGACCAGGGCTAACCAGGTCCCCTCGGTGCCGACGGTGCACCGGAGGGGAAACACGCACCGGTGAACTGCCGCTGCGGTGCCCAGTCGACGTAGGCTTTTTAGACGGTGACCTGCCCCAGGACTTCTTCACCCTCTTAGACGGTGGAGAGTGAGACCGGTGCCGGGATCTTGACGTCAATGCCTGGTGCCGGTGTGCGGTCTTGCGCGTGGAGGCCGGTGCGCTGCGCACCGCAGGCTGGTCCAGCGGCACCGGTTGAAGCGCCGTCTCCATAAGGAGAAGCTTCAAGCGGGAAACTCTTTCTTTCCTCATACGGGGCTTGAAAGACTTGCAGATTTTGCAGGCAATTGCCAGATGAGCCTCACCCAGACACTTAAGGCAGCTGTCATGTGGGTCGCCCCTGGGCATAAACTTCCCGCAGTCAGCGCACGCCTTGAAGCCTTGCGGCCCTGGCATTCCTTACTCCCAAGGGGGGAAGGAGCAAAACAAAAAACCTAACTATCTAACTACACAACTATTTACAAAGTGAGAAACGGGAACCATTAACTATCTAAGCCTAAACAGACAGAGAGAGAGAGAGACGCTCCAACGACCGACACGGCTGTAAGAAGGAACTGAGGTGGGGCAGCGCCGGCAGGGGTACTTATGCCTCACCATGGCGGCACCACTCCAAGGGGCGCCCCGCCAGCGCTACGGGTACCACTAGGGAAAACGCTCCGGAAGACGTGGTGCACGCGGCGCGCACACCTACTTCGAATGGACATGAGCAACCACTCGAAGAAGAATAAGGGATCTTCCAGAAAAGGGCTTATTTTCCGCAAGATCCCGTCTAGACTGGCGCTTTTCTCCGGCAAAACCCCGAGCCGGAAAAAAGCGGCAGCCATGTTCATGCAAATGTCGCGGGGGATATTTAAATCCCCCGCGGCATTTGCAATTCTGACTGGTCTCATTAGCATCCCTTTTCCGGAATGGGGTGCCAATGTAGACACAGCCATACTGTTAAACCCCCAGAAAATATCTTTAATTTCAGCAACTTTTTCTGGGTTTCATAAATCAATAAAGATAACTACTTTCATACCTTTTACTGAGTGCTTTCTTCATATCACACCAAAAGTACATATTTTGGATTCAAATTCATTTAAATTAAAAACACTAGGGAGAGGTGCCCCTCCTTGCTATGCTCGCCAACCCCCCCCCCCCCCATGAGAGTAGGCAGACTTGGCTCCCCCCCAGCCGCCAGGCTGAGGAGGGGCAGCCGTTGCCCACCCTGGCTCTCTTCCCCCAGGCGCTGGGCCCCCTGAGGCCAGGCCAGCACCAGCTTTCCCTCTTCCCAGCTGCTGGGGGTGGGGGGGGAGGAGACTGTCAGGCCAGGCCAGGCTGACCTGGCTCTCTCCCTCCGGCTGCGGGGGTGTTGGTGGCTGGAGAGAAAGATGGGCCAGCCTTGGCTCAACCCGAGGGTTTGCCCGGGTCGAGGTTCTCCCCCTTCCCTCCCACTCTCTAGGGTCTGAGGTCTTGCTCCCCCTAGCCTCTTCTTCCCCCCCACCTACCAGCCCTGGCTCTGCCTCCCCCTCAGCTCCTCCCCCCCCCCGCCACACACACACTGGCCCCCTAACTCTTACCTCCCCCCCCAGCTACCATGGACGGATGCAGAGGAAAGGCTGGCCTAGTTTCCCCCCATATCTACAGCATGTGTGAGGGGGATGGGATGCAAGGCAGGAACACGGCTCCCGCCCCCATGGATCACCAGAGAGGGGAAAGCCTCAGAGAGGGGGAGGCCCTCTGGATCGCCGGAGGGGGGGGCAAGTGAGAGGCCACGCAGCTTGTGGCTTCTACCCCACCCAGCACCTGGGGGTAGAAGAGCTACTCTGGGACCTCCCCAAGCCCCACATGGAAGCTGAGCACTGGGGAAAAGGAAGGGTGGATGGGTGGAGGAAGGCAGGATGCAGAGTGACATGATGTCACTCTGTCGTCCTGCAGGAAAAGGGTTTTTTAATATGTAGAGAGAAAACCAAAAAAAGAACAGTTTATTTTGAAATGCACTTACTGTGAAATATGTTTTAAAGAACTGTTAAGTAATTGCATATCCAGCTGTTGAAGAAGAAGAGCAATCTTCATTTTAATTTCTGTATCAGGATCACCACCTTTTCTCACTCTGTCTAGCAAGCGTAGCATAGACATGTCTTCTCCTTCAATTGTCCCATATCCAGGGCCAAGAATTTTCACTATAGGATCTCTATTGGCTGTAAAGGAGAAACATTATAAATATAAAGCTAATGATGCTTCAAAAATTATCTTAAAGGATTTTTAAAATCCTTAAGTGCCAAAATAGTGTAACAATGTTAACTTATAATATGAATATATATTTAACTTTAAAAGATAGATAATGGGTGCTGTTGTTCCTTAAAATGTTCCTGTTTTATCTTATAGGAATAAATTATTTCATATCACTTTTGGATAAAACAAGCTTTAAATAATAAATATGAGCTGACTTCTTGTGTAATAAACATAAATATTTATTGAATCAAGAAGTAAATATCAAACTCTCTTTTAAGTCAGTATACCTTCAGGGATAATAAAATAGGACAATGGCCCAAACATTACAGAAGTCTGATTTAGTATAAAACAATGTCTTAAAAGATTTGCTGGCAACCAACGTAATGATTCCATAAAAGGTCCAGCTATCATTTACTCAGGATTGCCAGCTGTCCTCTACAATGACCAGTGACAATTGTGTGTCAGCTGGTTTTTAGAGATTCCTCTTGTTCCCAGTGTCCCAATGAGTGACAGTTTTCTTACACAGGTGCATAGCAGTTGCTAGCTCATGATCACTGTGTGTGCCTTTAGTGTGTGAGCATTTTAAAAATCAGGTCTGATCCATTTGTGGCTGCATCAGTATTGTAGCTAGCTCGTTTTCTACCAATGTCGTAAGTGAACGTTTCTCAAAGCTTCCACTCAGTGGATGTCTAATTTAGCCCAGTTATGTTTTTATTGACAGGTTTGGACACAAAGAACTGCATATGACCCAATAACTGTATTAGTACATGTTTTCTAAAAGTCTTCATCAGAAAGGTTAGCCATGAACTTCCTAAGCATAACATATTTTGGTTGGTTGTTTTTAATAAATTAACATTCTAAAAGGACGTTCAAGTTAAAAGTACAGAAAAATTAGCAGCACTTCTGAGGACACATTCAGTATGCCGAGATTTGAATATATGTGTTATAATTGTTGAGGTACCAGTCAGCATACATGTATCTTTATATGAATGAAATTCAATGTTGACATTATTCCCAACTTCTACATTACTGACTTCAATAAAAAATAAAAATAGACACTTGTTGATTCATCAAATCATTGTTTTCCAGCAATTCCTCACAAGCCAAAATGTGTACAAAAAGAAATGTCACCTATATCATTCTCTCATTTTTTTTAATCTTAAAATTCAAGAGCAAAAAAAAAATAAAAAAAAACCCCCAACCTTCAAGGCATGCCTGTGCTTCCTTTAACTTTTTTTCCATAGCTATATGTAACAAACGAGAGAGCTGGCCAAAACTGCGTACTCTGATAGTTGAGGCAGTGAGTAGGAGCAATGGTTGATCATCTTTATCTCTTTCATCTGACTGAACAGTTGTTGCACTGGAAAAATAAAATGGTATGACAAAAAGAGAGAACTTTTATTATTTTTTTTTTAGGTAGAGTCTGTTACCCCCAAAAAATCCCACTGGAGACCACCCAGGGGTACACTAGTATGGATTTATTGATTGAGGCATTAACACTCCACTACATGGTTAAACTAAAGAGGATAAAACTGCCAATAAAGGTTTAAACTAAAGGGGAACCAGCCATCTCTCTCACTCTCTCTCACCTTCTGCCCTCAGGCACTCAACACTTACACAGACATTTGGTTGCAGAAGGAGCAAAGATATTCTGAAGGGTCTGTCTGCTGGTCATGGCTGGGGAGCTGGTCAGGAAAGAAACTGGCTACAGAAAAAGGAGCTTCTCAAAAAGAGAAAAAGGATTTCTACCATGTGCTCTCTCCTTTTATTGCCTCTGTAAAACCCCTGTGACTCATCCACATTCATCACCAGTGAGCACGCCCAGACTTCTTGATCCAGCAGAGCAGCAGTCTCCTTAATTGGTCTGATGACTCATCACCTGGCTCCACCTGCTCAGCCTTCCAATTTCTAATCCCAAACACTCAAGTCTCCTCTCACACACACACACACATTCATATCTCAGGGGAGAATGCAGTTTAGAGCAAATTACAAGCAGAGTGGATGGAAATTACAAAAAGATTACAAAATTGCAAGGCTCAACAATTACCAAAGCTTACAGTAGGTTTCTGAACTTATAAAGCAAAGTTGCTGAGTTACAAAGTTGCAAGGTTTTACAAAGATTACAGAGTTGCACAGTTTAAAAGGCAATGCAGCTGAAACAATTACAAAGCTTCAGTGAATCATTTACAAATAATCAGTAATGAAGTGACTTAGACAACTGCCTAAGTGGCAGTCAGCAGGAGGTTTCTGTCAGTCTTTAAGTCATGTGTTGGCAGGACCGTACAGTTTAGTGTATTTCCAGAAAAATCCATGTGTAAAATCGAGTAATAGCTCTGACAAAAGCTTTTATGAAACAACAACTCCCTCCCCCAGGTCACCATCCAAACCCTCTGTATCCTCTTGCCCAAGGTCACAACTCTCTCCCAGACTCTGTACACTCTACTACTCCCCTCCACCAGGCCAGGATCCTCTCCTGCACCCATACTCCCTCCCAGACTCTGCACCCCATTCCCCTGCCCCAAATCACCACCTAAATTGTCTGCAGTCTATATCCCCTTTTCTCCTTCTCCCAGGTCACAGCTCCTTCCCAGACTTTGCACCTCCTCCTAGAGCCCATCCAGCAGGTCAGAATACTCTCCTGCACCCATACTCCCTCTCTGACCCTACACCCAGGGGCGGATATAAGGCAGGGCCCCGCGCTTCAAAAAGCCCCGCGCATGCGCCATGGCGCATGTGCTGTGGCAAAGGGGGGGGGCCCCGTGAAATTATGCTGCCCGGGGCCCCACAAAACAGTCATCTGCCCCTGCCTACACCCCAATCCCCTGACCCAGGTCACAACCCTCTCCTTCACCCAAATGCCCTCTCAGATCTCACACCATCTCCTGCACCTCAGGCCTTTACCCCATGCATCTTTCTGCACCCAACCTCCACCCTAGACCCAGCACCTCCTCCACAGAAAAGTGAGGCCCTTGACCACTTTCCAAAATCTTGGCATGACTCCCTGTCAAAAATTATTGCCGACCCGTGCCCTAGATCTTGGTATTATGTGAAGGAGTAAATTATACTTCCCTATTCTTTCCCATTCTATTCATGATTTCATAGACCACTATCATATTTTCCCGTAGCCTCTTTCCTTACCCTGAAGAGTTCCAGTCTTTTTAAAATCACATCTCATATAAACTGTTTCATACCCCTAATTATTTTCACTGCTCCTGCAACTTTTCCAATTCTACTATATCTTTTTTCAGACAAGTATCAGAGGGGTAGCCGTGTTAGTCTGGATCTGCGAAAGCGACAAGGGCTATGTCTACACTGGCAGGTTATTGCGCAAGATCTCTTGTGCAAGAGACAGTCCGCACAGGCCAGAACGCAGCGCAAGAATGCTGAACTCTTGCGCAAGAAAGTGTACACACTGGCAGGATGCCGTTACTCAATAACTTGGCCCCGGAACCACTTCGGCCATGTCAAAAGGTCACCAGTGGCGTCTGTGGGCATATGCCAGACCCCTGCTGGGTATCGTGCTTAAAAGGACCCCTGGACAGCCCTTTTCCTGCGGCTGTGTGCAGAGGCACCTCATTGAGGCATCCAGACACACAGCCGTGTACTCCAACTCAGCCTCTGAGCAAGTGCCCCTGGGCATCATCGCTGCCTTGCTCACAGACATGGAGCCAGAGGAGGACCCCACTCAACAATGTCCCATCATGTCCATAATTGAGGAACTGGAGACTGGGCAACACGATTGATCAGATGCATGCAACAGCTGCACTCGGGCACCCCCACCCTACCACCAACAGGCACCTGTGGAGCCACGACACCATTGGGGACTGGTGGGAGCGCCTGGTGCTGGGACAATGGGATGACCAGCACTGGGTGCAGAACTTTAAGATGCGCAGGGCGGACATTTCATGAGCTCTGCACCTGGCTCACCCCGTGCTCCAGAGGCATGCCCTGCCATCCCCGTGGCCTGGCTGATGCAGCCATACACCGGCCAACTGGACCACAGCCAGGCCACCTTCAACACCCACCTGGACTGGGCCTGCAATCCCGTGGAGTGCGCCTTTGGGTGTCTGAAGGCATGGTTCAGGTGCTTCCTGACCCGCCTGAACATGGGGGTGCAGCACATCCCGGAGGTCATCTCGGCATGCTGCATGCTTCATAATATTATTGAGGGGAAGGGGGTGGATGGCAGGTGAGGGCCAGGCCTACCAGCAGCCCCAAACAGCCGCCACCCGGCAGACCAACCGCCTTGGGGTGCAGGTCCAGGAAGCCCTCCAGGTGATGCTGGACCAGGCCCCACAATAGGCCACCCTTACACCTCTGACCGTAGGGACGTCCCCGTGCCCCCACTTCCCACCACCACCCCTTCCTGCCACCCTTCCCTCACCTCCCAATAAATAAAATGCACTTGCTTTATATAAGGCACTTTTATTTACACGGGGAAGGGGGTGCACTGTGGGAAGGCGGGAGGAGGGGGCCCTGAACTGGGAGGAGGAGGGGGGAGGGGGCCCTTAACTGAGAGGGCCTCATGGGTGTGAAGGGAGGCCTCTCCCACCCCCATGGGTGCAGGGGCACCTCTGCCCCTTGTGCTGGGTCGGGGCAGGCTGCACCAGGAGGTGCCAGTGTTGGGGGGCGACAGGGCACGGGCACGTCAGGGGGCAAAGTGGGGGGAGGACTGGGCATGTCAGGGGGGGAAGCAGGGGGCAGGCTGGGCAAGTCGGGGGGGCAACAAGAGGGGGCTTGGCCACGCTGTGCTGCAGCACAGAGCCCATGCGCTCTGCAATGGTTCCCAGGAGGGCATACATGCGGTCACAGCACTCAACGTACTGGCCCCATACCCACTCCCCACCACTCCTCATCAGCATGGATTTTGTTCCTGAGTGAGCGCTCCATGTGCTTGATGGCATAGACGTGGCGGCGGAGAAGGTGGTGGCGGTCTCAGGTGTGCTGCGATGGGCCCTGGCTCCTCAGTGCCAGCAGGATGGGGCTGGAAGGTCTCTCACTGGCAGGGGGTCCCACTGCAGAGGAAGCAGATGAGAGCAAGGTCATCAGTGACCCACCGCCCCATGGTGTTCCGGGCGCCCCATGCCCTCCTCATGCCACCACACATGCACAACGCCTGGAGATAGGTAAGACTGGTGTGGGGGGATTCCCCTAGGGGCAGCAGGGGGGCCTGAGATGGGCCGGGGGATCCTGGGAGGGCCACACGTGGTAGTGGGGAGCCTGTTGTGCCTTCCCTTGGGGCAGCTACTGTGTCTCATAGGTGGCCATGGATTAGTGCTGTGTGCAGTACTCTTGGGTTGCGTGGTGTCCACCCTGTGCCCTTGCAGCTGGCCTACTCCCTGCTGGACCTCCCCCCTGCCACCAGGCTGGGTGTGCATGACCCCTGGGGTCCTAGGCATGTGCTGGGGCTGGCAGCCGTGTTCATGTGCCACTTGGTCTGGCTGCACAAGGTTGCACATGCTGCGTGCTGCTGTGCAGCATCCGGCCAGGCTGTGCCATGTGCTGCACCCTCTCCCCCACCCCATGGCCCCCCTGACTCCTGCACACTTGTGAGTGGCAGCTGCGACACTCACCAGATGATCCCTTGCCAATCTCTGAGGAGGCCAGGAACATATGGTGGTTGCTGTGTTGGGCTGGTGGGCTCTGGCTGCCCTCCTTCTCCTCCACCTCCTCGGTGGATCGTTTGCCCTCCTCCTCCTCCGCATCTGTTGGCCGGACCACTGAGGTAGCCAGGGCTGAGTCCACCATGGCCTCCAGGGTTTCAGCCCCCTTTTGGCCAGGATACTGTGCAGGCGGTGGTAGTGGGGACAAGCAGTGGCTCCACCACCCCCACTCTCACTGGCCTGCACGTAGCTGAGCCGCAGGTCTTTCACCTTGGCCCGGACCTGTTCCAGAGTGTCCCTGTGTGGCCAGCACCTGGGCCATGCGGGCAAATATATCCACATTTCGCCTCCTGGATTTGGGATTATGGAGGGCCACCTCCTCCTCCCACAGGTCCAGGAGGGCCTGGACCTCGGCATTACCCCAGCATGCTTTGCGCCCCTGTGGGCCTGCTGGGTGCTCTGGGGTGGCTCCCGGGTGGGGTCTGAGGGACCTGGCTGTTGCTCAGCAGCGGCCATCGCTCCCTCTGGCAGCTCCAAGGGCTGCACGTGGCACACGGCTCCGCTGGCTGCCTGTGCCTTTAAGGGGAAGCTGGCTACAGGGAACCAGCGAGTGGTGATTGGGCATATGGAGCGTAAGGTTCCACTTCCTGGACACCACAGTGCAAATAATTGAGGGTCACATAAACACCACCCTATACCAAAAACCTACTGACCGGTATGCCTACCTTCATACCTCCAGCTTCCATCCCGGACACACCACATGATCCATTGTCTACAGCCAAGCACTGAGGTACAGCCGCATTTGCTCCAATCCCTCATACAGAGACCAACACCTACAAGATCTTCACCAAGCATTCTTGAAACTGTGATACCCACACGAGAAAGTAAGGAAACAGATTAACAGAGCCAGACGTATACTCCTGCTGTGGGACAAGCCCAGGAAAGAAACCAACAGAACACCACTGGCCATCACCTACAGTCCTCAGCTAAAACCTCTCCAATGCATCATCAGTGATCTACAACCCATCCTGGACAATGATCCCTCACTTTCACAGGCCTTGGGAGGCAGGCAAGTCCTCGTGCACCAACAACCCACCAACCTGAAGCATATTCTCACCAGCAACTATACACCGCACCATAGTAATTCTAACTCAGGAACCAATCCATGCAACAAACCTCGGTGCCAACTCTGTTCACATATCTACACCACCAACACCATCACAGGACCTAACCAGATCAGCTACACCATCACTGGTTCATTCACCTGCACTTCTACCAAAGTAATATAGCCATCATGTGCCAACAATGCCCCTCTGCTATATACATCAGCCAAACTGGACAGTCCCTACGTAAAAGAATAAATGGACACAAATCAGATATTAGAATTGGCAATATACAAAAACCTGTAGGAGAATACTTCAATCTCCCTGGACACACAATAGCAGATCTAAAGGTAGCCATCCTGCCGCAAAAAAACTTCAAGAACAGACTTCAAAGAGAAACTGCTGAGCTACAGTTCATCTGCAAGTTTGACACCATCAGCTCAGGTTTAAACAAAGACTGTGAATGGCTAGCTAACTATAAAAGCAGCTTCTCCTCTCTTGATATTCACACCCCCAGATCAGCTGCTAGAAGTGGGCCTCATCCTCCCTGATTGAATTAACCTTGTTATCTCTAGCCTGATTCTGGCCTGCATATTTATACCTGCCCCTAGATATTTCCACTACATGCATCTGACAAAGTGGGTCTTTGCCCACGAAAGCTTATGCTCTAAAACATCTGTTAGTCTATAAGGTGCTACAGGACTCCTTGTCGCTTTTTCAGACAAGGCAACCCAAACTGCATGAGTATTCAAAGGATGGACATACCACAGATTTATATAGTGATATTATTAAACTTTCTGTTTTATTATCTATTCTCTTCCGAATAGTTCCTAAAATTCTGTCTGGCACTACATATTGAATGAACGTTTTAAAAAAAATCCATAATGACTCCTAGCTCTCTTTCTTGAGTGGTAACAGCTTTAGTCCCATCATTATGTATGTATAGTAGGGATTATTTTTTTCAGTGTGCACAACTTTGCATTTAGCAACATTGAATTTCATTGTCCATTTTGTTGTCTCCTCACTCAGTTTTGTGAGATCCCTTTGTAATTCTTCCCTGTCAGCTTTAGACTTAACTCTTTTAGGTAATTTTGTAACGTCTGCAAATTTTGCTACCTCATTGTTCACCCTCTTTTCCTGACTGCTTATAAATATAACAAGCAGTCCTGTGGCACCTTAGGGTATGTCTACACTACAGCGCTAATTCGAACTAACTTAGTTCAAATTAGTTAATTCGAACTAAGCTAATTCGAATTAGTGCAGCTAGACTTAAAAACTAGTTCAAATTAGCGTTTTGCTAATTCAAACTAGCGCATCCACACTGATTGGACGCTGGGGTGCACTTAAGGGCAGCTGAAACCGGTTCTGGCAGGGCATCAGGTCAGTAGTTGCTTTGTGTGGCTGCTGTCTGAGGCTATCTGAGGCTCGTGCTTAAAGGGACCCCCCTGGACAGCCGGTTCTCAGCTTTTCCACTTGCTTGCCTACCTCGCCGAGGGACAGCAAAGCATTTTTCTCTGCGCCCGTCTGTGTCGGTGGTTCCCTTTGGGGATGCCGCCACAAGTGGCAACATGGAGCCAGAGCCCGCCCTGCAGTTTCGGGTGCAGTTTGTGGACTTGCTGCTGCAAGCCTGCCAGCAATGGCTGGAGGCTGCCTGGCACCACCTGGTGCACGTCAGCCCCCTGCCTCTCCGCCTGGCCTCCCTGGGGGCTGTGGAGGAGCCGCAACGGCACCCGGACGCCGGCGTGCGCCGCCACATCTAGCGTCTGGACACCAGCACTGACTAGTGGGACCGCATCATCCTGGAGAGCTGGGGAGACAGGCAGTGGACCCAGAACTTCAGGATGAAGAGGGACACCTTCCTGGAGCTCTGCGAGTGGCTCGCCCCTGCTCTGTGGAGAAGGGACACTCGCATGAGGCCCGCCATCCCCCTCCAGAAGCGTGTGGCCATCGCCCTCTGGAAGCTCTCCACGCCGGACAGCTACCGATCCGTCAGGAACCAGTTCGGCATGGGGAGATCCACCGTCGGAGCAGTGCTCATGCAGGTACGGCACTCGCCGGCCACTGGGCCGGGAGGGAGGGGGGTTGCAAGGAGGGGATGGGCCGCCCCAGGGAAAATGGGGAGAGTAGGGGGGAGGAGGCAAAAGTGCCCCGCACCGGAGGGATCGGTCTGTCCCGGCCGTAATATATGCCACCCGGGGAGGTTGCTTCCGGGAGTGGGGCACGGGGCACTGCCAGGGCACGAACACTCCCAGCCACCCGGGCGCCCCCGTGATTCGCGCTTTGCTGTGTCTTTCCACAGGTGGTCAAGGCCATCAACCGGATGCTGCTCCGCAGGGTGGTCCACCTCGCCGACCCGGACGCCGTCATCCGGGGCTTCGGCGCCCTCGGCTTCCCCAACTGCGGGGGGGGGGGGCATCGACGGGACGCACATCCCCATCCATGCCCTGGAACACCAGGCCTCCCAGTACATGAACTGAAAGGGGTACTTCTCCATGCTCCTGCAGGCCATGTGTGACCACCAGAGACAGTTCACGGACATTAATGTGGGCTGGTCCGGCAAGGCACACCACGCCAGGGTGTACCGGAACTCCTCCGTGTGCCAGAGGCTGCAGGCCAGGACCTTCTTCCCCGACCGCCAAATCAGGGTCAGGGACGTGGACATGCCCGTGTGCCTGGTGGGGGATGCGGCCTAACCCTTACAGCCCTGGCTCATGAAGCCCTACACGGGGCACCTCAGCCCATCCCGCCAGGCCTTCAATGCCAGGCTGACCAGGGCCCGCATCATCATTGAGGGGGCCTTCGGGTGACTGAAAGCCCGATTTAGATGCCTCCTCACCCGTCTCGACCTCGCAGAGCACAATATCCCTCCCGTGGTGGCAGCATGTTGTGTGCTGCACAATTTGTGTGAAAGAAAGGGGGAGGCTTTCCTGCCAGCCTGGATAGCTGAGGCTGAGCGCATGGCTGGACACTACGCTCAGCCCCGCACCGCCGCCGTCCAGGAAGCCCAGCGGGGGGTCGTCCGGATCCGGGAAGCCCTGCGGGAGAGCTTCCATGTGGAGGAGGAGGACTGAACTGAACTCTCCCTGCATGCCCCACTGGGGCCTTCTTCCACCCTCCCCCGCTTCCCCTCCCTAGCCCCCCTTCCTAATGTCAAATAAAGACACCTTTTTTGCCAACAAAATTCTCTTTTTATTTTACATAAATGGGATGGGGGGGAGGGAGGAATGAGGGTGGGAGAGGGGAGGGGGAAACCTGGGAGGAGGGAGCTGGAAGGGGAGGAAGGGAAGGGAAAGCTCAGGCTTGGGGGTCCGGCTGGCTCTCCCATCTTGCAGCACTGCAGGTGTGGGGGCGTCGGGGAGGAATGGGTGTGGAGGGTGGGGCAGGAGGGATGGGGGGTGCGGAGGAAGCGGGAGGGGGAACAGGGGCAGCAGGGGCAGGAGGAGCTGGGGCAGCAGGAGCAGGGATGGGAGGAGGAGCGAGAGCTGGGACAGCCGCAGGAGCTGGAGCAGGAGGAGGCAGGAACCTGTCCACTAGGGTCTGGACGTGGCCTCTGAGGGCACGGCCCTGCTCCTCCAGCACCTCCAAGCTCCGCTGGCGCAGCCGAAGGTCCTCCCGGACCCAGTGGTCCTGGGTGCGGAGCTGGTGATCCAGGAACCGCAGGTGCCGCCGCTGGTACTCCTCCTCGTTCCTGGCATGCCTGCTGGCCTGGGTGCGGGTGGCTGTTGCAGGCGGGGTGGTGCGCCCTGCAGTCCCAGGTGCTGCGGCTGTGGTGAAACAAGAGCAGCGGTCAATTCTCCCTGGGGACAAGGTGGGTGAAACCCAGCCCCCCCCCTGCAAGGCCAGGGCCCCTGCATGACACCCAGCTGCTGCGCCATGGCGGGCAAAGCCCAGGCGCACGGTCCCTGGGCTCCCTCTCCCCCCACAACTCCCGGTACACATAAGGGGAGCATGATGGTACTCACATGTGGAGGCCTCCCCGGCCTCGGACAACACAGGCGTTGTGCTGTGGGGTGCCTCGGGGGTCCTGGGTCCTGGGCAGGCTCCCAGCAGGCTCCTGGCTCTCGGCATCCTCCTGCTCCTCCTCCTCCGTGTCTGGGACGGGTCCCTCTGCCCCGGGGTCGATCACCACCCAGGGGACATGGACAGCGTGAGCCCCCAGGATACAGTCCAGGGCCTCAAAGTGGGGGCAGGCCTCCAGGTAGGCCCCTGGCTGGCAGGCCCGTGAGTAGGATTGCTGCAGGTCCTTAATTTTACAGCGGACCTGATCCCGGCTCCGCTGGTGGCCTCTGGCAGCCAGGCTGTCAGCCATGCGGCTGTACACGGCCATGTTCCTGTGGCTAGTGCGGAGATCGTGGACATTGGAGGCTTTCCCCCAAACCTCGATGAGGTCCACGATCTCCGCACTTGACCAAGCGGGCCCGGGCAGGCTCCTATGAGCCGCCAGCCTGGTCCCGGGAAGAGGGGAAGGGCTGGGTGGCAACGGGTGGCTGGCTCATCAGGTGGCAGGTGCAGGGTCTGTTGGCTGGTTGCTGGCAGACTTGCAACTGGCACAAACACTGTAGCCAGACCATGTCCTTTAAGGGCTCCGGGGCCGGGAGGGGGGCAGAAGAGTTTCCCTGGGTGTTGGCCAGAGTGGCCACCAGGGCAAGCTGGGAAGGGCTAGCCTCCCACTAGTTCGAATTAAGTGGCACACAGCCCTTAATTCGAACTACTTAATTCGAACTAGGCGTTAGTCCTCGTGGAATGAGGTTTACTTAAGCGCTCCGCTAGTTCAAATTAAGTTCGAACTAGTGGTTCGTGTGTGTAGCGCCTATCAAAGTTAATTCGAACTAACAGCTGTTAGTTCGAATTAACTTTGTAGTGTAGACATACCCTTAGAGACTAACAAATATAGATGTGATGAAGCGGGTTTTACTCACAAAAGCTCATGATTTTATATATATATATATATATATATATATATATATATATATGTTAGTTTCTAAGGTGCCACAGGACTGCTTGTTGTTTTTAAAGTGACAGATTAACAGGGCTACCCCTTTGAGACTGTTTATAAATACATTGAACAGCATAAGTCCTAATATAGCTCTTTGGGGGGAATCACACTACTCACCTCTATCCGTTGTAGAAACTGAACATTTATTCCTCCCATTTGTTTCCTATCTTTTAACCAATTACTGATCAATAAAAAGAACTTCCATTTAGCCCATAGACTGGTTAGTTTTTTTTAAGAGCTTTTGGTGAGAAACATCGTCAAAAACTTTCTGAAAGTACAAGTCCACTACATCACCCTTTTCCACATGCTTGTTGACCCACTCAGAAAATTCTCAGATTGGTGGGGAATGATTTTAATTTCTCTGTATTTGATAATTTTGTTCTTTACTACAGTTTCAACTAATTAGCCTAATGCATAAGTTAAGCTTGCCAGTCTGTAATTGTCAGAATTACTTCTAGAGCCTTTTCTAAAAATCGGAATCATATTAGCTACCCTTTTGTCATTTGGTACAGAGGCTGATTTATAATAGCTCTGCAATTTCATATTTAAGTTCCTTCAGATATCTTGGATTAATATAATTTGGTCCGGGTGACATATTACTATTTAATTTGTTAGTTTATTCCAAAAAGTGCCCTTCTCTTTTCAAAGCTGTAATTCTCTTAATATGGCTTACCTCAATTATGTTGAAACTGGATGCACAAATACAGTTATAATGTTAAAAGGACCTAAGACTCACTGGGTCTTTATCCAGAAGGTAACTGCTGACGCCAAAAGAGCAGCATGTTCATCTGGCCTCAGCAGGATGCTGTTGTGACCCAGCCAAGGTATGCTCCTCTGGTCATAGCAGCAGAGTCAGATTAAGAAAGGGGCTTTAGGCTATAGCCCCTAAAATCCCTGTGGGTACGTCTACACTACAACGTTAATTCGAACTTAGTTTGAATTAGTTAATTCGAACTAAGCTAATTTGAACTAACGCATCTAGAACTAAAAACTAGTTTGAATTAGCATTTTGCTAATTCGAACTAGCGCGTACACATTAAGTGGATCCTGAACCAGGCTTAAGGATGGCCGGAAGCAGTGCCGGAAGGGCATCAGAGAAGGACTTAGAGCGTGGAGATGCTGTCTCAGGCTAGCCGAGGGCTGTGCTTAAAGGATCCCGACCCCCACCCCGGACAGACAGTTCTCAGGGGTGCCCTGCTTGCAAAGCAGTCCTGGCTTGGAGTGCCCTGAGTGCCCACACTGGGCACATCACAGCACTCGGCCATCAGCCCGGCTGCACTTGCCGCAGGCTGCCATCTGGGGAGAGGAGGCAATTGGGGGGCTGCAGGAGAGCTTCCACCCCCAGAAGCCCGCAGAGCCAGCCCAGTCCTCCCCATCGGGGGCTCATGCCCCATTCCTCCCTCACCTCCTTCCACTTACCCTTCCCTAGCCCCTCTTCTTGATGTACAAAATAAAGATAACGTGTCTTCCAAAATGGAATCTGTCTTTATTGAACAAAACTGGGGGAGACTAGGAAAAGGAGGTGGGAGAGGGGAAGAGAGAGGCTGGGAGAGGGGAGGGCAACTAAAATGATCAGGGGTTGGGAACAGGTCCCATATGAAGAGAGGCTAAAGAGACTGGGACTTTTCAGCTTAGAAAAGAGGAGACGGAGTGGGGACAGGATAGAGGTCTCTAAAAGCATGAGTGGGGTGGAGAGGGTGCATACAGAAAAGTTCTTCATTAGTTCCCATAAAGAAGGACTAGAGGACACCAAAGGAAAGGAATGGGTAGCAGGCTTCAAACTTGTAACAGAAAGTTGTTCTTCACAAAGCGAAGAGTCAACCTGTGGAACTCCTTGCTGCAGGAGGCTGTGAAGGTTAGAACTGGAACAGAGTTTAAAGGGAAGTGAGATCAAGTCATGGAGGCTGGGTCCATGGAGTGGTATTAGCCAGGGGGTAGGAGTGGTGTCCCTGCCCAAGGTTTGTGGAAGGCTGGAGAGGGATGGCACGAGACAAATGGCTTGGTCACTGTCTTCGGTCCATCCCCTCCAGGGTCTCTAGGGTTGGCCGCTGTCGGCAGACAGGCTACTGGGCTAGATGGACCTTTGGTCTGACCCAGGACGGCCATTGTAAGCTCAGGGCTCAGGGTCGGGGGTCTTAGTGGACCCCCTTGATTCTCTTGCACACCTGCTCCTGGGTGGCCAGGCTGGCAGCTATCCTGCCCAAGCCAGCCACTTTCCTGTGCCTAGTGTGGAGATCGTGGACAAGGTCCACGATGTCCGCACTAGCCCAGGCGGGTGCCCGCCTCTTGCGGTCCCGGGCAAGCTCCCGGGAGCCGCCAGCCTGGTCCTGGGAAGAGGGGGAGGGCTGGGGGACATCGGGTGGGTGGCTCGATCCGTGCCAGGTGCAGGGTCTGCTGGCTGGGTGCTGGCAGGCTTGCACCTGGCACGGGCACCGTAGCCAGCCCGTGCCCCTTTAAGGGGTCCGGGGCTGGGAGGGGGGCAGTAGAGTTTCCCTGGTGTTGGCCAGAGTGGCCACCAGGGAAACCTGGGGAGGGCTAGCCTCCCACTAGTTCGAATTAAGGGGCTACACACCCCTTAATTCGAACTAGCTAGTTCGAACTAGGCTTAATCCTCGTGGAATGAGGATTACCTAGTTCGAACTAAGCGCTCCATTAGTTCGAATTAAATTCGAACTAACGGAGTGCTAGTGTAGCGCCTATGAAAGTTAGTTCGAACTAACGTCTGTTAGTTCGAACTAACTTTGTAGTGTAGACATACCCTGTGTTCTTGAGCAGGGAGAAGTGGCTCCACGTGCTGCTATTCCTTCCCCCTTCAGCTGGAACCACATTGGTGCAAGCACTGGAAAGCTCTGTCCCTGCATTATCTTCACCTGGAAGCTCTGCCCCCACAGCTCCCATTGGCTGGCAATCTCAATCAATGGGAGCAGTGGGAGGCAGTGCCTGCAGATGAGTGTGGGGAGCACAGGCCACATGGAGCCACTCATTCCTCCCACACAGGGAGCTACTCCTGCTAAGCACCCTGCATCCCAATCCTCTGTCCAAGCCCTGAGCCCCTTCCTGCACCCTAACTTCCTCCTGAATCCTACATCCCCACTCCAACCTCCTGCCATGAGCCCACTCCAAACACTTTCACCCTAGCCTGGAGCTTCCTCCTTAACCCCAAAAACCTCCTCCTCAGCCCCATCCATAAGTGCTGGAACTAGCGGTGCAGGAAGTCCTGCAGCACCCTCTGGCTTGAAGTGATTTCCATTATATCCAGGATTTACAGTTTGGTTCAATGGCTCTCAACACCCCCGGATCTACCCCAGAGGCAGCACCCCTGCCAGAGCCCAGATGCTACCCAACCCTATGTCCTCTCCCATACTCCAAACCCCTCACTCCCAGCCCCAACACAGATCATACATGTGCAAAATGAATTTTTTTATGTGCTCCAATATGGAAATGATGTATCAGTTGCAGATTTGTAGTTGCTGTGTACACATACCCACAATGGGAAAAATACCTTGCTTGGCCAATCCTAATGACTCCTTCCTTGCTGGCACTAGCAGATCTGCACCAATGCTAGCAATACAGTGAGGCTATGTCTACACTATGGAGTTTTTCTGGGATACTATAGGTATCCCAGGAAAAACTCTGCCACTTCCAGGGAACACGTCTGCTCTTCCAAAAAAAATTTCGGAAGAGCAGATGCACTCTTTCGGAAGCCCTGTGTTCCTCATTTTATGAGGAGTAAGAGCTCTTCTGAAAGAGGAGGTTTTTCCAACATTTGGCCCAAGTAGATGGGCCAAATGTCAGAAAAGCCTGTTCTGAAAAAAGAATTGGTTTGCAATTTGCATGCCTTTTTCCAAAAAAACCCCAGCAGCATAGACATAGCCTGTGAAAATCTCTAGAATAGACAAGGGCAAAATATACACACCCCACTTTAGTAAGAAACTTCAGAGGGTTTCAATACACAGTTGTGAAGTTACAATCCAGGAGCTACAAATATTTGGGAAAAATTAGAAATCAGAACACAAAATTTCCAATGTAAAAAACTAGAAGAAAACAAATCCCATTCAGACCTACCTAATTTCATAACCTGATTCAAATACTGAATAATCCAATTGTGTTTTCCATTCAAGTGGGTCTCTGAAGACGAATGCTGCTTCTTGAGGATGTCTAGAGCTGAAGCTCTCCACAAACTTAATTATGTCATTTAGAAGAGATTCATTCAAAGGGGTGATTTCTAGTGTGCCAGTTCCAGAACCAGCAGAGGTCCATTGAGCTGCTCTTGTCAGTGCCACTCCCATGGTTTCAGCTAATATCAACGATGTATGCCTTAGGAAATGAATAGTTTAATTCTTTAAAAATGTTTATGATCCCAGACTGTTAAGAGACTATATCTGTAGACTTAATAGTTAACAATAAGCATAGTTGGGCCTGATTCAATTAATTCAGTGGCATTACACCAGCAATAGGGGGAATAGAATTGCTAATATTATATTAAAAACAATGAGGCTACCTGGGGAAAATGCAATTTATATTTCTGTTAATTAGCCATACCAATAACATGTCAAAAAGTGCAAAGCAAAATTGTGTTTTGTCTGCAATGGGATTAAGAAATGTTTTCCCATCTTTAGGTCCCTTTGTTCTCAGTTTTTATTTTATTTTTCCTATGAATTTGTTGTTTTATATTACTACAAAAATAAAAACAAGTGAAAATTGATGCAAAAACTATTAATATAATTTTCTGAGTAAATGATGGAGTTTATTATGATGGTGTGGTGGGACAACTGCCCCACAGAGGTTGGAGGGAGCCTGCGCAGAGCCCTGACCTATGGGGGAGAGGTTTTTTAGTAGCCAATTAGGGTGTGGCTTGCTGGGGCAGCCCTAAGTGCAGGACCTGGTTCCTGGAGAAGCACCTTTGATAGAGCAGCATTGGGTAGGCTCAGGGGTGTTGGAAAGGGAGGCTCCTGCCTGATACTTGACAGGTTGTTGGCCTTGCTATAAGGGCCAGGAGGGTGCAAAGGGTCACAGGGTAAGTGGCCTGTGGAACAGATGGCAGAGAAGGGGAGTCCAGGCTTCTGCCAGAGGGTCCCTGGGATGGGGCCCAGAGTAGTGGATGGACCTGGGTCCCTCCCTTTCACCTTGCATCACACCTTGCTACCAAGATGTGGCCCATACAAACTGTGGCTTGCCCCTATGAAAGAGGGGCGGCAGCAAAACCACAGGACTGCTGATAAACCCCCAGAAGGAGGATGAGAGACTACTGGAGTAGGCATTGCTAGAGGGCAGTGTCCCAAAGAGGACAGGGCGGTCTGGAAACAACAGGTCCAGAGTCTGAATGGGGACAGAGTGGGGTGACAGGTGAGACACCAGCCAGAAGGAGGTGCCCAGCTGAGGGAAGGACTAATTTCCCAGGGCTACCAGTAGGAGGCACCGCAGTGCTGGGTTGACCCATAACTGGCAGATAGAAGAACAGAAGGAAAAGAATATTCAGTAGATTAATGTTCTGATTAACAGAATTCTGTTTGGTCTGTGCAGAACTAAAGCAGAACTCAAACCAAAATACCACTTCTGAGTTGAAGAAAACAATATATCTCTAATCCCTAAATATCTTTCACTTGAATAAATTCTACTGTTATAAATTTAACACTATTAGCTATTTTTCTTGTGACAGGCTCAAGCCAGAGGGGGACAGAAGAGTGCTGGAAGTATGTTAGCTCTAGATTAAGTAGATCTCTGTTCCCTGGAAAAACTGGAAGGGGCTGGCCTAGAACCAGCAGGAACTTTCCAGAATCAGGCTGGACAATCAAGCCAGTTGGAACAGCTGGAGTCAATTAGCAGCCTTCCAAACGCAAGGGAGTCAGGCTTATCAGATCAACTACAATCAATCAAGAACCAGTTGAGACTGGTTTACAAGGGCTCCTGTTAGTTCAGAGAAACGCAAAGGCTATGTCTACACTGGCGGGTTCTTGCACAAGAACATCTTGCGCAAGGGTTCTTGTGCAAGAACACATCCACACTGCCATGTGCTTTTGCACAAGAGCATCCATGTCAGTGTGGATGATCTCTTACGCAAGAAAGCTCTGATGGTCATTTCAGCCATAGGGCTTTCTTGCACAAGAAACCCCTGCCCTGCGTCCACATTGCCTTTTTGCACAAGAGCTCTTGCGCAAGAGGGCTTACACCCGTTAGAAAAGAGCGTAGCTCTTGTGCAAGAAGCCCTCTCTTACCACGCTTTACTGTAAATCTTCTTGCACTAGAGTGGGCGGGCAGTGTGGACGCTCTGCAGAAAAACGACTGTTTCTGTGCAAGAACCCGCTAGTGTAGACATAGCCAAAGAGATTGGAGGAGGGAAGGTGCCAAAGATCTGAGAGTGAGAGTTGGGGTCTGCAAGAAAGGCAGAGTGCTGTAGAGGAGCAGGATAGGATGCTCAGGTACCAGAGGAAAAGCAGTAGGAGGGATCTTTTGGGGAAGTGGCCCAAGAAAGTAGTTTCCAGACAAAGAGTAGAACGAACCATGTCTGTTGCTGCTGCTTTAGGGTCCCTATGGTTGGAACCCAGAGTAGTGGGCGTGCCCAGGTTCCCCCCAACCATTCCCATACCACTACAGAGTCTGTCCCTGGATAGGGAGACCAAGACTATAAAGGGATTTCACTCCATACTATGGACCAGCCTGTGATGATTATGACTCAGTAGGCTGTAACCCTTGCCTCTGGGGAAAAAAGCAGCTGAGTGGAGGGTCATAGTGAACCTCTGAGGCTGAATGCTGTCTGCCAGAAGTGCAGGACCCACAGGCACAGCCAGAGTTCTGCCACAATTGGGGTCATGAGTAGGGTCATTCACACCACAGCAATGGAAGTAGGGTGAAGAAGGGAAAATGAGGGGAAAAAATAGAGGGGAAAAATGTGCACCAAGCTGCTGTTTTCCTCTTCTCTTGCTTAATTGGGTTAGAGGCTCTCACCATAATAGAGAACTCAGTGAAAGCACTAGTGCAGGCCATAGCAGCTCAATAGGAGGCCACCCAGGGGTTGGCATTACAGGAGGCTACACAGCTACAGCAGGAAACCAACCAGCTGTTAATGAATCAAGTGGCCTCTGATAGAGCCCTCCTTAAAGAGGTGGTGATCCAGCTGAAGACCTTAACTGCTGGGGCTCCCCAGCCTGAAGGGATGAAAACCCTGAGGGTCACAGGCTATCTGCCAAAGATAGCATCTGAGGATGACGTAGAGTTGTATCTCCTTCCATTTGAGAGGACTGCCCAGCGAGAGGCATGGCCAGAGAAGCAATGAGCCAAGTACCCCTGCCTGAAGGAAGAAATCCTGGACCATTTAAGGGTAACAATAGCTGTGTAGTCCCAGGCATATCACAAATGGAAGTACCAAGAGGGTAAGTCACCAAGGTCCCAACTATTCAATGTGATTCACCTTGCACAGAAATGGCTGCATCCTGAAGCGCACAGCTTAGTGAAGGTTTGGGAGACACTGGTCATTGACCAGTTCATAAGAAAATTGTCACTGGGACTTTGCGCTTGGGTAGGTCAGCATGACCCAACCACTTACAATGGGATGATTGTGTTAGTGGAGAGATGGCTAATGGCTAGGGTATTGACCTATCTGCCTAGGGAAAGCCCCATGTGAGGTAGGCTGTCAATGCCAGCCCCAGGTATACCAGTCTTCAAATGCCCAGGAAGTCCTCGATGGAAGAAAGGGGAGGGGGCGCTCTTGGAAAGATGGGAATTGTTCAGGGGAGGCTGTCTCTGGGGCAAAACCCCTTTCTCCATGAAGCCAAAGGGAAACTATAGGTGTTAGGAGTGCGGACACATAACCGCTCAATGCCGCAACATCGAGAGCCCATGCAGTGCACTCTCAGGCTACGTCTACACTTGCAGACTATCTACACTGCACCCATGTTCTTGCGCAAGTAAATTCACAGTAACACGTTGAAACGGAGGGCTTCTTGTGCAAGAGTTATTCCTCTCCCCACGAGGAATAAACCCTCTTGTGCAAGAGGTCTTGCGCAAGAAGGCAGTGTGGACAGGCAACAGGCTAAAATGGCCATCAGACTTTCTTGCGCAAGAGAGCGTCCATGCTGCCATGGACGCTCTTGCGCAAAAGCACATCACTTGCGCAAAAGCACATGGCAGTGTGGATGCGCTCTTGTGCAAGAACTCTTGTGCAAAACAGTTCTTGTGCAAGAAGCCTGCAGTGTAGACATAGCCTCAGGGTTTGGGGCAACCCATGCTCCCTACTCAACTTGGTGGGAGTTGCCATTACCCCGCATAACAATACAAAGATGGTGAAAGTGGATGGGCTCGACACCATGGCACTTGTGGATTCAGGGAGCACTGTCACCCTGATTTTAAGGAAGCTGGTAAAGCCCAGCCAGCTAAGATTGGCTAAATGCACAGGGATCACCTGAGTTCATGGGACAGTTAGTTACCACCCCAGCATAGCAGTTAAAATAGAAATAAATGGAAACATCACCTGGGTACAAGCAGGAGTAGTTCCTCATCTTCTGTGTCCTGTGCTCATTGGAAAGGACTTTCCTGAGTTTGATAGCTTGTTCCCCCCCAGAGGGGCAGGAGGAAGAGGGGCCCCTGGAGTTGAGAGAGGCCTCCACATTTGCAGAAATACCCCAGGATCTGTTCTCCACCCCTGGGAGGAGTAGCAAGACCAAGAAACAGAGAAAGGTAGCAAAAGCCTTGGGTACACACATTTTGATGCAGGCACAGAGGGCCAGCTGTGTAGGGAGATGAACATAGTCAACAGTAAGGGAAAATCCTCAAACGTGAGTAGGAGAGGGCCCTGAGGCACTAGAAACAGAGGACCTTGAGATGCTGGAAGGTCCAGAAGCCAGTGCTGACTCCAATCCCATTGGATCAACCGAAAGGACAGATGTAGAGACCTCAGAGCTCAGGCAGATTAGCCCCGGGAAAGAAAATTTCAGACAGGATCAGCCAAAAACCCCAGGTATGACAACATAAGGAAGGAAGTGACAGAAATAGATGGCATCCCAGTGGAAGGGAAGACCCAGGGGTCCAGACCCCACTTCACAATAAAGATCTCTTGTACCAAGTTGCAACAGTACTGGGGAAGATGTACAGCAGCTAATGGTACCTCAAAAGCACCAGAAAGCTGTATCAAGCCTTGCTCATAGTCATCTTTTTGGGGGGCACCCGGGATAGAAAAGATCATGTCAGATACATGGTCTTCGGCCCTGTGTGAGAGCATGGTTAGTACTCCTTCCCAGTATGGCTCAGTTAACTGTGGCCCTTGCCTCTGGAAAATGAAGAGGCTGTGTGGAGAGTTACAGTGAGCCTCTGAGGCTGAATGCGATCTGACAGAAAAGCAGCACAGGTAGAACTCTGGCACATTACATTTAATAATTGGGCTATACCATGTGCAGATCATACACTCAACTTCAGCCTTTTCTTCTGTTTTTATTCATAACGTTTGAACATGCCTTTGTATTTTGAAATGTATTCTGATACATATATTTGTTTTCTTCTCATTTTACGTGTCAAATCTTTACTGTTATGAGATAACAGCTTGAAATGTGTATGTTGTGGGCATGAGATTCATCACTGCATTCAGATGTGCACAGATTTCAGAGAATGAGTGCAGGCGTCTGTTTATTGTGTGTGTCTTCTTGACTAATACATAGCCTTACTTCAACAGTATATTGTATTTCCCTAACAAAATAAATTATTTTCTATATATCAGAATGATACAAAAGTAGAGAGAAAAATCTAGAAAAAAGGAATTTTTTTTTTGTAAAAGTCAGGAATCTTGGGGACGACAGAGGGAAGGAAGTTTAAATTGAAAATGAAGGTGCTTAGTGATTTTACAACTGGGGCTGCCACATCACAGGGGTGTGTGTGTGTAAAACCCTACAGAACGTCCAGAATGAGCCTGAGCCTGAGCCCATAAAACTGGACAGCTCACAACATGTAGTGAGTAGACATTTTCTAGGACAGCCACCTCAAAAAGGGATGATGCTGGGAAAATGTAGGCAGGTGACCGCCCTACTTACAGCTAATACTAGGAAACATATGCAAACGAAAGGATCGCACTGGGCAGTGAAACAGCCAGTTCAACTCTTCATTTAATTTAAATGTAGAACTGAGAGAATAGCTGCATCCCCTCTCCCTCACCTACTTGGAGAAGGGAGCCATATGAGTAAATAAAGGGCAACGTGTCTTCACGGGAGAGGAAGGCCCCTACCTTCTGGGGCATGGACAGCAGCCTGTTTCCAAGACTTCTCATTCACGGGGCGGAGTCCCACTCCTTGTGGACGGGGGAGTACACGCGCCCTGCCTCTTCCCCTCCCCCCACTTCCACCCCCAAATTCTGGGGCAGAGATCAGCCCGCGCTGCCTCACTCACCACCAGTCAGGGGCTGCCTCATTCTGGGGCCAGGCGGGCCCCTCACTCCCGTGGGGAATGACCCTGCGCACCGCTCGCGGTAGCAGCGACAGGACCACTGCGTCCCCTCCACGCGCTCTGCGGCCCGGTACCTGCCCCCGGCCCCGGCCCCGGCCTCTCTGCCGGCTGCAGTTGCCAGCGCGGTTGCTATGGTGACGGGCCGCCGCCGGTTACTAGGAGAGGCGGGTAAACAGAGCCGGGCCTGCCTCTGCACAGCGCCACGGCCCTGGCGACAGGCACGTTCCCGTTTGGTTGTTGGGCGTGCTGGGATAACGGAGGCCTATGGCTGTTGTGGGTGCTGGGGTGACAGGATGTCTGACTTGTGGTGCTGGGCTGATGAGGGGCGTATGGCTGTTGTGGGTGCTAGGATGACGGGGGCACTTGGCTGTCGTAGGTGCTGGCAAATTCAAAGAGGGTGATGGCAAGTCCAAAGGGGGCAATGGCTATGGAGAGCATTAGTGAGTCTCACTGTTGTGGGGGATGGAAAGTCTGAGAGGCCTATGGAGGTGCTGGGGAGCATGAGGAGGGACGCTTGTGAGAGTCGGAGTGGGGAGATTGGCACCCACTAAAAAACAAGGAGTGTGACAAGTGCGTGGTTACTGTAATTTTGGAGGGGTATGGTGTGGGTGGTGGCAGACAGGATGGGTGAAATTGATATGGTGTTTGGTGTGATAGGGATAATGAATGACTGACCCAGTGACGGCCCATTTTGATGCCTTCTAAGATTTGAGTCGGAGAGAAAGGTATTGGGTCACCTTCACACTTAGTTTTTGGTACCGGATTAAACAACGTAAATCTCTGGTTTGAAGTACTGCCCCTGAAACTGAATTATGGTGATAGGGGCAGCTGGCTATGCTGGACTGTTGTTAGTGTTGGGATGACAGGATGTCTGGCTGCTGTGGGTGCTGAGAGAGAGTTATTATAGCTATTTGATTATATTCCTGGGTGGTTTTATTTTTAATAGTGTAATACAAATATTGTGAGTATAAATGGAAACTAGTGAATTATTTAAATTACCACAGATTAAAGTTCTACAAGAAATAAATGTGGTGCTTTTCATTCAGGCTCCAGGGGCAGACTAACTTCCAGTCACTAAAAGGAAATATCTTTAATCAGGCTGATTTAGTTCTTATTTCAGTTTTAAGACCGATTAGAAGACTTTTACTGTATGTTGAAAATGTTTTTATTTTTTAAACACTATCATGTGAAATTAGTGCTCATGAAAGGGGGTGGAGAGTGACAAACCTTGATGATTTAAAGTCCTCCATTTACACTCATTTAGTTTCTGAAGAGTATAGGGGATTAGCAGCTTGTCGCTTTCAACAAAGATGAAGTATTCATTTTGCCATCTACTATATATTTGAGAGAGTTTGATTGTTCATTCAAGAACTCCTAAATGGTAAGAGCTAGGATCATCAAATTTGGTATGCAGCTTTCACTTATCCAGGGCCGGCCCGAGCCCTTTTGGCGCCCTGGGCCTGGGCGTGCGGCACTGCTCCTGGGCACATGGCGCATGCGCGCCCCCCCCAGGATGCGCAGGCCCGCCCCCAGGGCACACGGCGCATGCACTGCCCAACCCGGCCCAGCCAGTGCTGCTGACGTGCATGCCGGGCCATGCAGGGTCCTGTGGCCGTGGGGGGAAGGGAGCTGCTGGCCGGCACCACGGGGCTGGCGCTGCGGGAGCCGGGTGCGCTGTGCCTGATGGCAGCTGTAAGGGATGCCGCGTACCCCTTACAGCCGCCATCAGGCGCCTCCCATCGGTTGGCGCCCCGGGCACCTGCCTGGCTCGCCCATGCCTCAGTCCGGCCCTGCACTTATCATAACTTAAGACAATGTGATGTACCTGGAATGGGATTGCTTTTCAGAAAAATATACAGACAAAAGACAATCACCAGGTTGTTGAAATGGGATGGCTGGGGGCATGTCTCCCCTTCTCCTCTGTCCAGGACTGCTTCAGCCCTGAGCCTCCCACCCCAAGATGACCTTTAGGGAAGGTGTGTGTGGGGGGGCTGCAGCTCCCCTTTTCCCCCATACATATGGAAACATTGCTGGCTGTTTCCCTTCATCAGGGAATGAGGGGAATGTATAGTTTGCTGCATTCCTCATTCTGATTGAGGAATGCAGGCAGCAGATGAACCTGTACCTGCTACACCCCTCCCACAGCTGTGTCCACTGGAGCTGTAGTGGCCATGGAGAGACACTTTTCACGGGGCCTCAACCTGCTGCAGTTAGAGAGGGCTGGAATAGCCCTTTTTATCCTGCATACTGAACTCCTTGTCCCTAGCCCTACCCCAAAGTAATGATATAAATGAAGCAGGAACATTTTCATTTTGTTTTCCAAAAAAATCTCCAACATTAATTGAGTTAAGGACCTGAGCAATGTTATATATATCTGCTAGTATTAAAATAAATTTCAAAAAATGTTATGTTCTAACAGTTTTCAATATCTAACCATTGGTCAGGCAGAAGATCTTGGGGACATCTTCATATTCTGCTACAGTTTCATGAATTAAGATGCAGATTATATGCATTATATTAAATATTTTTTTAAAAATCCACATTTGCATTAAAACTATTACATTTTAAAAGTAAAGAGCAGCTTAGCAGAGTTTCTATTTAAATTACAGCAGCCTTGTTCATTACTGTCTTAATTTTCAGTTACATTGTACATTAAGAGTTTTAAACCATATTTGTCAACAGCTACCAGGGGAATTTCTGCTTAAAAGCTGATGCTATAAGAACATAAGAAGGGTCATGCTGGGTCAGACCAATGGTCCAGTTTCCTGTCTGCCAATATCAGATGTCCCAGAGGGAGGGAACACAACAAGTAATCCTCATGTGATCCCACCCGTCACCCATTTCCAGACAAACGGAGGCCAGGGACACCATTCCTACCCATCCTGGCTAATAGCCATTGATGGACCTAACCTCCAAGAATCTATCTAGCTTTTTTTTGAACCCTGTTAAAGTCCTAATCTTCACCACAGCCTCTGACAAGGAGTTCCACAGGTTGACTGTATGCTGAGTAAGAAAAACTTCCTTTTGTTTGTTTTAAACCTGCTGCCTATTAATTTTGTTTGGTGACCCCTCGTTCTTATATTTTGGAAATAAGTAAATAACTTTTCCTTATTCACTTTTTCCATACCAGTCACGATTTTACAGACCACTATCATATACCCCCTTAGTCTCCTCTTTTCTAAGCTGAAAAGTCCAAGTCTTTTAAATATATATAGTGGTCCTCTACTTATTGCAGCCCAGCTTCATAAAGGCACCTAGGCACCTAAACTTCAGTTTAGGCTCCCCTATGACCTATAAAATCCCTGCTCAGCTACCACCTAATTCTATAGACCTGAATTAACTCAATGTCAATATTTTCAGGGTAAAAATTCCTTAGGCATTCAGAAGCAGAATCTTAGGCACGTGCACTGCTTAGGGATGTTAAATATTGACTAATTGAATAGTCGATGCATTTTGATGGGATGCCTCCGCCTTTGAAGTGTAGCAACAGCTGTTGCTACGTTTCAAAGGCAAAAGTGCCACATGGAGCCCAGGGGCAGCTGGGGTCTACTTCACTGACCCTAGGCTCCGTGCGGTGCTGCCACTTTGAAATGCTGCAGGGAGCCCAGAGTTAGGCTTCAACCTCACGGCAGGGGGAAGAGGGGAGAACGTGGGGCTAGTGTCAGCACAGTCTTTCCGCTGCAGCAGGGGTGAACCCCAAGCCTAACTCTGAGACCATACTTTGAGAACCGTTGCTCTAGGTATGTCTACACTGCAGTTAAAAACCTGCTGCTGGCTGACTTGGGCTAATAGGACTTGGGCCAAGGGTCTGTTTAACTGCTCTGAAGATGTTTGAGCTCAGGCTGTAGGACCCTGAAGAGTTCCAGAGCTCAGGTTGCAGGCCAAGCCCAAATGTTAACACTGTAAAAAACAGCCCCATAACCTGAGATCTGCAAGCACAAGTCAGCTGGCAGAGACCAGTCATGAGTGGATATTTGCAGTGTAGACATAACCAAGATGTCTGGATGTCTACCTCCCCCCTAAGCCCCAGAGCAATCCATAAACTGGAGGAGGATAGGCTTTCCCTCTGCCATGCTGTCTGGAGTGGCTCACAACTATACCTACCTCAGGGCAGACTGTCAGAAAAAAGGCATAGAGATGTAGCCGTGTTAGTCTAGTCTAGATGAAACAAAAAACAGGACTATGTAACACTTTAAAGACTAACAAGATGGTTTATTAGGTGATGAGCTTTCGTGGGCCAGACCCACTTCCTCAGACCAAATTGTGGAAGAAAATAGGCATGACCATATATACCAAAGGGATACAATCAAAAAAAGTGAACACATATAAAAAGGACAAATCAAATTTCAGAACACAGGGGGAATGGGGGGGAGGTAAATGTCTATGAACTAATGATATTAGAGGTGATAATTGGGGAAGCTATCTTTGTAATGGTAAGATAATTAGCATCTTTATTAAGACCCTGGCGTAAAGTGTCAAATTTAAGCATGAATGACAGTTCAGAGGTTTCTCTTTCAAGTCTGGTGTTAAAATGCCTTTGAAGCAGTATGCAGGTAATCAAGTCATTGAGACAATTCCCTTTCTGGTTGAAAAGGCAAGAAACTGTTTTTTCCTTGTAAAATGTCTGATATCCGTTTTGTGTGCATTGATTCTTTGGTGAAGCGTCTGAGACGTTTGTCTAATGTACATAGCAGACGGACACTGTCAGCACATGATGACAAATTATATTTCTGGATGAGCAGGAATGTGTTTTATTGATCTTATAACTGAATTGGTTAGGTCCAATAATGGTGTCAGCAGAGTAAATATGTGGACAAAGCTGACAACGGGGTTTTCTGACACCATTATTGGTGTCTTACCCATTACAAAGATAGCTTCCCCAATTATCACCTCTAATATCATTAGCTCACAGACATTTACCTCCCCCCCCGCATTCCCCCTCTGTTCTGAAATTTGATTTGTCCTTTTTATATGTGTTCACTGTTTTTGATTGTATCCCTTTGGTATATATGGTCATGCCTATTTTCTTCCACAATTTGGTCTGAGGAAGTGGGTCTGGCCCACGAAAGCTCATCACCTAATAAACCATCTTGTTAGTCTTTAAAGTGCTACATAGTCCTGTTTTTTGTTTCGGAAAAAAGGCAGACATCTCAATGTGGTGTTTTGTTCTATAATTAGATTTCACCAAGCCAGTAACAAATGTGAACTCTTAAATCACTATACCAATCCTAGGAACAGTTTGCTACTACATTAAAAAGGGATACAGAGAAGTGAAAACAAATGCAAGTAATGTCCCACCAAATCTCATGAACTTTAAACACCTGATACACTCATATACATTTAATAATCACTTTGACCAATATCAGTAGACAAGTGAATTCTCACAAAACTAGGTGACTAGGCAATAAAATAGCAGATTAATTTTAATGTTGATAAATACAAAGTAATGCATATTGGAAAACATAATCCCAACTATATTTATAAAATGATGTGGACTAATTTAACTGTTATCACTCAAGAGAGAGATCTTAGAATCATTGTGAATAGTTCTCTGAAAACATCCACTCAGTGTGCAGCAGCAGTCAAAAAAGCATACAGAATTTTAGGAATCATTACGAAAGGGAAAGAGAATAAGACAGACTATCTTATTGTCTCGATATAAGGGCTGGGCAAAATATGGCCCCGGGGGCTGGATCCAGCCTTCAAAGTCACTGGATCTGGCCCACAGACCACCCTGCCAGGATCCTCAGGCACACAGCTGTCACGGGTTTAAAGTGTAGTCTGGCAGCTCTTTAGAGGAAAGGGGAGGCTTTGTGTTATCTCCCTTCCCCCAGCCCAATTCTCAGCTGCTATTGGCCAGAAACAACCAGACAATAGGAATTGACTCAACCAGCCAACAGGAGCTGAGAGATTGGCCCCAGGGGATGGGAGCAGCGCAAGCCTCTTCTCCCTCCTGGAGCTGAGTGCCATATGGAAGGAATAGCCTGCAGCTCTAAGTAATCTGGGGCTGTAGCAGGCAGGGAGCACAGCCTGCCTTGTGGGTGCTGGCCAGGAGATGCTTAGATAAGGGCCTCCCAGTCAGAGCCTGTCTCCTGCAACCTGCTCCTCGTGCAGCCCAACTTCCTCCCTCAGGTCACTATCCAAACCCTCTGCACCCACCTGCCCAAGGTCACAACTCCCTCGCAGGTTGTGTACATGTATCCCCTCTTACACCCTCCCTTAAGCCAGAATCCTCTCCTGCACAGAAACTCCCTCCCAGACTCTGCACCCTAATCCCTTGACCTAGGTCACAACTCCCTCCTTCACCCAAACTCTCTGAGACCCAGTGTTCCCTCTAAGCTATAGGGCAGCACAGCTTCACAGGTGATTAATCAGCCCTGCCCAGTCAGTCAGCCAGCTAGCTCAGTGCATGGAGCTGAGAGGGAACACTGCTCAGACCTTACTCCATCTCCTGCACCCTAATCCCTTAATCTATGTGCCCTTCTGTACCCAGCATCCATCCTAGATTCCACATTTCCTCCACAGAAAAGTGCATCCCTTAGCCACTTTCCAAATTCTTGGAGTGGCTCCCCACCAAAAATTATTGCTTACCCCTGCTCTATATAAATCCGTGGCATGGCCATCTCTTGAATATTGCTTGCAAATGTGGTCACCTCATCTCAAAAAAGATATCTTGGCATTGGAAAAAGTTCAGAAAAAAGGCAACAAAATTGATTATGGGCACAGAATGCTTCCATCTGAGGCAAGATTAATAAGACAGACTTTTCATCTTAGAAAGGAGGGACACTAAGGGGGGATATGATAGAGGTCTATAAAATCATGACTGGTATAACACTGGTTATCACATGAGAACAATAGGTAGCAGATTTAAAACAAACAAAAGGAAGTATTTCTTCAGACAATGCACAGTTAACCTGTGGAACTGCTTGCCAGAAGATATTGTGAAGACAGACTTATTAGGGTTCAAAAAAGAATTAAATAAATTCATAGAGATAAGCCCATCAATGGCTACTAGCTAGGATGGGTAGGAATGATGTCCCTAATCTCTGTTTGTCAGAAGCTGGGAATGGACAACAGGAGGGATCACTTGATGATATACCTGTTCTGCTGTTCCCTCTGGGGCATCTGGCATTAGTCACTGTTGGAAGACAGGATATTGGGCTAGATGAACCTTTGGTCTGACCCACTGTGGCTGTTCTTATGTCCTTATGAATTGGTCTGAGGCCCTGGCATAATCTAGCACAGGGGTGGGCAATAATTTTTGATGGGGGGGCCATTCCAAAGATTTTCAAAAGTGATTGAGGGCTGCATTCTTCCATGATATTAATGGGGGAGATGTGAGATCTGGAATGGAGGTTGGGTGCAGAAGGGGGTTTGGGGTAAGGGACTGGAGTACAGGAGGGAGACTGGAGTCTGGGAGGGAGTTGGGATGAAGCAGGCGGTTGTAACCTAGGGCAGGGGACTGGAGGGCATGGGTTTGGGATGTGACCTAGCATAGGAGAGGATTGTGATCTGGGGCAGGAGATTGGGATGCCAGATCTGGGCGGTGATGTGGGTGTAAGAGGGGACAGAGGGTTTGGGTATGCTGAAGTGGGGCAGAGAGTTGGGGCAGGAAAAGGCTGGGATGCCTGAAGCAGGCTGTGGCCAAGAGACTTACTTGTCAGCTGCCAAACTAACCTGCAGAGCTTAAAATGTTTCCTAGCCAGCCAGCCAGCCTGCTTGCCTGGCCACGTGCTTATCAATAACTGAACTCAGGAGAGGGGGCGTGATTCTTCTTAGCTGCCTGTTATTCTAACAAGCAGCTCCCGTTGGCTGATTTCTTCCAGAAACCGGCCAATGAGAATGTGCTAGGTGTGGGGCAGCTCCTAAAACTTCCCCCCTCCCCTCCAGTTTTAAAACAGAAACGGAGCCCTGCAGCTGCGGGGCAAGCTGGGGAGCCTGCCTGGGGCTCCCTGCTGCCTCCGTGGGCCGGATCTGGTGGCTTGGTGGGCCAGATCTGGCCTGTGGGCTGTGTTTTGACCAAGCTTGATCTAGCATCTGGTTTGCAAGTGTCACACCCTCTGCCTATCTCACATGTGGGGCCTGATCCAGTCGGTGTACTCAAATTGCCTACTATATCAGGTTCTATTCACAATGTGAATGAAGCTAGTGTTACCCACCTTATACATTTTAGCCCAATGGTTAGAGCACTCATCTGGGATGTGGAATATCTAGTTGAAGAATGGTCTCCTACACTTCTCAGGAGAGTGCTCTAACCAGTAAGCTATGTATTCTGAAGAGGAGCTCCTGCAGTCTCTTCTGTTAATGCTGATCTGCTGTAAAAATTATGTAGCCCAAGGTCCGGTGTGTTTCAGCAGCAGCCCTGGGAACTACAAGTTGTGGACTACAAACTGCGGCATGTTGGGAGAACTTCCTGGTTCCTTCCAGGATGTGTCCTCTGCCCCCAGCAGGGTCTCAGCAAGGACTGTGCTAGAAGCAGCACACAGGCTGCATTCTGAGAGAAGGGGGCTGCTGAACTGTTTTCCTGTTCTATGTTTTTTACAGGTAGGACCAGAAAGGGCTATCGAGCACCCTGAGAGGAGTTTAAGTGACACAAAGGGAGAACCTGGACTTGGTTACGTGGGGTTTAGTTACTGTGGGAGTTGGAACATGTGTTCCAAGGGGGCTGTGTTGTGTGCTGTAGGGCCTCTGCCCCCAGCAGGGTCTCAGCAAGGACTGTGCTAGAAGCAGCACACAGGCTGCATGCTGAGAGAAGGGGGCTGCTGAACTGTTTTCCTGTTCTATGTTTTTTACAGAATAAAGCCTGTTCCTGGTGATTTGTCGGAGTGGGTCTGGCCTGAGGTGCACTCACACATACACAACGCAGAGCACACCAAGCAGCCTCAGGCCTAGCCCTCCCCCCACAGTGGTGTAAGAAGTCACAAGCTTCCCCTATGCTGAATAACCTCACACTGGGCTAGCCAACAGGAGGGGTTACAATTAGAATCTCTGCCACAGAGAGTGAGAATGTTTTCTATAGCCTGATGGCCAGGGCACTCACATGGAAGGTGAGACCCCCTGGGGCATGTCCTCTTACTCCAATGACTCTTCAAAGTGGAATAGCTTTAGCAGAAGATGCACAAGGAGACCCTCCTTCAAAATATCCCTTAGCTCAGTGGCTGGTGCACTTTCTTGAGAGATGAGAAAGTCCCATGTTCAAATATTTATTCCCCATCAAGCAGAGGGGCAATTTAATTTGTCTCTCACATCCCAGATGAGTGCTCCAACCACTGAGCTAAATATTTTGAGGTGGGTGGCATCACCAACTCCTCTTCTTTCCTGCTGTTTAATGTGGAATGAGTCAGATGGCTAACTCTTTCTTCTAAGAATCAAATTATGTTAGAGGGAACACTGCTTTTCTGACCCCTGCACAGGCTGCAGCCATGTGCTCTGTAGTCCCTTGTGTTTTGTGGCTGCCTGTTATTGAAGCAGGCAGCTCCCATGGACCGGTGTCTGGACAGAAACTGGTCAGTGGGATTGTGCTGGGGGTGGGAGCTGTTCCTAAAACTTTCACTCCTCCCTTCCGGACTCACAGTTTTTAAAGAAAAACTGCCCTGCACCTGCATTTCTGAGTGGTGTGCAGGTGGGGTGAGTCAAGTGGGGAGCCTGCCCGGGGCTCTTAGGGTTGCCAGAGGGTTTCAAGAAAAATACCGGACACACTTGATATTACATCACAACCTACATTACATCTTATTTAGAAAATACCAGACATTTATATTTTCTCAATTTGTTTCCTAAACAGAAAGTTCAAATACTAGACTGTCCAGTTCAAAACCTGGCAACGCTAGGCTCCCTGCAGGGTATGCAGACCAGGCCCAGTGGCTTGGCAGGTCAGATCTGTCCTGCAGGCCATATTTTGCCCAGGCCTGGTGTGCTTCTTTTCCCCAAGCTTTCTGATCCCCTTCACACAGCCAAAAACACACACAGTTGTAACCATGTTTATGAAATGAACCAGAGTTCATTTATTTATTTTGAGGCATGTGGGCAATGGAACTCAGTGAACAGAACTTAGTTAACCCATTTGTATTTTTGAAGAAGTTTACACAAAGGATGGGCCTGTTGATAAGCAATAAATATACTGTACTTGGCTAGACCTTTATACGTAGTACCAGGTACAACTATGTACTAGTGGCTAGATTTTTAACAAATACAGGTGTAATGCCTATACCTGAAGTTAATCAATTGTTGTAATTAATGAATTAATCAATTGTAGCAAAGAACAGGAATCAAAGAATTAATATGGAGTAACTGCAGCTTAGCTTGTGAAGTAGGAGAATCTTTTTGGAAATTATGTTTTAAATCTCACGAACAGTAGTAATGAGTGTGTATAACAACTGTGTGTTTTCTCTTTTTTCTTCTGCATGTATTAGGATAGAATATAGATATTAGCTTATTAGAGGCGAAGCATGATTGTTGAAGAAGATTATGGCATACAAAAATATTTTAAGGAAGACACTGTCTTTGCTATTGCATATGTTAAGTATTAAATGAAAATTTAGCCCATGGACTTAATGAGAATGAGGAGACAGAAAGATGGTCCATGAAAGGGCCAGAATAATTAATTTATATACTTTCACTGTACGTTATCTTGTTTTTAATAGACATCTTTTTCTAAATAGAAAAAGAAACAAAGAATAATTCACGTCAAGCAGTGGTTCCCAACCACCGGGCTGTGGCCCACTGCTGGGCCACGAATCGCTGGCTGCTGGGTCGCAGGGGCTCTGGAGGCCAGGGCTAGGGTCAGGGTTCCCAACCCACCCTCTTAGCAGAGCTGAACAGCTGCAGCCCTAGCTGCTCCCAGGGGTGGGGTGCCACCTGCCCCACTCCGCTCTGCCCTAGAAACAGCTGGGCAGCCACCATGTGGCGACTACCTGAGTTGGAGCCTAATCCATGGTACTAAAAATACCACCGTGGTCCTGTCTCCACTCCCAGCCCCACGTCCACCATGTGCCCTCCCTGGGAATAACTGGGGCCATGGCTGCTGGGGCCAGTCCGTAGTACTAAAAATAGCACCGCAGCCCTGCTTCCCATCCCAGTACATGGGGAAGGGGCCCAGACTGGTAGAAGGGGGTAGGAGAAAGGGGCCATGGCTGGCGTGTCTACAGCCTGGCCCTCCCCAGTGGTTGTGGGGTAGAGCCAGGGTTTCCTACCCCCCATGACAGGAGGGTTGGCAAGTGCTAGCAGAGGGCGCAGCCCTCTAATATTCATAATAAATGTTTGCACCTTTACAGTATCCTATCTCAGGCTTTCATAAAAAGCACATTTAGATTATCAATACAATGCCATTCCAATTAGGTTGTCACGAGAAGTGGTTACCATTTGGATTAGTTTATATGAAGCTAATAATTTGATGGCCTCCGTTGATTCATGTAATCACAAAAAACAGCACTACATTTGGCTCTGATATCTTTGCTGACATTCTTAGAACAAAAGTTTGCCAGTTGACTTTGGTGAAATGGTGGGAGAAATCCTGTGCTGGTAATATATTTGCTTTACCTCTTCTGTACATAAAAAGACAACATAAGTGTCTTAACCTAACATCTTGCACAAATCGTAAATTTACATAATCTATTTTTTGACAATTGAGAGGCATATATTTTTTCAGAAGAGAGAAGATGTAAAGACTTAACTGAGTTTTGGATTGCCATGGATGAAACTGAAAAGTGAGGGGATATGTTTCAACTAACTTTTTTTTAGCTGATCACATTTTTGTTTTTCTTCAACTAATTGCAGCTTCCCAATTCTAAAAATATTTTGTTAGGAAACAGTAAAAAAAATGTCCAAAACCAATAACTTAAAAAGCAAGTCATTAAGCATTCCTTGATAAGCATGTCAATGGCTCCTATACCATCTTTGATCTTCTTACTTACCTCTTATTCAGTGGATAATCCCATGGTACAAAAATGCTAGATGATCTGGAAAGGAAATTAGGTTTATTAAAGATAAGGCATCACACGCAACATAACAACTCAGATGCAGATTAAAAAAAAAATCAAACTTTTGAAAAGAACTTAGTGTGATGGAAGAAAAGGTATGTGATTTAGAGAATGGGCTGTCTGGCCAAGAGATACTTACTTCAGAAATCTTCAAGGAGAATAAAAGCTTTAAAGCAAGACTTCATATTTTGGCCAATAAACTCAAGATTAACAATATCCGGGTGGTTGCTCTTCCTTGTAATGACAGCAAAGAAGATATTGCAGTTCTCTTTTAAAAATGGTTTCCAGATGGAAATCATGGTCTACTATCCAAGACTGAATATGATTTAGTGAGAGTTTTTAATCAATAAAGGGACAAAAATATTTCAGAATCAGAATTGTGGAATTGGATTGTGCCTCTCTCTCAGTGATTATTCATTCCTTTCTTGTGCAAGTCATTGCACAATTCTCATGAACTCAAAGTGTTTGGAGGGATAAAGTCATGTCATGCAATAATCATACGATTAATATATATTGGTGTTTATAGTACCAAATTAATCTGATTTATAAAAGACTTTTTACTGTTTTTTCCTTGTGACAGAGCTAAGATTACTTGGTGCTTTAATTGTATTTCTTTTCAGTGTAACCTTAACTCTTTGTTTCCTGGTTTTATAATGCTTTGTTTGGGGATAACAAAATCCCTCTACTTTTCTTTTTAATGTTACATTACCAATACACACTCTCAATCTTAACTAATCTTCAGGTAAAATATTAAACCAAAAATGTAAAGAATGATACGGCATTTTAATGAGTTTATTATATGAAATATTAACATTTTACAAAAATGATTTAAGGTTAACTTTTAAAGACAGATTCTAGGAAGCATTGCAACGCAGCCACAGTGCACCAGTTAGTTAAACTGGGTGTGCAGCTGCTTTGCATCCCTAGAGAAAGACAAAGCAACTGAAACATACTGGTAAATCTGTCTGCAATACAAGAACCCCGTAATATCAGCTGGCCTAGAGGGTAACAAGAGTATCCTGATTCTAGTTTGTACAGTCTGGATATCTGTATCTCTGTGAGGCAGGGTTTGTAGGTTCACTGGTTGGGGAGGGTTAACTGAGCTATCACCAGGAACTAAAATCAGTGGCTAGTAATAATTGTAGACTCTGAGCCCTGGTCTACACTAGGGCTTTATTTCAAAATAACCCCCCTTATGTCAAATTTATAAGCAGAATTTCCACACTACCAAGCCTGTTATTTCAAAGTAAAGGGCTGCTTATTTCAAAATCTGTATTCCTGCTTTTCTCGGGGCATAACACTAATTTCAAAATAGTTATTTCAAAATATCTTTAGTATGGATGCTCCACTGCTGCTATTTCAAAATAACTACTTCCCAGAGTAATTTGAACTAATTACTCCCCAGTGCTTCCTGGTGCTCTAAGTTAAGATAGCATGTCCACCTTAACGGAATCTGCCTTGAACCAATTTTGAAGCTTCCCCGTAGTGGGGACATGCTATTTCAATTTTGTAAAATTGGGAGTTAAGTCAAATTTAGTTATTTCAAAATAATTTCCTAGTGTAGACATGGCCTGGCACTGATAACTCCAGAGAAGTATCAACCTCTAGGGTACATTATATAAACTGGTTCAAACTGGATTCACGAAACCCAGGAGACAAGGAAAGTGCTTATACTATACAGAATCTGAAGTGATCGGCCTCTCATTTTGGTCCAATAAACTGACCTGAATCTTGAGGGGAAAACCCCGCTGAATGGTTACAATGACCAGAACCTACCAGAGTCTCCATGTGGAAGATGGAAGACACATGTTAAGCAAATGTATAGACTTGTATGTGTTTTCTCCTGTAAGGCTTTTGTTCTAAAAAAAATGTACTTTGCTTTGTAAAGATTCTCCGGTCTCAGGTAAACCACTTCATTAGCCCCTGGGAGAAAGTAAAACATCAGGGCTACGTCTACACTGGCCCCTTTTCCGGAAGGGGCATGTAAATTTCACTAGTCGTCGTAGGGAAATCCGCGGGGGATTTAAATATCCCCCGCGGCATTTAAATAAAAATGTCCGCCGCTTTTTTCCGGCTTTTAAAAAAGCCGGAAAAGAGCGTCTAGACTGGCCCCGATCCTCCGGAAAAAGTGCCCTTTTCCGGAGGCTCTTATTCTTACTTTGAAGTAAGAATAAGAGCCTCCGGAAAAGGGCACTTTTTCCGGAGGATCGGGGCCAGTCTAGACGCTCTTTTCCGGCTTTTTTAAAAGCCGGAAAAAAGCGGCGGACATTTTTATTTAAATGCCGCGGGGGATATTTAAATCCCCCGCGGATTTCCCTACGACGACTAGTGAAATTTACATGCCCCTTCCGGAAAAGGGGCCAGTGTAGACGTAGCCCAGGTGCTCAGCTAAGGTCAGGTTTTCTGGGATAATCTCAGTGTGTTTGACGGAGTGTGTAGCCTAAATTCCTGATCTGAAAGAAGAGAATTGTAGGACTCTGCTTATAGAAAGGGGACATCTGGAAGCCTGAGACCTAATGTCCCCTTAGGCCTTGGGGCAGCCAAGCCTGGTGGTGTGGGGCTGGCTGCAGAGTCTGGTGGCCAGGAGCCTGAATCCCGGCAATGGCCCCAGGGCTGGCTGTGAACCCAGGCAGTGGCCTCCAGACAGCATACCCTAGCAGCAGATCCAAAGCTCAACAGTGGCAGCGCTGGGGACAGGTGGCCTGGGGGTAGCGAGCCTGGCAGCAGAACTGGGGGAAGCAAGAAGGAGAGCCTGACTGGGTCTGCTGACGGACCCTGGAAGAGCCCAGAGTCCATCAGCAGGGTGGCCAGAATTGATCTACCCTGGTCTGGCAACCTCCCTCCTGGTCAGGTACCAAGGGTGTTAAACCGGGGAGGTCCAACCTATATGCAGCTGCTGTTTATCATAACTTAAAGCTACGTAAGGGTTTGGTTGTGCCAGAACAATGGGATTTGACTGGAATGATTGTTTCTCATAAAGTGAGAAATTGCTAGCAGACACAGTTATACTTCGGAATGGCCACAGGGTACAAGTCCATTGATAAGAGAGTGGCTAGCTGGGGGCAGGGCTCTGGATGTTGCCCACCACCTTACATGGTTAAGGATCCCAGGCTGGTGAGTCACTGGCTGCCCAGTCCTGGCGATGTGGCATTTGGGCAATGTGGCTCCCAGCACCCTGGGGAGTTGGCATCTGAGAAGCACAGCCCCCACCAGTCCAACCTCCTGCATTCTTTCCACCTCCTGCCCTGAGCCTTCATACACTCCCAACACCACTGTGCCCTTCCTCACCCCAACACTGACTGCTTCATCCTCCACAGCCACAGTCCCCTTTCCTGAGCCCCTTTTCACCCCTCAACCCTGAGTCCTGTCCACCCACACCATCATCCCCCCACATCCCAAGCCTCTGCCCTGACTCAAGCACCAGCCACACTGCCAGCCCCCTACCCTGAGCCCCTCCTTTATGACCTGAGCAATGCCAGGAAAATGTGCTAATTATAAAATAAATTGTAATAAAGGTTGGACCTCTTTGGTCCAGCACACTCGGGACCTGACTGGTCCCAGACAAGGGGATTAGGGGGTCCCTCCCCTAATGACCCATGCTAAACCACTGCCCCCTGCCTGCCCCACTGTGGCCTGGCCAGGCATTGCTCCCTGGGCTGGAACTCTCTAGCTCCCGTTGGCTGCACTGCTGCCAGGGTTGGAGCTGCACGGCCGGGGCAGGAGCTGTGCTGCCACTGCCAGCCCCTTCCTACTGCCCAGTTTCTGGGGCCAGATCTCCCCGCTGTGGCATCCCCCTTCCCACAGAGCTCCCAGGTGAATCCCGCCTGCCCCCTGCATGACTGCCCCGCACCAGACCTCCCTATACCTGGAATCTGTGGTCCAGGAACATCTGTTGTCCTGTCTGACCATGGATGTTGCTAGACCAGAGAGTCCTGGTTAAGGGAGGTACAACCTATAGTGGGGTAATTTTCTCGAAATATGAAAAAATGTAGAAACAGCTGCTCCAACAGATATTAAAGAATACAAAAAGGCTAATGCCTGACAGCTTCTTGTACTGTCATTGAAGTATAATTGATAGAGTAATGTACTATATGTAAAAAAGCCAAAACTGATTGAGAAATTAAAAAACCATGAATCCTAGTGATGACTGAACTTAGTGATACTCTAAACCTAAAAATCTCTCAGCCATGCTTGTAGCTGTTTCTGTCACTTCATCTCAACTCAAACATTATGGCTGTGTCTACATTGGCAAGATTTTGCGCAAAAGCAGGTGCTTTTGTGCAAAATCTTGCTGCCTATCTACACTGGCCGCGAGTATTTGCGCAAGAACACTGATGTTGTAAAGTACAAAATCAGTGCTTCTTGCACAAATACTCTGATGCTCCCGTTCAGGGATAAGTCCTCTTGCACAAGCCTCTTGCAATGGCTAAAATGGCCATCGGAGCTTTCTTGCACAAGAGAGCGTCTACACTGGCACGGATGCTTTTGCGCAAAAGCAAATCTTTTGTGCAAAGGCACATATTATAGATGCTCTCTTGCGCAAATACTTTTAATGGAAAAACTCTTCCGTTAAAAGTATTTGCACAAAATCATGCCAGTGTAGACGCAGCCTATAGGTCTCAGAGTGATATGTGGTGTTATTGCATGTTCTGTCTGTGTTTTTGTGTTTTTTTTTGGTAAAAAATGTAATTTCTAGTCAGATACAAAACGGGAAGATTATTTTTGCATTTAAAAACAGAAATGTGCAGTGTAATAGGTAATATTTTATTTTAAAAACAACAGTTTATATAAGCTATGCTATAAACCTGGAAGAACAATGTTGGTTATTGACAGCTGAAGTTATCGCTACTATACATACCCATGTGGTCGATACTTTGATTCAGAATATTACATCATTCTATTTTAAGTGAAAACTAGAATTGCCAACTTTCTGACTGCAGAAAACTGAACACCATTGCCCCACTGCCTGACACTTCACAAGGCCCCATCTCTATCCCACCCCATTTCCGAGGCCCTGCCTCACTCTATCCTCTCTCCTTCCGTCACTCACTCTCCCCCTCTCTCACAGGGGGTTCAGGTGCAGGCTCCAGGTTGGTGCCAGAAATGAGCTGTTCAAAGTATGTGAGGGGGGCCCAGACTGGAACAATGGGATACGGTGTGGAAGGGAATACAGGTTCTGGAGTTGGGGTTGTGGTTCTGGAATGGGGTCAAAATAAGGTGTTTAAAGTGCAGGAGAGGGCTATGGTCTGCTGCAGGAGGGTGTGTTGCTAGGGGTTGAGGTTTCCAGCTGCAGCTGCAGGCTCTGCAGTGGGGCTGCAGATGAGGGGTGCTGAGTGTGGGCTGTGGATAGGGACTGAGGGGTTCAGCATAGGGATGTGAAGGACTAGTCGACTATCCAATAAGCAAATGCTGATCAGATAGTCAAGTCAACTAGTTGCTCGCCTTCCCTCACTTGTTGCCTCTATCAGAAAGAGGCAATGGGGGGGGGGTGGGGGGGGGAAAACAGAAGGCGGTACTTCAAAGCAGCAGCACCACATTGAGCCTGGGATCAGCTGGGGACTCCTTTCGGTGCTGCCACTTTGAAACAGTTTGATGCTGGGTTCCCCATGGTGTTTCAAAGCAGCAGTGCTGCAGGGAGCCCGGGATTAGCTGGCAACTCTCCATCTGATCCTGGGCTCCACATGACTCTGCCCCTTTAAATTCCATAAGGAGCGCTGCTACTTTGAAACACTGTGGGGAACCCAGCGTCAGGCTCCATTTCAAAGCAGCAGCACCGCACGGAGCCCGAAGTAGTGGGGGACTCCTCAGCTGATCCCAGGCTCCACGCGGCCCTGTTGCTCTGAAATGCTTCATGCAGCCATGGGCTAACCCTAGAGGTGTTGCTATACTTCAAAGGTGGAGGTGCCCTATTGACTATTCGAATAGTCGATGCAGAATGCATCGACTATTTGATTGGTAAATTATTTGCAATTCAACATCCCTAGTTCAGCATGCAGGCAGGGGTGCAGGCTTTGTGAAGGAGTTTGGGTGCAGAAGGGTACTCCGGGCTTGGACTGGGGTTTTGAGTGCAAAAGAGGGTGTGGGCCCTGGGAGAGAATTTGGGTGTGGAAGAGGACTCGGGGCTGAGGTAGGGGTTTGGGTGGACAGAGGAACGTTGAGGTATGGGTTCTGGGAAGGAGTTTGGGTACAGGAGGGGCTCAGGACTGGGACAGAGGTTGGGGTGCAGGCTGTGAATAGCGCTTATGTTAAGTGGCTCCTGGAAGCAGCTGGCATTACCTGCCAGCTGCTATGGGATTGGCACAGCCAGGCGGATCTGTATGCTGCTCCCATCTGTAGGTGCTGCACTTGCAGGTCCCATTGGTAGTGGTTCCCAACAAATGGGAGCTCCTTGGGGCAGGAGCAATGTACAGAGCCCTCGTGAAGTCCAGCAGCCCCTGGGGAGAGCAGCCTGACAGCCCATGGCTGGCCATGGAGCCCCTGAAGCTGCAGGACTGGCCATGGAATCCTGGTAGCCCAAGGTAGCAAAGCTCTAATGGCCCCAGGGCTGGCCGTGGAGCCCTGGCAGCCCAGGGGCAGTAGAAACTTGGTGCCCTAGGGCTGGTCACGGAGTCTGGAGCCCCATGGCCCAACTGCCTCTGGGCCAGCAAACTCCCTCCTTCAGGACCAATTAGGCCCTGTGGGTCCTGGACCAGGGAGGTTCAATCTGTATTAATTCAAAAAAAATAATTAAAAAAATCAGATTAAAAATCCTTCTTTGAATGGCTATTTTCACTCTGTTGTTTTGTGATAGCCCCATTTCACAAGTTAACCAATTACCACAGATTCTTCCCATCTAGAATGGCATAGAATCTCTGATGTGAAAAGAAAAAAATTAAAAACCTCTCAAGGTCTTCCTCCCTTTATATGTTATATAGAAGGCATAGGCAGAAATTATAAAGCAGAAACTTGAGAGCCTTGGCATAACTACTGATGTGGAAGAGAGCAACTTATACAGGACAATGAGAAACTGTGTCAGAGGTCAAGAACAATAAAGACAAAACTACAAGATTTAAACTAAAATTACTGGCTGTAAAATGAATAGGGAATGAGAGATGGATGCAGCTGGATTGAATATATATCCAGCTACTCATATGAAACCAAAACCAAAACAGTAATTATCTTGGTTTCTGCTTCATAGTGATCATGTTGTTTTAGCATTTAAATAAAAAAAATAGTATTTTTCAAGGCCAAAGAATATTTTTCATTATGAAGATTTCAGTATTATGAAAAATATTCTTTGGCCTTGAAAAATACAATTTTTTATAATACTGAAATCTTCAGTTAACATGAATGATGAAATACATGCTGTTAAAGAAGAAATGTTAAAATCGGAGTTATAGGCTTATTTTGTATTCATCTAAAATAGGGATCCAAGTTAGGGAAGAAAGATATCTTTTTATTATCAACATTATTTTTATTGTTTGAGAGGGGGAGAACTGTGTTACTACATATACATGACCTGCTGCATAATGTACATTCTGATGTAGTTAATTCAGCCAGTTGTCTGGTATTGTTCTCAAACTCAGTGTCATGGGTATAGGAGTCTTTTACATGGGTAAATTTCCAAAATGGCCTTAATCCTGAATATTCCAAAGTTATATGATCAATTCTTGCAAACTTATCATACTTTTTAAAATGTGTTTATTGCCTTTAGAATTAGGGATGATGGCATGGGACATATGAATGTCTTAAATTAACTACCTTACATGCATAATTTGCCAGATTCTATTTAAAATGTTTCTTGTAATATCAAGTTTAGATTCTATTTATTTTGTACTTATAAAAAGTTATGAGGAAAGTGACCAAATATGCTAAAAGGCTGTTGTGCAATTTGAAGCAAACGATTTAAGATGAAAGATTTTTTTTTCTCGACAGGAAAATCATACTTTATACACTCTCCAAAAGTAAGGGTTGAACCTTGCTCAAAATGAAGTCAGTAGAATTTTGTTCTTCTTTGAGGAGTGTCCCTGTGCATGCTCCACCTTAGGTTTTTTTGGTGCTACAGAACGCCTGGCCGGAAGATTTTACTAGCAGTGGTTTTGACAGTTAGCTTGCACATGTGCAGAAGCTCTACATGTGCTAGGCAGCTAATGTGCATGCGCGAGATATGGTCACCTCAGTTCCTTCTCTGCTGCCAGCAGCATTGGTGAGAACCCGCAGAGCACTCTGCAGATTTCTCCTCACTGAGACAGCTAGTCTTTCCTTTACTTAGTTAACCTTTTCATTATATTTTTATGATATTTTTATTATCCTTCAAAAAAAAAAAAGATGATGACCGAGTGTCTCCCTCAGATACAGAGGCAGGCATGGGCCCTGCGCTTCCCCTCAGGGGACTCCTCTCTCCTGCGCTGAGGAGTTTCTTTTCCCTCAGCTTCAGCTCCAGCCTCCTCACATAAGGCTGAGATATATTTTTTTTTCCACAGATTTAAAACTTTTTTTTCTTAATCTGTTTTGCAGCATTCTCCCAAGTGGGGGCTCTGTTTTAAATGCTGTTTTCTCCTCACGGGCAGTCAATCACACTGCCAGACTAGCACTCTCAGTGCATACATTGTCTGGACAATAACAGTGTAGTTTACTGCCATCAGGGAAAATTTGGCAGCCATGGGTAGGAGAGCCAGAGGGTTTTCAGCTCAACCTGATCTCCCTCAGACCAGCATTGGACTCTGGTCACCCCGCATCCCCGCTATTACTATCATTATCAGCAATGTCGGATAAGGCAGTTCTCGCTGCCGCAGCTGCAAGCTCTACTTCTTCCAAACAGAAGAGAGTACATATAGCAGCAAACAGGGAATCCCCTTCACATAAAGAAATGGTGATCCTTGAAACCTAAGCCAGCTCTGTCCTCCGCTGGGGCTCCGGAAAAGCACTTACCGGGACAGCGTTCACCCACAGTGCCCCAAGGGTCTAATGACCTGGCCAATGTACCTAAACATGCTGATAAGCCTAAGCCTGTCACGGCTGAAAAGCACAGGGCTACAACAGCATTGTCGGTCCTACCAGCACAAGCAGTGCTGTACCTAAGGGTAGTGCAGGAACCTGAGTGCTGTTACCACTCCCAACACCTGCATCATCTCCTCTGCTTGTGAAGCGAAAGTCTACACCGCCACAATATTCCTTACCACCTGTGCCTCCTTTTTGCCCTTATACGTCCACAGATAATTCTATGATCTCTTAAGTGCCTGCAACACCCTTGTTTGGCACTGATTCCTCCCCCCATTCTGAGGGGTTTCCATGTCTCTGCCTGGCACTTCCATACCTCCGTTATCTGGTGAGGAGGATCAGGCTTCTATCATGACCTCAACTCCTCCCAGATACTCTATGCCTAGGTGAAAATTCCCTCACTCACAACCAGCCTTACCACACTGGCAACCTGTGCATTGGCTACCACCACCTATGCCAATGTCCCCCACGTGGTCCTCCTGGGGCCCCCAGGCACCTTACAGGGCTCAGCAGCAACAGCATCACCATGTTGCTCAGCTTCGCTCTAGGCCCACATCCACTGTGTCCCTTGACACCTCAGGGACCAGACAGACTTTGATTAGCCACTAAGGCTACGTCTACACTGGCAGCTTCTTGCGCAAGAACTCTTTTGTGGAAGAATTCTTGTGCAAAAACTCTTCCATAAGAGAGTGTCTACACTGGTATGTGCTTTTGCGCAAGAGATGTGCTTTTGTGCAAGAGCATCCATGGCAGTGTAGATGCTCTCTTCCGTAGGAAAGCTCTGATGGCCATTTTAACCATAGGGGCTTCTTGCGCAATAAATTCATGTTGCCTGTCTACACTGGCCTCTTCTGGAAGAGCTCTTGTGCAAGAGGGCTTCTTCCTGAGAGGGAGTGTCAGAGTTCTCATGCAAGAAGTCCTGATTTTCTTCAGTACAACTTGTGCAAGTTTACTTGCGCAAGAACACGTGGCCAGTGTAGATGGGGGCATGTTTTTGCACAAGAATGTGCCAGTGTAGACACAGCCTAAGTGATGAGGAATCCACTACTTTCTCTCATCCACTTACACAGATATCTCCTCCCTCCCCAGGGGACACACTCAAGCCTCCGCAAGCCCTATCCAGGGATGATTTCAAGACTTTCCAAGATCTTTTCAAGAGGGTAGCTGAGGTCCTTGAGGTCTCATTAACCACACTGCCACAGAGACCCAGCATAAACTTATGAGCATCCTCCATATCTCTCCTTCCACAAGGCTCGCTCTCCCCATAGACCCCACCCTATGGACCCAGCTAAGCAACTTTTGCAAACACCCGCCACCATTCTCCCAGTGGCCAAGAAGGCAGATGGGAAATATTATGTGGCTCCTCAGGGTGCTAAGTTTTTATTCTCACATCCCTCCCCTAACTCCATAGTAATTGAGACAGTGAATCAACAATAAAACATTGCCAAATCCACCCCTCCTGACAAGGAGTGGAAATGTCCAGACATAATGGGCAGACAGTTATACTCCTCTGTCTCCTATAGCTACGTATTTCTAATTACACCGTGATGCTGGCAAAATACACTCTTCACATATTTGAGCAAATCACAGATTTTATTCAATTCCTCCCAGAGGAAAAAATAGAACAAAAGAGAGCTAACACCAATGAGGGTCTCCTGATAGCTAGAATAGTCCTCCAAACTGCTTTGGACTCAGCTGACAGCTTCATGAGCCTTTGCCATCTCTGTGGTAATAAGAAGAGCATCCTGGCTCCATCTCTCTGGTTTCCCAAAGGTGGTCCAGATGAAGGTGGAAGACCTTCCGTTCGAGGGCCCGAAGTGCTTCGCTGATGGCACAGATACTTCTTTATATTCCCTGAAAGATTCCAGGGCCACACTTAAAATGATGGGCATCCAGGCTCATGCACCAAAATGCAAACAAAACAAACCTTACATTCAGAGATACAGACCTTCCCTCTTTGATCCTTCTCAAAGACAATATAACCCTAGAAAACATCAACGTCAAGGGAAAAGGCAACAGCCAGCCAATCAACCCATAGAATCATAGAACCATAGAGCTGGAAGAGACCTCAAAAGGTCATCAAGTCCAGCGCCCTGCTCTAAGTAGGACCAATCCCAACTAAATCAACCCAGCCAGGGCTTTGTCAAGCCGAGACTTAAACACCTTTAGGGATGGAGACTCCATTACTTCCCTAGTTAACCCATTCCACTGCTTCATTACCTTCCTAGTGAAATAGTTTTTCCTAATATCCAACCTGGACCTCTCCCATCTCAACTTGAGACCATTGCTCCTTGTTCTGCCATCTGTCACTACAGGCAGTCCCTGACTTACGCGGATCCGACTTATGTCGGATCCGCACTTATGAACGGGGCTTTTCTCGCCCCGGAGCTCACGGGCGGCGAATCGCCACCCGTGTCCTCCGAGGCAAGAAAAGCTTCTCCCGGTCTCCCTAGTCTGCTGGGGGGGTCCAGCAAAGCTGCTGGACCCCCTCAGCAGACCAGGGACACCCGAGCAAAGCTGCCGAGGCGGCGGGAGTCCCGCTGCCTGGGCGGCTTTGCTCGTTTGCCCTGGAGCAAAGCCGCCCAGGCAGCGGGACTCCCCCCGCCTGAGCGGCTTTGCTTCTGTCCCCCTGGTCTGCTGGGGCGGGTCCAGCAAAGCCTCTGAACCCCCCCAGCAGACCAGGGACACCCGAGCAAAGCCGCCCAGGCGGGGGAGTCCTGCTGCCTGGGCGGCTTTGCTCCTGTCCCCCTGATCTGCTGGGGGGGTCCAGCAAAGCCACTGGACCCCCCCACCCCCAGCAGACCAGGGACACCCGAGCAAAGCCGCCGCCTGGGCGGCTTTGCTCCCGGGCAAACAAGCAAAGCCGCCCAGGCGGCGGCTTTGTTCTGGTGTCCCTGGTCTGCTGGGGGGGGGGGGGGTCCAGTGGCTTTGCTGGACCCCCCCCCCCAGCAGACCAGGGGGACAGGAGCAAAGCCACGGAGCATGCCCGCAGTGGGACAGCCCGGGCGCGCTTGGGCTGTCTTGCTGCGGGCGTGCTCTGTGGCTTTGCTCTCCGTCTCCCTGGTCTGCAGGGAGACCGGGAGCAAAGCCTTGGAGCACGCCCGCAGCGGGCGTGCTCCGCGACTTTGCTCCTGTCCCCCTGGTCTGCTGGGGGGGGGTGCAGCTAGTGCCCCCCCCAGCAGACCAGGCTTTTCTTGCCTACCCCTGGGGTAGAGCAGCTGGGGGCTGCCGGGTTGGTCCCGCAGCGCCACTCCGGACCAACCCGGCAGCACCCCAGCTGCTCTGCCCCAGGCGTCCTGATTCAGCCACTGCTGGTCAGTTTCAGGAGCCGCGCTACTGTAGCAACCCAGCTGCACCTCAGCTGCTCTGCCCCAGGCGTCCCCAAGTCAGCCGCTGCTGAAACTGACCAGCGGCTGACTACAGGAAGCCCCAGGCAGAGTTGCTCTGCCCCAGGCTTCCTGGAATCAGCCGCTGATCAGTTTCAGCAGCAGCTGACTTGGGGACGCCTGGGGTTCTTAAGTTGAATCTGTATGTAAGTCAGAACTGGCATCCAGATTCAGCCGCGGTTGAAACTTATCAGTTTCAGCAGCGTCTGACGCCAGTTCCGACATACATACAGATTCAACTTAAGAACAAACCTACAGTCCCTATCTTGTACGTATCCCGGGGACTGCCTGTACTGAGAACAACCTCTCTCCGTCCTCTTTGGAACCTCCCTTCATGAAGTTGAAGTCTGCTATCAAATCCCCCCTCACTCTTCACTTCTGCAGACTAAACAGACTCAACTCCCTCAGCCTCTCCTCATAGGTCATATGCTCCAGCCCCCTAATCATTTTGGTTGCCCTGCGCTGGACCCTCTCCAATGCGTCCACATCCTTTTTGTAGTGGGGGGCCCAGAACTGGACACAATACTCCAGATGTGGCCTCACCAGAGCCGAATAAAGGGGAATAATGACATCTCTGGATCTGCTGGCAATGCTCCTCTTAATGCAACCTAATATGCCATTAGCCTTCTTGGCTACAAGGGCACACTGTTGACTCATATCCAGCTTCTCATCCACTGCAACCCCCAGGTCCTTTTCTGCAGTACTACTACTTAAATGGTTGGTCCCCAGCCTGTAACAATGCTTGGGATTCTTCTGTCCCAAGTGCAGGACTCTGCACTTGTCCTTGTTGAATCTCATCAGATTTCTTGTGGTCCAATCCTCCAATTTGTCTAAGTCACTCTGGACCCTATCTCTGCCCTCAAGTGTATCTACCTCTCCCCCCTAGTTTAGTGTCATCTGCAAACTTGTTGAGGGTGCAATCCATCCCCTCATCGAGGTCATTAATAAAGATATTGAACAAAACCGGTCCTAGAACCGAACCTTGGGGCACTCCACTAGAAACCAACTGCCATCCTGACATCGAGCCATTGATCACTACCCGCTGGGCCCGGCCTTCTATCCATCTTTCTATCCATTTTACTGTCCATTTATCCAAAGGAATCCAGGCCTCCAGTTCTTCCTGTTTGTTGCCCAGGCTTCTCGCATTAGTGTACAAACACCTCAGATAACCAGTTGATTGCCCTATCTTCTCCATTCGAATAAGGGGTCCTCCTTTGTTGCTTGTTCTTCTTTGCATTTCTTCCCAGTATCCAACTTTCCCACTCCCCTCAGGGTTTTGGTCACTGTCCCCTGATGAACCTAGTTTAAAGCCCTCCTCACTAGGTTTGCAAGCCTGCCCGCAAAGATGCTCCTTCCTCTCTTGGTTAGGTGGATCCCATCTCTTTCTAACAATCCTTGTGCCCGGAACAGAGGCCCATGGTCGAAGAAACCAAAGCCCTCTCTGCGACACCACCTGCACAACCACGCATTTACTTCCTCAATTCAATGATCCCTGCCCAGTCCTTTCCCTTCAACAGAGAGGATGGACGAGAACATCACTTGCGCTCCGAATTCTTAGATCCTTCTTCCCAGCGCTACATAATCCGCAGTAACCCGCTCATGGTCATTCTTGGCCGTATCGTTAGTTCCCACATGGAGAAGCAGGAAGGGGTAGTGATCTGAAGGTTTGATCAATTTGATAAGTCTCTCAGTCACATCCTGAATGTGAGCTCCCGGTAAGCAGTATACCTCTCAAGATTCCAGGTCCGGACGGCAGATGTATGGCTCAGTCCCTCTTAGGAGGGAGTCCCCGACCACCCCCCCATCATTTTCTTTTGGGGGTGGTGGCCTTGGAACCCCCATCCCTATGACTACACATCCCATGCCTTCCAGTAGATGGTGTCCCCTTCCAGTTTCTTCCTTGTGAGGTCCCTTCCAAAGAATTCAGCACTGCAGAACCTGTGGAGAGAGCCTGAAAGCGATTGCTTACCTCTATAGCATTGGGGGATTCCTGTGCTGGCCTTTTCCCCCTTCTAGAAGTTACATGCTGCCAGTTCTCTTCCTGGTCCCGTACTGCCTTCTCTGGCTCTTCCGCCTGCCGTGCTTGAAGAATCAAACTCTGCCTTCTATCGAGGAAGTCTTCATCCTCTCTGATCGAGCGTAGGGTCGACACTTGGGCCTCCAGTCTTCTAATTTCTTCTTCCAAAATTGCGACCAGCTTGCAATTAGTGCAGATGAAATCCGTTCTTTCTTCTGTGAGGAAGACAAACATGGTACATTCCGTGCAGGTAACAACAGCAGACCTATCACCATCCATCGCTGCTGTCCTGGAGAAGGGATTTAAAAAGAAAGGCAAGAATACCTCATGCCCTTCCCTCTCCTCTTCCACACTCCCTCTCTAAACTCCCTGTTAGCACTCACCTATTTGCAAGCTTTTTGGTCGCTTGCCCACTGCCTTATAAAGCCCTGGAGTGCCTGAAAGTCCCTCCCCCTACCAAGGCTCAGCCAATCAGCAGAGGCTTCTAGAATTCAAACTTTAATTAGAAGCCAACAGTTTCCACTTGCCAATCACAGCACACACTCCATGAAGGGGAGGGGGAGGAGAAGTGGAGAGGAAAAAAAAAAAACCTCACTCACAAACCCACTTCATTTCAGTCCTCTAACTCGAGGCAAACATTTTGAAGATTTGGTTGAGAGCCATCAGATTCATCTTCCCTCACCTAAGCCTCCTATCACCCTATTATCCAACCACAGATTAGCACCATTTTGCCATCAGTGGTGCCTCACAAGTATAGACAAATGAGTTCTGGACATGATAAAGTTCGGGTACTGCATCCCCTTCCTATCTCCTCCCCAAACCCAACCAGCCACCCCATCCCTCTTCAGGGACCCATCTCACAAGACTATTCTATGTCAAGAGATCAACCACTTGCTCCATATCAATGCAGTGGAAAGAGTTTAACAACAATATCAAAATACCGGCTTCTACTCCTGACATTTTCTCACAGAGAAGTCGGGGCTGGAGACCCATTCTCTATCTCAGAGCTCTCAACAGATATGTCCTGAACCAATGCTTCAAGATGGTTACCCTCTCCACCATCATACCCTCCCTCAACAAAGACGACTGGCTGGCGACTCTCAACCTCCAAGATGCATACTTCCATGAGCCCATACTCCCTGCACACAAGAGGTACCTACGATTCACAGCATGGGGAACAACATTTCCAATATACAGTATTACCTTTTGGCCTATCCACAGTGCTGAGGGTCTTTTCCAAGGTCTTGGCAGTTGTGGTGGTCCACCTGCGAAGAGGAGGAGTGTCAATTTATCCATATCTCAATGGCTGCCTTGTAAGGGGCAATTTATTCCAGGAAACTCAGGACTCAAACACAACCATCATGTCACTGTTCCATTCACTCAGCCTCCAGATCGGCCTCTCCAAATGTCAGCTCCATCCAACCCAAGCACTAGCCTTTATAGGAGTTCAACTTGATTGCATCCGTGCTATTGCATCTTTACCCCATCAGAGGTTCCTTGCAATAGTACAACTTCACACCACAGCTCCACAACTTCCTGCCAGGGCATGTCTCCAGCTACTAGGCCATATGGCAGCAGCAACAATGGTTGTCCCGCATGCCAGATTACACATGAAGCCTCTACAACACCAGCTGAGCACAGTATGCAGACCTCGGGTAAACAGCCTACACAAGCTAGTCTCACTTCCAAACATGGTAAAACACTCCCTCCAATGGTGGTCAGAAGCACAAAACATGTGCACTAGGGTCCCCTTCCACAAGCAAGCCCCATCGTTCACCATTACCACAGACACATCGCAACAGAGCCATGGAGCTCACCTGAGTACCCTCACCACACAAGCATCTCCCTGTCCAATATATGCATATCAGCCACCTGGTCCTCTACTCATACATTCGCAGCTCAGTATGCTCTGGATTCCTAAGTGTCCAGAGATCCAGTCCTTACCATGATGTAAAAGAAACTACACCATCCGAAGCTCCCACCTCCAGTTGATAAACTGCTTATAGTCATTTAAGGTGGAGCACCTACAGGGACACTCCTCAAAAAAGAAGAGAGGGTTACTCACCCTCTGCAGTAACTGACGTTCTTCGAGATGGGTATCCCTGTGGGTGCTCCACCACCCACCCTTCCTGCCCTCTGCTTTGGTATTATTTCCATACTTTCTCGGGGCAGAGAGGGAACTGAGGTGACTGTATCTCGCATATGCACATTAGCTGCCTAGTGCATGTAGCGCTTCTGCGCATGTGCGAGCTAGCTGTCAAAGCCACTGCTAGTAAAATCATCCGGCTAGGTGTGCTGCAGCACCAGAACACCTAAGGTGGAGCACCCACAGGGACACCCATCTCAAAGAACATCAGTGAATAACCCTCTCATTTCATTGATAGAAGAATATTGACCCAGAAGAATAGCATGGAGGTGAAAACTGAGAATGCTTTTAGTTTACCAGACTGATCCAATTAAACCAAAAACTATAAACTACAGTTGAGTTTAGTACTCATGACTCAGTCATGAAAGAAAATTTTCTTCCTACATTTCAGTTTAATATTTGCAACTTCCTTGTGATTTGGTAAATGCCTTAGAATTAATTGGAAAAATGCATATTTTCAATATGATTGGTAATTAATTGATTCAGAACCAATTAGTATTATGATGGCAATCTTCAACTTCCTGATGGGATATTCCAAAGAGGATGGAGAGAGGTTGTTCTCAGTAGCGACTGATGGTAGGACAAGGAGCAATGGTCTCAAGTTGTGGTGGGAGAGGTCCAGGTTGGATATTAGGAAAAACTATTTCACTAGGAGGGTGGTGAAGTACTGGAATGGGTTACCTAGGGAGGTGGTGCAATCTCCATCCCTAGAAGTTTTTATGTCTCAGCTTGACAAAGCCCTGGCTGGGATGATTTAGTTGGGATTGGTCCTGCTTTGGGAAGGGGGCTGGACTCGATGACTTCCTGAGGTCTCTTCCAGCCCTATAATTCTCTGATTCTATGTTTGCTACTCCTGGCACAAAAAAATTCAAGCATATTCCACTCTCCTGCTGATTTCTAAACAGAGTATTGTTAAGCATTGTAAATATATATATTGCATGATATAGTTCTGTGATGTCAATTATCTTTTTTGTTCCCTAAAGATTTGTTTTTCTTTCGAACACTTTTGGTTCAATAATGTTATATTTAATTTGAAAACACAAATGAAAAAGTTCAAAGATTTGTGCCATTGAAAATGAATATGCACAGAATAGAAAAGAGTCCAAATCTGAAAATCCTTACACAAGCAAGTACCTCCATTGAGTTAAATCGGGATGTATGAGAGATTTATTCCTGTAAGGCCTTATGGATCATTCATTTATTTTTTTTTCCCCAAAAAACATCTGGAAGCATGACATGTGCAAAATATATGTAACTGCAAATATTTCTTCAAATAAATCCAACCACATTTAATTTCAGAAATGTGATTCTCTCTCATTGAATAAAAACCAGAAAACTGAGGAAGCACAACTGATTCTAATTAAACATTTTAAAACAGTAAATGTCTAAGCACAGATCTGTGGCATAAGTAGGATGTGTCAAGGTTGACAGATAAATTATGAGTTCAACTTACATGTGAAAAAGCATTTGGATTACTTTTGTAGACCTTACTCCAAGATCTTACTAGAAAAACTACATAATTTACCATAACCCATTAAGTATATTCTTTATAATCTGTAATGATACTTATATGGAATTATTTCGTGCAGAGCAACTTTTCTGTCATCTATATACCCAGCATGATTATTGTTTGGCAATGTGACAAATAAATATCTTGTCAGCTCAATAAATGTCTCAATAGGGGCCAACAGACTTGCCAGACCTCCCACTCTCCCCCCGCCCCCATTGGTGGGCCTGATTGTCAGTGGAGAAGGATTTAACTGTCCAATTTCTATAAAAAAGTTCATTCAGTTAAGAGTAAACATGAAATTTAATGGGCTAATGATGCAATGACCGAACATCTTTAGGAAGACTTACTGTCATCTCACTGGTTCAAGCATATATTTGTATTTGAGATTACCTTGATTTTTACTCTGTATTTAAGATGCAGTAACTACAAACAAATGTTCTAGCATACTGATGCTAGTAGTATTTTTGAAAAAATAAAAAGAAGGAATGGTATGTGTTCCAACACTGACTTTGGTTGTTATTATAGTGGGTATTTATTTGGAACTGAACAGAAACATCCACAAAAATGAGTCTTAAAGATCTGTATTGTTTTCTGGTTTCATAGGCCCATCATAATCACATATGCAGTGCTGCTGAATTTTTTGGTGATGAGATTGCAGAAAGTTCACTGCATATCTCTATTATATTTGGAAAAATCACAAAGTCAGATTAATCATAGAATCATAGAACCATAGAGCTGGAAGAGACCTCAGAAGGTCCAGCCCCCTGCTCTAGGCAGGACTAATCCCAACTAAATCAACCCGGCAAGGGCTTTGTCAAGCCGAGACTTAAACACCTTTATGGACAGAGACTCCACTACTTCCCTAGGTAACCCATTCCAGTACTTCACTACCCTCCTAGTGAAATAGTTTTTCTCAATATCCAACCTGGACCTCTCCCACCACAATTTGAGACCATTGCTCCTTGTTCTGCCATCTGTCACTACTGAGAACAAATTCTCTCCATCCTCTTTGGAACCTCCCTTCAGGAAGTTGAAGGCTGCTATCAAATCCCCCGTCACTCTTCGCTTCTGCAGACTAAACAGACACAACTCCCTCAGCCTCCCCTCATAAGTCATATGTTCCAGCCCCCTAATCATTTTGGTTGCCCTCTGCTGGACCCTCTCCAATGCGTATACATCCTTTTTGTAGTGGGGGGCCCAGAACTGGACACAATACTCCAGATGTGGCCTCACCAGAGCTGAATAAAGGGGAATAATGACATCTCTGGATCTGCTGGCAATGCTCCTCTTAATGCAACCTAATATGCCATTAGCCTTCTTGGCTACAAGGACACACTGTTGACTCAAATCCAGCTTCTCATCCACTGCAACCCCCAGGTCCTTTTCTGCAGAACTACTACTTAACTGGTTGGTCCCCAGCTTGTAACTATGCTTGGGATTCTTCTGTCCCAAGTGCAGGACTCTGCACTTGTCCTTGGTGAACCTCATCAGATTTCTTGTGGCCCAATCCTCCAATTTGTCTAAGTCACTCTGGACCCTATCTCTGCCCTCAAGCGTATATACCTCTCCCCCTAGCTTAGTGTCATCCGCAGACTTGCTGAGGGTGCAATCCATCCCCTCATCCAGGTCATTAATAAAGATATTGAACAAAACCGGTCCTAGAACCGAACCTTGGGGCACTCCGCTAGAAACTGACCACCATTCTGCCAGCGAGCCGTTGATCACTACGCGCTGGGCCCGGCCTTCTAGCCATCTGTCTATCCATCTTACCGTCCATTTATCCAATCCACATTCCCTTAACTTGCTGGCAAGAATATTGTGGGAGATCGTATCAAAAGTCTTGCTAAAGTCAAGGTATATCACATCCACTGACTTTCCCATGTCCACAGAGCCAGTTACCTCATCATCGAAGCTAATCAGATTGGTCAGGCACGACTTGCCTTTTGTGAATCCATGCTGACTATTCCTCATCACTTTCCTCTTGTCCAAGTGCCTCAAAATGGATTCCTTAAGGATCCCTTCCATGATTTTTCCAGGAACCGAGGTAAGACTGACTGGCCTACAGTTCCCTGAATCGTCCTTTTTCGAAGATGGGCACTACATTTGCCTTTTTCCAATCATCCGGGATTTCTCCCGATCTCCACGACTTTTCAAAGATAATAGTCAAAGGCTCCTCAATGACATTTGCCAACTCCCTCAGTACCCTCGGATGCATTAAGTCCGGACCTATGGATTTGTGTACGTTCAGCTTTTCTAAATAGTTCCTAACCTGTTCTTTAACCACCACAGGTTGTCCATCTTCATCCCATCTTGCGTCACTTAGTGCACAACTCCAGGAGCCAACCTTGTCCGTGATTCTCAAATAAAACAAAACAAAATTATAGAAGAAATATTTTTTACGTAGCTGATGCCACTTATGGAACTGAATAGCTTGTCTAATTACATAAAACAAACTATTCCAAATATTTAATGTTTTATGATTTTATGATAAACTGCTGAAGGACAGAGTAGTTTCTAATAAAATACAAAACATGTTCTGTTCAAATTTTGAAGTAATTAGCACTTTTATCACAAAACACCACCTTGTTTGGCATTTGGTTCAATATTTAAGATCAGGAAATGACAAAATACTACATATTTCAGTCAATAAAGCTACCTGCTTTTTAGGAGTCCATAAAGACTGTTACTCCTCACCCCCATTGGCCTATTATTCAGAAAGAAAAGCTGCTTTTATTTTTAAAGTTGCTTCACTTATTATAGGGATTTTTTTCTTTACTTGTAAGAAGTTTTTATATTGCTTAAGATTTTCAGACATAGTGGTCTCTAAATCACCTAACCCAGCTGGGAGGAAAACAATGCAATAACGCTTCATTTGTAGGAGGAACTTCTACTGAAATATTTGAAGCATTTTTTTTTTAAATTTCTTTCTCAACTCTCTCCACAGCATTAAGAATATGAGGAAACCAGACAGACACAATTGGGATCCAAATAACTGTTTTCAGTAACTGTTTGGCAATGCTAGAATCATAGAAAAACACTGTTGATCTGTTAGCATCTAGTGTTTTCTGCAGTCAAAGAGAGGGAGCCCTAATAGAGGTCTTCCAAACTTTTTAAGATGCTACTCATTTCCCAAACAACTATACAAAGATGGGCATTAGTGAAATGGAGAAGGTTAGTCAGTCTATCTCTTGACTTCTATCTTCTGGCCTGTGCGCTGAAATACAACCATGTCAAAGTGTCCCTCATTATACAAAACCCCACACTTGATCTCACTTGCTTCTCCAGTTTCCAGATTTCCACTTTTCCCTTTACCTCTAGAATTCAATCAACATGTCACTTACAAGTATTCTCTCAAATTCTTTAAATATTGTCCAGAGCAAGCATTCAAGAATCACAAGTCCCACAATCAGGAATTGGCTTAAAATCATATGATTAAAAACCAATACCATTATGTAAACTGATAAGCTGTTTGCTTATTGGTTAATACTATAATGGTTAATATCATAATGGAAACTGATAAGCTAGTTGCTTATTGGCTATTGATTAACTATTTAAATTATTACTTTTTAAATTGAGGAGGTATAGGTTGGATATTAGGAAAAACTCTTTTACTAGGAGGGTGGTGAAGTACTGGAATGGGTTACCTAGGGTAGTGGTGGAATCTCTATCCCTAGAGGTTTTTAAGTCTCGGCTTGACAAAGCCCTGGCTGGGTAGATTTAGTTGGGATTGGTCCTGCCTTGGGCAGGGGGCTGGACTTGATGACCTTCTGAGGTCTCTTCCAGCTCTATGATTCTATGATCCCTAATGGAGATTCAAATAAAAACAGAAAAAGGAATAATAATTCCAGTGACTGAGCAGATCTCAGTACTAAGAGGAGCACAGTAATGATCAAAAGAAGAAACCATGACTACTCTAACACAGAAAGGTCTTTAGAGAATCTAAATACCTTTAGTACCAGATGAAATAATGATGCCAAGCTGGGAGTTCATCAAGGCAAGTCTCTTGCAGAGGAAGAGAAAGTGACTCTGTATGCCTCAAGACAGGCATAGACTGAGGTGACTGTTTAGCTTTTTGGAGTACTGAGGGTGCTATGACCTTGAATACCAGCCGTTGCAGAAGAGTATCCATTGGTACCATTTTGCTGGAAGGAAACTGTCTCCCATTTGCCTCAATCATGCATTGATGGTACCAAAGCGCAGCTGGAGCCAGGGCTGTTAGAGGAGCCCAGGATTTGGCAACACCACTGATACCAGAGGAATCTTCAGCCTCAACTGTACCAGACTGAAAACCTGATGCCTCAACCTGATTGTCAACTTTGGAGGAGGCTGGGGTCTCCCCATGAGAAGAGTCAGAGTTTTTTTTGTAGAGAGCTTTTAATCAGTATCTAATATCTTTCCCTTAGAATGTCTAGGGGAACATTGATCTAAGGTAGACAGGGCACTGTACTTGTCCAGAGACAGGAGTACTGAGTTTGTGAGGACCCCTAACCTGGATTTGAAGCAAGACAAAGGCTATGTCTACACTACAGAGTTTTTGCGCAAAAACTACCGTTTTTGTGAAAAAACTTGAGGAGCGTCCACACTACAAGAGCATTTTTGCACAAGAAAAAGTACAGTAGATCATTAGAAAACAGGGTTTTTTCTCTTTCTATGAAGAATAAGCCTTTTTGCGCAAGAGCTCTGGAAAACTTGCACTTCAGCTGGAAACCTCTGGAAGCGCGGCCCCCTAAATGTAGGGCTTCTTCTCTGACTAAGACAACAGCAAAAAAGCATAAGACATCACCCACAAGATCTCTGCCAGTTACCTTACAGAGCAGAGTTAGTTCGGAGACAAGCTCAGGACGTCCGGTATTTCAAAACCGTGTCCAAGGGCTCCTACGGCACAGGAAACTAAAAGGCTGCTGGCACCGAGGTCAACATCAGCACCGACCACGCCTTCAGCACAGAGAATCTGCGCTGAGAGCATAATTGGCACCGGTGGCATGGGATTCACCATCAGCACCCAGCGCATCTTCGGTGCGTGATATGGCACCTGACCTGGCACAATCCCAGCAGCACCGTCTCCGCACACTCCCAGCACGGACACTCCTGGCACCGCACGGAGTCCTTATCAGCACCGAAGCCACTCATTATCCCTGTCCTTACTTTTTTTCACTGTCACCATCACCATCTTCACTGGCACCGAGGTCTCCTACTTTGCATGACTCACACCGGCACCGATCCTCACAGTTGCAGGCTACCTTCACTTTTTCTGGCAGCTGCTTCGACTCACCATCATCGTAGTCATCACAGCCATTATTCGATCTCCCCAACATCATCTAGAGCCTCTTATGCTCACTCCCATTCACCCCAGACTCATCGTTCATCTCACTGGGAACACCCTAGCCATGCTTACTTTGATTGAAGGTCACCTCTTGAAAGACTATTACCATGACGACCATTACCATCGGTACTTATCTTCTCCACGCTCCTATTATTACCGTTCCAGGTCACGTAGAAGATTATGTTGTGACTGCACACCGATGAGACAGTCCCAACTCCAGCCCCTCCCACACCAATCAGACAACCTGCCTCTCCTCAATGTCAGCCGTCGGAACCAGATGATACACACCTTTCTATCACAGAGGACCAACCCCAGGAGATTTCCCCCATGGACCGTTCCTCTTCATCACCTGATGAGGCGATAATTCCGGGAGACATCTCCCCACCTCACGATCTTCGTCAGTTCCAAGAACTTTTCACAAGGGTAGCCATAAGCCAGGTAATACACCTGGATGAAATAAAGGAGAAACAACATCACCTCCTCAAGAACCTTCGACCGCAACACAGAGCAAGAATAGACATACCACTGGATAAAGCCATTCTGGAAGTCGCCAAAGAGATATGGCAGACCCCTGCTTCTGCGTCGCCAACTAGCAAAAGGGCAGACAGGAAGTATTTTGTGCTACCTAAGGGGATGGAGTTCGTTTTCACCCTTCCCAAACCAAATTCTTTAGTGGTGGACGCAGCACTTCAAAGATCGAAAGCTCCTCAATATAGGAACACCTCTGACAAAGAAGCAAAGAGACTAGACTTACTTGGCAGAAAGGTGTACACGTACACGACACTCATGCTCCGGATAGCAAATTATACAGCACACCTTTCAAACCACATATTTGACAATTTCAGCAAACTCACACCTTTGTTAGACCATTTACCAGAATCAAAGCAACTCATTCTCAAATCGGTTGTCCAGGAGGGCTACACATCAGCCAGAACTGCCCTACAGATAGCCATGGACGTAGCGGACACAGCAGCAAAGATCCACCGCCACGGCAGTAGCGTTGCAACAAGCCTCTTATTTACAATCAGCAGCAGTCCCCAATGACCTTCAGACCAAGGTCGAGGATTTGTCTTTTGACAGGGACAAGCTGTTCTCTGAAAAAACGGATAGTGTACTGCACTCTTCCAAAGACTCCCGCACTACACTGTGGACATTGGGGATGTATACTCCCCTCCCCCCCGTATAGATGATGGCGTTATCCTCCATACCAGAGACTTTATGATTACCCCTACGTCTGACAGCAATGGCAGAATCAGCAAAGAACTCTTGATCACTAACGAAACAGGCAGAGACCTCAGAGGCGTCGAAACCAGGGCAATTGCACCCAGGGCCCAGTGAACACCAAACAACAGGTTTGACGCCTCAGTCGAGGGTACGCAGACAAACACAAATACCAGCCAAAGTCACCAATATCATCACCACCTGAGGCCCTTTTATCATCAGTAGGCCTCAGTCACCACAGACAGGTGGGTGTTAGAAATAAATCCACTCAGGATACTCCATACCCTTTGTCACCATTCCTCCCACTTTCCCCCCTAGCCTGTCCCTCTTCAGGGACCCATCTCACAAAACCCTGCTATGCACCGAAGTCGATCATCTCCTCTCCATTGGTGTAATAGAACCAGTTCCAGCAGAATTCATAGGCAGGGGATTCTACTACCACTATTTCCTCACTCAGAAGAAGTCGGGCGGATGGCGACCGTTATTAGATCTCCAGAACTTGAACAAGTTCTTATGAAAACAGTGTTTCAAAATGGTGACCTTAGCTTCGATAATACCTGCGTTAGATCAACACGACTGGTTTGCAGCCCTCGACCTTCAGGACATGTATTTTCACATCACAATCCATCCTGTGCACAGACGTTTCATACGATTCACAGTCAGAACAAGACACTTCCAATACAGAGTTCTTCCCTTTGGCCTTTGCACCACCCCAAGGTATTCTCAAAAATCCTGGCGGTAGTAGCTGCACACGTCCATTGAGAAGGGGTTATCATATTCCCCTACTTAGACGATTGCCTACTGAAAGGCAGTTCTCACACCAATGTCCTCGATATGTTCAAGACCACCATGTCAACTTTCCATGCCCTTTGTCTACTCGTAAACACCCAAAAGTGCACTTTTCAAGCGACTCAACAACTGGAATTCATCAGTGCCTGCCTAGTATGCAAGAGCATACTTACCTGATCAGAGATTTCAGACTATCCAAGATCTCATAGCAATTGTTTGAAGCAGCCCATCCGTCCAAGTACTTACCTGTCTAAAGTTCATGGGCCACATGGCAGCCACAACTTATGTCATCTGCCATGCCAGACTTCATCTTCGCTGCCTTCAATATTGGCTAGGCACTGTATACAACCACACGAAACATGACCTCCACAGGTCAGTAACTCCTCCACCAGTTGTTACCCAATCACTTCAGTGAGGGACAAATCCTGCAAACCTGCTTGCTGGAGTGCCTTTTCACACTCAACAACCACGGACGCCTCTCTCCTGGGTTGGGGAGTGCAAATGGACGACATTTCAATCCAGGGCCACTGGTCCCTTTCCGGGACACGGCTCCATATAAACTTCCTGGAGCTTTGGGCAATCTTCAACGTTTGCAGATCCTTCCTGAGTCACATCCGCAATACCACCGTGACGATCCTCACAATGTCGCTTCCATGTATTACGTGAACCATCAAGGTAGAGCGCGTTCCCGCTCCCTTTGCACGGAAGCGGTCCATTTTTTAAACTGGTGCATTTGCCATGTCATAACACCAGTGGCCTCTTACTTACCTGGCGCTATGAATATTCATGCAGATTTCCTCAGCAGAAATTTTGCTCTGGAGCACGAGTGGGAATTGAACGATGGAGTCCTCCATATTCTTTTCCGATGCTGGGGTAGTCCCCTAATAGACCTTTTTTCCACGCATCAAAACACCAAATGTCAGAAGTATTGTTCCAGGGCCAGACTCGATCAGAACTTCCTCAGCAATGTGTTTCTCTTTAACTGGAGCGGACCCCTCCTCTACACATTCCCATCCACAGTCCTCATTCTCAAAGTCCTGCAGAAGATAAAAACAGATGGTGCTACAGTCATAATAATTGTACCAGCATGGGCTCGTCAGCACTGGTTCTCCTTCCTCCGGCGCATGTCGCCATGCAGACGGTAGCAGTTGCCAACCCTTCCCACTCAGAATCAAGGGACACTACAACATCCTCAAATACATACCCTGTGACTCATGGCATGGCTCCTAGTTCGCTAAACCCTGCTGAATCCCTCTGCTCTACCTAGGTTCAGAATATACTCATTCACAGCAGACGCCAGACAACGAGAAAAACTTACCTCTCAAAATGGCAAAGGTTCATTTCCTGGTGTACTTCGCAACACCTACCTCCGGACACTGCCCCACTTCATCGACTTCTCGATTAGGTGCTCTATCTAAGAAATACAGGCCTACTGTTAGCTTCCCTCAGAGTTCACATAGCGGTGATCTCAGCTTTCAGACATCCTGCCGAAGGAACCTCACTTTTTGCTCATCCAACTACCAAGAGATTCATGAAGGGCTTATCAAATATAGACCCTCCTCGGAAACCTGTTCCCCCAGTATAGAACCTGGACATTGTTTTGAGTGCCCTAACACCACCATTGGAACCATTAGCTACCACACCTTTGCGCACCCTGACCATGAAACTAGCTTTCCTCCTTGCAATTACGTCAGCATGCAGAGTCAGTGAGCCATCAGCACTAATGGCGTCACCGCCTTACACTATCTTTAACAAAGACCGGGTAGTACTAAAACCACATCCAGCATTTATACCAAAAGTTGGCTCATCCTTCCATATCAATGAGCCTGTTGTCTTATAATTGTCGAAGCAAAAGCCTCACTCAGTTTACGTGGCTAAACAGACAGTTTTATTGGCCAATAAAAGCAAAGTGAGCCAAACGTGGTCCTAGCAAAGCTGGGCCCAGTAAGGCTGGCTAATACAATCAATTCTAGTATTTTATACCCTTAACCAAACAAGTCTGACGTCAGGGCAAGAAATCAAAGCGAACTTCAAAGAGGAATTATTATCAGCAGAGAAAGAAACAGGTTTAGAGGGAGTTCGAGCTTCAGCTCAAAATAGTTCATTAACACATTTCAACAGCGCATCCCTCTGGCCTCTCCCCACCTCAGTGAAGGCCAGTTCACTCCCTCTAGTATACATGCAGACAGAGGAAACTGAAATGACTTTTGTTATACAGAATGGCTTCTAGCTAAATATGAAATGGTTTCTACAACTCCCCCCTTTTGGCCTTTTAAAGGCTAACTTTGAAGCCATTTCATGCCTCTATTTTCATCAAAGCCTTTATATACATTTCTTTGCTTCTTTCTTGCTCATCATATTTTAACATCATGAGTTCCACATTCCCTTTGGTAAGGGTCTGTCTTGTGTATTCCAGAATACAAGAAATACAGCAATTGCTTAACAAGAAACAGCAATAAGCACAAAAGTATATAGGCAATACTAAAACTACTCCTTGCAAAATCTAAGTTCCCACATGTCTAAACCAGCTTCCCAACCAACCCCAGAAGGTCCAGTTTTCCTCCTGTCTTAGGCTTTCCACAGTTCTTTCAATATCTGAGACATCTTCCTCTACTTTCTTGCTGGTGTCAGTTATATGCACACAGCATTCTTTTCCCACTAAGGCACAATCCCCGCCCTTATTTGCTAGGACGTAGTCTAGGGCCATTCGGTTTGGCTTTTTCCCTCCCTGGCTCCTGAACTATTACATGTCCAGCAGTACTTTCCAATTGGGGTCAAGGCTAGGCGGATATACCCTGGGTTAGTAAACCCTTTATCCTGCCAAGTATCATTTCACTTTAGTTCACTAAACAGTTTGCCATTCATTTGAGTGTTGTTTAGTGGGACTGGAATCATTGAGATGCCTCCTTCTGAATGTACAGGACTGTAAGCACATATCCAGGAACCTGTGGAATTAAATTCTTGGGAAACTTGGTTCATTAAAAGCATAAACACATTTGAACCATATAGGTTATAACTACTAGGTATTAAAAACAAGATTAAGCATAAGCTCAACATGAATTTTTTGTCCAGCTTCATGCTAACTGTTCTTCAGGACTTCGTAGTTTGCTTCACTTATCGCTGGCAGGTTCTTCTGGGCTGCAGTTGGTACCTTAGCCTCGGTCTCTCAGGCTCATCTGCTTCTGAGCCTGGATTGCCAGTACCAAGCCTGCGTTGGTCCCCATCTACTTCTGGACCTGGGTCTCTGGTACCAGGTCTGTGGTGATCCTCGTCTGCTTCTGGACCTGGGTCTCTGGTACCAGGTCTGTGGTGCTCCTTGGTGGGGCGAACCTCTGCAGGGGCTGGAACTGGTTTGCAGTAGGAGGCGTGAATCCAGGCGGGCAATCCCTCGCACTTTACAGCAGTATGAGTGGTAAGAAGGACTTGGTAGGGACCCTTTCACCTGGGTTCCAGGGCAGTCTTCCGCTGGTGAAGTTTTATACAAACCTAGTCTCCTGGCTGTAGTTTATGGCACGGCTCAGTTGGGGCCTCCTGGAAGGCGTCCTTAACCTGTCAAGGATAAGACTGTACACAACTCATAAGTTCCTGACAATACTTGACTATGCTTCTTTTAACAAGTGTGGCATCAGCCAGGTCAATTTCTGGGCTGCTTAACAGTCTCATAGGTCGGCCACATGCAATTTCATATGGACTCAGTCCAGTTTTCTGATTAGGAGTGGCTCTCATGCTCATTAGGGCATTCGGGAGTGCTTCTACCCATGTTAAACCAGAGTTCTCACATATTTTAGCAAGTTTGTTCTCTAAAATCCTGTTTCATCTTTCTACTGCTTCTGCGCTCTCCAGGTGTCGCACACAGTGCAGTGCTTGTCTGAAAGAGTAGTACTTTGCCAGTTTTTGAACAATTTGTCCAGTAAAGTGGGTACCTCTATCACTGGAGATCACAAGGTGTATTCCCCATGATGGGATGTAATGATTTAGAAGTTTCTTTGCCACTGTGATGGCATCTGCTTTCCTGCAGGGATAAGCTTCTACTCATCTCAAAAACAAGCAAACAATAACCAGCACATTATTCAAAAGATTGACATTTAGGCAATTGAATAAAGTCCATTTGTAAATTCAGAAATGGTCCCAAAGGTGAAGGTCTGGTTGCCGGAACTGTCTTTACAGGTTTACTCACGTTGTGGGCTTGGCAGACAGAGCAAGCCAGACAGTAATCTTTGGCTGCTTGAGAGAATTTAGGAGCAAACCAATTTTGTTTTAAGAATTGCTACCATCCCCCTTTGCCAACGTGCGACAATCCATGAAGCACGGAGGCAAGGTGAGGTAGCAAGACCACTGGGGCAACAATGTGGCCGTCAGAGCTGCACCACAAGTGGTCTGGGTGCAAGGTGCACCCTGCCAGTCTCTACTCCTGCTTTCCCGATTTTGGGGCTTGGTCTTGCAGGAGGGCCAGTTCTGACAGAGATGGCAAAGGAGCTGGCGGTGGTGGGAGAGAAGGGTACAATGCTTCAGCCCGAGGAGGACGTAAGGCGGCTGCCTTAGCAGCCCGATCAGCCATGTCATTTCCTAATGCAACTTCATTAGAGGAAGAGGAATGAGCTTCACACTTAACAATAGCAAGAGTCGAAGGTAAAAGAACTGCATCAAGTAAAGCAGCTACATAAGGTCCATTCTTTCTAGAGTGGCTAGGGGAAGTAAGGAAACCTCATTGCTTCCAAAGCATACCAAAATCATGAACTACGCTAAAGGCATACCGGGAGTCAGTGTAGATAGTAGCAGATGCTCCTGCAGCAATATGACAAGCCCTTGTGAGAGCCATTAATTCCGCTACCTGTGCGGAAGAAACAGCAGGTAAAGGGGCAGATTCTACTACATCCCAGACAGTTCAACCTGCATAGCTTGCTACCAAAACTCCACTAGAATTGTAAAAGCAAGAACCATTTGTGTAAAGCACAAAGTTAAGATTATTCAAGGGACTTAAATTATTCTTTCATTAAAACAACAATATTGTACACACAACAATGTTTGAAATACATATATCAAAATCAAGACCCACAAGACAAATCTGGACAGAACACAGAACACAAACTTATTATGTCATGACACAGAACCATGGGTTTTTTTCTTCAGTTAATTTTCAGCTGATATTAGCGCTTTTTGATTATCTGAAAGACAAAGAAAACACTTGTACCCCCATTGGGGTGGCCCATTATAACTTAAAATACTGCCTAAGATCTGTTAGGGGAACCGGTTACAGCTAGTTCCTTACTACTTCTATGGGCGAGTGAGCTGCAACTTTCTGAGAACAAGGGAGCTTCATCGGTACTCGTGACCTTCCACTCCCTTAAATTACCTCAGAGATGCTAGCCCTCTCCAACAGTGGCATGCTTCAGTTTTCCTCTTGTACTGCAGACTAGACTTTTTTTTTATTAATGTGAAGCTTCAAATGATTTACTGCCACAGAAACTCTTTTTTAGAACAAGGTGCTTGCTAGTTACTATTCCAGCAAGAAAAAAGGTTTTCTTTTCCTGAAAAGAATCACATGCAATGTTACAGACTTACTTATGGGGGACAGTGCCCCCCCCGCTTCCACAACAGAAGGCAGTTTGCAGACACACACAACCTTGGATTTGAAAGCAAGCCAAAAGTGCTATCAACTCAGCTTTGAACAGAAACACAGTGAAGTTTCTGGGCTTGGATTTTTTTAAAACAATAATTAGTTTCCTTGGAAGACACATCCAACCCTTAGGGTGCAGGTTTTACAAATTTACAATGTATAGATTCTGTTCTTTTATGTGGTTAACCAATTAAGTTTCAGTAGAATTTCTTACTTTCCCTTTAATAGATTTAACAAAGTGTCTGTAGCCAAATGTTTAACTTGACTGTTTCTTTGCTTAGATGATGAAAAGAGTCACAAGAAACAAGGAGTCATTTCTTAAAGCAGTTTTTTTCCTCCTAGAATAGTGATAGAAATGTAGCCGTGTTAGTCTGGTGTAGCTGAAACAAAATACAGGACTATGTAGCACTTTAAAGACTAACAAGATGGTTTATTAGATGATGAGCTTTCGTGTTTTGATCTGAGGAAGTGGGTCTGGTCCACGAAAGCTCATCATCTAATAAACCATCTTGTTAGTCTTTAAAGTGCTACATAGTCCTGTATTTTTTTTCCTCCTGACACATTACTATATTGCTTAATTTTTTCTTCCTTAGGATTTGGAGGAACACTTTCCTTAAACTGTTAAACTTATTTTAAACTTGGTGTTTTGCTTTGAATCGGGCAAGTTTGTTACAGGAGCCCGTGTTTTTCAAAGGGAAGAGCTAATTCTTTTCAGTTATTTTTCATGTTTCCTCTCTATCTGTGTATGCGTTATAAAGAGGGATAGAGGGGTGATGTTGTGCCAGTTTTCCCCCCAAGCTTGGTTGATACGGGTGTGCCAACTGAGAAATCTTTTTGTTTTGAGGTGCTGCAGCAACTTTTAAGTTACATATCTTACTGCAGGGAGGATTTTTTCTTTTCTGAGCTTTACTTTTACCCCTCAGGGCTTTAATTTTTCTTTTTTTTCAAATTTGTTAAATGCTTACAGGTCCTTGGACCATTATGCACGTACAAGTAGTATACAGGGGTGCCTTTTGGCAGTGTGGGGGGGATGTTTAGACTAACCCCCACATAAACTAACTTTACACACTCCAAAGAAAGAGTCTGCCAGGTCTAGATTGTCAGACCTTAGCAGCTCATGAAATAAGGTGAGTCGTCACTCCCTCACATATCCGCTGAGTCTCGAGGTTCAGCTGGCCCCCCTTCCTTTGCGTTCAGAGCTCCCTCGTGGGAGAGCTCTGGTGCAGCTGGGATCAGCTCAAGTCTCAGACTTATGCAGCAGCATTCATACTTCACTCATTACATTCATACTCATTTTCCACACACAATTTTTTTTTCTCCTTTTTCACATTTTTCCTATAGTTTCCACATTTAGATGCATCTTTCTTTACTGTTCAATTCCCATGGGTTTCTATTAAGTGGCGCTGCCCTAAGACACCCGGCACTTAATATCAGACTTCGTTAGGATCTTATACCAGAAGGCACTTATCATAAAGGAACTGGAATTCCTGTAGACTGACCTACCCCCATTTTCTGCGTGCGCTTAAACAGATTCTGTAAGGCACCGAACCAAAAGTCCTCCTGCTTACACTATTCTCTTCTGCTAGTCACCGAATTAAGAATTCACCTGCTCACACTGATCCCCCCCCCCCTTTTTGGTTGCGAGGCACCGGACTCAAAGTCCACCTGGCTCGCAGGGGTTTCCGGCACCTGCCCCAGCCCGGCAGAACACCACGTCCTGGCGCCTGGAGACAGCCTGGTGGAATGGGGAAATACTATGGCCTGTGGTTAGCCTCAGAGGTCAGTACTACATCTGCAAATAACAGAGAGAGACAACAAAGCTTTCCCATAGTTCTGTGTGCCGAGAGAGTGTAATGGCACCACACCAGCTTTTAGCATCCGAACACAGAGGGTCCAGCGCATGGCTGCCTCACTAGAGACACTGGTGTGCCCTTTTGGAACTGTGACACATAAGACAGGCCTAATAGACAAAGACAGACAAAAATGTTAGCCGCTCCACAAAATTGAATTCCATAGCTCCCCTTACCCCAATGGCCAGCCGTCACTCCAAATCCCAAGCCCTCGCCAGGAGATTTCATAAAAGGTATCCCCTTACCTTCTATTGAGCGCTCTGAGAGGTTTGGGAGTGGAGTGCCGGTCCGTCCATATGGGCAAGTGGCGCGTTAGGAATCACAGTGGAACCTCCAAATTGTCGAAGCAAAAGCCTCACTCAGTTTACGCGGCTAAACAGACAGTTTTATTGGCCAATAAAAGCAAAGTGAGCCAAACGTGGTCCTACCAAAGCCGGGCCCAGTAAGGCTGGCTAATACAATCAATTCTAGTATTTTATACCCTTAACCAAACAAGTCTGACGTCAGGGGAAGAAATCAAAGCGAACTTCAAAGAGGAATTATTATCAGCAGAGAAAGAAACAGGTTTAGAGGGAGTTCGAGCTTCAGCTCAAAATAGTTCATTAACACATTTCAACAGCGCATCCCTCTGGCCTCTCCCCACCTTGGTGAAGGCCAGTTCACTCCCTCCAGTATACGTGCAGACAGAAGAAACTGAAATGGCTTTTGTTATACAGAATGGCTTCTAGCTAAATATGAAATGGTTTCTACAACTCCCCCCTTTTAGCCTTTTAAGGGCTAACTTTGAAGCCATTTCATGCCTCTATTTTCATCAAAGCCTTTATATACATTTCTTTGCTTCTTTCTTGCTCATCATATTTTAACATCATGAGTTCCACATACCCTAAGCCTTACTCCTCACCACGCGAAATGTGTCTTCACACTCTAGATATTAGTAGAACACTTCCCTTTAATATCGACCGCACAAGATCTTTTAGAAAAACCTAATCATTTCTCTAGCCGACAAGACTAAGGGACAACCATTATCATCCCAGCATATTTCAAAACTTATAACCACGTGCATAACACAGTCTTATGCCTCTAAGGGGGTACCTCTCCCAACACAACCACGAGCACATTGAACACGAGTAATGGCAGCGTTAACAGCCCTTCTCAAAGGCGTTTCTCTGAAAGACATTTGCAGAGCAGCCACGTGGTCATCACATGACACCTTTGTGAAACACTATGCTATCCCTCAAACAAGACTCTCAGACATTGCGGTGGCATCAGTGGTGCTCTCATCAGCGGACAATCAGGGACTCCGTATCCCACCTTCCGGATTATGAGGGTACTGCTGCTTAGCCACCTATAGTGGAGCACCCACGGGGACTCCACTCGAAGAAGAAAGTGAAGTTACTCACTTTGGTGCAGTAATTGTCGTTCTTCGAGATGGTTTCTGTGGGTGCTCCACTACCCGCTCTCCTTCCCACTTCAGAGTCTGTCTTGTTCTTTTTCTCCTTTTCACAGATTCCGAGGTGGATTTCGAGGAACTGGAGGGGGCCGGACCACGCGAGCACAGAAAAGAGTGCAAACGCTTCGAGACGCCGCCGCGCATGCACAGTGCAGCTGAGAACTGCTACTCAAGAGTCTCCGTTCTGCAGTGCCGGGGCAAGCCCAGCACCTGCAGTGGAGCACCCATGGGGACCATCTTGAAGAACGACAGTTACTGCACCAAGGTGAGTAACTTCGCTTTCTTGTGCAAGAAACCCCCATCGGAAAAAGCATAGGTGTTCTGATGGCCATTCTGTGAATGGCCATCAGAGCTTTCTTGCACAAGAGTATCCATGGCAGTGTGGACGCTCTCTTGTGCAAAAGCACATCTCTTGCACAAAAGCACATGGCAGTGTGGACGCCCTTTTGTGCAAGAACTGTTTGCGGAAGATCTCTTCCGCAAAAAGTTCTTGTGCAAGAAGCCTGCAGTATAGACACAGCCAAAGTGAATACTCCATTATAAGCAGTCTCTCGGTTTTTCTTGGCTGTGCTTTTAGGGCCTAAAAGGAAGTTGGATTTCAGCAGAATGTGTGTTTCTTTAAGACAACAAATATACCAGTAATGCCTGCTGCTGACTGGGATTGCCTCCAAGAAAGTGAGGCAACATTTGAACCCTGGTAATCCTGGCATATCTAACCCAATGGAGGAATAAGAGGACAAGAAATGATTATCTTACAACAACTAACTACTACTAAGTAATTACTAAACAGTAAATTAAACTAATCAACTTGTTTAGGCAAGCTTGACCCACTGAAGCAGACATGCTGAATACTCCATCTCAGACCAATGTGGCTGAGATGAAATTTAAGGTGATTTGCCTGGACAGCGCTGTATAAGCCCAATGTGGGGCACAGGGATGCATAGGACATATTAATTATATTCAAAATTTATCCTCACACTAAAATTATTGTGAAAAGTAAAGAGAATCACTCTGAAAAGGAAATTAAAAGTGAAAAATCAGATATTCTAAGAACATTCACTGCTAAGAACAAAGAATGTTATCCCCATACCTAAAGTACAGCAGTTCCAAATTTTATGGCTTACCTTTAATGTATTTGTTTTCTGATATTTAAAGGGCACAATATTGTACCTTTTCTCCTTGAATTGTGATCTTCAGTTGAATCAACTTGTGCTTAGTTTGGGCATGTTTAGTTACAGTAATGACCTTCTGTATAATGCTCAGCTTTATAGTTAGTAGAATGTAATCACAAAATTGGAGAAGAAAGGGGGGGATTGAATGAGACTTCAATGTATTTGCAAACTAATAGCAATAACAAAAATGTTCCTGGCTGCTCTGATAAATTTGTCATGTGAATGAGTTCTGAGTGTAAACAAGGGGAAAGGACACGAAGGAGCTAATTCTCCAGCTTGAAACTATGAGTTGCACCAAATGTATAAAACTGAAAACATTTCAAAACACAGATAGAAGTGCAAAAAAGTTATTAAAATAAATTACATTAGCCATTTATTAATGTAAATTGAAAGCTGTGAATTCTGGATCTTTTAAAAATTATGTCTGACAGAATGCTGTGTATCATCCATAAAAGAGTTTTTGGAATTCCCAGCACTCTTGCTGCAGATAGCGCTTCAGAGAACCATCTAAATCTGACTACATTCTGATGACTGAAATCCTTTGCTAAACTCAGTATGTTCTTTCAAATGTCATCAATCATGAGTCAACCTGGCCTCCAATGCCACATACGACAGTCTTCTATTTTTAAACCTTCACACAATACACTTCATGCATATTTTTGCCAAAATTATGTCAGCTCAGATCTTAGTATTCTAAGTGTGTTATGTTCTTTTGGGATACTTGTCAGATGGCCTTTTTAATGTGAGATGTTTTTCTATAGGAAAAGTAACAGAGCTGGAAAACAGACTTCCACTTTACACTATAAGAAGAGTTCATGATTTTCTGCAGTTATGTCTTTGAGGTAGACACAGTCCTTTAATTGAAATGTCAGAAATTAATTTCACTCAACATGCTGGTTAACAAATAAAAATTATGTGTATTAAGGCTCGTCTGCACTGGGAAATTAGAAGAGAATAAAGTAGTGTGAGAATGAAAAGCACAATAACTATTCTATGCTCAGCTGTACCAAAACTAAAGTACACCGCATCAAATGTCTTTCTGCAGATTATTCTATTTCCAAGGTAAATTAAACTAAAACACACAAATGCACTCTTTGTGCAGAAGAGTGGTATCCCTATCCCAAGGAGGGAGGAGGGATAGCTCATGTGGTTTGAGCAATTGGCCTGCTAAACCCAGGGTTGTAAGTTCAATCCTTGAGGGGGCCATTCAGGGATCTGGGTCAAATCTGTCAGGGATGGCACTTGGTCCTGCTGTGAGGGCAGGGGACCGGATTCAATGACCTATCAAGGTCCCTTCCAGCTCTATGAGAACTCTCCATATGGAGAGTTACAGTGAAATAGCTATTCTGCACTATCTATTCCATGTTATTTCCCCACACAGCCAAGCCCTTAGTCACAGTGCTTGCAAGTCCCTCATAAACACCAAAGAATTCACAGCATTCTTTTTAGTCTTGAAGACAGTTGCAAATATCCAAGTCCTTTATATGTCTTGCATAACAGTTTTTCACATCGTTTACAAACAAGACATGTTTAAACATTGCATTCATTGAGTCTGAACCATGTCTGCCACTTCAATTATTATTACATACATTTGATACCATACTGGAGATTGAACAACACCTGGATGTATTCTCAACTGTTGTTCCTTGACATGATCACAAAACAGTTTGGAATAATAGATTTATGATACCACTTCTCTGTCTCTAGTATAAAAAAAATCCAAAGGGGTTAATTGCAGCAACAGAAGTGTTGATATTTTTCTAAAGCAGATCACCAATACTTAGTACAACTAATATATCACTCATTCTTCTTAATACCCAGACTGACTCCAAAAGAATTGTAAAATGAAGTAATCAAAGAGTTACCAGCAGCACAAGTCTTTTGGAAAACCTATTGTAGGAGTCTGTCTTACAGATTTTAGAAACACAAAACGGCTCAGAGGTAGTTTAACAAAAACAACAGAAAAGTAATATCCAGGTGGGCTTTTTAACTGTGGAATACAATATAGTAGTCTGGAAAATATTACATAGAAATATTACAACTAAAAAAGCCAAGATATTCCACTTGCAAATTTAAATATACATTACAGTACCTCAGTTCAGTTGGAAACAAGTAAAGCAGGGAGAATAGACAAAGAAATTTATGAGATTTGGTATACAGGATTTGGTAAATAGGAGGCAACTTGGAGATTATAAACTTCCTGCACTCTTTAAATGTACTGGACAAGACTAGGGCATAATCAGAGACACCATAAACCATCCTGAAACGTTGTATTAAAGGTTTCAATAATAATTTGCTTAAGATGGTGGTTTAATGGTGGTTAAAGACCTTTGACAGTGTAGCACTGTCTGATATAGTCTGTGATCCATTTGAACATCCTTAATTACAGTTTGGCTTGACCTTTTACATCCTTGGCAATGGCTACAAAAAGGTTAGGGGTTTTCCTGAAGGTCTTAGTCTTTTCCAGGTAAAATGCTAGTGCTCATCTAACATCAAGAGTATGCATGGAAGCTTCAAATGCATTTGCATGCAGCTTTGGGAAAAATACAGGTAAGTTTACCAGTTCATTTATGTGGAAAGAGGATGCAACCTTAAGTAAGTACTTCAGATGCATGCAAAGAGTAACCTTGTCGGTATGAAATATCGTGACGGGTGGATCAGCTATGAGTGCTGCCATATCACCTACATGGGGAGCAGATGTGATGGCAACCAGAAAGGCAACTTTCATAGAGAGGTGCAAAAATGAGCAAGAGGCAAGAGACTCAAAAGGTGGCCTGGTTAGGATCCATAACACTAAATCAAGATCCCCGGGGGGTATGGGCTGTGTGATGTCTGGATGGAAAAGGAGTACCTCTTTTAAGAACCTCTTGGTTGTTGGGTTGTGGAAGGCTGAGATGGCTGCTAGGTGTACTCTGATGGAACTGAATGAGAGTGATGATTGTTTGAGACTAAGGAGGTAGTCTGAGATGAATGGCAAGGGTTCTGATATCAGGTCCTGCCTTTTTGAAGAATACCATGTTGAGAAGTGTTTCCATTTGTATAGGTGTAAGAAGCACGGGTGGAATCCTTGCAGCTATAGATGAGGATCATGTGTATGCTCTCCGAAAAGTCTAGGTCAGAATGCAAGAGCCATGCTGTTAGATGCAGCTTGTGTAGGTCTATGATGTCCAACCCAGACTGATGAGATCGCAATGCAGGGGAAGAATGATTGGAGTGCAGACTGACATCCTGAGCGGGAAGGGGTACCAGAGCTGTCTGGGCCAGGCAGAGGCTATCAGTATGATTGTGGCCTTGTCTGCCCTGATCTTCTGAATGTCCTTTGGCAAGAAGTGGTATTGGGGGAAAGGCACAACAAAGCTCATTTTTCCATGGGACAAGGAAGGTATCTCTGAGTGATGCTCACCCACTGCCCACTCTAATGCAAAACTATTTGCATTTGGTATTGTAAGATGTTTCAAACAAGTCTATTGTTGGGCAATTCCATCTGCAGAACAGGAGGTGTACCATGGAGGCATTGAGCACCCATTCGTGATGCTGGGGAAAGTGTCTGCTGAGAGCATCCACTGTCACATTGTTGATGCTCAGTATATGTACTGCCGAAAGGTGGATTTTGTGGATGATACAAAAATTCCACAATTTTATGGCCTTGGTGCAGAGGGATCAAGATCTGGCTCCCCCTTGCTGTTGACATAGAATACACAGGAAATATCGTCTATAAGGACCCACATGTGTTTGTTGGCAATCATGAGAAAGACATGTCGGCAGGCATTGCACACAGTGTGGAGTTCTAACAAGTTTATGTGTAAGGAAAGCTCTTGAGGACACCGTAGGCCCTGAATGGTTTGCTCACATAGATGAGCTCCCTAGCCTCTGTGTGACATCTGTAGTGATTATGCATGAGGGGGGGCTGAGATAGAAAGGGGACATCCATGCACAAATTGACTTGTCCTCATGAGGTATGGTTAGAGAGAGTAACATGTGATACCTAAGAGGCTTGTACACCATGATGAACCAGATCTGCAGGCAACACATATGGAATTGGGCATATAACACCACAAAGGTAGTAGCTGTCATATGACCAAGAAGCTGTAGGCACTAAATGGCCATAGTACAGAGGGAAAAATGGATTGTGGTGGCCAGTGTTTGTATAGCAAGGAACCTGTCTTGAGATAGATAGGATTATGCTGGTGTGGAGTCTAGGCAGGCCCTGATAAATTGTATGACCTGGGAGGGATGGATAGACAATTTCTCCCAGTTCATCTGGAGGCCAAGCTTCTGGAATCAATGTATCGTTGTAGTCATGCATACTGCCTCCGTCTGTGATGTGGCCTTGAGAAGGCAATTGTTGAGATAAGGAACTGTAATCATTTCCATAGTCTGAAGATAAGCTGTGACTAGACCCAGCACCTTGGAAAAATCTAGAGATGCCATAGGCAGACCAAAGGGTAGGACTGGGTATTGATAATGGTCTGAGTCTAGCATAAACCTTAGGAATCTCCTGTGAGTGGGATGTATTAGGATGAGGAAGTAAGCATCCTAGAGGTTAAGGACAGAAAACCAGCCCCCTTGTTGCAATGCTGAGATAATAGTGCATAGAGTGACTAGGCGAAAATGTTGTGTCTTGACAATTTTTTTCAGTCTGCGCACATCTATAATGGGCCTCCAGCCTCCTGATTTCGTTTGAGTTAGAAAGTAATGGGAGTGGAACCCTTTCCCCCTGTGGTGTTATGGGACCTGTTCTATGGCTCCCAATTCAGCAGATGGAGCACCTCTTGTTAAAGTAGCATCTTGTGAGAGTGGTCCCTGAAGAGGGATGGGGAGGAAAGGTGAGGGGGGGGGGTCTAGAGTGTGTAGCCCAAGAGGATGATATTGAGCACTCATGTCTCAGGTGATTGGTGGTAAAAATGGATGGAGGCAGTTTTGAAATGTGCGCATGGTCACAACTGGCATACAAACTTGGGTGAGTGTGGAGTTTCCAGGCCCTCAACCAAGGCCTCAAATCTGCTTCCTGGCAGATGATGGTTGGGATGCTGAGCCAGAATGTTGCCTGCGTTTTTGAGGGCGGGTTCTGTTCCTTGTCTGATTATTGTCTGGTCACTGATGGAGGTAGCCATTTGTAGAGTGGTAACAGTACTGCAGATGCCTGTTGGCAGGCGTGTGGATGCCATGGTGTAATGAGTGGCATGTGAGTCCTTTGTGGTGTTGAGCATCTTATTAGTTTTGCCAGCAAACATTTTGTTGCCATTAAAGGGCAGATCCATCACCGTAAATTAGATCTCTTGCAGAAACATGGTTGGGACGGACCAGGAGGCCCTTCATATAACAATGTTCATCATCATCAACCACCATGGGCTCAACGCCCGTTGGTGTCTGATGCCTCCCTCACTATTTCCTTCTATCTTTCTCTGTCCAGTGCAGAGTGGCTTAGTTTATGTAGATTAACTCCGCCCCAATCTACTATATCATCTACCCATTCTCTGTGGGGTCTGCCTCTTCTATTCAGACCATCCATTATGCCAAATGCCAGGGTCTTAACTTTTCGCTCATCATTCATTCTCCAGGATTATATGGCCCAGAGGCCTAGCCCACAGGCAAGTCCCCTTCACTAGGGATAATATGGCCTAGAGGCTTAGTCTGTAGGCAGGTCCCCTCTACTAGGGATAATGCAGCCCAGAAGCCTAAGTCCAAAGGCGAGCCAGAAGACTTCCCCCACACAGGCTAGATATGGGGGCGGCAGGAGGCCCTGTTGGCAGTGGCACAATCTACTGCTTGCTCGGGGGAATTCTACTGCAACATACTGAGCGCCGGGAGAACAATTCCCCGCCCTGGGCTACATCCCTTGTCCACTGTTCTCCCTCATTGTCTCACTTAGGTGTTGTGGCTCCTTGGGCTGCCTCTCTTTCCCAGGGTGCTGCTGGGAGGTCTGGCTACGTCTGCTCCTCTGGATCTGGAGCTCTCTCCATGCCTTCTTTTTCTTCTGCAGTCAGCCCAGACTGAGTTGCTCTAGAGGCTTTTATAGTCTGCCTCTCCTGGGAGCATGCCCAGCAGGTCTGTGGAGGTGGGCCAACTCAACACCCTGATCCTCAGTGCAGGGTTGATACACCCGATCACACACCATACTGGCTATTTTACATAAACAGCATTTCACTGCAGTGGCAGTTTAAGTATTATACAAAAAGCAAAACACATTTGGCCCAGACATTCTCCTAAGTCTCCTCACATGTTCATGTTTTTTATCTGGCAACCATAAAATGATATTCTAAGCACAAGGCAGCTTTTTTTTTATTTAAAAACAATTATGATAGTTCCTGTAAGATTTTAAGTTCAGATAGGTTTGCAGTGGGCAAGTTTGCAGAATGCATTTAATCCTACTCTCTTGACGTCTATAGGACAAAGAAAAGTGCTGTTATTTGAAATGTAAAATCCTAAATGTCTTGATGTGTGAAAGTTTTACTTGGATACAATTACATATATCTTTGCTGGCCTGTTACTTCACAGTTCTGCTAGACAGAAAAAAGCAAGGATCCCTCAAACAAACAAAGGAACTTTGGCAAGCATGCTTTTTCAAGTAAATGAAATAAGTGATTGCTGACAATTGCAGCTTTTGGAATGCGTACATACGCTGTAAAATGAGGTTATTTGTGTTGGCATATCATGAACATTAGTTGGACTAATCTTGATACGATACACAGCAAGGTTAATGTTCTACTGCAAAATGATTTACTGGATAGCATCAGTACTACCTGTAACAGAAGCACTTAATTTATTTTACTACCTACGAAACATCCTTCCCCGCCTTAACACTTCCAAGAGTCACCAAAGGCACAAAAAGGTACTTTAGATTTTACTGTTTATGGTCACTAAGGCTGAGTCTAGACTACACCTCTCTGTCGACAGAGAGATATAGATTAGTCATGTCAAAATTGCTAATGAAGCAGGGATTTAAATATCCCACGCTTCATTAGCATAAACATGTCCGCTGATTTTTTCAAAACTGAGCTTTTTAGGAAAAAATGGCAGTCTAGACATGGATATGCCAAAAATAAACCCTTTTTCAACAGATCCTATAAACCTCATTTTTTGAGATTGTATCTTAGACGTAGCATAAGTGTGCATCTCCACTGCACCCGGAGCTTGAAATAAGCTATGCAATTTGAGCTACACAAATTGCATAGCTTATTTTGAGTTAATTTTGAAACAGCTTATTTTGAAATTTGGTGCTGTCTACACAGCGCCAAATTTTGAAATAGACCATTATTCCAAAACGTCACTTACTCCTTGCGGAACGAGCTTTACAGGGATGTCAGAATAGCGAGCCCATTATATTTTGAAATAACAGGCTTGCTCAAAAGACACAGAATAGCTATTTCTGAATACTTCCATTATCCCAGAATAGCTCTGCAGTGTACATGTAGCCTCAAGGTTTTATCACACTTATCAAAAGAGCAGGGATTCTGCACGTACAGAATGGGTATTTTCAATGGAGCCAAGAACAGAGAGGATGCAAGGATTTTCCGTGAAGACAACACTTAGTTCTACCTCCCTCAATACTTTTTTAAAAAAAATCCTATGAATGTATCTTTGTATAACGGGAAATGAACATTTGCTACTGGCAATTTTTTAAATCTTTTTTCCCCCCCTCTGTAGGCTTGTGCTTGGCTGCTGCATTCTATCATGCATTTGGCTGTGTTTTAAAACACCATCACTACCCTGCTATCACTCAGGCCCACGACCTGAGTACCATCTTTGACTCAGGATTCTCTCTAGGTCCTAACATCTAGGCTATATCTAAATCTTGCAGATTATTTCTGCAAAACATCTGTAAAACACCATCACAGGACCTAACCAGATCAGCCATACTGTCACTGGTACATTCTCCTGCACATCTACTAACGTAATATATGCCTGCCATCATGTGCCAACAATGCCCCACTGCTATATACATCGGCCAAACTGGACAGTCCCTACGTAAAAGAATCAATGGACACAAATCTGATATTAGGAATGGCAACATACAAAAACCTGTAGGGGAACACTTTAATCTTCCTGGACACACAATTGCAGATCTAAAGGTAGCCATCCTGCAGCAAAAAAACTTCAGGACCAGACTTCAAAGAGAAACTGCTGAGCTACAGTTCATCTGCAAGTTTGACACAATCAACTCTGGATTAAACAAAGACTGTGAATGGCTCGCTAACTACAAAAGCAGCCTCTGCTCTCTTGGAATTCACACCTCCAGATCAGCTGCTAGAAGTGGGCCTCATCCTCCTTGATTGGATCCACCTCGTCATCTCTAGCCTGATCCTGGCCTGCATATTTATACCTGCCTCTGGAAATTTCCACTACATGCATCTGACGAAGTGGGTCTTTGCCCACGAAAGCTTATGCTCCTACACTTCAGTTAGTCTATAAGGTGCCACAGGACTCCTCGTCGCTTTTACAGATTCAGACTACACGGCTACCCCTCTGATAAAAAATAAAACAGTTACCTTGCAAGTATAAAAGACTTTCGACACTGAAATAGATAAAAAGCTATGTTGGTGCTCCTGAGAAATCACTATAGTTAGTAGTTGGTATTGAAAAACTGTATTTAAGATTTTATTTTAAACTTTGAATCTGTGACATAAAAGGTGATATAAATTACATGCCAGTGTAACTCAATCTAAGCTTGGGCTATTTAAATTCCAAAGGCCAACAGCAGTTAGATGTTAAAATAAACAATGATATGGCTTACTTAATCTTATATCTTCCTGTTAGTTACTTTTATACAGCTACACATTACAGCATAAGAAGTTTATCAGCTTTGACACTCACTTAAGCCAGGTCTACACTAGTCATAGAAGGTCAGATTAAGGTACACAACTCGTGGTTTACCTTAAGCCAAACTTGGCAAATGATCCAGTCAGCTTCCCTTACTCCTTGCAACTGTGTGCCGACTGGACCAACCCTCAGCATTCAGTTTAGTGGATCTTAAACTCTAGTGTGGAAAGTGAAGATGTGGCCTTAGACTCTATTACAGCTAGTGTCCATCTTATCTGTATCACACTTTGCATACCACCTCTGCATTTGGTCCATTGTCCTTATGTTGCACTTCCCTCCCACTTTTACGGCAAGGAGGGGAAAAAATCTGTCGAGAAAAAATGTCAACAACAACATTGAAAAAGGAAGGGTTTTAGTCCTTTCTCAATGGCATTTAAAAGTTAGTGTTTTAATAGTTACACTTAGGATGAAGAGCTATAAAAGGGTTTATTTAATATAAGTTTTATCACTTAAGTCATTCTTATGAGTTACACAGTGAACTATCCTGTTCAGGTTTAAAAAAAAAATCTTCAATGATCAATTATATCAATAATTTATTGTTTGCATAAAAAGGTAAAATGAGATTTCGGGCATGACATCAATGAATGGATAGCAATTTCAAGTACAGAGCTGGATACAATAGTATAAAATGTTAACATTTGTTTTACTATGGCAAAACAGCAAAAATACAATGAAATATTTGTACTTGGACAGAAAAACATTCAATCATTTAAAAACCAAACTGCATAATTTGAAATTTCATAATATTTAAGATACATTTTGTCACATTTAACCATAAGAGCTTACAAGTCAGAAACACACAATACATTACTATTATCACAATGGAGGAAGTATCAACAAGTGTGTTTGCAAGTCGGTAAAATGGCCATGTTCTTGTCCAGTTAATAAAACTATCAAGCCAAAACATTTTCTGTCTTGACCAAGTACCATATATGGCAGCCTCACAGAGACCACTGGCTTCTACTTTTCTTGATGAGAACACACTGTAGTAAAGCTAGTTTTTAGAGATATTTATTGAAATGGACTGTCCCATTCTCCTTTCCAATGAAACTTTATTTCTAGGAGTTTAAAGATTTCCCCAAATTTGATTCCTTTCATTTGCTGTGTGCATACATGCTTTCATTTGTCCTTGTTCTCTCATCAGCAGTACAATTAAGAAATTAATCTCTTGGTAGGAAATAGGTATGTAAGCCTCGAGTATTAAAGTATTGTCATTGCCTCACAGAGGATCAGAAAGCAAGTCTTACTGTAAAAGGATCAAAGCATTGTGGGGCTTTCACTCTATCACCTCACAAAGTAAGCATATTGGATGAGGCCCTTCTTGACCCCCACCAACATGGTATTAAGTCTTAAAATTATTTCAAAAGGACACCACAGCTCCAGCAACAAGCCTGAAGGGCAGCCAAGACCCCTTTGTTTCAGACCATTTACAGCATCTGTTTCCCAAAGGGCAAAACAGTTTCCTTATTTAAAAGATATAGTACAATAGTGATCTGAGATGCTATAGTTTACTAGCAGTGTTAGCATATTGTTTCATACCGATCGTCCTTTGATGTAAAAGGACCAGACCCTGAGAGCTGCAGGGCACCCTCAGCTATTGCTGTCTGGAAACAACAACAAAACAACTTCCCACAAATGAGGACATTCCACATATCCTCCAATTGCTGGCCTCCAGTGATGTGCTAAAAAACATTCCTCTGTAAAAATAATTACATTTTGACTAATTAAAAATAGAGAACATTTCTCTGGCCCATACTAGAATTGTGATCTTTATGCAATTAATCTAATCACTGAGATGTTATGTACATTACAAACAACTGCAAGTCCAAGAGAAAACACAATGAAATCTGGCAGATATATTTGAAATTACATTAGACTATTCAACTATAGTATGTGTGTCAATACAGTATAGATCAATAATTCCAATACAAACATTCAAAAACTATTTTTATCTTGTTCCGCATTTCAATTGTTTTGCCTAATTTTAAACCAAACACAATGACCACAATGCAAAATATGCATTTAGGATACAGCTGCCAAGAGCTGATGGCTTAAATCAGCATAGAAACTAAAATATTTACATGGAATGTTGATTTAATTTACAAAGATCGTGTTTCTAATTGCAGATACCAAGTACTCTATTATTTAGAAATGATCACATCAATGAGAAATTCAAGAACTTAATATCCTTTTTCAACTCTTTCATAAATATGTTTCACTAAATTGTTTTTTCTTTATATGTTAAGGTAAAATAACTCTGCTTCCTGTCTGAATGCTACATACATGATGATTTAAGTTAGCAAGTCCATCTAAACACTGTACCTGTACTAGAAATTCACGTGTACCATTAGGACACATGCTTTATTCTTTCATTATATGTGTACTCTCTTGCTCCATATCGTAGTAAATCAAGAAAAATACAAGGTTTATATATATGATTTATAATATATTTGCTTACTCCATTACATAGAAAGCTGAGGTTTCAAATATATCTGAGCAGTGTTAAAGGTGAATAATTTTCTTTGTGCAGGTTGAACCTCCCTTGTCCAGCACCTTCGGGACTGGAGTGATCCCAAACAAGGGAATTTGCGGGAGCAGGGGAGATCAGATGTCCAGGCTCTCCCTGGGCTCCCCTCATGGCAGCTGCCACAGGAGAACCCAGAGACCTAACCTCCTCCAGCCCACCCGCGTAGTCTGCTGCCCCCAGTCCACTTACAGGGCTCTGCTCCCTGGCCACGGCCCTGAGCAGAAGAGGCAGCTGCTCCCACGGTTCCATGTCCCTGCATGCGACGGCCAGTTGCTGCTCCCAGGGGTTTCCTAGCCCCATGCACTGTGGTGGCAGCTGCTCCTGAGGCTCTTTATTCCCAGGTCACTGTCCCTGCAGGCTGCCACCAACCAAACCAGTTCCACTCTCAGGCACTCTCAACTTCTGTGGCTGGGGCTCTCTAGTCTAGCAACTTCTGTGGTTCTGCCAGACCACAGATGTTGCCAGACCAGGGAGCCCTGCACAAGAGAGGTTCAACCTGTAGTGAAGTTTACAAATTTAAATTCAATGAAAAGCTTTCAAATCTAAAACAGTGCATTTTGACATGTTACATACGTTTCGGAACAAACATTGCTATGTATTTGTTAATAAAAGCAATTCATGCATTGCAGCTGCTTTCTCAAATCTCAAAGGTTACCCATAATAATTATCTTCAAACCTCTAATAAGTTAAAAGTATTTTAAAGGACACTAAAAATGTCTGAAGTTGATTTAAAGTTAAAACAAACAACCCTCTCCCCATAAACCCTTAATCAGAAACAAATCAGAAACAACTATTTATACCTATACCTCTGATTGTATAAATGATTAACCCACAAAGAAAGATTACATAAATAACCTATATTTTCCCCTTTTGAGATAGATATTCCCAAGTTGATGTGTCACAAAGCATGCATGCTAAGAGTTTCAAGATCTGCATATTTCACAGAAGAGCAGTAGCTGCAGAAGACTAGCTCTTTTACAGTACATTTTACAAGTAAGCCACTGAATACATCTCTCTTTTGGTAAAACATTTAAATACAAATGAACACTAGGATCATTCTGTACACATAAGATAAAGCTCACACTTTTAGGAAAGTAAAAAGACCCCTCTTGATACTTATCCCATTTAAAACTCTGATGTCTGTCCTACACAAAGAAATATTTGCCACTTTTGCCTGTTTCAATTCTCTTCAAAGTCCCTTAGTTAAAGTACTGAAAACCTCCAAATGCTCATGTGCAAGTTTATATGGCAGTAGCAATGTTTGAGACCACCATAGCATCCAGAATTAAATAATATCTGTGCTACCCCTCCACAAACAAAAGTCAACTTGGAGATTTACATGTAAACAATAAGGTGTTTAGTAGTTTTGGGCTCACGACTAACTCAGTATATAGTATCTGATTTGATGTGATCTTACTGCCTCCAAATTCTGAACAGGATGGTTTAAGATATGGAAAAAGAAGACACTTGCATTCCAATTATACCAAGTCCTTAACTACATGTCAGTTTGCCAACATTAGAAAACCAATTAAATGGCAATTAATTGTGTTCCAACCATGCACTTTATTAAAGAGATCACAAACTATCATAATTTATATTCCTTATTTATGGTACTATGAATGCAACCAGCTGACTGGAACCCAAAAGGTCTCTGTTTCCAATCTGTCAAAGGTTGTTTTCAGCTCATTGTAAGCTGTGGTAAGGTCATCGTTGACTATAACTTTGTCAAAGAGATGACCGTACTGGCTTTCCATCATCTGTGCAGATTTAATCATTTCTTGAAAATCTTCTTCCTAAGAAAGTCAATATAAGAAGTCAGTCAAAAGTACAATTGAATCAATTCACATCAGTATCAAATGCAAATGTTCATGGACTGCTTTATTTAATTTCATACCGTTTATGTTAATTAAGACTGTAGTTGGAAGTTGTGCCAATGACCATGAACTTTTCAAAAACCATAATTTCAAATTAATTTTCTGTGAATGTTTTCACAACTCACTTTGGCTTGACAAGGCAATTCTTTCCCCTTTTCCCTCATAGCAGTATAATAAGCTGCTAACTGATAATTACAGAGACATGTCTGTGCTAGAAATGCTAGAGGAAAAATGTTTTTAGCTACTTACATTAATGGTGCACTAACAACTGCATTACCTAAGTCTCAGGTTCCTATTAACAAGGGATTTATCAGAACACAGATTTTATGAGAACATGGATTTTTAAGAGCTTGGTAGGTGTCCAACAGGAAGTTTCTACTCGCTTCCTGTCAATCTCTTATTAGAACTAGATCAGTAGATTTATATTCATTTTGGTGAGGACCCCCTATATAGTCAATTGATTACATAACTAAGATGGAGTGATGAGACAAGAGCAAAGTCTTAAAACTATATTACTCTACTCTCCACTGACAGCCCACTTTGGCATTTTACATATTATTCAATATATTACTGCAATGCAGAATATTAAAATTGTTGCAATAAGATATTAAATCAATAATCCACAAACAATTCTGCAAGAAAATTAAATATAAAAAATAGTTTAATCAAGGAAACAGACAAGGAATAAACAAAATGTGCTGATATAAAAGTCAGTCTGTGATAAGCTCTGTTGCATCTTTTATTAAATCTGAATTCATTATACTTCAGAAATTTTATCACAGTTTATAGATCAGATAGAATGATTAGCTCAGGTCTGGGGATTTTTTTAGACTTTTGCCTAAAAATCGCCATTTGTTTCTTGTCTCTATTTCATTTTGCCCATCTCCTTTCTTCCAGTTGTTTTCAATTTCTTCATTATATTTCAAAAGGATCCCTATAAAATTATATGTACTTCCTATGCCCATTGCTGGTACCAAGAGGTTCCTGGGTCACAGGTAATAGTATCTTCATTTAAAAAAAGAGAGTTCCAATGCCTAAGTGAAAATACCTCTGATTTTTCTTAACACTGTAAAAGTATTATTTATGCTGAAGACAGTGGCTTTATTTTGGCAACATTTATTTTTTTGCCTGAGTTGTGATTGCATGAAATGAAATAAGAAGCTAAGAAGCCCACTGTAGCTATGCAAAAGTGAATCTCACAAATCACCCCACTAGGCTCATGTAAAAAGAGAGACCCAAACACAAGTAGTATGTACACATATACATACACACACTTAAATGTTCAGTGACTTCATCTTCATAATAATTAGTTACAAAAACTCGTAACTGCTTCTCATACTCTGAGTGTAAAATATACTTACTGTAAAGGGTTTTGCAGCCCCTTTTTCATCTTTGCTTGAAATAATCTTGGCATTTTTCCTGGTCTCTCTTAAACGCTCAAGTGATGGAGGTTTTATAAATATCACAAATGGTTTAAATTCTAATGTTCTTAAATGCTTTATGGTCTGGGAAGGGGAAAAATTATAATTAATTAGTAACAGGGTTTGAATTCATTCCTTGCACTGCAGTTTGCAATAATAAAAGAAGTCTCTGCTATCACACTAAATCTATAAAGCATCTCTTGAAGTATATTTTTCATTCATTAGCATCCTACTTCTTTAAACAGAATGTATTCTATGCATCACCTATTGCTACTTGACTGAAAAATCTTGATTTCCAGAAAAGTTACCAGTGTTGGTAAATCTGATCAGTCTGACAGAAGTAAATTGCTGGGGGTGGCAGGCAGAGAGGGACAGGAGACATGAGAGGAGAGTGGGAACACACAGAGAGCCCCATCTCTCCCAAAAGCCCTGCTAGAGAGGGATGCCTGCTGGCCCCCCTAGGAGGATTTGAAGACTGGCACTGGCCTAAGGTAAATTGAGTTTGAGACTCCTGCTCTAGGTCAAGGGCCATGAACCACTTTCCCGGATCTTGGATGAGATTATGATAGCTAGTGTCATCCTTATGCTAGTTTAAGTTCCTAAGCTCTTAAGGTCAAGTGTTGCTCTCTACTATTTATCTTTCTCGAGAACAAAGACATAATTGGAAAAAATGGTTACCTAGCTTTTTGTAACCATTGAGATATGTTGCACGTCCATTCCATGTGTGTGTGTCCACGTGCACAGTTGTTGGAAATTACTGCCTTGGCAGTATCTATAGGGATGGCTGTGTTGTCCCTCTGGAGTGGCGCACTCATGTGAGGGTATATCAGGCACTGCCAGCTCTACACACTCGCCGTTCCTTCTTCCTAACAACTCCGACAGAGGAGGAGGAGGACAGGTAACAGAATGGACATGAGCAACACATCTCAAAGAACTATTATGAATATGTAGGTAACCGTTTTTACTTCTTTGTGTGCTTGCTCCTATAAATTCCATTTTAGGTGACTCTCAAGCAGTATCGACAGAGGTGGGCTTAGAGTTCACAGCTTAGCAGGTTGCAATAATGCCCTACGGAAGCCAGCATCTTCTCTGTATCAAGTTCCTAATGGGATGTAAAGGTATGCACCGATGATCAGATGGCTGTCCTACAGATGTCCTGGATAGGCAATTAGGCCAGAAAGGCTGTCAAAGAGATCTGCATCCTGGTAGATGGGGTGGTGGGATCACCAGAAGTGGCATCTTCGCTTGATCACAGCACAAGTGAAAGAAGGCTATGATCAAAGAGGAAATCCTTTGAGGTATAGGGCAGCCTCTCATCCTTTTGGCTACAGCAACAAACAGTTGTATCAACTGACAGAATGACTTGGTTCTATTGATATGAGAAGCCTAGAGCCTTCCTGATGTGCAAGGAACATAGCCTGAATGCCTCCTCCCACTTTGGAAAGAAGATTGGCAAGGTCCTCTCTCAAATGAAACTGAGAAGGAAAGTTGTGTGCTGTCTTAGCTGGTCCCTGTCCTTAAAGAAGATTGTGTAAGGTCGTTCCGAGGCGAGTGCCCAAATATTGAATACCTAGTGCATGATCAACATGACTAGGAATGTGACCTTCCAGGAGAGAGCAGAAGGCTAGAGTCTCGAAGTGGGGACCCATGAGCTATGACAGCATCAGATTCAAGTGCCATAAAGGAATGGGATCCTTGCTGTGTAGGTAGAGATGTCCAGGCCTTTAGGTGTCTGGCCATGATATCTTGAGTGAAAAATAACTGATCCTTGAAAGGCAAGCGGAAAGCTGAGATGGCTGCTAAATGCACCTTGACTGATGAGACTGACAAGCCCTGGACGGCAATGGTACCGAGGCATCAGAGCATCTGTCCACTGGAGCAAAAAGGGGTCCAACAGAGACGTGACATTTTCTATTGTGCCTGGATGTGATGAGATCCTTCCAGAGTTCCTTATTTATGGAAGATGGAACTGACCATCTCCGAAAGAAGGGAACACTTGTGGTGAAATGAGACTATCCTGCTGAGGTGATCTGCCATAACATTCTTTGTCTCTGGAAGGTGAGGGGCTACACAAAGTAGATGTGCTACAGACAGAGTTCTCAGGGCAAGAGAGCTATGCCGTCTGTTGATACAGATGTCTTTAGTCTTGCTGTCCATCAGGACCTGAACTACCATGCCTTGTATATGGGGTAGAACGGCTTGGCAAGTTAGGTAAACCATCCTGAGTTTCCTGATGTGGATATGCAATGAACAATTGTGAGTGGATCAATGGCCTTGGTGGGGGTTGCCCAGATACACTCCCCATCCAGGTCCGAAACATTAGACACAAGCGTCACTGATGAGGTTGGGGCTGCAAAATGGACCCCTTCCAGCAACAACATAGGGTCCTTCCTCTATATGAGAGATGACAGTACACTTCAGAATTCTGACCACTTGGTCCATGATGTGCCGGTTGGGAACACAGACTCATACCAGCCACTCATGTAGGGATCTGAGGCACGTTTTGCATGCTGAACCATGTAACTGCATGTTGCCATGTGACCCACAATCTCAGGCATCTGTGGACAGTGGTGAACAGGTGGGATTGCAAATGAGGTGCACCATATTTTGGAATCTGGGAGGAAGGCCCTGAAATGAGTGGAGTCAAGCACTGCTCTGATCAAATTTATATGTTTCACTGAAGTTAGGATTGACTTTTTCTTATTTATTATCAGCACCTGGTCCTGTCGGTGGAATGAACCAGGCTGACATGCCTTTGCACACTTTATCCATCAGTTGTTGAGGTATGAATAAATCTGGACCCCTCAACATCACAAGTAATTGGCTATTGGCGTTAAGCATCTTGTGAATACTCTTGGAACTGAGAAGAGACTAAAGAGCATTGCCATGAACTGGAAGTGATACTGGCCCAGAATAAAATGGAGGATGCGTTGGTGCCCTGAAGATGGAAAAAAGGAAGTATGCATAGGGAGGGATACCAGTCTCCAAAATCCAGAGAGGATGATGAAGGCCAGAGCGACCCTATGGAACTTCAACTTCTTGAGAGATTCATTGAGGTGACATAGGTCCAGAATGGGTCTGAGGTTTCCTTTTGCTTTTGGAATTAGGAAGTAACAGGTGTAGAATTCTCCTCCTTCCCTGTTCCAAGGAACCTCTTCCACTGCCCCCAGATAAAAAAATTGTTTGGTCTCCTGAATGAGGAGTTGCTCATGACAGACATTCCTGAAGAGGGATGGGATAAGGGAAAAGGAGGTTATAAGGGAAAAGGTTGGTTATAATTTTCAGGATGTAGCTTGACAAAACTGTATGGAGCACACTGTGGTTTGAGGTGATATGGACCAGGTCAACCAGAAAGGGCAGAGGTTGTGGAGAGAATGGAGGGGAGTAGATCTTGGATGCTGGCTGGAGCGCTGTCCTCAAGTATATCCTCAAATTGATTGCTTCTGGCCTTCCTGACTTCAGGGAAGGTCAGGATGAGCAGGAAGAGGAAGGAAAGCATTTCTTAGGTCATTTGTCCCTCCTCCTGTTGGAGACTAATTTGGAAGCTCCCCAGATTTAGATTGTGTTGGAGGAGGAAGGATAGGGGACAGAACAACTTCATGCACTGCTGATAGGTGTGCACGCACAAGAATGGGAGGGTAATGGAGCCTCAAATCAGTAATCTTGGAAAATAGCCCTGAACCCTCAAAGGTGTGGTCTTGCATACTGGCCTACATCTCCAGAGACAGTCCAGAAGTCTGCAACCAGGAACTTTATCTCATGGCCACCACCAATGTGACTGACCTGGCAGCCAAATTGGTCACATCCCAGGCCATATGGAGGATTCCCCCGGCCATTGCTGTACTTTTGTTCACCAACACAGTGAACTCTTGAGCATGATCCTATGGAAGGGCTTCTTTGAGCTTACTAAGGGAGTCCCGGTAGGGCCTGGTGATTAGAGACCCTAAACTGTAAGCTGGCCATCAAATAACCTCTCTTGTCAAACAAGTCTCTAGTCTTTTGGCATCTTTTTTGTTTTCTGGTGTTCCACTGGTATGGCCCTGTCTGTCCCTTTCATTCACCATGGATACAACTAGTGATGCTGTAGTGGAATGAATATACAGATGCTTGAAGCCTTTCAGGCACACAATACTTCTTTTCTACCTTGTTTCAAGTTAACAAAATAGAAAAGGGGGTCTGCCAAAATCATTTGTCTAACTTAAGCACCCTCATTACTGCATCATCTCTGTGGCTGATGCTGTCTCAGTCTTCCATGTTGGTGGGGAGTCGCTCCTTCCTGGGAATAGGCCGAAATCATGGTCTAACCCTGACTACCCTGGTGACCATTGTGGGACTGCTGAAGCCTGGGTTTGCCCACAAACCGCTGGTAGGTGATCAATGGGGGGATAGGGAGTATCGCTGCCTGCTGGAGGAATGGTACTAGGGTTAGTGTGAACAATACCGAGATCCTGGATGACTACTACAGGATAGCAACTGATGTCAAGACCTCCTAGGAGAGTCTGACTGGCATCTATGTGACCTATGGCTGGATGATCGTCAATACCAGTAGTATGGGGAGCAGCACCTTGACCCTGGAATCCCATGCCTAGTAGGAGGGGACAGAGACCTAGCCTTCTAGCTGGGGAGCTAGATTGTGGTGCTGAGTCTGGGACCTGGGGTTGTAGCTGCTGCACCCTGGTGGATCTCACCCTTTGGTGCCAGAAGCAGAACTGTTTTGGTCACCTGGTGTGGCACCTGTGGAGCCAGGAATCTTTGCTCTTTGGGCACTGAAAGCCCCGCCACAGTCTAGGAGCCACTGCCACTGGCGGGCTGGGGGACCTCAGAAACCTCATAGTGGAAACAGGTTCTTTGCCCAAAGCCCCTCTGCTCTTTGGTGCTGAGGGACTTTGCTGCTTTTGCCTCTTCCTCAGCATCAGCAAGATGGAGTGGTGTTGGTCCAAGTCTGGTGCACTGTACACCAATACCACAGTGCTGGGCATAGGTGCTGTGGTAGAGGGCTCCAATGCAGGACAAAGAGCACACTCCATAAACAGTACCCTCAAGCAGATATCCCACTTATGATTCAAAGGGTGAAAGTTTTTACAGATACAGCACCTGCCTTTTCTGTGGCTTTCTCTCAGACACCAGAGACAGTTGTGGTGGGATGGCTGATCGGCACTGGCCTGCTGCACACTGAACACAACTTTAAGTCAGGAGAGCCAGGCATGCCCTGCTCAGGCAAAGTCCCAAGTGGGACTCCACTAACTTGGGGTATGTCTACACTACCCCGCTAGTTCGAACTAGCGGGGTAATGTAGGCATACCGCACTTGCAAATGAAGCCCGGGATTTGAATTTCCCGGGCTTCATTTGCATAAGCGGGGAGCCGCCATTTTTAAAACCCCGCTGGTTCGAACCCCGTGCAGCACGGCTACACGGGGCACGAACTAGGTAGTTCGAACTAGGCTTAGCACTATCAACTAACTACTATGAACTATGTACAATGAGAACAAAGTCTATGGAAAACCACTACTGCCCTTAAAAAGCAAGACAAGACACTTTAACTGTCACAGATGGTAAGAAACTGAAAAGGTGTAGGGCCAGCTGTACTTGATATCTCCACATCAATGCACCATTCAGAGGACACCACTGCCAGCCCTCTGGATATCACTAAGGCAGAAATCTATGACAACTGTACATATGGGCACATACACACCTAAAATGGAATCAAAATGAGCAAGCACTTGAAGAATAGAACCCTCTTCTGACAGTCTCTGGTGGAAACAGTCTGTTGCTCCCAGGAAAGGGGAATGAACTTTTTGTCTTAGGTATTCCTTGTGGGAAGGATCTATGAAAGAGGGTGGGCAAAGGTATGGGAAGGAGGGATGGAAAGGAAGTAGACAGAGTAATATGCTTTGCCATTCTCCAGGATCCACTGGGTAAGAGATCCTCAGGCTTTAGTGGGACAGTTGATCTCCAAAGAGGGGGTAATTACAGAACAGTTGTTTTGGAATGGAAGGGGTTGCTTGATGGCCTTAACCAACATATCAAATGTATGCTTTAGAAATAGGGACTGATTGATTAAAGTAGGAGTGCTAAGACTTAGGGAAAGTGTGCTGTTGGTATTGAGTGGTCTTGATCTTGAGTGATTTGTGAGCTTGAGTGATTTTCTACTGAACACATTTTTATTGCAGGCACATAAATCCCCAATGATCACAACACTGGTCTGGAATCTTTGAGCACATGGAGAGAGGAGTCCATATTCTGAATGAAGAACGTAAGCTCTTTGAATGGGAGATCATCCATGGTAATTTGAATTTCTCTTGGAAGATCTGATAACTGGCACAGTATGTTTCCCATTGTATCATGGACCTATGGAAGCTATATCAGCAGCATTGCAGGGAAGTTTTTGCAATCAACTGTCCTTCAGTGATGAGAGACCGAAAACAGTCTTTCTTGTCTTCTAACTCTCTTTCTCTCTCTCTCTCTCTCTCTCTCTGTATATATATATATATATATGTTTGTGTGTATATATATACATATACACACACACACACACACACACACACACACACACACACGAAGCACGTTAATATTTTTCTTGTCTTCTAACAAAATATATACACACAGACACACACACACACACACACACACACGTGGAGCACGTTAAGATTTTATTTTGCCATCAAGGCCTGGTAGGTGGCAATATGAAATTGGAGAGTGGCTCATGAGTAGCTCTTCTTTCCCACCAAATCTAGCCACTTGGATTACTTGTTAAATGGAAAAGGCCTAGAATGAGCTGGCAGCTCCCTCTCATTCGCTGCATCAACTACAAGGAAATTGGGGCTGGGCTGGGCAACAAAGTGTTTCATTCATTTTGGGAGATATAGTAGTAGTTACCTGCCTGCTTACATCTTGGTTGTATTGTGGCAGGTGTTTGTCATGAGTGTGTGCAGGAGACAACACTTTACTTATGGGTCTGAAATCATCAGTGTAGGAAAGCTGTGGTGGTATTATTGTGTCTTCCAGAAATTAAGAGGACTTTATAGAGGGAAGCAAGATTTTCTTGGCTTGAGACTCCTGGCTTCTCTTGTATATATTCTAGTACTGGAAAAGCTTGTGGCTCTGAGGCGTGTAGCACCACAGTGTGTGGTACTGGTCAGTCTGCAGGTTTTGATAACTGATATGGTACTGGTGGATACCAGTGCTTAATTCTTATATATCTGATAAAATTTGTCACTATACTGACCTACGGGACTCAGTAACTTTACTGGGGAGGAGAATAAGGAAATGGACCCTAATGATAATTATACTCTGGGCTTACAATGCTTGGTAGATTCCCTAGTATTCTCTTCATGAAAGGGACTTGTGGAGTATGAGAGCAAATTACTGGAATTAATCACTTTCCTGAAATCTCTAAATCCAATGAATTATCTCTTGAGCAAAGGCAGTTGGCGGGTGAGGGGGAGGATAGAGTCACCAATGCCTAACCAGTACTGAAAGGTTGAAGAGTGTCAATTTGTTGTCAGGACACACTGGGCAGGTAGCTCCAGTAGATCTCAGTTTTGGAAACTTAGGTTCATTAGAGATTGAAATCCTCTGAAGAAAGGAACCTGGAAGAAGGTGAGGGCTCTAATTGCCTTTCCAAGTAGGTTGGATTGGTACCAGAAGGGGAAATGCCAATGAGATGGTTGTAGAGTTCTCTCTTAACTCAGACATATGGTGAGATGCAGATTCTGGGAAATGGATGCCAACACTGTGTGCAGTGTGGAGCCACAAGGTATCAGGCAGTGCCAACACTGTAGTTACTCTGATGGCTGGTAAGTGTTCTGAGTATGACTTCTTCCATGATACCAATGCCTAAGTACTGGAGTCAGTTGGAGAATTTATGGTATTCTAAGAGAAACAAGAGTCTCCCAAGACTGCGTTTTATGGGCAGATCTACCCCCATTTCTTCACTACCTTGCTTAGAGAGGTTTGTTTCCTCTTCTTGAGAGTTTTATTCTCTGGAGACTTAGATGAGGCAACAATATGGACTAAGGTGTTCTACAATGTAGAAGCTGATGTAACTTGTGAGGAGGGAGAGAAAAGGGGTGGTGAATAAAACCCTGTCAGGGCCGGCCCACAACATTTTGGCACCTGCTCAAATGATGCCCCCATGCCCCCTTGCTTGGGCCAAAACTTTGAAAGGTCTCAATTCTGCCATCTTCCTGTTCTACTCCTCTCATGGCACTCCACCATCTCTGTGCATCTAGAGCAGAGAGAATACATATGCACCAGCAGCAGACACAATTTTCTACACTCTGGGTCCTAATGGCACAGTCTAGCACCTGAGGCAGCTGCTTCAGTTCGCCTCATGGTAAGGCCAGCTCTGCCTGCCAGAGTGAGAGTATGTTCCATAAATAGGAGCTTAAGTCTAGGACTTGTATTGGATCTGGCTGTGAAATCCAGACAAAACCTTGCGTTTAGAAGGCTCTGGAAGTGCCCCAAACACTGTAAGCAACTGGAATGTCCATCACTGTGGGGAAAGAACCTGTGGCATATCTAAGGGGGATTAAACCCCAGCGTTTTGGGCATAACAAACTATGTTCCACCACAAATGAAAGATCTAAGAAAATAAGGGAGACATAATAGTACAAAATAAACAGACTAAATGAACAAAATACAGAAAAAAATACAATTAAGTAAACATGAAATTAGGGTAAAAGAGAATTTACAAAGGGAAAACAGCTGACAGCAGAACTCTCAATATCAAACCGCAGAGAGGAGGCTGGTTTATACTTCATTATATGCCCTTGTTCAAAGTACAATGTGACACTTTGCACAGGGGCAGGCTCATGAAGACTACTTTGCAGCCTTTGATCAAGGACACATGGGCATTTGAACATCCTATAATGGAGCACCCATAGGATCATCCTCAAAGAAGTAAAACATGTCTCCATGTGGCTATTGTTGGCTTGTAACAAGTTACTGCCTGATAACTTGCAGCTACAGTATCAAGTACCTTCCTCCTCCCACAATCTTAGCAGCAGCTGCAGAAGCAGCTAGTTGTAACAGGATAGGGTTGAACCCCCCCCCAAATGCCAAATGTACATGTCCCTAAGCTTAAACTGAGTTATTTTAATTTGGAATTGTATTTCCAATTGAGATCTTTCTAATCAGATGACAATGATACTATCTAATTCTAATAGCTAGAAAAAGCCAACTGTTCACAATAATATACTATATACATACTACAAAATCAAAATTTCCTTTTGATCATTTAAAATTGTTAATATTAGCTAATGCAGTTTTCACACTAAGTGTAATGTTGCATAAAGTGCAACAACTCAGCTAATGAATCCAAAACTGCACATTTTTTACTTGTGACCCATCAAAACTACTATTGATCTAGGTTTTTGACTCTTACATTGCTTTCCTAAAGCCACTGTTTAACCAGCCATCACCTTTTGCTACAGAAAGTATCTTTTTGCCAGTTTTCTAACAAGGAACATGACATATTTGGATTAACACAAATAAGTTTTGCCATTGATGCCTTTGCCATTTACAGTAAATGCTAATAAGACAGGGAATAATCATGTCCAATTACCTACACAACCCTCTTTAAACCAACAGCTTGAGTGCTTCATAATGCGGGCACTTGTGAGGTAAAGGGGAAGACTTCAACTGTTTCCATTTAACATCGAAAATCATTTTTCTGGATCCTGAATTTTTTGCTACACTAAAGGATATTTGAACAATACTAAAACAAGTCAAAGATGAGGAACCACACAAAATAAATGGAAATATCTGTTCTGAGCAATTTCAAATATTTTATACATTTATTTCATTCAAAATGTAAATGTTCAGATGCACAAGTTAAACTTGCACCCAGAGAATACTGAATATTGGAGGTCGGGGTTAGTAGGAAGAGGAACGTGCATTCAAAAGAGAAACAAACAAAAAGCAGTCCCTTCCCTCTAAAGAATACTACTCTATTTATCTGTTATTCATCATACTGAGTATTTAATGTATTCTTCACATTTTGGCCTGTCCTAAAACCCTATTCTTGAACAGTCTTGTTGAAATCAAAGGACAACTCATGTGAGTAAGGGTTCTTTCTCAGGATACTTAGCATTTAAATACCAAGTTTATAAGACACATTCTAACCCAGATCAGTAGTACACTGAATACAAATGTTAGAACATCCTGTGAGTAATTAAATCTTCTTTATGTTAGTATAAGCTTTCAGTGCAGTTAGTTTTTGCACTAAATAATTACCCAATCTGTGTTGAAATTTCTTTATGAATGCTCTGTACAATAAGTATACCCAGAAAGTGTATGGAATATAAATTGAACATGGAATAAAATGGAATGCTCTATTAACAGTCTTCTGGAATCTTAACATGGAATGCAATAAATTATGCTATGCCAAGACAGGTGCTTACTTACATGAGGCTGTACATCCAACAAACAAACTTTGTTTTTAGATAGAACAGATCGAACAGAGTCTATGCTTGTACCATAATAGTTGTTTTTATATTCACCATATTCAATAAACCTGTAGTAGAAAGTGAAAAAAAAATCAGAATCATTCCCTTTCTTTAGCAAATACTTATCAGTTTGGCTTAAGGGATCTAATTCATGAGCAGAAATGTTTTTACTGTACATGTGATTTTTACCATGTTTTATAAAAGGAAATACTGCCAAATACTTCAGCATGTCAACCTAAAAAAAACCCTTCTATTTTACCATTTTCAAATCAGTAACACCTGCTTATATTACAGTTCGGGAGAAAAAGTACTATAGTCCAACAGCACACTAATGTTTTCCATCACCTCTTTTTCAGAACTAATGTAATGCAATAAAAAAATGGATAAGCTAAACAATAGAAACTACTGAAATGTCATTGTATACTATAGAATATCTGAATTCTCTGTCTCCAAATAGGAGGAACAGCTATAATGGTGCTAACAGAACCAAGGCGGCTGGTTTTGTGCTGTAATACAGTAATAAAAATACAATTTGAGAAAAAGCAAAGCATATTTTAAAGTTTCAATCCAAATCCACAGCTTTGTGTATACTATATTTTGCCCTGAAATACTTAAGGTAGGATTTAAAATCACAATATTTTACAGATTGTTGGAGAGCATGATGTTGCCATTGTCTTTATTTTATTTTATATGTTTAGAGTGCTTTGGGAGAGGGGCTTCTTTATATTTCTCCAGTTTCCTGTTCTTTTGAACAGGAAATGCCTATACTGGAAGGGAATATAACTATACAAAACCATTAATTGAAACACACATTTGAAATACAGTGCTGCTTCAACAATCTGCAGAAATTGCAGTGCTGACTGTTTAGGCATTAAAATTACACTTTAACATGTTTTAAAATCAATGCAGACTATACACATTTTAAATTACTACATAAAAGAACCAATTACTGAAACTTCACAATGAAACCATTGTTTTGACTGTGGTTCTAGTTAGTCCTTTCAACGTACTTGTTATTCTGTACATCTGTCTCAAACAAATGCTTGGAAATGAAAATGTACTCAACACCATCACTTTCCTGGCTTCTTCTTGCTCTAGTCGTGTCTGTAGTTAAAAAAAAAAAGTTTTAAAAAAACCCCAACAAACCAGTTTTCGGAAAAATATAAAGGGCCCAATCCTGTGTGGTGCAGAATGCTCTTATCTTAAACTGGCTTCCAAAATAGTTGAATATGCTCAACATGTTGTAGGCTGCACTCAGCATGCCACAGGACTGAGTCTAAAGCAAGCACAAGAAAGTCTCATTGGACATAAATAACAGATTATCATTTATATTTACTAATGGAAAAGAGTTAACTAAGGAGGAACAAAATGCCCGTGGAAAAATTCAATGAGCAGCACTTCAGAAAATTCCCCTGTCCCCTTTGCTACTATTCATCATAAAAAGAATGTGTGGAATTCATTGGCATAGGAGACCATCGAAGCAAATGATGTTTAGCGACTGGATTTATCAGGGACACGAATAATGTTATGATCATTAACAACATCTGCAGGTACAGTATGTAAGGTATGATACTAATATAATGGAACATTAAATTTCATATTTTAGGAACTGATTGCCTCTGGCTGTCAAAAAAATTCCTCTTTCTCCGTATCTACAGCCAGGCTCAACAGACTAGGTGGATTATGGAGTTTTTAATTCTATTTTTACTTCCTCTCAAGCATGAAGTAATAGCGTTTCTATACATTTAAATACAAATCGGACAAAATGCTTAATGGTGTAGCATGATATGAAGGTTTTTATTACCTCTGTAAATCACTCACTTCTGACTAATGTGACCATTCCAAACTGGTACCTATAAAACCTTTGTATCATGCTCTCATGAACTCACTCACAAATATATACAGGCAGTCCCCGACTTACGCGGATCTGACTTATGTCGGATCCGCACTTACGAACGGAGCTTTCTCGCCCCGGAAGTCGGGGCGAGAAAGCCCCGTTCGTAAGCTGCTCCGGTGCCCCTGGTCTGCTGGAGACCGTCTCCAGCAGACCAGGGGCACCGGGCGGGTTCCCGCGCTTCTGAGGCTTTGCCAGAGCAAAGCCTCAGAAGCGCGGGAACCGCTGCTGCTGCCCCTTGAGACCCGGTGCCTGTGGTCTGCTGGGGACGGTCCCCAGCAGACCACAGGCCCCCGGACTGAAGCCGCAGCCGCGCGGGGGTCCCGCGCCTCTGAGGCTTTGCCAGAGCAAAGCCTCAGAGGCGCGGGGAACCGCCGCTGCTGCCACTTTGACTGAAGCGGCAGCAGCGGCGGTTCCCCGCGCCTCTGAGGCTTTGCTCTGGCAAAGCCTCAGAGGCGCGGGACCCCCCCGCGGCTGCGGCTTCAGTCCGGGGGCCTGTGGTCTGCTGGGGACCGTCCCCAGCAGACCACAGGCACCCAGACTGGAGCGGCAGCAGCGGCGGGGTCCCTCGCCTCTGAGGCTTTGCCAGAGCAAAGCCTCAGAGGCGCGGCATCCCGCTGCCGCTGCGGCTCTGCTCCCCGTGTCCCTGGTCTGCTGGGGGGGGGGGCGCAGCTAGTGTGCTCCCCCCCCCCAGCAGACCAGGCTTTTGTTTTGGACTCTGGGGCAGAGCAGCTGGGGCGCTGCCGATTGGTCCTGCAGCGCCCGTGGGCACTACTGGACCAACCCTGCAGCACCCCAGCTGCTCTGCCCCAGGTCCTGATTCAGCTGCTGCTGGTCAGTTTCAGCAGCGGCTGAATCAGGACGTCTGGGGCAGAGCAGATGGGGTGCTGCTGGGTTGGTCCAGTAGCACCCCAGCTGCTCTGCCCCAGGCGTCCCCAAGTCAGCTTCTGCTGAAACTGACCAGCGCTGACTACAGGAAGCCCCAGGCAGAGTTGCTCTGCCCCGGGCTTCCTGGAATCAGCTGCTGATCAGTTTCAGCAGCAGCTGACTTGGGGACGCCTGGGGTTCTTAAGTTGATTCTGTATGTAAGTCAGAACTGGCGGTCAGTTTCAGCAGTGTCTGAATATGGACGCCAGTTCCGACTTACATACAGATTCAACTTAAGAACAAACCTACAGTCCCTATCTTGTACGTAACCCGGGGACTGCCTGTAGACAAAGACACATATACAGAGTATATATTAAGTATTTGTGTAATATTCTTCTTTGGCTTAGGGATGTTAGATAACATGTAATTAAATAATTGGGTAACCACAGCAAATTTTAGCAGTTACATGACCATTTGATAGTCCCTGGGGGCAGGGCTGGCAGCCAGTATGCTCCTGGCCCCACTCCCAGGGAGCCTCCTTCCACCTTGCAGTGCTGCCTCTGCAGCTGATGTGCAAGGGGAGGTGGTTTAAAAACTGGCTCTCCACACAGACCGGCTCCCGCTTGCTGCTCCGGCACCTGAGCTTCCTGCAAACAGAGGCTGCACTGGCATCCTCTGGAGCAGCCTCAGTCCACGGTGAGCCTGGACCCACCACAGATAGAGGATGCTCTGCAGCAGCCTCCCTTGCCCCTCCCCACAGCGCTGCTGCCTCTGAAAGATGTTATTTAAAAAACCCTAAAATAATTTAGAGAAAACAATTCTAATATTTAAAATTCATTATCTTTATGTACATGCAGAGCTGCCACAGCTACTGTAGCTTGCTTGAAAGAGTGTAATTTTACACATTTTTATGAAAATTAAATTCTTAGAACAAATTAAAACGTATTTAATTCATGAACATGAATTTTTTGAGAAAAAAGCCTTCCTCTTTATTATAGCCTAGTAATAGGTATTATTTTATGGTAAATATAACATCCACACCCACACTACTCTTATAAACTGTTCCATTAGTATAGCAATGCATTGATGCTGTCAATATGACTACTGTGTTTATACATCACATTACTTGATCCAATTTGGGAAAAAAAAAACCATTTGAATTCATCCACTGAATCTAAGCTCTGAAAGGGCCACTGTGATCATCTGATCCAATTGCCTGTATAACACAAGTCATAAAACTTCCCAAAAATAATTTCTATGGCATTTTTTTTAATCCAATCTTGATTTTAAAATGGTCAGCAATGGAGAATCCATCATGACCTTGGTAAATTGTTCCAATGGTTAATTATTCTCACTGTTAGAAATGTACAACTCAATTACAGAGTGAATTTGTCTAACTTCCACTTCCAGCCATTAGATGTGGAGAAATTGGAAAGGGTACAGAGAAGAGCGACAAGAATGATTAAAGGTTTAGAGAACATGACCTATGAAGCCAGGCTTCATGAATTGGGCTTGTTTAGTTTGGAAAAAAGAAGATTAAGGGGGGACATGATAGCGGTTTTCAAATATCTAAAAGGGTGTCACAAGGAGGAAGGAGAAAATTTGTTCCTCTTGGTTTCTGAGGACAGGACAAGGAGTAATGGGCTTAAAGTGCAGCAGGGGAGGTTTAGATTGGACATTAGGAAAAAATTTCTAACTGTCAGGGTGGTCAAATATTGGAATAAATTGCCAAGGGAGGTGGTGGAATCTCCCTCTCTGGAGATATTTAAGAACAGGTTGGATAGACATCTGTCAGGGATGGTGTAGACGGAGCTTGGTCCTGCCTTGAGGGCGGGGGGCTGGACTCGATGACCTCTTGAGGTCCCTTCCAGTCCTATTATTCTATGATTCCATGATCATGTTACACCTTTCTCTCTTAGACTGAAAGAGCCCATTATTAAATATTTGTTCCCTACATAGACAATAACAGACTATAATCAAATCACCCTGGAACTTTTTGTTCGTTGAACTAAATATATTGATTTTTAAAAGTGTGTCCACTATAAAGCATTTTTTTCAAACCCTATAATCATTCTTGTGGCTCTGCTCCAATTTATCAACATGCTTCTTGAATTGTGGGCATCAGACTGGACACAGTATTCTAGGAGCAGTCACACCAGCACCAAATATAAAGGCAAAATAGCCTTTCTACCCCTACTCAGGATTCCTATTTATGCCTCTCCCAAGATCACGTTGATTTTTGACCACAGTAACATATTGTGAGATCATGCTGATTATCCACCTTAACCAACAACTCTTTTTCAGTCACTGCTTCTTAGGATAAGCATGGTCTATATTCTTTGTCCGGGATGTTTAAAATTATATTTAATAGAATCAACAATATTGCCTTCATTAACCAAAACTTGTAACTTCATCACAGATATCAAATTAGTTTGACTGGATCTATTTTCTATAAATCCATGTTGATTTGCATTAATTACATTGCCCTCCTTTAGTTTTATTAATCAAGATCAGTATCAGCCACTCCATTATCTTGCCTGAGATCAATGTTAGGATGCAGGTCTGTAATTATGCAAGTTATCCTATTTACCCTTTTAAAAAACTGGCACATTAGCTTTCCTCCAATCTTCTGGAACTTCTCCAGTGCTCTAAGACTTATTGAAATATTGCAAATCAACATTAGTGGGCCATCAAACCCCTGCATCAGCTTTTTAAAAACTGCTAGAGTTCATTCCGAAATAACAATGAGAGCATCTACACACCAATTCCATTATTTCGAAATAAATTCCAAATAATGGATGGCTTATTCTGACTTCTGTAAACCTCATACCACGAGGAATAACGCCTATTCTGAAATAACTATTTTGGAATAGCAGTAGTGTGGACACTCCACTGCTGCTATTTTGAAATAGCTCCGTCCCAGGGCCATTTAAAGTAATTACTCCCCAGCGCGTCCTGGGGCTCTAAGTCAAGGTAGCACTTGTCAATTTTATCCCTTTGTCAATTTTCTACAATTCTTGTCTTCTGATTATCAACTTTCCCCTCTTTTCTGTTTGTTTTATTCTACACATGCCCTTTTAGTTTTAACAAATGCCTACACTTCCCCTCTAAACCAGGTTATTTTTAAGCCACTACAGGCCTTCTTCCTTGATTGTGTTTTTTTGGGAATTTAGCAGGATGTTCTTAATTCATTCCCAATCATTTTCCACATTTTTTTGATTAAATTCTTCCTGACAGCTGATTTAGTTCATAATTGTTTTCAGCTTTGTGAAGCTGGCTCTATTTAAGCACCAAGTATATACACTACTGGTCTGGACTTTGTTCTTCTTGCACATTGTAAATGTGATAAAGTCATAATCACTTGTACCAAAGCTATCATTAATTTTTAGTTGCATAGCGAGTTCCTTTTCCTCTGTTAAGACATGGCTTAATATAGAATGCCTATGCTGGCTGCCACAATTATCGAGTTAGGAAATTGTCAGCAACAATGTTTAGAAATTACAAGGATGTTTTAGAGTTGGCAGCATGAGACCTCCAGCATGTCACTCAAATTGAAGTACCCTCTTATTACACAACTTCCCCCCACCCCCCCATGCATTATAGATAGGAGTGTATGGAGGCAGTCATCCCATTCCAGAGTATGACCTGATGGTCTGCAGCAAAGCCCAACATCCCATCTTGTGCCTTATCTATTAGGACATTGATCCAGATACATAGAAGATCAATGTATCAGTGACCTGGAAACAAGTAATACCATTTTGACACAGTGCCACTCTACTATCCTTTTGCCCATTTGATCCTTTCTAAAGAGGTTATGACCACTGGCTGTAGCATTCCAAAAGTGCACATCATCCCATCAGGTTTCAGGATTTTTAAATTGGATGCATTTTACTAATGCCAAAATATTAGGTATTTGAATGACGTATTTACAGGTCAGAATTGCCTCTATCATCACTCTGTACCTATGATTCTCTAACAGTTACATCATAGCAGAGAGAACATGCTACTCTACGAGAAAACCCTTCCCATTCTGGGAGCTAACAATTTGGGAGAACCCTCCATTGTATATTATCACTCACCAATGTCTGAATATATGCAATAAACAATTAGGTCTATAATGTGGGAATTCTTCCTTTGTCCTTGTAAGATTCTGCTCCCTCAAACTGGATTCCTGGTGGTATACATTTCACCACCAAAATGCCAACTCATAGGCTATGTTTAGACTACATCTGTCTTTCGACAGAGGGATGTAAATTAGACACTTCGAAACTGCAAATGAAGCGGGGATTTAAATATCCTGCGCTTCATTTGCATAATTGCATAACAGCACTCTTTCGAACAAGCGCCGTTTTGAAAGTAAAACTGTGGTCTAGACATGGTTCTGTCGAAAACGGCAGGCCTTTTCAAAAGTGAGTGTACAGGATCTTTCAAAAAAGCCTGCCATTTTCAACAGAACCGCATCTAGACCGTGTTTTTACTTTTGAAATAGTGCTTGCTCAAAAGAGCACTATTACACGATTATGCAAATGAAACATGGAATATTTAAATCCCTGCTTCATTTGCAATTTCAAAGTATCTAATTTACATCCCTTTGTCGAAAGAGGGATGTAGTTTAGACACAGCCTTAAGGAGCTTTTAAATGGGTTTATCATTTACTAAAATCTTTATTGATATCAAGCATGTCAAATTTATAGTGAAATTCCACTGCACAGAATCTGGGCCAAAATTTTTCTAGTTCTTTTAATCAATGTTTATTCAAAACATAGAAATAGCAGATATAGATGTTTAAAATGTGTAACACTAACTTGGTTGCCTAAATATGGGTTCATATATTCATATTTGACAATCTTGACCTTAAGTTGACATAAAAATAAAAAACAAACAAACCCTGATACAGCATGAGGACCTCACAAAATGTACATCTACTTACGTGGCACTGTTACACCATAATGCTGGGTATCACTGATCAACAATTTTCGTTTAAGTTCATTCAACCCTACACCCACAGGACCTGAAAGACAAATTACATAGTTTTCAAAGAAAGTTCTCTCTTATGTTCAGGTGTTATTATTGGTCATTGTGGGACTACCCCATTTGACAAAAGGTTTTGACTTTTTAGAATAATAGAATCCTAGGGCTGGAAGAGACCTCAAAAAGTAATTGAGTCCAGCCCCTTGCCCAAAGCAGGACCAATCCCAACTAAATCATTCCTGCCAGGGCTCTGTCAAGCTGGGACTTAAAAACCTCTAGGGATGGAGATTCCACCACCTCCCTAGGTAATCCGTTCCAGTACTTCACCACCCTCCTAGTGAAATAGTTTTTCATAATATCCAACTTGGACCTCCCCCACTGTAACTTTGAGACCATTGCTCCTTGTTCTGCCCTCCTTTCTATAGTGGGAGGGGAGTCCCCAGAACTGGACGCAATACTCCAGATGTGGCCTCACCAGTGCCAAATAAAGGGGAATAACAACGTCTCTAGATCAGCTGGAAATTCTCCTCCTAATGAACCCTAATATGCCATTTTTAGTAATCAGACCGTCATAGGGTATGTCTACACTACCACCCTAGTTCGAACTAGGGTGGTAATGTAGTCAACCGGAGTTGCAAATGAAGCCCGGGATTTGAATTTCCTGGGCTTCATTTGCATGTTGCCGGGCGCCGCCATTTTTAAATGTCTGCTAGTTCGGACTCCGTGCCCCGCGGCACGAACTAGGTAGTTCGGACTAGGCTTCCTATTCCGAACTACCGTTACTCCTTGTGGAACGAGGAGTACAGGTAGTTTGGAATAGGAAGCCTAGTCCGAACTACCTAGTTCGTGCCGCATGTAGCCGCGGGGCACAGAGTCCGAACTAGCGGACATTTAAAAATGGCGGCGCCCAGCAGCATGCAAATGAAGCCCGGGAAATTCAAATCCCGGGCTTCATTTGCAACTCCGGTTGACTACATTACCACCCTAGTTCGAACTATAGTGGTAGTGTAGACATATCCTTAGAGTGGCCCCTGCATACAGCCCTTTGTAACATGTATGGTTTAGAGAAATTTCAGAAGCTTTAATGGCCAGTTATCACTATTGTTAACCTCTCTCTTTTTTAGAAAGGTTAATGAAAAGGTAGTGTCAAGCCAACTCTGATGTTGGGAGTCTTTGGCTTTTGGCATAGAAATAGTGATCCCAATGAGTATCTTCTACAAAATGATGGAGAGAGGCTCCTAGTGGTTCTTTTGAATTTCTCTGCAACTTTTGATAATATTATATGCAAAATTTCATTGAACTGCCTATGGATCCTAGCTGGAATGGTGATTTCAAACCGCTTTGTTTTCTTTTCTCTCTGTGAGGTCTCAAAGGATGGTTTTGGGTAATTGCTCATCAACTCCACAAGATCTGTCATGCAGGGTTCCATTCTATCACTCATCCTATCCAATTTGTACAGGATGCCTTTGGAGGAGATCTGGATTGGAATATCATTGGAATATGGATGATGTACAACTCTGTTTCAATTAGATCCAGATGGTGGAGCAACAGTGCTTTCCCAGGGCATGAAGATTAGGACTTGAAGAAAAAAGAATCGTCTGAAGTTTAGCCCACAGAAAGTGAAGGCGATATTTGTGGCCTTGGGAAAAGAACTTGACATTATAGCAGAAGCTGTAAATGTGCCCTGAGTTTTTATAATTTGAAATATTTTGTAAAGAAAAGAAAAAAGTACCAACTTGATACATATTTTAATGGACCCTAAAGCCCTTTATGAGCTTCTTTCCAGAGTTTGTTTGTAAGATTAAGTATCTGGAGTTAAGAATGAAGTTTTCCATCAGGGGTTGGGAATCTTTTTTGGGGTTGGGGGCTGCTGACTCTCAGAAAAATCAGTCAGGGGCCACACAAAAGTGAGAAACAAATAACAACCAACCAACCAACCTTCACTGATATGGCCTGTGACTGAGAAGACACTCCCCACATGCCCCTTGCACACCAGAGCCTAGGGGGAGCCTGGGCTAGTAGATTTTGTGGGCTCCCCACTCTGGGGTGGGGCAAAAAATGTGGGGTTCAGGATGTGGGAGGGGGCTGCTGGGAAGTGGACTTGGGGTGTGGGGTCTGGGCAGGAGGGAGGATGCAGGAGTGGGTTGGGGAGTCTGGGAGGGAGGGAGAGTGCAGGAGTACACTGGATAGAAGGTAGGGTGCAGGAACAGGGTAGAGGTGCAGGAGTGGGCTGGGGACTGAAGGTGGAGAGTCTGGGTGGAAGTTAGGGTGCAGGAGTGGAGCAGGTGCAGGGTATGGGTGACGGGGTGTAGGAGTGAGCTGGGGATGGGAGAGATGGGTGTTAGGCAGGCTGTAGGAGCAGGGTGGGGTGGGATTCTGGGCAGAAGGAAGGTGCAGGAATGGTCTGGGAGTAGGGAGCTGGGTGGGAGTGTGGAATCTGGCACAGCTCCCCAAGGACGCACATGGCTTTATATCCTCCACCACTCCCAGGCAGCATCCTCTGCTGCTCCAATTGGCTGTGATTATGGTCAATCAGAACAGTGGGAGAATAGCTTCCAGGATGCGCTTTGCTGCACTGCCATTTCCCAGCCAAGGGGGAGAGGGAGCGGCAGCGCACGGAGCCACTCCCCCAACCCCCGCTTCCAGTCAGATCCCATAGATTGGATCCAGCCTCAGCTTACCTGACTCTGGCTGTTGAGGCTTGGGGCTCCTGCCCCGCAGCAGGGAGCCGGTGCTGGTGCTCCAGCCCTGCAGGGAAGGGTGGGAGACTGCAGGTCTCAAGCACCAATGTGGGCTCCCTGGTGCTGGGAGGGGGAGTCCCAGGGAAGCTGGGGGCTGGATCCAGACCCCGGGCCATAAGTTCCCCAACCCTGTTTTAGAAACTTGTAGTAATAATTACCCCAAATGACTTATTACCCAACTCTGATATGTTTAGCAAGGCACAATGATGAAAACCATAAGCTTTCTATCACTTGAAAACTATGGTCTCTCTTTGTAAAAACTTAGTGTTAATGTAAATATATAAAAAGTTATAAATGCACTAAGTAAAACACAAAGCTACCTTTCAAGTTCTATCTCTGACCTGCCTGTAAATTAATCAGTTTATAGATATAAATGTTCATTTAAAGCAATGCGAAGCAGCATCTACTAGTGCATGTCTGTAGAAAAATGTAATGTGTCCTGGTGCTAATAGCATTCTTTTTTTTTCTAAATTTTGTCTATAATTATCAGTAGTATACTTATTTAAACATGTAAAGTTTTATAAGAAAAGTATTAAAATTCTGTATGCATGTGAGATTAATTAGTGTATTAGACTGAAAGGATCAGTAAGAACTGAAGTAGAAAAATCTGTTTCATCCTTTTTAAAAGAAAGACGTCTTCCCTATACACAAGTGTTATTTCCTCAGCCTACATACTGTGAAATTAATGGTATGCTTTTAGTTCTATTTATATATAAAAACTCAAGCTTCACTTACTGTATGACAGATGCTCTGGAAACATAGAGCAATCTGTTTCCAGACCAAAAAACCAACTACTAGCTCTGTGTCTCATCCCCACCCGCCATTTTCTGTGTCCCTATAAAATACAGCTATGAAAGGTGTAGATTTTTCTGTTACAGTGACTACTTTATAGAGATTCCAGGATTGTTTTTCCTTTGTGCAATTGCTTTCTTTTATAATTATTTCAGAGGCACAGAGGACTGATATCTAATTAGCACAGGCAATTATCAATACATTGTCTACTCTTATTTTTATTATATTATATTTCTTCAGTGAAATGCACAATTCTATTCTGAATATTCTTTTTCATTTTAACAGAGCCAAGAAAGAGGCATGCTTTTAAAAATTATGTACTTGGGAATAAATAATTTAAACCCAACAGGAAGGGAGTGAACCATTGGGATAAAAAACATTCAGGGTCTTGAGTGGAGTGGAATGCCAGTAATGTTTATTCCAGGAAATTTTTGCTTTGGTGCAATCAATCAAATGAAAATTTCTAAAACTGAATGATCATTCATTCTGTTTATTGATAACAGTCTAAAAAAGAATGAAAACATTAATGTCAGTTATTATTTGAATAATTCCACCTAAAGGTTAAATCCAGCGCACAGATACTGGTATGCCTAGTGGTTATGACTATCTTACTGGCCATGTTGACACTTTGAGCTGATGATGTAATTCCCAACTCAAGGGAGACATACCTGCACTAGGTCTGATCAAACTGAGCTAAAAATACAGTGTAGTCAAAGCAACAGGACTAGTGTTATGAGCTAGCCACTCAAGAATGTTCTTAGTGTGTGTCATGGATACATACTCAGGGTGGCTGCCTTCTCTCGCTGCTTGCATTGCCATGACCACACACTATTTTCAGTACACTAGCACTTGATTAGAACTAGCACAGTTATGTCTTTTCAATTTAGAAATTAATCCAGCTCAAAATGTAAACATATCCTTTGACAGCCATTTGCAGGATTGAGCCCCAAATCATTAGAACTTCTATGATTCAGAAAAGAACTAGATAAATTCATGGATAATAGGTCCATCAGTGGCTATTAGCCATGATGGGCAGGGATGGTGTCTCTAGCCTCTGTTTGCCAGAACCTGGGAATGGGCAATAGGAGATGGATCACTTGATTATCTCTTTTGTTCATTCCCTCTGGAGCATCTGGCTATGGCCATGGTAATAAGACATGATATTGGAATAGATGGACCTTTGGACTAGATCAGGACTGGGTAAAATACGGCCTGCAGGCCAGATATGGCCTACCAAGCCACCGGATCCAGTCTGTGGCTGCTGCAGGGAGACCCAGGCAGGCTCCCCACTTGCCTTGCCCCACCCACATGCTGCTCAGAAACATGGCTGTGGGGTGGTTTCACTTTAAAAACTGAGCTTAGAGGGGTAGGGAAAGCTTTAGGGGTTGCTCCCACCCCCAGCACAATCCTATTAACTGGCTTCTAACCAGAAACTGGCAAATGGAAGGTGCCTGTTTCAATAACAGGCAGCCACGAAGCACAAGGGGCTCATAGTTATTCACAGAACACATGGCTGCAGCCTGTATAGGGGGTGGGGCAGGTAGGGAGGCTGATTCAGGAATGGGCTGGTAAATCTCCTGGCCAGACCCTGCCTCTGGCATCCCAGTCCCTCCCTTCCCCAGGCCTCTGCACTCCTACTCCACATACCCAAATCCTCTGCCCCCCTTCCTGCACCTATACCCCCTCCCAGATCCGGCACCCCAATTCCCTGTCCCAGATCACAGTCCTTTCCTGCCCTATCTTACAATCTAACCCCCTGCACCACAGTCCAGTGCCCCAGGTAACAACTGCCTCCTTCACTCAAATTCCCTCCCTTATCCCAAGCTCCCCTTTGCACCTAATCTCCATCCCAAACCCCGCACCTCCTCTATTAATAGCATAGAAGAGTGCAGTCCACTTCACACATTCTTGGAGTGGCCCCTCATGAAAAATTATTGCCCACCCCTGTACTAGATGGTCAGTATGGCCATTCTTATGTTACCACACTAGATATATGCCAGGTTTCATAGCGGAAGCCATGTTAATCTGTTTTAGCAAAACCAAAAAGGAGTCTGGTGGAACCTTAAAGACTAACAATTTTATTATGGCGTAAAGCTTTTGTGAGTTGCAATTCACATCATCAAAAGCATCAGATACATGAAGTGAAAGAAAAAAACAGGTAATAGGGATAAAAAGATAGAAGAGTTACATTAGAGCTAATTAATTATAGTAATGAAAAGTCATTCCCAGTCTATTCAGTGCCATTCTGATGGTATCAAATTTGCATATGAATTTGCTCAGTGGTTTCATGTTGCAGTCTGTTTTTGAAGGTTTTTTCCTGCTTGAGGATGGCAACTTTCAAGTCTGTAAATGTGTGCAGGGAGGTTAAAATATTCACCCCTTGGTTTTTGTATGTAACACCTAGATTTGCCATTCAATGAAGTATGAATCAGGGAGGTCAAACTGGTGCTGCCAGGGCAAGATCAGGGGAAATGTAAATCTCATGTTCTATGCAAACCAGATAGTACACCAAATCACGCTGGCCTCTCTGAACCAGGGGGACTTAAATGGAAAGTGTTGCTCCTGGATCCTTCTCTTCCCCTCCAGCTGGTTGAAGTGAAAGGGCAAACCAATGGTGTTCCTGCAGAAGATGTACTGGGCTTCTGCAAGAAAGAACATAAACCAAAGGTCCAAATGTGGACTGGTGGGTTTTAAAAAGGTTGCCAAGGTTTTCTGATCTTCAAGATCATCAGAAAGAAACAGGAGCCACTCTCCCTCATGGGGACAGACTTTGTAGCAGCCATCTTTAATCTCTCTCTCTGGCTTCACAGATGTCAGTCATGAGAAATACAAAGATGGCATCTCCTTTCTGATTGTCTGCTGAAGAGCAAACTAACACAAAGCCTTTCCATTCCTGCTCTCTTGCTTGAATCTCAGGTTCCTCTTTATTCTGATGGTGACCCCAGCGTACTATACGGGAAACAGTGATAACTTAGCCCCATGCCATCCCTGCAGTACCACTAGCAGGAGTGAAGAAATAGCAGCATCCTCTTAAAACGCTGTGTCCCAGGTTTAGCTGGACGCAGGCTGGAGCTGACATGGCACTTACACATTGATGCATCCAGATCATGACATCTGTATTAGTTTTGCCCAAATATTTACTAAAACAAAAGTCTCATTTAACTGGACTGAAGTATTTATCTACTAACTAATGTGAGTAAATTTGTACTGTATGAACATGTATAATATTACAGATTAAAAATAGTTGCCAGCATTTCAATTATAGGGCTGACTGATGTTTATCCTACTATTAATATAATACATTCAGAGTCTTTACTAAAGAAAGAAGAGAAAGAAAAGGATCAATGAGGTGCAGGTCTTCTGTTTAGAGTAGCTTATGAGCAGTGGTCTGTCAATCACTGGTGACAGATGGACCTCTTGGTGGTGGTCCACAGTGGGCTGGCTAATGACATGAAGCTGGTTCTTCTCATTTCCAGATGATATGTGAGGATTACTTGTTGTGTTCCCTCCCTCTGGGGCATCTGGTTTTGGCCACTGACAGCAGATAAGGGCTGGATGGACCGTTGGTCTGATCCAGTATGGTCATTCTTATGTTCTTACATACATCACATTTATGTCAAAAGTACAAAAAGTGCTTTCCTGTATAACTATTCCATATATCAATTCCTGTAGTTGCCAATGGGACATTATATGATCACAAAAAGGATAGGAGATGGTCTTGCAAATTGACATGGACTATATTCCATCAATCTTTCTATTAAGAAGCTATTAATAAAGTGATAGAAATGTAGCTGTGTTAGTCTGGGGTAGCTGAAGCAAAATGCAGGACAATGTAGCACTTTAAAGACTAACAAGATGGTTTATTAGATGATAAGCTTTCGTGGGCCAGACCCACTTCCTCAGATCAAATAGTGGAAAAAAATATATACCAAAGGATACAATTAAAAAAAATGAACACATATGAACACATATGTGATTTGTCCTTTTCATATGTGTTCATTTTTTTAAATTGTATCCTTTGGTATATATGGTTGTGACTATTTTCTTCCACTATTTGATCTGAGGAAGTGGGTCTGGCCCACGAAAGCTCATCATCTAATAAACCATCTTGTTAGTCTTTAAAGTGCTACATTGTCCTGCATTTTGCTTCTATTAATAAAGTGAGATTCTCGGAGGTATTCAATATAATTTCTGGTTAAGGAAAGCATGTTTCAAGTACTTCCCTAATTAGGGATGTCTTCTTGAATTGGGGTCCTGCTCTAACTTCTAAAAAAGATTGAATAATTTCCTTATTCATCATCTTCCATCCTTCAGGAAATGCACAAGAACTTGTATTTTTAATGGTAAAAATATGTAAAACTTCACTTAAACTGATACGAAGTCAAAGGAGAAAGAGATCAACATATTGACTAACCAGTTTAATTGAACCCATTTTAAAATATTTATTTCAATGCACTGTTCTTGGAGATCACATAATTGCACTAAGACCTATTAAGACTACAACTTGCATTTTGTAAATGAGAATAAAATAGTGTTAGATAAAGTCAGTAAAAAACATCCTGCCAATTGGAGATTTCTAACAGCTTCCAACTGTAAATTATGCTTCCAGTAATTGTACAACATAGTGGATATTTTCTGCTCTCACCAATTACTGCTTTATTTTAATTATTTCCGTGGCATTAATATCAACATTCTTTTCCACGTTACACTAAATACTGCTACTACAATGCATAAAGTCTTTACAATGAGTTTGTTTCTACTGTAACTATTACTTACTAGTGCTATTTTGTTACATTTTACCCATGACAATCTTATGGCATTGGCCAGACAAACTGCTCCTAATATCTGGAGAAAAACATCAAAATTATTGGCACCTACAATAAATTTCTGAACTGCTTTTTTTTAAACAGAGAGAGCACACACTTTCTTCATTTGATTTGTGATAACAAAAATCAACTGAAATCACTAGCTGTTCCTCAGATCAGATATATGCAATTTCCTATAAAGTCACTTATCACACTTTTGAACTGCTCTCTCTGTTGAAGTAGGTGTGAAGTTGATTGTGTATATTCGTATTGTATATAGCCTACAATTTTATAACAATCACACTAGTAGGCAGCTGAATTTTAGTGCGGGAGAGTGACAAAACTGTTTATTAAAAACTAAATGTAATGCTCCCTTGGACATAATTTTCATAAAAACACAGCCACTCAACAGTTCATAACAGTCCCAGACAGAGGGTCATTTTTCTTCTGCTCTTGCTGTTTTTACAGTAGAGAAAACTGTACTAATGAAGCATTGACTTATATCCTACCACAAAAGAAACAAAAAGTAGTGCTTATTAGAGCACCAAGGTTATGTCTACACTACCACCCTAGTTCGAACTAGGGTGGTTAATGTAGTCATATGAACTTACAAATGAAGCCCGGGATTTGAATTTCCCGGGCTTCATTTGCATGTTGCCGGGCGCCGCCATTTTTAAATGTCCGCTAGTGCGGACTCCATGCCCGCGGCTACACGCGGCACGAACTAGATAGTTCGGAATAGGAAGCCTAGTCTGAACTATCTGTACACCTCGTTCCAACTAGTCCGAACTATCTAGTTCGTGCCGCGTGTAGCCGCGGGCACGGAGTCCGCACTAGCGGAGATTTAAAAATGGCGGCGCCCGGCAACATGCAAATGAAGCCCGGGAAATTCAAATCCCGGGCTTCATTTGCAAGTTCGTATGACTACATTAACCACCCTAGTTCGAACTAGGGTGGTAGTGTAGACAAACCCCAAGAAAGGAACCTAGGCCACTTTTGAAGGTAAGTGTTTCAGGTAGATTGTTTTCTGCTGTGCAAAAGTACCAGTTTTACTTGGTCAGAGCACTGTAGTTCTGCCTAGTGGAACCAACAATGAACCATGCTGTTAGGAAGAGAAGATGTGGCTACAGGTGGAGTAAGGTTCCTCTGTTCTGAGTTAAAAGATCAGAGCGAATTGGAAGGTAGTAGGGAGTCTGAAGAGACATCAGATACAGACAAGGAAACCATTTCTGTTGTGCCCAAATGGTGCTATGAGAATAACTGTCGCTCTGTTTCTGGCAATCTTCTCCTACACCTTCGGAAGGAGTGGGATGGGGGAAACGCATATAAGAGGGGGCCCTTCCAACTGAGAAGAAAGGCGTCTCCTAGAGATCCTGGTCCAATGCCTGCTCAGGAGCAGTAATGGCAACACTTCTTGTTTATGTAGGAAGTGAATAGGTCGATTTCCAGTGGACTCCATCATTGGAAGATGGATCGGAGAACCCAAGGGTACAGCTCCCATTCATGCTCCGGGGCAAAGTGTCTGCTGAGGTTGTCTGCTGTTATATTGTTTACTCCTAGTAAGCATGACACTTCGAGGATGATTTTGTTCTGTATGTACCAGTTCCATAATCGGACCGCCTCTGTGCATAAAGCATGAGAATGAGCACCTCTTAATGATTTATGTAGTATATCGTTGATATGTTGTCCGTCAATATTCTGACTTTTTTGCCTTGAATGTGTATAACAAAATGCATGCATGCATTGAACACAGCTCTAAGTTCTAATAAAATATGTAAAGTAGTCTCTTGTGTGGTCCATCGTCATTGTATTGACATGGCATTCATGTGGGCTCCCCATCCAATGAGGGACGCGTTGGTAGTTATATGTACAGATGGTTGATCTCAATGAAATGGTACACCTGGCTAGAAGATTGCAGGGATTGGTCCACCATAGAAGAGACTTTAAGACGTGAGGTGGAGGGGAGACCAGTCTGTGCACTTTTCTCTTGTGATGGGCATATACTGTCACAAGCCAGTGCTGAAGACATCAAAGATGTAAATGAGCATGGTCGACCACATAGGTTGTAGCAGCCATGTGACCCATAAGTTGGAGACAGGTGAGTACGGGAACTGTAGGGCTGAGAGTAACAGTAGTAACTAGTTCTTGGATTGCTTGGAATCTTTGCATAGGAAAGTATGCTCTTGCAGATACACCTATGGCACCTATGAATTCTAGAGTTTGTGTAGGTCGTAGCATTGACTTTTGTGCATTGAGTATAAGACCCAAAAAAAGTTTGATGTTTGCCTGGTTATTACCACCATTTGCTGTGTGTCTACTTCTGATAGGCCTTTTACCAAGCAATCGTCGAGGTACAGAAAAATAATCACGAATTTTCTGCAAAGGTACGCTGCGACAATGGCTAATGTCTTTGAAAACACTCTGGGTACAGATGAAAGGCCGAATGGTAGTACTCGATATCGATAGTGATCTGTGCCCACCACCAAATGTAGGAATCGTCTGTGTGCGGGGTGAATAGTTATGTGAAAATAGGCATCCTGAAGGTTGAGAGCTGCAAACTGGTCTTCCTTCTCTAATGCTGGGATTATTTAAGATAGGGTAACCATTTTGAATCGTTGATACTGATTCAATTTGCGGAGATCCAAAATAGGCCACCATCCTCCTGTCTTTTTTGGTGCGAGAAAGTAATGGGAGTAAAACCCCTTGCCTCTGAAGTCCTCTGGTACTATTTCAACTGCTCCTAGGCTGAGCAGTCGGTGTACCTCCTGTTTTAATAGGTCTTCATGAAGAGGGGTCCCTGAAAAGGGATGGGGAGGGTGGGAAGGTGGGAGGAAGTGAGGTAAAGGAGATGGTGTACTGTGATATTATTTCAAGGACCCAACGGTCCGATGTGATGGCAGACCAGCGATGACAAAAAGGCCTCAGACAGTGGTGAAAGGCCAGGGCAGGATGTGATGTTTCATGCGAGATGGGGAGATTTTGCAGACATGCGACCAACAGGTCAAACCTGCTGCTTGTTCCCCTGGTTGCTGGTATTATGAGCACCCTGTGAAATTTCCTCTGCGGGCGTTGCTTTGCTTGCTCCTTGATTGATCAAAAGTGCATTGTTGGCACCTGGAGTAGGAGAACTCCCACTGCTTTTGATATGGAGAGTATCGTTTAAGGTGGAATCGGGGAGTATCCACCCTAAGTGTGCGTAATGTTGTTCTAGAGTCTTTGCTGGAATGCAGCACGTCATCCGTCTTTTCAGCAAATAATTTTTGTTTCGCAAAAGGAAGATCTTCCACCTTCAACTGTAGTTCACGAGGGACCCCCCGCAGATTGTAACCAGGAGGCTCTCCTCATAACTACTGATGTCGCAGTAGCTCTGGCTGCTGTGTCAACAATGTCAAGGGCTATTTGGAGTGCTGTTCTGGAGAAGGCATAGCTCTCCTGAACTATGGATTTTAATATGGGTCTTTTGGAGTTTGGCGGGAATTCTGAGAGGTCAACTTCATGTAGTTATCAAAGTTGTGATTGGAGAGCAACACCATATAGTTTACTATATGCAGGAGTAAGGTGGCTGAAGAATAAAGTTCTCTCCCAAACAGGTCCATACATTTATTAACTTTATCTGTCGTGTTTTTGTATTGTGGTAATTTGGCCTTGTGTTGAGTAGTGTCGACGACTAAAGAATTTGGTTGAGGGAGGAAAAATAAGAAATCAGCTCCCTTTGGAGGGACAAAATATCTTTTGTCGGCTCTTCTGTTAGCTGGAAGTGCTGAAGCTGGAGTCTGCCATCTCTCATTGGCAGCTTCCATCATAGTGTCATCTATTAGGATTGCAACTTTTCCCAGTTGTGAGGACTGGAGATTTTTGAGGAGCCTGTGCTGTTTCTCAGGTACCTCAGTTAATGTAATGTCTTGAGATGCAGCCACCCTTTTGAGAAACTCCTGAAATTGTTTCAGGTCTTCAGGAGGAGACTGGTCACCAGGTATGACTGCTTTGTCAGGGGATGATGATGACTAATTGGTCGGTAATATGTCTGGTGGGTGTTCTTCTACCTCAGAGAGTTGACCTTCGTCCAGTTCCAACTGATGAGCTGTAGAGGGAGCATTAGGTGGTGACATTGCTACTGCTTGACTATGTGAAGGTTGCAGGGAAACTGAGGGAGCACGGGAATTCGGGTGACTGTGACAGCAAGGATAGCCATATTCAGTGATGATAGTGATGATGAGTTGAATCATGCCAAGAATAATACCTGTAGTATGTTGGACTGTGTTGTCTGAGATAAAATCGCACTGGTGAAACATGATGAGATGACATACTGCTCCTCTAGTACGTCTGATGATGTAGGTGTGGGGAACAGGATGACCTTGGTGATGCTCTCGAAGAAGGAGGAGGAGAGTGAGGTAGATATCTTGTATAAGGGGATGGTGATGAACGATACTTAGGGTGCATGGTGCCTAGCTTGTTCACGTGGGATGAGACCTCTGTCATCCGTCGTAGTTGAGGAGAATATGGAGAAAATGGTATGGAAGACGGTGCTGGTGAGAATGTTAGCAGTTCTGGGCTCGTTGATCTCACTGAAGAGGATTTGCGGGGTGCTTTCTTTGGCACCGGAGGGCTGGATGAGACATATGGTGCTGAAGATGCCCATGCCATTGTATGTGCCGAGCTGGTTGGTACCATGCTGGTCGGTGCCAAGGTTGTTGGCACATGTGTGGCCGAGGTCGTTGGTATGGTTGCTGATGGTTCTGACATGGAAGATGCCGATGTTGTTGGTACTGTTGTAACCGGTTCAGTTGCTGGCAGTGCTAACTGGCGGATTTACGACTGTTGATGGCACCATTGTAGGTTTTTGTCATGATTTTGGCTCTGAAATCGACTTATATTTGGGTGCCACTGAGCCTGACGTGCCGGGCTTATCACTGACATTCACTCATGCTGAAGGTAAAGACTGACCTTGCAAAGCTCTTTTCCAAGCTGGAGCCGACTGTGGAAAAATGGCCTTTCTTTTCACCACCCAAGGACATTGCAGAGTGGAAACCGTATGAGAATGCTCCGGCGGCTGAAGCGCCTTGTCGAATAAAAACATTTTAAATCTCATCTCCCTGTCCTTATGTGCCCTAACCAGCAACTTGGCACAGTGGACACATTTCTGAGGCACATGAGCCTTGCTGAGACACTTGATACACTTGGCATGACCATCCAAAGCTGCCGCACTTCTTAAAACTGGGAGAGCCCGGCATGGCTAATTGTACAACAGACTAAAGCTAATTAACTTTATTTTAAAGTAATAAAAACTAACTATAATAACTAGAACGATAAGAATTGTAACTAACTACAAAGACCAAACAACTATCTATTCTATTCCTGACAGGATTTGCCTGAGGAAGAGAAAGCTCGCTCTGTCTGCGACCATGAGGTCAAAGAAGGAACTGGCGGGAGCCAGACCATGAGAGAGATCAAAAGAACACAAACAGTGCAAGACGCATGCTGCGCATGTGCAGTCTGGCTGACCACTGCTCAAGAAAACACCGATCTGCGGTGCCAGGACAACCTGACATGGGGACACCACTCGAAGAAGAATAATGAGATTTTTGGGACAAGAAAAGACTGGAACTGAATTAGGTCTGGACTGAGGCAGAATCATCCAATCATAGAACACTAGAACTGAAAGGGGCTCGAGTCCAGTCCCCTGCCCTGACGGCAGAACCCAGTACCATCTCTAGACCATCGCTGATCAATGTCTATCTAACCTGGTCTTAAATATCTCCAGAGATGGAGATTCCACAAACTCCCTAAGCAACTTATTCTAGTGTTTAACCAAACACTGGAATATGTTCTCAAACACTGGTACATTCTTAGAAATTTGTAGGGGAGTTTCAAAGTACCCAGTTAAGATGCTTCTCCAAGCATCTAATCTTTTCCCCACAGATCATAAGAAGTTCACATGGACCCATGTGTACTCTGAAAGGTATTCATCTGTTTCCCACACACTAAAATCTTCCCCCACAACCTCATAAGTATCTTTCTTCCATCATGCTGTGCTCCCAACATGACCTCATTTCCCCAGGCATGATGAGTGACTTGGGACAAGTGCCAGGGTACTCTTGCCTGACCCTTAGGAGGCCTGAGGCTACAGGGTCATCCATGGATTATAATCAGCAGTGACCAGAGAGCAAGGATTACAAATACATATGTCAAGTTAATGGCACCAATGATTGATATTCTTATCAGCTTTACCAGAGTATTAAAATACCTCTTTTGTACAATGCAAAAAGTATAATACCTAAGTAGGAGTAGATGGGACATAAACAGTTTGTGAAACAAACAGTTACAGGATCATAGTCTTAAAGCTAAATGTCTTTTTTACCTGATGCACAAATTGCTCTCTGTTCACAGAGTATAAAAAACCTGATTAAATACGTATCCTCATACTTCCATGTAAGGTAAGGAATTTCACTAGTACTGCCACTGAACAAAACAACTAAACACAAACCATTTTTTACTTTTACATTACATTTGAAGTAGGACTTTTCCAAAATCATGGCAAAATATTAAATAATTCTCCTGAGTGTTTGTAATACTGCATTGTTATATTTGTGCCAACATCAAAAACTCAGTGGAATTTGTTTGCCATAGTCAGAGGGTTATGTAAATCCCCAAACTTCTTTATTGAAAACAGGATAACTAAAATATATAGGCCTGTTATTGCAACCATTACTCAAGCAAGTAGTCCCATGACTTCTCGGGGAAACATTTAGTGAATGTATGCTTCTATAAAGAAATACAAAAATACCAGCTGACTTCAGTGGAACTAATCCCATGAGTGAGATTTTCAGGATTGGGCTCTTTGCTGAATACTGTCCAATCTTTTACACTGTAGACACAAGTTTTCTGTAAAGTTTTGTTCTCTATACAAATAAAATCTTTCTGGGAGTATAGGCCAAGACCCTCAGAAAACATAACAAACCTTGAGGTTTTTACAATATAGAAAAATAATCTAACAGCAATTTTTACATTTGCAGATGTACATATTGTAACAATTTGAGGTTTGAAGATCTCAACACATTTCTGAGTGATCAGTAAATACAATACTTTTGAAATATGGACAAGTCCTGATTGTATTATTTGCCTGGGTAAGGATGATTTTAGGGGTACATTCTTTTCAGGGACTGATTCAGAAGAAAGCACCTGGTGAATACTGGCAGGTTTAGTAGTGCTTGTATACAGGGCTCCCTGGTCAAGAAATCAGTGATTCTACTGATCCTGGTTTATGCTCAGACTGCCATTCCTTTGATTCCAATGTCATTACAGTTAGGACCGTCAATAAATGGGTCTTTCTGACAAAATGCAACATTAAGTCAATGCTCAACTTCCTTTCATGCTTCCTGCTGTTTTGGAATCATTAGACTTTTCTTTCCAGAAATACTTTTAAGAATGTTTCTCTGCATAAAGTTTAACATTTGTGAAATTGAAATCCTTTCTGGAATGGAAAGTGATATGGGAAACTTGTCTACTATCATTTTTTTTAATTACTAGAAAACAGAGTTTGGCAAAAGCATGCATTCCATGCAATAGCAAAAAGGCTAAGCAACTCTTCAGTACTCAACTCAACACAGAGATTACCATGTCTTGCTCCCTGGTCAAGAAATCCATCTCAGCAGTTCAATCAGCCCATGAGATATGCAAGTTAGCCCTGCAACAGTTGCAATTACTGATCAAATATCTGAATTTTACAAACCAAGTCACTGGCCTAGCATGTGAATTATGTACAATTGGCAGTAATAATTCCAGGTGCCAAAAGGCCAAGCCTTATTACCTGTTTATTAGAAGTGAAATACAATTATCTGGGTTCAATTTTAGGAACAAGTGAATAATCTCTTTATGATGATCAGAATGGGTTCAATAAGGAAAAGAGAACTTCTATAAAATGCAGCCCATTCTGATCTGACAGCTTACCAAAAGGCAGTCTAGCAAATCTCCAAGGATCAGGCCATTAGTACAGGTACTTATTTAAATGCACTCAACAATAAGTTTCTGTTTTACAACATCCCAGACACTGATTATGGAAATGCTTCTTCCCCTTTCTAGAAGGACAAGTTTACAGCTTAGGGAGATACAGAGAATCCAGCATTCCTGTGGAACACTGACATACATTTGCACTTTAGTCTAATGAAAGCCTTGTTCAGCAAAGTGGGGATGAATGGCCAAGACACTTAATTGATGTTCTCTATAGGAGAACCCTGTGGTAATAGGGAATATTGTGATAATATCTTATTCTAATCCTAGACTGGGAGCAAGTGGGACATGAGATCTGAGTGATACGATAGTAAGAGGACCCTTATATTGAGAAGCATTCTTTACTGGCGTTCTTCACACAAAGAATGCAATGTGCAGGAAATTTCTTAGTAAGCTATATTCTGTTGGTAAAGTTGCAGACACATACAATTTTAAAGAACAAAGATCAAGGGAACATTATTGCTTATCTAAATGTTTAGATTAGTGGGCTGATGGTATTTCCAAAACTCAAACTACCAAAGAAGATGAGAAATGATGAGCAAACACAGCAACATAATATTCTAGATTATAAACATTTACAGTTTGAGAGCTAGGAAAGTTGAATTTTAAACTTACCAACTAAAACTACAAGCCTGTATTTTTCATTAAGCTGTCGTTGATATGGTGCAACTTCTTCATATGTTGGGACATCTGCTGTATCATACTGATCACTCTTCTTGCATTCGTACATTGATTTATTTGTCTTTCTATCTTTTCTGCTAAGACGAAAGCTTCTCCTAAAACCAGCTGCAAAAACAGTAAGGTTTTTTTTTTAACTAAGAGATGTAATATCTGAAAATTTCACAAAAGATTAATTCCCAGGCAGCAAAGAGGGAAGGTCAAGGACTTCTTAAGAAACACCAAACTGGCTATTTCCATGAGCAATTAAATTAGTTGCACACACAAAGTAGACATGTAATTTCAAATGCATTTTTTTGAGAAACCAGGTCCTTATGATCTAGAAGAGATTCACAGACAATAACAATTTGGAGGTAATTTACATTTAAGTCCTAAACTACAAAACTGTAGCCATTTCAAATTCAAATATGATCTTCCCAATATATTAAACTAGAAGACTTTACCTGGCATTGCTCAAATACTCCAGAGCATGGGGCTGGAGGTGTGGGGGGTATAGGAGTCAGGGAAGGGGGTTGGGGATGTAAGGGGCTCATGGCAGGAGGCTGGGAATGTGGGGGGGGGGTGCAAGAGTCAGGGTTGGAGGTGAGGAGTGGCTCGGGGCAGGGGAGTCAGGGCAGAGGTGAAAAAGTTAATACAATCATTGTCTTCAACAATATTATGACCTTGGCTCAATGCTGCTCTATCTTAACCAAAAAATTTTAAAACCGCATCTGCAAACATAACTCATGCCTGTTTGGCGTGGCACTCTGTACCTCTCAAGGCACTTATCCCAACTAAGATTGATGAGTCTATCAGAGCCTTAGCTAACAACTATGTGGTTTTTAACTCATGCAGTAGAGGTTCATGTACTCAGCTTCAGAGATTGCATGTTTGATTCCACTCACTGTTGGCATTTACAAGTGGGAGCTCATTCAGGATATCAACTGGGAAGTCTCTGAAGATCAGGATATGCTTCCTCAGATATGGGAAGTCTGGAGCCTAAGGTTGGTGTTGTGCTCTGTCTCCCTCTAGTGGCACATAGACCAGCTAGATATTGATGAGGTCTGCTATATATATTTAACTTGGCACTTAATACACAACATTAAAAGTACAACAAAAGGCTTTTTTAACCTAACTTTTAGTTGACCTCTGTAATTTTACTGTATGTTAAGTTTTAAAAAGTATTATTTATAGGCATATAAGTAACCATATTACTTTTTATCTCTAATATTAATAGTTACCAATGAAAGGATGAATCCAACAAATACTATCTCACTTGGGCCACCCTGCATAGCTGACGTATGTGCTCGCTATTGACATAACTCTTTTTCAGGATTGAGACCATGGGGCTTAATACCCAAGCTGCTCTGTTGATTTGAAGTGCAATACTCAGTAAAGTTTGTGCTCCCTCCCCGCCCCTCCCACACACACACACACGAGAGAAACAGAAAATATAATGTTCAAGCAGTACAGGAAATCATAGAAATATAAAACTGGAAAGGACCTAGGCAGGTCATCTAGTTGAGTCCTCTGTACTGAGGCAGGACTAAGTGTTATCAAGACCACCCTTGACAGATGTTCGTGTTAACCTGTTCTTAAAAATTCCAATGACAAGAGGTTCCACAATCTCTCTAGGTAATCTGTTCCAATGTTTAACTACTTTGACAGTTAGCAAGTTTTTCCTAATATCTTACCTAAATCTCTCTTGCTACAATTTAAGATCATTACTTCTTGTTTTATCCTCAGTGAATATGGAGAACAATGTATGACCTTCATTGCTATAACATTTTACATACTTGAACATGGTTACCATAGTGCTCTTTAATCTTCCCTTCTTCTCCAGAATAAGGAATCATATGCTTTCAATATTTTCTCATAGGTTTATGTTTTCTTGATTTTTAATCATTTTGATTGCCCTCCTTTAGATTTTTCTTTTATTTATCCACATCTTTCCTGAAGTGTGGTGCCCAGTATCAGACACAATATTTCTGCTGAAACCTTATCTATGCTGAATAGAGTGGAAGAAATACGTCATACCTTGTTTACACTCCTGCTAATATATATCCCATAATGATGTTTGCCTTTTTTTGCAGCACTATTGTTTTTTACTCATATTTAGCATATAATCTCTGGACCCTTTTCTGCAGTTCTTACTAATGAGTCTTTTCCCATTTTATATTTCTGCAATTCCATTCTCCTTCCTAAAGGTAGCACTTCACATTCATCCTTATTGAATTTATTTCAGACCATTTCTCCAGTATATCAAGATCATTTTGAATTCTAATCCTGTTTGCCAAAGCTCTTGCAATCCTTCCCTTCAGGACCCAAGTAGATACGGCTTTCCAGCTTGAGTATGAACCACTGATTACTACCTTCAGTATGGTTTTTCATGCAGTTGTGCACCCACCTTATAGTAGGTGTGTCCTTGACTATATTTTCCTAGTTTGTTTATCAGAAGGTCATGTGAGACAGTATCAAAAGCCTTACTGAAGTTAGGATATATCACAGCTACTGGTTCCCCCTATCCAAAAGGCTTGTTACCCTGTCAAGGAAGGATATGAGGATGGTTTGACATGAATTCATTTTAACAATTCCATGTTGACTGTTATTTATCACCATATTATTTTTAGATGCTTAAAAGTTGTTTGATTATTTTTCCCTTGTCTTTCCTGGTATTGAAGTTAAGCTGACTGATTGGTAACTTTCTGGGTTGTCCTTATTCCCCCTTTTATAGACAAGTTCTCTATTTAGCCTTTTCTAGTCCTCTAGGATCTTTCCTATCTTCCATAGAATTCTCAAAGACATTGCTAATGCTTAGAGACCTCTTCAGCCAACTGCTTAAATATTCTAGGACATAATTCATTAGAATCTGTCATCCTGGAGATATCTAACATGTTCTTTCCTTATTTAAGTCTCAGATTCTACCTCATTTACATCAATGATCACTATATTTGTTGTCCAATCATTGCTAATCTTTTGGGTGAAAACTGGAACATGTTTGCTGACAAAACTTTAAAGTAAATCAAACTATTTTAAGTGCTTTAAAATCCAGCTTTTGACAGGATTATCCTTTTCTGAAAGTTCACAAAGATTATTTTCTTCATTTAAATTTATTCAGCTATTTCAGTTCAATGTCTAGTTAATTCAAAAGTGAGAAACTGATTGGGAATTTAAAAAAAAAATCTATGAATAAAGATGAGGTGAGATATGATCAGCTCTACTAGTACTAAAATCTTGAAAGACATGGAGTTCCTAAACAATAAATTTAATTCACTAACTATAGACACTTCTTTTGTTTAATAAACCTGTCAATTTGAAATGCAAAACATGTTTTGATGAACTTATATTTTCCATCTGTATTCAGCACATTTAAGGTAGTTTTATTTAATAAAAATCTATTTTAAAATGCTATTTTTGTGACTTTTAACTGAAATCCAATTTTCATCCAAATACATCTTGACACAAATCATGAACACACAATTAAGCTAGTATATAAAAGCATCATTCACCATTTTTGTAACAATTAAAAATGTAAAATTTATTATTATGAATAAATACATATGTGACTGCTTCAAAACACATTTATTTATATAGACTTAAAAAAAAACAAGAAATAGCCTAGTAGCACTTTAAAGACTAACAAAATGTTGGTTTTTTTAAGTTTATCCTGTACAGACTAACTCGGCTATCTCCTGAAGCTTCATTTATTTATATAGTTATCCTGGTTAACAAAAGCAGTCCCAAATTTAGAGCAAAAGCTATAGTTAGTTGCAAATCAACATTTTAATGATTACTATCTAATGAGACTCAACCTTTCATTAGGTAATTAACTAAAATATAAATACAAATCAAGGTGTGCTACTTGCTGATTTAAAACATGGTTAAAACAGATTACAAGTTGAACCTCTCTAGTTCAGAAACATTCATTGTCCAGAATGACTATAGTTAGCCAGATGTCCACTTTTCATGGATGTAGCCAAATTTCTCGTGGTCCCATAAAAGTTTGTTTATAGCCACCAGTTCTAGCTCTCAGAGTTCTGTGCTGTTATTTAGTTCTGATTTACCTTAAAAGTCCTCTAACATCCCAGTAAGCAGTGAAAGTGTTGGTAATGTTGCCAGACAATATTGACCTCCTCTTGTCTGGAACTAGCAGGTCCCAAGGATGCCGGATTAGAGAGGTTCAACCTGTATTAAAGCCAGACTGATTTAAATCAGTCAATCACCAAGGCAAATGTGCAGAAAAGAAAAAGGAGAAATGGCAATGCACTCAATAAATTTATACAAATTATTTTTATTGTTGATGCTACTGAATTTCTGGAAACATATCCCCCCACATATCTCCAATTACACTTCCCACACATGCATATTCACTTTTTAATATCCTTCAAAAGAAGTTTTATGAGGTATCTTTAGTAAATTACTGCTATTCAACTATGATTGCATTTAGTAGGTAATATATTCATCTAGATACCTAAGGATAGGTGACAGAATAAAAGAATATAGTAAAAATGTCTTCTTCAAAAAGAAACAGCTGGCAATCTTACCAGTTGAGATTTAAGAGCCTTAAGGTAATTTTAAAACCTTCAGTGTTTGTATATTTAGAACCATTTAACTAGTTATGAAAAAATATAGAGGGCAGGAAACACAAAAAGATGACTTTCTGACTTTGAACAAGATGACAACTGAAAGTGTTTTCAAATCTTTCTTTTCAAGAAAAAGAAGTTACTCACCCTGTGAAGTAACGATTGTTCATCAAGATGTGCCCCGTGGGTGCTCCACTCTAGGTGTCGGGTCCCGTCCCGGCGCCGCAGCTCGGAGGCTTTTCATAGCCGGGCTCCGCCAGCTCACGCATGCATGCTTCCCCAGGATAGCGTTCGCACCTTTCATCAGCCGTGCGCAAGCCGGCAACCGTCAGTTCCTCTCACCCACTCATCTGGAAGAAAAAATAAAGAACAATTCCGGAGTGGGGAGGAAGGGCGGGTCGTGGAGCACCCACGGGGCACATCTCAAAGAACAATCGTTACTTCACAGGGTGAGTAACTTCTTTTTCTTCTTTGAGTGGCCCCATGGGTGCTCCACTCTAGGTGACTCCGGAGCAGTATCCAGAACAGATTTAGAGCACTCTGGAATCAAGACTACCAGCACGATTAAGTACTGCTGTAGCCACAGAAGAGTCTGAAGCAAACTGATCGACTATAGCATAGTGCTTCATAAAAGTCACATTAGAAGACCATGTTGCCGCTCTGCAAATGTCACGAAAGGACACTCCACTCAGAAAGGCCGTAGTTGTAGCAACTGCCCATGTTGAATGAGCCCTGGGAAGAGAAGGGAGAGGCTTCCCTCGTAGTGAGTGGCACATAGATATACATGAAACTATCAGTTTTGAAATACGCTGAGAAGTTAGAGGCTGTCCTTTTGAATGGCGCGCTAATGATACCAGCAAATGGTCTGTTTTCCTAAAACCTCTCATTCTGTCAATGTAAAACGCTAAGGATCTTCTCACATCCAACGTATGCAACTGCACTACTTGCGTTGAGGTATGGGGTTTTGGAAAGAAACATGGTAAAACTACGGGCTCATTTATGTGGAATTCAGAAGAAACCTTGGGGATAAACACCGGATAGGTCCTCAATGTCACTGAGTCTTTAGAAAAAACTGTATAGGGAGGTGAGGCCATAAAAGCTGCTATCTCAGCCGAAGTGAGGGCTAGGAGGAATAGAAGTTTGATAGTAAGTAAGTGTAATGTCACTGTAGCCAAGGGCTCAAAGGGAGGACGAGTCAAAGTTTCTAGGACTAGATACAAATTCCATAAGGGCGGAGGAGGCCTCTGCAGGGGATGGAGATTTGAGAGCCCCTTCAGAAATCTTTTTGTAGTAGGGTGAGCAAACAAGGAAACATCCCCATCCTTATGATGGAATGCATTAATTGCCACCAAGAGTACTCGTAGAGATGCAACTGCCAGGCCGTTGTCATGCAGCTGCAAGAGGTATTCCAATATATAAGGTAGGGTTGCGAAACAAGGGTCTACATTGTTATCCGCACACCATGCTTGGAATTTGGACCATTTAGCCGTATAAGCAGTTCGCTTAGACGGTTTTCTACTATGCATCAACACTTGCTTGACTCGCTGAGAACAGGATTGCTCGGAGTCAGTAAACCAACAAGCATCCATGCTGTGAGGTGCAGACCTTCGGGTCTCGGATGACTGAGAGATCCGTTGCCCTAGGTCAATAAATTCGGAAGAGAAAGCAGAGGATATGGCGCTCTCACTGACATCTGGTGGAGCACTGAGAACCAAGGCTGATGAGCCCATGCCGGGGCTAGGAGGATCACCCAGGCTTTGTCTGTGTTGATTTTTTCGAGAACCCTGGAAATTAAGACTACTGGGGGAAAGGCATAGAGTAATGACCTCCCCCAGTGGAGAAGAAAGGCGTCCCCCAGTGAGTGACGTCCTATTCCGGCTCTTGAACAACAGGTGGGAAATTTCGAATTGAGTTCTGTCACGAATAAATCTATCGCCGGAAATCCCCATCGAGCAAAGATACGAGTCACCACGTCCATGCGAACCTGCCACTCGTGGTCGTGTGGAAAACGCCTGCTGAGAGTGTCTGCTATTAAGTTGTCGATACCTGGAAGATACGAAGCTGTTAGAACAGTGTTGTTGGTGATACACCAATTCCATAAACGGATGCTCTCTGTGCAAAGAGAACGGAATCGGGCACCTCCTTGTTTGTTGATATAAACATGGTCGCCACATTGTCCGTTAGAATCCTGGTCATTGTATTCTGAATGTGCAACTGGAAATGCTTGCAAGCAAGCTGCACCGCTCTCAACTCGAGCACATTGATATGCAGTAGCATTTCTTGTGTCAACCAGCATTCCTGGACTGTGAGATTGCCCATGTGAGCTCCCCAACCCATCAGGGAGGCATCTGTGGTTATTTGTGTTGTAGGTTGCGGGCAATGAAACGGCCCGTGAGAAGATTGGCCGGGTTGGCCCACCACTGTAGGGACTCCCGGACATACTGAGGCACCACTATCGGCCTGTGGACACTGTGTTTCACCGGAATGTAAACCGTGGCTAACCAGTGCTGGAGGCAACGAAATCGTAACCTTGCGTTGCGCACTATGATGGTGGCAGCTGTCATATGCCCCAACAGCTATAGACAGAAGTGTGTGGGAATTGTTGGAGCATGCACCACAGTGTGTACCATAAAAAGTTCTGTTGGTAAATATGCTCGCGCCATGGTTGAATCAAGTCGTGCACCTATGAAAATGAGGTTTTGGGATGAGCTAGTGACGACTTCTTTACGTTTCTGAGAAGGCCCAGAGCAGCAAATTCATCGGATACTGTCCGAACCATATGGCACATTTCCATATACGTCGTACCCCTGAGGAGACGATCGTCTAAATAGGGGAATATTGTCACCCCCAGTCTGCGCAGGTGGGCCACGACCTCTGCTAATGTTTTGGTGAAAACTCTGGGAGCACACGCTAGTCCAAATGGTAGAACCCTGTGTACTGATACGGCTCGTCCCCTAATTGGAAGCGAAGAAAACGCCTGTGAGCCATGTGAATCTCTACGTGGAAATAGGCGTCCTGCAAGTCAAGGACTGCAAACCAATCCCTTTTGTTCAACGACCGAATAATAGTTGATAAGGTTACCATCTTGAAATGATGCTTTCGAAGGTGCCGGGTTAGCTTTCGAAGGTCTAGAATGGGTCTCCAGCCTCCCGACTTCTTTGGTGTGAGAAAATATCAGGAATAAAATCCTTTTCCCCAGAACTGTTTGGGAACTTTCTCTATCGCCCCGATGGTGAGCAAACGTTGAACTTCTTGCTTCAGCAGTTGCTCGTGAGAGGGGTCCCTGAAGAGGGACGGGGTAGGGGGAGTGGTAGGGAGAATAGAGAGAAAGGCGATGGAGAGGCTGGACTGTACTACCTCTAGCACCCTTCTGTCCGTGGTGATGTCAGACCACGATGATCGTAGGCGATGGAGAAAAAGATGAAGAGTTTAGTTTTCCGTGTTGATTATGGGCAGTTGGCTTGCATCCTCGACAAGCAAGTCAAATCTGCTGCTTAGTCGATGACTGATTGGTCGAACGGCTCTGTTGTGGCTGCTTGCGCTGAGGGCGTTGCCTAGGACGCTGGTTGTCGAAGGGACGTGCTTGTTGTCTAGAAAAATTTAAATCGTATCTCCGTTGGTAAGGGAAATAACGTCTACGTTTGAAGGAAGGTGTGTACATCCCAAGTGTACATATAGTGGTGCTTGAGTCTTTTCCCGAGTGAAGGACTTCATTGGTGTTTGCCGCAAAGAGCTTAAGCTTGTCAAACGGTAGAGCCTCAACCTTGTTTTGCATCTCCCTTGGAACCCCTGCTGACGAAAGCCATGATGATCTCCTCATGGCGATACCTGTAGCAGTGGCTCAAGCCGCTGTGTCAGCCACATCAATGGCAATCTGTAATGCAGTGCTACATGATGCGTACCCTTCTTGTACTATTGCTTTCAGGAGTGGCTTCTTGTTGTCTGGGAGATGGTGCAGTAACTCTGCTAGTTTTGAATAATTATCGAAATTATGGTTCGATAGATGGGCCGAATAGTTTGCAATGCGTAGTAGCAGTGTGGCTGAGGAGTAGACTTTCCTACCAAAAATATTTAATTTTTTATTGTCCTTGTCCAGAAGCGTATTTCTGTACTATGGCGCCTTACTCCTACGTTGCGCTGTGTCTACTACCAACGAGTTAGGCTGGGGGTGACTGAATAAACAGTCCAATCCTTTCACCGGTACAAAATATTTTCTGTCGGCCTTTTTACTCGTAGGTGTAACTGATGTTGGGGTTTGCCATATCTCATCCGCCACATTCATGATCGCGGCATCAATCGGTAACGCGACCTTTGCATGTTGTTGTGGGCGGAGATTTTTCAAGAGACGATGCCTTTTAACTGGAACATCTGCCAGCTGTATTTCCTCCGTGCCTGCCACTTGTTTGAAGAGATCCTGAAAGTGTTTCAGATCATCCGGTGGGGAGATGTCACCTGGGCATATCACCTCATCCAGGGAAGACGAGGAGCAGTCTGCTGGAGAAGTTTCTGGTTTAGGGTCTTCTGCTTCAGACAACAGTCCCTCTTCCGGTTCGGATTGGTCTAGCTGAATCATTGGACTCTTAGCTGGAGAAGGTGAGTCTAGGTGTTGTGATCGGTGAGGTAAGTATTCTGCTGTTGGTGGTTGGCAGATGCAGGAAGATCCCCTATGCGATGATGGTGTATGGTCACGCTGGGGACGATCGTCATACGATCTATGATAGCTCTCATAATACCGCTCAGAACGCGACAGGGAGGAGTGTCGAGAGGAGTGTGCACTACCATGCTGGATATAATAGACGCAACACAGAAAGCGTCTAACAGACCTGTACCTTGAAAATCGGGAGGGTGAACGAGATCGTGAACGGGACCGACGTGCTTCTAAATACATCCCTATAATTACGCCGGCTGTACGTGATCCATGAAGGAGAAACATTATAGTCACGACAGCGACCATGCCTTCCTGGTGAAACAGCTGGAGAAAAAGACCTGCCCCTATAATGGGTCTTTGACAATGACTTCCTAGGTCTTGAAGCCTCATCCATCCCCACAGCCACAGGGGAGGCAGGCACAGAGTGGAACTGAAGCGGTGCCGGGGAAATCAGCTGTTGCTGTGCTGATGCCGGTGCTGGTAGAACTCCCGGTGCCGGGGTTAACAACGGTACCGAGTCTGAGGCATTGAAATGTTCTGCCTCGGATACCGGTGCCAGAGGGGACGGTGCCATTACCATCATCGGGGCCGGTGAGGCAGGCGCCGTTACAGCAGGTGCCGCTGAAGCTGGTGCCGAGCGGCTGGTCAATTGTGGCACCGGTGCCTCTGTCAATTTCAGGGAGCGCGCAGCTGAAGCCGGTGCAGACTTGCTGGCCAGCTGCGGCACCGCTCCCGATGTCGGCCCCGAATCCGCTCTCACTCTGGGCGGTGGGGGCTCTCTCATGCCAGCCCCAGCAAGTTGTCAGGACACCTTGGAAGTCCCTGCCGATGTTGTGGCTGCTGCAGGGAAAGAGCGCGTTAGGGACGGCTTTGATGTTTTGGAGACAGCCAGTCCCGGAGAAGCCGCTCTTCTCTTATGCTCGGAGGTTTTGTGGCTGCAGGAGGGATCAGGTCAGGCTGCAATGCCTTGCCGAACATTAACATCCTTGTCTTCATCTCCCGCTCCCTCCGGGCTCTTGAGGTTAGCTTGCGACAATGGGTGCACTTTTCGGGGACATGAGCTTCCCCCAGGCATCTGATACAAGTGTCATGGCCGTCAGCCGTTGGCATGGCTTCACGGCACACGGAGCATTTTTTAAAGCCAGTTGATCCAGGCATTGTCAGCACAGTTAGAGAAACTGAATGCCTGGGTAATCCCCCGTTGTGGGTAGTCATTTTCACCACTTTAGCGCTTTGCTGAAGCGCTTCTCAAAGAAAAACGGTTTTGAGAGAAAAACTTCTCTCTTTTTTTTTTGAACAGAACAACAAGTAACAGGAACACGACTAACACAACTTTAACTATTTACAGATAGAAAACTATCTAAAAACATCACTGAAGAAAGAGTTCAGGGAGCTCCGACTGCAACCTGAGGCGGTTGAGAGGAACTGATGGTTGCCGGCCCGCGCATGGCTGATCAAAGGTGTGAACGCTATCCTGGGGAAGTACGCATGTGCGAGCCGGCAGAGCACAGCTCTGAAAAGTCTCCGAGCCGCGGCGCCGGGTCGGGACCCGACACCTAGAGTGGAGCACCCACGGGGCATCTCGAAGAAGAACTCCTGAAGATAGCTGTCTACTTTGCTTTGTTGGGGAAGATTTGCCAGCCAAAAGTCAAGAGCTGAAATTTCATGTAGGAAAAAAAGTCTTCATCACCAAAAGCACTAACTGCTCTTGAAATGTTGTCTAACAAGAGAAAAATACTGTATATTAGATACTTAAGACAGTACCTATATCACAATACAACAAATATTAAAATAAGTAAAGACACAGACTACCACAGCTATCCCTCAAACTATAAAAGCAAGTAGTTCTGTGGCACCTTAGAGATTTTTTGTTAGTCTTTAAGGGCATGGGCACACTGGGGAAATTATTTTGAAATAAGTTATTTTGAAATAACTCCCAAAATAATTATTTCGAAATAGCACGTACACGCTACAAGGCACCATTGAAATAGCACAAAATTGTATTGAAATAGCACATCCACACTCACTGAAGCCTGAATTGCATTTAAAGTCCCCGGAAGCACTCTGTGGAGGGCATCAGGAGAATAGTCACTTCTTGTAGTTGCTTCCTGAGGCTAGCTGAGATTTGTGATGAAAGGGGCTCCTCTCTAAAGCTGAGTCTGAAACGCCACTTCTCCACTGCCTACCCCCTCATAGGACACCAAACTCATGCTGCGTGCTCTGGTTGCCCTTGTTGATGCCATAGCACTCACACCATGGAGCTGCTGCAAAGCAGTGCCAGGCTGTTGGGCCTCATGCTGTGCCTCATGGCACACTTCATTCAGACTGCCCACGTGATGCTTCAGGACCACAACAAGCAGCCCAGACCAGGGGACCCCTTCACCCAGGCCCTGACATTCATGATGCACCAAATTTCCATACATCCTCTGCACACTGTAGAACACCTCTTCTGGCGGTGGGAGATCAGTTCCGACTGGTGGGATTGCATCGTCATGAAGCAGTGGGACATCCAGCAGTGGCTCCAGAAATACCGCATGCGAAAGGCCACCTTCCTGGAGTTCTGCAAGTGGCTCGCCCCTGCCCTTAGTTGAAAGGACACCCATCTGCGACCTGCCACCCCCCTGCAGAAGTGCGTTGCCATCATCCTCTGGAAGCTCACCATGCCAGACAGCTACCGTTCTGTGGGGAACCAATTTGGCATGGGAAAATCCAGTCGGGCCATACTCATGAGGTTTAACTATTTTACTGAAAGGGTGGTGAAGCACTGGAATCAGTTATCTAGGGAGGTGGTGGAATCTATACCCTTAGAGGTTTTTTAGTCCCTGCTTGACAAAATCCTGGCTGGGATGGTTTACTTGGGGTTGGTCCTTGTTTGGGAAGAGGATTGGACTTGGTGACCTCCTGAGGTCTTTTCCAACCTGTGATGGGGTATATCAACCCTGCATTGAAGAGCATGGAGTGAACTGGGCCCTGCTGGCTGAAAGAGCCCCTCCCCCACAGCCCTGCTGGGCATGCTCCCAGTGGAACCAAATTATAAAAGGCCCTGGGGCGGCTCAGTCAGGCCTGACCACTGAAGGGGAAGGAGATGCTGGAGTAGTCCTGAAGAAAGAATGATTAGACCTTTCAGTGGCAGCCAGGCTGGGAGGTGCTACCTGCAGGGCCATTGGATTGCAGGGAGACAACAGGAAGGACATCCGCTGGACCCTGGGTGGGGAGTTTCCCTGGAATGCTGAGCGTGTTGTGACAGCATTCCCTGCTGAGTGAGGCAGCGGCTCCAGCCACTGCCTGCTGGGACCCAGTGGAGTGAGAGGGCCCAGGTTCCCCCACCCTCCTATAGCTGGCTTGAGGTAGCAAACTGTGCCTTTAAGCCTGTAAACTAGGCCTCAAGACCATAGTAATCCAGCGATAAAGGCCCATATGTGGACTTTAGCCTCTTGGCTGTATTACCCCTAGTAGGAGGGGATTGAGGAATGGACTCTGGCCACCAGGCTGTAGTAACCCGAATATTAGGGCCTGTGTGTAGTCTTTGGCTGTGGGACCATATTATGCCCTCAGGGGGGATGTATGTAGGGACCCCAGTGGGTAAGCCGTTAAGGGGGTCTAAGCTCAAGGGACCTCCTAGAGTAGGTCACCCCACAACAGAACCCTGGGATTTTATGTTTCTATGATTGTATAGGTGGTCAAGGGTATCATAGAATCATAGACTACTAGAATTGGAAGGAACCGCGAGAGGTCATCGAGTCCAGTCCCCTGCCCTCATGACAAGACCAAGCACTATCCAACCTGCTCTTAAATATCTCCAATGTTGGAGATTCCACAACCTCCCTTGGCAATTTACTCCAGTGTTGAACCACCCTAACAGAAAGAGTTTCTTAATGTCTAACCTAAATCTCCTTTGCTGCAATTTAAGCCCATTGCTTCTTGTCTTAAACTGCAACACCATCCTGCTGTGGAGGGTCATCACTCTGGGGAAGGTGAACTCCCATCGTCACTGACTTTACCAACTGCAGGGGAGACATTGATAGCACCCACATCCCCATCCTGGTCCCCGATCACAGTGCCTCCAAATACATCAATAGAAAAGGGTTCTTTTCAATGGTGCTGCAGGCCCTCGAGGACCACAAGGGACAGTTTCCAGACATTTACGTAGGATGGTTGAGGAAGGTACACGACGCCTGCATAATATGGAACTCAAGCTTTTTCCCCAGGATGCACACTGGTACATTTTTCCCCAATCGCACCATCAGGATTGGGGACGTCGACATACCCATGTGCATACTAGGCGACAGAGCCTACCCCTTACTCCTCTGGTTGATGAAGCCCTACATTGGTAATCTGGACTCCACCAAAAAAACCTTCAATGCCAGGATCAGCAGATGCCACATGGTAGTTGGGTGTGCCTTCAGCTGCCTCAAAGGGAGGTTCTGGAGTCTCTTCACTTGCCTGGACCTCAGCAAGCACATCATCCTGCAGGTGGCGGCAGCCTACTGTATGCTCCACAACATCTGTGAGAGCAAGGGGAGACTTTCCTGCCAGGGTGGGGGCAGAGGCTCAGCAACTGTCCAGGACTTATTTGCAGCCAGACACTGCTGCCATTCAGCAAGCACATAAGGGGGCTGTGCTCATCCAAGAGGCCTTGAGGGAGAATTTCAGCCAAGGCCACCTGTGAGACTCTCCCTGGGCCTCCCCACAAGGGGCCTCTGCATTGCCCTTGTGTGTCTTTCCTCCGCCCCTCCTTCCTTTCCCTGCCCTCCCTCCCCGTCTTCCCTCCTCAACCTAATAAAAAAGCATATTTGTTTCAACACAAAACTCTGATTATTTATTTGGGGGATATACAATGGTGGAGGGGCTGAAGAAAGAATCTAGAATGGGGGAGAGAGAAGTAGAGGGACTCCGGGATGGGGTTAGGACTGGTGCCTGCCTCGGGTAGCTCAGGAGGCTTCAGCTGCCTAAGAGGTTCCACCACCATGTGTTTGCGGGCCCTGGTGGCTAGGAAGAGAAGCTGGGGGCAGGTGTGGGTGCTGGGAGTGGGGCAGGGAGCTAGAAGGGCAGGTGTGGTGAGGTGGCTGGTGGACTGCTCCATACATGTCAACGTGTGCTCCATGACAGGCTCCCTCAGCTCCTGGCCAGCCCCATGCTCCTCTTGGACAGCAGCCCACTCTTGGTGTTCCTCATCAAAGCTGTGGATGAGGGAACAGAGGCAGTGCAGGTGTTCCCGCATCAGATCCTCATGGGGTTGCCTTGGCCTGCCACTCTTGCAGAGTCAAGATGATGGTTTGAGAGGTGATGGATGCACCATGCTCACAGCTGGCCCAACTGTGAAGAAAAGTTACAAGGGCAGTCAGCTCAGGAGACAGTGTGCATGAACCCTAGTTACAAGCTTCAGGGGGTAGCTGAGTTAGTCTGTACAGGATAAACTTAAAAAACAACAAATAGTTTGGTAGTACTTTAATGACTAACAAAACATGAAGATGGTATCATGAGCTTTCATGGGCACAGCCCACTTCTTCACAAGAGCAGCCATCTCAGGAGACAGTGTGCATGAACTCTACCTCTAATACCTGAGCAGACACTGAGGTCTCAGTTCAGATGATGGGAATGTGCTTCAGGCAAGACTATCTCTTGCCTAGACAGTGGGCACATTCCTGCAGGGGCACAGACATCCCAGGGGACCTTTGCTACTCCCATGTCCTGGGCACAAGCAGGCATGGAAATGTGCTGGCTAACCCATGAGCCTGCAGGCAGGAGGGGGAGACAGGGCGGCTCGGCTTCCTACTGTGCCTGGCACATATCAAGTCCAGCAGTGGCATCGTCCTGCAGAGAAAACTTCTATCCCTGCTGGCTGGAGGGGAGGATGTTGGGGGAGGTGTGTGTGAGTGGCAGAGGCTGCTTTCCAGAGAGAATGCTACTGGGGTCCCCTCTCTGTCCGCCCACCAGAAGGTTCCCATGCAGGGGATTGGTCTCTGCATCATTGCGCTTGACCGGGAGTGGATGCTGCCCGAGTGCAAGCATGAGCCTGTTCCATATGTGGCACTGTGTGTTTACATGACCCCAGCCTCTTTAGTGGTGGCTTGTCATGGTAAGGTGTCCCACCGCAGAGCTGGAGTAAGGCAGGCCTGTCCAGGAACTTTGTGAGAAGGCTCGAGGGGCTCCTGTATGAGTATCATGGGGCTGAGTGCTTCGGACTGATGCTCCATGTGCACCCTCATGCACAAGCTGTTGTGTGAGTCCCAGGCTGAGACGGCTGAGCGAGTAGTGTGCAGCCCCTCGCTGCCTGCTCTCGCATATGTATAGGGAAAGTGATGGAACTCACCTGAAAAGCCTTTGCCAGATTTGCCTGAGCCGTGGGAGACATCCTGGGAGGGGGGACCAGCTCCAGACTAATGATGACCTCCTGGCTTCAGGGGCATGGTGTCCAATCCAGCCTGTTCCTCCTCCCCTTCATCATCCTTTTTCACAATCTTACCCTCAGGGAGGCTGACAATAGGTGTGTCCTGGCCGGAGTTGTTGACGAGAGTGGGGAGGTGACTAGCCTCCCTCCCAGGGATGGCATCTAGCTGCTCATAGTAGTGGCAGGTGTGTGGTGCTGCCCCAGCATGGGAACTCTGCTCCCTGGCCTTGGTGTACAACTGCCAGAGTTCCTTAGTTTTCATCTGCACCTGGTCTAGGGTGTGGCAGTGCCCCTTGTGGGCCACTCTAGCAGCCATCTGGCTGTTGACTTCGGCATTGCACCTCTTGGTGCAGAGATCCTGGATGTTGGTCTCCTTGCCCGAGACCTTAATGTGATCCAGGATCTTCATATCAGTGCAGGCCGGTGCCTTCTTTTGCTCCTGACCAGAGGCTCCAGAGGTCGTTGCAGGAGTACTAGCAGCCATGTGGGGCTCAGAGAAAGTGCTGGGGTCTGTCACGCATGCAGTGAATGGTGCTATATGGCACGGGGCTGGCAGGGCTAGTGTGGTGCCACAAGCCCTTTCCCTTCTGCCTGCAGCTTTAAAGTCTGCAGGAAAATGGGAGGAGTGGAGTTGTCAGGGGTGTGGCCAGAGTGGCCACAAGGGCAGCTGTGAGAGACTTCTGGAGGCCAATTATTTTAAAATAACATCAGCTGAGCATCCACACTAACACTATTTTGAAATAACAAGCCCATTATTTTGAAAAAATGGGCTTCATAGTGTGGATGCTCACCTTGTTATTTTGAAATAAGGGTTCTCCCTTATTAACTCTCTATTGTAGACCAGGGCTTTGGTGCCACAGGACTACTCAATATTAACATTCGTGTAATTATGTATTACTGTGTATGTTTATAAATATTTAAACCTTTCTCTGACAGTAAGTCAGAAGTAAGAGACATATGGGGCAGGTGAGAGCACACTATTTGGTTACCTCTTATTACACCAGCATTACAGCTGCAAAGCACAAGTAGCATTACGAAAGAGCAACAAAAGATCCCACATTTAAAATATTTTAAAATACAAAAGTTCTAACAAATGGCTATTGCTATTTTATTCATTAGAATGTACAGACCACCATTAAACAGTGAAAAGGACTACAGAAAATTATTGATATACACTGTAAAATAAAATTTATTTAATCTTAAATTAAATACATACTTCTATCAAAAGGAAAGAAAGAAAAAAATTGGTCTACAGACATCAGCAGAAGTTAAAACTTCTAACTATGCAGAATAAAGTGGAAAAATCCAATCACCAAAGGAACATAAAATTCCCTTAAGTATAACAACTTTGCACATGCTCATTGATTTCAAGTACATGACAAGATGCCTACTAAACAAGTTAAATCTATGAACCATCTCTGGAATGTAACACGTTTCATGAAATTAAGAACAGCCGCTATGAGAAAAATGTGGAGAACAAGTACATATAGTCCACAAATGCCTCTAAACCTTATAACAGTTCTCAAATCAGAAATCAAATCAGAAACTAAGACTAACAAAAGTAATTAAGATTCTGCATCAATAGAAAAGAACAAGCAGTTTCCACTTATGAGATGAAGATAACAAAATAACTTATTCAAAAATATAATACAGGTTGAACCTCTAGTCTGGCACTCACTGGTCCGGCAACATCCAGGGTCTGGTATGATTTTAGTTAGACTTATGTCCACTTATTATGGATGTGGCCACGTTTCCCATGGCCACATAAAGTTTGTTTACAGTCACCAGTTCTGGCTCTCAGTGTTCTTGCTGTTATTTAGCTCTAACTTACCTCTAAATGTCTTCTAAGAGCACAGTAAGCAGTGGAAGCCTGGGTAATGCTGCTAGACAATGTCGACCTCCCATGGTTTAGTAAATTCTCTGGTTCAGAACCAGTCAAATCCCGTGGATGCCAGATTACAGAGGTTCAATCTGTACTACATACAACTAGTAATATCTCTTTGAAACCCCAACCTCAAAGAAACAGCCACAGATTTCTCAGCAGGGATACACAAAAATCCCATACTGAAATTCATACTCAAGCTAGACAATGTATAAACAAATACTGGATTTATTTAAAGCTCTTTAAAAGAATGTTAATAATACAGCATACAAAAAATTAACTTCCCTGTAAATTTAATATAATTCTAGAAAATAGAGGAAGGAAGACTTGTAACTGAGGTAGACTTCAGAAGACTATGCATGTAATTCCAAATGCAGTGTTCTAGTGGAAAGTGCTCTCCTAGTATCAGAGAAATTCTAATACCAATAAATGTTAGAATTTTGCCAAGCTTAAATGTTGGAAGTTTGTCTACAACAAAATAAGGCCATATGATTCAATAAAAATTTTCACAGATGTGATTATGTTTATCCCTCTTCAGCAAAGTATTTAAATATTTGTTTCACTATAAGCATGCACTTAAGCTCTTTGGTGAATTAGGGCCTAGTATTCATTCTGTTCAGCTTATATATGCAGCATGTACACATAGTTTATTTGTATGCAAGATATATAGAGCAAAAAAATTGGTCCAATCAAGATTATGCACATTTGGTAAAACATAAGTTTTGAACTATAACTTGAAAATATTTCCCAAGATATTTGGAACATTCCTATATGCAGCATTTCTACTGGTTCTGATTAATCTGCACAAACACATAGCACATTTCTAACTTCATTTGTTTCTGGGCTGATTTCCAGTGTTCACATTTACACATTACTCATACAAACTCAGATTATGTCTGTATTTTTCAATCAAAACTGAAAACAGTAAACAGATTATATTAATCTATATTTATTGACTGTTCATAAAGATTCCTGTAATGCAGATAGAATTAAATGTGCTTGGCAAAGACAAAAAACCTTTTAAATTCTACTTATTCATTCTCAGGAAATTATTAACTTCAGAAATATACAGTACTGTAGTCTGATTTCAAGATTCTTCAGCAAATTAACATCAAGATTAACCCTGGTCATTTTGGGAAGGCAAATTCAAATCAGCAGTAATCCGAGGCCATAGAAAATGTCTTTTATTCACAAAGGCTTTATGATTTTAAAATCCTTTATAGTACCAGCATCCTTAAAGTAAGCACACAATATCCAGTGGAGTCCAATTAGCAATTTGTATTATATGCCAGGTTTGTTTTTTCTCATTCCTTTAATAGACATTTCATAAGCCTTCAAACACTAATTAGGAAGGAAGATAGAAGTGAAATCTTTTCTGCTCCAAAACTGTATAAACATTCTGTTTTCCACATGTAAACCTACATGTATATATTTCCAGTGATACTGACTGCTGAAAGTTCCTTAGTGGAAGGTCATCTCTTCTCCTACAAAATTATTCACTTCTGAAGACTGTTCCCTTTCAGTATAAGGTAGATAGTTTTTATATTTTCCCGATTATCAACCTAAATATATATGCAAGTGAAGAGTTCTAAAGATACAAGAAGCTACACAAATTTCTCTGTTGTCAAAGCAGTGTGGGGATGATGTGCAAAAAGACACCATATATCTTATTTATAACACACATTTTTTGAGTCTTAATTATTTGGAATAGTACACTGATGATTAAGGCTAAGATTTTGTCATGGATATATTTAATAAAAGTAACAGACGGGTTACAGGCAGTGTTCCCTGTAAGCTGTGCAATTGTGTGGCTACTTAGGAGAGAGTCAATTGCTGCCTAACTGATTAAAAGAGTACCTACAGATAGGTGTTTTGTTTGTTGTTGCATGTGTACAAATGCCACAGCGCGCACACACATTTATTCTGCACATGGGATGGAAAAAACTCTGCACATGGATTGAAAAGATTAGAGGGACCATTGGTCACAGACAATAAAGAAAAACTGACAGAAGCTCATGGACCTGTTTGTGATTTTTACTAAAAATATCCATGATTAAATGAGAAGGGGCTGGCTGGGATCTCCTTGGGACTCCCACCACCTGTGGTTCCCCAACCCCGTAGAACATGCACACTGAAAGCTGGGGCTGCAGAGTCATCAAAATATTGTATTCAAAATATTGTATTTAAAAACACCAATATACTTACAGAGCAGACCATTTTTCAAAATTCTAAACTTATCTGTATTTCAGCATATCCTGGGTCCTCACAAAATAGGCATTAAACTGCACATCACTGAATTTTAAAATATATATTTCATTTTAGAGGCTTAAAAGTTTCAGATATGTAGGAATTTGGGAAGTATAAAAACCTCCTTAAAAACTATAAAAAATGTGAACATTTCCAGTTTTCCTCCTCAATCAAATTATGGGGCAAAAATGTTTGCACTATGACAGGCTACATAATGTTACATCTCACCAACTATAAATGATTGAAAATCAGAGTTTATGAGGGATAGAGTGACAGATCATTAAGACTAATGGAAATAAATGACACTGTTACAGTATGTGGAAAAAGTGACAGCAAATGACAGCAAAAATAACTCATGTATCATACTAGGATTTTCAGTCAGTATAGTAATGGAAATCTATTCAATGCATAGCATTAGTGTAATATCACTTTGATGCTAAAATATATATATTAATATGTAAGAACTGATTGCCAAACTAATAAAAGAGTATTTGAGGTTTATTCAATTATTATGTTTATATTTCTAACAAGACAAATAATTTTATTTCACCATTGTGCTTTTTATTCATGTAGTGACAACTTGCTTACTTCAATATACGTTGTTTTTTTTTAATCTGGTAAATGCTCTTATAAGATACATAAGGAAGCAATGATTTCATGAGAAAGTGTTCAGATACTATTCTGTATTTTTACTATGCTGACAGAGTCTAGACTACATTCCTCTTTCGAAAGAGGAATGTAAATGAAGGAAATTGAAAATGCAAATGAAGTGCCAATTTACAAATCTTGTGTTTCATTTGCATAATTGCATCTGATCGCTTTTTTGAAAAAGGTTTTTTTGAAAAAAGCAGTCTAGACATGATTCTTTCAGAAAAAAAAACCCTTTTTCAAAAGAACCACATTTAGACTGCTTTAAAAAAAAAAAAAAACCTTTCAAAAAAGCGATTGGACACGAATATGCAAATGAATCATGAGATTTGTAAATCTGCACTTCATTTGCATGTTCGATTTCCTTCATTTACATTCTTCTTTCGAAAGAGGAATGTAGTCTAGATGCACCCTGAGACTTTTTCCAGTTAGAGTGACTTAAATACATATGAAAACTTTATTGGACACAAGTTCATGAATGTGTTAAGGATTTCCCTTAGAAATAATTTAAGTTTATATGCCATTGTACATATCATCTATTCATTGGCTATCCAAAGGGATGTAATCCTTTTATATGTCCTCTGGATCCATTACATCTTTTATAATGAAGGTGTAGGCACTCTAAGGGTGTGTCTAGATTACAGGGTTTTTTTGAAAAAAGTGGCTTTTCGAAAAAACTTCCCCTGCATCTAGACTGCTGCTGTGTTCTTTCAAAAGTAAATCAAAAGAACGTGGCAGTTTTTTCAACCACGGAAAACCTCGTTTTATGAGGAATAATACCTTTTTCCGAAAGTGCTCTTTTGAAAAAAGACGCTATGTAATGCAAACTGTGCTTTTTTGAAAGAGAACATCCAGACTGCCTGGGTGCTCTACTGGTTGTAGTCTAGACGCTCTCTCTCACTAGAGGCTTTTTCAAAAGTATCTTTCAAAAAAGCCTCTTTTGAAAGAGGCTTGCAGTCTAGATGTAGCCTAAGGGTGCATCTACACAGAAGGGCTTAACTCGAAATAAACTATGAAAATTGAGCTATGTCAATTGCATAGCTTATTTTGACATTGGGACCCTCTACACAGCACTTATTTTGAAATAGAGCACTCTTCCTCCAACTTCCCTCCTTGTACAATGAGGATTACAGGAGTTGGAGTAACTCCAGCTTGACAGTATTTTGACATTTTTTCAAAATAATTGCTTGCTGTGTAGACGCAGACTACGTTATTTCGAAATAATGAAAGTTATTTAGAAATAATGTTGCTGTGTAGGCATACCCTAAATGCATTGTAGTTTGCCTCTGAATTCAAAAGTGACTCCTCAACATTTCCATAAGCTAGGAGAAGTGGCTCATAAAAGGAAACAGTTGCATAAAATCCCACCCAGAATTTAAGCTGCTGATCCTGCTCTCCAAGAGCCTTATGTAGAGCAAGTTTTGGCTGCAAATTATAGGGCAGGAGAAAAAGTGGCGGAAGTTGTGAATCTAGAGAAAAATGTGTGAGAGAGTGGGAACAGGAATGGGGAGGAGAAAAAAGAGGAGGGAAAGAATGAGGAGATAAGAAACTGAATAAGTGAGAAAGCAAAAATGACAAGGAAAGAACAAACATTAAAAAAGGAAAAAGAGCAAAGACAGTTATAAAGTTCATTTAAAGGCACAAGCTACATTTGGGGGTTATAGTAGATCACAAATTGTATGAGCTAACTGTGAGAGGCAGTTGCAAAAAAAGGAAATATTCTAGGGTGTATTAACAGGAGCGTTGTCTGAAACACATGGGAAAGTGATAAATCTTCTTTACTCTGTATCGGTGAGGCTTCATCTGGACTACGTCTACACTATGTTTTTGCGCAAAAACAGCTGTTTTTGCGCAAAAACCTACGGAATGTCTACACCTCAAATGAGCTCTTGCACAATTAAATGGGCTGTTAAACGGCAGAACAGAGGGCTTTTTCCGCCGTAGGTAAACCTCCTTTTCTGAGGCATAAATGCTTTTAGCGCTATGTCATTGTGCAAGAAGTCAAGTGTGGACGCTCCAGAGGGGTTTCTTGCGCAAGAAACCCCTATGGGAAAAAGCACAGGTACACTGATGGCCATTCTGCGAATGGCCATCAGAGCTTTCTTGTGCAAGTGCGTTCATGCAGCGTGGACACTCCCTTGTGCAAAAGCACATCGCTTTTGTGATGTGCTTTGATGTTGTGGACATGCTCTTGTGTGAGACGTTTTTGTGCAAAAGCTCTTGCGCAAAAGGCTTCTTGTGCAAGAAGCATGTAGTGTAGACATAGCCCTAGAGTACTGTGTCCAGATTGGGGTACCACAGTTTACGAATGATGTGTACGAGTCCAGGGGAAAGCTAAAATGTTTTGTTTTTAGCACACTAACTAGGGAGAAGAAGAATACTGATTAACAAACATTTCTAAAAATACATGAGGAAATTAAGTTATACGGTCCTTAGACTGTTGGCAAGAGACCATGAGTACTTTGTTTTGTCTAGTTTGTATTCTTATCCATTATATGCAGTGGACTTTAAAACCAGTGTCTTAGAACATGCTAAAGATGTCTACATCACTCATTGGCATGTACTTAAGTTATATGCAAGGTCACTAAACTCATTGCGCTGCATTCTCCATTTTGCCCAAACTTAGTCCTACATTGGAAAGCAGGTCACTGGGAGCACATTGTGGTTACTGAAGAGAAGCTACAACTTGAGGCACAAAGCAATGGCATAAAGTCTGTCATTGATCTTAAACCAGTGTAGGTTTGGATGTAGCAGACCTCTGTCATATACTTCACCCATTCCCTCTTCTTACTGTAAGGGAGCAGTGGAGCTGGGAGAAGAGTGGAGTGGTTCAAAATCTACATCTGTCAGCTTTCTCCTAGCACAGAAGGAAATTATTTGATGGCTATTTCTGGCCAGTTTAAGCTCAATTTGCACAGGCCATTGTAATGACAAAATCATGTAAAACTGTTCAAAATGGCAAAAAGCACCTCTCAGGACTTTCTTTGTTAATTTTTCTTTTGTTTCTAATTTTCAATCCTGCAGCCATAACTGTTGTCCTTACCAATCTTGTTTTCTTCTCCACTAATATGCTGAGAACTGGTTTATTTTATGGTAAATTTTAAATCCTGGACGCTGCTGTGATAAATTTTATTTTTGAGTGTAGAGAAAAAAACATGCATATCTGCTTTCAACCTTCTCTCCATCCCAGCTAAAATTACTTCATAAACTGATATAAAGAAATAAAAGGTAGAGAAATTTGGATCAATCAAACTTTAAAAATCTCTAAAGCTTCACTCACCTTCTTCATGAGACAGTAGGTAGGGATTTTAAAATTTAAAAAATTCTCACAAAAAAAACAAAAGTCACTTTAGTTTTATACCAAAATTTGGATCAGGTACTATTTAAGCTGATTATCAAAACAGTATTTTAACATCTCCTGGATATCAAGAATAAAAACAACAGGTCACAGTAAATAAGTAATTCCTTTGTGTCAAATCCAGTGAGCCGGTTTTGATTTAAAAATACATGCTCTTATCATGCGCTGTCACTGTGAGGAAACTTTAATGCAATTACCAGAAAAATTAAATGACACAGTAATTACAAGAAAAAGAACCAGAAAGAAAGGAAGAAATTGTCTTTCATAACCAAATTGCTCACCTATATAGGTTCCACTGTTGTGACCAGCACATTCAGCATCTTCTGGACGAAGTGTAAAAGCATACAGAACAAAAAGCCAAGAAATAAAGCAGAATAGTTAGAAGCCCCGCCACAAATGCGAAAGAAGAGTTATTTAAAATGACAATGATATAAAGCATAGCATAAAAAAGCTTTAATATACCATTGCTTAAAAACATAAAACAACTTTTGTTTTATATTTTAGCTGGAGGTATTCTGGAATTTTGCCACATGCACATTTTGGTCTTTTTTGCCTTTCCATACAGTGCCTTTTTCACAACTACAATTAAACATTTGAAAAAGAATTCTAACTTTACATTATTCACACATTATCACTTCAAGAAAATAGAAAATATGATGCTGCTTAAAAAGCAAAAAAAGAAAAGAAAAGAAAAGAAAAAAAAGCCTTTATTTATGTAAACCAAGCTCTTTGGTAAACTATATATTATCAGATTTTAGCTTAGCGTTTTGGCTCAGTGGATTAGACAGAAAGGTTTTTGATGAAAAACATGCCCTTTCATTTGATATAAAATAGTTATTATGTATATTTTTACATGCCAGAAGCCTTTTGATCAAAAATATGAGCTACAATTTCTAATCCTTTATAAGAAGAAGTCATTTCAAGTAAACAAAGTAGAAGAGATAAGCTGCTATTACTTTAACATATGCTGTGACTTTGCAACTTAGGCTATATACTAACTAAGGAAAAATAAAGGATGTATTACATAAATAAACTTACTACTGTGTTTGAAAGCAATACATTCCTCAATACGGATTGTACTTAGTTAGCAAACACTTAATGAGCTACTGTATTTTGTCACAACACATGAATGGAAAAGTAAGATATTTTAGGGTCACGTAAAGAACTTTCTTCCACTCCATTCCACTTAGCAAGTTCTACCAAGTTTATGTTATGACACTGTTTCTCTTTTTGTAAATATCTATATTTCCCAATATTCAAATAAAGATAAATCCCTGACCACTAGGTGAAACATCTAAGATTAGTTTGAGTGATATCCAGAACTATTTTCTCAATATGAGATGGTTTAATTCAATATACTGGATGTTGTAGAGGGAATATGGAAATTTTGTACATATAACATCAATTGCAAACTTTGAACTACATTCAAATTAATTCTAAACATATGCTCTCTAAATAAAATTACTGGGCTATGCAGGGAAACTTTTGTACATGTACCTTCAATTTCCTCTGAGAAGCACAAAGGAAAAAATAGGAAAGGAAATCATTAAATGTGTTGAAAACACAGCTGAAGAATGAAAAGTTAAATCTAAGAAGAAAAAATGCACCTACCACACTCAACCGTTTCCTCATCTTAGAATAGCCAAAAAACAAAGTATTATTATTTAATACTTTATAAGTAAAAAAAAAATACATGTATGTTTAGCTGCTCTAAAAATGTCTAAGATAACAACTGTAGAGGCACACACCAATTTATCTACACTGAGTAAAGCCTTTAAATGTCAAAGTTATGTCTGAACTGAAAGAAAGAGGACAGTAAAAGGCACAGCTGCATTATATGCCCTCTACAATCTGAGAATTTTCAGCTATTAATTCATCAGTGGTGACCTATGATCTTATCCAGTTGTGATGAAGCATCTACCTTGAATAAAGAGTAGCACTAGGTAATGATGTTAAATCCCCTCATGTGACTGGTTTAATCAATCAGACCCGGATTTTTTAGAATCGTTACCAGAAATGTGATCTCTTTCAATTTCTACACTTTGGAGTTGCTATTGCATGTTTTAGATGTTTAAAAAATGCCTGCCTATATTTATAACTGTGACAGGTGCTGCAAAAAGGTAAGTTACCTGTTACTTTTGTTCTCAGACAGCCCTATAATTGCAATATGGGGGGGGGCATGAATGTTACTGGGGAATTACTCGCTTAAGTGTTTCTGCTGCTGAGCTTAATTATTCTTTTCTAACAAAGGAACACAAGAACAGCTATACTAGGTCAGACCACAGATCCATCTAGCCTAGCATGTTGTCTTCCGACAGTGGCCAACATCAGGTGCCACAGAGGGAATGAACAGAACGGGTATCATCAAGTGATTCCTCCCTTGTCACCCATTCCCAGCTTCTGATAGAGACTAGGGACAGAAATTCCTATCCATCCTGGCTAATAGCCACTGATGGACTTAGGGGAAGAATGTATTGAGAGAAGATGTATATACCTAACTCCATTAAAAAAGTGGAAGGGTAAAAGGGGAAAGACAATCCAGGGCATGGTAATGCTATTCACATCAGAGATATTCAGTGGCTGGAATATTCATATAAATGTCTATTAAGACCAGAGAGCATGGCCAGTGGTTTCTGACAGAAATGGAAGACTGGTCCCAGAGACTACATTTTCAACTTTTCTTCCAACAGCTAGTAACTGATGACTCAGATTCAGGATGACTTACAACTCCTCTGTTTATCTGAGCATAAGGAAGTACCTTTTCCATTTTGCTCTGGGGCATGGACACAAAAGTTCTCTTTGCTAGGAAACAATCTCTTCAATACTGATCTTGAGAGCTCTTTTGAAGGGGCTAATTTGTAAGAAACGCTCTGAATGGCATTTAACTTCTCCATTTGACAAGAGAGAGGAATTCCTACATCTGAGGTGACCACTGGGTAAACTGGAAAATCTTCTAAAGTGGATGATGGCTGGCTTACTGTACTCTGTAGTCTTTCAGAAACACTGATGTTTTGGCTGATCAGAAGCAAAGGTTTTGAGATTATCCTGTTTCTTGAATAATCACAGCTAATGTGAATTAGCACCCTGACTCTGGAAGCAATGAGTCCCTTTGATGCTTGACTTAGAATGTATCATACTTGGAATATACCATGTCTCTCCTTCCATGGTGACAAGTTGAGACCATGGATGGATCACTGATTCCTTCATGTCTTCATATGGATAAAGATTGCTCTCTATGCTAGGGATGTCAATGTGTAGACCACTACACAAATAACCGATAAGACTAGGCTTATTGGTTAATCCTGTTGACTACATGCATTCCCCCTACCCCCTGGCTGCTTCTATATCAGACCTGGCGTGGAGCAGCCTCTGTGGAGCTCGGACCACCCACAGACAGAGGCTGCTGTCACCCCATGCTGCTGCCTCTGTATTAGAGGCAGCAGTATGGGGCAGCAGATGGAAGCTGGTCTGTGCAGGGACCAGCAACCCTTGTGGATTGGCTCCCACCTACCACCCCACACTGATACTTTTAATAGAGAGGCAACAGTGGTGGGTGAGTGGGGCTGGGAACACACTGGCTGCCAGCCCCATTCCCTGGGGACTATTGAATAATCGTGTAACCACTAAATTTTGATGCGGTTACATGACTATTAAATTACACACTATCTAACATTCCTATTCTCTGCATTCTCTGGCATACAGCAGGTTCTAGAAACTTCTATTGTATCTCCATTTGAAGGCCCAAAAAGGCAAAGCCACAAATATATGCAAATATATCTCCTGAAAGGAGAAACATTCTATCACATCATATGAAAAGGCCATCTCATGTAAATTCTCCTAAATAAAGAGTTTGTTGAGGTCTTCACTAGTTCGAGAATGAATTGAAGCGCTTTCTTTGATTGTTCAACCTGGCACTTCACCGTGTATGATGAATAACTTCCTATGTGGGCAGAAAGCTTCAAGGAGTGGTGCAAAGCCCAAAGACTTTCCAGCATCAAGAATCATAGTCTAGGGATACCAAATCATGAAACCTCTTAGTTTTATCTCTGCCTAAGGTTGACAGCCATCAAGCTTGTGTGGGGAGGAAGTGAAGCTGAGTCATTCCCTATACACAACACAGCTACCATTTTAGAAACTAGCAGGGTGCTATGGAAATGTTTCAGTAGTTACATCATATGGCAGTTAGCTGAAAACAACTCAACGGATTCTATGATTTTTGCCCAGGAGCATTGATGCTGAAAACAGCTGAACAAAACTGTACACCCTGTCTATGATGTAAATCACTTCAAGGCAGGATATGCTACTACCCATCCCCAACACCCTACTTCCATCACCTATGCCCAGGAGTACAGATCCCTCGAGCAAAGGGGCTTGGTCTCAATCATGCTCATAACACTGGTTTACAATTTTTTAGAAGTCGTCTGCTTCAGAGATAAAATGTGCTATTTATTATGTATTTTGATGTGCTGAATTCAAATATGACAATTAAAACAACTGATTGGCTACTGTTTCCAAGATATTTAAGTTTTTACATTTTATGTCTATGTATATTGTGTAGATAGTAGAGTTTTAATCATAAATTGTAAACCTAGGTCTTTTCGTGTGTTTATGGTTGCTTTACATGATAATATTTCACCTGTCCTGTTTATGTATGTCAGCCGACGGTCAGGGCAGTGTGTGTGTGTATGTTTCTGAGAAAAGGTTTAACGTCCGTGTCTTTACTGCTAGGACCGGGGTCCCATCGCAGAGGGTGGCCAGCAGGCCAACAGACGCCCCGTTATATAGGAAGAGCTTATTACACCTTAGATTTCAGCTGCTAGAATTCGTAATTCCTTCGCAGCGAGCAGCCTTGGGGAAAGACTGAAAGGTGCCCCAGTGGATTGTGTCACCTGGGTGTGACACAAATCCAAACGCCCAATCTCTCCCTATATCTGTCCCTAATGACCGGCTGAAGTTCTTTTAAATTGTGCTTGGTTCTATTACAGCAACTGAAGGAGTCAGGTTAAAACTTAAACAGTTACAGGTTTATTTGAGGAAGCTTATAAATCATATGGTTGCAATGGCTATTGTTCTATTTCTTAACTACTAGCAAAATATAGATCTTAAAAATGGTTACAAAGAAGATAAAGATAGAAAAAATAGAAATAATGGTACCAAGTAACAGCTTACTCTTTCTATGTGTACACTTAAGACAGAGGACCACATCCAGGTACAATTTTTACCCCCTTCTGTGCCTCTCGACTCCAGCATTTCAGGCCAGGGCCGGTCCCTCAATTCCTAGGAAAGACGAAAATACGAGGTGGGCGTCCCCATAGAACCTCGGGAGGTCAAACACCTAACCCGACCAGCAGGTAGAGGGTAGAATGACACTCAAAGTGAGTGTGTGCTGGGCCCACCTTATATACTCATGGGGTCACGTATTTCTCTTTCTTGTCTGTCATGCCAAATGGGGCTGGTCTGTCTTTTGAGATCAGTTGTTACAAGGGAGTTGTGAACTTAATTTACACTTGTTAGAGAGAATTGAGATGATTAAATTTGAAGTACTGGACATTCTTTTCTCAGTGGGAAATTCCTCTCCCAGGGACTGTGTGTGTTTGAATCAACATAGGTGCCAGCCTGACACTTTTTGCAGCCTCGAGCTTAGCTTATTTCCTTAATCGTTACTCAGAGTCAGAAACTCGCATATCCTGGTCAAAGCAGATCAAAGCTTAATGGCTATGCTGATCTTCTTATTGTTCCTTCTCTGCTCTGTATACAGACATCTCAGAGGGCAAGCAAGATTGTTTGAGATGGGGGGGCTGCCTGGCTACAATGTAACACTTTAAAAATCAGCAAAAGGGTTATATAAATAAAATTTATTATGAAACAAAAGGCAAAAAACTATTATGTACATAGTTTAGTCCTATTCAGTGTCTACTCGGTGCTTCTTGGCTTGTCTCTTGTATTCATTAAATGGAGCACCTCTTGTCACTGTCCAGCCATAGTCTGCAAGCACTGATGGGCTCCATTTGCCCTGATAGCGTTTCTCCATTGTTGCAATGTCCTGGTGAAATCGCTCACCGTGCTCATCACTCACTGCTCTGCAGTTCGGTGGAAAAAAATCTAGATGAGAGTGCAAAAAATGTATCTTTAGTGACATATTGCAACCAAGGCTTTTGTATGCCTTGAGGAGGTTTTCCACCAACAACCTGTAGTTGTCTGCCTTGTTGTTTCCGAGAAAATTTATTGCCACTAACTGGAAAGCTTTCCATGCTGTCTTTTCCTTGCCACACAGTGCATGGTCAAATGCATCAACTTGAAGAAGTTCACGAATCTGAGGACCAACAAAGACACCTTCCTTTATCTTAGCTTCACTTAATCTTGGAAATTTTCCATGGAGGTACCTGAAAGCTGCTTGTATTTTGTCCACAGCCTTGACAAAATTCTTCATCAGACCCAACTTGATGTGTAAGTGTGGTAACAAAATCTTTCTTGATTTAACAAGTGGTGGATGCTGCACACTTTTCCTCCCAGGCTCCAATGACTGTCGGAGTGGCCAATCTATCTTGATGTAGTGGGAATCTCTTGCATGACTATCCCATTCGCAGAGAAAACAGCAGTACTTTGTGTATCCAGTCTTCAGACCAAGCAAGAGAGCAACAACCTTCAAATCGCCACAAAGCTGCCACTGAGGTTATGAGGTGTGGTTCAGAGGAGGATGGGAGAAAATGTGGGTCCTGTGACATTGATGGTTCAGGACCAGAAGTTTCATCCTCTTCCTCTTCCTCGTCTGACTCAAGTGAGAATGATTCTGGTGCATCAGGAACCGGCAGTCCTTCTCCGTGGGGTACTGGGCGTATAGCTGATGGAATGTTTGGATAATGCACAGTCCACTTTTTCTTCTTTGACACACCTTTCCCAACTGGAGGCACCATGCAGAAGTAACAATTGCTGGTATGATCTGTTGGCTCTCTCCAAATCATTGGCACTGCAAAAGGCATAGATTTCCTTTTCCTGTTCAACCATTGGCAAAGATTTGTTGCACAAGTGTTGCAGCATATGTGTGGGGCCCACCTCTTGTCCTGATCTCCAATTTTGCAGCCAAAATAAAGGTGATAGGCTTTCTTAACCATAGTAGTTATACTGCGCTTTTGTGATGCAAAAGTCACTTCACCACAAACATAGCAGAAGTTATCTGCACTGTTCACACAAGTACAAGGCATCTCTGCTCACGCTGGCTAAACAGAAATGTGTCCCTTTGCAAAATCAAACACTGACAAATAAGAGAGCTTCTGTATGATTTCTAGAGCTGATATAGGGCAATTTGTTCAGCAGAGTGATGTAAGCTTTGTTATGATTGCATCATCCATGACTTCTAGAAATAACATGATGCAATTCATATAATGTATGACGCAATACCAGCTTCAGATTGCATCATTCATTGTTTTGCCTAAAAAGCAAGTACTGTCCAAACCCAGTAATAGATTTATTCATAGATCCAGTCAAAGATGTATTTTAGTTATTTCTGGTTTAAACTGAGATCCCTTCCCTTTATAACTCATTTATCCTCCGCCATTCGCAAGTCAAGTGTCGTATATACTGACCCAATAGCGTATCTTGAAAACTAGAGCCAATCAACAATTTTAAGCATCATTTTCGTTCTCAGTGACCCAGAATTAGTAAAGTTTGACTACATTTATTTCACAAGCATTTTGGCTGTAGAGCAGTGTAATAAATTCATGAGCTTGGCTTTTCTAGAGCAGTAGGTAATGTCGCCAAAGAAGAACATAGAAACAAGTGACATCACACTATTGGGAAATTGTGGTATTGTGACAAAAAGCACTTTTAACAAGGAATTTTCTGTGCAGCTGTTGTGATCTTTCTTCTTTGGCTACTGTTAAGAGGACCACGGGTGAGCACAGTCTAGTGTGTGTTGAAAAAAGGATATAAGTAGTCCTGATATGTTCATATGTGTTTTAACAGCCACCTACAAGTGGCACATTTGGTTGCCAATGTGAACATCAGATAATTTAACAGGATAATTACCTACCTGCAACAAAGTTAGGGTATGTCTACACTACCCGCCTAGTTCGAACTAGGAGGGTAATGTAGGCATACCGCACTTGCAAATGAAGCCCGGGATTTGAATTTCCCGGGCTTCATTTGCATAAGCGGGGAGCCGCCATTTTTAAAACCCCTCTGGTTCGAACCCCGTGCAGCACGGCTACATGAGGCACGAACTAGGTAGTTCGAACTAGCGGGGTAGTGTAGACATACCCCTAGAGACTAGTTACTAGGAGGCATATGAATTATCACTAGTTACTAGCAGTTCTGCATGTGTGGAAGAGGTATTTACATGCAAAAGGTATCTACTAAATTTTGGCAACACAGGTACAGCTTGTCATGTGAATAAAATCTTATTCAATTGAACTGAGTGCTGCATGGGGTGAGCAAAAAGAGACCAACTGACCATAGTGCTAGGAGGAAGCAACTAAGATAATACAGAGGGACAGAGAAGACAGAATAGAGACTAGAGAAGAGAAAAAAGGGAAGAATTAAAAAGGAGCATGGGGAAAGCGGAAGCAAACAGAACACTTGAAAAGAAAGAGGAACAGCATAAATCAAGAAAGTGTGAAGGAAAGGGAGCAAAATTTATATATAAGACAGATTGAAGGAATGTGCCTAAAACAGATGGAGAAAGAGATACCAAAATATACAGAAGAGAAAATAATGGGGAAATGGGGGGGGGGGAGCATAAATGCAAAGGAAACTTAGGAAGTTAATGTTTGCATTGATTTTACAGAGTTCAAAGCCAGAATGCTAGACTAAAACAATGCATAAAAACCAATACATCTTTTAATTCAAAATGCATTTACAATTGTTTAGGGACCTCAGTTGAATAGCTTTAATTTGTGATGTTCCAACCTTGGGCCACTCCAAAGACTGACTGAACTGTGCTAGTGACCTCCAATGCAGCCCTGAGTTAAATATTTAACTTCTGCTCATTTTCTTTTCACTGTACTTTTTGTCAAAGAAACTGTATCAAAGGCTAATAGGTCTAAAATCAGATACAGAAGCTTTGTCCTTGTTCCTGGGCAAATATACACGTTGCATTAACCCTCAAGTTCTGTTTGGTTCTAGTGATCAAATAAGACACTGCAGCGTACAAGAATTTGGATTGGTACAGCACCTAAACACAATGGGATCCATACAATGAGATCCTAAGTCCATGACAAGTGCTCTCAAACTATAATAATACAAATAAATAATAATTTTAATTTAGAGTGATTACATCCAATTATAAACAGAGCAATTGACATTTAAATTATCTTACTCTGTGTGATAAGTTTTACTTTTTGTGGCTAAGATAAGAAAGCCATTTTAAAAAAGAAAGCATTAAAGCAAATTTAAGGTGAGCAACTTGAATGTGCTGTATGTTTAGATTTAAATACATTTGACAAGATAATTTGGAAAATGAAGACTGGCAGCCTTGTGGTTAAGGCCTAGGACTAGAAATATATGGAATCTATTCCCCACTCTTCCAGAGTCTTGTATGACATTGGGAAACTTGGATCACTCTGTGCTACAACTTACTTCATCTATATCTTAGTAGTGTGATGAAGAAAATGCTGTAAAGCACTATGAGATCCTAAGATGGAAGGTACTATGAATGGCAAATTTGTGTGAACAAAGATGCTAGTATGCTAAGTTAACAGTAACATGTAACATTAAAACTATCTCTGTTTCTCAATTCGCAGATGCTGAGAGTGATTCAGGTCTCAAACAAACAGTCTTATTGTAATGAACTATAAAATCCTATAATATATTTCTCCAAAATGTTTGTCCCTTAAATAAAATGGTACCATGTACAATACATTCATTCTTTTACTCTGTTTAAATTGTTTTGTTGGCAGATTGTGGTCTTTAATCCAAAAGACACTCGTCTTTGGATAAACTCAGTTACATCTTGTTTGAATGAACACCATTTGGCTGCAGTTAAATATTTCCTCTTGCTCATATGGTGCCAATCATATATGGTTAATCAAAATTTAAAGTGAGATATGTTTTTAAGCCTTAGAAAGACTATATAATAATAACTTTGCTCACAATAACTATCTACATTTAGCCACAAAACACAGAATGAATGCTTTTTTCAAGCACAGACATGTTTGAACATCTCTTTCTACCTTGCATATACTTTTCTCTTTAGTTAATGCAAGTTATGGACTATTGCTAGAGTAAAATATACCATATGAATTATGAACTGTTTCTTCATACCACAGACCACACATATTGGAGTGTAAGAACAAACACAGCGTGTACTATTAAGGCAAAATTAATATTTATGCTGAAGGAAGGTTATGTCTTAGACGGTAAAGTTGGGCACAGAAACTAAATAAATTCGTGATCATTCATTTCTACAAGATTAGGTGATAATTGCTTTATCTACAGTATGAACTATAAAACAAGGTACAGGCAGAAACATTACAGCATTTGTTGGCAGTGACCAAGTTTTCTAAAAAAATTTCCATTTGGACAGAAACTTGTTATACTTCATCTCAGACTAAATATTAACTTTTTAAATACCTTCAAGACAATACTGTTCAGCCATGTGACATTTGGAAAGATGGCACCTCCCATTATGCACACAACACACACTTAATTTTCTCCAAGTAAAGCATTTTTCACTATCTTTTTATTCAATTAACTCCATCTTAAATTTAAAAATTCAGAACCCACTTTGTTAATTCAAAACTCATTTCAAACATTTAGCAAAGTTATCAATCAGCTTTAGAGTGCACAATTCCAAAAAGATATACTGCACATATATGTACAGCTCCTGATATATTTTTAAGTGCAACAGTCCAACTGCTACCTCTGAAGATGGATCATCTCACCCTTGGACAGCCTTCTGTCTGACTTATTTCGCTCTTCTCCTTTCACCAGTAATAGATTTTTGTTTTATATGTTTCTTTAGATCCACATATGCCAAATATCCTGTGGTCTGAGGCACTGCATCTTAAATGGATGATTTCCTAGACTGAGGAATCAGTATGGTTCTTGTAAATACTACACTTGTTGTACCTTCAAATGTGCACACCCTTAAGCGGCCATACAATAACTGAACTTCATAGAAAAACCAGCAAAATGCTTATAAGAATTCTCCTCATTTTCCATATCCAATTTAAGCTTTTTGTCTTCACATTCAAGGCCCTGTACATGAGATGCAGATTTAAGATTTGGGACCATTAAAACAAATGAAATTAGAAGAATCTGATGAATCTCAGGTTGATTGTGCTGTAGGATAAGGCTGATGAGTAGATGGGAGCAGAAAATAAAGAAGAAGAAACAACAGAGGTTGGAGAAGCAAAGCAGAGAATGCATGTAGGTTCTGAGCAGTCCTCAAATTCAACTTAATAATTTCCCAGAATCGAGTGTATTTGCAGAAATAATAAAACTTTATTTATGAGTACCATAGAATTCCTTTTTTCCTATCCATTAATAAAATATGATCAAATTATTCTGCCCCATGTGTCCATTACCTTTCTTTTCCTTCAGTGGATTTTTCTGCATTTCTGTTGTAATGTTGACCTATGTTTTCATTATTTTTTTCAGTGCTTTCTCATCAGTCTTTTTTGCAGTATTAATTAGCAACAAAAGTTACATTGAGATGCAGTTACGGTTGGGACAAGATACAATCTAGACTCTTAAAAGAATGAAAATAAGAGTGCATTCCTCCACCTTCATATATATACCACTCCATCAATAACGATATCCAACAACCCAAGCTTAAAGGCCCATTTCCAACAGATACTCAGTCCTCACATCATCAAATTTGCACACAAAACCTTAGAGTGACTTCTGTAAGCTTTCACATCAATCACATCAACAGAGCAGCAAAGCTGACTGCCACACACTGATGTCATTGTTTAGGTTTGTGCATTTTCTTGAACCATTCTGAAAAATCCAAATATGCACCATGTTAATATTCTGTTTTGTTTTTTGCCATTCCAATGAAATGTTTACAAAAGAAAGGTTAGAGATTCTGTTAACACTGAACTCTAACACAGCCTTAGCAATGATACTGGTACTACTTATTGCTCCTGCTCTATTTTCCAACCCATGTATTGTGTTCTCCTTTGGCCATTAGTAGTTTCTGTTTTTCCCATCTCATTCTCCTGTGTTCCAGCCTTCTCCTCTTTACGCTCTATTTCACTATCATTTGCATACTTTTTCTCCCTGCTTCTCCATCCCTAATTTCTCTTTTCAACTCACCAATCTTATCTTCACTAAATGCCTTTTCCATCTGTTATCAATTCTTCCATCACATTGCTTATACACAGGTGCTACAGCACTACCTACCCCTCACATTTTCCAAAGGGCCCTATTATTTTTCTCCAGTTTTCTAAAGTACAATAAACACTGTTTAACAGCAACTCAGATATTAACAAATGCCAAGTTAACAGCAACATTTGCCAGGAACTTATCCCATCCCACTAATTTTAATGTTAATGGGTCTGTAATATTGGGCCTGGCATGCTTCTTATTAACAACATTTTTTTTTGGAAGAAAGATCCCAGCTGTATGCAAGACTGCAGCCAGGTAAAGAAGTGCAGAGTCAGGCGTTCCCCACCTGCAGTCCCACAAAACTACCTGTGGTCATTGTTCAGTGCTTCATTTTGCATTTGGAGACCACAAACTTGCCTGTGCACAAGGACTGCACAGAAGTTAAGGAGCTGTGGAGTAAGAGAGGAGGCTGTGTCAGGACAGCGGCAGGGAGGGGGTTTGCAGCATAGGTGCCAGAGCTGCACAGTTATCTCTTCCCTGAACTGTCATGGTTGTGCCCTGAAGAGGCTGCACATACAGAAGGAAGCACTAGGATGTGCTGTGCTCCAACCTGCAGAGAATTCAGGGAGTGGTATGGCACAGCCCCATTGGCTCCCAGTGCCCTGACTTCTGTAGAAAAGCCCCAGCATCTGGGCTGCAGTGTCTCCCCCTCCCCCTGCTTCCCTGACCACAGGCAGGTTTGCAGGTCTGTAGCCAGAGAGGGCACAGACAGCAATTTCTTCCCCGGTGGCAGCCTCAGAAATGATATCTGCCGCTTATTAGCACCTGCTAGATAATGGCAATTTTTAGCCAGCAACCACGAGATTGCTAATAAACATAATCAATTGTACTTAGCATGCAGTTTTGTCCACTCTTCTAAAGACATGAATGAGATATTTCTGCTTCTACCAATGTAATTTGTGGGGTGACCAGACATCCTGTTTTTAAATGGACAGTCCCATATTAAGTCCTCCTACAAAAGTCTCAACTTTTGATTAAAAACAGTCCTGTATTTTCTGTCTCTCTGCCCCCCTCAGTACAGGTGAGTACTGCTGTTGGTCAGATCCCTGCTCGCCAACCACCCACTCCTACCAGTAGGCAAAGACAGGGATGCGTGTTCAAGGCTGGGGGCAGGGTGAAGATGTGGTGGGCAGGACCAGCTGCTCTTCCTGCTGGTCTGTCAGTGTAGCCTCTGTGCGTGCTGGCTCTTGAGCAGCAGATCCCTGCCCTGCTTCCCATTGCTGTGACTGGTGAGTCCGGCAGGCACCAGGCAGTTACATCTCTAAGTCACAGCGTTAGCATTTCCCATTTAGCATGGTCTGCCTACCCTAAGGGGATCTGCATACCCTCTCTCTCATAAAAATCTCCAGGCAGGAGCATGTCATAGAGAGAACCAAACTAGACCCACATTCACTATAGCGGTCAATGCACTTCCTGGAAAGCTCTATTGCCACCATAATCAATATACACTTGTTTAAGGAACCTCCTATTCAGCAACAACACTGAACAACTTGAGACCAGCAGCTACAAATCGGGAGCTAAAAATTTAGCAACACTGAGGCAGAGCCACTTGAATAGGAATCTGAGCAGCAGATCAGTTGCCAGATAGAGGTGTTCCTCACAGAATGGGTTATTCTATGGCAGCATATTAAAAATATTATAAAGACTGGACTCAGAATTATGTCAATTACAACTATAATTTAAGTCTTTGGGCCCTGTTGCATGTGATTGGGGCATTTTTAGTCAAAATTTTATAAATAATAAGGCTTACTATAACATGAAAGCTATTTAAATAACAGTAAGTAATCTGAAAGGAGGTGAGTTAAGTAAAATTCTAATCTCAACACTGAAAAAATCCAAAATTTAGATGTAATTAACTTTGTTTTGTTAATGTGACACCACACATGACAGAATCCATTGTGTGGTGTTATATCCTCCAACTTCTTTCATTTTGTTGTAGTTTTAACAGTAGAGCCCCTGGGCATTGGATGTTGAATACTTCTAGTTAAACTCAGAAAAACATGTTTGCATTTAAGATTTAAAGTTTATTATAGCCTGATTATTTCTCATACTGTGCTCACTTTGTTATGAGCCTGTACAACTGAAAGAAATAACAGGTCAAGTGAAAAATGTAACAATACTTAAAACAGATGTTAATGTGAATTCCAGTAGTATGAATATATTTTTTTCTATGTATAGAAAATGCTTATTTTTCTTCATATTGTATGACTACAGTATTTGAAAATTCAGGACAATTAAAATGATTTTTTTAAAAGAAGAAATGCTTACAACTAAGGATTTGAAAATACTTAGCCAGCATGACCCCATTTTAATGAAGTCCTTCCTACTGGGATCCCAGACAGCATGGAGGATGCCATTGTGAAGAGCAGAATGGCATCCTCCACGCATTGTGACCTCACATGCACCATATATGCAAAGTCTAGCTGTGCAGAGCAAAATAGCATCCTCCACACGGTAGGGATTGCTGCTATCCCATCTGCTGATAACAAAATCCCATTTGGTATCACGGCCCACAGTTCGGGAACCACTGGCTTAGATTGAAACCTGTAAAGAAATTGTGTCCCCTTATTTTAAAAAGATACATAAATGCCATTGGAGGATTTAGGGGGAAGAGAAGGAAAATAATCTGTACAGACAAAGATATCTGACCTTTTACTCATTTGATACTAATTCCACCCTGGTAATGAAGTGTCACAGAATGGGGCACACAGATTTTAATGTTTAAAATACAAACCCATTGGGCTTCAATAGGCAAAACACCCACTAACTTTTAAAGACATTACATATTCAGAGTATATAGATTGGACCCTGAATATTTTAATCAGCCAGAAAGTTGACAGCAACTATAAGAATTAATCATAATAATGTTAGTTTTCTCCTATATATTTGCTTTTCTTTCTGAGATAATATGATTCAGGAGTGACTGTACACTGGAATAGTACATCCTCTTCACTGAGCTGAAACAAATGTTATAAAGATAGAGATCAAGGAGCATGATTTCTATTCTAGGTTAACAGACTTACATGATTTTCTGTTGGAAATTTTCAGCGGCTGTATATGTACTTCTGGTCTTTTCAATGCAAATCTCCTATAAAATTGGAGAAGTAAGAGGAGAGAGAGAGAAAAAGACAAACTCCTCAGTTTTCAGTGAGAGTTTGGGATTAATAAACACTTAGCATCATGACACTATTGTAAAATATCCTGAAAGATTTGTTTAAGTTAACCCAAAATAATTCAATCTATTCAAGTTATATAAAATTAATCCCAGTGTCTTAATTTTTTGTAAATTCTCCAAAAACTTGCAGCTATTTTCCCTGAATTGTACATCAATGTGGATACAGATACTGAAGTGCTTTTTTCCATATGGCTTTTCTTCCAAATTGGATCAGCACTATCCTATCAGTTGGTCATTATTCATTCTAGCCAGACAAGTAATGAAATCCAAACTATTTGAACAAGGAGATTCCAAGTTCAGTTGTTTTACTACAATGTCAGATTTTAAAGTTCATCATTACATTGTAATCCATGATCACTTGTATGGCAATCATGCTGACCTAAAGCCTTTGCAAACAAATGTATTAGTATACAAAGAAGAATGAAACTATGTACTAGCGTCGCTTACCTCTCCTGGAAATGTTTTGAAGGGATCAAACCTGCTCTGGGATTGGAATCACCTTCATGTCTGGCCTGCCACCAGGTTGCATCATCTTGGCTCATGATTTGAAGGATATCTCCTTTTCTGAAAGAAAGCCCAGCTTCTTTACAAGGAATTGCTTTATCCTCATTAGGATCATAGTCAAATAGGGCTTTGATAAACATCTGGAAGAAAGAGCATTTTAAGATAACAATATATTTAAGAATCCATAGGTTTATAACTGTTTTATTTTTATTTATTACAAAGTGCTCTAAACTAAATCATGTAATGTTATAAAAAAGTATTGCTCAAAAGCAGGGATGGGCTATTAGATGGTGGTGGTTCACCAGAGTTAACCCCTAGCAGGCTACCAATGTTATATTTACCTGCACCTCCACAGGTATGAGTGCTTGCAGCTCCCATTGGCCACAGATTGCCATTCCCAACCAATGAGAGCTACAGGAAGTGGCACAAACTAGAACACTACTTCCCGCAGCTCCCATTGGCTGGGAATAGCAATCCATGGCGAACAGGAGCTATAATCGCCTGTATCTGCAGAGGCTCAGGTAAATGCAGCAGTGTGGCCTGTCAGGGGCTAATCCTGCCACATCAGATTTTGGCTTTGGGCCAGTATTTGTCCACCACTGCTGTAAGATATTTATGTGGATGCTTACTTTAGGATATAATGTGGGAATATTTTTATCTGTGTAACTTGAAGCCAGTGTCCAGTCAACATAAAGGCTAAAATGGCCTCCTCACAGAAGAAAATAAGACCTGGGATTTCACTGGTGGATTTCATGACTGTAAGGAGAAGTGGAGATAGACAGTTTTCATTGACTGGGGTACTTCCTTCATTCATATGGGAGAAGAGAAAGTTATGGAGATAGAGAAGATTCAGAAGGGAGCTGAGTCTTAGAGGTGGGCCTAGTAAAGTTTATCCAAAGTCACTGGTTATATGGTGGGAGCCCTCTAACCCAGAACTGGGTCCAGTTGAATTCCTAGCATGTGAGGGGGTGGCAGTATAGTGCCCTTCCCTATTGATGAGTTAAGTTGCATCTTACTGCTTAAATCTATCTTGTGTCTATCTTTTCTATGCCCACGTCTTGATAAAATATTTATATGCTGTGTAAGAGTCACTGCACTGTCCAATGAAACATCCTTAAATAGGGCTTACCTTGCCTTCTATTGTAGGTGTTTCTTCCTTGATACTAGGTACAATTTTAAACGTAATTGCTCCTTGAGACTGAGTCTGATTAATATTTTGAATAGAAAACAAATTGAGAATTACTTTTTCAAAGTTTAAACAATAAAGTGAATCTAAACACAAACAAGAGGGATACAAATCTAATGCAGATATAGTTAAAATGCAGTTCATACGTGATCCATGGAGTTTTTTAATGCTACAATATGGAGCTGCAAACTGTGACTATCACAGATTTTCATTTGCAATGTGTACCATAGCTCAAAGTAAAGATGAAATCTTAGAAGCTGGGGGACCTACAATTTCAGAGCGTATAGTTCCGTTTTAAAGATGAGGGCAAAGGCAAATTTTTCAGTTTTACGTTCATTTGGGTACAACCCCAAGGCTCAGGGCAAAAATTGGAATACTCCAATACTAACATAAGTGACTGAAACATTCAAACACGTTTGTGCCACAACTGTAGCATAAAACTATTTTTCTTGGAATTGATTCTTCTGGCAAGTTTAAAAGAACAGAAAAAGGAAAAAAACTGAACTGTGTTCTAGAGAGAAAAAAAATTAAGTCTTCAAACAAGTTAACAATGATCAACCATCATATGCTCTCCTCTTTTCTTATGCCCTATTGAAAGTATGTGGGTCTGGCTGCATTTTACTTATAAACCACAAAATAGTCCCACTGCCTGACTGACATTTTGCTATTGAAGGAAGTGCTAATTAGTTGGAGACGCTGCTACTATTGCATATAGACGACACATTCCATAAAAACTAGCACAATGGAACAGACTGCCAGCAATTTAAACAAAATGGAAACAGGTCTGTTCACTACTAAGACACACATACTTTTGCCTGTAAATCTGCAATCCAAAAGTTTACTGTTTGACAAAACAGCAGCCAAGTTCTTATTTCACCAGCAACAGGATTGGAAACAATAATACCATTACCATTGAAAAGGGCTCTAACTAGCCTCTGATGTTTAAACTGCACTTCAGTAAGGTAAATGGAGAAACTGTTCACACCTTTGCTATTGCATTTCCAGAGATTGTTTTTTTTTTTTAATATTAATTTTGCAGGAAAATACACTTTGACAGGGAACACAAAACTATCGAGCAGGTATGGAATATGGGAAGGTTGACATTTTAAGTTAAGTTAATATGAGAGTAAGGCCAGCCAGTCTATTTAATGAGGCAACCACACATAAACTTGTGTAGTAAAGACTACCTCAAGAACAGAAAGATCTAGTAATACATTTTTTCAAACATTTAATTCTTCCACAGGAAAAATAGTAATAATTTCTCAAAATAGATTAAGTGAATAACTGTGCAATATTTTCCCAAACTTACAAATTTATATAGCAGAGCATAGAGGAGCATAAGCTGGGAAAGCACAACAGCATTAGTACACTCCATGCTCAATGTGTAATACTTCATGTCAAGGTTTCATTAATAAATACTTTATGAAAGATTAATATACAAATAATAGCTTTTAAGAATAAATAGCCAATCAACTGTTATAAATTTAGGAGTCCAGCAGATCAAAGTTTTTATATCCATAGTCCAACAACCACCTGTATCACTTGAGAACTGTGCACATAATTACCTACAAAACCTATGCCTATAACTTAGATCTGTAACATGCTTATCTATAACACCTATTCATCACCTATTAACCATTTATAAATGAAATATTAATATAAAAAGGAAGACAAAGGGATGCAAATTATGGTACCAGGCAAAAAAGCACTATCAGACTTCTGAAAAAGAGGCTCTTCTGAAACAGCAAACTAATTAATTTTTCTAATTGTTTTCTGAACAGTTTTTAAAATTATTTGTTACTTACCAAAATTCGTATTATTTCTTCAGGTTTTTTATCATCTACAGGAATCCCATTGACTTCCCTAAGTTCATCACCAATGTGAATAAGACCTATGCATTGAGAAATAGTTATTTTTGTTGTTGTTGAATGTTTGTGTTTTTCTGTTTAATAGAAAAGGTGCACAGTTAGCAATCAGCATTAATTGCTTCTATACTTTTTTATGTTTTTCCTCTAGGCATTGATCTTTGTATCTCTTCCTCAAATGATGAATATGTATGAATATGTACTGAACACTACTATAGCCAAAAACATTGTGGATAATATTGAGAGAGCTGGTAGATTAGTCAACTTTCTCTTCCCTCCAAAGTAAACAGTGTATCTCCAACATTCTCAGTCAGATACAGACATCAGAAAAGTTGTATACTTTATTTCTTCTAACTTATACTGCTTGCCTTTTGCCACCCACAGAGTAGGAACGTAAGGATCACATTACCGGGGGATGCTTATCAGTTACCACTGAAACAGTGGCCTGACTGGGCTGCTCTACCCTGGTTGGGTCCATCTCACCATGGGTGGGGGTGTGCTCAAGAGCGGCCAGGTCTACCATGCCGTAGGTGGGGGTGGTGTGGTGGGCCCAGCTGGGTTGAAGTATCTTCCAGCCCACACCATGCTACACGTGGGATGATAATCCAACCTGGCTGGGCCCGTGGGATCCCATCTAAGCAGTTAACAGGTTAAGTGCAACTTTTAACATATTAACTGATTACATGGGATTTTACATACCTACCGCAGAGTTCTAATTTATGGCTCAATCCTGCAAGTTAATGAGCATCATGAACTAATTAATAAGAGTCAATGACATGTTACAAAACTGATCATGTAGCAACTTTTTCAGAATTACCAAATTAAATTTCTAGCAGAAATATTAAAAGTTCCAAGCATTTTCAAATCGTTCAAAAATCATTACACTAAACTACTGACTGAAAGTGGGAGGTAAAATTCACTTTCCTCACACAAGCAGAAGGAAAGTAACAATGGTGGTGCAGAGAAAAAAGGATTGTCTGGCTGTACCAAAAGAAGTACAGGAGACACTTGTGATAGATATAACCAGGCCACAACTATAAATATAGATGTATATATGGATGTCTGGGACCAGGGCCATCTTATTAGGGAAGTAAAAGGCTCGTAAAATATTTAACCAGTGTCAAGGTTGATCCCCACTCTGGCACTGAGTGAAGAGGGAGGGGGCCGGCAAGAGACCTTAAAAATACACTGCTTTTAAAGGCTTCTGCTTTAACAAAAAAAACTCCCCAAGATCATAGATTCCCTGACTTTGATTCATATGTTCCCACCACCCAAATACAAAAATCCCTTAAAAGCCAGGAATACGCACTTGGGAATTTCCTCCTGTGGAGTACCCAAGCTCTTTTACTCTCCCTTCCTCAGAAGAGAGCTTGAAAACAAACTAATCTCTTAATAGCTGCACACATAGCCTCCTGCCTTTTAAGATATAGGAATCAGATAATAGTCTTAAAAAGGTGATTTTATTAAGAAAACAAAGAAGATATATTTGGTAAAGCATACTTGGCTGCTAGGTATTACAAAGCAACTGAAAAGAAAACAGGTTAAAACACGGAGAACTGCTTCCCTGGGATTCAGGTTCAGTAACAGTGTATGGGGAAAGAGGATTAAACTGCCACAGAGAAATCCCACCAAGAAATAAAAAAACCAAAAAGCCTGATCACGTCTAGCTACTCATTCCCTGTCTACTCACGCCCATTGTTCCAACGTTCCATCCTTCCTAGACAAGGATATTGTCTGGCTCCCAAGATTTACTTCATTTTTCTCCCAGCTCCTGCTTTGAACTTCACAAAGAACTGAAACAGGCAGAAGCTGTTTTCTATTAAAAAAAACTCATTCTTCCCATTGGCTCTCCTGGTTCCTTGCCAACGTTTCCTCAATACTCACTGCATCTGGGTTTAACCCTTTACAGGCAATTTAATTAACTGATTTGCTGGGATGTCTAGAAAAGGGCATTATCCCTCCCATCCATCACAAACTCTTAAACACTTTGTTTTAACTGGTTAACCACCAGCCACAGGTGTGGGTGGATGCTTCGGCCTCAGCTCCACCAGAGCTGCAGGCAGTGAGATTGTTCCAGCTCCACTGGCCCACTGCATCTGCAGGTGACCAAAGTCCTGCTGGCTGGGCCATCGTGGGCAGGGGGGTGCTCTCACCAGCTGGGCCCTCCAGTTAATGCCAGTAAGGTTAATGCTTACTGGATTACTGGTTAATCATTTAATGTTTTTCATTTCTAGTCCCTATGGGACCTAGAGCAAACCCCCAGCTGCAGGCTGCACCCAGCTTCTGCTCCATCCACTTACTATCTCCACTCCACTCCTTCCCAAGTCCTGCACCAGCTCCTGCCACAAGTGTATTAGAGAGATGTCTGGGACCAGGGCCAACTCTATTGGGTGTGTGGGGCTTGTGTCAACTCTCCCTAGTATCCCAGGCATGGGGCCCAGGACAACTCCCAACCACAGACTCCATTCCATCTCAGCTCCACCCCTTTCCTGCCTCTGTTCCACCCCTTCCAAAATCCCACCCATGCTCTGTTCCACTCTTTGCCGAAGTCTCTTTTCCCAAGAAACATGAGCTGGATGAGTGCTCCCCACTCACCGCAGTGGTGGGATCTGGAGCAACCTGGCAGCCTGCTTGCTCCATATCCGGCCACCACAGTGAGTGAAGGGTGATCCCTGCTGCCCTCCCCATGCCAGATCCCTCATTCCATGTAATCTCCCAGGCTGCTCTGGGACCCATCAACAGGATGTTTGAGGCGGCCACCTCAAGGCCCTCCAAAGCATGGGGACTGGGGCAGCCACCCTGAATCATCCTATGGATGGCACAGTTCTGTCTGGGACTACCCAGCAGATAAGTGTACTGTGCAGGCAAATCTATGTTTAGTCAAATAACTACCTGAGGCTTCCACCACCCTTCATTTTTCATCTAGGTACCTCCAGGCCAATACATGGCTTGGAATTTACCATCCAACCCCTCGTAGGAGGGCTAAGGTGAGCTTCCCCCATTCCATTCCTTTATCTAGCACCTTCTTGCAGCCTGGCCTGCAGAATGGAGAAAGCATTTCCAACACCTAGGGCTTGTACCTTTAAAGCCTTCTGCTCTCATATTTCCTGGGGGGTGAGTCAGCCCCACAAAACTGGCAGTGGCTCACATTTTGCAGCAGTTTGACTCCTTTCCCCACCACCATAGAGCACTGCTGCCTTTCTTTGGCAAGCCTGGACACTGTTCTGTCCACTTCAGGTGTGAGGCAGTCAATCCAGCAACTGAAAGTGTTATAGTCTATGATACCAGTGATATTTCTCACCTTCAGGTGAAGCAGTTAAATATGTTTCTATGCTATCAAAGTGCAATGGAGAACTGTATTTTAATTAGGTTTCAAGATCAATTCTATGCCCATTAAATTCTTCTGAGCCTTTAAGCCCATGCATCTTCATTACTGACAAATACTTCTCTCTCTGCATTGAAGTTATTGTATTTCCTTGAAATATTTCAAATGCCGTAAACATATAATTTATATATAATTTTAATGCATCTTGAATATCTTCTTTGGTCAGGAATAGTTTATGCAGGATATCTACATGAAAAAATATGGTTAACTAAATTTGAACCCCATGTACCATTAAACCCATCCACTTCTGATCTTTTTTGAAGACATTACCTAAGATAGCAGTGAGCAAACTTTTTCCAGTTATGCCCACCTTTACTATTGACAGAATCTCTCCATACATTTCTGCACAGTCTACGCTTTTAAGCAGCAGAACATGGGTTAAAGGTAGAACTGAAGGAGGGAACTGTGGATGGGGGGAGAGGAACTGAAGCTAGGGGCACACTTGATCTGGGGGCAGAGAAGAGTGTGGAGAGAAGCCAGAGTGAGACTGGAGGTAGATCTTGCCTTGAAGCAGAGCAGGACAGGGGAGCTGAACAGGGCAGGGGACTGGAAATCTGGTGCTCCTTCCCTCCCCATGAAGAATGGTCTATCAGAACTGGGTGTTGAAAAGGGCTGGAGGAGAAGTGAAGCTGTGACAGAAACAAGGCTGGAAGTGTGGCATTCCCTCCCCACCTCTGTGGGGGCTGGCCTGACTCTGCTGCATACCCTTCCAAACATTCCTCTGCACTCCTACAGCAAAGGTATGCCCATAATTTGGGAGCCACTGAGCGAAGACAGTTGCTATTTGCATTAAATGCCTGTAACACAGACAGGTATATTAGTTTGTAGAAAATAAGAATGGAACCCAACTTTTTTTAAGAACACAGACCTTTGAAAAGCAGTGATACTTTTCAATTTTTGCATACTTCTCTTCTTATTTTATTACAAATGTAATACAGAGAGCACAGCTACAACTGGACTATTTATGGGCCATCCAGAAAGTATGAGAAATCTACAAAGAAAATCTATTCTAACCATCTTGAATTCTTATCTGAAGTTAACCAATCTGTGCCTGAATCATTATTTTAAGCATAAATATGCCAATTAATTAATAACTGATAAAGCTTATTGTGCTTTTTTTAACGTAATAACTCAAAAGCACTTAAGTCACTTCTACTATTCATTCAACAGGAAATACCATTACCATCTATGAAATACCACCCTGGGAAGGTGGCCCAACTTCCAGTTATCTTAGTATACAACATGGATACATTTCTCTTACTGTCAAACATACACATTGCCCTTTTTTGGGTTAAATAATTTGAATGATTAGTGCCAAAAGAGACCTCTTACCACTTCTGTCTGCAGCTCCTCCTCGCATTATTCTAGCCACCACAATTGTGCCAGTATGTTCATCCCTTTTAATAGTCGCTCCCTTTAAAAAAAAGATAGTTGGTAAGTCTTATCATAATTTAAATGAATTGGACTAAGGAACATTTAAAATTTAAAATTACAAGTTGTTGTAAAGATGTAGACTGTAGTCCAAAAATAGAAATGGCACCTGTTTATAAAAATCAATTACTCCATGAAAGGTAAGTAATGAATATTTAATACAATTTTTTGTTGTTTTTATTGAGCTGACAGAAATCTCTCACTTGTTCTATTCTATACGATAGGTTATTTTTCCAGTCCTTTTCAGGATGCTAGCAATAACTCATCCATTTGTATAGGTGTGGTATTTGGACTCAGGACATGCCTACACTGCAATAAAACATATGTGGCTGGCTCATGTCAGCTGACTTAGGCTCACGGAGCTTGACTGTAGGGCTATAAAACTGTAGCATAGACATTCAGGTTTCGGCTGGAGCCTGGGTTCTGGGACCTTGGGATGGGAGAAGGTCCCAAAGCTAAGACCAAACCTGAATATCTGTACTGAAATCTGATAGTCCCATTGCCCAAGACTGCTCACATGCGCCAGCCTTAGGTCTTTTATTGCAGTGTAGAGATATTCTTATGATGTATTTGAGAGTAGCACAAAGACAATATAATTCTGGGCTTTAATATTTCCTCCAAGTGTACAGGGGATTATACTATTTGTACTGGATCAGCCTCTAGATTTGACATATGCACTGCTAAAAACTGAAAAACAATTATACACTTGATGTATTGCGTAAAAAAAAGCAGTGTGGATAAAATTGGATTTTTAAATTTAAAATATTTTTTTAAATTTAAATTGTTTTTTGATTTCTAAAAAATGAATAAAATACTAAATTTCTCATTTAAAAATTAGTTAGAATTACATCTCATCACAAACATGCTACATATACACTTACCGTCTCATAAAAATGAATTAATGGCTCTAGTCTGTCCAGCCTAGTAGCTCTTACTTTTTGAAAGTTCTGAGCTTTCTATTTCTATTTTTCAGCAGATTAAAAAGTTACACATGCAAAGATAGCCACAAGCTGAACAGGACTGGTTTTGTTCTGTGTTTAGATAGTGATGCACCTGGGCCAAGCAAGGCAGAAGAGTTACTTAAGACATTGTCTAAAGATAGATACACAATATATAGGAAAGGACGGGGCCAGCATAGAAAGAAACAGAGGAGTGGACTGGAAAGAAAAAGGGAAGGCAATATTCAGCACACACAGAGCTTTCTATATTTTCCCACACTTCTGCCACAGAAAATCTATCATGGCTTCTGGGCGTAAGAGACTCACTATCTGGGAATATTTTGAGGAAATTCCTTCCCTGGGTAAAAACAGAAAACGTGTCAAATGGAACCAGTGCAAGAAGATGATACAGGTTGCACCTCTATAAACCAGAACTCCAGGATCAGAGATCCCCAGGGTGCTGTGGGGGAGAAGGGGTAGGACAACAGTTAGAATATGAAAACAGACCTTTCCTAGTCACAAAGAACAAAAAGAGCTGTTAAATCAGCACTTATGCATCCTGACAGGCTTCTGGGGGGCTGCTGGAGGAGGGGACAGCCCCCAAATCTCTCTCCTTCCTGACAACCTGCAGGCCGTAGTGGGAAGGCCGCTGGAGGCTGGGGACAGCTCTTAAGAGTGTTTGCCTAAACAGAATGCAAGATGGAGGGAGCCACTGGAGGCCAAAGGTAGCTCCCGAAGCAACAGCCTCCAGACCATTTGCAGGGTGGAGTGGGGAGGCAGCTGGAGGCCAAAGGCAGCATGCAGAGTGCTGCAACAGGTTGTAGGATGGGAGACCACTGCCTCAAGTAAGATTCCCCTTGAGCAGCTGCAGGCTGGGGGAGGGGGCAGAGTCCCAACCCCCACCTGACAAGTGCACAGACCCAGATTCCTTGCCTCCCAGGAGGAGCCGCCCTCCAGGGAGTGCAGCCCTGTCCCCTTCAGAGGAGCCTCTGGGTCAGGAAGAGCTGTCACAGTTCCCTGGGAGGAGTCCCCGCCAGAGCACTGCCACCCTCATCGCCATGGGTGGCCCCGGTAAGCTCCCCGATCACCTTCCAAGCCCCCTGTCTTGAGTCTGGAACCTCTAACCAGCTTTGACTTTCATGGCCCTACCTCCTTCCCCCTGCCCTGAGGCCCCCCCACACCACCCAACCCTCTGCCCTAAGCCACCTACCCTCTGCCTCTCCTTACCCTCAAACCTTCAATCCAGCCTTCATTTTACTTCATTTAAAAAAAATACAATAATTGAAATAAAGCATGCACATTTTTACTTTATTTTAAAAATAAAATTACTTCACTTAAAGATCTCAGCAACATCTGGTACAGCTGCAAGTACTAATTAACAAATGTCAAATAATTAGTATGTTGTTGTGAGTAAAACTTACCTCTAAACTTTCTCTAAAAACTCAAAGTACAATACAATGCTTAAAATGCTAAGTTTGATTTGTCCTTGCTTATTACATACAAGCTATATTTGCTGAGAAAAGGACAATTTCCCTAGAAAATTTATCACCGCCATATGTTCAGATTCTCTTTAGTGGAAATTCTGACACTATTCTGTAGCAGAATTCTGAGCCTGTATATTATACACAATATTATATTTTAAACATATTTCTATGAAATCCTCTCTCTAAGCAGTGAATTCTTTATGTAATTTGCTAAAAATATGCTTTTACATGTTTATAATGTAACTATATTGCTATGACATTTGTTTGAGTGCCTTATTTTGATTTAATTTCATATGCAAGTATACCTGGGAGTTAGAAAAATTATGAGGATTGTACTGCAGCTATTCTAGTCAAAGTTTTAAACAAAGTATTTTTAGACTGAAAGCAAATATTATTAATTTTCAATATTATCATATATAAATTGATTAACTCTATCATTAAAACTCCTACTCTATCTCAGCCATCTTCCCTATGTTGTTTAAAATTTAAGGATTGTTAAATCATTACAACTGGCCTTAACTATGATATCATGTTTGGAAAGAAGTGATCAGGTAGCCAGGAATGTTGGCTTAGAGACAAAAGACAACACTTTAGAATTGCCCTGGAAGTAACACAAAGCCTGTATTGCTAAGGTAAAATGGATATATATTTTCTGTGCAACTAGCATTACCCATACCCTGTCTTCACTATGAAAAAAATTGTGTGTTTTTATATCAAGTAGTAAGCTAACTTTAAGTAAAATCCTAGTGAAGACAAGAGAGTTTGTAAATTTCATGCGGTATGGGGGACCTTATTACTTAACTCAAATTAGCCAACTCAATCTGTCACACACCCATCTCATTGGGTGTAAAAATTAATTGAACCTGCAGAGTGGTAGACAATCCTGGAAGAAGGAGGTGATGGTTACATTTCCCGGAAACTCTCCAACTTCCATTGTCCATCCCCCCTTTGTCTCCCTCCTGCCCCCACCATTGATGTAAGCCTGTGCCCACACATTTTGGAGCCTCTTGCTCTTGTTAGCTTCTCCACCCTTTCTCCCTGTAGTTTTAGTATAACTGCTGTATTTTAGAATGTTTCAGGTCTAACCAACTGTCTGTTTTGTGGTCAGGAAGGAATTTTCCCTGTAGAAGTCGAGTTGCTGGAAGCTTGGTGTTTTTCTTTTATGGGGAACTTGGATGGGCTGGATTTCCTCACAACATCATGGAGCACAGTTGGATTAACTACTGTTTTGCATTTAATGTTTAGTACATCACAACTTGCATCCGGTAAGGATAAAAGCCAAAGGGACAGCCCCCAAAGGTAAAAGACCTAGAATTTGACTGTGCCTACTGAAGAAGGGTAAAACTGAAGTATTTATAGGCCATTGTCCCCTTATGGTACCTTCCACTTCACTTATGGGTGGAGAGTGAGATTATTCAGAAAAGTGAACTGTGTCCCGGGGGTAGGCTGCAAGGAGTGTACTCTGATGTCTGGGATAGATGTCAGGAGCCTTCTAATCTTGCCCTGGACCCCGTTAAATGGCTGATAGGTGACAAATAGGGGAGACAGGATGCCTCATATGTTAATTTATGTAAGGCCTTCTGTCTAAATCTATCCTTCTGTATGTCATTCCCTTGCATGTCTTGAACAATATGAACACATCTTTTATTCACAGGGAAGACAAAGTACAAATGAGAATGCCATCGTATAGAGCACTAGTTGAGGCTTATGACAAGGCTAGCCCATCTACTGCACATTATAAAAAGTCAGACGGTTTGAAAAACAAGGGCTTCTCTGACTTGTCTCCAAACTGTGCCATTCACAAATATTCTCAAATATAAATTCATTTATTTTCAAATGTATGAGTACTTTTGATTTTGCAGAAATACTAAAAAAGCAGCTTCTTTTATGTTACTGCAAACCCTGCCCAATTCACAAAGTGTGTATAATCTGGCAAGAACTTTTGTGCTTATGAATTGTTGAGCCCCAGTATTTTCAGTGGCACATGCAATGCAGCTCCTTATACTGTGCTTTAAAAAGTAAAGATGGTTAACATTGGATCTTTGGAGTCTGGAAAACGTGTTTGTGTTGCCAGCCAAAGGAGAGAGTTAGCCAAAACGAGGCATACATAGATGTAATAGCATAGTTCAATTTCAATATTTTAATGGGAAAATAAGGAGTTTGGAAACCATATGAAGGATCAGAAACTGAGAATGTGGTTGAAGGTATAGCAGCAATCAGCAAGCAAAAGTGATGAAATATTAAGGCAACTTCTTCAAGAGCTAGATCCTTGTTTGTTTACTTTTATGCCACTTGTGGTTTCCTAAAGAGGAGCAGTACTACTTCATCCATTCATTTGCTAAATACTGCTGGTTCCAGAATATTAACAAAATAAGGCCAAATTTTTAAGGCTTAACAAAGCAAAGCAAGTTTGGCCTGGAATATAAGTTACTAGAAAAGAAGGTCAAAGATTTTAGGTTTGTTTTGAATGCTCTACCTGTTAAATAAAGGTACATAGCAACCAGGTAATGTATAAAAATGAATAGTCCAGCAAATCACATTTTTAATGCAGACCATATTTTTAACTGTAATCTTTGCTTTAGATAAGAGTGTATTAATGTCTATTTGTCCCTTTTAAATGTTAAATTTCCACACAGCTTCAAAAACTAGTTTTTTTCACTGATTTGGGAGCCATCATGTTTGTTTCTAGTTGTCAATCCTGTCTAGCATAAGTCAATCAGCTTTTCATTGCTGTGTGTTTGTCTATCCAAATACAAACATTAACAATCCTAAATTCTAAAATAGTAAGGAACACTGATATTTTGCAATGTCTACTTAGTGTATTCCCTCTCTCCAAAATGAGAGGCACGCGTAGAAATTACAGTAACTTTGATCCTGAACAATACTGAGCATTGTATAAACATTTCACACAAGTTTTCAGGCATCTCCCTTCCAGCATTATTTTTTCCAAGTTGATACTTGTTTTATAAAAATAGACATGTGAATAAGCATAACATAAAATCATAATTTACTAATAACTAGAGTGACCAAATGGCCCTTTTTTAAAGGCACATTACCATAGTTAAGCCCTCCTACAAGTGTTCTGACTTTTTCTTAAAAACAGACAAATTGTCCTATATTTTTTCTCTCCCCATCAGTACCGACAGATCATGCTGCTGGCTGGATCCTTGCTACCGAGCCATCTGCCCTCCAGTGAGTGCTGGTCCAGTGGCTAATGATGGACGTTGGTGGTGTGCAAGGCTGGTGGAGGGTTGAATATGCAGCACATGGGGCTGGCCATATCCTGTGCTGGTCTGTCAGCACAACCCCCATTGTGGGTTGGCTCTTTGCCAATAGGGATGCCCGCATCCCATTTCTGGCTAGCACTGGCTGTGCCTTGTGAGCTGCAGAGGCTGGTGAGTGAGGGCAGGTGCCAGGCAGGGATCGGTTAAGTGTTGCCTCTGCTGACCACTTATGGGTCCGTTATGTGCTCCCCCTCTTGCCATCCTCTCCTTGCAGTACCGCTTTGCCCCCTGAGCCCTGTTGCTCTTCCATATCAATTCTGGCAGGGCATGCCTAGCACCATAAGGAGACCAGTCCTCAGTCAGAGCACTCAGTTTACCAACAGTAGGCTCCTTCCTTTCCCCATTGCCAGTAGGCTCCTTCCTTTCCCCATTGCCTTTGGCTTGGCCAGGGCCGCGGAAATGCCCAAGACCAGGATTCTCTCTAAGCTATGCAGCTGCCTAATAAGCACTGTGCATGGGCTCAGAACTGAGCTATCAGGGATGGGGGAGAGGTGTATTCCTCCAGTCCCAGCAGCAGGACCAGATTAAGAAAGGATCTTAGGGGCTGCAGCCTGTAAAACACCTGTGATCTGGGCCAGCCCTTCCTGGAGGAAGAGTGGGAGATTGCAGTTCTGCACATTGTCATTCGTCCTCCTCTGCCCCAAGCTGCAGCCACATCACCACAAGTGCCAAAACACTGTGTCCCCATATTGCCTTCACCCAAAGGCTCCGCTGCCCCCAACTACCATTGGCTGGGAATCATGGCCAAAGGGAGTTGCAGAGTTGGTGCTTGCAGGTGTTTCCCATCACCACCAAATGGGAGCTACTCTAGGTAAGAGCCCCGCATTCCAACCTGTGTCTCCAGCCCTAAGCTCCTCCATATACCCCAAGTTCCTAACTTCCACCCAGACTCCACACCCCAATCCAGAGTATCAGCTCAGCATCTGTTCCACTACCCTAGATCCCTCCTAAACCTCATACCCCAACCTTTAGCCCTGTCATGAACCCTAACTCCAACACAGATTCTGAAACCTAAACCCAAACGCCTGCCCTGAGCCCATTCCTGCACTCCTTCACCCCAGCCTGGAGCCTCTTGCTATATCTCAAACAACTCAGCCCCACCTCAGAGTCTGCACCCCCAGACAGAGCACTCATACCACTCCCCAAGCCTGAGACCCCATCCACACTCTGAACCCTTCAGCGCCATCCCTACCACAGATGAGGCATGCATAGAATGAATTTTGTTATGTGCACCAATATGAAGGTGATGTGTCACACATCTTCATATTGATGCACATAACTACATTCATTCTACACAGACATAAAGTATTAAAATACACTGCCCAAGACCCTCTGGGCCCAGGGCACTGGCTAGGAGGAGCCAAGCCCTGCATGTGCCAGAGACCCACGCAGCACTGGCACAGGGAACACTCTCTGTCCTTCAGCTAAGCTTCAAGTGGTAGCAGGGGGCGGGGAAATAATTTCTAGCCTGTTTGCACCCTGAACCTATAGGCTACACAACAGTCCCCCTGGTAAGGGCTTAGAATCTGCTTCACCATTCCTCTCCTTGAATCCTGCTCCCAAGGAGAAAGGGCTATTCTATTCTCTAGGTACCCTCCCCTGCTGATCTACCATTCTGATGGGCAGGAAGGGACAAGCTACTTCCAATCATGGAGTTGAGAGCGGAGGAGGGAGAAGAGATGAATTTTGCAAAGACAGGGGCCAGCTCATCACTCCCTCCCATCACCCGCAAGCTGGAAGCAGCTCCTTCCCTCCCACATGGTGCCAAAAGGCTGCTGCTGGCCACAGTCTGGTGTGAACCCTGAAGGAAATAAGGGATGGAGGGTGATCTTGCATTGTTCCCCTCACATGTTGCCTTGTGAAAGTGCAGCACCAGATACCAGGAGAGGCACAAGGGCAGGGAGAAGAGGATCAGTAAGTCACCCTTCCACACCCATGTAAGAGAGGGGTATAGGAGTGTGTGCCTGACCTCGCTCAGTGTGTGTCACTACTTTCTCTACCCTCTGTGAATCCTAAAGCCATACAGATAAAAGGAAAATAAAAAGAATCCAACTACACAGTGTTTCTTTTTAACAGGGGTCAATGAACTTAATATTAATTTGAATGTTTGTAGAGCATAGTTCTGAATATGAATAATTTTACTAGGGGTGCATCTACATAGCAGAGCTTAATTCGAAATAAGTAACGCAAATGGAGCTACGTCAATTGAGTAGCTTATCTCAAAATAGCTCATTTCAAAATTGGGAGTGCCTATACAGCACTCTATTTCGAAATAGAGCTCTCTTCCTCCAACTTCCCTTACTCCTCGTACTATGAGGGTTACAGGAGTCGAAGTAAGAAGTCCTCCAGCTTGACAATATTTCAACATTATTTCGAAATAACTGCCTTCTGTGTAGACACAAACTAAATTATGTAAAAATAACACTAGTTATTTCGAAATAATGTTGCTGTGTAGACGTGTCCTAGGTGTTCCGCCTCATAGGGAAAAATGGTCACCCTACTAATAACTAAAACCTGCTTCAAGTTAACATTTTAACTCTGGCTGCAAAGCAATTTGCAATGTTTTAAATGTTGAACTTCACAAAAATGGCACAGATTGAGATATTTTATTTTTAAGATTCTGTGATACCAAACTACTGAAAAAGACTTAGACGAGTGAATAATGTTGCTAAATCCAAATTATTTAATTTGAACTACAGGCAGTCCCCGGGTTACGTACAAGATAGGGACTGTAGGTTTGTTCTTAAGTTGAATTTGTATGTAAGTCGGAACTGGCGTCCAGATTCAGCCACTGTTGCAACTGACCAGCGGCTGACTACAGGAAGCCCGAGGAAGAGCTGCTCTGCCCCGGGCTTCCTGGAATCAGCCGCTGATCAGTTTCAACAGCGGCTGAATCTGGACGTCTGGGACAAGAGCAGCTGGGGCACTGCAGGGTAGGTCCCTGCAGCGCTGCACCTCGGGGACCATCCAGGCAGCACCCCAGCTGCTCTACCCCAGGTATTCCTAAATCAGCCGCTGCTGAAACCAGGCTTTGCTCCGCGTCTCCCTGGTCTGCTGGGGGGGTCCGGAGCGGAGCGGCTTTTCTCGCCGTGGAGGACGCGGGCGGCAGGACCACCCGCGTCCTCTGCAGCGAGAAAAGCCTGGTCTGCTGAGGGGGCGCACTAGCTGCGCCCCTCTCCCCAGCAGACCAAGGAGATGTGGAGAAACTTTTCTCGCCACGGAGGACACGGGTGGCGGGACCGCGGCGCATCTGGGCAGTCCCGCCGCCCCCGTCCTCCACGGCGAGAAAAGCTCCGTTCGTATGTTGGGATCCGACATAAGTCGGATCCACGTAACTCGGGGACTGCCTGTACTTTTTATGGCATCCTCAATTTTTTTAAACCTCTCAGAATTAAAGGTAAATACAACTTCTTCTCTTGACTCTTCCTGACACTAAGTCTTACTATAGGTTTCTTCTCTAGCACACAGAATTTGTGATTAAAAAAAAAAGATTTGTAAATAGGCATGTGATCTAAATATTTGGAAAAAATGATTTAGAACCTTAATGCCAAGTAAAATCTTTCCATATGGTCAAACTTTTAACTGTACCCAGGGGCCCCCAGAGTCAGTCAGTACTAAAATTCACTTCTTGTTGACTGATGCCAGAGATCTGTCAAGATTGAGGGCATTACTGAGATATCAACTCTGAGACAAGCTACCACTGTATGTCAAACATAGGCATCGCTCTCTCTCCCCACCACCATGGGTACAGAATTGCAGCTCTTTTACAGTTATTTTTCCACTCCAGCTCAGCGTCAGAAGGCAGGGGGGTCACTCAAACCACAGTGGCCTTGTGCAGCCCCCACACCCTCTTTAGTTGGTTAACTGATTGAGCATTATGTTTAATTGGCTACCAGTTAAACAGGATTTTATATACCTTTTATAGAGGTGTGAAAAACTTTTTTGGGGTGAGAGGCCACTGACCCACAGAAAAATTATTCAGGGGCCACAAAAAAGTGAGAAGCAAAATAAAAAATAAACCCTGACAGAGAAGCAGAAAGTAGGGATAGTAGATTTTGTGGGCCTCCCTATGCTCTCTGCTGGGACCAAAAATGAGAGGTTCAGTGTGTGGGGTTGCCGGGGCACAGGTTGGGTGTGGGGTTTGGGCAGGAGGTAGGAAACAGGAATGGAGTGGGAGTGAGGGGTCTAGAGTTTCCAGATGGTTTAACCAAAAATACCGAACCACTCCCCCCCCCCCCCCCCCCGGCAAAAACCCTGAGACTTATTAAGCAATAAATAAATAAATCAATAGTAAAACAGCATTAAAACAGCATGGCCCCTTTCAGAGTGCCTGCGGAGTCAGAATAGGGATAGGAACAGGGGAGAAGTTGAGCACTAAGACCCAGAGAAGGCATTGCTTCCCCTTGGCCATTAGGCTTTTTGCCAGCAGCCATTTTGTTCAAGCCAAAAAGCAGCTTCTCTGCAGAACCAGATAAACAGGGGAGCTGGGAGTGTCGAGGGTCGGGGGGGGCTGGGCCCAGTTGCCGAGTGTGTCCTAGGGTTGCCAGGTGTCCTGTATTTTCACCTCCTGGTCGGGAAAATAAATCAGAAAATACAGGTGTCCAGTATTTTCTGAATTTTTTTTTACTGGACAGGAGGCGAAAATACCGAACTGTCTGAGTCAATACCAGACATCTGGCAACCCTAACGGGGTCTGGGCGGAGGGGGGAGGAGGAAGGCACAGGGCTGGCGCACCAGCTTCCCGATGTTGGGGGGAGAGGAGGGTTGAGTTTCAGGGGCTAGATTCAGGCAAGCTGTGGGCCAGATTTGGCCCCAGAGCCATAGGTTCCCTCCCCCCCTCTTTTTGTACATTACATAATACCACTCCCTATCTACAGCAAATCTGTACCACAATTTAATATTCCTGTTTACTTGGTTTAGTTTTATTTCTCCAGATATTCATAAGAAGCTATCAACTTTATGGTGTTCATAATCCAAACTATAACAGATAACTTAAAAATTTTCACAGACTCAAATTCAAGGTGTGTGAAAATGTGTTTTATGTTCCCTTTTCAATATACAAACAGGTTACAATCTCAATATTAATAATAACAGGAACAGATTATGACAAAGATAGAGTTTTCACTGGGGATTCCTTATCTTTGCTCTTTAGAGCAAGCTCATACCCAGGTTCAAGACTAAAAATGAATATATGATTAATTTCTCTATACACGTGGTGTTAAATGAACTGTGAAGTATGAGTATCAACATGAAGCTCAACCATTTGAATTACTTTAACAATGTGAAGGTGGAATTCACAGGTCCATTATTCAACATTCTGAAACAACTTGAAATTACTATTCATATTTCCAGCTAATATTAACCATCTTAATCATTTTCATAACCCTTAAAGAAGCAACAAAAGGAAAGAGAACTTACCAGTGGTTCCCTGTTTTTGACAAGTCTGATTATTTTTACTGAGTCTTCCTCCTCATCAATATCATCTGGGATGGGAGGCAATACTGGATCATAGCTCTTCTGAGCAACAGTATCATGTACAGAGAGCAAAGCCTGAAAATGTCAATTGTCAACATTAATATTAGTCTGACAATATTAGACTAATGCAAAATGCAAAAGTGAGCCATATATAATCTGAGTGCTGCAGTGCCATACAAATTTATGTAGAATGTCTGCTACTTGTTTATGCCATTTTATCTGTTTGTTAAACAGTAATAAAACAACCCAATAAAGTAACTATTGTTAAGATCCACTACATAGATAGCTACAAATTGTGTGTGAAGAAAGGCTGCTTTGAGAATAAATTAGGATGCCAAACACTTTGTACCTTAATTCAAAATTACAAAATTTGTAGTCTAGAGAAAAAAAAATCTTGAAGGTAAAGTATTGTTTCTCCTGATATAAGTTCAGATGCATAATTCCATTACTGTGATATGGAAGCTCTTAAAACACAATAGGGAATGCCATGAGTCAAACAAGATAACTAACTGCTGCCCCTTTTTCTTGAGGCTTGGAAAAAAAAAAACTAGACCCAGTCATCTTATGGTATGCAACTCCAGCTATGTAAATAACGTAGCTGGAGTCAACATACTTTAAGCCAACCTTGGCAACATCTTCATAGTCGGAGGTCGATGGAGCAAATCCTTCCGTTGGCTTCCCTTGCTCCTTGCAACTGTCAGGAGTACCAGAGCCGACCAGGGGCACCCTCAGCAATAAATTTAGCAGGTTCTAACTAGATCCACTAAATTGAACGCTGATGCAGCAGGTGGAGATGAGCCTCAGTGTCAAATGGTGTGTTGCTAAACTGTTGCAGAACTATCCAATAGGGAGTCAGATGTTAGCAGCTTTGCTCCTGGTTCATCCGTTCCTTTCATTTCAGTTCCAACAGCATAAATCACTCTCTCACAAAATTGCACACTGAAATTGAAAAAAACCCCATACTTCTTAAGGGTTTGGGTTTATTCATCTATCAGTATATGTCACTTATGAGCTAGCTTCCCTTCTTGTGAGAGAGTCTCAAATGCTTCTTCAGCTCATGCTCACTATTTGAATAACAGATTCTTACAAAAAACAATATATTATTCTCTTTCCTTACAAAAATGACCCAAAGGCTTCAACAGTTTAACCCATTATAAATTTCTATGCCGAATTTTCAAAGGGTCTTGGTAAGTCAACAGGAGATGAGTGTACTTAAGGACACTTTGAAAACACCAGTCAAAATCTACATAAAAATTGCTACCTTTTTTTAGAAACAGCAATATTAAGAATTACATTAAATGAAAGTCTGTCCAAAAATTCTCCAGGATTCTTTTAACAGCTTTCAAATTGGCAAATAAGTTGGATAAATGAAACTACTTCAATTTTCCAGTTAATCCTACACATTATAGCTGAAACAAAAGCTATAACTATGACTGCCTAAGGGTTTAAAAAATATTGGTCTTTATTTTCAGTTGCTTATAACTCCCTGAATGTTTCAAATTTTGGCCCAACATTTTTGGGCCCAAAGATTTTTTGACAATGTTTTAGCCAAAAATTGTTTTTTTTTTAAATGAGTAGACTGAAAAGAAGAGACATCCCCAATAATTTTTTTAAAAATCCTATGGTTTTTAAAATTAAACCATACTACTGCTGAAATGATTAGGATTATAAAGCTGAATTTTTGCACTAAGTCCTAACTGAGGAGAATGACACTTTATAAGCACAAAAATGGTCATACCAGGTCAGACTACTGGTATATTGAGCCCAGTAAGTACCTTGTGTTCTGACAGTCATTAATGTCAGAAGCGTCAGAGAAAATTAACAAAACAGGGCAATTATCAAGTGATTCATCCCATCATCCAGTCCCAGCATCTGGAAGTCAGAAGCTTAGAGACATCTATATCACAATATCTATCCATAGATATATACATATAACTATCCTGCCTAATAGCCATTTATAGATTTATCCTCCAAGAACGTATCTAATTATTTTTTGAGCCCAGTTTTATGTTTGGCCCTTACAACAGCCCTGGTAAAAAATTTCACAGATTGACTGTGTGTTGTGTGACATCACTTTTAAACCTGAAGCATACGGATTTCACTGGGTGATCCGTGCTTTGTGTGTTAGATGAAAGGGTTCCTTATTCAACCATTCTTGATTTTATGGCTCTCTATCATACCACCTTTACTCATCTCTTTTCTAAGCTCAGAAGTCCCAGTCTTTTTACTCCCTCCTCACATGGAAGCTGTTCCATATTCTTAATCACGATAATAATTAAGGTTTCTTGCACACAAAAAAACTGTTTTGTGCAAGAGGTCTTGCGCGTCCACACTGCCATGTGCTTTGGTGCAAGAGATGTACTTTTCTGCAAGAGCGTCCATGGCAGTGTGGATGCTCTCTTGCACAAGAAACCCCTGTTGTCCATTCACACTGCCTTCTTGCGCAAGAGGGCTTATTCTTCATGGGGAGAGGAATAACTCTTGTGCAAGAAGTCCTCTTTTCTGATGCTTTACTGTAAATTTGCTTGCATAAGAACACACATGCAGTGTAGACGCTCCGCAAGTTTTTGCGCAAGAACACTGTTCTTGCACAAAAAGCCTACAGGGTAGGTATAGCATTACTGTCTTATTAGCTATCTCTTTCCTAATGCTTGTTAACATAGATAACTTTTTTTACTACTACTGTGTATTATGGATCGTTATCTGAAAATATCTGCTTATTGACTCTTAATATTGCATTCAGCCCGTAAGTGACAATTTGAAGACAAAGTAAAGGGAACGTAAATTTAGGAAAGGGTTAATCAGGAATTCCATAACTCTTGTCAAATGGTAAAAGATAACTCCTTAATTTGTCTGATACCAGTTCTCTGGTAATTTAATGGGACATGGGTAATGTTAGAAAAGTATGTGATTACTTCTTTCTTGTTTAAAATCTACATAAACTTCACACTATATGTTGTCACTGATTACATGGATACCTTATTTTTTCAAACAATTCATAGATACATAGTTCCATATCAAGGTTGAAGAGAACCACTTTAATCATCTAGTCTGACTTCCTGTATAACACTGACAACAAACTTACCCCAAAATAATTCCTTTTGAACTAGAGCATATTGAATTTTAAAAAATCCAGTCTTGATTCAAAAATTGCCAGTGATGGAGAATCCCTTGCTAAACTCTTTCAAGGTTTAATTAATCTTATTGGAAATGAGGCATACATTTTTAACATTCTGACCCTAACTTCAATTTCTAGCCACTGGACCTTCTTATACCTTTTTCTGCTAGACTGAAGAGCTCATTAAATTTGTTCCCCATCTAGCTATTTATAGACTGTGCTCAAGTCAGCCAATACTCTTCTCTCTGTAATGTAAACAGATCTAGCTCCTTGAATCTATCACTAAAAGGCATGTATTCTAGCCCTTTAATTATTCTCTTGGCTCTTCACTGAACTCTCCACCTATTTATCAGCATCCTTCTTAAATTGTGAATACCAGAACTAGACACAGTATTCTAGCACAGATTGCACCAGTAAGAAATACAGAGGTAAACTCACTTCTCTGTTCCTACATGAAATTCCCATTTATGCATCCAAAAGAATTAGCTCTTTTGGCCACAACCTCACACTGGAGCTTGTCTTCAACTGATTCACATGCCCTAGATCTTTTTCAAAGTTACCTGCTTACCACAATAGCAACCCCCCATCCAGTAAGTATAACCTACATTCTTTTTTCCTAGATGAATAGAGAAGGACAAATCTCTGGCCAGCGGAGGTCAGGACAATAAGGAGTTTCTTAAGTGATTTTAGCTTGTTCAGTAGCTTATTGGACCATTAATATTAATTTTCAGTAAGTCTTGAAATTTCAGGAAAGTGCCAGAAAACTGGAAGAAAGCTAATTTTGTGCCAATATTTTAAAAGGGTAAATGTGATGACCCAGGTAATTGTAGACCTGTCAGTCTGACAGTAGTCCCAGGCAAGATAAACATACTTTCACATTCTTCCTCTTGACTGTTAGATAAATAATACCAGGCTTTCGACAGAAAACATGTTAGCACAGTAGACGTAACTGTATTTTAAAGAACTCCAGTAAGATTGCCTTGTCCTTTTTTTTTTTATATTATAGGTTTCTGTTTGGTCTGAGTAAAAAGCATAACAACAAAAAGCATAACAAAAAGCATGGACAACAGTTACTGATGACCAGAAGAGCAGTTTAAAAAGTTATTTTGTCTTAAGTTAGTCGTCAACCTGCAAATCCACTAATTTTTCAGAGAAGAGAGGAAAAGCAGATAACTGTAAATTTACCTAGGTGCATCTACACAGCACCCTAAACTCGAAATAAGATACTCAATTTGTACTAAACAAATTGTGTATCTTATTTTGACTGAATTTTAAAATAGCGTATTTTGATTGAATTTTGAAATATCATATTTCAAAATTTGACATGTCTACACAGCACCACATTTTGAAACAATGCACTACTTCAAGACATCCCTTAATCCTTGTGGAACGAGGGTTACAGGGATGCCGAAATAGGTCTTGAAATAGTATAGAGCACTTTCCAAAGATGCAGGGTAGCTATTTCAGGATACTTCCAGTATCCCAAAATAGCCCCGCTGTGTAAATTTACCCCTAGATTTACACTATCAACTGCAAAGCAATGTCTTAAAAATAGGGGTCCAGAGTACAAAAACATTTCTGCAACAACTCCTCTGTTGTTCGTATTTTTATTTAATTTTAAAACATACCCAAGACAAGAAAGTTTTATAAAAACAGATGTAGTTAACATGACATAAACATTTGGGATTTCTTTTAAAGCATACTAATGTAAGTGCCAAGAGATCAGATATCAATGAAAGGAAGCTAATGTGAACAAAATCCTTAGGAAAGATCTGCCTCATACAAGCTGACCACACTGAACTTTACTTTTTACAACACTTGAGAAAAACAAACTGAAAGATTAATCAAAATAGTATACTCTAATGTTCTTATCCACCACAGGAACCTGCTAGAAAATCTGAGAATGTTTTACAAAACTCTTCAGAGTAATGCACACAATCCAAATTCAAGAGCATGTACACTTAGGCACCTCTGGCAAAAAGATCTTATAGCTAAGTTTTATGCCTACGATTCACTAATGTAAACATAGTCCATATTTAGAATTCAGAAGAAGGTATGATTCAAATTTCTACACTATCTAAATATAAATATTGATGTTCAGCTAAATTCTTAGACATGATCGAGCTAGAAATGAATACTTCAAAAATTCTCTAGAAACTAGTGCAGTACTTTTTCATATTAAAGCTGTGAATGATCATTTTACAATTCAGAACTTATAACTGGCATTTGGAATAAGAGACTAAAAACTCATTGCTGCCTTATGAATGTAGTGCCTTTTAAGATTTTTTTTTTTTAGCTTTTTATCCCTTATTCAAAAATATTCTTCATTTTAAGATTCAATTTTAATTTTACATTGAGGAAATGCTTAACAGCATAGTTCACTACACTGGAACATTCTGGAAAAAATAAAATACTATGAGATTAAAAAAGAACAAATAAAAGCTTTGAGAAACATACAAAAATAGCCATCTAATTTGCAATGTTACAATAATTAAAACTAGAGAGCTGTGCCCCCTGGTTGCTACTCTCGCCACCCCCACCCCTCCATCTATCCGCTGCAGGTGGATCGTGGTCTCTCTCCTATCCATGCTGCAGCAGGAGTTGGGCTACTTCCTGCAGCCAGATGGGTGCTGGACCGTGGGACCTGCCCCAGCATCGGGGCCAGGGACAGGACACTGTGGCCAGATGGTGGTTGGGCCCTAATTGGGAAGGGTGTCTGGCCAGGGCTGGGGGCATGGTGTCTGGCCAGAGGGGAGGGGTCAGGAGCAGAGTGGGGGCAGGGTATCTGGCTGGGGAGGAGGAGGCAGGAGTGGGTTGGGGGCAGGATGTCTGGCCAGCCAGGGAGAGGAGGGAGCCGGTTCCCTGGAGAGAACATGTGGATTGCTAGAGCCAAGCAGAAGCTTCACCTAAGCAGGAGGGGGGGGGGGCACAGCTGTTGTGAGGGAGGGAAGGGTCTCTTTCCTCCATGGAAGTCTTCATCCCCAGCCTGCAGCAGGTGACGGGGCTGGCCTCCTTTACAGGCGGTGAATGCAAGGGTACCTCAGATCACAGAGACTCTTTGCTCATGAGAAATTTCCCTTTCAGACCCTGCTGCCTGGCGCTGTGCTCTCTGCCTCACGCATGGGGGCTGCTCATTATCCTGTGTGTACAAGCATCCCCCCTGCTTCCTGCCACTGCTGAGCCCATCAAATAGCAGTGGGGGGAGAGAGAGCAGCACTCCAAGCAGCATGTGAGGACCAAAGCCAAGATTCTTAGTGCATGTGGCTGGCCTGGCCCGGGATCTCTCACGGGGGGGCCTAACTTAACTTCAGAGGCAAACTTTATAGCACCCTCCCCCGGGACAGCTGGAGTGTCCTGGCGGCTCACCTCCTCACAAGCGGCATGCAGTGCGGAGTCTCGAGACTTCACCTCCCTTGCTCCCTTCCCCACTGCAGGAAACTGAGCACCGTGGAAGGGGGTGGCCATGTTGCTCCCGCAACTCTCCCGAGCACAGGGGAGGGAAGGAGAGGAAGCTCGCAGCTCCCCCAAGCACAGGGAAGGGGGTCAGAGGCCACACAGATGAGGGGCAGTGGGGCATGGTGACATATGACATCACTCTGTTGTCCCACAGGAAAAGTTTTTTTTTTTATAGAGAGAGAGAGATTACACCTAATTAAGACCTAGATGACAATTTTGGATGTCTGTTAATCTTTCACTGGTGCCAAGATACCCAGGTGAGATTAGAGACACAAACCTAAAGAGACATGATCGAGCTAGAAACAAAGGTAGGATTGGATGGAAGAAAACAAATCAAGTTTGGATAGACTTGTAACTTATCTGCATAAAGTTAAAACTGAGTGATGAAGTCATCCAGAGAGTGGTTGTAAATAAAAAAATAAAAAGACCAAAGACTTGTAGAACTGGAAATGAGATGAACCTACCAAAAGAGCCATTGAAGGAGCAGTCAAAGAGAGAAGAGAATCAGGAAAGGATGGAATTACATAAACAAAGAAAGAACAAGACTTCAAGAAGTGTGTGATTTGAGTCCTAACCTAGAGAGAGATTGAGGAAAATGATGATCAAGTACTAGCACTGAGATCTGGTCAGGAAAGTTCATCAGAAAATTTGAGAACAACTTTGGTAAAGAGAAAGGAAGTCAAATTAACAGGATCCAGAATGGAGCTGGAGAAGAATTCAAATATGAGTATGTAACACAATTGAGTTAACAAGTGAAGTAAGAAGGGAGATGGAGGTATATGTAAAGAGAAAGATTTAGAAGTCAGAATGCAGAGGATGATGGTCAGCACAGAACAGATGACAACTACACAATATTTTTCCTTTCGCAAGAGTGTCACACTTCTTTTTTACTCCCTTCTGTGCCAGACTCCCTCTAATATCTCGTTGCACTTCTCTTTCCTGTGCTGGAAGGTTTATGGAGCCCTCTAATAGCTAGATGCAGCATTGGGAGTTAACACAGTACATACCCAGCAAGTATATTTTTAAAAAATTTGTCTGGAAATGGGTGACAGGAGAGGGATCACATGAGGATTATCTTCATGTTCCTTCCCTCTGGAGCATCTGACATTGCCCACTGTTGAAAGACAGGTTACTGAGCTAGATGGACCTTTGGTCTGATGCAGTATGGCTGTTCTTATGTTCTTAAAAATGAAAACTGATGTAAGCAACTGGGGTCCTACATGCAGTCCAATTAATGTATGTGTCTTAATTCAGCCATAGTAGGAAGCAACAAGGTCTGAAGAGAAGTCCAATCCCACGATCCTCCACATTTTTTTGTTAATGTAATTGCATCTGGATGAGATGTAAGACACACAAAAAAAGCAATTGCATAAAGCAGTGTCAAAGGGAGGATTCCAGGTTTCTGAGTGTGCAAGGACAAGGGAGTAGAAAAAAAAAGACAGTGGATGGCAACAATCTTTTTTAAAATATAGAAAGTATTCCATAGAGAGAAGACGGGATGGAAAGGCAGGGATGGATGTGTGGTCTGAAAGGAAAAGGTGATATGGGAGTGTGCAGGAAATCAGATGGGTGACGTTCATTCAAAGACCACTGAAAGTGAGGAGGAAGAGAAATCACTTGTGGATTTGACAGTATATGGGAGTGAAAAAAGATGGAGAGACAGAAGTGGAGCTGCTGACAGCAGCAGCAGGAGGAGAGTAAAAAGGGACAGGAAAAAAAGATATTGAACAGAAGAGGAAAAAATAGAAGAGGAAGAGAGACTGACATAGGAGAAATTATGAGAACCCCAAGAGGGAGTAATAACGGAATACCATTTAGTGCAAGCAACAAACAGGAAGAGGCAGGACCAGGCAAATCAGCTATCACTGACTAGATTCTACAACAATTAAGCATATTAGCTGAAGCAATCAATTAGGCTGAAGAGTCAAGACCAATACAGCAAAACAGCAGAAACAATGAAGTTAGACAAAAGATAAATCATTAAAAATATTTAAAATCCACACTGTGTTTTTTCATTCTTAATATCCATAGAGCAATAATATTCTTGGCATAGTAATATCTAATTTGGGTCAATAATAAATATATATTACTTTTTCCTGTTGAGCATGGTGAATTTTTATTCTTGAATATATGGAGTTCCTTTCACAAAAGAGTAATTTCCTTACCTGAAAATGTAGCTTCAGATACACCAATCTGAACTGATGGGTTTACCTGTAGCTGTTAAGACAGCACCAGCCAATTGCAAGCTAGACTTTTAACATCTTCAGACTCCCACTTCCTCTTGCTCATTGCTTGGTACCCCATGAGACACTTCCAAAGTCTCACTATTCTCACTGTCCATTGAAATGCATAGCTAGTCCATGTCATCTGGTAAAGGTGTTAATATTCTTCCAGATGGCAGCTCTGTTTTTTCCTCAACTGCAGCCTCTGCCTCTTCTGCTCACATATGGCTATTATGCTACAATAAGCCCCAATTTTAAACCAACAATGAAGAATTCCTAACCAGCATGCCTCTTAAAATTCATAACCTTATTCATTTAGCTAAAGTGTTCTTGACACAGTAACCCTCTCTCCCTTCTTAAGTATCTTCCCAGAGCACCAACAGATGAGCCATATGCTAGAAACTATGTTCTGGACAAATGAGCATCCTTCTAATATCCGAGCAATCCTTCATCTCCTATTTTGAAGAAATGATAGGTAGAATGAAGCAGTAGCTACCTCCACGCACACAAAAAGGTGTGTCTGTATCACTATATATTTTTTGTTCTCTGACCTAAATTTCTTGAAGCCTGACTCTAAAATTTTTTTAAAAAATCATTATGGAAAAATAAGAAGGAGAAGTTGGATACCCTTAAGATAGCATGTGTCTCAGAGAAGAAGGTGTCCTGTAGAGTCCATTCACCCTTCATATTGATTACATAAAACTATGAGGCTTGAGGATATAGACACACACACTATTGGAGGAGTTGACCTGAGTTCAGGCTTATTACCCCTCATCCCAAAATCATTAAGGATTCTCTTTCCCCAGAACACATACATGAAGTGTAGTTGGAGAGCAACCGCATAGGTTGTTTTCAATGTATCCCAGAGATGCCCACTTAACATTCAAGTCGTTGGGGTCATTTGTTTTGCCTGCTTTCCGCTTTTACACAATGAATGATTGAGGAGTTGTTATTGATATATTAAACATATAATTAAATGTAACTAAAATCAGAGGATTGGAGAGCAGTGAATATGTTCCCATCTTTAAAAAAAAATATTTGGCATGATCTTGAGATTCACAAACCAGTAAGCTGCATCAGGTAAAATCACTGGAATGGTAAGTAAAAATACATTATATCCTGCCAATATGAACATATTGTGATAGTGACAAAACCAGTTCATTTAAAGGAAAAATCCTGCTTCTCCCATTAAAATTCTTTGAGCATGTCAACAAAAGAGTGGATACAAGACAAATAGTTAACATGATTTATTTGGACTTTCAAAAAGTTAGTGATAAATCTATCACAAAAGCATTATAGAAAACTAAGTAGTCATACGCTATGTCTAGACTGCAAGCCTCTTTCAAAAAAGAGCATCTAGACTACAACCAGTACTTTCAAAAAAGCAAGCCGCTTTTTCGAAAGAGAGCACCCAGGCAGTTTGGATGCTCTCTTTTGAAAAAGTACAGTTTGCATTACATAGCACCTTTTTTCGAAAGAGCAATTTGAAAAAAGGTGTTATTCACCATAAAATGAGGTTTTCCACGGTCAAAAAAACTGCCACGTTCTTTCGATTTACTTTCGAAAGAACATGGCAGAAGTCTAGATGCAGGGGAAGTTTTTTCAAAAAAAGGCCACTTTTTTCAAAAAAATCTTGTAGTCTAAACACACCCTTAGGGTGAGAAAGACAGCAATGATATGGGGTTAGCAACTGGCAGAGAGAGAAATAAAGCAGGAATAAGTGGTCAAAGTTTTGGTCTGAATTGGTGTTAAATATATATTCCAATGATCTGGAAAAGGGAAAAATGGTGAGGAGAGATGGAGGCAACTACTGAAGAAAACAGAATCAAAAGGAGACCATCAAGTTTCACTGGCAGAAAGGACAATTTACTCAATATCTGCTTACTTAGATATCATATGTTTCTGTAAAATGACTAAGTTTTTCCATTTTCATGAGCTGAGTAGAATTTCTACTTTATCACAATGTGATTTTACCCTGCATGATGTTTCTCCTCTGAAATTGCCAGATATTTTCTTAATGTTGACAACCACCTACGTGCTATATGAGTACCATCATTAAATGCATGTAATTCAGCATTCAGTACTCAGATTAGTATTGGTTACTTTGTGTGGTACAACTTGTGCCATGTAACTGGAGATTTTCTTTGATTTCCTTTTCAAATTCTTTATTTTCCCCTGCCAACTTGCCTGGCTTCATTCTTGTTTATGATATAGTTGGCTGCTAGTGAACATTTGCACTTCTAAACCTCAAGACTGTTGCAGCTCAGGCTGCTTCAGTTAACTTATCACATGAAACAGGGCTGATAGAGTATAGTGCAACTAAGGTAACATGAGGATTTGAAGTATTTAAAGTATTTGAGTTGTATTCTTTCCTTTCCTTTATGTAATTACAGTACGTTCTGTCAGTTCCTACCATATTAATAATATGCCGTGTTTTAGTGCTGGCTGGTATACATGGAAATTAAGGCATGTTTTGTTGCTTTCATTTTTAAAGAAAATTTTAGCTACTAGACTTGTGTTTGATGTTCCTTTTTCAACAGTACTTATATATACACAGAAACAAAAACATATGAAATAAAAGTTAGGTAGTTTAATTCACATGACCCAACCATAATAATACACAAACAATAAGGACTCTTAAAAAAAGGATCTCCAGAATTATAAAGACAAAGCAATGAGTAGAATAAGAACTCAAGATTTCAAGCTGACAGTGTTCAAGTTTAGAACTCTTTTCTTCTCCAAGCCAGTGAGAACAAAGTGTGGGAGGAGATCAAATAGTGACCTACTGCATTTAACTTTAAGAAAAGATGTCCAATCGCCCTACTTTTCACAGATTTTTAGTTCAGAAGGGAATATGATGATCATTTAGTCTGACCTCCTGCATAAACATCAACCATAGTTTCACCTACATTTCTCCACTGAGCTCATATGTTACTTCTTTCCAAATGGGAGACAGATCAGATAATATAGTATGGGTACAGTATGCAATAAAAACCTAGATTAGATTAACAAAATTTAGGTGGATCAAAAGATCTTTTCATAGCTAAATATCTTTCTCCCATAGAACAATGGGGAAAGTTGTTTTAAAATATGTACACAAAACAAAATGAATACTGCACACAAATCTCAACATCCATACAAAAGGAGGAAGTTTCTGGGAGAGATGAGCTCTCTGTCTTTATCACTCTCCACACAAATCTTCACAGGTACTGTCTACTTCTGCTTCACCCTCACAGTTCATATCTGGGGCATCTACGCGTTCTCTCTTGAAAAAGAACGGTAGGGATGTGTCTATACAACTAAAAGCCCATAGCTGGTCCTTCCCAGCTCACATGGGCTTGGTCTGTGGGGCTGTCTTGTTACACTTTAGATTTCAGAGCTTTGACTGGGCTCTGGGATCCTGCAAGGTGGATAGGGGTGGAAAGACTTTAGACTGTAGCCCAAGTCCAGAACTCTAGAGTGCAGTGAAACAGCCCTTTTAGCCCAACTCCCTTAATCCAAGTCATCTTGTATGAGCCAGATTTTTAATTGCACCGTAGACATACCTTAAGTGAACATTACAGACTTCCATGTATACTGTGTCAACGACTTATATATGACCTGTTCAGAAAGATGCAAGTTTTCTTCTCTAAATGCCAACTCAGCCAATTGTAAACTCAGCCTACCATCTGAAGGTCAAGCAGGGCTCTTTTTGGTTTCTGCTTTACCACAATAGTGAGAATTTTACAAATAAAAATTAACTATTGATGCAAGAGGCAAAACAAACTGTTTCATTCATCTTTATATCTGTAACAGAAGTAAAAATACTAGAAATGTTCGATATTTATCAGTACAGTAAGAAGTATAACTTGG